>NC_084837.1:106847182-108199682 GCF_033115175.1 Lepus europaeus
ATTCTGTATCTCTATGTGTGCCAGCATCCCATACAGGCGCCGGTTCGAGTCCCAGCTGCTCCACTTCCGATCCAGCTCCTTGCTAATGCACCTGGGAAAAAGCAGTGGGAAATGGTCCAAGTTTTTTGGGCTCCTGTACCCACATAGGAAACCAGGGAGCGGCTCCAGGTTGCTGGCTTCCTCTCTCTCTCTCTCTCTCTCCAACTGCTTTTCAAGTAAAAAAAAAAAAAGATCTAAAAATTATAAATAAATAGGTGTGGCTATGAACAGATCCCAGTGTGCTTTACAGCCAGGGATTCTCAAGTGCATCCAAGTTCCAGTTCCCTCCCAGGCCGGATGAGACATGAGTCACTCACATCGGGTTGGCGACACTCCAGCTCTCTGAGCTCCGTCTGCTCGTCCCTAAGCTGGCCATACACATCTCAAATAGCTGCTGTGTCAGTGCACAGAGCACCTGGAACATCCCACGCATGCTGCAAAGTTTTCCTTCTTGTAGACCCAGGCGCCTCCTTGGCCTTGGGCCATGAGTGGTGGCTTCCGGCCACTCGATGCGTGCTTGACTGCTGGGGGCACTTTCTACTCTATGGGTAGAATCTGGCCTGGGATCCTACACCCACCTGGGCTAGGGTGACAATACACAATTAGCCTCTAAAGCTTACAAGCAGAGATGCTGAACTTCAAGGGAGAAAATTGAACCCCCTGTGGCCGACGGCAAGACTTGCCTGGGGTTTAGCTCTTGGCCCCGCGGTCAGCTTATCAGCGCCTAGGAGCTGGTGGCTGTGCACGCCCAGTGTTCACACTAGGTGCATGTGTGACCTGGAGAAGCTGCACCCTCGTCTCTGTGAGACTGTGGAGGCCTTGTCATTCACATCCTTGCTTCTCGAAGCATGGTTTCTGACCACCAGCGGCAGCAGCAGGAGCTGCACCTGGGAACTTGCTGAAAATGCACTCTCGGGCCCCAGGACCTCCTGAAGACCAGGGCGTCAGAACCTGCATGCCAACCAGGGAATTCGAGTGCACACTGAAGGCTGTGAAGCCTGCGTTCCAGAGCGATGGACCTGCATGGGTCCATGTTCAAGTTCTGTTTTCACGGGAGGTCCTCTACTGCCCCCTGTCATCCGTAATCAGAACAGCAATGGATCAGCTTGAAAAATACAAGGCACTTCAAAAAGTTCCCGGAAAGTGGAAAGAACAGGTAGGTGGATTTTGGTGTAAGTTACACAAGAGAGAGACAGAGAGACAGAAAGGGGTCTTCCATCCACTGGTTCACTCTCAAAATGGCCACAATGGCTGGAGATGAGCTGATCCCAAGCCAGGAGCCAGGAGCTTCTTCTGGGTCTCCCACATGGGTACAGGGACCCAAGCACTTGGGGTATCTTCTGCTGCTTTCCCAGGTGCACTAGCAGGGAGCTGGATCAGAAGAGGAGCAGGCGGGACTTGAACCTGAGCCCATATGGGATTCCAGCACCACAGGCACGGCTTTACCCACTATGCCACAGCGCCGGCCCCACAAACATTTTTGAAGTCCATGCCTATAAGGGATCTGCAAAGATTTCACAGAAATGTGTACTGTGGAAAAAAAAAACTATACACATATTTCAAAATTGTTTTTTCCAAAAAATCCCCCTTTTTAAAAAAGATTTATATATTTATTTGAAAGACAGAGTTAGAAAGAGACAGAGAGATCTTCTATCTGCTGGTTCACTCCCTAAAAGGCCACAGAAGCTAGTCTGTGTTAGGCCGAATCTAAGGGCCAGAACTCCATCCGGGTCTCGCGTATGGGTGGCAGAGGCCCAAGTCCTTGGTTCATCACCTGCTGCCTTCCCCGGTCCATTAGCAGAAAGCTTGGGAACCGGGACTCAAACCAGCACTTAGACATGGGATGCCAGTGTCACAAGCAGTGGCTTAACCCATTTTGCGGTGACTTCGGCCCTGTTTACTGAGTTTTCTTAGATTCAGTGAAGGACATCTCCAGTAAGCACTGCCTCTTAGCCTTAAGGGTCAGTGTCTTGGGTGTATTCGTGTAGCTCAGGCTATAGAAGGAATTTGACATTTCCCCCTAAGGCAGGATGGGGACCCAAGCATGGCTAGAGCGCTCGTCCCAGTTGGAGGCTGGAGTGGAGTCAGGCAGAAGAACATGGACAACCTGGACTGATGTGTGGAGGGACAGCATCTCCCCGGACAATGGGGTCCCCCAGGCTTCTCCACAGCCCCCGGCCAAAGAGGAATCAAGCCAGGCATCATACGGATACTCACAAGAATGTCGAACGCATTTAACAAGGTTTCGCCGTGGCTTACAATGTGGGAGGTCACGGCGACCAACCTCATTGTCCATCCTCCCACAAGATCAGGGTCAAGGCCACAGCCAGGCAGGAATCTCTGGTCTTCTGGAACAGCGGCTTGGAACTCTTGGCCAGAGGGGCCCATGGGAAAACCCCGTCCTGTGCTCGCCCCTCTGCTGGTCATCTGGGCAACCCCCCCACCCCCCAGCCATTTGTCCAACCCCTAGCTGCACAGTTAACTCACACCATTCAGTGGAAGTCAACAATACAGGGACCGCTGTTCCCGTGACCTTGGATGTGCAAGAGGACCAGTGAGGCCTCACGTTTTCCTGACCATTTAACTCCACCTGCTTGAGTAAGCCGTTGGCTTATTCGTTAACGAGCAGCTCTCAGGGTCCAGGTGTTGGGGAGGCTGCAGGGAATAAAGCAGGCCAGGCCCTTGCCTCCTGGAGCAGTGTTGGCGACCCCAGCAGCCACGAGCCACATGTGGCTTCTTACACTGGAATTCCTTGAAATGAAATAAAATGAGAAATGAAGAACCTCAATGGCTGCGTTCAAAGTGGCAGTCACAGTTGGCTAGTGGTTACCAGTATTTGTAAAAAAGAATTATCTGGCCGGCGCGTGGCTCAACAGGCTAATCCTCTGCCTTGCAGCGCCTGCACACTGGTTCTAGTCCCGGTCGGGGCACCGGATTCTGTCCTGGTTGCCCCTCTTCCAGGCCAGCTCTCTGCTGTGGCCCAGGAAGGCAGTGGAGGATGGCCCAAGTGCTTGGGCCCTGCACCCCATAGGAGACCAGGAGAAGCACCTGACTCCTGCCATCAGATCAGCGCGATGCGCCGGCCACAGCGACCATTGAAGGGTGAACCAACAGCAAAAAAGGAAGACCTTTCTCTCTGTCTCTCTCTCTCACTGTCCACTCTGCCTGTCAAAAAAAAAATTATCTAAGAGAGAGAGAGAGGGAAAGAGAGAGGAGAGTTCCCACCTGCTAGTTCACACTCCAAGTATCTTTGATGACTGGGGCCGGGCCAGGCAGAAGCCAGGAGCCTGGAGCTGAATCCAGGTCTCCCACGTGAGTGGGGACTTTAACCCGGGCACTCCGATATGGAACGTGGGTATCCCAAACCTGGCTTAACCACGAGGCCAAACGCCCATCCCCCGGTTACCAGGGCTGCAGCACATCGCAGGAGGTTCTCCCAGACAGCACGGCCTGGGAGCTTTTATGCAATTCGAGGAATGGGAGAGAAATGGCAAACCATTTAAAACCAGATCTACATTAAAACATCAGGTAGGTAAGGGGCTGCGGCAGGGAATACAGGAAGTAACGGGGCACAGATTGAAAGGGATGGGACTGGGGTGTCCAGGCCGCTGTTGGCCACTTCCTCTTTCTTGAAAGGCTTGCCTGGCCACCTGACGCCTGTCTGTAATTAATTTATCCTTCTACCTAACTGAATGGCACCGTGGGGGTGAACAGCCCTGGTGCAGACTCTTAGCAATAAGAACTGCAGCAACATGTTGGCATCAGCACCATGCACAAGAGCTGCTAAGTCGAAGCCGTCTTGAAAACCTGGAACCACAGTCTCACCCACCAACCGGTGGTTTCAGGTTTACGTCGCCCATATCTTGGTATCACCACTAGGTGGCAGCAGTAGTTTATGAAGCCACCTGCCAGGCTTCTCTATCTACCACCCAAAACACATTTAAGGCATCTATTAATCAGAAGTGAAAAATAATTCTTCCGGGGATGACGTATGTAAGTGTAAAATGACACCTGTGTAATTAAGGATAATTGGAATTACGGCATGAGCCAGAACTGTTTAGAGAGTCCAGAAGAATATACCTTTGTTCACTAATTATATTCACCGGTACTACTGAGCCTCTTCACCCAATCCTCATTTCAAACACAAGCAAATCTTTCCTTTTGCTGCTCTACTTTTTAAAAAAGATTTATTTATTTATTTATTTAAAGCCAGAGTTAGAGAGAGAGGAGAGGGGGAGGTAGAGAGAGAGGGAGAGGAGAAAGAGAGGTCTCCATCCGCTGGTTGCCTCCCCCAAATGGCTTCAATGGCCAGAGCTGAGCTGATCTGAAGCCAGGAGCTGGCTGGGAGCTTCTTTGGAGTCTCCTACGTGGATTCAGGGGCCCAAGCACTTGGGCCATCTTCTGCTGCTTTCCCAGGCGCATGAGCAGGGAGGTGGATGGGAAGTGGAGCAGCCACAACTTGAACTGGCACCCACATGGGATGCTAATGCTGCAGGCTGTGGCTTTACCAGCTGTGCCACAGCACCAGCCCCAGTCTTCTCTACATTTAAAAGGAAAAAAAAATCCTGTCTTTTTCTTCACTGATCCATTGATTTTCCCTCAGCTTCATGTGAAAACAATAAGTGAGGAAAATCTATACATTTGTTCCTGGTTGTGATCTTGCAAGTTCAAGGCAAATTGCCATGTTCAACATCTGGGACTCATCCTGCCTGCTCTGTGACCTCATTGGCAGGCACACAGCTTCCCCAGATGCACCAAGAGAAAGCCTGCAGAGTTCCAGGGAAAGCCAGACAGCACCGTGCTTCTAGTTATATGCTGTGGCCAGGTACAGGAGGATGGTGCACGGAGGGAGAGAATGCCTCCAGATCTGGCTCACCTAAAGCCTTGCACATTGTACAAATGCCGTGCAGGGGCCACCCTTGCTCTTCCATGCACAAGTGTCCCGGATGCCTCCAGTGGAAGGAGTCTCCGTGACAGCCTGTTCCAGGAAAGAGACAGACAAATCTGGAAATCGAGAGGTTGTGGCTAAATGAACATTTTTAGTGGTTAATGTGCAAAGCTAGTATTCGCACTCAGCTCTCCAGGGACTGGTTGCCAAGAACTATAATCTGGAGCTCAGACCACAGGATGATGGGAATTTTTAAGAAATTATTATTTACTTGAAAGGGAGGGAGAGAAAGAGAGAGAGAGAGAGAGAGAGAGAGAGAGGTCTTCCATCTGCTGGTTCACTCTGCAGATGGCTGAAATGGCCAGGGGGCTGGGCCAGAATGGAGCCAAGAGCCTGGAACTCCATCTGGGTGTCCCACACAGGAGGTAGGGACTCAGGTACTTGGGCCATCCTCCACTGCTTTCCCAGCTTGTGAGCAGGGAGCTGGATGGATAGTGGAGCAGCCAAGACTTCAATCTGTGCTCTCCTATGGGATGCCAGCATCCCAGGTGGCAGCTTAACCCGCTGTGCCAAGGCGCCAGTCCTGGGTGATGGGATTTTTAAGGACACAGAATTCACCACGAGGCAAATGGAAGACCAAACCCACGTTCCTTTGCTCCATTTCCTATTTTTACAAAGCAGGCTTGTCTCTAACAACCCTGTGTTATGCTCTTGCGGGCAATGAAAACTGTACCTTGTGTATGCATCACTTGGCCCTTAGAATTGTCCAAATCCTTTGAAGCATGGATTTTACAACTCAGAGTCCATCCTAAGGAACTGTTCTCCAACACAGAAACAAAACCGTAGCAGGGAAAATGATGCTTAATGTGACAACATTTAAACCATGCAAAATTGGGGGGCAGGATAGAAACTTTAAGTGTGTGATACTGGCAAATGGACACATACGGTTTGCTATATCTACACAATTGGTTAACGTTGTCGTGAAAAATATGCTTACGAAGACCAGACAATATGCAAAATGTTCATGTAATTTAGAGAACCACAAAGAAAATGCAGTCTGTTTAGTTAAAATATGAGGGTACTTCAAAAGGCTGGTGGGGGAACGGAATTAAAAGATGAGTTGATTTTGGTGCAAAAAATATTTGAAATCCATATATGAGGACCTTCAAAAAGCTTTAAAAGTATATTATGAAGAAACCATGCAAGGATTGAAATTTTTTTGCACTGAAATAAACTTAATTGCTTAATTCTATTTTCTATGAACTTTTTTTTCTTGAGAAGCAAGGGGGGTGGGGAGAGATAATACTCTCATCTGCTGGTTCACTCCCTCAATAGTCAGGCTTGGACTTGGCCACACTGAGAGCCAGGAACTCTATCCAGATCTCCCAAGTGGGTAGCAGGAATGCAATTACTTGAGCCATCACCACTACCCACAGTACTAAGAGAACCGGAATCCAGAGTTTGAACTGGGAACTGAATCCAGGCATTGCATTGTGGGACTTGGGCGTTTTAACCACTAAACCAAACTCCCGCCCTTCCATGAACATTCTAAAGTGTGGGCCCACTATTGTGCTTGCATTTTACCCAGGAAAAATGCTATAAAAGAAAAACACGCCTACACATTGAGAGTAGTCGCTTCAAACGTGACTCCAAAGGTCAAACTCTTCCATCCTTTTCCTTTTTGATAGTTTCCAAATTTTCTTTGATTTACATAATAAAAATATATATAAGGATATGAAAACCTTTATTCTGAACTGAAACCAGTTTTGTGATTCTTTCATCTCAAAATGTGTGTGAATTGTTTTCTTTTCATCTCTGCCTCCAGTCATTACGACCAGAGCCCTGAGCCCCAGTCTCAAGCTGGTTCATTTGCTGTTCCAGACAGAAGAAACTGGGACTCTTTTGGCCTTTGTCCAAGGCTTCTGCGATGGTCTCAGTGGAAGGAGGGCTGGGGTGGCCCTGGTCCACGGGTTGTCACCCTGACTCATGAGTGATGTCAAGAGAGAATTAAATTCAAATATTTTGTAGTTCAATGGTGACCAGTCCTTGAATAAACATTGGGTCTATATTATCCAAAAGCAAAGGAGGAGGAAAAAAAAAAGCAAAGACAGGTTGGGTAATAGAATAGATAATAGTGATAGGAGAAGAAACTGTAAAGGAAGTCAGGTCACATACTATAAAATGACCAACACCAAATCATCATTTTCATAATGAACGAGCAGGCTTAAGTCTCTGTAGGAAAAGGCAAAGGCACATTTTGATTTATGAACATAATTAAATTTTATTCTGGATAGAGGAGTACATGCCTAAACAAAGTGCAAGGTCAGACATTAAGGACCACGTGCTGGCGGTGTGGTGTAGTGGGTTGAGCCGCCGACTGCAACACCAACATCCTACACCAGTGCCAGGTTGAGTCCTGGCTGCTCTGCTTCTGACCCAGCTCCCTGCTAATGCTCCTGGGAAAGCAGAAGATGGCCCAAGTGCTTGGGTTCCTGCACTCATGTGGGAGACCCGGATGGAATTCCTGGCTCCTGGCTTCAGCCTGGCCCAGCCCCAGCCATTGTGGCCATTTGAGGAGTGAACTAGTGGATGGACAATCTCTCTCTCTCTCTCTAACTCTGCCTTTCAAATAAATAATAAGTAAATCCTTAAAAAGCACATACAGGGGCCAGCGCCGTGGCTCACTTGGTTAATCCTCTGCCTTTGGCACCGGCATCCCATATGGGTGCTGGGTTCTAGTCCCGGTTGCTCCTCTTTCAGTCCAGCTCTCTGTTGTGGCCTGGGAAGGCAGTGGAGGATGGCCCAGGTGCTTGGGCCCTGCACTGGCATGGGAGACCAGGAGGAAGCACCTGGCTCCTGGCTTCAGATCGGCACAGCACCGGCCATAGTGGCCATTTGGGGAGTGAACCAACGGAAGGAAGACCTTTCTCTCTCTCTCTCTCTCTCTCTCTCACTGTCTAGCTCTAGCTGTCAAAAAAAAAAAAGCACATACAAGTGACACATCAGGATACATATAAAGCACATACAAACAACACATCAGGATACATATAAAGCACATACAAGTGACACATCGGAATACAGATGTGACAAAGCAGAATGAAAGACAAAAAGCCATAAATAGGACAAGACGTATTTTCCTACAACTAAAAGGAACAGGCAACAAGGAAGACATGACTGACAACCATAAACCCCCCTAGGCGCTGAAATGCTGACAGCACAGTCCCCAAACCTAAGGTGAAACAGACGTCATCAAGGATCAGAGTTCCTAGCTGTTTTCTGACAAGTGAACTAGGGAACTGGGGCACAGAGTATTTGAATCAGCTCAGAAGGCTTGAGTGAGGAGACACTCTCTAGGGAAATGTTTGGAAACATTAACCACTATGTCTCCCTCCCACCACACCCCTACCCAGGATTTATCTGGTCCCTCCCACACGGACAGATGTGGGTCCCTCACCTAGAGCCAGGGGTGAGAACTACAAATGCTACCCGGCGCAGGAGCCAGTCTGAGCACGAGATGGGGAGGTGCCCGTGCTGGAGAGCTTCCCTGAGAGGAGCGAGCCAAGGGCCACAGGAGACGGAGCCTAGGAGAACCCCCAAACCTTGGCCAGAAAGTGAAGCCCTGTGCAGAGAAACCAGAGGAGTCGAGGCGTCCCTCGTGTCATTGGGCTGTTAAGGCCACCTCAAGGCTCAGAGAGGCCTCAGTTCAGTGTGCAAGATCCTGTCCCCACCCCGGACCTCATCTGTCGCGTCATCTGGCACAGGGCACCCACTCCCCTTGACCACGGGAGCCCGTGATGGGCTGAAGGGGTGATGGTGATGTGATGGGGAAGCCTCGAACTGGCCAGAGTGGCTCCAGTGAGCATAGCCTTGAACTTGAACCAGTCTCTGAGCTGGGAGCTGCAGTATAGCTCACACTCCTGCTAACAGCAGTGAACTGGAAATCTGGGCGCACGAAACAGAACGCACAGTGCTGCAGCCTCTGGGGTATGTAACAGGCTGTAGCCAAAGAGGAAACCCTCAAGACACACTATTGATAATAGTACCACAAGTCTAGAGAGTTTAACACACCAGTGCTGTGGCGTGGCCTGCAGTGCCGGCATCCCATGGGGCACTGGTTCGAGTCCCAGCAGCTCCACTTCCCATCCAGCTCTCTGCTATGGCCTGGGAAAGCAGTGGAAGATGGTCCAAGCCCTTGGGCCTCTGGACCCACGTGGGAGACCTGGAAGAAGCCCCTGGCTCCTGGCTTCGGATCGGCGCAGCTGCAGCCGTTGTGGCCACCTGGGGAGTAAACCATTGGATGGAAGACCTCTCTTTCTCTCTCTGCCTCTCCTTCTCTCTGTGTGTAACTCTGACTTTCAAATAAATAAATAAATCTTTAAAAAGGAAACTGTGCATATGAGGGGTCTTCTAAAAGGCCATGGTAAATGCGTATTATGAAAAAATTATGCATGGACTTCAGCAATTTTTTTTGCACCAAAATAGACATATTTTTAAGGAATGATTATTTTAAAATGTTTATTAATTGTAAAATGGAGAAAGAGAGCAGGAGGGAGAGGAGGAGGGAGGGAAGAGTAGTGAGAGAGAATGTCCATCTGTTGGTTTCCACCTCAAACGGCCACAACAGCCAGGGCTGGGCCAGGCTGAAGCCAGGAGCCCAGAACTCAATCTGAGTTTCCCATGTGGGTGTCAGGAACCCAAGTCCTGGAGCCATCACCTGTTGGCACATTAGCAGGAAGCTGGATCAGAAGCGGAGTACCCAGGATGTGTTATGGGATATAGGGATTCTAAGGGGCAACTTAATGATTGTGCCAAATGCCTGCCCTTAAACCTATCTTTTAATTTCATTTTCAATGAACTTTTTGAAGTACTCTTGTATAATGAAACACTGTCCTGGATAACTCTGGATCAAAGAGGAAACAACCATAAATATGGGGCTGGCACTGTGGCACAGCAGGGAAAGCCACCTCCCGCGATGTCAGCATTCCATATCAAAGCGCTGGTTCGAGTCCCGGCTGCTCCATTTCTGATCCAGCTCCCTGCCAATGCACCTGGCAAAGCGGCAGAAGATGGCCAAGTGCTTGGGCCCCTTTCAGCATATGGGAGGCCAGGAGGGAGTTCCAGGCTGCAGTGGGCATTTTGGGAATGAACCAGCTGATGGAAGATCTCTTTCTCTCTCTCTCTCTCATTCTCTCTGTCAAATAAGATCTATTTTCTTTATTTTTTAAATAAAGAAATATTTTTCAAGTATTTAAATAAGGATCTATTAAAAAGAAACATAATTACAAGTTTGGAAAATAATCCAAAAATCTATAGTACTTAGGAAAACAGCGTTTGACACCAAAGCCATACTGATGAGCAAAATTCATAGTCTTATATGTGCTAATTATAAAATTTGAGTGAATAAAAAATAAAAATAAATAAACCACATATTCAAATACAGAGCTTAAGAAGACGCAGACCATAGCTGGCATTTGTCATTGCTCTTTTTAGGTAATATTTTTTAAAAGTATTTACTTATTTATTTATTTTTATGTATTTGAAAGTCAGAGTTACAGAGAAGGAGAGGCAGAGGCAGAGAGAGGGAGACCTTCCATCCGCTGGTTTACTCCCCAAATGGCCTCAATGGCTAGGGCTGTGCCAGGCCAAAGCCCGGAGCTAAGAGCTTCTTTCAGGTCTCCCACGTGGGTGCAGGGACCCAGGGCCTTGGGCCATCTTCCTCTGCTTTCCCAGGTGCATTAGCAGAGAGCTGGATCAGAAATGGAGCAGCTGGGACTCGAACCAGCGCAATGTGGGATGCTAGCACTGGGATGCAGCTTAACCCACCAGGCCACAGTGCTGCCCCCAGCCTATGTCAATTAGACTTGGTTTCTGTTGTTAATGACCTCAACCCCTGACTGGTCTTCTAAGCAAAACAGAAAAAAGGAATGTACAAGAATAAAGAATGAATTTCGAGCCTGTGTTGTGGCACAGGGGGTAAGCCAATGCCTGCAATGCCTGTATCCTAAATGGATGCTGGAACTGGCTGCTCCACTTCCAATCCAGCACCTGGGAAAGCAGCAGAAGATGACCCAAGTGCTTGGGCCCCTGCATCCATGTGGGAAACCCAGACGGAGTTCCACACTCTTGGCTTTGGGAAGAGAACTAGCAGATGGGAGATTCTCTCTCTCTCTCTCTCTCTCTCTCTCTCTCTCCCTCCCTCCCTCCCTCCCTCCATCTATCTGTAACTCTGTCATTCAAACAAATAAATAAACCTTAAAACAGTAAGAATTAAGGACAGAAAAGAATCTGTATCACTGCTGATCAAATTGCAAACTTGCTTTCAAAAACCAGTAAGATTGGCAAACCTCCATGAGTCTCATCACTGAAAAAGTTAAGAAAGAACACAACTACTTTTACAAATGAAAAAATGTAAATGAAAAAATTCTGAAGTTAAAAATTATGCAAATAGGATCTCCAGTTCTACGCTTGATTAAATTAAAGAGATATATGACCCAGAATGGCTGAAGCAGGACTCTTGAATATACTACCAACCATGGAAGGAATGCCTTCAACTGCTGTAGAAAAATACAAGGAGGGGCCGGCGCCGTGGCTCACTTGGTTAATCCTCTGCCTGCGGCGCCGGCATCCCATATGGGCGCCGGGTTCTAGTCCCAGTTGCTCCTCTTTCAGTCCAGCTCTCTGCTATGGCCCGGGAAGGCAGTGGAGGATGGCCCAAGTGCTTGGGCCCTGCACCCCATGGGAGACCAGGAGGAAGCACCTGGCTCCTGGCTTCAGATCGGCACAGCGCGCCAGCCATAGCGGCCATTTGGGGGGTGAACCAACAGAGGGATGACCTTGCTCTCTGTCTCTCTCTCTCACTATCTGTCAAATAATAAAAAAAGAATACAAGGAGCTGGAAATGCTAACTTACCTGTTTGGTCAGCACACATAACACAGGTACAAGGGCACTTCAACAAGTTTGTGGAAAATGCAATGAAGAGGTAAGTTTAGGGGTGAGTGCTGGGCCTGGCGGTTTAGATGACACATCCCGTTTCAGAGTGTCTGGGTTCAGTCCACAATTCTGGCTCGTGCACACCCTGGGAGGCAGGGTGATGGCCAAGGTGGCTGGGTTCTTGCTGCCCACCTGGGAGACCTGGAGTGAGTTCCCAGACCTCAGCTTCAGCCCAGCCCTGGCTACTGCAGGCATCTGGGGAGTGAAGCAGTGGATGATATCAGGGTTCACCCAAGTCCACCCACTTTCCCCCCCACCAGAGGAAGAACGCTGGGGACCCCGACCCTCACCTTCCAAGCCTCGGTGAGGGCACTGAGGCAGAAACTGGCAGTGACGTGCTCAGTCCTCCCAAGGAGGCGGCCAGGGACAAGGACTCTGCCCCTGCCCAGGGACAGTTAGAGCAGAGTGGGCTCCAGGCACAGCTGCAACTCCGGCAGGGTCCAGGGCCAACAGGGGCCGGCGAGAGTCCAGAGACAGGAGGCCTTGCCAGCAGTGGGACCTGCGAGCCCTCAGGCCCTGGGAGGCCACGTTGAGGGACAAGGCTGGCCTTGGGTCCACGCATTGCTCCGGAGTCCTGGCTGGGCCTCTGACACACCGGTGGGGGTTAGCAAGGGAGCCAGGAGGACGGTGTCCCGGGGAACGCCCCTGGCCACCGAACGCGCGAGCCCGTACTTATTAAAATAGACATGACCCCGGAACTCCAGGGTTCCCAGATGGCCAAGATCGTTCCAGCAAATTGCACGCAGCCGGGCCGCCCAGCGCCCTTGGTCCTGCAGCAGGTCCCCCAGACCGGTTGCGTTCCCCACCCTCTTCTTCTGCTTCCAAAAGCGCGCCGGAGGGAGGCGACGTTGCTCTGAGCAAGCGGGTTTCGCACCAAGTCCCAGGAGCTCAGAGAAGCCATCCCCATCACCAACCCCTAACCCCCAACCCAAGACAATCTCCAAGCAGACGCATCCCGCTCGCGCGCCTCACGATGCCCGGCGTGGCTCTGCTCCTCCACCCCAGAGACAGCCCCACGCCAGGCCTGCCTCCCGGCCGCTCCAGCCCTCGGGGTCTCCACGCAACAATGAAGCGTGGGCGGCCCCTGCGGCCTCATTTGCATACCGCCGCGGCTTGGCCAATGGGCTGCGCAGAGGCCTCCGAGCACCGTGTTGCCATCTGCGTGCGCGCGTGTGTGCGAGTGTGACAGCGGCTGTGGCCGTGGCCGTGGCCGTGGGAGGCGGGCCCGGCGGAGCCCAGCGGCGCCGGGACCGGCCCGGCCGCCCGCTCTCCCCGCGCGTCGCGGCCGCGTGGCCCGGCTGAGCCCCGAGACCACCACCCGGCTCGGGCCAGGCGCAGTCGCGATGTCGGTGGCCGGGCTGAAGAAGCAGTTCCACAAAGCCAGCCAGGTAGGGGTGGGGGTGGGGGGTGCGTGGACTGGGGAGGCCGAGGCACCGAGGCTGCCAGGCCTCTGGGGCTCCGGCTCCTCTTGGGGGGGGGGGTGGGTGCTCTCTCGCAGCTCCATTTCTTCCCGCCTCCGGGCGCGCCAAGTGGGTGAGGGGCCGCTGGCTGTCTCCTTGGTTCCCCGGCGCCTCCCCGCTCGCAGCCCCGACCCCCGGCCCGACCCTGTAGGTCGCAGAGGGTCCCCAGGGGAGGGCGCGCAGCGGCGCGGGAGAGAGAGTGGGCGTGGGGAGGCCTGGAGGCCTTCCCGGGCGCACCAGAGCCTGGGAGTGCGGTGCCTCCGGGACCTCGCTCCAGCCCCCAGTCTCTCCGGTGGGAGCATCCCGGAGGGGGGGCACGTCCTGCCGCCCACGGGCTGCCTTGTTGCACCGGCGCCTCCAGGGCTGCGGCGCTCCGGGCGCGGGGCTGGGCCCCACCGTGCTCTCCGCGCTCCCCGTGCGCGCCTCCAAGTGGACCCCGCTGGTCTGCGCCGCGCACCCCCGGGCCCGGCTCTGCACGGCCGCCCTTCGGCTCCCTGCCGTCTTCGCTCGCTTTGGCCCAGGGGCTGGGGAGCTGACCGTCAGCCGTGGTGGGGACAGGAGACACGCGCGTAAACAAACAGGGCCGGACACATCTCCGGAGACGCAGACGGCGCCACAGGGGCGTCAGGGAGGGCTTCCCGGAGGAAGAGGTGCGCTCTGTAAGAATGAACGCGGAGGGGGGGGGGAGGAAGGAAGGGTCTTCGGAGCAGAGGAGGCAGGAAAACAGGCGTGTGTGTGTGTGTGTGTGTGTTCGACAGGGCAGGTGCTTCTAGCTGTTGGAGGCGCTCGCCTTGCACCCAGCACGCTGGGTCTGTTGCTCCGCCCACTCCCAGCCCCTGCCTCAGCTCCAATTTTGCTGGAACCCAGGTAGAAAGATTTTGTTTAGAATGTACATTAGTGATGAGGTCTCCACCTGCTTCTCCCACGAACTGGCCGGTGAAAAGCGGCTAGAATTTAGAGCATTCTGTTCTAGATTCAGTCCCCGCACCCACAGCCCTTCCAGGAGGCCTGGCGATGCCCAGTGTCTGGCTGAAGGCGCCGGGTGGACAGTGGCACTGGGCAGGACTTAAGGCCTGGGGGAGGGGCCGGTTGAGTGAGGGCGGGGACGGTGGTTTCCTCCTGTATTTGGGCACTTGGGAAGGTCAAATGTCACCGTCCCGGCCTAGGGCTCGGGGTGAGGCCAAGACTGGAGCTACACATTTTTCAGAATTTTCAGCCTAAATAGAGATTTCAAAATGGAAGCATAGAGGACAACGAAAAAAAAAATGCAGTGGGTTAATTACAGGCTCAGACTTCTAGACAATGTTTAGCCCAGTAATGGGTGAGCAGCGACCACTCAGTAAATGTTTGTTGAATGAATGAAATTTGGAGGGAGAGCAATTCAAGGACGAAGGAGCTGGCAGAATACAGGAGAGAGAGAGAGATGAGTGTCGTGGAAACCCAGGGCCAGCGAGGTTACAGTGTGAATGGCGGGAACAATCAACAAGCACTTTGAGGTGTGCTCTTAGCTTGGGCAGACAGGAGACTGCACTCCACGGTGGACAAGGCCAGGGTCCCCACTGGCTGGGCTTGGGTCTTTGGCTCCCTTAGCACTGGCAGGGACTCACATCTGCTTTGGAAACTTTACTGGATGTAGGCTCACCGGAGCCAATCTCAGAGGTAACCGACCCCTTGGAAGTTACTGGCATTGGAGGAAGATGGTGGTGGGGGTGGGGCGTTTGGTTTAGCTACTCATAGCCCACTGAAAAGGAAACTCACAGAGGGTGGATTTGAACCCCTTCCTCTCCTCCCTTCTGTAAGAGCTGAGACCTTATCTGAAAAGAAAGGCGTCACGGGTGCTCTCTGGGCGTGCTCACCGCCTCTGGTGGCTAACATGCCCAACAGATACATTTGTAATCCATTCTTGAAGTCCTTCTAAGACATCTTGCGATGCAACAGAGTTGGTGGAGAAATCAGAGTTTAATGCAATCAGAGCATGCAAGCTAATAAAAGAGGCCAGATGTTCTGCCCAGACAGCGTTTTACAGTGGGGTTTAACTCATCCAGAGCTTTCCCAGGGGGCAGGGCGGAGGGATTCCCGGGTGACGTCAGTGGCTAAATGACTCCCAGGGTTTCACGCCTGGCTCTGCCACGGACCAGCTGTGTGACCTTGGGAACGTGGCATGAACTCATCTGGGCCTTGATTTTCAATGAGGAGTTGGAAGATTGAAAAGTTGTGTCTCCTCCACCACGGATCCTTGTGGTTATGTCACAGCGCTGAATATACTAAAAACCGCTGGGTTGGAAACTTCCCTTGGTGACTTGTATGAAATGTGAATTATATCTCAATAAAGTATGTGTGCATCTAACTATATATAGCCATCCTAGTTCTGACACTCGAAAAAAAATATTTGGAAGACAAAGATGGCGTGTGTGTGTGTGTGTGTGTGTGTGTGTGAGAGAGAGAGAGAGAGAGAGAGATCTCCCATGCACGGGTTCAGTCCCTAAGCAACATTCCACACTGGGCTGGGCAGAAACCTGGGAGGAGCCAAGATCTCACTCCAGGCCTCTACCTAGGGGACAGGAACCTGAGGACCTGAGCCATGCCCTCTGCCTCCCAGGGTCTGAATTAACAGGAAGCCTAGGGCCAGGAGCTGAGCTCCGGCATGTAGACTCAGGACCCAGGCAGCTTAACTGTTAGGCTAAATGCCTGTCCCGGAGATTAATAGGTCATTTCCAGGTAAGGGATCCAGGGCCCTGGCAAATTGAGATGATTTTTCCCAACAATAGGCAAGATAGAATCACCTACAACCTTAACTGGCTGCTCTGTCCTGATGCCTCACCTGTCTCTGAGGACAGTATCCCGGAGAATGGAGAACTGTGTGTTCCAAGGATTTTACATCATTTTGGCAGCACGTGGAAACCAGCAGGAGAGAGGAAGAAGTCAATTAAAATGAGAAGAATGTAAAGTTAGTAAAAAAAATGTTACATGAATTTTTCACTTCAGCATTTGGGACTAGAACCCAAGTTGCCCAAGTGCATAATTACTATAGTTTTTCTCTTGATAAGACCTTTAAAATTATTTATTTATTTATTTTTGTTTTATTTGAGAGAGGGAGAGGCCTTCTGTCCACTGGTTTACTCCCCACATGCCCTCAACTGCCAGGGCTGAGCCAAGCTGAAGCCAGGAGCCCCGAACTCCATCCAGGTCTCTTACGTGAGTGGCAGGAGCTTGGTACTTGTGCCATCGCTGCCTCCCAGGGTCTACACTAGTGGGAAGCTCAAGTCAGGCGCTGGAGTCAGGTGTTGAACCTAGATGCAGACACGGATATTGATATTAACTGGTATCCTGACAATTAGGCTCAATGCCAGCCTTGGCAAGACTTTAATTGAGCTGTTTACTCTTGTGGTAGGGCCGTAGCTTGTGCTATTAGAAATGGATACAAATAACTCAGCCGTGCTGTGGTTCCTTGGGGACTGTGGTTGACTGACCAATGGTTAACCTCATGGGTGTGTACTTGTCAAGCCTCTTTTGTAGTAGTTTTCTTGACGGTGGTTACTGCTAGTGGAGGGGGCTCAGGCCACACCTCCAGTATGCTTTGCCCTGCACACTGTGTTAATAGCTGGGTTCTTTCCATTTCTGCCCCTCCCCCCCACCTTCCAGGACCTTCTTCCATACAAGTCTCGGAACCAGGTCCATCACTCCTATTTGGCTGCTTCTTTCTTGAGACAAACCATCGTTGTTGGCTCTGGATTAAATCCACTTCTTTCTGCCCTGATGGAGCAGTGCCCTTAAACCTCTCTCAGGCAACACAGCAGGGAGACGGGAAACCCCAAACACAGCTTTTTGGGTAACGCTTCCCTCTTTCTCTCTGATACATGAACCAGAAAAATGGCCAGTGTTCCACGGGGCCCGAATGTGTTCCCTGGAACACTGACGGCCCAGGCTGTCCATTTATGGGTAAGTGCTTCGCCGAACGATATTCTTTGTAAATTATGAGGTTCTCCAGGGAGGCCGTGTTAAGGTCTCTTGTTTCACTTTCTCATTAGAGGGAAATGATAGAAATGCACTTTGCAAAAATCCCACACTGATTTGTTTTTCCTCTTGCATGCATCAGAAGATATATTAAAGCGAACACATTTTTGCTTGTTTCCACTTGGACTGTTTGATAAACGAATCCCTAAATCCTAGTGGGTTTATTTGATTTTTTTTTTTAAGCTTAGGGTGCTGGGATAAATGCTCAAACCAAACCGATTCTTATTTTTCTAATATCTAAAGGATACAAGATAATCCAAACATTTCTTACCTCTGGTGACGCTGTGTTCTATATAGTGAAAGTATCTCAAAGTCGCACTTGAAATTTGATTTTTTTTTTAAAATTTTTTTGACAGGCAGAGTGGATAGTGAGAGAGAGAGAGACAGAGAGAAAGGTCTTCCTTTTTGCCGTTGGTTCACCCTCCAGTGGCTGCCACGGCCGGCGTACCACGCTGATCTGAAGCCAGGAGCCAGGTGCTTCTCCTGGTCTCCCATGCGGGTGCAGGGCCCAAGCACTTGGGCCATCCTCCACTGCACTTCCGGGCCACAGCAGAGAGCTGGCCTGGAAGAGGGGCAACCGGGATAGAATCCGGCGCCCCAACCGGGACTAGAACCCGGTGTGCTGGCGCTGCAAGGCGGAGGATTGGCCTGTTAAGCCACGGCGCCGGCCTGAAATTTGATTTGAAAATTCATTTCAAAGCAGGGTCTGCCTCCTCCTATTGTTTCAGATTAATTTAGCAAACTGAGTGTATGTTATGTTTCCCAAAGTCAAGTGTGTGTGTGTGTGTGTGTGTGTGTAAGAGAGAGAGAGAGAGACAGAGAGAGAGAGAGAGACTGAGAGACTGTGCCATGTCAGGAGCTATTTGGGGAAGGATTATTGGCATACTGGACTCAGAAAATGAGACTGGCCATACCTAGGATTGTCAGACTACTTTGTTTGGCTAAGGAGGAGGGGGACAGATTCTGAGGAGTCTACGCAGGTAAAATGTGCATAATATAATTAGATTTTACCTTGCAGTGGAAGCTTAAAGAAGCATGGGGTTGGGATAATGGAAAGACTAGGGGACAGAACAGGTGTGAGGTGGGGGGGTTGCATGGCCACCGTTCTTGTTCTTCTTGGAGATGTGCCCCTAGAGGGCCTGCTCTTTGTCATCCATGCTTGTTGTCACCACAGGCCCAGCCGCAGGGACCTCCGTGAGCCCTGTGCTTTGCTTTTCTTTTTTTTATGTTTTTTTTTTTAAATTTTATTTAATGAATATAAATTTCCAGTGTACAGCTTATAGATTACAATGGCTTCCCCCTCCCATAACTTCCCTCCCACCCGCAATCCTCCCCTCTCCCGCTCCCTCTCCTCTTCCATTTGCATCAAGATTGCTTTTCAATTCTCTTTATATACAGAAGATCAATTTAGTATAAAGATTTCAACAGTTTGCACCCACATAGAAACACAAAGTGAAACATACTGTTTGAGTACTAGTTATAGCATCAAATCACAATGTACAGCACATTAAGGACAGAGATCCCACATGAGGAGCAAGTGCACAGTGGCTCCTGTTGTTGACCCAACAAATTGACACTCTAGTTTATGGCGCCAGTAACCACCCTAGGCTGTCGTCATGAGTTGCCAAGGCTATGGAAGCCTTCCAAGTTTGCCGACTCTGATCATATTTAGACAAGGTCATAAAAGACAGGGTGAGGATAGTAACCAGTGATCCTAAGAGTGGCATTTACCAGGTCTGAACAATTATACAGCATTAAGTGGGGAAGAGGACCATCAGTACACACAGGTTGGGAGTAGAGCCATTGGTGGTAGAGGTTATGATTACGAAGGAATGAGGCCCAAGTACGCTAGACAGGGTCTAGAACAAAGGACAGAGTCATTATTAGAGGAGCTAAGAAAGGTGCTGTCTAAGCTACAATTAAGTTTTCTGACTGAGAGGCAAATAGAACCTGACAGAAGGGGCTTGATAATAATCTGGTGGGCTTTAGGCCTTGTAAGTTAAGAGGCCCAGACCTATCTATCTCTTCACATGGGGTATATCCTAAGGGAGGTGTGAACCTCCTAGGGGAAGGCACTCTGTTGACTTTCATTACTTAGCTGGCCTGGGAGAAGAGCTGGCCAGGTAAAGGCAGGGGGCATCTCTAACAAGAAATTTACAGTTCTGCCTGCAATGTTGCTGACCCTACTTGACCATCCCCTCAGCTGCAGTGGTCACTTTGGAAGTTGGGCTGAGTGAAGGGCTTTTCAGCTTAGAGCCAATAAGATCTGTGGCTCTGACCTGGGCATCCTTTGACTCCAGGGCAGGTCCATTTCCAGTGATCCAACTCTTGGCAGAGCTGCCAGGGCTCTTCACAAGCTGACTTCTGCTGAAGCCCAGGCTTACCACATTGAAAGCCACTGCAGTGGACTGGCCTGTTGGGCCTCCTTGAGGGCAGATCACTGTATAGATCAGCCATTAATAGGCCTGCCACCCATTGCTTCTGATGCCTAGCTTTCTTTTCCTCCTGGTTTGTGTTAAAGCAGACCAGAGGATGCAAGTCAAGGGAGTGCCCAAGTCCCATCTCTAATCTTCGGTGGCCTGAACTACAAGTCTGTAGTCACAGGCATGTTCTGTAGTAGTTTTTCTAAGGTAGACAATGCCCATGAGGAAAATTATATTCTCACTTTAAAACTTTCTTTCCCTTTGGTCTGAAAGGGAGGTTTTTTCTACTTCCTGTATACTTCGCTGATGGCGAAGTGAATCTAGCTATGAGATTATTATTTAAGTTCTTATTTTGGCTATGCTATTTACAGAAAAATGTTAGCCATCTCTTTTATAAGGTCTAAAGATTAAATTGTGCGTCCTACAGATTCCTTCATAGTAGAATTAGTTTCCTACCTTGAAGAGAATAGAGAAATGAAAGAACAAGTTGGGCTTAGAATAGAGAAATGAGGGAGCAAGTCCTAGATCGCTTGCTGACAATAGCAATATCACATGAATATTTAGTAAACAGTTTCAACCATTAGATAACAACTTAAGAAAACATTTACCAGAAGGTCCAATGCCTTCTATAAATTTTAAGAATCATGTATTTGAAAACACCTCTTAAATATCTAACATGGTGTAGTTTGTTTAACCAGTAAACTTAAGCACAACCATATAAAATGTTTTTAGTTTCTTTCTACCAACAAGTTTAAAACATATGATACACAGATTCAGGTCACACAAATTAAAATGTATCTTTGATAGATTTTAGCAGCTTAAATTTATGGACAATCTTATCTATAAGCCATTTAAAATAAAACTCTTAATAAAATTTCCCCATGTGGACATACAATATGTACACACATATAACATAGCATAATAGACCAATATAGCAATTTTAATAATAGCTTTTAAAATCTTTAACTCTTTTTGTAGATTGCCAATTGATTTGAATTGCTTTTTGTTTTTAGTAACCTCAGTTAACCATACTTTCTCTCAGTTGGTACTGTTAATACATTATTGGCTTCATCTGTTTACAGAGCCATCCCAAAGTACTGAATACAATAGAAGTGGCTGGAAAAAGTCCATAGGAACCTATAGGAGGACAGCTAGACACAGAACCAACAACGCTTTAGTTTTATGAGCAGCAAATCATATATAACTGTGGATGACAAAAAACTTTAAGTCGCCATGTTTAAAATTATAAACTCATCAACCAACAAGAGGCACTTGCTAACTTCACAGTATTTTTGAAAGCACCTGTAGGATTTTACAAGTATTTAACCCTTTAGGCCTCTGGGGCTTTCTCATTAAGATAACTATCATGTCTAGTAACACAAAATCATTAGACTTTTTAATTCTCAATCATTTGTATTAATAGCATTTTCCATTATAGAAACTGAAAGTCTGGTACCACATCACATCTTGACAGTCCTTCTAATATACTCCAAATAGCCTGATTAGTTGGTGTCTCTATAAGATGAGAGACATAGGTCCTTCGATTTTTTCAGTTGGGCCCAAACTGGAAAAACCAAAGTCCAGGATTTACTGGAAATTTTAGAGACCAGATTGTTTGAAACTTTGATTTTTTGAATGCCTGTCAAGAATGCCAAGAAGGCTCAAAATCCAAAATATCTGGTTGAAATAAGATTCCTTAAAATCATGACATAACATAGACCAAAATTGATCATTGTTACAAGGTGATGATTCCAATCTTTGAAAATAAGCACACATTTAAATAACCCATAGCTCTTAATAAAAATTCAGCTGTTTTTGAACAATTAGAATTTAACAGACATCAAGAGAACATAATAGATTACTTTAACACATTGCTTTAACAGAGCATCAGAGTTTAATTCTATGTCAAAGAGAAATCGAGCTTCCTGTGATCTTTTGCTGTGAGGTTTCCTTCCTTTACCTTCTTTCATATTGGTGACCATGTTTCTGTGTTTCTGTGTGTAACACATCTTTAAGCATCTTTTGCAGGGCAGGATGAGTGGCAACAAATTCTTTCAGTTTCTGTTTGCTATGAAAAGTCTTAATTTCACCTTCATTCACAAATGAGAGCTTTGCAGGATATAATATTCTGGGCTGGCAGTTTTTCTCTCTTAGTACCTAGGCTATGTCTCGCCATTCCCTTCTAGCTTGTAGGGTTTCTGATGAGAAGTCTGCTGTGAGTCTAATTGGAGATCCTCTGAGAGTATTCTGACGTTTCTCTCTTGCACATTTTAGGATCTTTTCTTTATGTTTCACTGTGGTGAGTTTGATTACAACGTGTCGTGGTGAGGATCTCTTTTGATCATGTTTATTAGGGGTTCTATAAGCTTCCTGTACTAAGATGCCTCTGTCCTTCTCCAAACCTGGGAAATTTTCTGCTAGTATCTCACTGAAAATGCCTTCTAATCCTTTCTCCCTCTCCATGCCTTCAGGAACTCCTAGAACCCGAATGTTGGGTTTTTTAATAGTATCCTGTAGATTCCCGACAATATTTTTTAGATTTCAAATTTCTTCTTCTTTTCTTTGGTTTGCCTGTTTCCTTTCCTGTTCTCTGTCTTCTAAGTCTGATATTCTCTCTTCTGCTTCGCCCATTCTGTTTTTAAGGCTCTCTAATGTGTTTGTCATTTGATCTATTGAATTCTTCATTTCATTATGATTTCTCGTCACTATCACCGTTTCTTGTTCTACTAGTTGTTTCATTTCATTTTGATTCCTCCTTAATATTTCGTTTTCATGAGAGAGATTTTCTATCTTGTCCATTAAGGATTTCTGTAGTTCAAGAATTTGTTTTTGAGAACTTCTTAATGTTCTTATCAATTTTTTGAGATCCACTTCTTGCATTTCTTCAATCTCATCATCTTCATAATCTTGAATTGGGGTGTCTTTTTCATTTGGGGGCGTCATAGTGTCTTCCTTGTTCTTGTTACCTTGGTTTTTGCGTTTGTTGTTTGGCATGTTGGAGATATTTGGTTTCTTCACTGTGGTGTTTTTTCTTGTTACACTATGGCTCTATATTAAGTGGACTGTCTGCTTTCGATGGAGCCTTAGAAGCTTGAGATGAGTGTGGACTGAGAGCTGTGTTTGGTTCCTCAGGGTTGAGGGTGTGTCAAAGATGACACTCCCAGGTTAGGTGTGGTAAATCTCTTTCTTTCTTTCTTTGATTCAAAAGGGAAGTAATTCCGCACAGCTGAACATAATTGGAGGTAGTTAGCAGGCAAATGATATACCCACAGGAGCCAGAGATCGGAAGCTCTTTCCCACGGACCACACAGGGAATCTCTGCTGCCCTCAGTGTGGGCTCCAATTCTCCTGCAGTCTCCCACTGGGTTGCCAAGTTAGATGCTAATCTCCTGTTATTTCACCCCTGCCCCCAGAGTCAGGTTTTTCTGCTAGGCTCAGGGCCGGTGCAGACCTGAGGTCGCTCTGCTTATGACGTATGTCCAAAATGGCGCCTGCTCTTTGTCTTGCTCGCCTTTGAGGGGTGAGCAGAGAGAGAGAAACTCGTGTCCGTATCGGTCACTTTTTTTTTTTTCCCTCTCTCTCTTCTAGTTAGCCTGGTGAACTTTTCCCCAGGGAGTTTCAAGCCTCGTTCCCTCTAGCCTCCTCTTTCCACTTGCCTGCTGGTATCTCGGGCTATGGAGGTTCGGCTCACCTCGCGTTCCAGCGCTGGTGCGTTGAGTCCGCCGCTGGTGTCCCGAACTTGGGCTCCCACGCTCTCCAGGCAGGTCCACTGTGAATCACTAGTTCCGGAAGAGTTTCCTCTGCTTTTTCTTCCCCTACTCTTCCTTGACCCTGCGGTATCTCCACTTTTATTAACCTGTCTTGACCCCCCCCACTAATAGTGTGCTCCCTTCCTATTCCGCCATCTTGCCGCCGCCCCTGTGCTTTTCTTTAAACATGTTTTTATTTATCTGAAAAGCCCCACAATAGCTGGGGCTGGGCTGGAGCTGGGCCAAGCTGAAACCAGGAGCCAAGACCTTCTTCCGGGTCTCCCACGTGGGTGCCGGGGCCCAAGTGCTTAGGCCATGATCCACTGCTTTCCCAGGCCATCTGCCAGGAGCTGGGTTGGAAGTGGAGCAGTTGGGACTGGAACTGATGCTCGTGTGGGATGCTGGTGTCGCAGGTGCAGCAGGTTGCCAGCCTGCCTTCTGACTTTCTAATCCTGTGAATGAGGGCGTCTTTCCCCTGGCCCTGGGTAGGTTGCTCTCTGACCCTGGTGCCATTGAGCACTTGGCCTGTGCAGCCCTTCATTCACGTTGGATGCTGCTGCTATTTCTGGCTGGATGACTTGAGCTCTCCCTAGGGAACCTGGTGGCTGAGTCATCTCTCCTAGGACACACCTGTGCTCTTTCTGCCTAATGCAGTAGTTCAGCAATCCTGAGGGGCCCTGAGCACTCTTGCATAGGTGCTTCTCTGCTACTTCTAGGGTGACAGGGGACACAGCACACCTGGCTGGCCAGGTGCAGTAGTTAGCTTTCATCGCTACGATGAGACATCTGCAGCAACTCACTTTATACAGAGAAAAAGTTTATGCAGGGAGATTCACAGACCAAGATCGGCGGCCTCATTGATTTAGCATGATGTCATTCCTGCTGACAGAGTCCCAGAGTGGCACATCGTGTCCCATGGCAAGAGACAGGGAGGGTGTGTCTGTGTCTGTATTTTTTTTTAAGATTTATTTATTTATTTGAAAGTCAGAGTTACATAGAGAGAGAAGAGGCAGAGAGAGAGAGGAGAGAGAGAGAGAGAGATCTTCCATCCACTGGTTCACTCCCCAGATGGCCATAACGGCCAGAGCTGCTCTGATCCGAAGCCAGAAGCCAGGAGCTTCTTCCAGGTCTCTCATGCGAGTGCAGGAGCCCAAGGACTTGGGCCATCTCCCACTGCTTTCCCAGGCCATGGCAGAGAGCTGGATTGGAAGTGGAGCAGCCTGGACTCGAACCAGCACCCATATGGGATGCTGGCACTGTAGGTGGCGACTTTACCCACTATGCCACAGCGCCAGCCCCATGTGTCTGTGTCTTTGACCATGTCATTCTTCTACTGGCAGGTGCATCCAGCTGTGCAGAGAATAAAACCCAGCCTTCTTGTCTGGCCTGTGGACTTGCGGAACTTTGCGTCTCCCCGATGACGTTCAGCTGTGATGCCTTCGTTTAGTTCCCTTCATGAACTGAGGTCTTTCCCTCTTGGGCATGTTTTTGGTGGCTGTCCCCTCGGCCCTGGCATGCTGTTCCCTTTGATCTTTTCCAAGTGGTTCCTTCTTGTCCTTCAGAGAGCATCATGGCTTAAAGGTCATCTCTGAAGAGAAGTTTTCCTGGCACCCAACTCAAGGAGACCTAGAAGCTGTCTCGTGTGGAACTCGTTTTTTTTTTTTTTTCTACTCTATCACAAACATTTTAATAAGGACAACTGTTCTTCAATATAGTTGGTTTCCTATATGACCCCATGCATTTTTTAAAAATTTATTTATTTATTTGAGAGGCAGAGTTACAGAGAGAGGGAGAAAGAGAGAGAGAGAGAGAGAGAGAGAGAGAGATCTTCCATCTGCTGGTTCACTCCCCAGTTGGCTGCAACGACTGGAGCTGGGCTGATCTGAAGCCAGGAGCCAGGAGCCAGGAGCTTCTTCTGGTCTCCCATGCAGGTTCAGGGACCTAAGGACTTGGGCCATCTTCTACTGCTTTCCCAGGCCATAGCAGAGAGCTGGATGGATTGGAAGAGGAGAAGCTGGGACTAGAACGAGCGCCCATATGGGATGCCAGCACTGCAGACAGAAGCCCAGCCCTTTATGCCACAGCACCTGCCCCTACCCCATGCTTTTTTAATTACACTTTTTATTTTGAGACAATTGTATGTTCACATGAGTTGTAAGAAATAGTTCAGGACACTGCACTCTTTTCCCAGGTTCTCTAAATGGCCACGTCTTGGAAACTTAGGGTGCAGTGCTAAAGCCAGGAGCATGGGTGCAGTCAGGGTATGGAACATGACACAGCAGTGCAGGAACCCCTCTTGTCGCCTCTTCATAACCACCTGCATTTCCCTCGTTCCTGCCACCCACTGCGGCAGCTGCTGATTTGTTCTCCATACTCAGTGACAGCAATGTCTATTGCTGCAACTTATTATTACGTCTGCAACTTATTATTAAATTATTTTCACCCTACTGTTGTGGACATGTCTGTCGGTGGTTTGTTCTTGTTCATTGAGCAGCGTTCCGTGGTGTGGGTGTGGCACAGCTGTCCAGTCATTCACCTGCTGAAGGACATCGGGTCTGTTCCTGATTTTAGACTACGATGAATGGAGCTGCTATGAAGGCGTATGCATGGGTTTTTGGGTGAATATACGTTTGCATTTCTCTGGAATGAATGCCCAGGTGGGCAACTGTTGGGTCATACGTGTTGCAGGCTTACTTCTTCAAGGCACTGTCAGCTGCTTTTCCAGAGTAGCCATGCCATTTTACTCTCCAACCAGGAAGGTGTGAGTGTTCCAATTTCTCTACATCCTCTCCAGCATTTGTTGCCATTTCTTAAAAAATTTTAGCTATTCTGATATGTATATAGTGCTCAGACTTTGTGTTCTTAATTGGCATGTCTAATTGTTATGTTGAAAACTTGCCATGTGCTTGTTGCTTTCTGTAGCTTCTCATAGGTAAAATGTCAGTTCATACCTGTAGTCTGTCTTCTACTTGGATATATAATTTTTTAAGTGTTTGAGTTGTGAGTTCTTTATATATTCTAGATACTAGTCCTTTATTGCGAATGCGTTTGACCAGTCTGAGACTTGTCTTTTCATCTTCTTAAATGGGCCTGTCACAGAGCAAAAAATTTTTAAAAATATATTTACTTTTTGAGAAGAGAGAGAGAGAGAGAGAGAGAGAGAGAGAGAGAGAGAGAATGCTCCCACTTGCCAGTTCACTCCCCCAGTGTCCATATCAGCTGAGGTGGGCTGGGTCAAAGCCAGGAGCCTGGAACTCAGTCCAAGTCTCCCATGTGGGTAGCAGGGTCCTAGTTACTTGTGCCAGGGTCTGAATCAACAAGAACTTGGAGTCAGGAGCTGGGTGTTGAACCCAGGTACCCCAATATGGCAAGTGGTTGCCATAAAACCAATGTCTTAATCTCTGGGCCTGCCCCACAGAGCAAACTTTTGATGAAGTACAATGTAAGAACTTTTCCTTTTTCTGCTTTTGGTGTCTTAACAATGTTGCCTAGCCCAAGATCTTAGAGCTTTTCTCTTATGCTTGTTTCTAAAAGTTTTATAGTTTTGTGTTTTGTGATACATTTTGAGCAATTTTTTGTAAGGTGTGAGAGTTGCTTAGGTGGAAGGTTCTTCTCTTTGCATGTGGATGTCCATCTACTCCAGCACCATTTGTTCCTCCTCCCTGAACTGCTCCTGTGCCTTTCTCCAATGAGTTAAGCATCTTTGTGTGGCTCTAGTCACGCCTTCTCTTGTTCTGTTGCATTGATCTAGGTGTTTGTCCCTTGGCTAATACCAGCTGATCCTGATTGTGGCTGTCTACGTCTTTAATTAATTAGATTGATTTGTCCTACATTATTCTTTTTGAAAGTTGTTTTAGCTATTCTAGTTCCTTTGCTTTCCATATAAATTTTATAACAATCTTGCCAATACAAAAAGTCTCACTAGAATTTTGATAGGAATTGCATTAAACATATGTATCAATTGGGAAACTGACATATTTACTTTGTTGAGTCTTAAAATTGGTGGACATAGTGTGTCTCCATGTATTTTGATCTCGTTTTCTTTGGTCAGCATTTTGTAGTTTTCAACACTCAAATCTTGTCCATGTTTTGCTAAACTCTTACCTATGAATTACATTTTTAAAAACAATTGCCAAAGATATTCCATTTCCAATTTAGATGTTCATATGTTCATTTCTAGTGTATCAAGCTATGATTGACTTCCATTGTTTATCTTGTGGACTTGTGACCTTGCTAAACTCATTTCTTCTAGGAGTTTTGCTTAAGATTCCTTGGGATTTTCTATGGAAATAATTTTATTGTAGGCAAATAGTTCAAGTTTTATTTCTGTATTTCTAACTGTTGTGACGTTTACTTCCTTTTTTTGCCTTATTGCATGGGCTGGAGCTCCCAGCAGTATTTGATAGGAGTAGTATTTCCTCCTGTTGGGGAAAATTAGTTAATCTTTCCCTATTTAATATAATATTAACTATAGTTTTTTTTTTTAGTAGATGTTCTTTATCATGTTGAGGGCATTCCCCTGTGTTTCTTTTTTTTTTTCCCCTGTGTTTCTATTTTTCTATTTTTAATCATGAATGATATTAATTTTGTCAAATCTTAGGTTTTTCCTGTATCAGTTGATAAGGTTTTTTTCTTTTTTTTATCCTGTTCATGTGGTTTATTGCATTAACTAATTTTTGAAAATTGAAGCAGCTTTGTGTTCTTAGAATAAAACCTCCTTGGTCATATTGTATAATTCTTTTTATATATTGACGAGTTCTATTTCTTAATATTTGCCATAGATTTTTGTGTTTATACTTATGAGGGAAATTGGTCTTTAGCTGTCCTGTTTTTGCATTGTTTTTGTTTGGTTTTGGTATCAGATAATAGGATCTTAATAAAATGAAGTGGGGAGTGTTTTCTGGAGGAGATTGTGTAGAACTGACATGAATTCTTTTTAGGATTTATTTTTTAAATTTGAGAGGGAAAGAGAGGGCGTGAGCCAGTGCACTCCCATCTGCTGGTTCATTCCCCCAAATACCTGTAACAGCCTGGGCTGGGCTGGGGCTGTAGCCAGAGCCAGGAGCTGGGAACTCAATGCAGTTCTCCTATGTAGGTGGCAGGAACCCACTGACTTGAGCCATCATCACCGCCTCCCAGGAGCTGGAGTCAGGCCCCACAATGTGGGCTGTAGGTGTCGTGACTGCTGAGCTGAACGCTCCCTCCCACGTGCTGGTTCGAGTCCCGGCTGCTCCACTTCCAGTCCAGCTCCCTGCTATTGGCCTGTGAAAGCAGCAGAAGATGGCCCACGTGCATGGGTCCTTGCCACCCAGGTGGGAGACTGGGATGGAGTTCCTGGCTTCTGGCTTGCACCTGGCCCTGCCCTGGTGGTTGGGGCCATTTGGGGAGTGAAACAGCAGATGGAAGATTCTCTCTCTCTCTCTCTCTCTCTCTCTCTCTCTCTCTCTCTCTCTCTCCCTCTCTCCTTCTACCCTCTCTCACTGTCACACTACCTCTCAAATAAATAAATAAAATCTTTGCGGGATAATTTCACTGGTTCTTTGATCTTGGTGTTGTCATCTGTTGATTATTTTTCTCATTCAAATGAAAGTCTTTTTGGTTCTTGGTGTGAGGAGTGATTTTTTTTAAGCTGAAATCTGGGCACCTGGGATCTGATTTAAACTACTTTTGCCTGTTTTATTTGGCACTGCCTTGTAATTTCCGGGTCCCCCCTCCCAGACTCTGTGCACCCTCAGGGTGGGGGCTTCTCCCTACTCCCCAGGGGCAGGGGGAGCTCTGCGTCCCACCCAGGTCTCCACTGGGAGAGGCAGACAGGTTCCTTGTCACTTGCTCCCCTCTTGGACACAACTGATACCACGGAAGGGAACAGCGTCATTGCCACCAGGCAGTGGGGAGGTGGCAGCCGTGACTCTCCACCGGGCCTCCCATAACCCCCCTACCCCCGTGGGGAAACCAGAAGAACACCTCAGTGCTGCTGGTGGGAGTGGGAGGGGCTTTTTCTTTTCTGTGCCCAGGGGTGCTTCCATGCTGTCAGCCTCTTCAGCTCCAGGTCTCGGGACTATGAAGGAAACACAGGTGCCCCGGCAGGCATGCCTTCTCACCGCCTGTCTGAGGCTTGTTAGACTTGTGATACAGAAGCCCTGCCTTAGCCCAGGGCTTTTGGTAGTAGTTCATGGGAGGAATAGGGACAGTACATCCACTTTATCTTCCCTAACCCAGATGTGCTCTGTGTCAGCCAGTGTGAAGTCCTTTGTTGGTAGGTGTGATATCAGATGATTCTTGTTCTGTGTATCCCTTAGGGTATCCCAAACCCTTCAAACCCTGCCTGCCTCCTTGTAGGAACTTGAGAACTCTCTACTAACATTGCATGAACATTGGCCAAGTAGTGATGATGGTGCGTTGGGGCCTCAATGGCCTGCTTCCATCACTTCTAGCCTGTTGCTTGATGAGATCCTCTTGAGTTTTGGGAGAATGTTTCCAGTCCAGATTTTATGTGAAATTTCCTGCTTTTGAAATATTCACAATTTTGATTTTTAAAAACCCTGTGCCAGCCAAAAGAAGCATGCACCATGCATTAATGTCTCCCATTGCCAAGTGGTTGGCAGTTTATCCTCTGGAGTCTTGGATGAGCACGCGTTCCTTGCGCAGTGCATCCCTAGGTCCCGTTTCTCAGGTTTGGGAGGTGGAAGGGTGACACCTGCTCTCTATCGTGTGACTAGTACTTGCTCAGGAGCTGAGTACGATCTATATCGAGACAGCTTTGGGGCATTTTCTCTGGGCTGTTCTTGAAGCCCAGGTTGGACAGAAGAGAACTGAACATTTGCCTGGGTGCTGTTGTGTTCGTCTTTTGAAGGAGCTTGACCAGCATCCCGTGAGCACAGCACCATGATCAGGGATCCGGGCTGGGAGCTAGCAAGCCAGGAGACGAATCTGGAGGTGCTGAACGGACAGAGCCACAACAAGCACATATTGGAAATGAGGCGGAGCCTCCTGTGGCTGTGCAAAGCCTGGCAAGGAATGAGGCGAGGCTGGAGCTTTGCTTGTAGTGACCGATTTAAGGAACCTGCGGAGAAGGAGGTGCAAGAATGGGATGTGTGAGTCGAGGTTGGAATCTCTACTGATAGTGAGGGGCCTCAGAGGCGGAGGCCAGGTCTGAATACTGTTTGTGCCATTGTACAGCTGTGCGTGCTGGTGTACTCAGCTGGGAGATGGGTGAGCCGATAGCCTTGGAGCTGGTTGTGTGTTGGAATTGGAGTTGGGGAAACTAAGCTTTTTTAATGTCAAAATATGTGACTTTGGGGGAGTAACCTAACTCTCCTGGCAGTCTGTATTCCTCGTCCCTGAGTGGGGATAATGAAACCAGTATCAGCTGTTGTCTGAGAGTTTCCACTTATTGGGCACCTTCTGTTTGCATTTTTAAAGTACTTGCACATGCACTTATTATTTTTTTTTTGACAGGCAGAGTGGACAATGAGAGAGACAGAGAGAAAGGTCTTCCTTTGCCATTGGTTCACCCTCCAATGGCCGCCGCGGCCGGCGTGCTGCGGCCGGTGCACCACGCTGATCCAAAGGCAGGAGCCAGGTGCTTCCCCTGGTCTCCCATGGGGTGCAGGGCCCAAGCACTTGGGCCATCCTCCACTGCCCTCCTGGGCCACAGCAGAGAGCTGGCCTGGAAGAGGGGCAACCGGGACAGAATCCAGTGCCCCGACCGGGACTAGAACCCGGGGTGCCGGCGCCATAAGGCAGAGGTTTAGCCTAGTGAGCCGCGGCGCCGGTCACATGCACTTAATTTTCACAGCAACCTGCGGAAGTCATTACTTCTCCATTATCTTCATTGTTTTGGCAAATGAGAGAACTTCAGAGACACAGCCTAGGGGAAGTGTCAGCGCTGCTCCAGTAGCTCCAGTGTGTGAGGGGTGCTCTCAGGTCTTCAGAGTGAGGGCTTGGTCTCACCCATCACAGAGGCCTCTGCACTTGTCCTTTCCTGGGTCAGCAACGCGGTTTCTCAAGAATGAGTGAATGCCTGGCTGGCAAGCTGATCTTCTGTGGGATAGAGGAAAGGTTTGCAGTAGTATGGGAGCCATCTGCGTCACTTTTTAAGGAGGAACCGGTGAAAATGAACTCCTGTTGGAATCTGGTGGTCTGTTTGCTTGCTATACTCTCACACGCCAAGGGCCCAGGCATCCCGCAGGGGGCCATAGGGAGCGAGTGAGTGATGCAACAGTGTACGGTTCCCGCTGCTTTGGCTGCAGGCCACCCTCGCCCACCCTTCTGAGCGCGTGTGGGAGTGTATGTGTACTGTGCAGGGATGCTCTCCTGATGGCCATGGCTTTGAGGCTGGCAGCCATTCCCCCAACCCTCATTGGAGACTGGAGGCCCACGCTATCCATCTCTCCTGCAGTCCCCCACAGTCCTCCCTTCTAGAATGTTCTCATGGCTTCTTCTTTTTTTTTTTTTTTGACAGGCAGAGTGGACAGTGAGAGAGAGAGACAGAGAGAAAGGTCTTCCTTTGCCATTGGCTCACCCTCCAATGGCCGCCGCGGCCGGCACGCTGCGGCTGGCACACCGTGCTGATCTGATGGCAGGAGCCAGGTGCTTCTCCTGGTCTCCCATGGGGTGCAGGGCCCAAGCACTTGGGCCATCCTCCACTGCCTTCCCAGGCCACAGCAGAGAGCTGGCCTGGAAGAGGGGCAACTGGGACAGAGTCCGGCGCCCCAACCGGGACAAGAACCTGGTGTGCCAGCGCCGCAAGGCGGAGGATTAGCCTGTTGATCCATGGCGCCGGCCCTCATGGCTTCTTACTCCACTGGCTGCTGTCTTCTTCATCCTCCCAGACTCAGTGTCCAGCCATGGGTCCTGTGTGGATTCTTCCTCCTAAACACTCGCTCCTGTGTGTCCCTGCCCCAAGGATTGCAGCTGCCGCCTTAAGGAACTCTGTGTCTATGGTCACCAGTCTAAATTTCTCCCATAGGTCCCCTTCCAGGGCTGCCCAGGGCCCCCCAGAGGCATGGTGGGCAGACTCTCGCTTCCTTCGTTGTACTGGGGACCCTCTCCCACGCTCACACGCCTGGCCTACCACAGCTCACTCAGCATCTACATTTTAGGCTGTGTTTTTTTCCTCCTTTTCTCCCCCAAAAGCATCGATCCCCTCCGCATCACCTGCACTGCTGCCTGAGTCCTGGCCGGTTACGCGCGGGTGATGACACATTTGTTGTAGGGCAGTTCTTTGGCTTCCTTCTTGGGCTGTCCTGCTAGACGCTGCCAGCCGGGGTCCTCACACTCAAGTCTTCAGAACCAGCCACTGTGTGGACAAAGGACTTGTGGTGCCTGCACGCCCTTTGTACGCTTCAAGCTCCCAAGTCTCAGCAGTTGGAAAGTTGCAGAGGCCTGAGAGCTAATGGGGGCATTGCCTCAAAATCAAAATTTCCTGTATTGCATTAGCTTTGTGTCTAATATGGTACCTACTTTGTTTTCAGCTTTGGCTTTTATAAATTAATAATTAGGCGTTCAGGTTTCTGAAAATTTTAGGAAACGTGTGGCAGTCGCCCAACGTGCCCTCACGTGGGTATCGATCATGAGATCAACAAGCCCTGTTTGGCAGCAGCGCTGGATGCTATGCAAAGCATTGAGAGACACAGCGGGTTTCACTCTCACACTAATTCCACCCAAAGTGCAGTCGTCTTATCTTCCTCCTCCAAGGCAGGAGCCGAGGCTGGCAAGGCCACGCCAAGCTTGCTCAAGGCCCTCCTGCTAGCCGGGGTCTTCCCAGGACACAGGGCATAGGACAGCCCGTGTCACCATCGCGTGAGATCAGGCTGGTGCTGTCCTCTAGTCTCTTCCCTGGGACTTTGAATCCTTGCATACAGATCAGGTGATGTCATTGTTTATTTGAGCCAGATGTCACCGGTGTAGACTCAGTTATATCAGCTACTCTAACCCAGGGGATAGAAAACTACAGCTTAGGGGCCAATTGCTTGTTGCTTTACAGCTCCTGAAATCTGAATGGCTTCTATATTTAAAAAAAAAACTTTTAATGAATCATTTAATTTTCATTTTATTTGAAAGAGAGAGAGAGAGAGAGAGAGGGAGGGAGAGAGAGAGAGAGGGAGAGATCTTCCATCTGCTGGTTCACTTTCCAGAGGGCCTCAAGGGTCAGGACTGGGTCCTTGCCATGCAAACCCCTCAGAGGGCCAGGAGAAGGGTCACGGGCACTCGGTGCTTGCCTGGGCGGGGTTCATCTGGTAGGAGCACTCCAGGAAGTGGCATTCGCTTGCTTGTTGCCGGGTGTTCTGCCTGGCGAGTCCTCCCCGGGGCCATGCGCACTCCCCTCCTGGCGTCCCTCCGCTTCTCTCTTTTTCCCTTGCGGATTCCAACCTCACATTGCCCAAGGTCACTTTGCCTTCTCCTTGGCTTCCTTCTGAAAGTGCCTCTATTTGCTTTCCTTGCCAGTTCTCTTCTCTTACTTATCCCAGGGCCCAAAAGCAGTTCTCGGCGGTGCTGCCCTGCTGCCTCCTGGGCATGGCTTCCATGAAGTGTGTGTATCTGGAGCCAGGTTCGGAGGGAGCTGATCAGCCACGGATAACCTGTGTTGCTTCACGCAACAGCAGGGGACTGTTTTGGCTTCCAGTGGGGCCAGCGTGGATTGCACATATCCTATCAGCTTTTCAGAAATTTCATGCACAAATTGCAGCAGCCAGATGGTACCCTTTTGAGTTGCCAGACTTGCACACTTAAAGAAATATGGTATACTTTTTCTCTTGAAGAGACATAAAGGGGATTTTCTTGGGAAGTGGAAATTTGCTGAAATTGCCCAAGTTGAAGAATTATTTGGAGATTAGCATCAAAATAAGGAAATGTTCTAGTGCAAGACCAACACAGATTAAAAAAAAATTGTGAAGATTTATTTATTAGAAAGTACAGAGTGACAGAGAGAAAGAGAGAGAGAGAGAGAGAGAGGATCATCCACCTGCTGGTTCACTCCCTAAATGCCTGCAACAGCCAGGGCTGGACCAAGCTGAAGCCAGGAGCCAGGAGCTCCATCTGAAATTCTCTTGTGAGTGGCAGGGATCCGTGCAATTGGGCCATCTTGCGTTGCCTCCCAGTTTCGTCAGCAGGATGCTGGATCAGAAGCAGAGTGGCCGAGACTTGGATCGGCCTTCTGACGGGGGATGTGGACATCACAAGTGCAGTTTAACCCGCTGTGCCACAACACCCGTCCCCCAGCGTAGATTGTTAAAGCACAAATACTTGGCTCCTTGACTAGGCTACTGATGTGTCCCCTTCGTGCCCTTTGGGGGCGTCTTGGGCAGTGAGAGCCATGGGTGTGAAGGGTTTGCTGAGGGAGCTTGCACAGGTGCCACGGGCCGCACAGAAATTGAGGACTGAAGGGACAGGATTTGATCGCTCTGAGAAGGCAAGACTTGGGAGAACTTGCAGGTCGTGGGAGGGGCTGCACACGTGGGAGGACATCTACTAGTTTGTAGGTCTGCAGGTGGAGGCTGCATACCAGCCACGGTCACATCTGAGCACGGACGTCCAGGGATTGCAGGGACAAGGCTGTGTCTTTCTGCAGATCCGAGTTTGACCACAGGGGGAGCCTGAGAGCCCCAGGTTGGTAGAGATGGGTGCACCTGCTAGACTTTGTGCACTGGCACTGGCAGAGACCTTGGGCTCATTGTTCAGAGCCTCACTTTTCTTACCTGCACAATGGGCTTAGTACCTCAAAGGCCTGATGCATTTCTACAGCTAACACAGTATTTGCATACTGTGTTATGCAAATTCAGGATGCCCAGTTCTAACCTGTAGGCCTCTGGTGAGGATGAGGTATTAGGTAGCAAATTATTTTTTAAAAAGTTTAGTTATTTATTTGAAAGTCAGAGTTACAAGGAGAGAGGGAGATCTTCCATCCACTGACTCACTCCCCAAATAGCTGGAGCATCCAGGGCTGGGCTAGGTGGAAACCAGGAGCCAGGAAATCCATCTGGGTCCCCCATGTGGGTGCAGGGACCCAAGCACTTGGGCCATCTTCCACTGCTTTCCCAGGTGCATTAGCGGGGAGCTGGATTGGAAATGGAGCAGCCAAGACTTGAACCAGCACCCATGTGGGCTGTCAGCATCATAGGCAGCGGCTTAACCCACTACACCACAACGCTGGTCCAGTAGCAGGGTCTGGACATGGGGCATCTGGTTTATCATATGCTGATTTTAGTATGGTAATCATTTAGCAGGGGTTATATATCATGTTGGTTAAGAACTGGGATCCAGAGGCAGAGAGACAGAGTGGGAGTCTCCCAGCTCAGCCATTTTTATAGCTTTGTGGCTATAAGCTTTTCCCTTCCCTCTGTAAACCTCAGTTTGCGTCTCTACAATGGCGCAACTCGCTGTGGGGGTTATTGAACTCGTGCATGGAGACACTTAGCACAGTACTCAGGATGCAGAAGACCTGCAATAAATGCCCTCCTGCCCCGGATAGAAAATGGAATTCGGCTCCTGACAGCCCTGCTAGTCACGCTTCATCCCCACAGGTCAGCGGCTCTCCGAAAGGCCCTCCTTCTACCCAGCGGGAGCCCTCTTCCTGGTGCCCGGGCTGCAGAAGGTCTGCTGGGTGGGGACTCACGCTTCATGTCGTCTCCGGCCCTTTAAGACGGCACATATGCACACAGCACGGTCTGCACTCGCCGGTGACTTCGGGACCCTTCAAAGGGGAGCACACCCGGGATGGGCTCCGAAGGGGCTGCCTCTTGTGACGTTCACGCCGCGGGTGCAGCCTCGTGCCCGGAGTGCGGGGCAGAGCTGGGCTGTCTGCGGGGGTTCCTTGGTTTGGGTTCTTCTGTAAACAATCCTTGGAGACAGGGATTTGTGCAGAGGTCGTTGTTGTTATTTTTGAGGTGATCCCAGGAAACCCAGCAAGGGAATAGAGAAGAGAAAGAAGCGGATAGAGGTGCACGGGCGGTCAGGGTAGTTATGTGTGGGGGCGACCCGAGCTCAGTGCAGCAGGGGCAGGAGGCGGGGCCTTCACCTGCCAGCTGCCCTGTCATTGGCTGGCGACTGCTGCTGGGCCATTGAGGTTCCCTTCAGTTCACCAGCCTGTGGGCTAGTGTTGTTCTTTTGGCTAGGACAGTCACCCTCCCCCGGCCCCTCGTCCCAGCCTGTGTTGTGGTTCAGTGGGTTAAGCCACTGCCTGCGATGCCGGCATCCCTCACGGGATCTGGTTCGAGTCCCGGCTGCTCCACTTCCCATCCAGCTCCTTGCTAACATGCCTGGAAAAGCAGCAAAAGATGGCCCAAGTCCTTGGGCCCCTGCACCCACGTAGGAGACCCCACATAGGGTCTCTCTGTAGCTCTGCCTTTCAAATAGATAAATAAATACATCTTTTAAAAAAAATGAAACAAAAGCCCCCAGGCTGAAGGTGCCTGAGTTTAGCTTGTGGAGGTGAGTCCTAGTGGGCCACGGGTAGCGACTGCATCTTCTGTCCTCCACACACCACTCTGTGACCTTGGTCCCCTGATGACGGTGCCTTACTTTTCTCATCTGTGAAATGGACTTAATCGTAGATGTTCCTTCCCTTGACTTGGGACGAGAGTTCACTAAATCCATGTGTACCCAACCCTTGGTGGAATGATTGCCACTGAGAAATCGCTGAGCAAATGCTGGCTTTGGGCCGGCGCCGTGGCTTGACAGGCTAATCCTCCGCCTGCGGCGCTGGCACACCCGGTTCTAGTCCCGGTCGGGGCGCCGGATTCTGTCCCGGCTGCTCCTCTTCCTATCCAGCTCTCTGCTATGGCCCGGGAAGGCAGTGGAGGATGGCCCAAGTGCTTGGGCCCTGCACCCGCATGGGAGACCAGGAGAAGCACCTGGCTCCTGGCTTCGGATCAGCGCAGTGCGCCGGCCGCAGCAGCCATTGGAGGGTGAACCAATGGCAAAAAGGAAGACCTTTCTCTCTGTCTCTCTCTCTCTCACTATCACTCTGCCTGTCAAAAAAATAAGCAAATGCCGGCTTTGCTGATTACTTGATTGGCTGCTAGGTTTCTTTCAGGTCTTCCTCAGTGTGATTGAATTTACCATGTTCCTTGTTGTGCGAGATGAAAGTTCTTTAAATGAAAATGTATCCTTACTACCTTCTTTGGGAATTAAAATAATCTCCTCCATTGTTTTAAAATGTTTATTTACTTAGTTTAATCTACTTGAAAGGCAGGGGGAGAGAGAGAGAGAGGAGAGGATGAGAAAGACATCTTATATCTGCAAGTGCCCACACATCCAGGGCTGGGCCAACAGGAATGGGGCCAGGACCTCCGTCCCAGGATAAGGGACTCAAGCACCTGAGCCACGGTCTGCTACCTCCTGGGCTGCAGTAGCAGGCAGCTGCATCAGAAGCAGAGGTGCCAGGACTTGAACCCGCACTCCGATATGGCATGTGGGCATCCCAAGTGGTGGCTAAACCCACTGCGCCACGATGCCTCCCACTCCTCGATTCTTATTATTTAAACATTTTTCTAACACAAATGAATATAATTTTTTAAAGATTTATTTATTTTACTTGAAAGAGTTACACACAGAGAGAATGGGAGGCAGAGAGAGAGAGAGAGAGAGAGAGAGAGAGAGAGAGAGGTCTTCCACCTGCTGGGTCACTTCTTAATTGGCCACAATGGCCAGAACTGCACTGATTGGAAGCCAGGAGCCAGGTGCTTCTCCTGGTCTCCCATGTGGGTGCAGGGGCCCAAGCACTTGGTCCATCCTCCACTGCTTTCCCAGGCCATAGTAGACAGCTGGATCGGAAGTGAAGCAGCTGGGACTCGAACCAGCGCCCATATGGGATGCCGGCACTGCAGGCGGTGGCCTCACCTGCTATGCCACAGTGCTGGCCCCACAAATGAATATTTTTAAAGTGGAAAAAAAAACTCCCACAATACTACTACTCTTATGCTATTTTAATTTTCTTGATCCTTTGTGTCGGACCCTTGCTGGCGAGGGTCCAACGCAGTCACGACACGGTCACTGTTCATCGGTTCTCAAGGAACTTTCACTCTTTCTCGGTTCTCAAGGAACTTTTACTTGTGGGGAGAGAAGGAAAGTGGGGAGAGGAGAAAAGAGGAGGGGCCGCGCCGGCACGCCCAGCTCCCAGTGTCCCTTTATGCTGATATCGTCCAATCAGATGAAAGGGCGCGTACAGCCTCAGGTCGAAAGGTCATCTGTTTCAGCTGGTTCTTCCTAGTTGTTTATGCAGAGTCCATTCTGTTTCATCTGTTTCACCTGGCTGTTTTCGTAGGCCTTGTGGTCAACCGATTGCTGCAAGCTATGCAGATGAGGAGGTTCTCACAGGTGGCCAGCCTGCGGTTCCCCACACTTTGGAGTCTGTTGGTATAAATTTATGTTTTTTCACTGTTCAATTTGTATTTCTGTAAGGGTGCTTGAGCAAGTTTTTGGAAAATGGACTTCAGAGATGATGCAGGGTGAGTGTTTGGCCTGGTGGTTAAAGATGCCAGTCAGGTGCCTGTGTCCCACAGCAGGGTACCCGCTGGCTTCTGATTCCTACTTAATGCAGATCCTGGGTGGTAGCAGTGATGGCTCAAATAATTAGGTCCCTGCCACCCACGTGGGAGACCTGGATTGAGTTCCTGGCTCCTGGCTTTGGTCATACTTAGCCTGGGTAGTTGCAGGCTGTTGCAGACTGTGCCAGTAGGTGGGAACTCCCTCTCTCTCCCTGTGCCTCTCCAATAAACAAGCAAACAAACAAACAAATAAAAACACAAAAGGATATTGCACATTTTCCCGTGAACTCCTTGAGATGCCTCGTAATTGTTGATAAAATCCATTTTTATCATTGTTTGCTCTGAAAATAAAACAGAAACCCTGCACCTGACATAACCTGCAGGGTTTCCATCTCATCCAGTTCTCGTAACTCCATAACGACGCTACGACGTCCATTTTACAGATGACAAAACCGAGGCACGCAGAAGGAGGTGGCTGTTTTCCCATCACACGGTGGTGCTCTGCGGAGGGTCTCGGGCTGAAAACGGAGTCCAGCTGGGACCCACGCGTACGGGGCCCTGCCGCGCGGAGGTCCTGTGGGTTCTCCTCTGGCCCCTGCTCCTTTGTGCTTTGCAAACGAAGGGGGAATAATTCCTCTCTCGGCACGTGGAAACACACTGAAATAATTTGCTGAAATTGTTTTCCTGGAGCTGACTTTAGAAGCCAGGGGGCTGTGAGGGTCAGGGACTGGGTGGACACTGGATTCCTGGTCATGTGTGGGCTTTGCCATCTTGAACTGGAGCCGCCCTGGAACTGCTTCCCCCCTCCTGCCGTGTCAGTACAGTTCACTTTGGCAAGGGCTGGGTTTATTTGCGTTTGACTTGAGTTGCATTAAATCCAGCAAAATGTCCTTGGTGAAAGGAAACAAAGCAGTGTTTTCCTTTACCCTCAAAGGACACTAGGGTCCACCATACAAAGGGTGCTTAAACAAATAGTTATTTATTTTTATTTTATTTGAATGGGAGGGAGAGGAAAGGGGGTGGGGGGAGAGAGAGAGAGAGAGAGAGAGAGAGAGAGAGGAAAATTTTGCAAAAAGCCACCAGCAGGGGGAATTGAAATTAGTGGTGGGGGAAGGAGTGCTATTTAATTTTCTTATTAAAAGAATTTCTTTATGAAATGGGGCAACCAGTTCTCATTTATTGCCTGAGAAAAAAATGATGGTTCCACTACGAATTGTACCTCTCTCCAGTAATGTTCTAGAATACTTGCTTGCCATCTCCTCTTCTGAACTGTGTGCCGTGGTGATGTTAAAAAAAAAAAAAAAGAAAGCATTGTTGATTTCACACCTATTGATTTCACGTCTGTCCAGTGAGAGTTTCCCCAGTGAGAATGACAGTGGGAGCAGGTGCACCATGGTGAACCAGGAGCCTGAACACAGGTGCTGAGGCAAGAGAAGTGGGGAGATTTTAGGAGTTGTTTTGAACGAATTATCCTTGGCTGTGAGGAGCAATGACAAAGGTGGCGTCAGGCCAGGGCTGGACAGGCGCTAGCCTGGCAGACGTCCTTGGGGGACATTTTCTGTGTGAGCCGCCGCGGCCTTCACCCAGGGTCTTCTGGCACAGTTCCTGTTATCCGGCATACCCCTGCACGACCTCGCGGCTTTATCTTTCTCTCGTTAGGCTCTGACGTGAGCCACCCCATTTGGATTCTGCCAACATCTGTAGTGCTGACAGCGTGTGTTTCTTCTGTATTTTCCGTTTTTGATTGTCATTTCAGATTTAGCTTTATATATGACGTACATTAATTCTGTATTATAGGTCTTGTAAAGATTTGCTTACCAGAGCCTCTGTGTTTGTTGCAGATTTTTTTTTTTTTTGGTGTTGTACTATTTTTCTGTTTGTTGTTTTGATTGCAAGTTACATCATCCTTTTTTTTAGACATCAAGGAGCCTTTGTTTTGAGGTATTCTGTTCTTTTCTATCCTTATGAAATTCTTGTTATCACGTATGTTGTCTCCCATTTCCTCCCCAGGTTCCTTCTCCAAATTTCTTTTCCTTCAACAAACTTGTGAAGTTCTTGATCCTTTGTGTTCAAGTTCTGAGAGAATTTTCTCAAATTTGTCTTCTGGGTCTCTGGGTTTCCGATGGCCTGCAGGCTGGCTTTCCCAAGATGTCTTGGCTTTAATTTTAGCAGTCTTGTTCTTCTCTCGATAGACACCTTGATCTCATTATAATCTCTTTCCAGAGGTGTGGTGCCATCACCCCGCCCAGAAAGAAGAATAAGTGAACTTTCACCTTCTCTCTCTCTCTCTCTCTCTCTCTCTTCAGATTCAGGCAGAGTGAATGAGAGACAGTGAGAAGCAGAGGCAGACATCTTCCAAATGTTGGTTCATTCCCTAAATGTCTGTGACAGCCAGGACGGGGCAAGCCCCAAGCGTGGAGTCTGGAACTCCATCCAGGTCTCCCACATGAGTGGCAAGGGTCTAAGCACTTGGGCCATTGTCTGCTTTCCCAGGCCATAATAGGGAGCTGGATCAGAAGTGGAGCAGCCGGGTCTTGAACTGGTGCCCATATGGGATGCTGGCACTACAGGCAGTGGCTCTGCTCACTATGCCACAGCTCCCAGCCCCCAAAGTTTATCTTAACTACTGCACCAAATACTTGTCCCCCTCTTCCTTGCTCTGGAAGAAAGTACCCGGTGCATCCATCAGCAGGTGACCCGTGCTCCGTCAGCCCAGGTGAGATGCGGGGAGAGGCAGCAGTTAGCATTCTCCAAGGAAGGGTGGTTCCTTAGAATGCAATCCCCGAGTTCCTGAGGCTGCAGTGCCTTCAGGGAGCTGGGAGAGCTGTGCTCAGACCAGAGCTGCCTCATCCTCCTCTGTGATGATGGACAGGACATGGTGCAGGATCTGAGCTGCCTGGTGTGACAGCTCAGCCTTTGAAATGTGGCTGGTGCCACGGAGATGGAGTTCAAACATTGTATTTCCTTTCCACTAATTTCCATTTAAATCGAAAGGTCTGTGAGGTTAACTTTTTACTGCCTGTCTTGTGGGTTTGTTTTCCATTTTTGTTAGAAAAAATTTCAAATATACAAAAAAAAATCAAGAAGGAAAGACTAAGGCATGAGAGGACTTCAAACACTTCTTGGAAAAATGGAGTTAAAAGACAAGTTTATTTTGGTGCCAAAAATGTTGAAATCCATACATAGCTTTTTTTTTTTTCACAATATGCATTTTTTGGAGGATCTCTTGTATGCATGAATTTCAGAATTATTTTTGCACTAAAAGGAGCAATGGTTATTTCGATTTCATTTTTGAAAAGATTTACTTTATTTATTTGAAAGGCAGAGTGACAGAGAGTCAGAGATGGAGAGAGATGTTCCATCTGCTGGTTCACTCCCCAAATAGCCATGATGGTCAGGACCCAACCAGGCCAAAGCCAGGAGTCAGGAACTTCCTCCGGGTCTCCCACATGCGTGTGGAGACTCAAGGACTTGGACCATCCTCCACTGCTTTCCCAGGCCACAGCAGAGAGCTGGATCAGAAGGGAGCAGCTGGGACTGGAACTGGCACCCATATGGGATGCTGCTGTCGCAGGTGGTGGCTTACCCTCTGAGCCACAGTGCCGGCCCTGTGAATTCCATTTGCATGAACATTCTGTGGTGCTCTTCTGTGTAATGTGCTACCCTCATCACATAGATCAACAGCTGTTAACATTTCACCATCTTTGCGTTATCATTTTTTCCTAAAATACTTCACCAGACATCAAAGGTTTCATCTCCAAATACCTGAGTATGCACATGTGAAGAATTACAGCCTTTTCCTCCTTTACCATTATCATCCTTAGCATTGATTTTTGTTGTTTCTAAGATTTTATTTAGTTATTTGAGAGGTAGAGTTATAGACAGAGAGAGGGAGAGACAAAGAGAGAGAGAGAGAGGAGAGAGAGAGAGAGATTCTATCCGCTGGTTCACTCCCTAGATGGCTGCATTGGCCGGACTGGGCCCATCTGAAGCCAGGAGCCAGGAGCTTCTTCTGGGTCTCCCATGTGGGTGCAGGGGCCCAAGCACTCGGGCCATCTTCTACTGCTTTCCCAGGCCATAGCAGAGATCTGGATTGGAAGAGGAGCAGCCAGGATTGGAACCAGTGCTCATTTGGGATGCCCTGGTCACAGGAGGAGGCTTAGCCTACTATGCCACAGCACCAGCCCCTGGATGCTGAATCTTGTAACCTGGGATCCCGCAAGGGCAGCCTGAACCGTGCACCCTTCTTTTGATTGCGTGAATTCATCTTTAGCAAGGAGTTGACTTGTCATCGAAGTGAAGACACAGGAGCTGCTGTGTGACCCCGGATCTAATCAAAGACCACTTGTTGCATTTGGTTGGTTACATCTTTTCAACCTCTCTCAAAAAACTCGAGGTGAAATACACCTGACATCGTTAGTCATTTCAAGGTGAAAAGGGCAGTGTTGTTTAGTAATTCACAGCCTGGTACAGTTATGATGTCTGGCTCCACAAGGTTTTCATCGCCTAAAAGGAAGCTCCAAACCCTTCGGGCAGTGACTTTTTATTCCTGCTTCTCCTACAGCCTCACAGTCTCGAATCTGCCTCCTGTCCCTGCAGATTCACTTGGGCGTGATCGCTTCACAGACTCGTATACTGTATGATCTTCTGTGTTTGGCTTCCTTCGCTTTGCCTAATGCCTTCGGAACCCAGCCGTGTTGTAGCATGTACCCGTCGAGTATTTCTTTCCACGGCTGAACACTTTTCTGCTGGAAGAGATATAGCACCATGATGTGTTGTGACGGACGCTGGAGTTGTTCTGCCTCCTGGGCTGTTGTGAAAAGTGCTCCTGTGAAACATTGTCCCAGCCAGTTAGGGCTGCTCCAAGCAAACATTACAGTGATGGGGTGGCTTCAACAACAGACTTTGATTGCTTACAGTTCTGGGTCTGGGAAGCGCTGGTTCCTGGTGGGAGCCCCCTTCTTGGCTTGCAGATGGCTTGCTGGTCTCTGTGACCTTATAGGGAATGAGATAGAGATAGAGATAGAGATAGAGGTAGAGGTAGAGGTAGAGGTAGAGGTAGAGGTAGAGGTAGAGACAGAGAAATAGCTATCTTTCTTCCTCTTGTTATAGCAACACTAATCCCATTATAGGGTCCATATCCTTGCCACTTTTCTGCCTCCCAGGGGCCTCACTTTTAAATATTACACATTGGGGCTTAAGGCTTCAACATACGAGTTTTGGAGCTACCTGAGTACCTGTTCTCAATTATATTCCACGAATGGAATTGCTGAGTCCCTCTCAAATCTCTTGTGAACTTGAAGAGTTTCCTTCGCCTGTTTTTATTTTCCTGTCGCTTTTTTGTTGTTGTTTTCCATAGCAACAGTCTGTTGACATGGCCAGTCTAGCTTTTGGTTTGGTCTCACGTTTCTTCCTGTTCCTCTGTGCCTTGCATTTGAAGAATCATTTATTCATTTTTATTTATTTAAGAAAGAAAGAGGAATGTTTCCATCCACTAGTTCGCTCCCCAGATGGCCCTCCACGGCCGGAGTTGGGTCAGGCTGAAGCCAGGAACCTGGGACATCGTCTGGGTCTCCCATGTGGACAAGAGGGACTCAAGAACTTGAGCATCCTCTCTGCTGCTTCCCAGGTGCATCAGCAAAAACTGGATTGGAAGCATCCAGGCTTGTGGCTTGAGGCAGGCATCCCTGGAGGTGGGTTAACCGCCCGCCACCTGGCTATAGCGTTTTTAGTTTCTCTGCAGTATTTTCTCCCCTTCAGTTGATTACCTGATACATTTGCCTCTTTGTTTTGTGCACGGCCTATTTTGGGGGGATGCACCCTGATTTCCTGTTAGGCATCGACTCTCACCTGCAGTAAATCTGCATGCAGGAAGGTGTTTGCTCTTCTTCAAGGAATGGCTTTAGCCTCCTGATGCCTCACGTTCTGGCTGCGGGCCTCAGTGTGCGTTATCTGTCCACGTTTCCCAGCTGAAGGTTGGTCCACGGACCTGACACCTGGCTGCTCACAGAGTGTCACTGACAAAATCCAGGGTTGGAGGCCAGGGTCTGGGCCTGTGGCACCTCCAGTGGGACAGTCCTGGCCAGTGGCACATCTCAAGTAGCTCTTTTTGGCTGGCTTAGTTTTCTTCTTATCTCCCATTTCTGACAAGCGACTTAAGATGTTAGTCCTCCAGGCCTCAAGGCTGGTTCCCCCTCCCTGCAGGTGCCACTGCCAGGTGGGGAGGCCATGGGCCCAGGCAGCATAGCCACCTGCACAAGGCCTAGTAACTTCCAGCCTGTAGACTCGGGCACAAACGGAATTAATGAGAGACTGGAACTTGACCTCAGCATGTTGCACTTGCTTTGGATGGGGTTCCTTTAGGTCTCTGCAGTCCCTGGGGCCAGGATGGCCATGGGCTCACGGCTAGCCCATAGCATGGGCTTCCTTGGCACACTTCGCTTCCATGAGTGAAAATGGCTGTGCTGTGCTGAGCTGGCTACAGCTGGTCATTTCTGCCGTCTCTGAGCAGTCGGGCAGGGACACACATCCCTGCAGGAGAGGTGCACGCCCTTGGGTGGGGTGCAGGCATTCACCACGTGCCCAGATCGCACGCTGCGCCCACGTGGGGTTTTGTGGCTGAGGCTCCGTGGTCAGAGGCCATGCATCTGGTACGTTTGATTTCCGTGTGTGGTCGGCTTCTATTTGTATTTTTTCGGAATCATCCCTACCCTCTCTCTCTCTCTTTCATTAGTTTCCACGGGGACTCAAGTGAGGCCCTGGCCATAGCTCTCTGCCTGCCTCTCCTAGCTTCGAAGGCCCCAGCCAGTTGTGCAGCTACAGTGCTGTGCGTCAGGATTAAGTGGGGAGTTCTGAGAGCCTGGCTTCTGCCCACCCACCTTGTGCAGCACAGCGGGTGCCTTGGAGCTCCAGCGCCAGTCTGCTCCCTGCCTTGTAGAAGCCTTTGTCTCTTGAGATTGCATTCTGCAGGCTGGCAGCTGGCACATCGTGGGTGGCTCCTAGGTAATGGGACTGGGCCCGGGCATGTTGTTGGAGCTTAGTAGGAATTATCAGATGTCAGACGAATGGATGGGGAGAGGTAGAAAGATGATAGATAGGTAGATAGATAGATAGATAGATAGATAATACACAGGGTGATGGATGGGTGTATGGAAGAATGGATGATGGATAGATACATATGTAGACTGATGGATGGATAGATGGATGAATGGGTGGATACGCGAATAGATGTATAGATAACATATAGATGGATGGGTGGATAAATGAATGAATGGGTAAGTAGATGGGTAGGTGGATAGGTAGGTAGGTAGATAGGTATGTAGACAGATGGATGGGTAGGTGGGTGGGTGGGTGAATGGGTGGATGGATGCATAGGTAGACAGGTAGATAAAAGGAATCTGAACACTGTCTTTGGGGCAGGTCATTTGGCCAGAAAGGGAGAACAGCTTCACTGATGACAGAATGGTGGCCCGTAGAGGTCTGCTAAGAGCCTGGAAAGAGGGCGATGACCTTGTGTGGGAGCCAGCCTCAGCGGGGAGGGGTGAGGTTGGGACCCTCGGAGGAGGTCTCTGGGCTTGGCCTCGGCACGTCCGCGCCCCTGTGTGGGGCTGGGCTGCCCTCCTTCTGCACCTGCACTGCCCTTCCTGGGAGCATTGTGTTTGCTTTTCTGTCTGTTTTCAGTTGACCTTACCCAGACTCTGCTGGTTTTGCTCTACACTGACGGTCCCAGGTAACTCCTGTGCAGGTCACGGGAAGGTCAAGGCCAGAGGCACATGGGGGTGAAGTCAAGGTGGCCGAATCACAGGTTTTTTTTTTGGCAAATTAGTGGGCAGAAAAAGTTAATTGTATGTTTGAAATATCCACCATGGGCATAAGCGAGGGAGGGGAGGGCGCTATGAAGACAAACAGGAACCGGGCACTGTTTCCTTGGCCCAGCAGGGATGTGCTGCCTTTGTGACGTCACAGTTGGCTGGTTGAGTCCAACATGGCGAACGTGAAATGGACGCTGGGTGCCTGTCTGGACGGGGTTGCCCTTGCACAGCTGGGAAGCAGACCAACCTAGCACAGGAGCAGTGCCAGCCTCCCGGATTCTCTCACTTTTAGTTACACACGGGTGGGGAGTTGTTAAGACCATATTCCCAATCAGAGTGTCCTAGACAGAGATAAGCGGATGGCACCTTCGCTGAGATAGCGCATAAACCGCTTGTGCCTTACCTGCAGCCACGCACAGGTGATGGGTGGACAGGTGTTGAGGAAGAAGCATGAGCTTTGCAAAAACCATTTGCCATCAGCACAGAGGCACCACAAGAGCTTCACGGCAGAGGGTGGGGCAAGCTTGACTGTGGCAGGGAATGAACTGATAGGACTTGTCGTGTGCTGGGGGGAGAACAGGGCCCTGCAGACACGGAGAACAGTTAAGAGGCGAGCTGTCCCGCGTGTGTCGGGGGCTAAAGCAGCAATGTGACTCCAGTGTGAGGCGAGGAGTGCTGCTGCAGAGGCCAACATCTGTTGCGACCCAAGGCTGCTGCTGCTGCACCTCCTCCATCTCCATCTCCCTCTTCTTCCTCCTTTTCCTTCTGGGCCAGGCCAAAGCCAGGAGCCAGGAGCCAGGAGCCAGGAGCCAGGAGCAGGAGCCAGGAGCTTCTTCCAGACTTCCCACGTGGGTGCAGGGGCCCTAGGACTTGGGACCATGCTCCACTGCTTTCCCAGGCCATTAGCAGGGAGCTGGATTGGAAGAGGAGTGGGAGGGACACGAACCGGGATGCTGGCACCACAGGCAGAGGCTTAGCCTAGTATGCCACAGCACCGACCTCCTCTTGCGGCTCTTGATGATGTCACTGAGCCGGTCACTCTGTTAGAAAGCAGGCAGCCACCGTCATGTGTGTCCAGTCATGAGAAGCTGGCGTAAGGGCTGGACATTGTTCGTTGGGGGTGATGTTGAGGGAGTGGCAGCCCAGTGGAGGTCGAGAGGAACTTTCCACAGCGGCCAGCAGTCCCTGCGCCCACACATCAGCGTATTCTAGGTGAATCGGACAGCGTGGACTGCAGTCTGGAGAATGTTGAGGGTTGGGAGTGCAGAGGAGTTTGAGCTTGGATGATTTGCTAAGATACAAGGAGGCTCTTTCCTAAACACCCCAACTGCAGGTCTTCACCTTGAGGGCAGACGCAGTGGCACAGTGGGTCGAGCTGCTTCTTGGGATGCCCACCACCCACATCCCAGCATCCGTTTGAGTCCCAGCTACTCTGATTCCCATCCAGCTCCCTGCTAATGCACCTGGGAAAATGGTGGAAGATGGGCAAGTACTTGGGCCCCTGAACCCATGTGGAAGACCCGGTTGAAGCTCCTGGCTCCTGGTTTCGGCCTGGCCCAGCCCAGGCAGCTGTGGCCTTTTGTGGAATGTATCAGCAATGTTCCAGCAGATGGAAAATCTTGGTTTTTTGGGGGCCTAGCAGACAAAATGTCAGTTGGGATGCCTGCATCCATTTATTTTTTTTTTAAGATTTATTTATTTTCTTTGGAAGACAGAATTACAGAGAGGCAGAGACAGGGAGAGACAGATAGAGGTCTTCTATCTACTGGTTCACTCCCCAAAAGGCCACAATGGCTGGAGCTGAGCTGATTCCAAGCCGGGAGCCAGAAGCTTCTTCTGGGTCTCCCATGTGGGTGCAGAGGTCCAAGCACTTGGGCCATCTTCTACTGCTTTCCCAGGCCATAGCAGAGAGCTGGATCAGAAGTGGAGCAGCCAGGACTTGAACTGGCACCCATGGGGATGCCAGCACTGCAGGCAGCAGCTTTAGCTACTAATTGGCCCCAAGATCTTGGTTTCCAACTCTGTCTCCTTGTCACTCTGCCTTTTAAATAAACAAATAAATACTTTTTAAAAAAGATCTTCACCTTGTCCACATGGAATCAAGCACCTCATTGGGCCAACTGTTCTCTGAATTTAATTTTATCATTCCTTCAAGAGCCTTGAGCATGCACTTCGTGTGCATTCAAGTGCTAAGACTCTTCTTATGAAATGATGTGGGTGACATTTCGAGAATTTAGAGGATCTGGAATTTGCTGAAGCTAAAGGGTAAACAGGTTCACGCGTCCAGACTTGAGAGTCAGAAATATATGTGCAGTTGTGAGGCTGTGATGTGCAAGTGGGTTTCAAAGGAGCTTGGCATTTGGAAGGTGCTGGAAGATGCAGGAGCCAAAATGCAATCGTCAAATGTTCCAAAGACACAAGCAAACTTTGCTCAGAATTCATCACCAAGGCCTGGGAATGACATCAAGCCTCACTTGTCCCCTCCGCTTTGTCCAGCCTCACAGGGTAAGGAGGAAGTTGGCCCATGGTGAATCTGCACGGTTAAGGACGTAACCAGCCAGCAGAGGGGAGCCCAGCTTGTGTGGAGTCAGGCACAGCTGCCGTTTGTTAGGAGCCTGGACCCCAGCATTCTCACCAGAAAGCAGAATTAAGATCTGACCAATCTTCTACTTAGTTTATGGAAAATACAGGCGATGGGGAACTTATTAAACAATATCGTGGGGATGCTGTTGGCCATATTTATTTATTTATCTGTAAATATTTATTTCATTTATTTGGAGAGAGAGAGAGAAGAGAGAGAGAGAGAGAAGAGAGAGATCTTCCATCCTCTGGTTCACTCCCCAAATGGCTACAATGACCAGAGTTGGGCCAGGCTGAAGCCAGGAGCCAGGAGCCTCTTCTGGGTGTCCCACATCAGTGGCAGGGACCCAGAGACTTTGTCCATCTTCTGCTGTTTTCCCAGGCACTTCAGAAGGGAGCTGGATCCAAAGTGGTGCAGCCGGGACTTGAGCTGGTACCCATATGAGATGCTGGAACCCCAGGCTGCTGTTTAACCCACTGTGCCACAGCACCGACTCCAATTTTTTTTAAAAATGATTTTATTTAATTTACTAGAAAGAAAGAGTGATAGAGAGAGGGGGAGACACAGAGAGATTTCCACCCACTGGTTCATTCCCCAACATGGCTGCAATGGCTGGAGCTGGACCAGGCTAAAGCCAGGAGCCAAGAACCCCATCCGGATCTTCCAGGGGATTGTAGCTGCTCAAACACTTAGGCCATCTTCGGCTGCTTTCCCAGGTGCATTAGCAAGGAGCTGGATTGGAAACAGAGAAGCGGTGTTCATCTGGGATGCTGGCATCACAAGTGGTGGCTTAACCCACTGTGCACAACACCGTCCCCCTGGGGTTTGCTGTAAGATGATCCAGTGGTGGTGGTGGTGGTGATGGTGGTGGTGGGGAGGTGACAAGGAGGGGGGTACAGGCGACACATGGTTTCGTCTGTTTCTGTGATATGTCAAAGTCTCCCATAGTAAAACATGAAAACCACAAGAAGTGCAGGGACACGTGAGTTAGTTCTGTGTTGCTGGAATGAAATAGCCGAGGCAGACAGCTTGGTCTCCAGAGGCTCCGCACGTCGGCAGGACTCCAGGCTCAAGGCCGGGGAGGGGAGGGCCTTTCCTTTTTTGAGAGCGGGCAGCAACTCGCGAGAGATAGGTAAGAGGACGTCATGACTTTGGCCTTGGCCAAGCATCCCAAAGGTGTTACTGTTGGGAGCAGCTGAGGCGGAAGAGCTGCCGTGGCCCTGTGGAGAGGAATGGGAAGCCCCCCGGGGAGGGCTCAGCAGGGGAAGATCTCAGGCCTCAGAGGCAGAGGGCTAAAGGCAGCCGAGCTAACAGGGCATTCACAAATGACCTGGATTTTTCCAGAGGGAAGCTGGTGTATGGCCAGGAAACTGAGGCAGAAGCCCAGGCCCACATTCTGGGCACACCGGCCGGTTTCAGGGTGGGTCTCCTGCCCAAGGCTCATTGCCAGTGTTAAGACTTCAGGCAGCAGGAGGCATGGCAGACCTCAGATGCCTGGGAACGGGCCTGTGCCTGTGGGGCTGCTTTCTGTTGGGCGTGGTCACTGGGACAGGTAGGTTGAATCTGCAGCTTGAGCAACCTCCCTCTGTCTTGTTTATCCAGAGGTCTCGGCTTGGGACTGGGTTTATGGATTTATTTTTGCTTTTTAATTTTTTTAAAAATTTATTTATTTGAAAGGCAGAGTTACAGGGAGAGAAAGGGAGACAGAGGGAGAGAACTCTCATTTGCTGGTTCACTTCCCAAATGGCTGCAACTGCCAGTGCTGGGCCAGGCAGAATTGGGAGCCTAGAACTCTATCTGGGTCTTCTTATTTGTCTTAAGGAAGACCTTGGTGACCTTGACTGGAGTAGATCCACAGACGGGTGGAGGGGACGGTGGATGACTGAGCTGACAGGTGAGGTGGAAGCCATTGACAGAGATAGGCTTTGTAGCAGTCTGGCAATAAAGCAAAGAACGAGATGAGACAGACAGAGGCATGGGAAGGATTTAAAGGAGACGCAGGCTTGACTTCCAGGAAAAGAGGAAGGCTGAAGATGAGGCCGAAGGAGCCAGGACGGACGCCCTGGCTTCTCAAGGGGTCTGGAGAGACTGGAAAAGTCAGCACCCAGAGTGGAGCGCCGTGGCTCCGGTCAAGGTCTCCCCATGGCAGGAAAATAGAGTCCAATTCAACATTGAGGGCGGTGGCGACTGGCACTTCCAGGATGGGTGTTTGGCACCGGAGTGAAGCTTCAGTCCTGGCCCCTCTCCTGAGCAGTGGGGTGAGCGTGACCAGGTCATCCGATTTCCCCGTCTCGGTGTTGATGTCATCTTGCTTGCTGACTTTGCTCCGCTGTGCTCCGACTTCCTCTCTCTGGGAGCACTTTCTGCTGTGATTCCCACTACAGCTCTCTGCTGCTTCCACTCAGTTGTTTTCTGGCCTCCTCCTTATTTATTTTTTATTAAATCTTTTTAATTTATATAATATTTTAATTAAAATTAATATATAATATTTTAATTTATATAATGGGACAAATTTCATGTATCTCATACATACAGTTTTAAGAACATAATGACACTTCCTGCCCCATCCTCCTTCCCTCACTCCCAGCTTTCCTCCTACTTCCTTTCCTGTTGTTTTTTTTTTTAGTTTTTATGATAATATATATTTTTTTCTTTGAGAACAAGTTTTATCATTAATTGGAGAAGCACCTAAGGAAAGAAGCAATGGTATTGGGTCCTTAGGCTTATCTAAAACTTATGAGACATAAGAATATCCTCCACTTAATACACTAAAGCAAAGTAAATCTTTGAGAACTAGTTTTACTGTTAGCTCTCATAATACAATGCTTTGAGGACAGAGGTCCTGCATGGGGAGTTAGTGCACAGTGACTCCTGTTGTTAATTTAACAATTAACACTCTTATGTATGACCTCAGTGATCACCCGAGGCTCTTGACATGAGCTGCCTAGGCTGTGGAAGCATTTTGAATCCAGAATCTCCTTCCATATTTAGACAAGGTCATAAGCAAAGTGGAAGTTCTCTCCTCCCTTCAGAGAAAAGTACCTTCTTCTTTGATGACCACTTTGTTCCACTGGGGTCTTGCTCACAGAGATCCTTCATGTAGGATACTTTTTTCCCCAGTGTCTTGGCTTTCCATGCCTGAAATGCTCTTGTGGGCTTTTCAGCCAGACCAGAATGCCTTGAGGGCTGATTCTGAGGTCAGAGTACTACTCTAAGGATTGTCTTTCTGTAAGTTGGCTATATGGACTACTTCCCATGTTGGAGTGTTAACACCTTTTAAATTCTAACTATTATTATCACTAAATACTTAATCCTATTTGTATGATTGCTTTAACACTTAATCCTATTTATATGATCACTTTAACACTTAAAGTGCTTCTCCCCCACACTTTGGGGATTTGGCATCCCATGGCAAGTTTTTAAACTGTACCTTTAGAAGTAAGTCTGTAGAAATGTATGCTGAACTATAGTTCACATATAGCTTTACAGTTATAAGTTTCATACATTTCATACTTACAACTTTAAGAACATGGTGATTCTTCCCACTGTGCCCACCCTCCCACCAACACTCTCACCCCCCTCCTCCCTCTCTTATTCCCACTCTTATTTTTTACTAAGACCTATTTTCAATTAACTTTATGCACATATGATTAACTCTATGTTAAGAGTTCAACAAATAGTATGTAAAAAACAAAAACAAAAACAAAAAAACCTGTTCCTCAACAGTCAAGACGAGGGCTATTCAAGGTCATTGCTTCTCAAAGTGTCAATTTCACTTCTACAGATTGTCTTTTAGGTGTTCTATTAATTATCACAGGTCAGGGAGGATATAGGGTATTTGTCCCTTTGGGACTGGCTTATTTCACTAAGTATGGTGTTTTCCAGTTTCGTCCATTTTTTTACAAATGACCGGATTTCATTTCTTTTTACCTCTCTGTAGTATTCCATGGTGTGCATGTCCCATAATTTCTTTATCCACTCTTCAGTTGATGGGTATTTTGGTTGATTTCATGTCTTAGCTATTGTGAACTGAGCTCCAATAAATGTGGGGGTACAGATAGCTTTTTAATATGCTGATTTCATTTCCCTTGGGTAAATTCCCAGGAGTAGGATGGCTGGGTCATATGGCAGGTCCATATTCAGATTTCTGGGGTACCTCCATACTGTCTTCCGTAGTGGCTTTACCAGTTTACATTTCCACCAATAGTGGGTTAGTGTGCCCTTTTCCCCCCTTCCTCGCCAGCATCTGTTTGTTGATTTCTGTATGAGAGCCATTCTAACTGGGGTGAGGTGAAGCCTCATTGTGGTTTTGCTTTTCAATATAGTCCTGGAAGTTTTAGCCAGAGCCATTAGACAAGAAAAAGAAATCAAAGGGATACAATTGGGAAGGAGGAAGTCAGACTATCCCTATTTGTAGATGACATGATTCTATATATAGGAGATCCAAAAGACTCCACTAGGAGATTATTAGAACTCACTAAAGAGATTGGAAATGTAGCAGGATATAAAATCAACACACAAAAATCAACAGCCTTTGTATACACAGGCAATACCATGGCTGAGAAAGAACTCCTACGATCAATCCCATTCATAATAACTACCAAAAAATCAAATACCTCGAAATAAATTTAACCAAGGATGTCAAAGATCTCTACAATGAGAACTACAAAACATTAAAGAAAGAAATAGAAGAAGATACAAAAAAATGGAAAAATCTTCCATGTTCATGGATTGGAAAAATCAATATCATCAAAATGTCCATACTACTACAGATTCAATGTAATACTAGACAAAATACCAAGGACATTCTTCTCAGGTATAGAAAAAATGACGCTGAAATTCATATGGAAACACAGGAGACCCCAAATAGTTAAAGCAACCTTATACAATAAAAACAAAGCTGGAGGCATCACAATACCAGATTTCAAGACAAATTACAAAGCAGTTATAATCAAGACAGCCTGGTACTGGTACAAAAATAGTCATGTAGACCAATGGGACAGAATAGAAACACTAGAAATAAACCCAAGCATCTACAACCAACTTCTCTTCAGCAAAGGAGCTAAAACCAACCTCTGGAGCAAGGACAGTCTCTTCAACAGATGGTGCTGGGACAACTGGATCTCCACAAGCAGAGGTATGAAACAAGACCCGTACCTTACACCTGGCACAAAAATCTACTCAAAATGGATTAAAGACTTAAATCTATGGCCCAATAACATAAAATTATTAGAAAACACTGGGGAAACCCTGCAAGACATTGGCACAGGCAAAGAGTTCTTGGAAAAGACCCCAGAGGCACAGGCAATCAAAGCCAAAATTGACAAATGGGATCACATCATATAGAGAAGCTTCTGTACTACAAAAGAAACACTCAGGACAGCGAAGAGAATGAGACAAATTATTCACAAGCTTTAGAACTGACAAAGGGTTAATAGCCAGACTATATAAAGAGAGAAAAAAAACTCAACAACAACAAAACAAACAAGCCAATTAAGAAATGGGCAAAGGACTTGAACAGACATTTTTTAAAAGAGGAAATCCGAATGGCCCATAGACACAAGAAAAAATGCTCAGGATCACTAGCCATCAGGGAAATGCAAATCAAAACCAAAATGCAAATCAAAATCACCTCACCTTTGTTAGAATGTTAGGTAATTGTCTTGGTCCTCTGCTCACTTCCCTGTGAGGGCTGCCGTCGTCCTTATGAAGACCCCTGCGGGCATCCCTTTGATAATTCCCAATCTGGTTTTCTGCCTGCTGACCCCTCTCATGAGCTTTAAACAGCTTGCTGGGACATCTCCTACAGAACAGGAATCGATGTTCAACATTGTGCCCTAAAAACAAGCTCCATGCAAACCTCCTGCTTCCGCCGCTGGAAACCATAAAGCCAACATCTTCCTCTTTGCACAGAGGACCCTAGGGCTTTGATCATGGCAGGTACTCCTCGTACACACGAATGAATGAGCAAAGCGAACATTGCTCGCAGGGATGGCTCGTGCACAAGTAGAGCTTTATTTATTAAAAAGTCCTATTCTGCACCAAACCTCCTGAGTCTCACCAGAATCTCTTCCCTGCTTCCCTTCCAGTCTGTCCTCCCCGGCCACACCTGGGCTGGCCCCTAGCTGGGCTCTCGAGCAGGCCAGAGTTCACATGCAAAGCTCTGGTCATGCTACCTCGCTCTCCACCATTGGTCTTGGATGAAGTGCTGCCCCCAGGCCATAGGCCCAACTTCTTGATCGCTGCCCGAGGGCTGGATAGCAACACCCAGAGGTGTTGGGTGTCCATCTGTGTGGAGGCTGTGAGTGGGCTGGGCAGATCAACTTCCCTTCCTCCCTCTGTTCCATGCACTACCCTCAGGTGAATTTGCTCTTGCAGCTCTGTCTGAGAGATATTCATGAATTTTGGGATTTTTTTTTTTTTTGTGTGTGTGGCCGCTCTGCATTGCTCAAACTTAATTTTTTTGGGGAGGGGAGCCTGGCTTATGTTATTGGTGACCTGATGACCTGGAAATATTACCTTTAAATTGTTTTTCTGTGATTTTTGAAAAGTACTTCCAGAGTTGTCATACATTTATCAAAACCAAGCAAGAGCTCTGCACTTCATTGAAGGCCAATAGTTTGTAACCCTGTTGACACCACAGTTAACAGCTGTACAAAGTTTGTTGGAGTAAATGGATTAAAGTTCAATTATTGTCTGAAGAAAAATGTGTTTTTACATATTATGCACCTTACCCGGGTAAGAAAACTTAGTTATGAAGGGTAGAGTTTGTATTGCTTGGATTTAGTACATCATAATGTACCTTTTGAGTCAATAGCTTTTTCACCTTAAAATTTTTTGTTTTAAATTCACTTTGCTAATCATGGTCCTGTTTAATATTCTTGGGAAGGTTAGAGGTGGAATTAGGAGGAATTGTGGGTATTAAAAGTGCAGCAGTCACAGAGGTCTGTGTGTTCGTCTTCATGTTTGGATGCAAGATCGCAGGTGCTTATCCTAGATCCAGAAAATCCATCTTTTTTTTTTTTAAGATTTATTTATTTGCTTGAAAGTCAGTTATACACACACACACACACACACAGAGAGAGAGAGAGAGAGAGAGAGATAGAGAGAGAGAGAGGTCTTCCATCCAATACTTCACTCCCCAGTTGGCCACATCGTCTGGAGCTGCACTGAACCGAAGCCAGGAGCAAGGAGCTTCCGCTGGGTCTCCCACGCAGGTGCAGGGGCCCGAGCACTTGGGCCATCTTCTACTGCCTTCCCAGGCCATAGCAGAGAGCTGGATCGGAAGTGGAGCAGCCGGGACTAGAACCGGCGCCCATATGGGATGCCGGTGCTTCCGGCCAGGGCGTTAATCCACTGTGCCACAGTGCCGGCCAGAAAATCCATCTTGCAATTAAGACGTGCTGGCTTCAGATGCAGTTCCGGGAAAGGAAGAAAACCCAATGACTCATTAGAAAGATAGGTGTTTCATAAATGCTGTTAACTGTAGTTACTTTGCGTGCAGATAAATCTAACAGATTAAGCTTCTTTCTAGGAATAACAGAAACCTTTAATAGAATGATGGCAGTTGTCCCAAGATGTGGTTCTGCTCTTAGACCGAGTGGCAACGCTGCATCTAAATCAGAGCTTCTTTCCAAGGCTCCAACTGCCTGTTCAGCAGTGACCTGGTCTTGATGAGGATGTGTCTTCCAGTCACAGGGCTGAGGGTGGAGACCACGCAGCGAGCAGGACCACCACCAAGGCCACATCTTCCGTGAGGTCGCCTCAGAGCCCAGACGGAGTGGGTGAGCTCTGTTGCTGTGGGTGAGCTCTGCCACGTGGGGTGGAGCAGTGAGTGCGGGCATGAAGTGCACAGGAGGAGGCAGGGGGAGGCCGTGTGGTCTCCACTTCCAACTGCACACACATCCCGGATCCCACTGGCTGGTGGTCTTATTTTCATCCCAACTGCTTCCTGCTCTCTCCAGGATGAATGCCTTGTGTCTGTGTCTCTTGTAGCATCGGGCTGTGCACACTGGAGGTGACCCGTATGTGCGTGAATGAATGAATGAGTATGAGTGACTAGCTGTCAGTGAACGGGCTGAGATTGTCCTGTGCACTATTTGCCAATTGCATTTATCTCATCAGCGCCTCATTCACGCCTCATGTCTATGCATTCTTGGGAGTAAGAGTATTTTTCTTCTGAATGTGGATTGCAGTATATGTCCCGGTGGCTAACGTGACCAGAGGCTGAAGGAATGTAGCCTGTGTTTCCTTAGGAGCAGTGGTTCACTCTTTGCTAATCCGGTGCAATGCTTTAATCATGACTTGACTCCCGAACTCATGCAGAATATTAAACCTTGTAGTTTTGTTAACCATACCAAGAGGGTGGAAACAACCAGTTATGATGATTTGAGGTGGGGTCTTGTGGGAGGTCCTTGGGGCACTGGGGACATGCTAGCAAGAAGGTGCTTCTTGTAGGAGGGCTGATTATAGAAGCCTGAGTCAGGCCCGCATCCTCTCTGCTGCCTGCTTCACCTTGTGAGCAGCCTGGCTGTGCACCTGCTCCACCGTTGCACCGTGGCCGTCTCCACTCTCAACAGGCGCCAATCCTGTGGGGCCATCCAACCTTGGAACTGAACGTCCAGAACCATGAGCTCAAATAAACCTCTTCCCCTGGAAGTAGCTGGTCTCAGGCATTCTGTTGTAGTGACGAGAAGCCCACCGGCATATTCAGTGTGGGTGGTGCCTCTGTGGACCACAGCCACTCACGGGAGAATAAATGGGGTGGGGTCTTTGGTTCAGGGTCAGAAACAGAGCTGCTGTACTCAGGAAGCTAAAATACATACATGCACTTTTTTTTTTTTTTGACAGGCAGAGTGGACAGTAGAGAGAGAGACAGAGAGAAAGGTCTTCCTTTTGCCGTTGGTTCACCCTCCAATGGCCGCCGCGGTAGGCGCGCTGCGGCCGGCGCACCACGCTGATCCGATGGCAGGAGCCAGGTGCTTCTCCTGGTCTCCCATGGGGTGCAGGGCCCAAGGACTTGGGCCATCCTCCACTGCACTCCCGGCCACAGCAGAGAGCTGGCCTGGAAGAGGGGCAACCGGGAATACATGCACTTTTTAAAATGAAGATTTATTTATTTGAAAGGCAGAGAGAGAGCACGAGAGAGATCTTCCATCTGCTGGCTCACTTCCCAAATGACTACAAGGGCAAGGGTTGGACCAAGTCAAAGCCAGGAGCCAGGAGCCAGGAGCCAGGAGCCAGGAGCCAGGAGCCAGGAGCCAGGAATTCCATCTGGGCCTGTGGCCTAGGTGGCAGGGGCCCAGCACTTGGGCCATCATCCTCTGTCTTCCCGAGCACATTAGCAGTGAGCTGGATTGGAAGCAGAGCAGCCGGGTCTCCAACTGGTGTTCCTATGGATGCCAGCTGTTGCAGGTGGTGGCTTAGCCCACTGTGCCACAACGCCAGCCCCGTACACGCACTTGCCGAGCCTCCATAAAATGCAATAAGGCGCTGAAATCTACAGCCTATGGATGAGAGCATTATTGCCCCTCAATTCTCCTGCTTGGTGGTCTGTGTTGCTTCAGTTTTAAATTAATCATAGAGTTCACACATCACCAATGCTCAATGAATAAACATTATAAAATCCAAAGAAGAAGCAAGGAAAAAAAGTCAGACACATTTCACTATTAAATATTTATATGCTCAGTATTCCTGCATGTATCTCCAACAGCATTACACTTACATATGTTTGAAAAATGTAAAATTGGTCTTACTGACTTCTAACCTGCTTTTACTATTTAGTAATATATTGTGGGGCCATAGCTGTGATGCTGGCATCCCATATGAGTGCCAGTCCTAGCTGCTTCACTTCTGATCCAGCTCCCTGCAAATGGCCAAGGAAAGCAGTGGAAGATGGCCCAAGTGCTTGTTCCCCTGCCATTCACGTGGCAGACCTGGTTGGAGTTCCAGGTTTCTGGCTTCCCCTGGCCCAGCCCTGGCTGTTGTGGCTGTTTGGGAGTGAACCAGTGGATAGAAGACCTCTCTCTCTCTCTCTCTCTTTCTCTCTCTCTTTCTCTCCCCGCCCCGTCTCACTGCCACACACTGTAAATCCACCTTTCATAAATAAGTAAATTTTTTAAAAAACCTAATAGATTGTGACCATATTTTTATGCTAACACAGATAGACCCATATGATAATTTTCTAGTTGCTATATAATATGGGTGTATTACAATTCATTTCAAGTCTTTTACTGTTAGGTACTAAAAGTTGTTTTCCATTGTTTCCATAAAAATAAATAAAATCCATTGAGTGCTCTCCCCATCTCAGTTGCATTTAAGGTGTTTATGTGGACTATGAAGATAACCAGCCACCTCCTTTGAATACCTGTGGCTCTGAGCTCCATCCCTGAGCAGTGTGCTCACAACTCTTGCTTTTCAAAACATTCTCCTGTCTTGTTTTTACACTCTCCCTTTCTAGATAAGCTTTAGCATTCCTTGGACAATTCTTCAAAATATTAACGTAAGAATTACTACTGAGGTTGTGTTATAGTTTTGTTTGTATAGAACCAGGCTCATTTGAAATTCATCTTTCTACTGAGGAATGTGAATTATCTTGCAGTTTACTTGAAAATTGTTTTTAATTATTTTCATTTTATTTGAAAGGCAGAGAGAGGAGAGAGACAGATCTTCCCCTAGCTGATTCACACTCCAAATGCCTACCGGAGGCAGAGCTGGACCAGGCCAAAGCCATGAGCCAATCTGGGCTTCCATGTGGGTGGCAGGAACTCCAGTACTTGAGCTGCTGCCTCCCAGGGTGTGCCTATCCGAGCTGGATTGGAAGTGGAAGCACCAGGGCTCGATCCCAAGGACTCTGATAGGAGACAGGGGTGAGGAGTCCCAAGCGATGTCTCCAGGACTGGCCCGAGATCTGAATGCTTTTACATCTTCCAATAAAATTTTGCAAGCTTTATTTCAATGCAGATCTGACAAATTCTTCTTAGGCTTTCTAAGTCCTCAGCCATTGTTGGTGGTGGTGTGAATTGGCCCATTTCTCCTGCGTATTCTGTGCTCAGGGTTTTCACACCCCTGCTCCCGCAGAGACCACAGAGGATTGGGCACCTGGGGCATTGCTTTACCGTGATGTTTATTTGTATACATCAGTCCCCTTTGCTTAAAAAACGCTTTTTTTCCTGACTAGTTATTATTGAGATTTGAAAACCTGTTGTGGTGCATAGCTTTTTTCTTTTAAATTTTTATTTATTTACTTATTTGAGGGGCAGAGAGAGACAGAGAGTGAGAGAGCAAGCTTCATCCACTGGTCCATTCCCCAGAGGCCCACAGTGGCTGGGGCTGGGCCAGGCTGGGGTCAAAGCTGAGAGCCAAATACTCCACTTGGGTGGCAGGGACCCAGTTACTTGGGCTGTCAGCATTGCCTCCCAGGGTCTACATTAGCAGGAAGCTGGACTCAGGAGCTGGAGCCGGCCACTGAACCAGGGCACACTGATAGGGGATGCAGGTGCCTTAACCGGCATCTTCGCTCCTTTGCAAACATCCACCCCTGTGTATACTTACTTTTTGTTAATGAGCTTGGCTGACATCTTTTACTGACTTGACTTACTATTTAGTGGTTTTGTCTTGGGTCTTCCAAGTATTCAGCCTTTAATTTATTCCAGCACTATCTACTGAGTGCCCCCTAGGCACACATTTCTAGGTGCTTAGAATATGTCTCGGACCAGAATGGATGAATGTATGATATGGAAAACTCAAAAGTGATCAGCTCTATGGAGAGAAATTGTAGCACAAGGGGCAGCTGGATCAGGGGTGCTAGGTGTGGGGAGATGGGGGCCAGGTGCAATTTGAAATAGGGTGGTCAGCTTAGGCTTCATAGAGAAGGTGACACTGGAGGTGAGGAAGTCAGCTATGCAGGTGTCTGCTGGAGGTTTGTGCGAGGCAGGGGGATAGCCTATGCAAAGGCCCTGGGGCAGCCACCTGCCTGAGGTGTCAGAGAGGGATGGGGTGGTGATTGTGTGGGGCCTTATTGTAAAGGCTTTGGCTCTGATGCTGCATGGAATATGATAATCAGATGGTTAGTCTGATTATTCAGTTGACATTGGAGGGACCAAGGCAGAAGGAGAGAGAGGACATTGATTGGGACTCTCGTACAGGCTCGGATCTCAAGGTGCATGGAACCGATGATGAGATGTTATGGAGTATTTTTTTTTTTTAATTTACGTTGAACATTTTAGTATGCACTGAGAAACCACACATTTGGGGCAGGCATTTGGTGCAAATGTTAAGTCAACACTTGCAATGCCCGCATCCCACATCAGACTGCTTGGGTTGTGGTCCCAGCTCCGTTTCCCATTCCAGCTTCCTGCTAGTGCACCTGGGAGGTAGCAGATGCTGGCTCAGGTACATGGGCCCCTGTCACACACACGTGGAGTTTGGAGTTCCAAACTCTTGACTTCAGCCTGTCCCAACCCTGGCTGTTGCAGGCATCTGGGGAATAAACCAGCAGATGGAAGATCTCTCACCAGCTTGCTTTCTGCCTTTCAAATAAAAATGAAAATTAATTTAAAAAAAGTTTTACAACCCCACCTATTGGAATGGAAGTGAAATTATCTCTGGGATAGGCTTTTTTGTTCAAGGCGTGGCCTGGGGGAAGAAGCTGGGAGGAGGCGGGCGGCCCTCCTTGGAGGGGTGGCGTGGGGAGCCTGTCCTGTCTGCGTTCACACGATGAGCTTGGGATCCAGGGCACGTGGGCTGCTGGTCCCACCCAGCACCGAGCAGGGCCAGCAGTGGCAGGGCCGTTACGAGGATGGAGCTTTGAACTTTGCTTCCGGATGATCGCTAGGCTTCTCGTCTTTGGATTGCGGTTTGCTTTCCATCAATCCAAGTTCAGGGCACCGGAACCTCTCTAATTTCTTGCTCTACAGTGGCAGAAATGGAGAGCTATGTTTCTTTTTTTTTAATTAAATTTTTTTTTTGACAGGCAGAGTGGACAGTGAGAGAGAGAGAGACAGAGAGAAAGGTCTTCCTTTGCCGTTGGTTCACCCTCCAGTGGCTGCTGCAGCCGGCGCACCGCGCTGATCCGAAGGCAGGAGCCAGGTGCTTCTCCTGGTCTCCCATGGGGTGCAGGGCCCAAGCACTTGGGCCATCCTCCACTGCCTTCCCGGGCCACAGCAGAGAGCTGGCCTGGAAGAGGGGCAACCGGGACAGAATCCGGCGCCCCGACCAGGACTAGAACCCGGTGTGCTGGCGCTGCTAGGCGGAGGATTAGCCTGTTGAGCCACGGCGCCGGCCCGAGCTATGTTTCTTTAGTTCTTCATATTCCAAGTGCGGCTTTATTGATGCGATAGATGTGACTTCTAGTTTACGAGGTTGGTCCCTGTGGGCGCCTGTTCAATTGAAGAATGATATTTACATTTTCAAGAGGGCGAACTGACCTTTTGGCGAAGGGAAGGGGGTGGAAATCCTTTAAAAGAATAGACTATCTTTTTTTTATCACACCCCCCTGATTATCCAGGAATACACAGCGCCCAGTTTCACGGAGCCTAATTTAGATTACATCCTTGGAAAAATTCATCCCAAACTCCGCTCCAATAAATTCGGCCTGTTTCCCAGCCTCTGTGCTTGCTGCGTTGACTCTGGGTCCAAGCACTTCAGCATCCCAGGAACCTGCCCGGCGCTCAGCTCCGAGGGAACATGCTAATGTCTGTCTGCCTTTCACCGCCTTGTGCTGGGGCCCCAACAGGCCCCCTGTGCTGGGGCTTCAGGATTGTTTTTTTTTTTTTTCTTTTTTTTGGTGGTACAGAGTGCTTTTTGTTATCTGATGCGTGTGCCATCATCAGTCAGCTTCATCCATAATGCACAGAAATTCTGTAGTATCACTCTGCCTGGTGCAGATACCTCATTTTGTATAGCAACGCAGAATTGCTTCATGTCGATCGAATAAAGAGACACTTTGCTTTATTCACACATGAATAAAACGTCTTTGTTCATGGAAGAGAAAAGGGCCTCTGATTGTTTGGAAGCTGTATGAATTTTAAATTAAGCTGGTGGGCCACTATGTTATAGCGTTGTGGGGGTGGGGGGGAGGATAGAAAAGTCGCTTTGCTTGTCCAAGTTTGGGACCTAACGCCTCATCTGACGGCATAGATGATTTTTGCCTTGAGGTTTGCTTATTGTATAAAGGATACCGGGTTTGCCACAGCCGTCGGCTGTTGATTCATTGTTTTAGCAAATATTTCTAAGTTTAGCTTAAAAAAAAAAAAACTTTTCAATTTGTGTATGGCCTCTTGTTGCACACAGGATTTCAAATATCTTTTAGGAACTAAAAAAAGAAAAAAATAATACACTGTCAATAAGCACCGTGAGCAGTCAATTCTTGCGGAAGTCTGTAGAGAGGGTATTTATTTCTCAGTATGGAAAAACCTCCCGGAATTGCTAGGGTCGATCCGCACATTCGATCCGGAACTTCCCGACAGCCAGAGTGAGAGAGGGAAGCCATCTTGGTTTCCCGTCCTGGTTTTTGGAAGTTCCCCCAGCCTCTGCAAAGGAATCCTTGAAACACACCCACCACCAAGTTGGGTACCACATCCAGGCTTTCCCTGGAGAGAGGGCCGGCGAATCCCAAGAGCAGGTGGAGTGGGGGGCTGCTGTGGGCCCTGGCGCCCCTTGCGGCTGTGCTGTGAGCCTGGTCCTTGCAGAGGGCACCCATGTGGCTCCTGCCAGGCCGCCAGCACACACAGAGCTGGCACAGCACCTGGCGTCACCACACCGATGCTCCGGCTCCCTGTGCCGGCTCTGGCCTTCTTCACAGAATTCCGGAGTTCTTAGCGAAATGAGGTGGGAACAGATAGGATGGGTAAGACACGAGAGTCAATTTCTTTCAACTTGGAGTTTATTTGGTTTCAGATGTTGTGTTCTTCCTGTGATTTTAGTGTTAAAAAGTCTCTTTTAAAATGACAGTAGATGGGGCCTACGCTGTGGCGAAGGGGGTTAACGCCCTGGCCTGAAGCACTGGCATCCCATATGAGCACCAGTTCGAGACCTGGCTGCTCCACTTCTGCTCCAGCTCTCTGCTATGGCCTGGAAAAGCAGTAGAAGATGGCCCAAGGCCTTGGGCCCCTGCACCCATGTGGGAGACCTGGAAGAAGCTCCTTGCTCCTGGCTTCGGATTGGTGCAGCTCCAGCTATTGTGGCCAATTGGGCAGTGAACTAGCGGATGGAAGACCTCTCTTTCTACCTCTCTCTGCATCTCCTCTCTCTTTGTAACTCTGACTTTCAAATAAATAAGTAAATTTAAAAAAAGATAAAGTAAAAATAACAATAGAAGTAGTAAAAGGAAAAGAAAAAAAAAACAACACAACCAAAACCCTGTATCCTTTCCTGGGAAAATATCCTTTCCTGGGGAAATAACAAGTTAGTAACATTTGCTTACACAGTAATAGGAATATTGTTAGTGTTTACTGCCTGTAGAATCCCAACATCTGCAAAGGCAGTTCTCACAGGTGTAACGCCTCCCAGCCAGTGGCCTTAGATCACAGGGTCTCTGAGTGTTGGGTGCCTGTGCCAGGTCCCACACCAGAAACCACCCCTTAACCTTCCTGCCTTCCTGGGCCTCTCCCCTGACCCCGCCCCTACCTTCCTGCCGAGGCTGGGGCTGTGTGGCGCCTGATCCCAGGGTTGCCCTGCTACAAGCTCCAAGATCCCATGTCTGCGGAACTTGACGCTGGGGGCCACACTGCCCCCAAAGGGAGCCAGGCCCTGGGTGGAGTCACAAGCAAGGGGTGCTGTGTGGTGCCCATCATGTAGACTCACTGTGTGGGGTACAGGGGTCTGCAGTCCTGAGTCTACAGTGCTGGGGTGGCCTTGACAAGCTCCTCTCAGGGATAAAGGCGGCCTGCCACTTAACCCGTTGTGTCCCATGGTCCTATGTATAGGACACCTGTAAAGACTCAGACTAAAGAGTTGGCGCTGTGGCGTAGTGGGTAAGGCTACCACCTGCAGTGCCAGCATCCCATAAGGGCACCGGTTCATATCCTGGCTGCTCTACTTCCGATCCAGCTCCCTGCTAAGGGCCTGTGAAAAGCAGCAGGTGATGGTCCAAGTGCTTGGGCCCCTGCCACCCATGTGGAACACCTGGATGGAGTCCCCAGCTCCTGGCTTTGTCCTGGCCCAGCCCTGGCTGTTGTGGCCATCTCGGGAGTGAACCAGCAGATGGAATCTCTCTCTCTCTCTCTCCTTCTGTAACTCTGACTTTCAAAATAAATAAATAAATCTTTAAAAAAAGTTGAGCAATGAACACACTTATGGAAACTTGGAAATAAATGCTATATCATTGAAACATTCTCAGAATCGAAAATTTGGGACTTAATGGAAGAAGGGATTCGGCCCATCCTTGCTTCGACCCATCAATAGGTGGCTTTTTGTTTTGTTTTGTTTTTCATTCTCCAGGATCTTTTATTACAAAGATCTGGGTGGGAAGGTGGGTGAGATTGCCTCTCTGTCACCCAAACCCATCAGCAGTAGCCACTTAACCCTGGGAGACTGGTGCTGGAGTTTGCGCCCGGCCAGGAGTCACGTTGAAATTCAGTCTCCATTGCGAGAGTGGAAACTTAGCTGACTGTGGTACTTGGAGGAGGGGCATTTGGCAGGGCGCTGGGATTACATGAGGTCACGATGGTGAGACCCCCGTGCTGGCACTGGCGGCATCACAGAAGGAGAAGAGAGGCCCATGCTGACCCCGTCTCGCCCTGGGACGCCCTCTGCCATGACTGGCAGTGACCCAGCAGAAGCCAATGCTGAGTGAGCACTTGGACGTAGAGAACCATGAGTGAAAGAAACCTTTCTTTATACGTGATGCTGACTGCAGTGTTGAGTTACAGCAGTGGAAGCCAGACCAAGACGGGGTTGAAATTAATTAAAAAAACAACAACCACAACTCTATGTATTTAAGACCTGTGCATTCGTTTCCTATGATTCCATTCTGGTCCGGGGAGTCGCCTGAGCACCCACCTGTGTTCGGAGGATTTGCTTGTGGATGGCAGCCACAGTCTGAAAACCTGCTTCCAGTTCATTCTTTCTTCTTTAAAAAGTTTTTATTTAATTTTTTTTTTAATTTGAAAGACAAGAGATAGATCTTCCATCCACTGGTTCATTCCCCCAGATACCCACAAACAGCCACGGCTGGGCCAGGACAAACCCAGGAGCCCAGAGCTCCATCTTGGTCTCCCACAGGGTCCCAAGTGTTTGAGCCACCACCTGCTGCCGCCCAGGCAGGAAGCTGGAATCAGAAGCAGAGGTAGGCGCTCTGATACAGGATGCGGGCAACCCAAGCGAGCTCTTAACCACTGCTCCAGACACCTGCCCCCTGTTTCTGGCTCTGTTGGAAGCTGTTCCTGCTTGGGTTCCCTGTAGGTGAGCTCTGGAAGGTTCCTCTTGTCTCTCCTCCCTCTTCCTCGGCTCCCTCAGCACACTACTTTCCCACCTTTGCCTGGCCAGCCCCTCCCTCCCTCTCTCACCCCAGTGGAGTCTTCCAGATGAGGTGTTATTCTGTGTAGAACACTCAGAGGTACTCATTAACCAGATGAATAAGCCACCAGCAGCATTTGTTTTTATTCTTGCATTTTAAAAAGGTTATATCTTTTATTTTTCCCTTTCCAAATTTCAGAGCACTTTGCAAAGAATCCCTTTGGAACATACATGCATAGCCTGGGTCTTGGTGACAAATGCAGGCGCTCCTTCTCTGACAGGTCTCAGCGACAGTGCCCTGACATCCAAGGCGCTGCCCTTTTCCTATGGCAGATCTGTTTCTCTGCTGGGTGCATTTGCAACGCCTCCTCCAGCCTGCCTCCCACTAGCGCTGTGTTAATCTCAGCATGCAGGGGCAGGCGCTGTGGCATGGAGGGTGAAGCCTCCGCCTACCGTGCCAGCATCCCATATGGGTGCCGGTTTGCATCCCGGCTTCTCCACTTCGGATCCAGCTCCCTGCTTATGTGCCTAGGAAAGCCATGGAGGATGGCTCAAGCGCTTGGGCCCCTGCACCCACGTGGGAGACCCAGGTGGAGTTCCTAGCTCCTGACTTCAGCCTGGCCCAGCTCTGGCCATTGTAGCCATTTTGGGGGGGAGGGGTGAACCAACATCTCTCTGTCTGTCTCTGTCTCTCTGTCTCTGTCTCTGTCTCTGTCTCTCTCTCTCTCTCTCTGCTTCTTCCTCTCCCTCTCTGAAACTCTGCCTTCCCAATAAGTAAGTCAGTCCAGGGTCTTAGAAGCGCAGAGAACTGAGTCAAGGTGAAGCTTGTAGGATGGTAATTTCTTGGCAATGAAAGGGACGTTTGTTTTCTGAAAGACCACCCATGGCTCCAGAACAGAGACCACCGTATCCAGAGCTTTCATGGTCCTAACCTCGCCCAGCTCACTCAAACCCTCCACCGCAGAACCACGTCGGATGCGTTTTCTTCCACCCCAGACCCGCTGCATGTCTGCACACTCTGGGGCAGGTCTTCCCTTCTTCCTGGGGCGCCATCCCGCGCCGCCGCCGCTGTCCGGCTGCTGCTCACTCTGCTTCCTTGTCCACCACACCCTCCTCCTGCCCAGGGCTCTGCCCTCGTCCCCGGATGTGGACCTTGCTCTTTGTGTGTGGCTCCTTTTCCCCATTTCTGAACTGATAAAAACAGGACCCTGTTGCGTCTTTGGTGGGATCTTCTGCAGCTCTGTTTGTTGTGTTGTGTGTTGGCTATGACAGTTTTCTTGTGGTGGAGACTGCACAGTAATTCCTTTTTTTTTTTATTTTAAAGATTTACTTATTTATTTGAAAGTCAGAGTTACAGAGAGAGAGAGAGAGAGAGAAAGGTCTTCCAACCACTGGTTCACTCCCCAGATGGCCACAACGGCTGGAGCTGCAGCGATCCGAAGCCAGGAGCAAGGAGCTTCCTCCAGTTCTCCCACGCGGGTGCAGGGGCCCAAGGACTTGGACCATCTTCCACTGCTTTCCCGGGCCACAGCAGAGAGCTGGATCAGAAGTGGAGCATCCAGGACTCGAACCGGCACCCGTATGGGATGCTGGGACCGCAGGCAATGGCTTTTACCCACTATGCCCAGCGCTGACCCCTATGGTGATTTCTTGATGTGGCTTCCTATGGGTGGACTGCTGGGGCTGAAATCTGTGTTTTTTGAAGCTGGTTGAGTTTTTGGTGATTTTTTTTAACAGAAGCCCGAGGACACAAATCTGGGGGAAGGCTGGGTTTTTCCTCCTGGGGTCTTGGCAGGCAGGAGTGAGGGTGGGCTCCAGCTCCCAGCATTGCCATCAGCATTTCAGAGTTGTCCCCTGACCCCTAGATCTGCTTTCACACTTTGCTTAGTTGCCTGGGTCTCCTGTTGATCCTGGGCTTTGGTCACCTGTATGAGAAGCAGAATGAGAATAAACTCCCCAGGTCCAGTGCTACATAGCCCTGCACAGGAATGCCACACGTGCCTGCAGAGTTGAGCTTAACAGTGCCCGGCTTCAGGTAGCAGGTGTGGTTTTTGTCCCAGACCAAATGGAGGGAATGAGAGCTGAATCCCAGGCGAGGTTTCTCAGGCCGAGTCAGGTCCACACCCCTCTGCTTATAGGGGACCCTGGGTTGACTTAAACTTCTATTGCTACTTGACTGTGTGTAAGCATAAAACGTGCTGTTACCTTATGGTTCTCAGCTTCAAGACAGCCGTAAACCCCAAGCTCATTGTGAATTAAATACAAGCAAAACTGCAGCCTCAACGAAATTCAGATTAACACCATTAAGCGAATGTCATGGGTGATGCTGTTTGGCTCCATCTAAACTGATGTTCTCAGAGTGACTTCACACACATTTCTAAGGTTCTGGCATATTATCTTTGTTTCAGCAGAGCTACCTTTAATTCAAAATATTGTTACGTTGAAGGAGGCATAGGCATCAAAGGAGGGGGTTGATTTAAAACCAGGAACGGTTTTCTGATTCTAATGCAAATACTGGTTTTATGTAGGTAAAAACCAAAATCAAGCGTGGACATTTGGCTCGGCCGTTAGGATACCAGTTGGGACACCTGCATCCTGTGTTAGAACACCCGGGCTCGAGTTCCCCTCTGCTTCTGATTCCGGCTTCCTGCTGAAGCACACCCTGGGAGTCGGCAGGTGATGGTCAAGAGGTTGGGTCCCTGCCACCCACGTGGGGGACCAGGGTTGAGTTCCCGACTCCCAGGCATTTGGAGAGTGAACCAGCAGATGATATCTCTCTCTCTCTCTCTATCTCTCTTTCTCTTTCCCTGCCTCTCAAATACATACATTTTAAACAAAACATTAAAAAAAAACACACACAATCAGGCCAGGGAGAAGCAGCATATTTGATGAGGCAGCATATTTGATTTGGTGGGCAATGAGGGGAGGGAGCAGATTGTGTAGGGGAGGGGTCTGTGGTGGGGCTGTGGGCCCCTGGCAAGGTTCAATCTCATGTCCTGGGTATATTAGCTTTAATTTTTTTCCTGTGCTCATTTTTAAGGGCACACAAGACATCAGTGTACAACTGTGGGATGATTGGAAAGCGAATGCTAGTGCAGCCCTCTTGAGTTCAAGATGCAGAGGTTGACAGCACCGAAGGCCCAGGAGCCCCTCAGAGCTGCATCCTGCTCTCTGTCCCCCTCCCCAAAATGCACTGCCACCTTCTCTCTGACCTTTTGTGGCAGCCACTGATGGCTTCTGTTTATGGCTTCACTTCCTCCGGAGACAGCCCTGAGTTACTCCTTCCTTGTCCATGAACTTTATCAGAACAGGATCCTGTCGCGTCTCTCTGTGTGTGGCTGTGTCCCACGCAGTTTTTCTTGTGGTAACGACTGCACAGAGATTTACCGATGCAGTCTCCCATTGGAGGACTTCCGGGGCTGAAATCCGGCCACTCTGAGTGTTCTCATCCACGCTCGGCTCTCCCAGATGACACGCAGGCCTGGAATTGTTACGTTCCCTGGTGTGCCTTGCTGGGTGACGGTGCGCCTTGCTGGGTGGTGCCGCCACTGTTTTCCAGAATGGGTTTGCAGGGTAATTGTCCTCTGACTTGGTATTTCCCTGATGGCAAATGAGGTTGAGAACCTTTTCATATGTGGACTGGTCACACCGATTTCCTTTTGCAGGCTGTGCATTTGTGTTTTGGATATAGGCCCTCGACAGTCTGTGTGTCGATGTTATATTATTTATTACTGCCGACCTATTCTCTCTCCCTGTTGGCGATATCTCTTGATTGGTGGAAGTTCTTCATTTTACTGTAATGCCCCAGTTCTCACAGGCCACAGGTGCAGAGGGCCAGGTGGCTGCTCCCCCAGGACTAAATTGTCTGACAGGTGAGAAAGCCCAACCCAGGCTACTTGAACTTTTGCCTGTGACCCGGAACTTGCCAGATCTTTGGCCAACAGGGAGACTGGGCAGTACACAAACCCGCCCTCTTGCTTAGGGAGAGTCGTGGAGCTTCCAAGGCTATTTGCCATCCAGACATCCTGGAGTAGAGAGTGTAGGACACAGAGGGCCCAGCCTCTGCTTGCAAGACTGGCAGGAGCAGAGGACACCAGGGAGAATTATGTTCCCCACCTAGTTTATGTGTAGCCCAGCTGGTACTAGTTTGTGCACAGTGGGGGGCAAGGTGCACCATTTTCCATGCCGTTATGAACTCATCCCAGCATCATGTTTGGGAAAAGTGGGAGAATGCTGTTTCCCAAGAGACAGGTGAGTTAGATTGGGGGAAATCAGAGTTACACAGAGAGAGAAGGAGAGGCAGAGAGAGAGAGAGAGAGAGAGAGAGAGGTCTTCTATACTCTGGTTCACTCCCCAAATGGCTGTTGGGCCAATCCAAAGCCAGGAGCCAGAAGCTTCCTTCTGGTTGCCCGTGATGCTGCAGGGGCCCAAGCACTTGGGCCATTTTCTACTGTTTTCCCAGGCCATAGCAGAGAGCTGGACTGGAAGAGGAGCAGCCAGGACACAAACTGGTACCTATATGGGATGCCGGTGCGGCAGGCAGAGGCTTAGCTACTACGCCACAGCACTGTCTCCTCTTCATTGTCTCTTAAAATGTGTTGTGTCCACAGAGAGGAGCGGCAGACATTTAACACAAGCATGTGTCTTACTGTACAAAGGTCTTTCCAAAGTTCATGGAAATGTTTACAACTTGGCAAGATTTAAACCCACTTTTTTGCACCAAAGTAAACATCTTTTCATTCCATTTTCTTGGACTTTCTGAAATACCATCATATATGTTTACTTAACATCATGCTGTACATGTTACATACATACAAACAAAACCCAAGTCAAAAACAGGTCTTTGTGTCTCTTAACCTGCTACTAAGTAACTATTCAGTAGGAAGTTGAATTTAGAACTTGAGTGCTTAGTGGGATGGGTGGTGAACCCAGCAGTCTCTTCACGTCTAACTGGCCTCTAGCCGGGTTGATGAAATTGACTCCTCTTCCAGGATGAAAAGGCTTCTCATCAGAATTATGGGTAGCCAAACGTGGAGCTTCCTTGTTGTGGAAAGTGATAGTTTGTGAGAAAAATCTAAAACAATGATTGATTTATTTGAGAGAGAAGAGAGAGAGCATGAGCTCTTTAACAAAAGAAAATAAACCATAGAGTGGAGGAGTTGGATCCCTGCCAGCCACATGGGGGACCTGCATTGAGTTCCTGGCTCCCAGTTTGTGTCGGACCCAATTCCAGTCATTGCAAGCATTTCGGGGGGCCAACCAGCAGGTGGGAGCTCTGTCTGTCCACCTACCTGCCTGTCTGTCTCTCTGTGTCTGTTTTCTCTCTTTGACTCTGTGCCTCTCAAAAAAAAAAAAAAAATCAGGATCCAGTTTGATTACAGAAACCATGCTAAGCATTAAACATGAGAGGAATGTCTTGTTTTGGAAAATGGATTTATTTATTTATTTGAAAGGCAGAGTTACAGAGAGAGAAAGAGGTCTTCCATCCACTGGCTTACTCCCCAAATGACTACAACAGCCGGGGCTGGCCCAGGCAGAAGCCAGGAGGCCAGAACTCCTGGGCCATCTTCCACTGCTTTCCCAGGTGCATTAGCACGGAGCTGGATCGAAAGAGGAACAGCTGGGACTCGAATCGGTGCTTCTCTATGGGATGCTATGGCTCCTCTATGGGTGTCACAGGTGGCAGCTGTGCCATGATGCCGGCCCTGACACCAACTTTTTGAGGTGAGAGGAGCCAGTAGAGGTGAGAAAGACCATTCTAATAGGGTGGGAGGTGGGCTCTTCTTTTGAGTAGGTTATTGGCTCGAAACTTACTTCCTGGGTCTTCATTTATTTTCACTGCTGCAGAACCATGATGGAAGCTTAACACCCAGACTCCCAAGTATCTGCTTTCATGGACCATCTCCCCCTGCCTCCACCTTCCAGAAAGGGGGATGGGTGGGGGCCTAGCTCATGGTAGAGCATTTGACGGCAGAAGTGGTGATGGGGCACCATGCGTCCCCTCCTCTCCCTGCTCTCTGGCCTGTAGAGGAAGAGGCCGCCTTTGATTTGTGTATGTTTGCTGGGTGTTTCTCAGGCTTGGTTCCATGCTTTCAAGGTCACGGTGTTGTGACTGCCTTAACTTGGCCCTGGGATTGAGTTTGAACCACTGACCAGGATTTTTTTTCTTGCTCTATCATTGTAGCCGCACTCTCAAAAGCAACGTTATTAGATTTTTTTTTGAGTCCACAATTGTAGTCTTGGGAAGAAAAGACAAAACTCAAGAATAGATCAAAAAGTTCATGGGAGAAATAGAATTCAAAGATGAGTTTTTTGGAAGCAAAATATTTGAAATGCATGCATATTTTGTTAATAATTTGCATTTTCCATGAAATTATTGAGGACCCCTGAATACATAAGGCTCTGAAATGTGCTTGGAAACCCCAGATGGGGCTGGTGCTGTGGCACAGCAGGTTAATGACCCGGCCTGCAGCGCTGGCATCCCGTATGTACGCTGGTTCGGATCTCGGCTGCTCCTCTTCTGATCCAGCTCTCTGCTGTGGCCTGGGAAAGCAGTAGAGGATGGCCCGAGCCCTTGGGCCCTTGCACCCACATGAGAGACCTAGAAGAAGCTTCTGGCTCCTGGCTTCGGATCGGCACAGCTCCAGCCGTTGCAGCCATTTGGGGAGTAACCAGCAGATGGACGACCTCTCTCTGTCTCTGTCTCTACCTCTCTCTGTAACTCTGTCTTTCAAATAAATAAAAGTAAATCTTTTAAAAAAATCCCAGAAGGGTACTTGTCTGATTTAACTTCCCAATAAAATCCCCTAAGTGTAAGAGAAAACCTGTGTAGGCTGGACCAGATACAATTGGAAAACTCTCTGTTTTTTTTCTTTTAAATGCCTAATTACATTTTTGTGAAATCATAGTGGCGATCAGCATTTTAAGAGAAGCTGATACACCCCCCTCTTCCCCTTGAATAGACATAAGGGTGATTTCTGCCGTCAGCACACTCTGATTGTAACAAAGGATGCTCTGATGATGCCTGTGAGTGGGCAAGCCTCGAAAGCCGGTTTGAAACATGAAATCATGAAAAACAGGCTTGTGCAGAGTTTTCCAAGGACACGTCCCGTAGAGGATGTCATTTGTCAAGTGTCGGAGCGAGGTCAGGAAGGTTTTCATGGGAAGGAAAAGAAGGTCACGGATATTTCTATCTTTCCTTGTCACTTATCAGCAGCTCAAAATAGCCCAACAGCACATTTTATTGTTAATGTCTGTTTGCCTCCCTGCCAACAGTATCTGTCTTGATTTGAGTCTTCCAGCCTAGAAGCTGAAGTGACACCTGCCAACCAATGGGTCCTGGGAAGCCCCTGGCTCTTGGAGACGGGCAGGGGCTTGGTTGCCTGGGAGCGGAGTACAGGGCTGTATTTTTCTTTTGATCTTTTATTTTAACATATTATTTATTTTTGACATAACATTTTTAATTTACATTATAATCAGAGGCTGAATGGCTCTCCTAAAGAAAGAGTTCAACAGATGAAAAGTTCAAGACCAGTACTTAGTGTAGCAGGAACATAACTAATCAAGTGAAAAAGGTGTTCCACTCCACGCATATAAAGTGCATTTTAAAGTAGTCGCAACATCGTTACACGTGCAGTAGTGCACAATTCCCATCGAAGTCAATCGACTTGACCAGGATTGAAGCCCAGGGCTCTTTGGAGAAGAGGCGGGGGCGTTGCTGAGCCACGTCTCCAGGAACCCTGTAGGACCACTTTGTCCTCGCTGGATCTGTCATGCCCAGGAGGAGGCCGGAGCCAGTGTAGGCGACAGTGCGGCATGCTAACCCTTCCTTCTGAGTTGTGACTTAGTTCACGTCAGCTGGTTCTGGCTCCCTGGGACCACGGTTGGGAAGCTTTTATGGAATCCTGGAAGTGTTTTGCCTTTGCCTGGAGCTGCAGATCCAACCTGGACGTACGCACGCCCTCGAACACTTGTCGCCTGCCCCTTCTCCTTCTGCTTGTCATTCTCATTTCCCAGTGGCCCCGCGTCTCCACAAACAAGTGTGGAAGGCATCAGGGCCCATTCTCCTCCCTGAGACCAAGGCGGTGACAAAGGCAACAACCAGCCCCGCAGAAGTCAAAGCCTTCCAGTCCAATGAGCCGGTAGGCGCCGGTGGGGTGCCCGGCAACCTTAAACACAGCCAAAACCCAGAGGAGGCGGAGAAAGCAGAAAGGGATCCAGCTGCGGGGATGGGTTCTTCTCCACCTGTATGGAGGTTTCCCGGAACTCTGGCTTTCCCTGCCGTGTTGGGAAGTGAACAGGGTTAGGTTGGGAGCAGGTGACAGTGGGTAATGTACACAGGGGCCTTGGAGAGGAAGTGGCAATGTATACAGTTAGGCAGTCTGGGAAGCCTTGTGCTCTCAAGGTTTCAGTCTGTGAGGTGTTGGCTAAATCAGCCTTTCTTCTTGAAAGCTTTAGTACACAGAAGTTGCTCATTCCTTGAGTATTCTCAAAAAACAAACAAACAAACAAACAAACAAAACTCCCAACTAGGGGCCGGCTTTGAATACTGGGCTGGAATCCCATATGAGTGCTGGTTCGAGTCCTAGCTGCTCTGCCTCCAATCCAGCTCTCTCCTTATGCACCAGGAAAGGCAGCCGAAGATGGCCCAAGCCCTTGGGCATCTGCACCCAAGTGGGAGATCAGGATAGAGTTCCTGGCTCCTGGCTTCAGCCTGGCCCAGTCCTGGCTATTACAACCATCAGGGGAATGAACCAGTAGACAGAACCACGTGCTCTCTCTGTCTCTTTCTCTGCACCCCTCCCCCGCCTTCCCAATAAATAAATAAATCTTGAAAAAAATTCTGAGCTGTGTAGTCCTTATCATTTGTCATGAAGAATGAAGAATGCCTCTTCTTATTTGCAAATAAAAATCAAAAGGGTCCATGCCTTCCACCTACAAGTTCCTGTTCAGCTATTTCTTTAAAAAAAATAAGATTTATTTATTTATTTGAAAGTCAGAGTTTCACAGAGAGAGGAGAGGCAGAGAGAAAGAGAAGTCTTCCATCCGATGGTTCACTCCCCAGAAGGCCACAACGGCTGGAGCTGCACCAATCCGAAGCCAGGAGCCAGGAGCTTCTACCAGGTTTCCCACCCAGGTGCAGGGGCCCAAGGCCTTGGGCCATCTTCTACTGCTTTCACAGGCCATAGCAGAGAGCTGGATCGGAAAAGGAGCAGCTGGGACTAGAACCAGCGCCCATACGGGATGCTGGCGCTTCAGGCCAGGGCGTTAACCCACTGCGACACAGTGCCGGCCCCTCAGCTAATTCTTTACAGGTGGATGCTTTTCTTTTAGCTTTGTGGAATTATGTCCTTTAAATATTTGTGAAGTGATCCAAACAAAGTCATAAGCCACTATTTTTTTGTGATTTTTTTCTCCCTTATGTTGAAGCTACTAAGCTTGCTTTTCCTTGATTGATGATCATGTTTTCTGCTTTTTGTTGTTTGCCGTCTAGCAGTTGTGTGCTGGGAACTTTCTACATAACTTTTCTGGAGAGCCCCAGACGTGGAGATCCCACATTTAGAGACCTCACAGCTAGTTTCTTCCAACCCAGAGGAAGACGGCATAGAGTAGCCAGTCCGCGATCCCTGCGCCACATTGTCTAAGTCTCATTTCTGTTGCTATAACTAAAAGCCACAGACCGAGTCATCTATAAAGAATAAAGGTTAATTTGGTTCACTGTTCTGAGAGCTAGGAAGTTCAAGTTTGGGTGGCTGGCGCGGGGGGTTTGGGGGGGGGGAATTCGCAGAGTCTTCAGGTGGCGCAGGGTGTCCTGTGCTAAGACAGAGCAGAGCAGGCTGCCCAGGGAGCTCGCTTTTATAACACAGCTAACCACGATAACCTCTTAATCCACTAGTCCATTAAGCCAAGAATGGGTTAATGCATTCTAGAGGCACAGCCTTTCAATGGTCCAGTCACCTCGGGCGGATATTCTACCTTTAAAGATCTCACAGCGGGGCTGAAATTCCCTCGCAAGCCACAGCACCAGGCAAAACAATGCCGCCTACTTCTCTGTGCTTCCGGGTACTGTCTCCATGGACGTTAGGTGGACAGAAGTGTCAGTAGCGGGCACTCAGAGGACGCCCTTGAGGGCCCCACTGAGCACTTGCTGGGGCAGTAGCTGGCCAGAGAGCCTGTTACATGGTGTCCCCTGGCCTAGCGCTGGGGAGACCGTGACGACCCAGACAGACAAGCTCTGTCCCCAAGGCCACTGCAGGAGGCTGACACGTCAGTCACCTGTGCAGGTGTCGGTGGACACTTAAGGGTCCAGGTGCTCGAGGTGTTGGCCTCAACACAGTGTTGCTTGGAGGATAGCAATACTTAGTGTGGCAAGGAGAGGAGACAGTGGGACGGCTGAGGTCCCTAAAGCAATGGGCTCCCCAAGAGGCAGTTTGCCAGGGCTTTTATAGCAAGGGTAGGGGAACATCCAGGCTACAGGAAAAGGGGAGCGAGAGGTCTCTTCCTGCTCGACACCCCCCACCGGCACACGCTGCAAATTGGACTCAGACAGTGGCGCTGCCAGCTTGTGGTGGTCGGCAGGGGGTCTGGCCCCTCCGGAGCACGAGGTACTGTGCCAGATCCTCCGCCTGTGTTCCTGTGCCCTCACTCTTGGTGACACAAGGGGGTCTGGCATTCCAGTGGCACTTGAGACTTGAAGGCCCTGTGGGGGTCAGCAGGGTGGATAAACCTACCAGGCAGCGGGGACAGCACGGACAAAGGCAGGACAGAACGGGGTGATCCTGGGTGGCTTAGGAGTGGAGGTGTGTGGGTGCTGATGGGGACAGCGGAGGTGAGGGAGGCTGGAGAGAGGGTGGGAGCAGGGGGAAGTGGGGGGCGCTGGTGAGCAAGAGTGGGCTGTGTTTTAGAGGCCGTGGGGAGGCCCTCAATCCGTCTGGGGAAGGATGTGATTCAGATTTTAGGCGAGCTCGCAGCAATAGCATGGAGGGAGGATTTGAGGAGCGCCCGTGGGAGCCGTGGTCGTTCAGGGCTGGACTGAGGGTGCTCCTGGGGGTGGAGGGATGAGGTGCACCTGAGGGCTCTGGGAGAACGGATAACACTCGGGACTTGTAGTGTGTGTGTGTGTGATATGTGTGTGTGTTGTGTGTGTGTGATATGTGTGTTGTGTGTGTTGTGTGTGTGATATGTGTGTGTGGGGGGTGTGCATGGGGTATGTGTGTATGCTGTGTGTGCTGTGTGTATGAGGTGTGTGAGAGGTTGTCTGTGTGTGGTGCGTGGTTTGTGTGTGTGGGGTGTGTGTGTGTGATATGTGTGTGTTGTGTGTGTGATATGTATGTGTTGTGTAAGAGTGGGATGTGTTGTGTGTGATATGTGTGTGTTGTGTGTGTGTGGGGTGTGTATGGGGTATGTGTGTATGCTGTGTGTGCTGTGTGTATTGGTGTATGAGATGTGTGTGGTGCGTGGTGTGTGTATGTGGGGTGTGTGTGTGTTGTGTGTGGTGTGTGTGTGATATGTGTGTTGTGTGTGTGTTGTGTATGTGTGGGGTACGTTGTGTGTGTTGTGTGTGATATGTCTGTGTTGTGTATGTGAGGTATGTGTGTGTTGTGTGTATGCGGTGTGTGAGGGGTATGTCTGGGTGGTGTGTGGTGTGTGTATGAGGGCTATGTGTGTGTGGTGTGTGGTATGTGTGGGGCATGTATGGTATATGGATAGTATTTGTGTTTATGGTGTATGTGCTGTGGTGTGTGTGTAGGTGTATATGTGGTGTGTGTGTGTGTGTGATATGTGTGTCTGTTGTGTGTGGTGTGTGTGAGGTATGTGTGTGTGGTGTATGTGTGGGGAGTGTGTGTGTGAGGTGTGTGTTGTGTGTGGCGTATGTGTGGGGAGTGTGTGTGTGAGGTATGTGTGTGTGGTGTGTGTGGTGTGTGTGGGGCATGTGTGGTGTGTGTGTGTGTGGTGTGTGTGTGTATATGGTGTGTGTGTGTGTACGGTGTGTGTGTGTGGTGTGTGTGGGGCATGTGTGGTGTGTGTGTGTGTACGGTGTGTGTGTGTGGTGTGTGTGGAGAAACAAGGAAGAGTTGCTGACTTAGTGTTTATTTTTTGTTTTTAGTCTAAGTTGTCTTTGTTCTTTCTGCTGTTTCGTCGTGAAGGGGGCGTTTTCAGTTTTCAAAGAGAAATGAAATGCATTCATGTCTTTCAGTTATAACTTTTCATTCTGCTGGGTTTTTTGAATAGGAGACTTTATATTCCTGCACACACACACACACACACACACACAAGGGCATCACAAAATTTTATGGAAAATAATTGAAAGATGAGTTTATTGGCTGGCACCGTGGCTCATTTGGTTAATCTTCCACCTGTGGCACCGGCATCCCATATGGGTGCCAGGTTCTGTCCCAGTTGCCCCTCTTCCAGTCCAGCTCTCTGCTGTGGCCCGGGAGTGCAGTGGAGGATGGCCCAGGTCCTTGGGCCCTGCACCTGCATGGGAGACCAGGAGGAAGCACCTGGCTCCTGGCTTCGGAAGCGCAGTGCGCCGGCCGCAACGGCCATTTTGGGGGTGAACCAACGGAAGGAAGACCTTTCTCTCTGTCTCTCTCACTGTCTAACTCTACCTGTCAAATAAATAAATTTTTAAAAATATATAAAAAAAAACAAAGATGAGTTTATTTTAGTGCAAAACATTTAAATCCATGTGTACATGAGGTCTTCAAAAATTTCATGAAAAATGTGTATTATGGAATAATTGGGGCTGGCGCTGTGGCTCGTCAGGTTAAAGCCATGGCCTATATCCCCGGCATCCCATGTGGGTGCTGGTTTGAGACCTGGCTGCTCCACTTCCAATCCAGCTCTTGGCTAATGCGCCTGGGAGAGCAGCTGAAGATGGCCCAAGTCCTGGACCCCTGCTTCCTCGTGGGAGACCCCGAAGAAGCTCCTGGCTCCTGGCCTCAGCCTGGCCCAGCCCTGGCTGTTGTGGCCATTTGGGGAGTGAGCCAGTGGATGGAAGACTTCTTTCTTTGTCGCTCTTCTGTTTCTGTGATTCTGCCTTTCAAGTAAACAAACAAATAAATAAATAAAAAGAAAAAATCCTGTGTGGAATTATAATTTTTGGTATCAAAAGAAGCATCTTCTAATTTGATTTTTCCAGTGAACTTTTTGAAGTACCCACGTATGGTGTGTGTGTGTGGTGTGTAGTGTGTGGTGTGGTGTATGTGTGTATGTGTAGTGTAGTGTATGTGTGGCGTGTGGTGTGTAGTGTGGTATGAGGTGTGTATGTATGTGTGTGTGTGGTGTGAGTGGTGTGCGTGGTATATGTGTGTGTAGTGTGTGTGTATGTGTAGTATGGTATGTCCAATGTGGGTGTGGTGTATGTGTGTGTAATGTGTGTGAGTGGTGTGTGTATGTGTGGTGTGGTGTGTTCAGTGTGGGTGCAGGTGTGGTGTATCTTTGTGTGTGGTATAAGGGATGTGTGTATGTGTGTGATGTGTGTGTGTGATGTCTGAGGTGTGTGTGTGCATGTGGTGTATGTAGTGTGGTATGTATATGGTGTGGTGTGAGTGGTGTGTGTGTGGTATATGTGTGGTGTGGTGTGTTTGTAGTGTGAGTGGTGTGTGTGTGTGGCATGTGGTGTGTGTGGTGCGAGGTGTGTGTGTGGTGTGTTGTGTGTGTTGTATATGTGTGAGTGGTGTATGTGGGTGTGAGTGGTGTGTGTGTGGTATATGTGTGGTGTGGTGTTTGTGGTGTGAGTGGTGTGTGTGGCATGTGGTATGTGTGGTGTGTGTGTGTGGTACGTGTGTGGTGTGGTGTGTATTTGTGGTGTGAGTGGTGTGTGTGGCATGTGGTATGTGTGGCATGTGTGTGTGGTACGTGTGTGGTGCGGTGTGTATTTGTGGTGTGAGTGGTGTGTGTCGTGGTATGTGGTGTGTGTGGTGTAGTGTGAGGTGTGTTGTGTGTGTTATCTGTGTGTGAGTGGTGTATGTGTGTGTGTGTGTGTGGTGTGGGTGTTGTATGAGTGGTGTGTGTGTGCTGTGTGAGTGGTATGTGTGTGTATGTGGTGTGTGTGTGTTGGAGGTGTGTGTGTGTGCGTGTGTGTGCCTCGTCTGGGAGTCCCTTAATATTTTTGTGCCCCCTGGGACAGCTTTTGGACTCCAGCTTCTCCATGGTGTGGGTGGTGACCCCAGTTGCCGAGAAGAGAAGGGGGTGCAGGCAGGGGCGGAATGATGATGAGCTGTGTACTTGGGGTGTGAAGAGTCTTTGGGGGTAGCAAGAGGAAATTTCCAGCAGTGAAAAAAAATGGCATGTAGGAGAGAGGAATTTGGGCTGCAGTTGGGGTTTTCAAGTCAGTTACACACACAGGCAGTTAATAAATATGCAATATTGGACAAAATCACCCACGGGGGTTATTTGGGGCTGGGGTATGGAAGGCCCTGGTTGGAGAGAGAAGAGCTATGGAGGTAACTGGGGGCTTCTGGGTCCACAGGAGGTGGGGGGGGAGAAGCCGTTTCGGGGAGGGAGAGGCCGATGGGGTCCGTGAGCCCCAGCAAAGGCTCTGAGCCAAGGGCTGAGGTTTCTTGGGGGGTGCAGGAGTGAGAAGTCCCTGAGCAGCTGAAGCGCACCCAGCCTGTAGCGGGCAGCACTTAGGAGGCAGGAGGCCTGCAAGGAACACAGATCCCAGCCACGGTGGCTCCAGATGGTGGCCCAGAGGCGGGAGGGCCGGAACTTGGTGATGTACCAAGGTCTTCGTCTTTGCTGTTCTCGAAGGGCTCGGATTGACTGCTGCAGGCTCGCATGCAGGAGGCAGGGTTGGGGAGAAATTATGGCATCCTCACAGCGGGAAACCGGGAGCTGCCCGCCAGCCCTCACCGCGCCTGGCTCTGCCTTAGAGCTCCCTCGCCATCTGGGGACACACAGCTTGCTGTGGCTGGGAAGACAAGGAGCACTGGCCAGCAGGCAGTGTGCAGGCAGAGTGTCCCACTGCCCGGGCCCTGGGGACACTGGCGCCCGGAACAGGATGCGGGTTCTGAGCCGGCCTCGGGCAGCGGGCTCGGGCAGCAGGGCTTTGAGACGGGAATTGGAATTGGGAGTGGGGATGGCATGGCTGTGGCCCCTTAGGAGCTGGTCCTGAGTTCTGTCTAGAGAAGGTGGCCGAGGAGACTATGGGGAAAACGAGGCTGGTGTCGCGGCACGGTGGGTTAAACTTGCCATTCCAGCATCCTATATGAGCGCTGGTTCGAGTCCTGGCTGCTCCACTTTCCATACAGCTCCCTGCTAATACATTTAGGTTGGCCCAAGTGCTTGGGTCCCTGCACCCATGTGCGAGACTCGGATGAAGGGCCTGGCTCCTGGCTTCAGCTTGGCCTTGGATGAAAGATCTCTCCCTCTAACTCTGCCTTTCAAACAAAGAGTTAATCTTAAAAAAAAATACAGGGGGAAATAACAGAAGGCAGAAGGCTTGAGGGCCTGACAAGTGAGTGGGAGAGGCTGAAGACGCTGGGTGACTGCTGCTCCCTGGGCGATGCCCCGAGGCCTGGGAGGGGCCAGGGCCTTGGTTCCTTTTGGTGAAGGGACAGAAGAGGGTGTGTGTGTAGGGGGACCTTCTGGGGCAAATGGATGTGGGAAAAAGCTCATGCAGAGGGTAAGGACCTCTGCCTGTGCTTAGTCCTTACTTTCATGGGAATTTTTCCCCATCTGTTTGCAGTCTGAGCCTTTCCCCTGCGGTAAGTGATGGTTTTGGTTTTGGTTCCATCGTTAGAATTTTCTGCTCTCAGTGATCATCGCCACCCATGGGAATTGTTGGGAGGGAATCGGTTCCCCTTCCCAGGAGGCAGCCCTCAGCCCTGGGGGCCCGCTGTGGTCCGGGTGTCCTGACCTTTGATGGCCCTTGATGTAGGGAGGGGGGAGTTGCTCCCCAGTGCTGCAGGCACGCTGTCTGTGCCTCTGTCCCCCTCCCCCCTCTGCCTCTGGACTTTGGCATCTGTCCAGAGAGTTTTAACCATTCACAGGCCCACTGACCTGATTCTGAAGCTCATACTAACTCCACGCAGACCAAGACAAATAATGGGGGAAAACACTGCACTTTCTAAGAAGAAGAAATTAAAAATGCTTAAGGGAAAGAAATTATCTTTAAAAAATTAAAAATTAGCTCCAGTCCTAAACACAACACGTGTAGGAAAAATAGTTACCTACAAATCTTTCTCTCAGACTTGTTCTCCAGCTACTTTTTAAAACATTAATTAAAAAATAATTATGGCCGGTGCCGTGGCTCACTTGGCTAATCCTCCGCCTGCGGCGCCGGCACACTGGGTTCTAGTCCCAGTTGGGGTGCCGGTTCTGTCCCGGTTGTCCCTCTTCCAGTCCAGCTCTCTGCTGTGGCCTGGGAGGGCAGTGGAGGATGGCCCAAGTGCTTGGGCCATGCACCCGCATGGGAGACCAGGAGGAAGCACCTGGCTCCTGGCTTCGGATCGGATCAGCGCAGCGCACCGGCCGTGGCTGCCATTTGGGGGGTGAACCAACGGAAGGAAGACCTTTCTGTCTGTCTCTCTCCCTCTCTCACTATCTAACTCTGCCTGTTTAAAATAAATAAATAAAATAATTAATTAAAAATTAATCAATTTAGAGACACACAGAGAGACAGAGATAGGAAGAGAGCTTCCATCTGTTGGCTCACTTCCTAAATACCTATAATAGCCTGGGCCAGGTCAGAGCAAAACCGGGAGCTGGTAACTCAGTTGAGGTCTCCTAATAGGGTGGCAGGGACCCTAGCACTAGAGCCATCACCTGCTGCCCCTCAGTCTGCGCTTGGCAGGAAGCTGGGACTGGAAACCAAGCCCAGGTGCTCCAACGTGGGACGTTGGCATCTTAACCGCTAGGCCAAACGTCCACCCCTTCATGCTAGGAAACAATTGAGGATCTCATAAAGAAATCAATCCTTGTGATAAATTAGACTCCCTGAGACTCTGCCTTCATCACGTGGGGACTTCCGCAAAGAAAATTCTGGAAGACCACAGTTCGCTGTGGAAGGACTGTGACACCAAATACCAGATAGAATCCAACTTTTCAGAAGGTCAGGCCCACAGAGGCCTAGAGCTTCGTGGTCACCGGCTGGGGTGACCACTTGGATGTGTGAAAGGCATCGACGTCATTGGTCAACCCTAATCGCCAATGGCCAGAGGAAACACCACTGGGGAAACGGCTATCAGTGCTGAGAACCCAGCTTGGAGGAGGTTCACCTGGGCTGAGCCATCGACTTCTTATTCTGAGAAAAAACACGGTGTGCAAATAGTAAGTAGAGGAGCTCCTCCAGGACCTCCGTGGGGGCCCTTAACTTCCAGATGTGACCCTGGAGGAGCCGGCCTGCCCGCACAGGCGACCTTGACTCCGGGTGCAACCCTTTCTATGGAGATGCACAACTTAGAAGGAAGCTGCAGGAAGCCCAAGCCACAGGCCTTCTTCCTGATACAGTGGACGGGGCATCAAGGAGGTGGGTGGTCCTGGACACCCTCAGCCTAGAGGGGCTGGGGCGAACTGCCGTCTACTCCTTGCCTCTTGTTCTTTTCCTGGGATACTTCCCCGACTCTCATCTCAACAACCTGTTCTGATTTGAGCTTTGTCCACTCTGTATTCCTTGATTGCCCCTTTTTCATAGAAACCTTTTCTTGTTTGACGTGGATAATATCATCCCAAATGTCTTTGTGTTAAGAAGACTTTTATTTATTTTTTATTTTTTAAAGATTTATTCTGTTTATTTTAAAGTCAGAGTTACAGAGAGAGGTAGAGACAGAGAGAGAGGTCTTCCATCTGCTGGTTCACTCCCCTGATGGCTGCAACGGCTGGAGCTGCACCGATCCGAAGCCAGGAGCCAGGAGCTTCTTCCAGGTCTCCCATGCAGGTGCAGGAGCCCAAGGACTTGGACCATCTTCTACTGCTTTCCCAGGCCACAGCAGAGAGCTGGATGAGGAGAGGAGCAGCTGAGACTCGAACCAGTGCACATATGGGATGCCAGCGCTTTAGGTCAGGTGCTGTCCTGCACCTGCGCTGGCCCCAAGGAAGACTTTTAAGTGCTTTCCTCCACACCTCGATTATCTTTATTTCTAAATTTCTAGACATTCTGAAGTTTCCTCCTTGCTGTCTTCTTCCACGCTCCTGGTTACCCTCACATTTCTGTGGTTCCTGGCTGTCAGTCTATATATGAATGAAAGAGAGGGTCTGCTGGAGTGGTTTTGTCTGTCTGCCCAGCAGGCCTCCCTCCTAACTGGAAGAGCTAGAGTGGAGGGTGGATGTGGTGATCAGTGGGCTGTACACCAGGGTCGGTGACCATGGGGAACCAGGCAAGAAGGCTGGAAAGAAGGGTTTTACCCACATTGGGCTTTGCTCTCTGTGTTTCCTCTGTTTCGTCGGGGTGTTTGGAAGGATCTAGAACTTCTCTCAGACACTCACATGTGGGCGCAGGACTGTCTATGGACAGACACCACAGCTGCCTGTTGCTTAAGTGATAATATTAATGGCTGCTGTTTCATCAGACACAATAAGGATGCATTCCACGCACAAACCCTTATGAGCAAGTGCTGCTGGCACGTGCATTTTGCTGATAGGGAAGTGTAGGCGCAGAGAGCGTCCACGGCTGACCCAGAGTTACCTTTCAACTTGGCAGTGGGGCAGATTCTAACCAAGACATTGCGACTGCAGAATTGGCTTTGGGTATGGAGACAGGGCAGGGGCGTGGGGGTGAAGGGGCACCATGGATCCATCTCACCTTCCTCAGGGTTCTTTCGTTAAGTCCTCTGATGACTCCCAGGGCTAAGTCCTGGCTTTTTGGAAATGTTTAATTTAGACTTTGAATTTCTCCGTGTTATCTTTATCTTGGGAGCAGTTTTCCATCATTGCCTGGCTCTCTCCTCGGCTCTCTCATCCCATCTGCTCTCTGTCTTCTAGGAACTTCTCACTGTTTATGATCTAATGTGGGCAACCTTTCTGGATTTCCAGCCTTGCTATGGATGTGTCATATGTCCCCTCTCTATGTTTAGAAGTTTATTTAGAGGTACTTGGTATATCAGAGAGGAAGATGTGTGCATTTGGTCCAACGTCCTATTCCATTTCTGCAATATTTACTCCATGCATTTTATGTGTTTACTTCTGTATGGTGAAGTTAATTTTTTAAATCATGCTTTCACAATGGTTAAACTTGAAATGGCACTTAGGATACAAGGGACACAGTCGTAATGTAATAGCCCTTGTATTTATGTTCTTCTGAAGATAAATGTTTGGACTCTGGATAGTTTAGTTGTGATTCTGCTGAACAAGGATTCTGCAATGTAGATTGTCAGATACGAGCGTGGCGGAGGAAGAAGAGGGACAGCACTGCTTGTTAAACTTTCTTCTCGATAATAAGTCAGGATAACTAGAATGTATGTAAACACTAAAGACATTGATTGCTGGGTTCATGGAAGGGGTAGTTAAACATTTTTAAAATTGAAATAAAACACAGAAGTAGGGAAGTATAGGCCCTGAGTGGTGTATAACTTGATGTAGTATTGCATGGCTACTGTTCCATCCATGTAAATGTCCACGATGTGGACAATACCAGTCCCCAGAGGCTCCCCACTAACAAGAGGGCAACCACAACACTGGCCTCTCTCATCTTCCATTGGCTTTTCCTGTTTCTGAATTTCATGGGAATGCACTAAGAAGGCACTTTATATAATTAGAATCATGCAGCATGAGCTAGTGTCATTCAGTATTGTGTCTGGAATTTATCCACCTGGTTGCACATTCTAGAAGCAGTTCCTGCCTTTTAATTCCTATACCTACTGCTACGTTTAGAAGTTCGTGAAGAATGGAATGAAAACAGAAATTTATTTTGGTCCAAACATTTTTGAATCCATCAATCACCTTTTTCATAAAATGCATTTGCCACGAACACCCTGAAGATCTCTATTATAGAAATAGCTGTAACATATTTACTCATTTAATTACTAGTGAGCATTTGAGTTATTTCCAGTGTTTGGTTGTTACAAATAATGCTGATGGGGCGTGAATTCTGGCGCACAAATGTAGGACCTATGCTGATTGTTTGCCCAAAACTGAATCTGCTGAGGGGTGTCGCTGTTTTTTTCTAAAGATTTATTTTATTTATTTGAAAGGCAGAGTTACAGAAAGAGATAGAGACAGAGTGAGAGATCTTCATTCCCCAAATGGCTGCAATGGCCGGAGCTGAGCCAATCTGAAGCCAGGAGCCAGGAGCTTCTTCTGGGTCTCCCACGTGGGTGCAGGGGCCCAAGGACTTGGACCATCTTCTACTGCTTTCCCAGGCCATAGCAGAGAGCTGGATTGGAAGTGGAGCAGCGGGGATTTGAACCAGTGCCCATATGGGATGCCGGCGTCGCAGGCCAGTGTGCCACACATCTGGCCCTGGTATGGCTGTTTTTATGTTCAGCTCATGCGGCTGGGCGGATGCGTCCTCCCATCAACAGTGTCCAGGTGCGGTGCTTGCTCCATTAATCTTGGGAACACTTGCACTGTTCTCATTGTGTTAGAATAATTTCTACCCTGCTGTCACCTCCTTGTGGTTTAAGTTGCATTTCCATGACAATCACTGGGTAAATAATGTTTTCTTAACAGTCATTTGGGTATTGTCTTGGTCCTTTTGGGCTGCAACAGCAGAAATTCCCCAGACAGCGTGGCTTGAACAGCACTGAGTTCTCCTAGGGCTGCAGGCAGTGCAGGCCAAAGTCGACACAGCAGAAGGTTCAGGGTCTGGGACGTCGCTTCCTGGTTCCTAGAGGACCGTCTTCTGCTTGCGTCCTTGCCTGGCGAGAGGGAACAGAGCTTGATCTCTGGGATCCATCGTGTAAGGGTCCTTGTGCCAAGCATGAGCATTACCTAATTACCTCTCAGAGCCCCTTCAATACCATCACATTTGAGAATTGCACGTTGAAGCCAAAGCAGATACCTTCATTCTATGAAGTTGCCAGTACAAACTTTTGCTGTATATTTATTTTTTAAAATATTGCATCTTTTTCAATATACAGATGTTATTCTTGTTAGGTAGGTGGGTAGAAAATATCCTCTTCTTGGTAGCTCCATATTTCACTCTCTCAGTCTCCTCTGGTTTCAATGGAGTACAACACATCAATCCTAATTTACAACTAGCTAATTTACAATTAGCATGCTGGGACCTGGTTGTCTTATATCCCAAGGTTATGTTATTTCCTGGAATCTTTAAAGTTTTGCTTTTCGTATTTATTTTTTTAAGATATTTTATTTGAAAGTCAGAGTTACACAGAGAGAGGAGAGGCAGAGAGAAAGAGAGAGAGAGAGAGAGAGAGAGAGGTCTTCTATCCTATGGTTCACTCTCCAATTGGCTGCATTACCCGGAGCTGTGCCGATTCGAAGCCAGGAGCCAGGAGCTTCTTCCAGGTCTCCCACATGGGTGCAGGGGCCCAAGGACTTGAGCCATATTCTACTGCTTTCCCAGGCCACAGCAGAGAGCTGGATTGGAAGTGGAGCAGCCGGGACTTGAACCGGCGCCCATATAGGATGCCGGCACTGCAGGTGTTGGCTTTACCTGCTACCCCATAGCACCAGCCCCTCGTATTTAAGAACAGTGAAGAGTTGTTTGTAATATGTGGTGTAAAGTAGGGGTCCTGACTTATTTTTAAGACCGTGAAGGAATCCTGATTTTCAAGAGATTTAGAAGTGGTGATAATAGAGCTATAAGAACCCCTTAAAAGAACAGCTTCAGCCACATCCCAGAAGCTTAGATATAGCTGTGTAAGCATATTTAGTATTACTAATTCAAAATATTTTCTAATCTCCATAGTGATTTCATCTCTGACTCAAGCTGTTTCGACAGGTTGCTTAATTTCCAAGAATTTGAAAAATGTCCAGGCGTTCATTTCTATATTAATTTCACTGTGGTCAAGGAACATACTCAGATTTTGGTCTTTGAAATTGTTAAAGGTATGTTTCAGGATGTGGTCTGTTTTGGCAATTGTTCTGTATCTACTTGAAAACAATCCCTTCTGTTAGTTGTTTGCCATGGTGTTCTACATAGGACAGTCGCTGGTTCAGATTAAATTGATCTTATACGGTCACTGATTCAGATAAAATTTTTTTTTATTGTCACTTACTGAGAGAGGTAGGTGTTGAAATTTTTAAAAAAGTACCTGGTTGGGGGAGCGGCACTGTGGTGTAGTGGGTAAAGCTACCACCTGTGGTGCTGGCATTCCCATATGGGTGCTGGTTCAAGTCCTGGATGCTACACTTCTGATTCAGTTCTCTGCTGTGGCCTGGGAAAGCAGTGGAAGACGGCCCAAGTCCTTGGACCCCCGCACCCGCATAGAAGCCCTGGAGGAGGATCCTGGCTCCTGGCTTCAGCTGGGCTCAGCTCCTGCTGTTGGGACCATTTGGGGAGTGAACCAGTGGATGGAGGACCTCTCTCTGTCTCTGCCTTTGTGTAACTCTGACTTTCAAGTATATAAATAAATATTTTTTAAAAGTATTTGGGATCATTTATTTCCAGTTTTATAAGATTTTGCTTTAAACATTTTAAGGCTGCATTATTAAGTCCATACAGATTTAGGATTTTGGATCTTTGTTTTGGACTTTATAAGGGTTTAATGTCTTTATTCTACTATTAATGCTTTTTGTCTGAAAGTCTGTTTGTATGATATTGCATAGCTACTAAAAGCTTTTGTTGCTGGTATTACCTTCCCCGTCAGTTTATTTTCCTTCTATGTCTATATTAAGTGTAGGCAAAATGCAGTGTAATTTGTTTTTATAATCTTGGCTGGTGCTTTTCTTTTAACTGGAATATTTAATCCATTTATATTTAATGTAGTTATTGGCATTTTTACATTCAAATTTGCTATTATTTGTTTTGTTTTTCTCATTCTGTTTCATTTTTTTCCTCCATTTTTTCCTTTCGATTAACCAATCTTTAAAATTACTACATTTTACTCTCCCAGTAGCTTGCTAGTTATGTTTTATTTTATGGTTATTTAAGAGGTAATCAGAGATACTATAACATTCATTTTTATGTGGCCCAGTCGTCATTAAATTCGTACTTTATCATTGCCAACCAGTAGAAGGTCTCACAACGGGGTTATTCCTTTAGTGGTGGCTTCTGCGCTGTTGTTTTCATGTTTTGAAAATCCCTGTATATATTTAAAATCTTGTAAGATATTGCACTTTTTAAAAAGATTTATTTATTTGAAAGTCAGAGTTACACAGAAAGAGAAGGCGAGGCAGAGAGAGAGAGAGAGAGAGAGGAAGAGAGAGAGAGAGGTCTTCCATCTGCTGGTTCACTCCCCAGATGGCCACAAATGGCTGGAACTGCGTCAATACAAAGCCAGGAGCAAGGAGCCTCTTCCAGGTCTCCCACGCAGGTGCAGGGGCCCAAGGACTTGGGCCCCCCTCTACTGCTTTCCTGGGCCATAGCAGAGAGCTGGATGGAGCAGCCAGGACTAGAACTGACGCCCATATGGGATGCTGACACTGCAGGCAGCGGCTTTACACGCTATGCCACAGCGCCAACCCCAAGATGCTGCATTTTTATGCTGTCAGTATTTATATTTGTCTTTCTGGTACTCTCCATTTCTTTCCACATTTCCCTGTCCCCATTTGGGGTGCTTCTCTTCTATCTGAAGAACATCCTTTAGTGTTTCTTTTGATGTCTGTTGGCTGGTGAGGAATTCTCTAAGGTCTGTGCCTGAATATTTAATTTTTGCTATATTTATGAAGCATATATTCACTGGGCATAGAATTTTTCTGATGACAGGTTATTTTCTGTTCAAGATATCACTTCATTGTCTTGTATCTTCTGTTATTTCTTTTGCAAATACAGCTAACAATCTTTTTGTTGCATTCTTTGAATGCGATGTTTATTTTTTGCCCTCTGATTACTTCTAAGTGTCTCTCTTTGTCTTTGGTCCTCAGCTGTGTGACTATGAAGCTCTTAGCTATGCTTTTCTTCATGTTTGTTCTGCTTGGAATTCATAGATAAGCTTCAATATGCATCTTAGTATTTTCCCCTATTTTGAATAGTTCTTGGCTTTCTCCTGCTCAAATGTTACTTATTTCCCACTTCTCTGTTCTCTTATTCTGGAACTGTGAAGTACTCTTGTGTTAGGTGTTTCCAGTGTCTGAGATGCTTGTAATACTCTCTTTTGTGTTGTAAAGTCTTCTTTCCCTTTGTGTTTCAATGTGAATACTTCTTATGGACTTGTCTTCCAGTCACATACTCTGTCATTTGCAGCATCTAATTGGTACTGAACCCTGATGTTGAACGCAACTTCAATTGTTGAATTTTTCATATAGAATTTTCACTCACCATCTTCTTATGTTTTCCAGGTTTTTTTTTTTTTTGGTGGGAATTGACATTGTCATCTATGTTTTCTTTCTTTCTTTCTTTCTTTCTTTCTTTCTTTCTTTCTTTCTTTCTCCTTCCTTCCTTCCTTCCTTCCTTCCTTCCTTCTTTCCTTCCTTCCTTTCTTCCTTCCTCTCTCCCTCTCCCTCTCCCTCCCTCTCCCTCTCCCTCTCCTCTCTTCTCCTCCCCCCTCCCCTCCTCTCACCTCCTCTCCCCTCTCCTCTCATCTCCTCTCCATTTGAAAGGTAGAATGACAGAGAGGGAGGGAGAGACAGAGAGAGAAAGAGATCTCCCATTTGCTGGTTCACTCCCCAAGTGTCTGCAGCAGCCAAGACTGAGCCTGGCTGAAGCCAGGAGCCAAGAACTCCATCCTGGTCTCACACCAGATTGGCAGGGGCTCAAACATTTGGGCCATCATCCGCTACCTTCCCAGACGCATCAGCAGGGGGAGCTAAGTGGAAAGCAGAAGAGCCGGGACTTGAACCTGAACTCTGATCTGGGATGCTGGCGTGGCAGGAGGCAACTTAACCCACGGCACCACAGCACAGGCCCCATCGTCTGTTTTCTTGAATGTCTTTGCTGCAGTTACGTTAAAGATTTTTTTTTATTTTATTATTTTTTTTGACAAATAGAGTTAGTGTGAGAAAGAGAGACAGAGAGAAAGATCTTCCTTCCATTGGTTCACCCCCCAAAATGGCCGCCACGGCAGGCGCGCTGAGCTGATCCGAAGCCAGGAGCCAGGCACCTCCTCCTGGTCTCCCATGCGGGTGCAGGGCCCAAGCACTTGGGCCATCCTCCACTGCCCTCCCGGGCCACAGCAGAGAGCTGGCCTGGAAGAGGGGCGTCCAGGACTAGAACCCGGTGCCCATATGAGATGCCGGTACTGCAGGCGGAGGATTAATCAAGTGAGCCACTGCGCCAGCCCCTAAAGATTATTTCTGAGATCAATTTTGGGATTATCTGGTGAGTTACACGTTTTTTCCTTAGTTTTCCGTTTTGGGTTCTGTCTCCTGGAAAAAGCCAGGTGTTTTTTTTTTTTTTTTTTTTTTTATTTCCATGGCAGAACTGTCTGTGAAGCATTGTGGCGGTTCTGGGCGATGCATCTCCCCCCAGAGGTGATCTGGGTTCATGCTGGCGGATGATGAGGGTCAAGGTGATCTCCTTGGTACAAACAGGGTCTGAAATGATTCGAGTGCGTTTCAGGCTTTATGAGCTCCTGCGGTTACTGCCCTGCTTTCAGCCTTCTGGGATGAGCACAACCCTGGGGGATTTACTGAGGCGCCCCCTACTGGGCAGCCCTGAGCTGAGTTTTTGTCCCCTGGGGTCATTGTGAAGCTGCAGAAATGTGTGCGCACAGCATCTCTGTGCTGGCTCCCCCGGTGCCTCGCGTGCACTCCGCTTAAGAATCCGCCAAGCCTCGAGAGGAAATGGAGCATTGCCCGTCGGCTTGGCTTCTTTATGTTCCCTCTTTTCCCAGAAATTTGGCCTCTTAGGTCCTGGTTTCCTTGGTTACGGCGCATTCTGATTCTCCTCTCTCACAGCCCAGCGAGCCCCAGGCTGGCGCTTTCTGCTCCGGCTTCCTGTCCACGGTTGTAAGAAAAATCCCCCAAGGAGGAGAGGCGACTGCCGACAGCTCCTCGCGGTGTCCCTGCCTCCCGGTACTGGCCCCGCAGGGTGCGTGTCCCCTGCCTCCCAGGACTGGCCCCGCAGAGCCTGGCTGCCTCAGTAGCTCTGATGTCCTGAGAGATCTTTTTAGAATTTGAAGTGTTGAAAACCATTGCGACTTACAGAAGAGTTGTCAAAACTGAGCAGAGGGCCGATGGTCGCCCCTCACTCATCTCTCCCTCTTGCTAACAACTTGTGAATAACCTGTATTGTTGGTGCTTACAGTGAGGTTTGCTGTATTTTTTTTTTTTTTTTGAGCTGATAGAAGCAGAGAGTGGCTGTTAACTGGTGGAATAAACAAATGAAGGCAGCGGTAGAGAAGCAGACATTTTTGGTGCAGGGCTTCCCAAAGGGTGGTCCCCAAGCCCCTGCTGCCTGGAGGTCTGGCCCCGTGTTAGACGTCTCCACAACTCAGTCAAGTGCAAGGCCACACCTTGGAGATCTGGCCCCGTGTTAGACGTCTCCACAACTCAGTCAAGTGTAAGGCCACACCTTGCACGCATACACTTGGAAACTTACAATGCCTGTGCCCATGTGATTAGCTTCTGAAGGCGTTTTAACTAAGCACTCTGTTTAACTTTATTTTGCCTGGGTTTCCCAACTGACATGGTCAGGAGCCGCTCTTCCGGACTTCTTGTCCAGGGTTCTGGAGCACATTCACTGGACATTATTCTGGATGGATTTCTGAGAACCCCGAGGTATAAATTATGCTTGCTTTTTTTTTTTTCTTGCTATTTCATTTCTTGCTTCATCCAAGGAAAGAACACGGAAAAGCCAAGATTTCTCTCAAAACAGATATTCGCGGCCGGCGCCGTGGCTTAACAGGCTAATCCTCCGCCTTGCGGCACTGGCACACCGGGTTCTAGTCCCAGTTGGGGCGCCAGATTCTATCCCGGTTGCCCCTCTTCCAGGCCAGCTCTCTGCTATGGCCCGGGAAGGCAGTGGAGGATGGCCCAAGTCCTTGGGCCCTGCACCCCATGGGAGACCAGGAGAAGCACCTGACTCCTGGCTTCGGATCAGCGTGATGCGCCGGCCGCAGCGGCCATTGGAGGGTGAACCAACAGCAAAACGAAGACCTTTCTCTCTGTCTCTCTCTCTCACTATCCACGCTGCCTGTCAAAAAACAAACAAACAAACAAAAAACAAACAAAAAAAAAACCCAGATATTCGCACCCAAAGGGGGCCAAGGCAGTGCCAATCACATTTACCGATTAAGACCCCAGCACACAGCTGAGGCGAATAAACCAAAGGCAGCGGCTTCCTGTTCCCTGGATGAATTCCTGTTGCACCTTGTTAGTGCTGCCATTGACAGAGCTGGAGCTGCCGAGATGCGGATGGAGAAGCAGGATGGTGTCTCTGACCTCGGCCCCAGGGCACCCCGGGCTGGGTCTCATTGCTGAGCAAATACTCCCTCCCCCAGGGAGAGGGAACATCACAGGAATCCCCCTGACCAGCCAGGCGTGCGAGCATGGACCAGCGACACCTGTCTTGCAAGCCCAGGTTGGGTGCGATGTTCGTGACGGGGAAGCTGCCATCCGTGGCGACGGCCTGTGTGTGGCGCTGAGGCAGGCAGGCAGGAGGGTTTTGAGCGGAATCTGGTCTCATCCCTCAGCCCACCTCGGCTATCGTGAGTCCCTGGCCGACTGTGAAAGCTCCGCGCCCTCCTCTGGTTTCTAGCCGGTTCACTCTGCTAAATTGCTCCCTTGATTGACTTTTCTGAGATTCAGATGTGTTCGTGTCAGGGCCCATAGAATCCCAGGCAGGAATCAGGCTCAGGATCCGGCCCCTGCCTGTACACCTGTCTGTTCCTTTTCAGCCCAGTCGGCCTTGGCTGACCGGTCACCCTTGCTTCCTGCACACTCTCGTGTGGATTCTTTAACACGTCCCGCCTCTGCCTCTGCTAGGCTCTCTGCCGTCAATGCTGCTGCTCCTCTCGTCTCCCTGCCGAGCTCCACATAGCCTTCGAGGGTCTGTTCTAGAACTTTCCCGGCACATTCTCGCCCGTGGCACGTGCTTCCTTCCATCTGGGTTCTCAAGTTCCGTGTCTCATGATGGAGTGGTACATGGCGGTTGTTAGGGCCATCTGTGTCCGTTGCTGCCCATCCTGGGAATGTGAGCGGATGTCACTTAGAGAGATGGGTCTCTGTGTTGCTGGCATTCTGTGTCACCACAGTTGGTAGCCTTTCCAGCTTTGGATATTAGATGCTTCTAAATTAGGTCACGTGGCATTGCATCAGTCTGAAATGTTAACTGGCAACATTGTGTTTTTCAAATGAAGTTAAGGTTCGGCTGTGATCTCTCAACATGGCTTTTGCTGCATCTTAAGGGTTTTGACACATAGTATTTGTATTGTTGTTAAATACATTTTTTGTTATTTTCTCTTAGGGCTTTCTTTTTTAACCCATCATGATTCAGGACAGAATTCTAAAATTTTGAATCTATATATTTATTTTCATTGTCCATTCCTAATTTAATTACATGATGGTTAAAAAAGTACCACCAAAACTAAACAAGCATGCTCTACCCATGATGCTGGTTCTGTAATGTAGCATGCAGTTTTGTAACATTCTGTCTATATCTGCAGAGAGTACACATCTTCTGTCGATTGGCTGTGTGCGTAGGTGGGGGTGGGGCGGGCCTCAGTTTTCAGATGGAGTTGTGTTAAATCTCCTCTTACACCTGTGTGCCTATGGGTTTCAGTATTTCTGTTTTTGCTTTATGGCTTTGGGAGTTATGCTGTTGGTAGAGACGGTATCATTATAGTAATGTTTTATTTATTTGTTTGTTTGAAAGTCAGTGTTACACAGAGAGAGAAGGAGAGGCAGAGAAAGAGAGAGAGAGAGAGAGAGAGAGAGAGAGAGAGAGAGAGAGAGAGGTCTTCCATCTGCTGGTTCACTCCCCAGTTGGCCGAAATGGTCGGAGCTGCGCCGATCCAAAGCCAGGAGCCAGGAGCTTTTTCCTGGTTTCCCACATGGGTGCAGGGGCCCAAGGACTTGGGCCATCTTCTACTGCTTTCCCAGACCACAGCAAAGAGCTGGATTGGAAGTGGAGCATCCGGGACTTGAACCGGTGCCCATATGGGATGCCGGCCCTGCAGGCGGCGGCTTTACCCACTATGCCATAATAGTGCTGGCCCTGATTATAGTAATGTAACTTTGGTAGATTTCTCCCTTTATTGTCAGGTTAAGTCTCTATCCTTATTCCTGCTTTGTCTTAGGAAAATATTTCTTGTCTGATATTGTTGTAGGCTTTATTGGAGTATTTTTCTAGTATGTAAGTTTTCACTGTTTTCAATATATTTCCTGTATGTTTTAACTTAAGTGTGGCTCCTAGAAACCTCATATAGCTGGATTTTTAAAATCCACTGTATTGAGACTGGCATTGCTGGCTCTGTCCCAGCTGCTCTACTTGCCATCCAGTCTCCTGCTAATGGCCTGGGAAAGCAGTGGAAGATGGCCCAAGTCCTTGGGCCCCTGCACCTGCATGGGAGATCTGGAGGAAGCCCCTGGCTCCTGGCTATGGCCGGGCTCAGCACTGGCCATTGCATCCATTTGAGGAGTGAACCAGTGGATGGAAGAACCTTTCTCTCTCTCTCCCCCTCTGTCTTCCTCCCTCCCTCCCTCCTTACCTGCTTGCCTGCCTGCCTTCCTTCCTTCCTTCCTTCCTTCCTTCCTTCCTTCCTTCCTTCCTTCCTTCCTTTTTCTCTCTGTAACTCTGCCTTTCAAATAAATAAATAAATCTTTAAAAAAATCCACTCTGTTGATTTATCCTGTAATGTGTTGAATTTAATCCCTTTACACAATGATTGCTGATATATTTTGGACCACTGTCACTGTCTAACTTACCTGGGATTTCTGTTTGCCATTCCTCCTTCTCCCCCCACACCCTTTCTCCTGTCTCCTTTGCAGGGGATGAGATGGAGACTTTGTTGCAGCATACACAGTGCTCTCTGTGTATCCCAGTGTTGTGCTTCCAGTAGTGCCCGGTGCCGCCAATTATATCAGTAGCATTTCAGCCAAGTCTTAAGCAACACTGAGTGGCCGCCTCTTATACACAGGTGAATCTTAGTGTGCGCAAATGATCACATCTCTCAAATGATCACAACAGCCTTCCCCCTCCATATCTTAGTATTGATGAAGGTTTCAGTTTGAGCTGTGGGGAAACTCAGAGCTATTAGTTTGTTTTTAGCCAGTAATGAAATTTACCACCTCATATTGTCCCATTCCACCCTCGTCCAAATTTCTCATGGTCCACACTTTTCTCTTGGTTCAGATTTTGTTTCCTCAACGACCTCGGTCATCTGAAGATGTCTTCATTTTGTTTTCTTTCTTAAGCAGAAGTTTAGGGAAACATAAAAGTTTAGGTTTTCACTTAGTTGTTTCTTTTCCACTGGAAGCCACTCCTCCACCGTCTGCTGGCACCTGCTGTTGCAGGTGAGAAATCTGCCGTCTATCTCACTGCTGTGGCTGTTTGTCCTCCGCCCCGCCCCCTTCATTCTGTAGTTTTAGAAGGCTTTATCCCTGAGATTGTGACGTGAGTGGTGTGAATTAATATTTATCTTGAGTGGAACTTGAGAGCACTTCCAGACTGTGGACTCCTGCCTCCATTTGGTTGTGGGGTAGAAATAGCTGTTGACTCTTAACATGGAGAGTCTTCCGTATTCTGTGCTCTCTCTTTTTGGGGTGCCTAATAGTACCTCTCAGGGCCCCCCTCTTACTCTCCATACTGATAAACTTTCATTAAAAAAAGGTAAAACTCTTTTGGTCATTGTTCTTCAGGTAATTTGCTCAGGAATGCTTTCCACTTCTGATATTCTTTTCTGATTGTGTATGGAATTTATGCATAGTCATTATTATGACTCTCTATTTTTTATTTCTAAGATTCTTAATTTTTTATATCTATTGTTAAATTCTTGTCTTGGGGCTGGCGTTGTGGCATGTCAGGTTGGGCCACTGCCAATAATGCGAGCATCCCATATTGGTGCCAGTTTGAGTCCCAGCCATTTGAGGAGTGAACCAGTAGGTGGAAGATATTCTCTCTCTCTCTCTCTCTCTTTCTCTCTCTCCCTCTCCCTCGCTCTCTCTATAACTCTGCCTTTCCAAAAAATTAATGTCTTTTTTTTTCAAAATAAATTAACATCCTTCTGTGTAATCACTTGCTGTTTGCCTGGCTTTGTCACGTTGCTTCATGGACCTGATTCCACCTAAAGTGAATGTGTGAATCCACGTTAGCTCACCTGGCCTTGTGGCTCTCTTTCTCCATGCTAGGTTTTATCCCTGTGCTTTAGAGTTTAGCTCTAGGGTACATTTTAATCTGGGGGCAGAAGAGCATCTTTTCATTGCTTTTAGCCACTGTGTGCTCACGATGTTCCATGGGATGTGGCCTCCTCCATCAGCCTCGCCAGCCCTCTCTCCAGGATGGTGGGGGGGGGGGTGCTCTCCTGTGATGAGCTCGTGGGCATCTGCATCTGTCCACAGATAGATTCCTTGTTCTCCAGGGGACAGCGTGGCAGCCACAGACAGAGGTTTGCTTCTGGGTTTTACTTCCTGCCCCCAGGCCTTGTGCAAGCCCGAGTCCAGGTCCCCCCAACCCCCGAGGAGCCAGCCTGCTGGCCGCTGTAGCCTGGCTGCAAACCTGAGGCTGCCATGTGCTTTTCATATTATATTCATGTTCATTTTCAGCTCCAGAACAAAGTCTTTATTCTAGTTTTGAGCATTGATCTTATTTCTGTTGTTTTTTGTATTTGACCTGTCATTTTCTGTGTATTCAGAGTGCAGAAAGTTAAACTCATACAACCCCCTTGATCAGAGTAGAACCTTTGGAATAATTCATAATGAGTTTCCAGCACCTAAGAGAAACAACCTTGTAACCTTGGAATGAGACCAAGGGCCACATTAGGGATCATGCCCGTCTTTTTTGCTTTTTCTTTTCTTTTTTTTTTTTTTTTAAGATTTATTCGTTTATTTGAAAGGTGGAGTTACAGAGGCAGAAGCAGAGAGAGAGAGAGAGAGGTCAGTCTTCCATCTGCTGGCTCATTCCCCAAATGGCTGCAATGGCCAGAGCTGGACAGATCCAAAGCCAGTAGATTGGAGCATCTTTCGGGTCTCCCACTCGGGTGCAGGGGCCCAAGGACTTGGGCCATCTTCTACTGCTTTCCAGGCCATAGCAGAGAGCTGGATGGGAAGAGGAACAGACTGGACTTGGACAAGCACCCATATGGGATGCCGGCACAGCAGGCGGCGGCTTTACCCACTACGCCACAGCGTCACCCCATGCCTGTCGTTTTCATGTTCTATCGCACATACCTGCCCCAGTGTCTTACACATAATAGATGCTCAACAAACAGTATGTGCTGAATGATGAAGCATCCAGTGTCTCAGATGGCCTGCATAGTGAGTGGATGTCATGTGTATCAGAACAGCTAAACATCACTGCAGAGCTCAGGAAAAGCAAGAAGGACCAGGAACTGCCCTGGAACCCTTGTTGGAAGTGACCTCCTGTGATGTCATCTCTTTCCAAAGGAATAGTAATCTCGACTTTGTGTTCTTCTGAGACATCTTTCTTTCTTTCTTGGAAAGATTTTATTCATTTATTTGAGAGGTAGAGTTACAGACAGTGAGAGGGAGAAACAGAGAGAAAGGTCTTCCTTCCATTGGTCCAAGTGGCCTCAACAATCGGAGCTGTGCTGATCTGAAGCCAGGAGCCAGGAGCTTTCTCCAGGTCTCCCACGTGGGTGCAGGGACCCAAGGACCTAGGCCATCTTCTGCTGCTTTCCTAGGCCATAGCAGAGAGCTGGATCAAAAGAGGAGCAACCGGGACTAGAACTGGCACCCATATGGGATGCTAGGCAGAGGATTAAACTACTGCGCAACAGCACCGACCCCAAGACATCTTGCTTTCTGAAAGTAGAGCAGGAATAACCTGAATGAGTGGGAAGTGACACACATGAAAGAGGGCTCGGATCTCATTCTCAAGCTGAGAAGGATCCTAAAGGGGATGTGTCCCAGCTGGGTCTCCTGGTGGGATTAGGCATTGATAGCTTGGCTGTGGGTCAGCAGGCTGGGCAGGGTGCATGGGCTGTGTCAGCTGGATTGGCTGCTCTTGGGTGGGCCCACTCACCTGTCAGTGGCCTGCTTCCGGGGGAGCTGGGGTTTCATGGTCTGAGATGGCTCAGCCCAGCAGCAGGTGTCTGCTCCATGGGGTTCTCCACACTCTGACAACGTGGCTGGGCTATTACAAGTCCATCGTCTGGCCATCTCCAATAGCTGTGGACCACCTAGGAAGTCCAAGCTCAGCACGCACACAGTGTGGCTTACACTGCATCGTGCCGCGGACCAAAGTGAGCACAGGGTGGTAAGATCGACTGTCTTTCCTAGTGGGAGGAGCTGCCGAGCATCCTGGCCATGTTTGCCATCTGCCAGGGCAGCACAGTGTGGATATCAGTCCCTCTCCCCATCCCAGAAGATGTGTCTTTTTTTTTTTTTCTTTAACACGTTCAGAATCTTAGCTTCCAAAATAAGGCCTGGTGTTTTCCCTGATTGCATTACTCAACAATAACAACAAAAGTGTTCAGGGCATCCAGGTGGATATACCTGCTTATTAAAAATTTAAAGAAAGATATATGTATTTGAGAGCGAGAAAGAGAGAGGGAGATGGGGGGGGGAGAGGGGAGAGGGAGGGAGAGAAAGAGAGAGACAGAGAGATAGAGAGTGAGAGAGAGACAGAGAGAGATCTTCCATCTGCTGGTTCACTCCCCAAATGGCTGCAACAACTGGAGTTGCACCAGGATGAAGCCTGGAGCCAGGAACTCCATGCAGGTCCTTCACATAGGTGGCAGGGACCCAAGCACCTGGGCCATCTTCTGCTGCCTCCCAGGAGCATCCGTAGGGAGCTAGTTGGGTAACAGAACAGCCGGGACTTGAACCCGCACTCCCATGTGGATTGCAGGCTTCCCAAGCGGTGGCTTAACCCGCTGCGCCACAGCACCTGCCCCCATGCATCTGTTTAGAACACTGCATGGTGTGTGGCAGGCAGTGAGAGTCTTGATCATTTCTGTTGAAGGTGATACTTTGTATCAGGGCGTTAGGTTAACTCTCTTTGGCTTCCAGTGCCAAACTACGAAAAGAAAGAACTCTTGTCTGTTCTATCATTTAGCTTCTTGGGAGTAACAAAACACCCTAAATGTAGTACTGTTTTTTTTTAACAAAAGATTTCTTTATTTTAAAGTCAGAGTTACTCAGAGAGAGGAGAGGCAGAGAGAGAGAGAGAGAGAGAGAGAGAGAGAGAGAGAGAGAGAGAGAGGTCTTCCATCCACTGGTTCACTCCCCAGTTAGCTGCAATGGCCAGAGCTGCACCGATCCAAAGCCAGGAGCTTCCTCCGGGTCTCCCATGTGGGTGTAGGGGCCCAAGGACTTGGGCCATCTTCTGCTGCTTTCCCAGGCCATAGCAGAGAGCTGGGCAGCCTGGACTAGAACCGGTGCCCATATGGGATGCCAGCTCTGCAGGCGGGGGCTTTACCCGCTACTCCACAGTGCTGGCCCCATAGTACTGGTTTTATACAGCACCGTGGGTTGGACTCGTGTGTCCCTGACACCCACATGGGAGACCTGGGTTGAGTTCCTGGCTCCTGGCTCTGGTCCTGACCATCGCAGGCACTTGGAGAGCCAACTGGCAGATGTTTGCTTGTCTGTCTCTTGGACAAAAATGAACTTTAAGGGGTCAGTGCTGTGGTATAGTGGGCTAAGCCTTGGCCTGCGGTGCCAGCATCCCATATGGGCATCGGTTTATGTCCTGGATCCTCCTCTTCTGATCCAGCTGTCTGATAATGGCCCGGGAAAGCAGCAGAAGATGTCCCAAGTACTTGGGCCCCTGCACCCAGATGGGAAACCTGGAAGAAGCTCCTGGCTCCCGGCTTCAGATCAGCCCAGCTCCGGCCATTGCGGCCATTTAGGGAGTGAACCAGCGGTTGGAAGATCTCTCTCTCTCTGTCTCTCCCTCTCTCTGTCTGTAACTCTGCCTTCCAAATGAATAAATAAAATCTTTATTTAAAAAAAAAAAGTAAACTTAAACAAGTCACAGGCCCAGTCTGATGCCCTGATGGAGAGACTCTGGTTCTCGCCAAGAAAAACTGCTAAGGTAAGGGCAGGTGCACAGAGACCCTGGTCATGGCCTGTGTAAGCATCTCCGTCTGCTCCATGTGAGTTGTCCTTCCCACACCTGAGAGTTAGGTTAGACACGCTCTCCACGTACGTGAGCCTGCTTCACAGTGTGCTTGGAAAATGGACTTAAAGGACCGGTTGATTTTGGTGCAAAAACACTTGAAATCCATACAGAGGAGGCGTCTTTTAAAAAGTTCATGGAAAACGTTTTGTGATGCAGAAAAGGTCATATATGCACACACATGCACACATGTGCACACACATACACACACATACATGTACACTCACACACACATGCACACTCACACACAGAACTCCCATTTGCTGCTTCAGTCCCCCATTGCCCGCGGCAGTCACAATGGGGTCATGTGGAAGCCAGGAGCTGGGAATTCAGCCTGGGTCTCCCATGTGAGTGGTACAGACCCACACACATGGGCATCACTGTCGCCTCCCACAATGCACAGTAGCAGGAAGCTGGAACTGGACACAGTGCCAGGACCGGAACCCAGGCACTCCCCAATGGGGTGTGAGCATCCCAGGCGGTGTCAGCCGCCCGCCACAGCTTTAGGGCCTCCTCTGTCACACCACAGTTGAGGAGACCTGTGTGGTCCGCCTGCCGACGGCCTGAAAAGGCTTCATTTCCTACCCAAGCACTCAGCTTCATTGCTAAACAAATTCCCTCCATGAACCATGAACGGTTCTCAACAGCCTAGAGGCGGTTCAGCCCATCACAGTGGGGGGTGTGTGTGTGTGTGTGAATGTGTGCATGTATATATGTGTCTGTGTGCATATGAGTGTGTGTGTATGTGTACGTGTGTCTGTATATGGGCATATGCATGTATATGCATGTTATATGTGTATGTGGTTGTGTCTGGGAATATATGTATGTGTCCGTGTGTGCACGTGTGTATATGTGTATGCGTGGGTGTGTATGCATGTGTGTGCATGTATATGTATGTGTTTGTTTATATGTACATGTGTGTATGCATGCGTGTGTGTTTATGTGTATACGTGTGTGTGTGTATATGTGTGTGTGTGTTCCTGGCGTCTAGTGGGCAGAGACCAGGGATGCTGCTCACCCTGTGTCAGTGACCAGGACAGCCCCTGCCTACGACCGAGAATTCCCTGGCCCTCGTATGGGCGGTGCTGAGCCGAGAACACCTGCTGTGGCTGTCCCTGCCCCGGGTCTTTCCCCGTGCCTCCTCCTGGAAGGCGCTCCCTTCAAGGCTACACACTGACACATCCCCTTGCCTTAAACAGCCGGTTCCAGTGCTGAGTCTCCTAGGAAGCAGGTCCTGGGTGACCCCATGCCAAGGCTGTGGCACTGAAGTGCCTGCCGCTTGCGGTGTGGACGGTGACGTGTAGCCAGTGCTGCCACCGAGATCCCAGCTCACCTCTCTCTGCCCTGACCCCGGTACAGCAAAGGTGGAGCAAGCCAGAAACGGGAGTGTCTGCCCGTGGCCTCCGAGGTGGCAGCCACCCCTTCGAATGATTTTCTTAAAGAGCTCAAATCAAAAAAAAAAAATAAAAATAAAAAAAAAAATAAAAATTCCAACAGGTGGAATCTGCGTTTTCCTGCTGTTTTGATTGAGGTAAGCCCAGAACTTTGATAAGCAATGACCGAACAATGCTTGTGTTTTTTCCCCCGCAGCTATTTAGCGAGAAAATAAGTGGTGCCGAAGGAACGAAACTAGATGACGAATTTCTTGACATGGAGAGGGTAAGAGCATTTTCCTATGTAAATGGCATTAGAAATTGACTTGGGTCGCGACGGAGACCCGGGTATTAGAGCGGAGAAGGAAGTGTGCCTACAGAGAGGTCTGCCCCATGGAGCCCACCAGCAGGTGCTACGGTCCTCTCTCAGGGCGCGTGTGTGCTCCAGGCCCTGGGGCGAAGTGGTGCAGCATTTGACAGAGCCAATGCATCCTTCCACATACTTCTAAATTATCTCTAGATTGCTCAAAATACCCTAATACAATGTCAATGATGCGCTTAAGGAATAATGACAAGAGTCTGCGTGTTCAGCCAGATATCCACCTATCTGTCTAAAGGTATAAAATTTTACGTACGTGTAAGTTTACTTTTGACCCGCAGTTGGTTGAGTCCGTGACCACTCTGCGATTCCAGGGGGCTGACAGTACTGCACTTCCAGCCCCAAACTGGATCTGATCCAGACAGGTTAAAGGCAGGACAAGGAATATAGCTAACCAGTGCCCCCTAGTGGCCAAATATCAGAATGCGCCCTGATAAGGCAATCTGTGTCTCTGGGACAAGGCCCTGTAGCTGAAGTTTAGAGGCACTGTGTGCCCCATGCATTACAGTAGCTGCACTCAAGTAACTTTCATGCTGTTTGTGGCACCAGAACTAGTGGTGTGCGCTTGCGGAAGCCACTGAAGCAGTACTGATAGTATGAGGTTCATGCAGAACACCGATGTATTCCGGCTCGGTCCAGAGATGGCTGCAGCCCCATCCCCAGGAAAGCTGTAGGATTCTCGGTTCCTTAATGTATATCCTGGTCAGCCTGGGTGGGGCGGCTTAGGCAGGGCCAGAACGGGGACCGCTAGCAACCACCAATGAGTCAGTTTCCTGCTTGACGGGAGATGGAGGATCCCAGGGGAAGCACCTGTTCTCCCAGGTGTAGCAGGGGCCACAGCACGTAGCAGGTAGGAGAGGAGTCAGCCGGAGCTGGAGAAGGAAGTCCAGCCCCCGGCTGCGGACTTGGAGAGCGTGAGGGTCCTTCTAACGCTTGGGTCAAAATGGACTGAAAAGGTGAGTTTATTTTCAGGCAGCTTTTGGGAAGCCACACGTGGTGTTTTCATAGATGCATTTCTCCGTGAACTTTCTGAACCCGTCTCTCACGTGTTCCCAGATTCCCTGGCCTGGGCAGCCAATCTCCTGGGGAGTTTTCTGTTTGCTGAATGAGAGCAGCTGGACTCCTGGAAATACTTCCCCAAACGTGGGGAAGTAGTGTCTCTCCTAAAAATGTTGAAAATGTTTATTCTAATTAAGATCAGTATAATGGCGTTTTAAGTGCTGCATGAATGAAAATTGATTTCTCGATTTGTTTTTCTGTGAATTCATGGCGTTTGACCTGTAATGACATTTCCTGTGTTTGTTTTGTTTTTAAGAAAATCGACGTAACCAATAAGGCTGTCACAGAAATCCTTTCAAAAGCCACCGAATATCTTCAGCCGAATCCAGGTAAAGTTAGAAAATGTCGTGAAGTTTCCCATTCTTTGTTCTCTGCCACAGACTGTGGGAACACACACTGGCTTGGTATTTGACTGATGGGACCTAAGAACAAGGTCCTATGTGTCAGATCATCTAGGCTTAAAAATCGAGTCAGCAGTGGCCAGAGGCCATGGCAAGTGCACTTCTGTGCATCATGGGTGACATCATTCGGATGAAGTACTGGGCTTAGCCACGAGGCAGCACTGAACAAAGCCCCCCCCCCCCCTTTAAGTTTTCATGTTATTTGAAAGGCAGAGAGACAAGAGAGAAACTTTCCGTTGGCACCGCGGCTCACTAGGCTAATCCTCCGCCTTGCGGCACCGGCACACCAGGTTCTAGTCCCGGTCGGGGCGCCAGTTCTGTCCCGGTTGCTCCTCTTCCAGGCCAGCTCTCTGCTGTGGCATGGGAGTGCAATGGAGGATGGCCCAAGCACCTAGCTCCTGGCTTTGGATCAGCGCGGTGCGCCGGCCGCGGTGCGCCGGCCGCAGCGCGTCGGCCGAGACAAAAAGGAAGACCTTTCTCTCTGTCTCTCTCTCACTGTCCACTTTGCCTGTCAAAAAAAAAAAAAAACAACAAAAAAACTTTACATCCACTGGTTCACTCCCTGGAGGCCTGCAACCACTGGGGCTGGGCCAGGCCAAAGCTGGGAGCTCCCACCTCAGTCTGGGTCTCCCTTGGGGGTGGCAGGAGCCCGTCTAAGCCTTCACTGCTATGTCCCAGGGTGCGCAGCGTGGGAAGCTGGAGTCAGGAGCCAGAACTAAGACCAGAGCCCAGGCTCTCTTTAAACAATTAAGAAAAATAAATTCTGCAACTTCCAAAGAGGTCTATTCATTTGAAAGGGCTTTGACTTCGTGGTTCAAATGCCAAAGAAATGAGGCATAATAAATATGGGGAAAAAAAGCCAGCGCTGGAAAGTCCAAGGTCTCCCCGGTCTCTGAACTGCAGCTCTTAGGCTGCCCAGCAGCTCTGGGAAGGGCTTCCTGGGTTGTCAGTTACAGGGACCAACAGAGGGCGCCAAGCTCCAAGGTCATTGCCGGAGCTGCTGTGTTACTGTGAGTCTCCTGCTGTGGCGATCAGGACAGAAAAGTTTGAGAATACGTTTGTTCAAGTAGAGAGTTCTTCAGAAAGTTCCTGGAACGTGGAATTAAAAGATAAGTTTATTTCAGTGCAAAAAAATTTGAAATCTGTATTTTTTTTGAAAGATCGATTTATTTATTTGAAAGGCAGAGTTATAGAGAGACAGAGGCAGAGAGCGAGAGAGCGAGTGAGAGAGAGAGAAACGAACTTCTATCTGCTGGCTCACTCCCCAGATGGCCACAGCAGCTGGAGCTGCACCAATCCAAAGCCAGGAGCCAAGAGCTTCTTCTTCAGGGTCTCCCACATGGATGCAGGGTCCAAGGACTTGGGCCATCTTCCACTGCTTTCATAGGCCACAGCAGAGAGCTGGATCGGAAGTGGAGCAGCCGGGATGCACCCCAGTGCCCATATGGGATGCTGGTGCGACAGGTTGAGGCTTAGCCTATTATGCCATGATGCTGGCCCCCACATATATATTTTTTTGTAGTATGCATTTTCTGTGGAGTTTTTGAAGATCCCCTGCATGCATGGATTTAAAATTTCTTGCACCAAAATAAAGTTGTCTTTTAATTTTATTTCCACAAACTCTTGAACACCTCAAATCCAGGGAGGGTGGCAGGTACAAGGTGCTTTTAAATGGATGGGAATAATTTTAAAAGCCACAATTGTGCATCCTTTGGCTTCATCATTGATGGAAATTAACCCATTCCTTTTTTCTTATGTATCAGTCAACAAATATTTACTTTTAAAGTTTATTTGAGAGGGCTGGCACTGTGGCATAGTGGGTAAAGCCGCTGCCTGTGGTGCCGGCACCCTTATGTGCACTGGTTCAAGTCCCGGCTGTTCCACTTCTTATTGAACTCTCTGCTATGGCCTGGAAAAGCAATGGAAGATGGCCCAAGTCCTTGGACCCCTGCACCCACGTGGGAGGCCCGGAAGAAGCTCCTGGCTCCTGGCTTTGGATCAGCGTAGCTCCGGCCATAGTGGCCATTTGGGGAATGAACCAATGAAAGGAAGACCTTTGTCTCTCTCTCTCTCTCTCTCACTCTCTCACTGTCTGTAACTCTACCTGTCAAATAAATAAATAAAAAATCTTTAAAAAAATGAATGGGGTTGGAAGGTGGTGGTCAGCAGTGAGAGTGGTCTTTGTTGGATAGTCCCACAGAAGAAGATGGGAAATGTCGCAGCCTCCCATCGAGTTTAATGGCCCTTACTCACACGCCTGTGACATCCCATAGTTCAGTCTGACAGTGGGAAAGCAGGGTAGTGCGTGTGTGAGTGTGTGTGTGTGTGCATGTGTGTGCGCGTGTGTGGACCTAGCACCTACCTGGAGGGTGAGCGCTTTGAGGCCAAGACTGGCAATGCCCTAAAACCCTGCCCCTTGCAGTGTGGTCAAGGGAGCACCAGGACCGGTATCCCCTGAGAGACAGCTGGGCTCAGAGTCTGGGGCTCACTGCAGACAGCCGGGATCAGACCTGCGTTGTAAGGAGACTCTTGGGTTATTTGCACTTTACTGGACGTGTGAGAGGCTCTGGCCTAGAATGCACTAAAAAGTATGCACTAGCAAAGTCGAAGAAGATAAAACTTTACCCCTTGAGTAGCTAAAATGATCTCAAATACCATGAGTCGGTACGGGGGTGGGGGGGGGGAGGCTCACTGTCCAGCCCCTGGAACGGAAGCCCGAGGCCCTGGCGTGGTGTTGAGTTCGCTGTCTCGTTCTCTGCCACCCCTCCCTGTGTTCGTTTCTCCTTGGGTCAGCAAAGTCCCCTACTGCTCTGTTGGTGCTGCACGCCCTCCCTCTGCCACTCATTACCAATCTCCCTTATTTTTAAGGGAATCTTTCCATCACTCTTTCCCGGCATTCTGCTCTCTGTTCTTATCCCTGCCCTACCCCGCACACTGTCCCGTAATTACATTGTAGGAGAAGGAACCCGTAACCTAGCACTTAAGACACCAGCGAGGGGGCCCGCATCCCACTCGGAGTGCCCGGCTGTAAATACCCGGCGCCAGCTCCGGAATCCAGCTTCCTGCTGCTGTGGATGCTGGGAGGCAGTGGCGATGGCTCAAGTATACCTGGGTTCCTGCCACCCACATGGGGAGACCTGGGTGGAGTTCCTGTCCCCCAGCCTTGGCCTAGCCTAGTGCTGGCTGTTGGCAGGCATTTGGAGAGAGAGCCAGCAGATGGCGTGCTCTGTATCTTTGCCAGATAGATAGATGATAGATAGATAGAAAAGGAAGGAAGGAAGGAAAGAAGGAAGAGAGAGAGAGAGAGAGAGAGAGAGAGAGAGAGAGAGAGAAAGAAAAAGAAAAAAATAACCTGGAGTGGTTAACCCAGTCGAGGGCAGAGGCAAGAGTGGACAAGGAGCAGCAACCACCTGTTACCGCCCATCATGGCTCTGGGAGCCGGGACCAGCCTCCCGGGCCTGTGGTCATGGTGCCTATTATTGGCTCTGCTTCCCAGAGGTGTGCAGCCCACCTGCCCCGTGATGTTGGATGGGATCAGCCTGAGTGAATTCTTGGGAGTAGGGCAAGGGGTGTTAGCGGCCACCTGGTTGCTGGGAGCACCTGCTTGGGCAGTTGTATTCTGGGCTGCTTGCTTGGTCTGCAGGGGTCTTGCCCCCGGGGGTGGGCTGTTTTCCAAGGCCCTGTTTGGTTGCTCCTAAATGGTACCCACAATGTGCGCCATGGTTCCCAGGCGGTGCGGCCGCGTGCCTAGCGCCAGCCTTGGCGATGAACCCAGGAAAGCGCGTGAGAAAGTTAAACAGGGCACTGGCATTTTTTGTCTCAGGAGACCTGAATGTTGGCAGCTACATGTGTTACAATGCCTTGCACCTGTCACTGCACCTTGTTACTTTAAGGAATTACAAATGACAACGTTTTTAAGCATACAGAGCTAAGCTGGGGATGCTGAACACTGTGTCGAAGATCCGAGGGCAGGTGAAGACCACCGGCTACCCGCAGACGGAGGGCTTGCTGGGAGACTGTATGCTCAAGTATGGGAAGGAGCTCGGGGAAGACTCCACCTTCGGTGAGTGCGCCCCCTGCTGCCAGGCCCGGGTTACACGCGAAACCTCGCATGCACTTGCTCAATTCATTATTTCTTCTTACCGAAGTAATCGAGGGGTATTTAAAATGCCGGGGAATATGCAAATTATGAAAAATATATCCATGGGTCTCAAACATCTTTCACAAAAAAATACAAGCTCCCCTTTGGTTCCATTTCCCCACACACCCCCTGTCGTTGCAGGATCTAGAAAGCACACAGATGAGTGAGGACAGAGCTGACGTCACTCGCGGGCCCCTCTCCACTGAAACCTCAGGAGGCTCCATGCTGGCTGTCCCTGATGCCTTTGGTGTAGCTTTCTGTGTGTTTACTTTTGGAAGTGGGGTCTCCAGCGTATGAGGGGGCTTCACAGAGGAAAAGCAGAATTAAAAGATGTCTATTCTGATGCCCACATTTTTTGAAATTCACCCATAATCCTTTCGTAGTACACATTTCCTTGAGCTCTCAGAAGCACTTTCGTGTGCACGGGTTTCAAAAACCCATTTGTACCAGAACAAATTCTCCTTCTGCCCTGCTTTCCACGATTATTTTGAATTACCCTTGGATGTACACTTCTGTAACCTGTCTTTTCCCTCCGTGATTAAATCATGACCCATGCCATAAATTAATCTCCTTTGTATCACTCCATGTATCACAGTGTTTGCAACCAATCCTGTTTCCTGGATAATTATACTTTTTTCTCCATGTAAACTTTTTTTTTTAAACATAGCATTTATAAAAAGCCATTTTCGGCAGGATCTCCAACATTGTGTCCTTTGATGTAATTGCTTTGGTGAGATTGCTGGGTGAATGTCAGCTTTGAAGACCACACCAAGGTCATGGCCCTGCCCGGAGTGCCGGGCGTCCCACACCACCACGAACCCGGGAGTTATCTTCTGAGTTTGCGTTCATTTCTAGATGGAAGTAACTGATCATTTGACACACACAGTAGAAAAACGCAGCCAAGTCCTTGGCTGATGTGTGCGATGGAATTTTTTCCTGTGCATCCTCATTTTAAAGCCTCCTTTGCTTATTTTCCCACTGCACTGCCTGACTTGTTTCCTCATTGGTCTGGGCGCTCAGGTTTGCCCTTTGCCTGCGCTACGTCTTACTGAGGTTCTGCTTGGGGCGGAGGTTCACGCTTCATCTTGTACACGGGGAGAGAGATGGCTGCGTGGTGTGGCCACTCGTCTTTCTGTACGGCTTTAGCTTTGACATCACGTTCAGAATCCACCCTCCTGTGAGTTGTGTGTGTTTGTCTGCATTTTCTTCTGATATCTGTTGGGAACTTTTCTTCATTTTCAGTTTTATTTTTTTTTAAAGATGTATTTATTTATTTGAAAGTCAGAGTTGCACAGAAAGAGAAGGAGAGGCAAAGAGAGAGAGAGAGAGAGAGAGAGAGAGAGAGAGAGGTCTTCCACCTGCTGGTTCACTCCCCAATTGGCTGCAACAGTCAGAGCTGTGCTGATCCAAAGCCAGGAGCCAGGAGCTTCTTCTGGGTCTCCCATGTGGGTGCAGGGACCCAAGGACTTTGGCCATCTTCTACTGCTCTCCCAGGCCATAGCAGAGAGCTGGACACGAACCGGCGCCCGGACACGAACCGGCGCCCATATGGGATGCCGGCACTTCAGGCCAGGGTGTTAACCCGCTGCGCCACAGCGCTGGCCCCCTTTTCAGTTTTCTAAGCTCTTGAGTTTGTTGGAGATATAGTGCAATAAATAAAAAGCCAGTTGTGCCACCACTTCTTTGAAAATCTGACTTTTCCCTATTTTTTTTTTTTTGAAGATCTCACTTTTCCCTACTGATTTCAAGGGACCTTTTCATTATAGATTAATTTTTTTTGTATTTTAAGTTTATTTTTGGTCTTTCTCATCTGTTTCTTGATCATATTCTATTCTCTTCCGGTGTCATATTGTTTTAAGTATTATAGTATCTTTAAATATATTGTTAAAATGTATTTATTTGAGATGCAGAAGGACACAGAGAGAGAGAGCTATCATCCATGGTGAATTCTCTAAATGCTGAAAGAGAAAGAGAGAGAGAGAGAGAGAGAGAGAGAGCAAGAGCTGTCATCCATGGTGCATTCCCCAAATGCCCCCAACAGCCAGGACTGGAACATGGCCAAAGCCTGGAGCTGGGAGCACAGTTCCGGCCCCCATGTGGGTCCAGGAACCCAACTACTGGAGCCATCGTGGCTGGTTCCTGGGATCTGCATTAGCAGGAAGCTGGAGTCAGGAGTCAGAGCTGGGCATTGGACCCCAGCACTCTGATGTGGGACACAGGAGTCTTAACTGTTAGGCCAAATGCTGCCCTTAAAATATACTTTAATGGAATCACCCTCACTTGTTTCATTGCAAACACTTTCATGGATGTGTGCACCCCTTGTATTTTACCAAATGAGACTCGGTCATCTGAACTCATCTCTGTTGGAAAACAAGTGCTCTTTAAATCTTCCTTGGCATTGCTTTAAATTAATAAATTAAATTGGGAGTGGATTAACTTTAATGACATCAAGTCTCCTAGGAAAATTGGGCATATATGCTGTGCAGATAATGGTAACAAGGCAGGATATGGAAATTGAGAAATCAAATGTTTGGCTGTATTAGTCATTCTAGGAAGTTGACGGAAAATATCTTTTGAAGTCTTAAAAATAATCTCGGGTTAAAGCATTGATTAGTGACAGGGTAACAATATCCTACAGAACAATAAAATGTGAACTTTATTTTATTCCATGGGCCTCTACTTTTTAAAAAGACTTTGTTTATTTGAAAGACAGAGTGACAGAGAGTGAGAGAGAGAGAGAGAGAGAGATCTTCCATCCACCGGTTCACTCCCCTAATACCGGCAACAACCAAGGCTGGGTCAGGCGAAAGCCAGGAGCCCAGAACACCACCTGGTTCTCCCCCGTGAGTGGCAGGGACCTGAGATCTTGAACGGACTTCCATTGCCTTCTCAGGTGCGTTAGCAGGAGCGGAATCAGAAGTGGAGCAGCCAAGACTCGAATCAGCGCTCCTATATGGGATGCCAGCCTCACAGGGGGCGGCTTAGCCCACGGTGCCACAGCACTAGCCCCTGAACTTGACCCTGAAGGTGCAGACATTGAAGGACTGGGGACACTGCCAGGCAGGCCCTGAAATCCAAGGCCATTCCTGATGTGCGCCTGGCCGTGCTGGCTCTGACGGCCGGATCCTGTGGTAGCTTCCCATTCTTGGGTTAAGAATGAGAACTGACGCCCACACAGCACCAGGAGCAGGTGGACGTTTGCTGTCCTGAGGAAGAGGCTGGGCAGCTGGGTTTTCAAACATCCATGGAGGGCTGAGCCCCAGGCCCTTGTGCAATTGGACTGTGCTGATAGAGGGGTGACAGCCGATGCTCAGAGCATCATCTTCGGAGTCCTCAAAGAAACGTGCAGGTTTTTTTATTTTATTTTTTTAACCTAAACGTTCTGTTTTCTTGTGAGGCAGCCATGTGTTGAGTTCCAGGGTGCACATAAGTAATCAGCCACTAAATCTCTCGCCGTTGGAAATGCTGTTTGCTTGGGAGATTTTTGTTAGGAAAACACAATTTTTAAAAGAATGGTGTTTGACACAGATTTGCACAGCTTCGACAGAAATGAAAAATGCAGAGTTTTAAAAAAATGATATCCAGCAGGGTTGTAAAACAAAATCTAGCCACAGCGACACCAGGGCATCGGGCTGGGTGTGGTGACCTGAGACCACCTGCCAGACACAGGGAGCAGCCTCCAGGGTCCACAGCCGGACTCGGATGGCGCTTTGTTCATTTATTTCTATTGTCATGATTACTGGTTAATACTGGGCCCGGTCAACCAATCCCGTCATTGTTTACAAAGAGACCTTTCCTTCTATGGGTGGAAGCCTTGGTGCCAGTTTGCAATTTTTTAAAAAGAGCTTTATCTCCACCTAGTGGTCAGAGTTGTAAATGCGTCTGTCTGTCTCACCCTCAGTTTTATTTTAGGTGCCAGGGAAAGTGCCCAAGAAACATGTAGAAAACCGGAAGACTGTTTTTCTTTTTCTCTTTCTGTTCGCTTTCTTGGTCAGGATTCAGAGACCCCCCTGAGTATGGGCATCATTGCACCGGCATCCGTTCACTTTGGGGGTAGAGTTAAACAAATATCAGAGTTGACCGGGCGTCCTTTTGTGAAAAACCATTTGTAATGTGTATTTTCCCTCCAAGGCAATGCGTTAATAGAAGTCGGCGAATCCATGAAACTCATGGCCGAGGTGAAAGATTCCCTGGACATCAACGTGAAGCAGACGTTCATTGACCCGCTTCAGCTGCTGCAAGACAAAGATTTGAAAGAGATTGGGGTAAGTCTTTGTGGCTGCAGGTGCACCCTGTTGCTGCTTAGAATAATACGTTTAAAATCATCGCGATGTGGAATAATACTTATGTTAAGATCATTGCGACTTAGAATAATGTTTGTGTTTAAAATCATTAGGACAGTTCTGCGGGTGCTAAGTGAAGGCATCACTTTATGGTGGGTGGTGATCAGATAACTCTGTTAGATTTCCCTGGATCCACTGGGAGCGAGCACCAGGAGGTATTAACCCCATCTACTGCAGAGGTGGGGGCAGTGGGAAGATGTGACCATGTTCCTTCAGCTTTAGAATTTTAGAATTGAGAGAGAGAGAGAGAGAGAGAGAGAGAGAGAGGTCTTCCATCCACTGGTTCACTCCCCAGATGGCCACAATGCCAGAACTGAGCCGATCTGAAGCAAGGAGCCAGGAGCTTCTTCCAGGTCTCCCTCGTGGGTGCAGGGGCCCAAGGACTTGGGCCATCCTCCACTGCCTTCCCTGGCAGGAGCTGTGAGCGGGATCGGAAGTGTAACTCTGAACTTCCATCTCAAAGAGGATCAAGAGTCGAGATCCCAAGATCCAGCGAGCCTGTGGTAGTCTCAGCTAACTCTGTGTGTGTCAGAAATCAGGGGTCGGAGCCTGTTTGTTTAGCACACGGCTGGCATACTGCTGTCCAGGGAGGGCTGGAGAGGGATTTAGGGGCTTGGCCCAAGGAACAAATAGGGTGGGAGAGATGCGTCTGATCTTTAATCCCATAAGCTCTTTCTGCCTCCTGGTCTGGAAGTCAGAGCCACTTCAATGAATGGTGCCAGTCACCCGGTGCTTCTAGGGGGACGGTCAGCTTCCGTGGGCGCTCTAGGTACTGCCCGTGTGTTTTCCAAGGTCCCAGCAGGAAACTCATAGCGGTTCTTCCCTTGCCTTGCACAGACTGAATACAAACTGGGAGAGGAGACCCAGTATCCACAAGGCAGGCTGTCTTGTAAATGGACGACTCCACTTGTTATCGCTATTAGATTTTATTAAAGGAATTAGAATGTCGCATAGAATCCCACCAGTTCAGAGGTTGGCTGTGGCTCCCTCACCTCTGCAATCATGGGTAGCATTTTTTTAATGTTTATTTTATTTATTTATACATCAGAATTACAGAGAGAAAGGGAGAGACAGAGAGAGAGGGAGAGTGAGAGAGAGAGAGCGAGCGAGCAGGAGGTCTTCCATCTGCTGGGTCACTCCCCAGAAGGCTGCATTGGTCTCCCACGCCCATGCAGGGGCCCAGGCTTTTGGGCTATCTTTCTCTGCTTTTCCAGACCGTTAGCAGAGAGCTGGCTGGGAAGTGGTGCAGCCAGGACTTGAACCAGTGCCTGTATGGGATGCCAGTGCTGCAGACAGCAGCTTAACCTGCTGACCCCCATTGGTAACATTTTATGCAACTTACCTTGTAATTGGCACTTTATAGAGGATCTGTGCTTTTCCTAGGGGATACCAGAAATGTGTGCCCATGTCTCAACAAGGAGCTGATGAGAGCACCAAAGAAATTGTTTTTTTTTTTTTTTAAACAAAAAACAAATTTCTCCCACTAAATTCTCATCTTTAAAAAAAAGTGCTTGTGAGACAGACAGAGCTCGCTTTGCTGGTGCATTCCCCAGAGGCAGTGGCTGGGGCAGGGCTGGGCTGAGGTGGGAAGCAAGTCTCCCACATGGGCCGCAGGGGCACGGCTATTGGGCCATCACCGAGCCTCCTGGAGTCTGTATTTGCCAAGAAGCTGGGGTCAGGAGCCAGAGCCAGGCGCTGAGATGAGGCACAGGGCATCGTCACCAGGAGGCCAAGCTCCCGCCCTGCCCCTGTGCACAGCTAATTTGGTTAGAAGCTACCTGGACATTGCAGAACGTCGGAACCTGGCCTCTGAGCAGGGACACGGATCCTGTGCTCCGTACAGACACTCATTCATTGCGTCACCCATGCATCCAGCCATGCAGCCGTTCATTCATGCAGCTGTGGGGTATTCCACCACTTGCAGTGCGGGGCGTCTCCAGCAGGTGTACTGAGGTGCCCACAGCGGGAAGACAGAGATGGGTCCCTGCCTTTTGGAATTTAAGCCTGGGGGAAAAATAAGGGGGGAGGGGCTACATTCCTAGAACTACAACCAAGAATGTTGGGCGCCATCTTTTGAATGTGACACTTCTCTCAGGGACTCCTCTCTCTCTCTCTCTCTCTCTCTCTCTCTTTTTTTCCCAGCACCACCTGAAAAAGTTGGAAGGCCGCCGCCTGGATTACGACTATAAGAAGAAGCGAGTAGGTAAGATCCCCGACGAAGAAGTCAGACAAGCGGTAGAAAAGTTTGAAGAGTCCAAGGAGCTGGCCGAACGCAGCATGTTTAATTTCCTAGAGAATGACGTAAGTATTGAAACGGACAGGCGAGCTCCATGCAGATAGACAGCAGCAGCCCCCGTGCGTCTGGGCTCAGCGTGTTGAGGCACCCCGAGGCCAGCGCTGTTAGGGAAGCCCCCCGAGTTTTTCCGGGACCCTTGTCTCTTACTACAGAGGTGGCTTCAGACACCCAGCGAGCTCCAGCTCAGAGCCGCAGTCCTGGGAAGACCACCGTTTGGGTCAGGCTTGTTCCACGGATGGGCTGGAGTTGCCCCCTACCCCGGGGTGGGCAGGGGAGGCTGCAGGGTGGGCGGCCAGAGGCCCCAGCCCTGTGGCTTTGCAGGACGAGGGGAAGCCCAGGGCCTGGGAGCCACCTGCAGTTTTGCTAAGACTGGAAAACAGCCCCTGGAGTTGTGGTCTCTCAGTGCCAGCATTCAGGGTACCAGGTAGCCTTGGGCAACAAGAAGGCTGTGGGGCACCCCCCTCCCTGATCCAGCAGTGTCCTCTTGTGCCAGCTCACGCCATTTGCTACTGTGTGATGTGTCCCAGGGGCTGGACCACTCCCAGCTGGGCAATGCGCAGGCTGGGGTCTCCCTGCCTTTGCTCAGCCTGTGCCCCCGCCGTGCATCTCGTGAGTCCCTGCCTTGGCCTGGGCCTGGAGATGCTGGGGTGGGGGGGAGTGTCTCAGCCCTGCTTCAGGCCAGCGGGGGAGCCATCAGGGGATCTGTTTATCCTCAACACTGCTGTACTGAGAACAGTTTATGCAGGCCTTAGCTCTGGAGTCGAGTCATGCGGGGTTGTGAGCACCCTTTGTTTGGGATGGGAGGGGCCCGTGTGGCCAATACGCACAAGGCCATCGCCAGGGCCCTTAACTCTCTCAGCTGGAGAAGACAACTTGAACACTGCCCAGGAAGCCACAGGAAAACACCTTCTACCCTGTTTCTCCTTGATTTTCTGTTTTGTTTGACATCTATGGGCCATGGGAGAGGAGTGAGCTTCCTCTTGCTTTCTTTGTCTTCCCTCAAATATGGGGTGGGGGAGATGCTTCGAGAAGTTCATGGAAAAGCGTGTTATGAGAAAGCTATGCGTGGACCTCACAAACATTCTGCAGCAGAATAAGCTGCATTCCACGTCCACAAGCTTTCGGAAGTCCCCACGTGCATACACGGCTTCCTAAGCAACAGGCATTCTGTTTTGTTTTATTTGGTTTCAGAGTGCCCTACTTAATTTTTCCAAGGATTTAAAAAGGTTTTTGAAGGCTGACACGCATCAGATACTCCTTAAGGGACCAGAGCAAATGTCACCCTGCCAGCTCGGGCCCGTCACCAATGGCCTTGAGCTCTGTGGTTGGATCATGTGTGTCAGGCAGACCTACTGCCCAACCCAATGGCAACACTTACCACCTCCGAGCCCGCATTGCAGGGATGACTTGCATTTGTTTTTCATTTATTTTATTTATTTGAAAGGCAGAGAGAGAGAGAGAGAGAGAGAGAGTCTTCTATCTGCTAGTTGGCTCCCTAAATGCCCACACCACAGCCAGACCTGGGGCCAGGTCAAAGTTAGGAGCCAGACACTCAATCCAGGTCTCCCACATGGGTGGCAGGGACCCAAGTACTTGGACCATCACCTGCTGCCTCCCCGAGTGCACATTAGCAGGAAGCTGGCGTCAGAAGCGTAGCCAGGACTTGAACCTAGGCATTCCTGTGTAGGATGCAGGCATCCCATATGGCCTGTTAGCTCTGTGCCAAACGCCCACCCTAAAGGATGGGCCTTTGCAGACCACCGCCAGCTCGCTTCTGTCTCAGCAGCTCGCCCTGTGCACTTGACCCAGGAGACCTCCGCCTTCCCCTCAGTGTCATTCAAAAGTCAAGGACGAGGGCCGGTGCCATGGCTCAATAGGCTAATCCTCCGCCTTGCGGCGCTGGCACACCGGGTTCTAGTCCCGGTCGGGGCACCGGATTCTGTCCCGGTTGCTCCTCTTCCAGGCCAGCTCTCTGCTATGGCCCGGGAAGGCAGTGGAGGATGGCCCAAGTGCTTGGGCCCTGCACCCCATGGGAGACCAGGAGGAAGCACCTGGCTCCTGGCTTCGGATCAGCGCGGTGCGCCAGCCGCGGTGGCCATTGGAGGGTGAACCAACAGCAAAGGAAGACCTTTCTCTCTGTCTCTCTCTCTCTCATTGTCCACTCTGCCTGTCAAAAAAAAAAAAAAGTCAAGGACGAGCCCTTCATTATACAGCCTCCGTCCAGGGACCCCGCCCCGCCCTGACAGCAGCAGGACTTTGTTCTTAGCCTGAGCTCTGCATGGGGCCCTGGCATTGCTCAGACACGGTGCGAGTGTTTCCTTAGGGCTCCCGGTGGGGAGCTGATCCGCAGGTGAGTAGGGACTACTTCGAGGGTGCCTGGGACCCTTGCCTCCGCTGGGCAGGATTCACTGGCTGGCATCGGGGGTGCCCTTGCTGCTTCTGTCCAGCCTGTGGACAGAGGCCCCTGAAAACTGGCCATGGAGTTGGAGGCACCAAGTAATGCGGTGGTGGAGGGGTCCCCGGCTGCTGCGGGACCAGCTCCCTCCATTTCTCTTCCTTTCCTCCATGCTGTGGTTGCTGGCTCCTGCAGGAGTGATGATGAGGATAGTGGCGATGATGATGGTAGTGAGAAGGAACGGTTGCTGAGCACCCCGGGACAGGGAGGCTCAGGGGTGCCAGGGACGGGTCCTCCATCATGGCATGCCTGCTTTGACCTCTCCATTCTCGGGCTGCTAGCTGGGGAGTTAGTATGTAAGATTCAAAGACCATGGGGGGACTGCCTTGTCCTTTCGCGTGTCAGTGTGACCCGTGCCATCCAGGTGAGCTGACAGCGCCTCTCCTCTCCGCCAGGCAAGCTGTAGAAAATCACCGCCGGTTCATCCCTTGCACCTGCTATGCTAGTGTCGATGCCAGCATTGCCTGGTGCTTGGGGAGACAGAATGATGGATGTGATTTGCCAGGGAGAGACAAAACTCTAATGGGGTGCAGTGGGGCACACACTGAACTCTCGGTCCTGTCCCTGGCCCATCCCTGATGACCAGGCCAGGGCCAGTGTTCCAAGCCCCAGGACTGTGACTTCCTGTTCCCACCGGCTCGCCGACTTCATGTGTGACCATCCTCTCTCGGCCTCTTCCAGCTGTGGTGGGGAAGCTCCGAATGACAAGCTGTGTTTCTTTCCTTCCGGAAACTGATCCTGGACCCAAAGAAGCCTGGGGCCTGTGTGATTGACAGTGCTTCCACTGGGCTGGCCCCTGCTGGGGACAGGTGCACAGATGGCCAAACCTGTGGCCTCAAGGAGACAGGCGGCAGGCAGCAGAGGCCCTGATACTTCCTCAGACACGAGTCCGAGATGCTCACGTTACTGCGGGCCGAAGGTTCAGGGATGTCAGTCAGGAAGTTCAGGGATAAAGGTCACAGCCATTCATGCTTTGGATTCCGAGGACTTCAGGAATTGGTAGAGAAACCAGGGTGGAATCAAAGCACATCTATTCCAATTAAAGAGAATAGCCGTGAATTGTAAAATACAGACCTTCCGGTCCACGGTGTTGGATCATATAGCATGAGCTTCAGTTATGGAAAACACTTCCTACTCCTGGTAGCCAGAGAGCCGCTCCCAGTGCAGGGCCAATCTGATCCACCAACCCAGACCCAAACGGAGATGCTGAAACTCCGCGGGCGGCTCTCACCTGGCTCCTGGCCAAGCAGAGCCAAATTGTGGGAGCGGAGAAAGCCATCCTATCATTCAGGAACCTGCCAATCTCCACAGGAGGAGGGGTGACAAGGAGCTGGAGGGGGACTCAGAAGTCCCCACTCCAAGATACCTCAGAAATCTGAACAGAGACCTGCCATAGGATCCGGCCATCCCACTCCTGGGAACTTACCCAAACCAAAAGAAATCAGCACACGGTGATTCCTCTGAACCTCTGTGTTCATTGCAGTTCACAACAGCTAAGATGTGGAATCAACCCAGATGTCCATCAGCTGTTGACTGAGTAAAGGAATTATGTTGTGGATACACGATGGAATACTACTCAGCCATTAAAAAAAGAAATCCTGTCTTTTGCAACAAAATGGATGCAACTGGAAACCATTATGCTTAGTGTAATAACCCAGTCCCAAAAAGCCAGATATTATACATTTTCCTTGATCTGGGGTAACTAATAGAGTTCCTAAAATGTGTAAGTACCAGAGTGAAATGAACATTTTGAGATTTGATGACTTCCTACAGCCCTTGTCTCTTTTGTTGAGGAACAGTGTTTTTTTCTTCATCCTGTTTGTTGAACTCTTTACTTATTGTAGGGTTATCCTTGCAATCAACAAGTAAACTAAAAATAAGTCTTTGTAAAAATTAAGAGTGGGAATAGAAGGAGGAAGAAGACGGGTTGGAGCAATATCACTATGTTTCTACTTCTGTATACATGAAATATATGATATTTGTATAAAAATTAAATTTAAGAAAAAGAAGTCCCCACTCCAAAGCGGAAATGTAGGACAGAACCCAGCACTCGGGTGCACCAGCGCCACCCACCCACGCATCTCTGGCTCTAACCATGCAAAGGCCGGAATCTCACTCTCCAGGCAGTGGCTGGTGCCTTCTCCAGCCCTCACATCCTGCAGCCCTGGCTGAGACCCAGGAAAAGCTTCCCCAGGGAATGCTGGACACGTTGCCCAAGGTCTGGCTTGTTTGAGGAGAGCTGTGAGGGGAGCTCTGGCAGACTCTACCTTTCTGGGTCTGAAATGCAGCTTGCACTTCCCTCCAAGGATCTTCTGGCTGACTGGCCACGCCTGCGGGGTTTCTGGGGTGTAGCTGCTCACCAGGGCTCACATCTGCCTTCTCCCAACTGGGAAACAAACACTGGGAGCCAAACGGGGATGGCGCACCAGCCCCCTGGCACAGAACAGAGCTTCCTGCAAAATCACATTGGGAGGGAGAGCATGGTCCGGGCACACAGTTGACGGTCAGTTGGCTCTTCCAGGCCAGACCTCCCCCTTGGACCACCCACAGGCGGACTGTTGGAGACAGAGCAAAAAGCTAAATGCACACATGGTCTCTCAGCCATGTTCTGCAAGAGCCCAAAGCCCAGAGCCAGGCCCCTGTTGTCTTTCGATGCTTGGGGTTGTAAGGCCCAAGTGGGCGCCAGGCCCTTCCATTGCACCAGTGAGATGGAGCAGTCCTCTGCCTTGGATGTGGGAAGAAGGAGGGGGTGATGAGGGCCCTGGAGTGTTGGCTCCAACATTCCTAAGCAAGAGCTGCATCTGTTTTCCCAGCTGCTTTTGTCAGATTCGGGAATGGGAGCACGGAGATGAGTCTCCTTGGGCTTGCACTATGGCTTTCGCTCGTCTCCTCAGTGAGCCCTGGATTCGAAGCCTTGGGCATCGCATCACTTCCTGCTTGAGACCAAGTAGCTTCATTGATCCATGGGCAGTGATGCAAGCCGGGAAGTAGTCTGGGCAGTTTTCCAGGGATCCCAGAGAGCGAGCCAGGCCAAGATCAGTTCCTCCTGCCATGCCAGGCCTGGACGGGCTGGGTCCCCAGAGGCACCTACGGCAGCCCCCTCTTTGGAAAAGGCCACAATCAACTGCGAGGGTGCAGGTAAATCAGAAGGCTGGTTCTGAGCCCTCATTGTCATTTCCTGGCAATAATAAATTGCCCACAGTCTTGTCAACCCTCTCTCTTCTTCTGTCTGCATAGAATTTTTCACTTCTCGTAGGTTGGTATTAGCTAGTGTAGGCTCACGACATTAGCAGAAACTTAAGACGCTGTCCCGAGAATGTCTATTGCGGCCCAGTGAGGCCAGGCACCTGCAGTGGTCACCATCCTCTTGATCCAAATCCCTCAGCTTCTGGGCGCTCACTCCCCGCCCCCACCTCTGTCCATGTGTTCACAACACAAGTGGACTGATTAGAGACCATAGCCCTGGGTAACTTCCGTGGATCTAGAGTGGCATCTTCCAAAACCCATTCCATGGGATATTAGCGTGTGTTGTGTGTCTCCACCATAAAACTGGATTGGGGACCCTGAGCCAAACTGGGTTTCTTTATTACAAGCCTCTTGAGGATCTTTCTGTGGTTATAGGAAAGATTAACCTCTTGCACACCATTACCGAATTTATTGGATAACAGAACTTCTCGACACTGTTACTGTTGGGTTGTTACGGGTGTTTCTCTGTGATGTACAGGATAGGATATATCACACAGTAGTCAGCAGACCCAGCAAGGGGCAAAAGACGTGGATTCTGGCTCTGCGTCTGCCAGGTATGTGGCCTGGGAAAGTCGCCTTGCCCTGACAACACTCAGGCAGATAGGCAAGTGCGTTTGAGAAATTCCCTGGAAGTAGAAGGCGAGAGGAAAAGACTAAGGGATGCCTGCCCCTGGTGTTAATTGCCTCTCTCACGCTGTCTCCGATGCTTCGGCCCCAGGGGACCAACCAGGCTGCGGAGTTCATGAGACCTTTAACTCTGGCCTCGCTGAGGGATCCGAAAGCATGAGAGGTCTTGGATGCGATAGAGCAAGAAATCACGTGGATCGTGGCGCAAAGTGTTAGGCGATGTGCACAGTTGGCCACCGAAGGGACACTGAATCCATCTCCTATTTATTTATTTATTTATTTGACAGGTAGAGTTAGTGAGAGAGAGAGACAGAAAGAAAGGTCTTCCTTCCGTTGGTTCACCCCCCAAATGGCTGCTACAGCCAGAGCTATGCCGATCTGAAGCCAGGAACCAGGTGCTTCCTCCTGGTCTCCTATGCGGGTGTAGGGCCCAAGCACTTGGGCCATCCTCCATTGCCCTCCTGGGCCACAGCAGAGAGCTGGAGTGGAAGAGGAACAACCGGGACTAGAACCTAGCTCCCATATGGGATGTTGGTGCCGCAGGCAGAGGATTAACCAAATGAGCCATGACGCCAGCCCTCCATCTCCTTTTTTAAAAAAAGATTTATTTATTTGCAAGGGAGCACGTGAGAGAGCGTGAGAGCACGCAACCATGGAGTATACCTGAGGCAGCAGTGAGGTCCCCAGCCCCAGCCCCAGCCACCATGGGCTCATCATCCTATAATTAACGAGTCCTGATGAGTCTCCAGGCAACAGCTCCCATCCCCAGCAACCAGGGGTCCCCGAGCAGCACTAATCCCATTGCTAGGTTTTGTTTGGTGTGAGAATGGCCTGAGGCGGCTCAGTCAGTTCCCTGTGGCTGCTCTAACAGATGACCACAGTGTGACTCAGAGCAACACAGTTTTATTATCCTGTAGTCTGGAGATCAAGAGTCCTAAAAATCAAGGTATTGGCAGGGCTGTCTTCCTTCTGGAAATTCCAGAGGAAAAGATCAGTTTCTGTGCCTTTTTCAGTTTCTAGAACCTACTTGCATCTCTGTGCATCCTCTTAGATCCCACAGTCCTGTTTTTATCAGAGAGAGAACAGCTGGTGACCCCAGACCCTGCCTCTTGCCCCACATGCCCTTGGAGGAATTGTCACATTGCTGTCTTTCAGTGCTCTTTTAAAAAATCACAAAATGTCAAAGACATTTTGGGGCCAGCGCTGTGGTGTAGTGGGTAAAGCTGCTGCCTGCAGTGGTGGCATCCCATAGGGGCGCTGGTTCGAGTCCCAGCTGCTCCACTTCTGATCCAGCTCTCTGTTATGGCCTGGGATACCAGTAGAAGATGGCCTAAGTCCGTGGGCCCCTGCACCCATGTGGGAAACCTGGAGGAAGCTCCTGGCTCCTGGCTTCGTATGGGCACAGCTCCAGCTGTTGCAGCCAACTGGGGAATGGACCAGCAGATAGAGGACCCTACCCCCTCTCTCTGCCTCTCCTTTTCTCTCTGTGTAACTCTGACTTTCAAATAAATAAATAAATCTTAAAAAAAATGTCAAAGCCATTTCAAAGTGGAGGTCATAACCTAGGGCAAAGGGAATTTGACTCAAGGCAGAGGTGTGCTTGGATACTGCTAGACACTTGTCTCTGTAGCACTGTAGCAAAGAAAAATTCTTTGCTGTCACAAATTCTACCGCGATCTTGTTGGGCTGTGGTGCTGGAGCTATTTGAAAGCATGTATGAAAGCGAAAGAGGTGAAATTTAAGAAATCCTTAGGATTTCGCCGGGGCCAGACTGTCTTTGTTTTGTTTATTGGGTTTTTGGAAATTCAAGTCTTAGGCTCCTTGTTTTTCCAGCCACAGCGGAGGGCAAAAGCCCTGGGATTTCCCTAATTGGCTGCTGACCGCAGTTGGGGATCCCGTGTGTATCCCGCATGCACCCGGAGCTCGTGCTGAACACGGTGTCCACAGGCAAGGGAAAGGAAAGAGCAGGCAGCGGAAGAAGGGTTTGCAACAACGCAGAGAGCAGCTCCCACCCTGGAAGGAGGCGGGGCTGCCTGGTTCTGCAGGGGGAGATCTGTGAATGAGGAAGCAGGCAGACTTTGGCCTCAACGCTGGACGGGAACAGGAGGCAGTGATGCACAGGCTTGGGGGAGGCCTGGGAAGAGCAGAGGTCCAGACCCACGAGTGTGTGGGATTCACCCTTGGTTGGTTGGGGTGGGGGCGGGGCATCGCTTCAGCCCTCTGGGGCTTCCAGAAAGAAGCTTAATTCATCTGTATTTCCTGTGGCTGTCCCAGGGACATGTGGGGAGGCAGGAAAGCGCTCAATCCCTTACCCCACCCACCGCCTCCCGGGAGATGTGCCTCTTCCTCAAATGATGCGTTCCCAGGCCTACGCTTCCTATGTGTGGTTTTTAAAATTTATTTATTTATTTTACATCTGCTATATGTTGGCCACTGATTTCATGAGTGTCGCGATTTGTGGGAAAGAGAGATCCCGGAGTCTTTCTAGTTCATTCCTTCGGGCTGTATATTGCAGGGGAAACAGAGGGCCTGGCGCGTGTAGGTCCCTGACCACCCCTGTCTTATCCGAGAACAGGTTAATTCAGTTCTTGATTCGGCTTAGGGCGGAAGTGCCCGTGGAGACTGTTCAGTAAGCAGTTCAGTTCCTAGATGCCGACTGTACTTATTGGAAAAACTTTATCTCTCTGTTTGCAGATGGATGAGTTTTATGGCATAAAAGCTCCTGGGAACATCATCTAATTGGAACAGCGGGGATTTTATTGAGTGCAGTCAAACTCATAATCACACATACACCAGAACATGGTTCCCCCCCCCCCCCCCCCCCGCCCCAGCATCTGCAGCTCCATCCCAACAGCCTGTGTGCATCCCAGGCAAGGCGCTGAGATGCAGTGAAATGCAAAGGACCGCAGCCAGGCGGGCGCTGGGTGTTTGTGGCTGGACGTTCCGTGGACTCCAGCTCCATGGAGTAATTTTCCACTTGTGCTGTAGGTAGAGCAGGTGAACCAGCTGGCTGTGTTTGTGGAGGCGGCACTGGACTACCACAGACAGTCCACGGAGATCCTGCAGGAGCTGCACAACAAGCTACAGATCCGGTGAGGCCCCCGCGTCGCCTGCCTCCCCTCCCCCTCCTTCTCCTTGACCCACTCTGTCTTGGCTTTTGCGCTGGGTGTGGGATGGGCAGGAGAGAGTGAATGCCCGGCTTTGGCCAGCGGGACAGACCTGGGAAGAGGGACTTAGCAGCCTGCCTCTGTTGTCTTGTCACTGAAGTCCCCTTTGTGCACCCTGTGTTTAGTGCAACAGAGCAGAGGTGGGGATCGCCCCCAGCCTGGGTCCCCATTCACAGCTGTGGGTGGCCATGATGTATCTGTTGGGGGGGGGTGGAGAAGAGTGAGATGATATTCAGAAAATGTGTAAATATCTGTTAACAAAAAAAAAAAAAAAGAGAGAGAGATCTTTACGTCACCAGGACAATTATCAGGCTGTTTTCATAAAACTGACTCTGAGAGGCATTGGAAGGTCAGATGATCCTGCAAATGATCCAAGAAAGGTTGCCGATTCCTGGTGGCTTTAATGAAGCTGTATCCTGTATTTTTCTGGAAATTAGTTACAGCACGTATAGTATGCATAGCAACCCCACTAATTAAAATCCTGGGCCCCCCCCCCCCAAAAAAAAGACCTGCTTTTTGGACCAGATTTGATCCTAGAAAAGTGCTTCCCTATACGGGGTTGTTTATGGTCATGAATACATACGGAGGGATTTGTACTGAAATCGAAGCCAGTGTGGTGGAGAGAAGACCAAAGGTGTGTGCAGCCGGGCAGCCTGGGTCTGCCCACAGGCAGCTGCTTGGTCTGGGGCTCACACGGTCCTGTCAGTGGTCCTGCCTGGGCAGGGGTGGGAAGCAGAGGGGTGAGGTGTTGGGTGCCACCGTGTCCTAGTCCTTGCGGCACATCTCAGAGCCTCACCCTGGGGACCAGCACCCAGCACCTGAGTGCAGACGCTCATGGGGGCAGCGTGGACGTGGGTTGCTCGACACGAGCTCGACTCAGCTTCCCCCTGTGTGTTACAGAATATCGGCTGCATCCAACATCCCCAGACGGGAGTACAGGCCGAGGCCCGTGAAAAGGAGCTCGAGTGAGCTCAATGGGGTTCCCACCTCGTCCACGGCAAAGACTTCCGGTGAGTTGACCCTCACAGGTGTGCACCTGCTTGGAAACCTGTGTTGGCCGCTTGCGCCTGGATCTTTCTGGGGGGGATATGCCCAGACCCAGAAATTCCTTATTTGGTTATTTGGTGAATCCCATTTGACCCCGAAAATGTCTCCTTCTTCCTGGTCTTACACACGCATGAGAGGTCTTCAAAAACATTCATGGAAAATGTGTATTATTTAAAAATGCACAGAATTTAATTTTTTCTGCCCAAATAAACTGACTTTTAAATTCTGTTTTCCACACTCTTTTTGAAGTTCCTGGGTGTATCCAGGTTTGAAAACCAGCATCGAGAAGAATTGCATCCTATTACTTAACGCCTCCTAATGGGGCACTTATGCCTTGGCCAAAATCATGATTGCCATACTACTTTTTATACATACATATTTTTAACCCTTTCAAATTGTCTTACCCTTTTTTTAACTTTGAATTAGCATTTATCGAGCACCTGCTGTGTAGTGGACACTATCTTAAATGCTGCATCATTGTGAATAGCAAAGGACACACAAAATATTCTTGCGTAAAATAAACTGAGAAAAAAAATCATTCTGTAGTCTCCTGAGGTCACCTGCTCCATCCGTGTCTGCTCCACTATTAACAATTTGGTATTAATATTGTCAGCTGTATTTACGTACACAGATGAGGGACCTTTAAAATGTTTATCATGAAACAACTTTGTGTGGATTTCAAAAATTTTTGCACCAAAATAAACCTGTCTTTTAATTCCATTTTTCATGAACTTTTGGAAGTACCCTCTTTTTTTTTCTTAAAGATTTATTTGTTTATTTGAAAGTCAGAGTTATACAGAGAAAGAAGGAGAGGCAGAAAGAGAGAGAGGTCTTCCATCCGCTGGTTCACTCCCCAGTTGGCCGCAATGACTGGAGTCGTGCAGATCCCAACGTAGGAGACAGGAGCTTCTTCTGGGTCTCCCACCTGGATGCAGGGGCCCACGGACTTGGGCCATCTTCCACTGCTTTCCTAGGTCATAGCAGAGAGCTGGATCAGAAGTGGAGGAGCCGGCTCTTGAACCGGTGCCCGTATAGGATGCCAGCGCTGGAGGCAGCGGCTTACCTGCTATGCCACAGTGCCGGCCCCTGGAAGTACCCTCTTGTAGACACACAGTTTTAGATGTTTGTTTTTCTGTTTTATTTTTAAATGCAAGATCACCCGAGGTGGATTGTTCCGCAGCTTCCTTTTTTGAATGCCGTACTATTTCTTACAGTTATTTCGGCGTCAAGCGTACCATGTTTGAACAGTTTCATAGTTTTCCATTCGTAGCTCCCGTTCCCCTGTGAGTGGACATGAAAAGTGCTCAGTTATTTGCACACTGACTTCCTTTACTCGCCCCGTAGGCTCATGAGCAATCTCTCTAGAAAATGATGCTGCGTATTAGAGTGACTGCACGTTTTAGATGGCAGTGGACATTGCCAAATCGCCCTCCAAGACGCCCCACTGCCAAGGCCGTTACCTTGTGAATACTTGTTCTCCCCACCCGTGTCGGTGGGCTGCAGTTTCTTCCAAGCACTCGTGGGTACAGAGCAATCCACTCTAATTTGCCTTCCCCAGTTCCTTGTCAGGTTAAGCAGTTTTCCCCCCTGTATTTTGAGTTGCTATTTGTGCTTCCTTATGTTTGTCTACATCATTTGTTTCTTTCCTTTGTCTTATTGTTTCATAGGGATTCTTTATATTTGAGGATATTAATAACTTTCCCACAGTTTCTCACTTTTCTTTGAGCTGCTAATGGAGTGTCTTGTTTGCTTTCCATTTTTGTTATTGTTATTTGGTTTGTTTAATTTTTAGTATTTAACAGCTTTTATTTTGATGGAATCAAATTTTTCAATCTTTTTATTTTGTGCCCTGTTGAGAAAAGTTACTGTAGTTTTTGCGATAGTTTTAGAGTTTTTGTTAAGGGTTTTCTTTATTTTTAAAAGATTTATTTATTTAATTGAAAGTCAAAGTTACAGAGACAAAGAGTGAAATCTTCCACCTGCTGGTTCCCTCCCCAGTGACCGCATGGCCAGGGCTGACCCAGACTGAAGCCAGGACCCAGAAGCTTCCTCTGGGTCTCCCATGTGGGTGCAGGGACCTGTGTACCTGAGCTATCTTCCCAGCTGCTTTTCCCAGGCCCTTAGCAGAGAGCTGGATCGGAAGTGGAGCAGCCAGGACTTGAACCGGTGTCCCTATGGGCTGGCACTGCAGGTGGTGACTTTTCCACGCCACACCACAGCCCTGGCCCCTAAAATATTTTCTTAATACTTGGATCTTTATCATATGGACTTTATTTTTATAAATTAGACTTCCACATTTTCAGAGCAGTTGTACCGTTTTACAGTGTGTGAGTGAGCCAGTTCTCCGTGTTCCTGCTGCCATTTGGTCTTGTCTCTATGTTTTATTTTAGACATTCTGATGGATGTGCAGTGATATCTCAATTGTGGTTTTATTTTTTAAAAATATTTATTTATTTGAAAGGAAGAATTAACAGAGAGAGAGAGAGAGAAAGAGAATCTTCTATCTACTAGCTCACTCCCAAAATGTCCTCAAAGGCCTGGACTGAGCCAGGAAGAAGCCAAGGGCCCAGAACTCCATCCAAGTCTCCCAAGCACTCAGACTACCTTCTGATGCCTCCCGGGTGCAGTAGGAGGGAGCTGGATCAGAAGTGGGATGTGAGTGTTGCAGGTGGTGGCTTAATGCACTGTGCCACAATGCCGGCCTCCCAACTGTGGCTTTAATTTGCATTTACTTAGTGACTGATGATGTTGAACATCGTTTCTTGTACTTGCCTGCATCTGATTATCCTCTTTGGTGAAATGTCTCTATGTCTTTTTCCCATTTTCTAATTGGGTTGTATTTTTGCTGGCAATGGCTAGGGCTAGGCCAGGCCCAAGCCAGGAGCTAGGAGCTTTATTTGGGGCTTGCACGTGGGTGCAGGGGCCCAAGTACTTGGGTCATCCTCTGCTGCCTTCCCAGGTGCATTAGCAGGCATCTGGAATGGAAGTGGAGCAGCTGGGACTTGAACCAGTGCCCATATGGGATGCCGGCACTGCAGGCGGCGGCTCAACTCACTATGCCACAACACCAGCCCAGGCCCATATATTCCAAATATATGTCTTTTTTTTTTATCTGTGTGGTTCGCAAAATATATCCTGTCGCGCAGTAGCTGATCTGTTTGTTCTTTAAACAGGGTCTTAAAGATCAGAAGAGTACAATTTTGATAAACTGAAGCACCGTGTATCGGCTTGTCCTGTTACAGACTGTGCGTTTGGTATGGACCCTAAACGCATTCCTTGCCTGACCTGGGTGCAGGACTTTCTCCTGTGTTATCTCTGAAGCCCGTGGTCCCTGTTGAGTTCCCTTGGGAGAAGAATGAGACGGAGATTGAGGGCCACTTACCCTGCCCGTGGCTGTCCAGTTGTCCTCCAACACACACACACACTGCTCACAAGCTGCATTCCCCAGCTTCCTTCCAAGCCGATATCCATCCTTGAAGGTGTTTCTCAACTCAAAATGAAAACTGTCAGGGTAACACGTGCATACAGCTTGCAAAAGCTGCTGCCACAGGGTCAGAATGTGTGAAACACTGAGGTCTCCCAAGGCGCCCTCAGGGGACACCCTTTCACCTCTCTGAACCCATTTCATGCCATACTTAATGCTAGTATTTTACATCAGCTGCTTATGTTGCTATTCCTTGGTTTTTCCAGTTTGGGGTCACATCTCTGGTTTCCTGACATGGAAGATGAGGATTTAGATGTTGGTCTTCGGTGTGTTGTACTGCTGTCTCCCCCCATCACTCCAGCTCACTTAGAATCACTTTTTTTTTTTTTTTAATAAATGACTATTTATTATCTGAAAGATAGAGTTACAGAGAGGAGAGGCAGAGAGAGCTCTTCCATCTGCTGGTTCACTCCCCAAATGGCTGCAACAGCCAGGGCTGAGCCAGGCCAAAGCCAGGAGCCAGGAGTTTCATCTGGGTCTTCCACGTAGGTGCAGGGGCCCAAGCACTTAGGCCAAACTCTGCTGCTTTCCCAGACATGTTAGCAAGGAGCTTAATTGGAAGTGGAGCAGCTGAGACTCAAAGCCGAACCCAGACAGGATGCTTGTGCTGCAGGCCCGGTCTTTAGCCCACTCGGCCACGGCCATAGCACTGGCCCCCATACAGTCACTCTTTTGGTTAAATATTCATTGCCTAACCGTCAACCCATCCTCTTGATTTTTTTTTTTTTTTTTGGACAGGCAGAGTGGACAGTGAGAGAGAGAGAGAAAGGTCTTCCTTTTTCCGTTGGTTCACCCCCCAATGGCTGCTGCAGCCGGCGCGCTGTGGCTGGTGCACTGCGCTGATCCGAAGCTGGGAGCCAGGTGCTTCTCCTGCTCTCCCATGGGGTGCAGGGCCCAAGCACTTGGGCCATCCTCCACTGCCTTCCCGGGCCATAGCAGAGAGCTGGCCTGGAAGAGGAGCAACCGGGACAGAATACAGCGCCCTGACCGGGACTAGAACCTGGGGTGCCAGCTCCGCAGGCGGAGAATTAGCCTATTGAGCTGCGGCGCCGGTCCTCTTAATGTTTTACACACAGTTGCCTCTGCCTCTGAATGATACCAGGGGCAGATTCACGACTTTTCTGGTAGCATCCAGAGAACAGGAGTTCTGCAGGCACTCGACGACATTAAGTGCAGGCTCATGCAGCCTCAGGATGCTGAGACCCAGGCCACAGCCAGAGCCTCCCTCATGCTTTAAAGCTGGGTTTCCCCTGCTCCCCAGCCCTGGCCTGAGTGAACGGTGAAGCTCAGGGCCGGGGAAAGGTTGCCTGTGGCTGCTTCTCTCCGTCTCCATCGAAAATGAGAATAACACATCCCACCCCTCCACACTCGGCCTCAAAAATTCCTCTAAATATTCTTTCCCCCATTCTTCTTCTGAGCTATTTATACCATAGATGTGGGTTGGCATTGAAACTCCTCAGCCCATCTTCCCTCAGTATTTCTCTTTTTCCTTTGTTTGCACGTTCTGCGTGGTGGTGGTTTGTATCTCATTTTAAAATCAAATGGTTGTGGGGTCTCTTCTGAAACTTCCTGTTTTTTTTTTTCTTTTGGACAGGCAGAGTTAGACAGTGAGAGAGAGAGAGAGACAGAGAGAAAGGTCTTCCTTCCGTTGGTTCAACCCCAAATGGCTGGTACGGTCGCATGCTGTGCCGATCCGAAGCCAGGAGCCAGGTGCTTCTTCCTGGTCTCCCATGTGGGTACAGGGCCCAAGCACTCGGGCCATCCTCCACTGCACTCCCTGGCCACAGCAGAGAGCTGGCCTGGAAGAGGGGCAACCGGGACAGAATCCGGCACCCCAAATGGGTCTAGAACTCGGGGTGCCGGCGCCGCAGGCGGAGGATTAGCCTAGTGAGCCATGGCACCAGCTCCTTTCTTTTCTATCCTCTGACAGTTCTGGATTGCAAGTTCACGTCCACAGAGGGATTGCATCCTGTACTCCTGTTTCGTTTCCACTCCTGTACAGCTGTCATCTTGATCACTGTAGCGGTTAGGCCCTGATGTCAGAGGAGGGTAGATCCTCTAACTGCGGTTTTCTTTCTTAACATTGTCTTGACCATTCTTGTTTCTTTGCAGTTCCATGTGATTTGTAGGATCAGCTTGTCAATTGGTACAAAAATGAACAGGCTCAGAGTTTAACTTGGATTCAGTTGAATCTGTAGACAAATTTAGGGGGCATTGAAGCCTTAACAGTATTGAGTGCTCCAACCTTGAACCCGATCCAGTTTATTTTCCATTTATTCAGGTCTCCTTTAATTTCTCTCAGCATTGTCTTGCTCTTTTCAGAAGATAGGTCTTTCACATTTTTCATCTGTCTGTAAGCATTTCACATTTTTATATTATTGTAAATGCATTTTCATAAAATTTCTATTTTGCACTGTTTTCATTGTTAGTTTGCATTTTTGTTTTCATAGTTAAAAGTGCACTTGATTTTTGTGTATTGATCTTGTATCTAGCCATATTGCTTAATTTGCTTAGTTTTAGTGGCTGTTTAAAAGATTTCTGGAGTTTTTGTTTATAGATGATCTTGTCATCTGCAAATAATGGCATTTTTACTGCATGTCTGGATGATTCTTACTTGTTTTTCTTGCCTGTTACACGTGCTAGAGCCTCCAGAATAATATTGAATAGAAATGGTTGGGGGCAATGGACTCGCCTCGTCCCTGACCTAATGAGAGGAGCCTTTGGAGGTTCACAATTAGGATGGTAGCTGTGGGCTTTTCACCTTTGTCTTAGACTGAACGAATGCCCTCCCAGTTTTCTGAGTTTTCATCAGGAACAGGGTTTTTTTTTTTATTTTTTTTTTTGCATTTTTTTTGTCAAATTTTTTTTTTGGCATCTGTTGAGTTGATCATTTCTTTCTTTTTTTTTTTTTTTTTAAATGTCTAGGTTAGTGAACATGATGAATTGCATTAAATTAATGATACCAGCATTGCATTCCTGGAATAAGCCTTCTGCAGGAAGGCTTTTTAAAAATAAACATTTTAAAATAGTTTCAGACTTACAGGAAAAACACAAAGTGTTCCAAATGCTATCCCTTCCCCTATGATTATTAACAACGTATTCACATGGTGTGTTTGTTAGAATCCATGGGCCCAGTTGGTATGTTCCTATTACCGGAAGTCTGTGCTTTCCTTAGATTTCCTTAGGCTTTGGATGGCGTCCTTTTTCTGCTCCAGGGTCCCAGCCAGGGCGCCTGGTCTTCACTCCCCAGGTCTGCTTAGGCTCCTCTCGGCTGGGGCCGTTTCTAAGACTTGCCTGTTTTTAAGGAGCTCGGCAGCTCTGGAGAGTCCTGTTCAGATATTTTGTAGCACGTCTCCAACTTGGGATCTAGCCAGGGTTTTGTCTTGATGAGTCTGGGGCATTGTGTCCATGGAAGACCTTGGACATAAAGTGCCATTCTCATTACAGCATAATCAAGTACATCTTGTCGATGTGAGCAACAACTGTCATTGTGAGTGACCAGTGTCGGTGCTGATCTTGGTCAGCCTAGGGGTGTTTGTCAGAGTTCTCTTCATTAAGGTTTCACCTTTCTTTTTTGTGTGAAGGTTTTAGCAACAAATCAATTCTCTCTCTCTCTCTCTCTCTCTCTCTCTCTCTCATTCTCTCTCTCTCTCTGCCCCCCTCTCTCTTTTTCTCTGCCTCTCTCTCTCTCTAGCATATTGAGGCTTTCTATTTCTTCCTGAGTGAGCTTTGGAACTTTGTGTCTTTCCAAGCACTTGTGCATTTCATCTGTGTTGTCAGATCTGCTGGCCTCCCGTTGTTGACAATGTTCCCTGATGACCCTGTTAAGATGCATAGAATTTGTCCTCATACCACCTCCCTCATTCATTTCTGAAATTTGTACATTGTGCCTTCCCTCTTTTCTTGATCATGTTATCATTTGTGCTGAACTTCTCAAAGAACCGGTTTTGTGTTTCATTGATCCTTCTCTGTTGCTTACCATTGACTGCTGCGTTGACACCTGCTTTGATTTTCTGATTGCTTTGGATGCCGTTTGCTCTTCCTCTGGTTTCTGGTGGTAGCTCTGAGCTCACTGAGTGCCTTCTTCTTTCCTGGTGTTGTAAATGTGTTCAGTGTGCCCGGTTTCCCCTGTAAGTTCTACATCAGCTGCATCTCTCGGGTTTCGATGTTGTGCTTTCATTTCCTCCCTTGATTCAAAAGACTTTCTTGGGGCCAGCTCTGTGGCTAAGCCCCCACCCGTGGTGCCGGCATCCCATCCCATATGGGTGCTGATTCAGGTCCCAGCTGCTCCTCTTCTGATCCAGCTCTCTGCTATGGCCTGGGAAAGCAGTAGAAGATGGTCCAAGTGCTCGGGCCCCTGCACCCATGTGAGAGACCTGGAAGAAGCTCCTGGCTCCTGGCTTCAGATTGGCTCAGCTCTGGCTGTTGCAGCCATCAGGGGAGTGAACTAGTGAATGGAAGACCTCCCCCCCCCCCCCCCCCGTTTGTAACTCTCTCTCTCTCAAATAAATAAATGAAATCTTAACAAAAAAAAGAGAGAGAGAGACTTTCTAATTTCACTTTGATATTTTCCCTAACTCCTGGTTTCTTTTGACAGGTGTTATTTTGTTGCCACATATGTGGGTATTTTCCAGATATCTCTCTTAGATTTCTAGTTAATTCCATTTTTGGTCAGATAACAGTTCTCTCAGACTTTTTGAAACTTGCTTTATGGCTCAGACTGTGATCCATCTTGGTAAAAGTTCTCTGTGCACTTGAAAAAGAAGTGTGTTCTCTTCTTGTTGAGTGGAGCATTCTATACATGTCAATTAGGAAAAAAAGTCAATTATGTCAAGTTGTATGATCTTGTTCAAGCCTTACATATCCTTACCGGCTTTCTTGCGTTTCTTTTCTATTAATGTTAGGGTAAGAAATATTGAAATCTCTGGTGGTAACTGTGTATTATCCTGTTTTTCCTAGAAGGTGTGTCAGGAGTGTGGCGAGACTGGTGGCATTCCCTCCCTTCCTGCAGGCTCCTCGACCCTTGTAGTTTAATTGCCCATATTGTTTTAAATACGGGGCTTATTCTTCACTTCCATAAATACTTTCTTCTCTGTTCTCTTGATTCGCCCTCCTTTGAACTCCAGTTAGAAGCTGAAGCTTCTGGCTTCCTCCCTGGGTCTCGCCCTCTCCTGCTTTTCCATCTGGGTCCTCTGAGCAAGTGTCGCCTTTGCTTTTCATTTAGGCCGCACCATTCATTTATTTAGCCCATCTGCCGAATTTCTTGGTCTGGTTGTATTAGTTTCGCATGGAAACCAATGTGGCTGAAGATAACAAGTGTATGCTCGGTTTTACACTTCCGGGGGTGGGGGTCACATCTCCCTGCCTCCCTCTGACTCCTGCATCCTCTTGTGATTGCATCAGGTCCTCACACGTGATTCTCTGATTACTCTGGGCCAGGCTCCACACTCGGGTGGAACCTCCCCATCTCAAAGTCTGTCCTGTAATCCTATCTACACATTCTGCTTTTGCAATGTAAGGCAACATGGTCACCAATTCTGGAGATTAGGAAGTGGATGTTTTGGGAAGGCCTACCACCCCAGTGTTCACATTTCTAAGATTTTTATTTTTATTTTATGAGTAACTACATTACACTTTTTTTTTTTTTTTTGACAGGCAGAGTGGATAGTGAGAGAGAGAGACAGAGAGAAAGGTCTTCCTTTTTGCTGTTGGTTCACCCTCCAATGGCCGCTGCGGCCGGCACATCGTGCTGATCCAAAGGCAGGAGCCAGGTGCTTCTCCTGGTCTCTCACGTGGGTACAGGGCCCAAGGACTTGGGCCATCCTCCACTGCCTTCCCGGGCCATAGCAGAGAGCTGGCCTGGAAGAGGGGCAACCGGGATAGAATCCGGCACCCCGACCGGGACTAGAACCCGCAAGGCGGAGGATTAGCCTGTTAAGCCACGGCACTGGCCCACATTACACTTCTAAGAAGTCTCCAGTTGGTGCCTGCATTGCTTCTTATCCCCTTGAACAGTTGTTTAGATCTGGTAGCTACCTGTGAACATTGGTTTTTTGTTTTATTTGAAAGACAGAGAGACAGGGGAGGGGGCTCAGGGAGGGAGATCTTTGATCTACTGGTTCACTCTTCAATGCCTGTGATGGCAAGGATTGAGCCAGGCAGAAACCGGGAGCCTGGAACTCAGGCTGGGTCTCCCACGTGAATGACAAGGACCCGAGCACTGGAGCCCTCACCTGCTGCCTCCAAGGTGCACGTTAGCAGGAAGCTGGATTGGAAGCAGAGTAGCAGGGCTCAACCCAGGCACTTGGATGTAAGATGTAGGTATCCAAGCAGTGATTTATCTGGTGCACCAAAGCCCGCCCCTCTGACATCTACTTTAGAAGGTTTTGTTCATAGTACACATTTTTCAGAACTTTTTGAAGACCTGTTGCATGCATGGGTTTCAGAATTTTTTTGCACCAGAATAAACTAATCTTTTACTTCCATATTCCATGGACTTTTTAAAAAAGATTTCAAAATGTATTTGAAAGGCAAAATTACAGAGACAAAGATAGATGGATAGAGATAGAGATAAAGATATATGTATAAGATATATAGATATATATATATGATATATATATATATATATATAGAGAGAGAGAGAGAGAGAGAGAATCTTCCCTTGCTGGTTCACTCCCCAAATGACTGCATGGCTATTGTTGAACCAGGCTGAAGCCAGGATCCTGGAACACCATCCGGATCTCCCACATGGGTGCAGGGGCCCAAACACTTGGGCCATCTTTTGCTGCTTTCCCAGGCCATAGCAGAGAGCTGGATCGGAAGTGGAGCCGCCAGGACTCAAACCGGCACCAATACGGGATGCTGGCAATGCAGGTGGTGGCTTAATCCACTGAGCCACAATGCCAGCCCCTCCATGTACTTTTTAAAGTACTCTCAGATTCATCATCATTTCTGGTTTACCAATATTACTCATTTTTATTTCCCAATATTATCTGGTACCTTTAAAAATTTTGTATTTTGTAACTGGTAGGGAATTAGTTTATGAAAGGCAGGCTGCAGTCTGGTACTCAGTATGTTCTATGATTGTCAACTGCTCTTAAGTTATTCAATGCTGGCCGGCGCCGCGGCTCACTTGGCTAATCCTCCACTTGTGGCGCCAGCACCCTGGGTTCTAGTTCCAGTCGGGGCGCTGAATTCTGTCCCAGTTGCCCCTCTTCCAGGCCAGCTCTCTGCTGTGGCCCGGGAGTGCAGTGGAGGATGGCCCAAGTGCTTGGGCCCTGCTCCCACATGGGAGACCAGGAGAAGCACCTGGCTCCTGGCTTCGGATCAGCGCAGCACACCAGCCTTAGCGGCCACTTGGGGAAGGTGAACCAATGGAAAAGGAAGACCGTTCTCTCTGTCTCTCTCTCTCACACTGCCTAATTCTGCCTGTCAAAATAATAATAAATAAATAGATAGATAGATAGATAAATAAATAAATAAAAAGTTACTCGATGCCGCGTGTCCCCCCAGGTGCACCTCTCTGCTGCTGATCAAGATGACTTAGGTGTAAGTAGATAGGAGACCTAAATAGCCTTGACTCACATCATAAGAAAATATTCTTTTTAAAAAAGATTTATTTACTTATTTTGAAAAGAGTTACAGAGAGAGAGAGGGAGAGAGACAGAGACACACTCAGAGATCTTCCATCTGCTGGTTCACTCACCAGATGGACACAACAGCCAGGGCTGTGCCAGGCTGAAGCCAGAAACCAGGAGCCTCTTCTTGGCTTCCCACGTGGGTGCAGGGGCTCAAGGACTTGGGCCATCTTCCACTGCTTTCCCAGGCCATTAACAGGGACCTGGATTGGAAGTGGAGCAGCTGGGACTCGAGTCAGTGCCCATATGGGACGCCAGCGCTGCAGGCAGAAGCTTTACTTGCTACGACACATGCAGGACCCCCAAATATTTTTTCAATGCTCTTTTAGTCATTCTGCTTTCAAATATACAGAGACACAATTATTTTGTAAAGATTGATTTATTTATTTACCTGAGAGGTAGAGTCAGAGAGAGAGAGAGAGAGGAGAGAGAGGAGAGAGAGACAGAGAGACAGAGAGAGAGGTCTTCCATCTGCTGGTCCACTCCCCAATTGGCTGCAATGGCCAGGGCTGGGCTGATCTAAAGCCAGGAGCCAGGAGCTTCATCTGGGTCTCCCACATAAGTTCAGGGGCCCAAGCACTTGGGCCATCTTCCATTGTATTCTCAGGCCATTAGCAGAGAGCTGGATCAGAAGAGGAGCAGCCGGGACTTGAACCAGTGCACATATGGGATATTGGTGCTGCAGGCAGAGGCTTAGCCTACCACACCACAGTGCTGGCCCCTAGAGCCACAATTTTGACCTGGAATGTTTTTAATGTCCAATTCTAGCAGAGAATATAGGCCTCAGGTTTAAAGCCTTTTTCAGGCAAAAGTATCTAAGTCAACTTTAATAAAACTGCGTATTTGCCATCATCATCGTTGTCACAGTCACAGTCTCTTTAAAACACATGGTACTAGTTTTCACTTTACATTTTTTGATACATGTTTCATTTAAAGTGATTTGAGTAAAATCTATTTCATTATCAAGAAGAGACATTCTCTGAGGAATTTTTTTTTGTTAGGGTAACACTAGTTCCTGTTAAAATAAATCACTTATTTATTTGAACTGCAGAATTAAAGAGAGAGGGAGACAGAGAAAGAGACAGAGAGAAACATCCTCCATCTATTCGCTTCCCAAAAGGCCACAATTGCCAGGGCTAGGCCAGGCCAAATCCAGGAGCCAGGAACTGCATGTGGGTCCCCCACATGGGTTGTAGGGAATAAAAACCTTTGAGTTATCTTCCACTGTTCCCCCGATGCATTAGCAGGGAGCTGGATCGGAAGCTGAGCAGCCGGGACTCGAACCTGCGTTCATTTAGCATTCCAGTGTCACGGGCAAGACTTGATCTACTGCACCACAACACTTTGAAAAATAAAATAAAATTTTAAAAACCCAAGTGTGACTGGGAACAAAATACGATTTCCTCACTCATGCAACAATGCAGGCAGAGAATTGCAAAAGGCTGGCTCGGGCAGCTCTGCCATCCTCATCACCTGGCTCCCAAGTTGTTACCCAAATTGTTGCTGCTCCAGTCGGCAGGAAGGGGAAAAAGAAAAACAGAACTGTCTTTATTAGAAACTTCCCCTTAAGCCAGCAAAGTGAAAATGATGCGCTTAGCTCCCAGGGGCAGGAGCTCGATGGAGCAGCTACACATGGTGGCTATGAAAGCTGAAAAATACAGTTCTGGCTGGGCAGCCACTGCCCAGTGACCATGGTGTCTTAGTCCAGGGAAGCTGCTGTAACAAGATACCTTAGACCAAACAGCACAGGTGGCAGAGGTGCATTATTGCCCTTAGAAATGAGGCTGGGAAGCCCATGGTTAGAATGCCGACAGATCGAGTGTATGGGGAGGGCCCCTTCCTTCAACGTGGCACTTGCTAGCTGTCTGTCTGTGGCAGGAGAAAATGAGCTCTCTTGGGCCTCTTTCTTTTTTTTTTAATTTTTGACAGGCAGAGTGGACAGTGAGAGAGAGACAGAGAGAAAGGTCTTCTTTTGCCGTTGGTTTACCCTCCAATGGCCGCCACGGCCGGCATGCTGCGGCTGGCGTACCGCGCTGATCCGAAGGCAGGAGCCAGGTGCTTCTCCTGGTCTCCCATGGGGTGCAGGGCCCAAGCACTTGGGCCATCCTCCACTGCCTTCCTGGGCCATAGCAGAGAGCTGGCCTGGAAGAGGGGCAACCGGGACAGAATCCGGCGCCCCAACCGGGACTAGAACACGGTGTGCCGGCGCCGCAAGGCGGAGGATTAGCCTGTTGAGCCGCGGCGCCGGCTGGGCCTCTTTCTTAAAAGCAGGGATACCATTCTTCTGCCCTTATTTCTTTTTTTTTAATTTGAGATAGAGAGACAGTGAGAGAGAGAGAGACAGAGAGAAAGGTCTTCCTTCCGTTGGTTCACCCCCGCAAATGGCCGCTACGACTGGCGCGCTGCGCCGATCTGAAGCCAGGAGCCAGGTGCTTCCTCCTGGTCTCCCATGCAAATGTAGGGGCCCAAGCACCTGGGCCATCCTCTGCTGCCTTCCTGGGCTACAGCAGAGAGCTGGACTGGAAGAGGAGCGACCGGGACTAGAACCCGGCATCCATACGGGATGTCGGCACCGCAGGCAGAGGATTAACCAAGTGAGCCACGGCACCGGCCCCATCTGCCTTTATGACTTAATCACATCTCTTAGTATGGTCGCAATGGGGAATAGTTTTTAACATAGGGACTGGGGGGTGCGGGCCCAGGCATTTAGACCGTAGCAGATGGAGATACACTTCAGGCACCAGTGCGTAACCCCTCCCTCACAGTGAAGGAACATCCTTGACTTAGACCCTGGTCAGCTTTCCAGGTGAGCTGGTTCTCTTGTCCTTACTTGCCTCCCGGGGATCTTGCCCATCTTCCAAGGCCATATCTGACGTGGGCTGTGGAAGCCTGCCCTCTCCGGGGTGTGTGCTCACTGCTGCCGTGGGCCTGGAGGGCTCCCTAAGATTTGGGAGATACAGATGTTTTCAGGATGGGTTTGTGCTTCGTCACAAACCTTCAGAGAGGCAGTGAGCTTCTGATGTGTCCCAGGTCTGTTGACCCTGTGCCCGTAATCACAATCAAGGCTGTTTCTTTTTTCAAAATTTATTTGACAGAGTTATAGACAATGAGAGACAGAGAGAAAGGTCTTCCTTCCGTTGGTTCACCCCCCCAAATGGCCGCTACGGCTGGCGCGCTGTGCCGATCAGAAGCAGGGAGCCAGGCGCTTCCTCCTGGTCTCCCATGCGGGTGCAGGGCCCAAGCACTTGGGCCATCCTCCACTGCCTTCCCGGGCCACAGCAGAGAGCTGGACTGGAAGAGGAGCAACCAGGACTAGAACCCGGTGCCCATATGGGATGCTGGCACCGCAGGCAGAGGATTAACCAAGTGAGCCATGGTGCCTGCCCAGTTTCTTAACTGTAGCTCTTATGACCGCTCCATGTCTCTCCTTGCTTGTCTAACTCATGTGCACCTCTCGTTTGGAGGCTACTTGGAGGTCACTGAGACAACATAGTTGAATGGGAAGGCAATGGCTTTAACCTTTGCCACTCAACTGGCTTCCTATGTTCTTTTTTTTTTTTTTTAATTTTTGACAGGCAGAGTGGACAGTGAGAGAGAGAGACAGAGAGAAAGGTCTTCCTTTTGCCATTGGTTCACCCTCCAATGGCCGCCACGGTGGGCGCGCTGCGGCCGGCGCACCGCGCTGATCCGATGGCGGGAGCCAGGTGCTTCTCCTGGTCTCCCATGGGGTGCAGGGCCCAAGTGCTTGGGCCATCCTCCACTGCACTCCCTGGCCACAGCAGAGAGCTGGCCTGGAAGAGGGGCAACTGGGACAGGATTGGTGCCCCTACTGGGACTAGAACCCGGTGTGCCAGCGCCACAAGGCGGAGGATTAGCCTATTGAGCCACGGCGCCGGCCCTATGTTCTTTTTTCAAAGGTTTATTTATTTATTTGAAATGCAGAGAAGAGAGAGAGAGAGGAGAGAGGAGAGACAGAGAGAGAGGAGCTCTTTCATCTGCTGATTCACTCCCCAAATGATTGCAATGGCTAGGGCAGGGCCAGGTGGAAGCCAGCAGCCAGGAACTCCATCCAGGTCTCCCACGTGGGTGGCAGGGGCCCACGTTCTTGAGCCCTCATTGCTGCTTTCCCAGACGTGTTAGCTGAAAGCCGGATCAGAAGCAGAGCAGCCAGGAAGCCAGGACACGAACAGGTGCACCCATATGGGAGGCTGGCATTGCAAGTAGTAGCTTAACCCGCTGTGCCGCAGTGCCTGCCCTGGGCTTCCTTTGTTCTATGGAGGACTCTTAGAACAACTTGGGACAGCAACCCGTGCATCTTCTATTCTTTGGGGACAGAAGCAGTGAGCCTTGCTGATGTGCCAGGACCTGCCCTCTGATCGTCCCTTCTCTTTATCTTCACTTACAAACTGAGCCGTGCCTGTGTTCCCTGCAATAAGCTGCTGGGCACATCAACGAGGAGCTCATACTCACCAACGTTCTGGCTTTATCTGACTTCTGTCTTTAGAGCGCTTGGTAGGTGGTCCGCTTTCAAAGTCCCCGTAAGCAAAAGTTTTAGCAAATGTGTGGCCGTACCCCAAGAGGGGTCACCGGCTTGCAGGCCTTTCACGTGTTTCCTCTTCACCACTGCCTGCCCACTGGGTCACAGCCTCTAGGTTTAGATCATATGTTGGCAACACCCCACTTCTGGACTTGTTTCTGTAATACTTTGGGGTGGTGGTAGCTACTGTAGAGACTGGAGAAAGCAAAGGTTCAAACAAGATAGGGATTAAGTGTGGCAGCTCAAGACCAGAAATTTATTCTTTTTAAAATGATTTTTATGTATTAATTTATTTGGGAGGTGGAGAGAGAGTGAGTGGACCAAGAGCAAGCTTTCACCCATGGTTCTCTCCCCAAACGCTCTCAACAGGGCCTGGACTGAGGCTGAAGCTGGGACCCTAGAACTCAGTCCCAGTCTGCTCTGGGGATAACAGGGACCCAACTACTTGAGGCATCACGCCCTGCCTCCCAAGGTCTGAATTAGAAGAAAGCTGGAGCGAGGAGCTGGAACTGGAAGGTGAACCCAGGTAGTCAGAGGTGGGACACTGGTGTCTCAAGCACTAGGCCAAATGCCCAGCCCAGAGATTTGCTCTTTAAAAATATATACATATGTATTTATAAATATATATAAATATATAAATTTATATATATATATATTTTAAAGATTTATTTATTTGAAAGTCATAGTTACACACAGAGAGAAGGAGAGGGAGAGAGGGGGAGGGAAAGAGAGAGAGAGGTTGAGAGAGAGAGAGGTCTTCTATCCACTGGTTCACTCTCCAGTTGGCTGCACTGGCCGGAGTTGCACCGATCCGAAGCCAGGAGCCAGGAGCTTCTTCCAGGTCTCCCACGCAGGTGCAGGGACCCAAGGACTTGGGCCATCTTCCACTGCTTTCCCAGGACATAGCAGAGAGCTGGATCAGAAGTGGAGTAGCGGGGACTTGAACCTGTGCCCATATGGGATGCCGGCGCTTCAGGCAGCAGCTTTACCTGCTATGCCACAGCACTGGCCCCCAGAGATTTATTCTTAGAGAAATGAGTCTGATGTGGCTTGCCCCACTCCACTCCCATCCCACAGGCAAGGACTCAGCCATGTGACACACCTGGCTGCAAAGGCTGGGGGGAGGTGAGCTGGTCATTCCACCTCCTGTCCATGATCGCAGCGCTGTAGGAGAAAGGAGAAGGCGTGGGTGGCCAGCTGGCTCTCTGTAGTAGAGACATTTACTCCAGACTTATCGTGCAAGAAAATGCCTGTCTGTCACTCACTGCCCTCCCCGTAGGGTTCCGAATAATTCGTTTCTGTTAGAATGTGGTACCAGGTGCATTCCCAAAAGTGATGTTCGGATGTATATTAGGATAGCTTTCTAGGTACAGGATCCCAGAGTGAACATTTTAGGATTCATGGTCCTCTGTTTTTGTTTTTTTTTTTAAGCTTTATTTTATTTATTTGAAAGACAGAGTTACAGAGAGAGGAAGAGACAGAGAGAGAGGTCCTCCATCTACTGGTTCACTCCCCAGATGGCCGCAACAGCTGGAGCTTGGCCGATCTGAAGCCAGGAGCCAGGAGCTTCTTCTGGGTTTCCCACATGTGTGCAGGGGCCCAAGGACTTGGGCCATCTTCCACTGCTTTCCCAGGCCACAGCAGAGAGCTGGATCAGAAGAGGAGCAGCCAGGACTAGAACGGGCACCCATATGGGATGCCGGCACTGCAGGCCAGGGCTTTAACCCGCTACGCCACAGCATTGGCCCCTTCATGGTCCTTCTGAGCAATACCGTCGCTGTTACAACTCAACTCTGTTGGCATAATGCATAAGCATCCACAGACAATATATAAATGAACGGACGTGACTGTGTTGCATTAAAATATTATCTAGGGGCAGGCATTAGCCGGCAGTTAAGACACCGCTTGGGACATGTGCATCCCACACTGCAGTGCCATGGTTCCAAGCCTGCCTCCTGCTCTGGAAGATACCTTCCTGCTGAGGCAGACCCTGGGCAGCACAGTGCTGACCCCAGTGACCGGGCCCTGCCACCCACCTGGGAGACCTAGAGGAATCCCTGGCTCCCGGCTTAGGCTGAAGCCAGAGGCTGCTGTAAGCATTTGGAGAATGAACCAGTGAAAAGGAGTGTGCCCTCACTCTCGGTTTCTCAAATAAATAAAATTGTAAAAAGAGTTAGAGGGGCCGGGGCTGTGGCGCAGCGGGTGAAGCTGCTGCCTGCAGTGCCAGCTTCCCATATGGGCGCCGGTTCGAGTCCCGGTTGCTCCACTTCCGATCCAGCTCTCTGCTGTGGCCTGGGAAGGCAGTGGAGGGTGGCCCGGGTGCTTGGGCCCTTGTACCCACGTGGGGGACCAGGAGGAATCTCCTGGCTCCTGGCTTTGGATCAGCTCAGCTCCAACCATTGTGGCCAACTGGGGAGTGAACCAGTGGATGGAAGACCTCTCTCTCTCTCTCTCTCTCTCTCTCTCTCTCTCTCTCTGCCTCTCTTTCTCTCTTTCAAATAAATAAATAAATCTTAAAAAGAAAAAAAGCATTAGAAACCATTAGTTGAGCACAATTTGCTAACCCTCGACATGTGTCATTACAACACCTGTCAAATGCTTATGCATCTTTAATAGTTTCATTCCTGGAAATGTGTCCTAAAGGTATATTTAAACAAAGTGTATACTTATATATTTGTTACAGCACTATCTAGAGGACTAAGGTGATAAAAATGGGAACAACCTAACAACAACTCTTATTTAGATATACTTACCAATGGTAGGCTAATAGGCCAGCAGATTATGTATATCACATGGGATATTGTGCCCCTATTCAAATGTGTTAACATGGGGATTATATTGAAACACCAACATATCAATGGTATAGCAGATGGAAAAGAAAGACACAAAATTATAAGAGTACCATGATGACAACTTTGCAAAGCTCTGTCTACATACAGACCAGGCTAAATGGTAGGACTGTGGGCAACATTTTTCTTTTATCAGGCTAATCCTTAAGTTGTATTTCAATAAGAATATTTGAACAAACAAAATAGTATTTAACAGTGGAGACAATTGATGCCTCTTGAATCATAAGTGCTCTTCCTTTAAAGACATGATGGACCCCATTTTAGTCTCCATCGGCCTTGGCTACGGGGAAGCTCAATGTCAAGTGTAAGGGGCCGGCCCAGCACCGTCTGAGCGATGGCTGTTAGTGCCTCTGCTTCCCCTGCCCCTCTGATCAGGGCAACCGTGCACTCTACTTGGCTTGGGACAGTCCCAGTGTCTGTGGCTCCACTGTCATTCTTTAATAACGTCCCCTTTTCATCTCAGAGTTTTGTAATTGTTTCTTTATTTTTTGTGGCTTTTCCTTTGTATGTATTGTCTGAAAACCTTATTTTGAGTATGGATATTGTTGCAATCACATCCAAAATTTCTGTTTAGAAAGTAGTTGGATATAAAGACGTTAACTAAGAACCTTGCGTGTGAGTCCACCTCCAGCCTCCTCCATCCCCAATGGATTGGAGTGAGGCTGAACCCAGGACCCCAGAGCCCAGTCCACGCCCGGCTGTCTCCACCCCCTCCCAGGCAGGGGCGGCTTCTTAGAGGCAGGACCTGGAGCCAGGCTCCCCTGACACCACGCTCTCCTTTGCCACAGAAGGGAGTGCAGCTTTCCTGTGATTTTACCTCTCATCCTGATGGCGTGGAGAGTGCTGAGCCCTAAATTAGAAGAATTTTGATTTCAAGCGTCACTTATGGGCATGGGGAGCTGGCATATGAGAGTGCAACAAGCCAGCTCTTATTTTTCTGATGTTTTATTTAGGAAGGGAGCTCATGGAAAAAGTTCATGGAAAAAAAATGAAATAAAAAAGTACATTTATTTGGATGCAAAAAAAATTTGAAATCTATGCATAAACAAGGAATCCTCAAAAAGTTCATGGTGAATATGTGTCATGAAAAATATGCATGGATTTTAAATTCTTTTGCAAACAGAAAAACTTACCTTTTAACTTTATTTCTCCATGAAGTTTTTGAGGTATCCTTGTCCACAACTTATTTCATCTTCATAACCAGCCTACAAAGAAGTGATAATAAAAATGAAACAGTAAAAAATAATAATATAATGATAATTGAAGCTACACTTACTGAGTACTTAATGCAGGTTAGATTTTGAACTGAGTATTTAACTCCTAAGACTATTTTATACCCATTTTTCAGATCAGTAAGTTGAGGCACAGAGACATTAAATGAGATTTTTCTTAAAGTCACAGAGCCAGGAAGTAGCAGATCTGGATGTCCCACCTTCCAGATGTTTTATTTTATTTCATTAAGAAGGAATTCTTTGGGGGGTGGGGCGCACTGTGGCATAGTGGGCAAAGTTTCTGCCTGCAGTGCCGGCATCCAATTTGGGCATCGGTTCGAGTCCTGGCTGCTCCTCTTTGGATCCGGCTCTCTGCTATGGCCTGGGAAAGCAGTGGAAGATGGCCCAGGTCCTTGGGCCCCTGCATCCAAGTTGAGAGACTGGGAAGAAACTCCTGGCTCCTGGCTTTGGATTGGTTCAGCTCCAGCCGCTACAGCCATTTGGGGAGTGAACCAGTGGATGGGAGACCTCTCTCTCTGTTTCTCCCTCCCTCTGTCTGTAATTCTACCTCTCAAATAAACAAATAAAATATTTTTAAAAGAAGGAATACTGAGGACAAAATACTGGTGACAAAATGTTCAAGAGCCTGGCTAAGATTCATGACAACAGGGAGTCTGTGTTCAGCACGTGGTCGCAAAGGGATTTGGCTGTGTGCGTCAGGCTTGGAAGAAGCAAACAGTGATAGGACAGTGAGTTCTTTGGCTTCTCCATCCGGGCTGTGTGGGCCAGCACTTCTGTCCCCTCCTTCTTGGCCAGTAGCTCAGTCCCCGGGCAGATTAAGTTGTTAGAAGGGCGATGCTCAGCCAGAGATGACAGATGTGCAAAGCATGGCTTTGCAGGAGGCTCCGTGTGCAGTCACCAGATCCCCTGCGTGCCACCGTGTGCCTCTGTGGCGTGTCCCCAGGCTGTGCCTGCGAAGCTGTCCTTGGCCCTCATCTGAGTCCCGTCTCACACATGCAGTGCAGCGCTTTGGGTAGAATCTGCGAGTCAAAAGGGGCCCCCAGTACTGTTTGTTCCTGAGGCACCGATTCAGAAGAAAATGGCATTTTACAGCCTGCATTTAATGGGAAATCACTTTCCTAAGGATCCTGAATGATTTGCACATAATGTTTATAAAGCAAAGGAAAAATGTCAAGCATCTCACTAACAATTTAAAGCAAAGCTCGCAAGACTTTGCCAGAAATGAATTCCAAGAACATTTTCTTCATCATTTCTTCTTTCTAAAGAAACAAAAGAGAGCAGGGAGAAGAAAGGACGGACGGAGGCCACCGGGGCCGGGTGCACGGTGGGACGAGATGGAATCTTTGATAAAGGCACTGCTGGCTGGTTACGGGAAGGAGCAAAGTGGGCCAGGGAGAGAGAAGGGGGAGCCCCACCGTTGAGATGATGGATTGCAGACAAAATCCAAGTGCAGGCCCTGGCTGGGAGAACCGGCTGCCCGTCCAAGCCCGTGAGCCTGGGGTCATGCTGCTGCGTCAGCATAACATCTCTCTGTCCCCAAAGGGGCGAGGCGGCCAGGCACATGGAAGCACACAGGCCCTTGAGAGCGGTGCTCCATTGTCTTCCCCACCCCTTCAGGGAATCCTTGTCAGCCCCCAAGTTCTGCCTTCCTGAATGATAAATTTCATGGCTTTTTAAAAATATATTTATTTATTTATTTATTTGAAAGACAGAGTCACAGAGAGAGAGAGAGAGAGAGAAAGAGAGAGAGAGAGAGAGAGAGAGAGAGAGAGAGAGAGAGAGAGATGTCTTCCATCCACTGGTTCACTCCCTAAATGGCCTCACTGGCTGGAGCTGGGCTGATCTGGAGCCAGGAGCCAGGAGCTTCTTCTGGGTCTCCCATGTGGGTGAAGGGGCCCAAGGACCTGCTGCCCTCCCAGGCATATTAGCAGGGAGCTGGATCAGAAGTGGAGCAGTCGGGCCTTGAACCAGTGCCCATATAGGATGCAGGTGCTGCCAATGGCAGTGTAACCTGCTATGCCACAGCGCCAGCCCCCTGAATTATCAATTTCTGCATCAGATGACAAAGTCCTCTTATGTTCTTTACTGACTCATTCATTTATGAAGGTTTTTTATTTTTCTGATCTTAAAGAAGTTACAGCTTCATCCAAGAGTACTTCAAAAAGTTTGTGCAAATCAAATGAAGACAGCCATATTCTGATGCACAAATATTCTTGAAATCCATGTACAGTTTTGTTTTCATACTACTCATTTTCCATGAACTCTTTGATGACCCCTAGGTTAATCACAAGTAAAGGTTAATACACTTCAAACTGGACGCAGTTTAAAAATGGGGTGGGCTGAGATAGATGCACAAATGTGTCGCAAGCATGTCAGAGCGAGTCAGAGTAACTCTCTCCAATGACCTGTATTAAGACATTCTAGCCCTCGTTCAGTATAAAAGGGGCTTTTATAAATTTCTTGACGCTCGTGTGGGCTCCCCTCACTCCCCTCACTGGAGTAAAATCTCTAGGATTACATTAGAAAATAAACATTTACTCCAAAGTGAAATGGGAAGTTTGAAGAGTAAGGAAGGCATGTGCTTTGCAAATAGAAATCTGTGCATTTTCAGCCTGAATTTCCAAAGAGGAAATTAAAAATTTCACAGAGCGCTGACAGGTGGCTGCTCACTCAGCAGGTGCACCCTGTTTCTCTTCCTTCCTACCCTCTCTTTTCCTTTTGGACCTCCCCCACCTCTCTCTCTCTCTCTCTTTCTTTCTCTTTCTTTCTCTCTCTCTCTCTCTCCCTCTCTCTCTCTCTCTTTCTTTCTCTCTCTCTCTCTCACACACACACACACACACACACTGTGTTAGCCCCACATCCATGTCTGTATAGTCTCAGCAGCAGCTCTGAGTCATTGACAAGAGAGAAACAAACCAGCAAACAGGAGTCCCAGGTCCTGGTTCAGATTCTGCCAGTTATTAGCTGTGTGATTGTGGGTGAGTTTCTTAGCATCTCTGAGCCAATCTAAACTTGTTCCTAAATGAAGGCATAAGACTGAAAACATTTCATTGTACTTATCAGCTCTAAATTCTGTGGCCACAATCTCTCCATCTTATTAATTCTTAGTCTTTGTAAAATTTGAAAAGTGCTCAGGTTGTAACGTACGCTTTTCTAAATTTAACATTTTTGAAGAAGTAAACTGTGAACTGTGATTGTTGCTGTTGATTGGTAGCCATTGATGTAAGAAAGGGTAAGGGGCCGTTTCTTATTTTTCTGAATTGACACTCTCCTGAATGAAACTTTAGAAGGCTGGGTTTCTGGCCGGCACTGCGGCTCACTAGGCTAATCCTCCGCCTGCGGCCCTGGCACCCCAGGTTCTAGTCCCGGTTGGGGTGCTGGATTCTGTCCCGGTTGCTCCTCTTCCAGTCCAGCTCTCTGCTGTGGCCCAGGAATGCAGTGGAGGATGGCCCAGGTCCTTGGGCCCTGCACCCCATGGGAGACCAGGAGGAAGCACCTGGCTCCTGGCTTTGGATCAGCACAGTGCACCGGCCCTGGCCATAGGGGCCACTTGGGGTAGTGAACCAACGGAAAAAGGAAGACCTTTCTTTCTGTCTCTCTCTCTCTCTCACTGTCTAACTCTGCCTGTCAAAAAAAAAAAAAAAAAAAAAAAAAAAAAAAAAAAAAAAAGGATGGGTTTCTCACTGTGGAGTATGGTTTCCTTGAACTTGAAATAGACTGTGAAAAGAGTTTTTGAGAACCCCTAAGACGTAACTTCTAAATTGTGGGAATTTTGATACTACTTAGCTGAAGTAGATGTGTGACTATGTTATCTCACATTTAAAAATTTTAATATATATTCTGTAATGGTACTTTTGATCTGCAAACTAAAATTTCAAATACCACCCTCTACATAGGAGTATGAGGGTGCTTCAGGAAGTTCATGGCCAGTGGAATTAAAAGACAAATTTATTTTGGTGCAGACCATTTTGAAACTCATGCATGGTGTTTTCATAACATACATCTTCCATGAACTTGTTGAAGAGCCTTCATAGGCATGGATTTCAAAAGTTTGTCCACCAAAGTATACTTATCTTTTAACTCCATTTTCCGTGAACTTTATGACGTGCCCCCATGCCATTTACTAAATATTAATTTTTAGATACTCACAATTCTGTATAAATGATTGCATCTAAAAGAAAGCATAAAAGTCGATGGTTTCTGGATCACAAGCAGGGCAGTTCCAGAGAACTCCCTGCGTGTGTCCACCTGGCCGACACCCCCTGGAGTTAGTTGTCCACTGAGTGTGGCTGCAGGTGCAACCTCTAATGCCAGATTATGGGAGTGAGAGGCAGGACTGGGATGAGAAGACAGGGCCAGCCGGGGTGAACAAGTGGCTGACACCAAGCTCCACATCAGGAGCATGACACAGACCAGTCTGTCGTCAACTAAAACCCACATGCCCCGTCTGGAGGTGGCGGCCAGTGGCCCACCACCACCCTCCCCGGAGAATGTGGGCCCAGGGTAACCAGCCTTCCTGAATTTTTGAGAGAAGCCAGAAATCACCTTTTTGCGAAATCCCCTGATTTTTAAGTATTGGTAACTAATCCACATTGTAAAAAACAACAACAACAACAACAAGGAGCAGGCCAAAGAGAGCTCCATCTGCAAGCTGATAGCCACAGGAGCCGCCAGAAGACCACCCCCCTATTCTCTCTGATGGCTGCTCTCTGTCTTTCCCTTTGCTGTCACCCAAAGTGACCAAAGCAGTCCACAAACATAGGGCCCAGTGGTGGTAGAGGGGTCGCCTCCCCGAAGCGCTGATAAATAAATTAAACAAGCTGCAGCTTCCACAGTGTCTGAAAATGTCATCTCAGTGGTCATGGCTTGCAAAGGTGCAGGCTGGGACTTGGTGGGTGACAGCCACCTGCTGCCACCTGTGTAAACAGAGGAGGATTGATATGAAATAATGAGGAAGCCAGTTCCACGGATGAGTGGTTTCAATCCATCCCGTCTCCCGCGGGAAATGCTGGGCTGTCACTTCTAGAAAGACACCTCACAGCCTTTTTTTTTTTTTTTTAAGATTTATTTTATTTATTTGAATGACAGAGTTACACAGAGAGAGGTAGAGACAGAGAGAAAGGTCCACTCCCCAGATGGCTGCAACGGCCGGAGCTACACCGATCCGAAGCCAGGAGCTTCCTCCAGGTCTCCCATGTGGGTGCGGGGGCCCAAGGACTTGGGCCATCTTCTACTGCTTGTCCAGGCCATAGCAGAGAGCTGGATTGAAAGAGGAGCAGCTGGGACTCGAACCGGCGCCCATATGGGATGCTGGCGATTCAGGCCAGGGCTTTAACCCGCTGTGCCACAGCACCGGCCCCACCTCGCAGCCTTTTACTAGGCTTTCCCCCATGGTTCACTACTCAGCCCTCAAACATGCAGACTGAAAGTCTACAGACAAGGAAGTCAGAACCGGAGGTCACCTACGCCAGAGCTAGGACCCAGGGATCTGGAGTTTCCAACGGGAGACGAGTTGAGTGAAATAAGCTTTGTGATATTTATCAGAATTAAGCACCAGTGTGTGTCCCGGTCAGCTAACGGGAGAGGATGAGACTCCTTCCAGAAGTTCATGGAAAATGCATCTTCTGAAACAAACTATTCATGGATCTCAAAAGAAAAAAAATGTTTGCACCGATCTCAATTTAACTTTCAATACCGTTTTCCATGAGCTTTTGGAAGTATGCTTGTATGAGCTTCAAAATAACATTGCTACCAAAGGGTGAGATCCTACACTGGGAAAGTGAAGGGAATTGGGGCTACATAGACTCATTCGGGTTCCGGAGAGAGAGTGTCTCACAGGTGAGCACCCACCTGTGTCTGACAGTGGTCTGACCTGGCAATGGACTTCGAAGTCCCAAGGCCGGTTTTCACCCGGCTTGGCAGGAGATGAATTCCTGAGTTGGACGGAGCAGCTACAGTCAGATCTCGGGGCGCCCAGGGGCCAGCTCTTGACAGCTCTCATGCCTCTGAGCTTCCCTTCGTCATCCCTATGCAGGGGATTCTCTTAAGGATTAAACTAGATCATGTAAATTAGCTGAGCACCATACTCACTACAGAGTAAGAGCCCCGGCGGAGCCGCTACTGATGTTACATAACCGGTTGTCTGATTTCCCAGCCTACAGCAGACTGGAGCCAGCAGATTAGGAAGTCCCGGGGGACTGCTTCGGGAAGGCCCACTGACAGCAGGAACAGTGGCAGGTGGCAACCAGATCGCCAGGGAGGCGAGAGAGAAACTATAAAAAGCGGGAACAAAACTCAAAAGGCACAGCGGTGTGGGGCATTTTACTAAAGACCAAGAGCCCCCCTCAGGTCAGTAGCTTCTGGGGGACTCCATACCTCGTGCTGTGACAGTGGTTGTATGCCTGACTTCTCTCTTCCGCCCCACGGGGGTGCCCAGACCAGTGGCTTCCAAAGTCAAGGCCAGCAGAGGGGAAGAAGGGAGTCAGTGGGCTCCTTTGATGGTCTTAAAATAACCCAAGTTCAAGTACAACCAAAGAGCTGGTGACGTTAGCGCGCCTTTCACATGTCCTTCCCTTGAGAACAGCTTGTGTGTCCTGGCGTAGGGCAGAGACAGAGAGGGAGGAGGGCAGGGGACACAGAGAGAATGAGAGTGAATGACTGAATGAGTAGCCCGGGCTGCACAAGTGCCCGTGCCTTGTGCTGTCCTCTCTCTCCAGTGTCTCTTGCACCACGTGGCATGGTCATCACTGCCCGTCAAAGTCTTGAAGCAGGAGCTCAGGCAAAGAAAGGCAGCACAGAGGCCCCTGTGGGCCGGGTGGGCCGGTGGGGACCTGGGCAGAGCCCCCTGGGGATCAGGTAAGGTATAGGGAGAGTGTACTCTTGGGGAGCATTTCCGAGGCCTGGGAGCTCTTGGCTGAGAAGTGGGTGGGGAGAAACTCCCCAGCCGTCCGTGCCAGAGCGGTCAAGAGCAGACACCCCAGCCCTGGTCGGAGGTGGAACCTTGGCCCTTCTGCTTCAGTTGGAACAAACCTCTGACTGTCTCCATTTTTCTACCTCTCCACTGGGGGTGCAGATCATGGAGGCCAATCGTAGACTGTCTCCAGGAGTTAAATGCTGAGTGCCTCTGAAGCAGTTAGAATTTTTTACAAGATTTGTTTAAAAAGATTTATTTATTTATTTGCAAGTCAGAGTTACACAGAGAGAGGAGAGGCAGAGAGAGAGAGAAAGAGAGAGAGAGAGGTTTTCATCCGTTGGTTCACTCCCCAATTAGCCGCCGATCTGAAGCCAGGAGCCAGGAGCTTCTTCCAGGTCTCCCACTTGGGTGCAGGGGCCCAAGGACTTGGGCCATCTTCTGCTGCTTTCCCAGGCCATAGCAGAGAGCTGGATTGGAAGTGGAGCAGCCTGGACATGAACTTGCACCTCTATGGGATGCTGGCGCCAAAGGCAGAGGCCTAGCCTACTACACCACAGTGCCGGCCCCAGCAGTTAGAATTTTTGTTCTGGCACAAAGTCAAAACCATACCCTGAGAGTTATCACTTGGTCCCTAGAGCTGAGCCAGGCCCAAGACTTGTAGGACTGGACTTTCACTCCCTGCACAGAGTGAGTGACACACAGTGTGTCTGTCTGAGTCACAAAGCTCACCAGCACTGCATTTTATATATATCTATATTTATACATAGATATAGATATAAAGACATGTAGATTTCAAAAAAAAAAAAATTGCACCAAACTAAGCTTGTCTTTGAATTCCATGTTCCCGCAAACTCTGGGAAGTACCTTTGTAGGTTTGGGTGAGCCTTTGCAGAAACATGTGGAATTGGAGGAAGCATCCTGCAAAGAATTTTCTGCAGGTCAACTAGGAGGAGACCCTGTCTGGTTAGAAAATGGACCAAATTGTTGCCAAGAGGAAAGTGACACTTACATGACGTATACGGGGGAGGGCCTGGATTCCACCTATTGGATGTTGCTGGCCTGGTACTTACTGCCTGGCTTTCTTAAAGCTACTGTGGGTCGAGTCGCTCTCTCTCCTTCTCTCTCTCCCTCTCCCTCTCCCTCTCTCTCCCCCCTCCCCTTCTCTTTCCCTCTCCCTCTCTCTCCCTCTCTTTCTCTCTCTCTCTCTCTCTCCCTCTCCCTCTCTCTCTCCCCCCTTCTCTCTCTCCTTCTCTCTCTCCCTCTCTCCCCTTCTTTCTCTCCTTCTCTCTCTCCCTCTCTCTCTCCCTCTCTCTCTCTCCCTCTCCCTCTCTCTCCCTCTCCTTCTCTCTCTCCCTCTCTCTCTCCCTCTCTCTCTCTCCCTCTCCCTCTCTCTCCCTCTCCTTCTCTCTCTTCCTCTCTCTCTCTCCCTCTCCCTGTCTCTCCCTCTCCTTCTCTCTCTCCCTCTCTCTCTCCCTCTCCCTCTCCTTCTCTCTCTCCCTCTCTCTCTCCCTCTCTCTCTCTCCCTCTCCCTGTCTCTCCCTCTCCTTCTCTCTCTCCCTCTCTCTCTCTTCCTAATGGTGTGGAACAGAGCTTGAATAGTAAATGTTTCACAGGGACATGCCCCTCTTCTCTGTTACAATACTCTTGGCTTCCATGCTGGACAGGGAGATCAGCTCTTTCACACCTCTGCTCTCCTAGTACTCGAAAGCCAGGGAATACGAGAGGATAACCCAGGTTCTGATGGGGAGGGCAGGCTGGCAGGAGGCAGCTCCAGGCGTCCCCACCGGACGGGAAGGCAGCGGCTGAGGCACGTCAGCTTGGGCTCTGCAGCACTAGAGCACCTGCTCTTATTCTCATTGTATTCAGGTGCCAACCACTGAGCAAGAGGGGGGAGGGAGCAGACAAGGGGTGCAGCTGTAGAGGAGAAAAGGACTGGGGTGGTCGGCCGGGGTGGGGTGCTTAGTGAGACTTGCATTTCCAGCAAGGGTTCTGGCTTGGGTGCTGGCAAATGCTTGCATCTAACGGGCTGTGAGAGCTTCCCCAGGGAACCGGAGCCTTCTCGGTCAGGACCCTGGGGTTCCCTCCACGGTGGCTCGGACTCACCGTCTGTGTCGAGAGAAAAGCCTCCACGCCACCCCTCGGGTGGGCAGACGTAGTTCTCTCTAGCGCAACTGAACTTGCTTCTGAGCCTCCATTTAGACCAGCAGCGGAAGCAGCTTAATCTTTTTTCCGTTTCTCCTGGTGGCCAAAAAAAAAATATTAATCTTTTTTCCATTTCTTCTAATGGTGGAAAGAAAACGTAATCTGGGCATTTCAAGGTAACTCGGTCTCTTCTAATAGAAACCATAGCCACTCCGTGTCTTGCTTTACTGGGTTCGGGCTCTGCTCAGTGGAGATGCCCTTAGCAGGGCTGTTGGCTTCTCTTGGAATCTCTCTACTCCCTGCTGTCTACCCTGGGATGAGGCCTGGGTGCAAGGGGGGAGCTGACAGGACCTTGTGGGGGCCGGTGGTAGGGCGGCTGCCTCGGCTGGGGATCTGCTGACACACCTGTGACCCCAGAGTAGGGAATGTCTGCATCCCAGGCCCCGTGCACCTGCCCACAGGGAGCCTCCGCTCCAACAGGCTGCACAGCACGTCCTTACCTCCTGCTGGGACGTGAAGGGGCGTCTGGGGCTGGGCTGGCTCCCCCAGGGCTCCCTCTCTGTTTAATTATAAAACCCCACCATTTCCTGGGCCTCCAGGGCCCCCTGTGGATCCGGAGCATTTTGGAATTCCACTGGGAATTGGGGCCCCAGACCCCAGTGGAATCCAGTAGGCATGGCCACCGTTGTCTCGCCTATTCTCCTCTCTCTCGGCCCCTCCCCGACTTGTCTTCCGTCGTCGGGGGCAGGAGCCAGCCCCTCCCTCTTCACTGCTTGTAATAAAATCTTGAGCCTGTGAGTTCTCCCAGTCCTGGTTCCTTGGAACCCAGGAGTCTCTCTGTCTGCCTCTCTGTCTCGCTCTCTTAAATCTCATAAAAACCTACCTCACTCCGGCAGGAAAGCCAGAAGAAAGGCTTAGCTTTCACATTGTACAACTGAAATGGAACCTAAAAGCAAAACATGGACTGCTTTGTCCGTTATCTGGGTTCTGCCCGGCCCCTCCTGTTAGAAAGGCCACAGCCCACTGGATTCAATAAAAACGGCCCCCAATGGACAGTGCATGGAGGAGTGAACTGTGTCATTCAGGACAGCCAGTGAGCCCCCTGTGCGTGTGGGCGGCAATGCAGGTGATGTGCAAGGTAGGGGGAGAGCCAGGTGCAAATGCGTTCCTCCAGCTAGGAAGCGCGTGCGGGGTGTCTCCGCGCGGTGGTCTCTGGGGGAACGCCGGGGCTTGGGTTTGTTGCTGATGGAGTGTGACGTGAATTGCTGGTCCCTCTGCTGCTCCCAGAGTCTGGCAGGTGGGCTACATAGCAGTGGTCCCTGGCCTGGAATGAATGAAGTGAGAAGTGCGCCACGTGCGTTCCCCCTGACTTGTTGGGAGGGTGCGGGTGTGAGTGCAGCGTGCACGTAGGTGACAGTTTGGGCAAGTGCACGCCTGCCCCTTAGTTTTATTTGGGTTTTTACAAGTGGGCAGAGTCCAACAGAGGAGGGGACTGTGTGGTGACCCCGTAGTCAGGGTGCTGGCCCACAGACTGTCTTGGCAACGTGTCATCGATCACGTCCAAGGTGGGGGACAACTTGGGGTCTGGAGCCTGGCGTCTCACTCTGGTTTGGCCAGTGATCCTGAGGCCAGGCTACCGTGAGCCGGGAGAGCCACTGCTGCCAACCTCTTCCTAAACAGGGTGGGGGTGGGGTGGGCTGGGGAGGGCTCCTGGAAGGTGGCCAAAATCCCCTCCCGTGTTAACATTCGGCATTCAAGGCAACGCTTCCCAAAAGTACCCAGTGGTTTGGCCTCTGTTTCCTCCTCTGTTAAAGATTGGTCGTGGGAGAAATGCTAAAAGAACACTAATCATTTTTATGTACCGCATTAAAGTAGTTGCATGTGAATAAAATCGACTTTGACTCATGGCTCAAGCTGCCCGGCCCTCGCATGCCCACCCAGACACACACTGTGCAAGGGGAGGAAAATGAGAGGTTCTGCACTCCCAGCCCTCAGCTTTGGAATCACTGAATGTGATTGTTCAACCTGGAGACCATGAACTGGAGCTCCAGCATTTAAATCCTGCCGTTCCCCAGCTCCCATCATTAGGACAAAAGGAATATACAGGAACATGGGTGGGTGGGTGCGGGGGTCTGTCCTGGAAGGGGCCAGAAACCTCAAGGAAGTCCTGGAGGCTAGGGTGCAGGTGGGTCCAGACAGACACGGCTGTCCCACCTCTGAGTCACCCCAGGGGAGCGCTCAGCTGGCCTCCTGCAGAGGAAGAGGGGCTCCTCCAGTCTTCCCTACCACCCGGAAGTCCTTGATGCCTCGAAGCTCTGGTAAAAGAAAATTGAGAAGGAAAGGGCCAGTTTGCTGGTGACTCGTGACCTCCCCTGGACACTGGGAAGACCTGGGAAATGTGTAAAATTCTGCTGCCCAGGTCTCATTGCCAGAGCTGCTGGCTTACATGGTCTTGGGGGCTGTTTAATAAACCTGTGCCATCCGGTTGGGAGCCACTGCCCTTGAATGCGATGGGACCAGCCCGCCACGCTTGGGGGGCTTTCACTGCTGACAGCTACCTGGGTGTTTCCAGGCTTGGCACGCCCACCCACCCGGACACCCAAAGGGCCGGCACTGTGGAGGTGGGTGGCACTTAGGAAGATGGCCAGAGAGCAGGGGCTGCTCCAGGAGTGTCTTGCCTCCATGACAAACACCGAAGACCCTTCCCTCCCACCAGTGGGGCTTCTCATGTTGCCGGTCACAGACGTGGCTTAACTCACCCTCTCTTTCCTTAGCCCTAGAGGATTTAGCCAAGATGGAGCATAATCCCTAGCAGAACATGTTCCAATTCTCCCTTGAAATCCAAGAGGGTGGGTGGGTGGGGGGGCTGGGAGGGATGCTTCATAACAATAGAAAAAGGAAATAAAAACAAAGCAAAGAACAGGATGGCAGAACTAAGATAAGATATGTCAGCTGTTCCAGTGATGGGGGAGGGCTGCACCCACTTTTTACAACATTTTTACTTATTTTATTTATTTGAGACACAGAGGTACGGACAGACAAAGGGAGATCTTCCATCTACTGGCTCACTCCCCAAATGCTCACCACAGCAGGGGCTCTGCTAGGCAGGAGCCAGGAGCCCAGAACTCAATCCAGGTCTCCCACATGGGTGGCAGGGATCCAGCTACTTGAACCATCACAGCTGCCCCCCACCCCAGGGCACACATTAGCAGGGAGCTGGACTCCCCCAGGGCAGAGCTGGAACTTGAATCCGGGGACTCCGGTAGGGGATGTTGTGCATCCCAAGTGGGGTCCTAACCACGAGGCTGGACAGCTGCCCCTAAAGCCGCTTGTTAAAGGACAACAGCTGGAAACGTGGTGGTGCCTTGCCCTGGGGTACCGCGTGCCTGCCTTCATCTGCTGGTGCTGGGGACAGAGTAGAACCTGGTGGCTCCTCTTCCTTAGTGAACTGGAGTGGGGTGACCCCATTCCCTCCCCACTCAGTGATCACCCTTAGCTACCCTATCCAGCACCTGATCTCCTGACACCCATAGACCCCGATATTCTGGGGATTTTTTTCCCCAAGATTTCAAGGTGTGAATGTTTTTTAAAAGAATATTTAATTTTTTAAATAAAGGTAACATGACTCTGATACTAAAACCTGACTAGAATTTAAAAAAGAAATCCCTTCACTTTAAAAACATCTTAAATATAGTAACAAACTCAATCTAGCCGTAGCATAAAAGCTAACAAACTCAATCTAGCTGTAGCATAAAAGCATCGCACATGAACCAGTGTGGTTTCTTGAAGTTGTCACCATTCAAAAACATCTTACTAATAAAGAAAAATGCTTGATCCAGTCGAAATGGAAGTGAGCTTTTTGTTGAGGGAAGCTTGATACATTGATACTAAAGTTTACCTAGCTAATGATTTTATGAGAACAGTTAGGGGATTTTGAGGTAGAAGGATAATGAACAGGAACTTACATTCTGAATACTTACTTTCAAGCTATATTATTTAAATAGATATGTTACTGAAACAGACCTATGGAAAAAAATAGAAAATTCTAAAATACAGCCAGGTGCCCATGGTAATTAAATATATGATACAGATAAAGGTAGTATTTGAAATCAGTGGGGGGAAATGGATTATTTAAGAAACCATGTTGGTTTAACTACTTAAGCATGTTTTAAAAATAATAAATACTCCACTCATGTTGCCAAAATCCAAATGTAAAAGTTCTACCATGCTAAAAATGAGATAAAAATACTGTAAGAAAATTTAGTTGAATATGCATGATGGTGGAGGATAAACCATGAAGGAAAATGTAATTTGACTTTTCATACTGTTTTAAATTTCCGTATATTTGAAAAAAAACACAAACCCCATCCCCTGCCCCATCCCCAACACGAACTCCATAAACAAAATGAGGAAACTAGAAGATTTGCTGGGAATAATGCCTGCACCAAACATGACAGATAACGGGTCAGTATTCGGGGCGTAAAGGAGTTCCTTAACGTTTTAAGAAAAATAATGATAGAAAAGTAAGTCGACAGCAGTTGTGAACATCTTGGAAAAATTCTTATCCTGTGATCATCAAACCACTTTTGAGGAACACTTATAGATACATATGTATAAACAATGTTTTTTTAAAAAAAGTCTGTGAAATTCAAGAGTGAGTTAAAGAGAGGGAAAGAAGGAGTAATAAAGGAGGAGAGGGAGAGAGGGTGAGAAGAAAGGGCCTTAACTGCCCACAACCAGTGATTAAAGAAATGATGTTGATTGATGGAGCTGACAGCCAGTCGGTATCCAGAAGTCCTCTGGGAAGCTGTTCACAATGGTATGCCCAAGAAGATTCCTGAATGAGAAAGACTATATAAATTTATCCACCAATAAAATACAGATATGCCCACAAATCTATTCTCCGAGATGTAGAATCTGAAGGCTTCACGTTGGTTCTCTCTTGAGTTAATGGCAATGAACTTGGTTCAAGTTTACATGCATGCATGTCTATATATTTTTTTACAATTACCATATGTTGATTTAGAACACAGACATCTTTTCATGTTCTGAGGACCCCAGGCTCGGCACCTTGGTGTATCCCAAGGTGTTTTAGGCTGGTCTGTGAATGTTCTGCTGATTCCTGCCCTGGTTCCCGTCTCCTGTCTGTGGCCTGCTGGGTGGCTGCCCCTGGTCGCCAGCCCCTGGGAGAGCTCCCTGACCGCCAAGGGCTCCCGACAGCTTCTGCACCAGATTGTCTTTGTCCCTGGCCTGTTTCCTGGGCACTACCTCCGCACAGGGACTGGAAGCTCCCGGGGTGGGAGATTGTGTCTTGGGTTTTTCTGCTGCATCTACAGAGGCTGGGATCCTCTGTCTGGGACAACTGATGAGGCAGACGCTGGGCCCAGTGCTCAGCCGGAGCGGCTGCAGCGCAGACACAACCTCAGCGGGCCCGGGGCTGCTGCCTGTGGTCTCTCCCAATTCCCCCACCTCCCTAGCTTCTCCTGGATCATGAATTCATCAGGTTAACCTGTGCTTTTTGTCTCCATGTCACGTGGACAGGTTCTAACGCTACCATGGACCAGCCCTGCTGTCGTGGTCTCTATGACTTTGAGCCAGAGAACCAAGGAGAATTAGGATTTAAAGAAGGGGACATCATTACGTTAACCAATCAGATAGACGAAAACTGGTATGAAGGAATCATTCACGGGGAGTCTGGATTCTTCCCCATTAACTATGTCGAAGTGATTGTGCCTTTACCGCAGTGAGCGTGCACCTGCGCCTCCGGAGGTCCTTTCGTAACTGAAATCAATACACAGTGTTCTCCCCGTGTGGCGTTCTGTGATCTGCTTGCTCTCTGGACCACCTCCCGACTTTTGTATGCGTGTTTTCTCTTTCTAATGTAATTTTGTACCACTTTCATTTGTATAAATGATTTTTTTCTTGTCCTAGCTCCATGCAAACAGTTTTTCTTTCTTTGCTTCTTGTCCTGCACGTCATTGGGTTAAATGTCTGTGCTTCCTGTCGCTGAAAACAAACTGGCCCCACTGCAGCCACGTCAGCCAGCTGCCCTCAGCTGCCCGCCCGCGGGGACGCGACATTTGAAACCAAGAAACGCTCCAGTGTTTTGTTTCTTGACCTGATTGACGGCATCTGGTCTCTTCCCTGCGTCGTGTTTTAAGCTTACCTGTGAATAACCCAATAAATACGGCACACTGTCTTGGCAGACGACCTCAGTTATTTTCAGTGTTGCATTGATTTGTGGGCAGTCTTGCTCCCTGGATGGCCATGGGCCGGGTCACGGTGTTTCACTTAGCTGATGGCTCCTGTCCCACATCAGCAGGCTCCTTTCCCACCCAATGGGACATCTTCCTTTATTCTCCTTTCAAGATCATCTATAATAAAGAACCCAATTCAAGCTTCGTGGGCGGCCAGATATTGGGTGGGTTTTTCCAGAGTGGATGAAAAAAACCTGGTATGGGTGCTTGGGAGTTGTGGGGTTGGGGTCTGTGCCCAACAGTATGATCACCTAGGCTCAGTGAGCCAGCCCCTGGTTTTGCCTGGGGTGTCCACTTGCTTGTTGTATCCTTGGGCCCCCAGTTGTACTAGAGTGAGGGGCAGGCCTGAGAGTCACTGAATGGCTTGGCCAGGATCCAGGCACCAAATTCAGACTGTTCACTGTCCATAGAAGTGCTCCCAAAGTCACTTGGAAAGGTGCAACTGTTCATTGGCATTTGTCACACAAGTGCCAGAGGGCAATGGCTCCCATAAACCAGGTTTCCAAGTTTCCCGAGCCCATAGTACCTTGGTAAGTTGACAATGACATGCTTTCCCATAGGCCACACACACACATGCACACGGCACACATACACACACAAACGCACACACCCATGCAGACACATGCACACACACAAACGCACACACCCATGCATACCCACACATACATGCACAAACACATGTGCACACGTACACACATACACACGTGCACACACATGAACACATGTGCACATGCATATTCACACACATGCACACATATACACATCCCTTCTCCAAAAGAGAGGTTTTCAATATCTCTAATGAAACAGTAGTAACGGCTGCCATTTATTATATGCTCCAGGTGTCATTCCAAGTATTTTACATAAATGAGGCCCTTTAATTCTCCTAAGTCAGTCTCTGGGGTCAGTTAGATACTGAAATAGGGCTAAGTAACTTGTCCACAGCCACACAGTCAATGAAATGGCAGAGCTGGGAGCCTCACCACAACAGTCTCCCTCTTATACCCACAATCTTCTCTGTTCTCCCAGACAACCTCTCCTAATAGCCCTAACTCTCCTGCTGCCACATTAGAAATTTACTAAAGGGGAGACCCATGTTGTGTAATAGCACGCAGTAAAGCTGACGTCTCCAATGCCAGCATCCCATATGGACACCAATCCGTGTGTTGGCTGCTCCACTTCCCATCCAGCCCCCTGCTAATGGCCTGGGAAAAGTAGAAGAAGATGGACCAAGTATTTGGGCCCCTGCAACCCACATGAGAGACCCAGATGAAGCTCCTGGCTTCAGCCTGGCCCAGGGCTGGCTAAATGAACCAGCGGATGGAAGATCTCTCTCTCTCTCTCTCTCTCTCTCTCTCTCTCTCTGTCTCTCCCTCTCTATAACTATGACTTTGAAAAGAAATATTTTTGAAAAGAAATTTGCCAAGAGGAATGAGAGATGGAGGATGACTCTCATTGTCTATGATATGCTTTGGGACCTTGTTGGGAGCCACAGTCACTGACGTTAATTGGGAGCTATAGACTCAACTTCTCTTCAGTGATAACCAAAGGGGGACCAAAGGGTAGGCAATTTATATTAGATTCCTTGCGTGGGTAGCAAACCTTTTTTTTTTCTGCCAAGGGCCACTGGATATTATATTATATTATAACATCATGCACAACTCATACACAACTATTAACTTAAAAATAGCCTCTGATATGGGTTTATTGAATTTTGGGTCCTGCCTGCGGTTGCCTTGGCAGGGACAGAACAAATGATTTCATGGGCCTTCTGTGGCCCAGGGCCCAGATGTTCTCCACCCCTGCTAGAGGAATTGAAATGCAGCTGTGTCACCGCCAGAGCGGGGCTCAGGAGGAGACATGAGGACCGTGACATGGTACCGAGCTGCAGGAATGTGCAATTCCTGTGCAGGTCATTGGCCTATGGGCCCAGTGTGCCCTGTGGGGTCCCTATCTCCACAGGCTACACTCAGATGCTCAGCAATCACTTGGTCCATGACACTGTGACACCAGCGGCTTGGCTTCCCTTCATCCAGTTCTTCTCAAGTCCACTGCCGCCTGCGGGTACCTCCCTCCCTCTGGGTGTCATGGCTGCTGCTGGATCTCCCTTGCTCCATTGGGTACCTGCTGCTGGATCTCCCTTGCTCTGTTGGGTACCACCCGGCTGCCTGCAGAGAACATTACTCCTGAGGCAGTGGAAACTTGGCTACCTCCAGACCACCTGCCACCCTCTCTTGGGAAATGCAGAAGAATGTTGCTCCTGCTGCCTGTGTTGCTTCCTGTAGGAAGGGCCCCAAAGCAAGTATGCTCGGGCATCACTATTTCATGAAGATTAATAAAATAGTTCCTTTGGTCCTGCCTTTAGGCTATAATTTATAGCTTTTAAGTGTGAGTGCAGATAGCAGCTATACCAGAAGAGGAATATGAGTGGTAGATACCCCCACACCTTAACCTTTCTCTGATGATAAGATGGTGTGATTACATGACTTATCTATCGTCACATAATGCTGTGTAACAATCCACCCCCCAAATTAATGGCTTCATAATACCCACTTATTACATAACACAGCTAAGCCGTTCACCAGGCTGGGGATTCAGTCTGCTGGTTATTTGTATCATGCATAGGAAGGGCAGAGAGAGCTGGCTGTTGGCTGGAGTGACCCGGCTCTGCTCCACACGTGTGCCTGCAACAGGCTAGCCCAAGGGTGCTCTCATGGTGAAGACAGAGCTTCAAGAGCACAAACAGAAAAGCTCAATTTTTTTTGAAGTCTGTTGACCCCCAGCTGCAACCTTCTATGGGCCAAACAAGTCACCACAAAGCTGGGAGGATTCTCCATCATCAACTTCATCAAAGGGTGAAGTTGGACATCCACTGGCCACAGTTGTAGATATCCACAGGTGTTGACTAGTCTTAGGTTGTGTTTATCATCTGGCTTCTTCTTCCTTGAGACTATGTTCTTCTCAGACTCCTCGGTCCTCTCACAGACTCCTCACAGGCACACGGGCCAGATATTTTTGACCTTCAACATCGGCTGCTTTCTGAGATTCAGAAGCCTAGCCTCACCTTTTTCCCCGAGTAGCTCTTGTTTTGCCACTGACTCAACAGGATCGAGTCCCAGAAGACTCACCTAGGGTCTTCTTAGGAGACAATAACGACCATGGGCATGGACTTGACTCCAGGAATTGGATTTTATTTAAATCTCCACCCAACTCCTTCCCTGCACCGGCACGGAACAAGGTCAGCTCTAGATCTGACCAACGGGAGCATCTGGAGCTTACAACTTAGTCTTAGCCTTTATTTCTCCTTTTTTTTAGTTTTAGCCTTCATTTCTATCCTTTAACATTGATTTATTTTACATGTAAAAGCTCATTTATATTAGGTTTAGGTGTTTTCAAGCATGATGCCACTTTCAATTCTTCCTTGTCTTGGAGCTCTATTAGTCCAACCCTCTTAGATCAGAAGTGACAGGTTAGGAGTAGCGGCATGAATTCCCTTAGGTTGTGATTTGTATGCGGTCAGCCTGGGTTCTGAAACACTCTTTGCCATTCCGTGAACTTAGCCATGAAGACCCTGCTCTGTGGGTGAGGTCTGGAGCCTTCTCTGGGTGAGTAAGTCTTTCTGGTTCTGGGGCTCAGAAGAAGAATGCTTGGAGGTCTGAGCTATGTTTCCCACTACTGGCTCCTCCAGTTTTGAGATGATCTCTTCATTTATGGATTTTCCTCATCTTTTTGTCTTCCATCTCAATCAGATTTTATTTGAACCTGGCTGTTTGTGCAGGATGCAGTGGGAGAGCCCTGAGGGAGTGGAGTAGCAAATGGGAGAGGCTCTCATGGTCCCAGGGCGTGTGTCTGGGCTTTGGTGTGCTGCACTTGCGTCTCTGTTCCTGACAGTTTTCTGCCGACTTGCTTTGGAATACCTTCTGTGTTCAACCATGCAGACGTTGCTCAAGTTCAACAGTGTTTCCTCCCTCTATTGTGTTTTGTCACTTAGGTATAGCGATCATTAGGGTCGTTTCTCTTCTGGATGACAAACAACACAGAAATATCAACATTCCCTCTCTAGCTGCACTCCCCATACATTAGTTATCAGATCCAGAATGTGGTTTTATCAATATGAAACCAGGTGGGCTGGGGTGAATGTTGCTGTGAGGCTACTGATCTGGGATCAAGTCTCACCTCTGATTCTTATCCAACCTTTATGACAATGAGCACGGGAGGCAGCAGGTGATGGCTCAAGTACTTGGGGTCCTGCCACCCACCTGAGAGGCTGGGGTGGAGTTCCTGGCTCCTGGCTTTGGCTTAGCTCATCCCTGGCTGTTGTTGGCATTTGAGGAGTGAACCAGCTGATGAAAAATTGATCTCTCTCCCTCCCTCTTCTCTCTCCCTCTTTCTTTTCACTCTGCATTTCAAATGAATAAATACTTGTTTTAGTTTTTAAAGACAAGTTTTAATAAAACATCATATTCCTTTTTGTGTCTTTACAAGTCACTTACCAAGGGTAATTATTCTCTTCCCTCTAATCACTGTCTAGTGATTGTTCACTCCAACCCCAACTCTAATCATGCTGATGTTAGTGTTGATTTTGAGCACAAAGGTTCTTAAATGTGGTTTGCACGTATTTCTATCTAAAGTTCCAAATAAATCCAGAATCTTGACAACTTAATGCTAAGTGAATCAATCTTAAAAAGTAGAGATGTGGTGGACTTTATTATCTGATAATAACAGCAGGGTTAATTAGAAATAAAAGCTGTATTTCCCCTGTGCTAGTCTTGGGAATTAGGTTGCCCCCAAAGCGTAGGAAGCTGTCAAGAAGAGATAGAGTTCAGACGTGTTAGCTAAGTGGTTCTCCCCTTGTGCATTAGAATATGTTCAGCATTTTGGTAATGTGTCTATTCCTCACCCCTACAGTTTGAATTAATTTATTAGAGGTAAGCCTGAGCCTGGGTGGTTGTTAAAAGCCCCTGAAATGAGTCCAAGACACATCCAGTGTTGTGAACAGTGCTGTAGATAAACAGAGGCAACAGCGAGAGTAGGGAAGCCTTGTTCCAGCAAGCGGAACCCCTCTTTCCACCTGAGTTCTGAACAAACCAAGGCACAACACAAGGGTTGAAATAGAGGATAGTCTGTATATGATCTGTGCCATGGAAGGTAAGTCACAGCATGGAACTAGGATGAGCTCCGAAAGATCCACTGAATACTCCGGAATGGTCACAATACTCACCGTGTCCAGGGAGTCCTGGACCACCACCATCTCCCCCACCAGGGACAGAGCCTTTCCCATCAGGCTTAGTGTATAACTGAAGGCAACCGATCAGCTCCAAGGGCGGGGTTGGGGGGGCTGCGATGCTCACTCACTCGAAGAGCCTCGGCTGACTCACAGGAACGCTGTGAGAAAATCCCTCCTTGTGGAAACCAGAAGGGAGAAGCAACTAACTCTGAAGAATGCAAATGAGAAAGGCATGAGGGGACTCCAGCACATACATGGAAATAATGGAATTAAGAGGTTTGGGGCCTTGGCTACTGGGTAGCAGGTTGAGCTGCGCCTGCAACACATCCAGTATTCCATAAGGAAATGGTAGTTCAGACCAGGCTGCTCTGCTTCCCATCCAGCTTCCTGCTAACGCACCTGGAAAAGCAGAGAAAGATGGCCTAAGCTACATGCATCGCTACCATCAGCGTTGGAGACTGGGATGGAGTTCCTGGCTCCTGGCGTCAGCCTTTCCCAGCCCTGGCTGTACCGGCTGTTTGGGGAGTGAACACTGCATGGATGATTACTCTTTTTCTGTCTCTCTCTGTAACATGGCCTTTCAAATGAATAAATAAATCTTTTAAAATATAAAAGATTGGTATATTTCGGTGCAAAAAAATTAAAAATCATGTATAGTTTTTCCATAATATGTATTTCCATGAACTTAAAAAAAAAGATTTATTTATTTATTTGAAAGGCAGAGTTACAGAGAGGCAAAGGCAGAAGCAGAGAGAGAGAGATCTTCCATCCACTGGTTCACTCCCCAAATGGTCACAATGGCTGGAGCTGGGCTGATCCAAAGCCAGGAGCCAGGAGCTTCTTTCAGGTCTCCCACATGAGTGCAGGGGCCCAAGCACTTGGGTCATCTTATACTGCTTTCCCAGGCCACAGCAGAGAGCTGGATTGGAAGTGGAGCAGCCAGGACTCAAACCGGTGCCTATGTGGGATGCCAGCACTGCAGGTGACAACTTTACCTGCTATGCCACAGCACCAGCCCCTCCATGAAACTTTTGAAGAACACTTGCATGCATGGATTTCAATATGTTTTGCGCCAAAATAAACTTGTTTTTTTTTAGCTCTATTTTCCATGAACTTTTTAAAGTGCACTCACACTTCAAAGAAGAGAGGCCAAAAATGATCTATGTGAAAGAGAAAATGGGACATGTAATATATATATATATATATATATATATATATATATATATGGCCTCTATAGCTGCTTGTAAAGTTTATTTTGGTATGAAGAAATAAGAAAAAAAAATAAATTGCCTGAAGATTGGAAAACCAAGAAATAAAATCATGCATTTGTAGAAAACAGGATTGAATATATAGAAAACTAAGTAATCTACAGAAAAAAACTAGTAGAACTTACGAGCAAAATTACTAAGGTCATAAGACAAATTCAACATGCAAATATCAACTATGTTCTTATATACTTGCAGCAATTATTATATATTACATTTACTATTAAGATAATAGTAACAACAGTAACATGCCATTTTCAATGGTTTCAGAAGGCATAAAATTCTTATACGCGTTTTAACAGCAGATATGTAAGACCTTTATGTTGAAAATATTAAAAAATTGCACATACAAATAAACATCTTAGTTGGAGAGATATTATGAAAGTGTATGTTATGCCCACATTTGGTTACCAATCCAATGCAATTCTAATAAAAACGTCAACCACCCACTTTGTTGATTCTAAAGTTACGTGGAAACACAATTCTCCTCGAACAGCTAAAACAAGGAGAACTATAAAGTATCAGATTTTTAAGACAGCATAAAGTCACAATAATCAAAAGTGTGAAATTAGCATTATGTTAGATAACAGGCCAAGAAAATAACACAGGGAATCTAGACATTAGCTCACATTGTCAATTTGTCTTTAACAAAGATACTGAGGTGATTCAGTGGGGGAATGAAAAGCTGTTCTCTACAAAATAAAAAAAAAAAATAACCTTTACCCTACTTCACATCATACATCAGTTCAAAATTTATCACAGACCTAAACAGCTAAAATCTTAAAGCTTTTGAAAGAAAACTTGGAGGGGTTGGTGCTGTGGTGTAGCCGGTAAAGCTGCCACCTGCAGTGCTGGCATCCCATATGGGTGCCGATCCGAGACCCGGCTGCTGTTCTTCTGATCCAACTCTCTGCTGAGGCCTGGGAAAGCAGTAGAAGATAGCCCAAGTCCTTGGATCCCCTGCACCCACGTGGGAGACCTGGAAGAAGCTGCTGGCTCCTGGCTTTGGATCAGCCCAGCTCCAGCCGTTGCGGCCAATTGGAAAGTGAACCAGCGGATGGAGGACCTCTCTCTCTCTCTCTCTCTCTCTCTCTCTGCCTCTCCTTCTCTCTCTGTAACTCTGACTTTCAAATAAATAAATAAATCTTTTTTTTTAAAAAAAAGAAATAAAACATGGAAAAAACATCTTTAAAATCTAAGGTAGGCATAGTTTTAAAAATTTATTTATTTGAGAAGGAGTTACAGAACAGAGAGGGAGAAACAGAGACAGAGACAGATACAGAGGTCTTCCATCCACTGGTTCACTGCCCAAAAGGCCACAATGGTGGGAGCTGGGACAATCTGAAGTCAGGAGCCAGGAGTTTCCCCCAGGTCTCCCATGTGGGTGTAGGGGCCCAAGGACTTGGGCCATGTTCTACTGCTTTCCCAGGCCATCAGCAGAGAGCTGGATCAGAAGGACAGCAGCCAGGGCATAAACCAGCACCCATATGGGATGCCGGCGCTGTAAGTAGAACCTTAGTTTACTATGCCACAGCACCGGCCCCAAGGTGGGAATAATTTCTTAGAGTGCAAACAGCACCAACAGCAAAAGGTACAATTGATAAATAGGATTTCACTAAAATTAAAAATGATTAGGGCCAGCATTATGGTATAACAGGTTAAGCCACTGCTTGTAATGCCAGCATCCCATATGGGCGCTGGTTTGAGTCCCAGCTGCTCCACTTCCGATCCAGCTCCCTGTGAATGTACCTAGGAAAGCAGTAGAAGATGCCCCAAGTACTTGGGCCCCTGTAACCACATGGGAGACCCGTAAGTTTCCTGGCTCCTGGCCTAGCCCTGGTCATTGCAACCATTTGAGGAGTGAACCAGTGGATGAAAAATCTCTCTCTCTCTCTCTCTGTAACTGTGCCTTTCAGATAAATAAAATAAATCTTTTATTTTTTAAAAAATGTCTGCTCGAGGATTGGCAGGATGGTCAAATATAAGGGCCCAACTTTAGCCTCCTCCTTCACAAAGGAGAATCAGAAATAAACAGTTGTATTTTGAGGTCAGTAGCACTGAACACAAGCAAGAGAAAAGCAGGAACCCAGTAAGACACTCACCTTGGACAGCAGCAGCCAATTTAGTTCTCAACAAAGGTGCCAAATACATACCCTGGAGAAAGAACAATCTCTTCAATAAACGGTGTTGGGAAAATTTGATATTTGTATGCAAAATATTGATGCTTTTCCTTCCTTCTCACTCTATACAAGGATCAACTTGAGATGGTATTGAGCCCAAGTCCCGCGTGGGAGACCTGGAAGAAGCTCCTGGCTCCTGGCTTCGTTGCGGCCATCTGGGGAGTGGACCAGCAGATGGAAGACCTCTCTCTCTCTCTCTCTCTCTCTCTCGCCTTCCTCTCTCTCTCTCTCTCTGCCTCTCCTCTCTCTGTGTAACTCTGATTTGCAAATAAATCTTAAACACCTACATGTAGGAAGTGAAACTGAAAATACTAGAGGAAAGAAAACATAAGGGAAACATTTCAAAACATTGGTATAGGTTACAATTTGAAGGGGCAAAGGCCCAAAGCACAGGCAACAATGCAAAACTAGACAAACGACAAAAATATTCATAAATTATTGAAAAGATAATATATAAGGAACTCAAAAAACTTAACAAAAATCTAATTAAATGGGTGAATGATTTGAACAGACATTTCTCAAAAGAAGAAATACAAATGGCCAACCAATACAAAAAGATGCTCAATACCATTAGCCATGAGGGAGATGCAAATAAAAACCATAATGAGATATCATCTCACCCCAGTTAGACTGCCTATTAATAAAAAGACAAAAGCAAAGTGAGAAAAAGAGAAGTGCCGGTGAGGATGTGGAGAAAAGGAAACTGTACATTGCTGGTGGGAATGTAAGCTAGTACAGCATGGAGATTCCTCAAAAAGCTTAAAATAAGTCTACCATAGGACCCAGCTGTCTCTCTTCTGTATATATCCAAAGGAAAATAGATCAGCGTATCAAAGAGATGCATGCATTGCCATGTTTAGTGTGGCTGTACTCACAATAGCCAAGATATGGGATCAACCTACGTGCCCAGTAACAGATGAACGGATGAAGAAAATGTGCTCTGTATACACAGCGGAATGTTGTTTAGACCCAATGAAGGATGAAGTCCCGTCATTTGCAGCCAAAGGATTGGAGCTGAACATTATACCACATGAAACAGGTGCAGAAAGACAAATGCCACATTTCTGTCTCATAGGGGACGATTGAAAAAAAAGTTTATTTGAATGTAAAATAGTGATTGCCAGAGGTTGGGAAGTGATGGGGAGGGGAGAGGGAAAGAGGGAGGTTGGCTTAATAGGTTCCCAGAGAGGTAGAAGGATTAAGTCCACCTTAGCTGTTATATATTTCATGAAGAACTAGAAAAAATGGGCTTGAAGGCCCCAAACATAAGGAAATTATAAGGAGATGAAAATACCAATCACCGGGGCTGGCGCTGTGGCGCAGCGGGTTAAAGCCCTGGCCTGAAGCACCAGCATCCCATATGGGTGCCAGTTCGAGACCTGGCTGCTCCACTTCCAATCATTAGCTCTCTGCTGTGGCCTGGGAAAGCAGTGGAAGATGGCCCAAGTCCCGCGTGGGAGACCTGGAAGAAGCTCCTGGCTCCTGGCTTCGTTGCGGCCATCTGGGGAGTGGACCAGCAGATGGAAGACCTCTCTCTCTCTCTCTCTCTCTCTCTCTCCTTCCTCTCTCTCTCTCTCTCTGCCTCTCCTCTCTCTGTGTAACTCTGATTTGCAAATAAATCTTAAAAAAATACTAATCACCATGATTTGAAGAGTATACATTGTATAAATGTCTCTAAAATCACATTGTACCAGTTAAACTTGTATAATTTTTACATGTTAATTGAAAAATGCTAAACCTCTTGTAGAATATAAAAAATTAAAATCTGCTTGTCTAAAGAAAAGCACCTCTAGAGACATGAAAGACAAATCACAGACTAAAAGAAAATATTCGTAATACCTATATCTGACGATAGCTCTCTGTACTTTTAAATATATAAAGAATTCTCACAAGTCAATAATAACTGATCTTAAGTGATCCAAAGATTTGGAAGGGCACTTCACAAAACGAGATATACAAATTCCCAATAAGCATGTGACAAAGCACACAGCACCATTACTTATCAGGAAAATGCCAAGTGCTGGTGAGGAAGTGGGGCAACTGAAATTTTCATTCACTGCTGGCATGGCCAGGTAAAACGACACAACATAGATGGATGTAGAAAAGAAGCTGGGAAACCAGTGGAAAATGCTAAAAGCACTACCGGGCAGGTGGAAGGTGGCGTGGTGATCTGACAATGCAAGTGCTGCACCTGACTATGAGAGAACAGGGCAAGAAATTCGTGGCTTTAATCACAAACAGGATGACTCAAACTAGGGGATATTTCCCCTGTGTGTATTACTGGGGATGAAGGCTAAGCTGCTGAAACAAACAAATCCAATAATATTCTTACTTGGAGATAATAGAACTTTATTTCTGTCTCGTATAACAGTCCTGATACAAGCGATCCGGATGTGAGGGCCAGCCTGCTTCATGTAGCCATTCAAGTTCTCAGATTCCTTAATGCTTGACCGTCCTGGGAGATGTTATCACCATCTGCATAGTCAGAGTTGGGATGCTGTCATACGTGCATTTCAGCCATGGAGAAGGAGATATGTTCCTGTACAGAGCACATCCAGTGACTTATGCATCATGTTGTTACAGCCCATATGAACCCGGAACTTGCTCTATCCGTGGCGCCAAGGCCAGGCAGAAGGCCTGGGAACTGTTGTCTTCACTATACACCTGAGACCTGTCTCAGAAAACTACAGCCACCTGTCCAGGCTTGCTGAGGAACCAGGTGATGCTGAATCTTCCACCAGATACCCACAGAGAAGGCCGACAGACAGCATAGTGAGCCTGGTTCTTAGAAGAGGGTTTATACCAATCTGCTTCCAGCCCATGGTTGGAAACAAAGTTGCGTAAAGTACCTCTGCCCTCTGGCTCTGAGTTTTGCACAAGAAGTTCTCTGTACAGCTTGCATCAAGTCATCTTTTTTTCCTATTTTTAAAAAAATCCATGCAAATTTTATCTTTCATTGTAAAATATATCCAGGACTTTTCAGATGTCAAAATCATTTCAAGGGTGGGACTTGTGGTGCAGTGGGTTAAGCTGTCATTTGGGATGCCCTCATTCCATATTGGAATGCCAGTTCAAGTCCTGACTACTTTGCTTCTGATCCAGCTTCCTGCTAATGCATCTGAGAGGCAGCAGGTGATGGCTCAAGGGGGAGACACAGATGGAATTTCTGGCTCCTGGTGTCAGCCTGGTCCAGCTCAGCTGTTGTGGGCAACCAGCGAAAGATCTCTCTCTTTCTCTCTCTCTCTCTTTCTCTTTGTGTGTGTGTGTGTGTGTGTTTGGATTTATTTTTTAAATTTAGTTATTTATTTGAGAGGTAGAGTTACAGACCATGAGAGGGAGAGACTAGAGAAAGGTCTTCCTTCCAATGGTTCACTCCCAAATGGTTACAACGGCTGGAGCTGCAGCAATCCAAAGCCAGGAGCCAAGAGCTTCTTCCTGGTCTCCCACATGGATGCAGGGGCCCAAACACTTGAGCCATCTTCTACTGCTTTTCCAGGCCATAGCAGAGAGCTGGATTGGAAGAGGAGCAGTCGGGACTAGAACCGGTGACCATATGAGATGCCGGTACCTCAGGCGGAGGATTAACCTGCTATGCCACAGTACCGGCCCCTTGTGTGTGTTTCTATATTGTTCTGCCCTTCAAGTACATGAAAATAAATAAACATTAAAAAAATTTCTGAAGTTGCAGTAGTTTTATTTTTCTAATTTTAAAAGTAATATTAGGGTACTTAGAAAAGTTCATGGGAAATGGAATTTAAAATGTTTATTTTGGTGCAAAATGATTAAATGATTTGAAATTCATGCATAGTTTTTCATAATATACACTTTCTATGAACTTTCTGAAGACCTCTTGTATGGATCTATAATAGAAAAAATTCAGAATATGTATCAATTCATAAGAATAAGTCTCCTTTTATCCTGCAACCTCAAAATAATTACTATTGTCAACATTTTATCTACTTCCAAGTCGTGTCCATGCTTATGTATATATTCATATATATTCTTCCATACAATTGGAAGCATATATATAGTGATTTTATCTCTATATTAATAATTACAGATCTAAATCTATGGTTTATTGATTATGTATATTTTATTGTATCACTATAGCATAACATATAAGCAAGCTCTTACTGTTACACATTTCCTGTATAACAGAAAAAGACGCTATACCCAACATTCTTGTTTATTGTGTCAATTATTTCCTTATGGGACTGGTATTGTGGAACAGTGGGTTAAGCCACCACTTGTGAAACCAACATCCCATATCAGAGTTCCTGTTCAAGTCCTGGCTGCTGCTCTTCCTATCCAGATCCCTGCTAATGCACCTGGGAAAGCAGTGGGAAATGGCCTAAGTAGTCGAGTCCCTGCCTCTCACATAGGAGATCTGATGGAGTTCCGGGCTCTGGCTCCAAACTGGCTCAGTTCCAGCCATTGCGGCCATTTGGGAAATGAGCCAGCAGATGGAAGATCTCTCTCTCTCTCTCTCTCTCTCTCTCTCTCTCTCTCTCTCCCTATTTCTCCCTGTCACTCTTTCAAATAAATGAATAAACAAATAAATATACCTTAAAATATTTCCTTATGATACATTTCTAAAACTTGAAAAAATGAGTCAAAAGGACAAACATTGAACTTAGATATGTTTAAATTTGATATGTTAATCTCATTATAGTACCTCAACTTCTCAAAACCTGTACCAACTTATATTTCTTATACCAATATGTTGGATATTCATTTCCTTCTACCCTTGTTAATTCTGGGTAAAAAAGTTATTGAACTTTGTCCTCCAGGCTAAATGATACATCTCTATTATTTACTTTGAATTTCTTGGGCCAGCGTTGTGGTACAGCAGGTTAAGCAACCATCTGCAATGCTAACATCCCATAGGAGCTCCACTTCCAAACCAGCTTCCTGCTAATGCATCTGGGGAAACAGCAGAAGACAGACCGACCGCGTGGGCCCCTGCCACCCATGGGGGAGATCCGGATGGGGTTCCAGCCTCCTGATTTTGACCTGGCCCAACTCTGGCCATTGTGAACCAGCAGATGTAAAATCTCTCTTGGAGTCTTTCCCTCTCTCTCTGTAACTGTACCTTTCAAATATAAATGTATCTAAAAATAAATAATATTTATTGTTTATATAAATAAATATTTCTAACATGTTTATTATTAATAAATAATATATTATTTATAATAAATTATAAATGAATCTTAAAAAGTAATTTGAATTTCTTTGCTTACTAGTGAGGTTGATCTTCTCATATCTTTATTGGCCATTTTTAGTTTTATTTTAGCCATTGCTTTGTTTCTTTAACATTCACTTCTGATTTTTAAGAGTTCTTTTATTGCTAGTGTTAATTCCTTATTTATTATATATGATGATTCTTCATAGGTCCATGGCTTTCTTCAACATTTTTCTTTCTTTTTGTTCCTCCGACTGAATAGTTTCAGATGATCTTTGAGTTCACAGATTGTTTTCTCTTGCTTGACTGAGCCTATCACTGAAGCTATTTCTATTGAAATTTTCAGCTCAGATAGTGTATTCCTCAACCCCAGTATTTGGTGCATTTTTATGGTTTATATCACTTTGTTGAACTTCTAATTTTGTCTATGTATTGTCCATGTGATATTTATTTTTCTGTGCAATCTTGTTGCACACTAATTATCTCTGATAATTATTTTTAACTCCTTATTAGTCAAATCATAGCTCTCCACCTCCCTGGGGTCAGCACTGGAACTTTATTTTTATCATTTTCTGCCTTCTCTTACCCCAGAAAAGCCAGAATGGTGTCAAGAGCCACCTGGTTATTTTCCCTGGACATTTTCAGATTCTGCGCCTTTCCCCACAACAGCAGAGTCAGGGCAACCGTTGAGACCTGCACCTGCTGTTGCGATCTCTGTGCCGTCTGTGGGAGCTTCTGCAGGCTGCGCACGGCGATGCCCCGGGTGTCATCCAGAGAGTGCACGGGGCACATGGAGGCATGTGGTGGCTGGTTGCCCGGGGACAGGGAGTCCTCGGATGAGTAGCACTGGGGAGTGCTTGGGAAGGCTTCGTGATGGAGGTCGTGGGCTGTTAAGCAGGATCTCAGCCGCTAAGCAGGCTGCCATTGAGAACTGCATGCTCTCTGCTACGCACTCCCTTCCCTTCTCCCTGTTGCTGATCATCCCCGGGTGACTCAGCCACACTGATTCCCTCAGTGCTCTGGGTGGAGCGAGACACACGTGGGTCTTGAGCAATCTCCTGAATGGTGGGGGGAGGGGGACTGGGCACTCACTTCACTCTCACTTCCTCTGGGAGAAACCGCAGGGCAAGGGGGCCTCACTCAGCACCAAGTGGGTGCAGCGATGCAGGTAAAGTGAAACTGCTCTTGAGTTCTTTTCCTTTTGTCCACATCCCAGGGGTGTTGGAACGTCAGCCACACTGTGGGGCTCCTACAAAGATGTATTCTCATCCCTGGGCTGTTGTCAAAGCCCCATGTTTTGTGTGTGAAGGGGCCAGAGCTGAACCTCTCATTCTGCCATCTTGCTGAGGTCACTCTCAAGTTTTTTTTTTTTTTTTTTTTTTGATAGGCAGAGTGGACAGTGAGAGAGAGAGACAGAGAGAAAGGTCTTCCTTTGCCGTTGGTTCACCCTCCAATGGCCATCACGGCTGGCGCACTGTGCTGATCCGAAGGCAGGAGCCAGGTGCTTCTCCTGGTCTCCCATGGGGTGCAGGGCCCAAGCACTTGGGCCATCCTCCACTGCATTCCCGGGCCACAGCAGAGAGCTGGCCTGGAAGAGGGGCAACTGGGACAGGATCGGTGCCCCGACCGGGACTAGAACCCGGTGTGCCGGCGCCGCAAGGCGGAGGATTAGCCTAGTGAGCCGCGGCGCCGGCACTCTCAAGTTTTTTTAAACCCATCTTTCTACCTCCCTCTTCCCAGAGCCCCAGTCGTCACCACAGCCGGTCATCAGATCGTCACGTGATCTCTCGAACCTCACAAGTTGCTTTTACCTACCTGGAAATTTCTCTTCTTCTGGTCTCCCAGATCCTTTCATTTCTAGGTTGTTCCACGCATGCGTGTGTGTATGTGTGTGTGTGTATTTTGTGTTGACTAAGCAGTGCTTCTTGTCCACTTTAAGTCCAAGAGAAGGATCAGCGCTGATTGAGCAAGTAGAGAATTACTCCATCTTTGAAGGCAAAGGGGACAGCGCTCTTGCAAGCTGTGCTGGTCACTCTCTCTTCTTTTGTCCTCGTCACTCTACTTACAGTGTTCACGTCCCTTTTTGGCAGAGTCCAGAAAGGGCACTCAGAGGGCACAGTTCTTTTCCTTCATTGCAAGGGCCACTGTCACCAGAGCATTGGCTACCACTGAATTCAGCAACCTTCTGAGTCCCAGTTATGCAGATGATTCGCCTCCCCAGTTTCCAGCAAATTCTATGATCTCAATTGGTAATTTCAGTAAGGGAGTGGCTGGTTTGAGCAAAACATTTGAGCCCACGCTATCGTCTGGAATTGGAAGACTCTACCTGACCTGAAATTTCATGTCAGTATCAATTTTTAAATCCCCTTTCCATTTTTCCTTATTTAGACTTTGTACAACACTAGATGCTTTGCTCTCCATGTTCCTGTTCCCATAAATGAATTTGGAGATAATTTGCTTTACAAAATCTTTTGGTTTCTTTCTTAATAATACACTGCCCTGGCACACATTTGCTGAAATAGCATTAGGCAATTTCATGGGAAATGCTAAGTAAGTCTCACTCTCGCTTTCATGGTTAACCCAAGACCCAGGCTAGGATTGAATATCAGACTTGCCTTGGAGGAATCTGGGTGTATCATTCAAGTTGAAGTTGATGATGGAAGAGAAGAGAGCTGGGAAAAGTCCGTTCAAGCCAGAGCTACTGAGTCAAATGAGAGCGTGGTGAAGATCCAGGCAGGAATCCAAAGGGACTCTTCATGACTGCTTCTCAGCTTTGATTTTGGAGACAAAGATATACGCTTCTGGTGTTTTCACTTTTGGGGTAAAAGATACTTGTGTTATATGCACAGGACAGCAATTGTTTTCCTTACACACAGACCTGTGGAAAGATGGTAGAACAGGCAGCTAACTATCATTACCATCAACTTCTTTTTTTCTTTTTTTTATTTTCTTTTAATTTTTTTTTTGACAGGCAGAGTGGACAGTGAGAGAGAGAGACAGAGAGAAAGGTCTTCCTTTGCCGTTGGTTCACCCTCCATGGCCGCCATGGCCGCCGCGCTGTGGCCGGCGCACCGCGCTGATCCGAAGGCAGGAGCCAGGTGCTTCTCCTGGTCTCCCATGGGGTGCAGGGCCCAAGCACTTGGGCCATCCTCCTCTGCACTCCTGGGCCACAGCAGAGAACTGGCCTGGAAGAGGGGCAACCGGGACAGAATCCGGCGCCTACCTTCTTTTTTTTAAAGATTTATTTTATTTATTTGAAAGACAGAGTTACAGAGTGAGGTAGAGACAGAAAGAGAGGTTTTCCATCTGCTGGCTCACCCCCCAGATGGCCACAACGCTTGGAGCTGTGCCGATCCGAAGCCAGGAGCCAGGAGCTTCCTCCAGGTCTCCCATGTGGGTGCAGGGGCCCAAAGATGTGGGTCATCTTCCACTGCTTTCCCAGGCCATAGCAAGGATCTGGGTCAGCAGAGGAGCAGCCAGGACTAGAACGGGCACCTATATGGGATGTCGATGCTTCAGGCCATGGCTTTAGCCCTCTGCACCACAGCGCTGGCCCCACTGTCAACTTCTACAGCTTCAACTATCAATCATGTGCCAATGAGTCATCAGCATGCATCTCTAGCTTGGGTTTTGTTTCTGATTCTAGATCCAAAGGCATTTCCAACTCAAAAAGTTCCAGATGAAGCCATGAACTCTGAACTGCCCTCCCAGCCAACACTCCCTTCTTTCTCCTCCATGCCCATATCAGTGAATGACATCCCAACCACCTGTCAGGTCAGAAATCAAGGATCCAGCCTTGACTCACCTCTCCTCAGTACCCTATTCTTTATTACTTTAAAAAATTTCATTTAGAGGCCAGCACTGTGGTGTAGCAGGTGGCCTGCAGTGCTGGCATCTCATGTGGGTGCTGGTTCGAGTCCTGGATGCTCTACTTCTGATCCAGTTCCCTGATAACGTGCTTGAGAAAGCAGTGGAGGATGGCCCAAATATTTGGGCCCCTGCACCCATGTGGGAGATCCAAAAGAAGCTCCTGGCTCCTGGCTTCGGATTGGCCCAGCTCTGGCTGTTATAGCCATTCCGGGAGTGAACCAGCGAATGGAAAACCTTTCTCTCTCTCTCTCTCTCCCTCTCTCTGTCTGTAATTCTACCTCTCAAATAAATAAATCTTTAAAAAATTATTGATTCTTTTCCAGAACTACCTCCCCATGAATATTTATGCTATTTTAAAACACACATTTGAAACTGTAGATTGTTTTGCATTGGAGAAAAACCACAGAAGAATAAATTTTTGGAATTTTTTTTTACAGATACATGCTTCTGTTTATACTTTAGTTCTCAATTGAATATCATTTTTCTTAGGAAGACTTTAACATTGCTGTCCTACCCACTGTGCATGTAGCTTCCTGTTATCACACCTCTGGGAACATTCAGCACACTGGATCTATTTGCTCCCACAAAGCAGGCACACTTCCCTGTCATGTCATTGTGCCCACAGGACGTAGCACCTATATGACACAGGGAGATTGTTAATCAATATGCATTGCATTAAATCGCATGGACTTGACTTTTTCTTTAGGTTTCAGCTGACCTGATGCGTATGGTAGGGTCTGAAGGAAATTGGTTCTTCACACTCACTCACAGAATATTTTTGCCTGAGTAAAGAAGGGATCAAAATGCTTAATAGGCCATCAAAATCCTCCCAAAGTTAATGTGTTTTGTAAAAACTTAATACATAGAAACGTTTTTTATTGAACTTATATTTGAAAAAAAAGACTTTTCAAGTTTTCCTTTGTGGTGCTTCCAAGCCAAATATCGCCCAGGCGAGAGCGTAAGGAATATGTAGGGAAGCAGACTAAACAGGCGGGCTTCAATGTGCAGTGCACGGTGAGTGACATGTAACACAGCCCTAGAGAAAATGCGTCTTCTTTTCTTGAGGGGCTATAGGGAAAATCACATTTTCACACAATAAAGTGTACAGTGTCTAGAGCCATCCACTTTGTTACCTTACACTTTGTTCTTCATGCTCTAATCCGTCCCTTCTGGACATGTTCTAGCATTGTCAAAAATGATGTGCTAGATGCTGAGTTTGTCAGAATTTCCAGGGTCACCACGTAAAGGGATGTGGGTTGCTTGCTTGTGCTTTCCTTTTCCTAAGGGCAGCCTTTGTGAGTGCGTATCTTCCTGGAATGTGGCACGTACCTCCATACATTCATAAGCACAGCGTTTCCATAAGCCGGATGCATGAGCAGGAACACAGCTCTGTGCAATGCTGCTGCCTTCTCGGGCTCCACTGAGGGGAATGAAGCCATTCCAGACCGGAGCGATTTTTTACTTATTTTGTGACTTTGCTAGTTTTCTGTAGACCCTTTATGCTGTCAGAAGGCAGCTTCGTAGCAGAGATTCTGACCTTTCTCATATATCACCTCTCACTCACTCTTGCAAATGGGATGAACAAACTTGTTAGGACTGCGTGTGAAGTGAGTCGATGGTCTTCAGTGAGATCCTAGTGTTTGTTTATTTGTGAAATGCTTGAAGTGAAGGCTCAGAGGCCCTTTTGATGACTGGTTGGGTTGTGGAGAGATGCGGAGCTTCCCAGAGGTGAGCTGTAGATTAGAGAGAGACTGCTACAATATACAAGCAAATTATGAAAGCAACCTCAAGAGTTACCAGTTACCATGGAAGGAACTATTGCAACTTTATAATGTTTACACTTCAAAAACTCAGGGGAAAACTTGATGCTTGAACAAGTGCAGAGACTTGCCCAGAATCCCCCAATGTGTGTGGCCAAGTCTGGACCAGAACCGAGTTTCTTGTCTATAGCTCCATGTTCCCCTACAGCAACTTTGTGCCTGTCAGGGGAAGAAGATAGTCTATTGAGTGACACTAGCAAATCTATTCTTACCAGGCTCTGTATTTTCTGCTGTGTTCCACAGTGGAGTCTATGTAGATACATGCCCATGGGTATGTGCAGGATTATCAGGGACATCTCCAAGACTGAGTCAGGTCAGAACCTTCCTAGCCCTGAACAGACAAGAGGCAGCCTTGGGTTCGGGATCTGGAGAGTTTTGCTTGTGCTGGGGAAGGTCATCAAATCCCAACTCTGTCCTTTACAATAATTTAGGAGACTCCAGCCTTCCCTGTCGCACCCCCAATATTTGGAACTTTGTAGAGAAAGCCTGCTCTACACCACCCCCACCTGCCTGACACATATTTTGGTTGGCTCAGCCCTCCAGTGTTGCAGCGATGTGAATTCTGAAGGTCCTGGCTTGACATCACAGACCTGCTTGGTCTAGGACGCCGAGAAACTCCTTGGGGATTTCAGTGGAGGCTGAAGTGAAAAATCAAGCACAGGGGCATGCCAAAGCTCACAGAGCCCCTCACCAAGTGGAACTACTTTCTGTCACAACCACTCCTCCCATGGGCACCTTTTGCTTACGAGACAGAAAATCAAAAGGATGGAGATTTGAACATTTTGTCAAGCAAATTTCCATGTAAAGGGACAACTCATTCTGGAGAGACGGGGAACTGTCCTCACTGACTGAGCCTGTCTTCTATGTGGACTTGGTGCATGTGGTAGATGCTGTCAGTGAGGAGCTCCTGCTTCCAAACTCCCTTTGCCAGCAGGTTCATCTGCCCCCAGCATGTGTGATGGTGCAGCTAGCAGCTTACACCCAATACCTTTCTGGACCATTGTCCTTGCTATGGGGGGTGGCCTAGGAGGCAACACCACCTCCTGACTCTAGGGGTGGCAATGATCTGGCATGTGGGTGCAACAGCTCAGTCCTATTGCCTCCAGGAGGGCAAATCTGTAGTGTGGTTTCTGCTCCAGGGTCCCTGAAGATCACATGGAGGCTGGCCTTGACCCAAGCCAGCTTGCTCTTCGATTGCCCCATCCCTGTCTTGCACTCCTCACTGTCTTACAAGTATTTTCTAAAGCGCACTTCCCAGGGCACCATGCTCACCTGGCGTCCCAGTCTGCTGCATCATGGTGGCCTTGGTTGAGAGTATACCCTTTTGTGCCTGCTTCAGTCCACTCTACTTTCTGCAGGATTTGCCTCCAAGTCCTCCTTTTCTCCAAGCCTCCAACACTGCCTTGAGTTTGCTTCCCAAGTCCACTTCAAAATCCTCCAATCAGAAAGAATAATTATGTATCAAGAAGAAATTAAGACCGATACTTTGGCCGGCGCCGCGGCTCACTGAGCTAATCCTCCACCTGCAGCACCGGTACCCCGGGTTCTAGTCCCGGTTAGGACGCCAGATTCTGTCCTGGTTGCTCCTCTTCCAGTCCAGCCCTCTGCTGTGGCCCGGGAAGGCAGTGGAGGATGGCCTGCACCCGCATGGGAGACCAGGAGGAAGCACCTGGCTCCTGGTTTTGGATTGGCGCAGCGCGCTGGCAGTAGCGGCCATTTGGGGGGTGAACCAACGGAAGGAAGACCTTTCTCTCTGTCTCTCTCTCTCTCACTGTCTAACTCTGCCTGTCAATAAATAAATAAATAAATAGACTGATACTTCTTCTCTCTTAGGGTGAAACATACTCACACCTGTCACCTCCATGGCCAATACTTTCCTGGTTCTCTCTGTATTTCTTTCCTATGAATGTCGCGCTCTTGTGCTTTTTTGGTTGGGTCGATAGATGATACTGGGAGTAGTGGTAGGAATCTGAGATGCATCCAGGAGGCAGATCCTGAGATAGATGACAGCAGGAGAAACCCAAGAAATGGACCTCAGGCAGGAAATGGAACACGGGTTCCTGGACCTCTTAGAGTTGAAATTCACTGCCATTATCACCAGTAGTGGGGTTCTCATGGGTAGTCTGGAAGTTAGACAGGGAGGGGCCTGACCCACCACTTTGGAGATAGATTGGGTGGGGAGCTGCAGCCAGTGCTCAGACCAGCCAGAATGATTCCTTTGGGGTTCACTTGCTCCTGTTTACAATCTTGTGGCTTTTGCAGTGTCTTATTTAAGCATCTGGGACAGGTCTCAGGGAAGGGGGTGAGGAGTAGGAGAAAATATTGGGTGGGTGACTGAGGTGAGGGTTGGTGTCTCCATTTGGGTGGAGTGGTGAAGGAGAGTGTTAGTGCGGAAGGAAGTGAGGCTGTGAATGTGGGGGCAATATCTGGGGGTCCAGCCAGCAACTCGCCCATCCCACCATGGAGTCTGTCTTCCACGGCTCTGTTTCCGGAACTCAGAGCACTTCAGCCAACTTCGTAGGACTGCTTGACCTGCTGGAGTTGAAAGGAGCACAGAACTTGCATGACATTTTTCTCTGCTTTTTGCTTCTGACCAACTGCTCTTTTAGAGTGGCTGGCCTGATGTTAGATGGCACCTACAAGAGAGGAAGGCCCAGTCCTGGCCTTATTGCTGACTGTGGGGCACTCCTTGGAGGCTGCCCACGGGAAAGGGAGACAGAAAGTCCGGATCAGACATTAATATCTTAATGCTCCCAACCATATCCCCAACTCCAAGCCTTCTTAATGCCACCCTGAGTGGTAGACACTGGGGGCACAGCTCAATGCAGCAGTCACAGCACAAGCATCCAATTTCTTTGAGTTCTCCGTTTCCTCTTGAATATTCATGTGATTTTTGCAATTGACTCCACGATAGGTCAGGGCTGGTTTTAGGATGGAAATAACCCAAGAGGCGGGATAACGCAGTTGCTAAGACCATGCGATGTTTAAACTTTACTAGGTTAGTCTCTTCATTTGCAAAATGAGACTCAAAGAATATCAATCTTATAAGCTGTTGAGATGACTAAGTGAGCTAACACAAGTAAAGTACCAGCACAATGCCAGGGCACGGGAAGTGTTTTGAAATGTTCACAAGGCTATCTTTCTACTATACTTGACACAGGAAGACCACCCCATCAATCCTTGTTATTTCTAGCTTTGCTATTTGTGAATTCGCCTCCTTGAAATAATTTATTTGTAGCACCATAAGCAGTACTTGCAGCACTTTTAGAGAGTCCATTTGACAAATGCGGAAACTTCTGAGTAGCTTGAAACGCTTGTTTCCAAGGCAACACTGGACCTTTTTATTTCAGCTCGCACACTATCCACAAGTGGCCTGGAAGGTGTCTTTGTGGCCACGTGTTCACACTTTTGCCTCTTTTGTTGATTTCACTGTTTAAAACAGTGCCGAGCACAGGGCAAAAGTGCATCCTGGTGTTCCCATGTGGAAGAAAGCCGGGTCCTGCCCTGGGAAGAAAACACGAGTGTTGGATAAACCTCATTGGGGCAATCGTTGTAATGTGTTGGCCATGGGCTTGGTGTTAACGAATCGACCACGTATGTCAAATCAGGTGCCTTGAAATGGAAACACACATAAAATGAGGTGATGTGTTGATTGACAAAAATGTTGTGGCCAGAGGCTGGCAGCAACCTAACTCTGCACGTCCCCCTGGGGGTGATGGCTCAGCTCACAGACTGATTACTCGGGAGACTTGACAGCCAGGTGAATAAGCACAGTCGTCTGTACGGAGGTGAGTTCTGGTGGAGCCCAGCCCTGACCTATGTGCTCGGCTTGCTTTGCAGGTGGAGAGGCAGTCCTGGGACCCTCCTTGGAAGGCAGAGGAGAACAGATGAGCAAAGCGCGCAGGGCCAGCTCCTCCAGCAAAAGCGCCCCCTGCAGGTGTAAGGTGCCAGCCACAGTACAGGCAGGGAGCGCTGCCAGGGGGGCTGGAGAAGTCCAGGGCTCCAGCCATGGCTTCCAATGCTGCTAACTACTGCCACAAGGCCTTGGGTGAAAATCAGATGCTCACAGAGACGGGTACACGCAGAAATGGCTGTGATGGTACTTGGGTGAGGGCGGAAGGCAGACTTCAACATGAACTCCCTAGCCCTTGGCTTAGACCGCCAAGACCAGGCCAAGGCCAGGGCCAGATGCCTCTCCCGACTTAACTTCTGGAAGCCCGCAGGGCAGCTGCTGTCGCTGTTCCTCTGGTCTCTGACTCAACCAAATCCTTTGCAAATCCCGGGTCCGGGCATTGCATTTCCCCTGCAGTCCTGGAGCTCCGTTACCCAAACCTGCCTTCTACGAGGGGGCGCCAGGTGCCCGGCCAAGTCGCTGGTGGTGGCCGGCTGCCCAGTGTCCGAGGGCCCTCGGGGCGGTGAGCAAGCGCCAGTGAGTCCACGCGCCCGGGTGTTAGCCCTGTGCGTGCGGCGCCGCGGGGGGCCGTGGCGGCGCAGGCCTGGAGGGGGCCACCGGGCTCCGGCTTGGGTCCCGCCTGGCCCGGCGCGCCTAAGACTCTCAGGCACGAGCCAGCGGTTCCGGGCAAGCCTCCGTGTGGCCGCTGGGCCTGACTGCAGAGCCGGCGCCCGCGCCCGGGCGGGGTGGGTGGAGACTCCGGGAGGGGGGCGGCCGGCATCCCTGCTCCGGCTGAGGCGGGGCGGCCCGGCTGGCTCGCGGCGCAGCTGCCGCCTTTCCCCAGCGCGCCTGCCGGCGGCGGCGGCGGCGGTGGCGGCGTCGGCAATCCCGGCTATTGGCACCACGCCTGGCGGCCGGCCCAGGGCGAGGAGTGGCTTCCAGGAAGCGGGCGGAGGAGCGTTCCAGCCGAGTCTCGCCGTCGCCGCGGCCCCGCGCGCTCCGGGCGGCCCGGGCCCGGCCCCTCGCGCGGTCTCTTCGCGCCCCCAGCGCCCCCGGCGCGGCCCGAGGGCGCGGTGCCGGCGCGCGGGCCGACGGACGCTCGGGCGCGCAGTGCACTTGCCGGGCGGTGCAGGTGGCGGCGCGCGCCCTCCGCCTCTGGGCCGGGGCCAGCGCTGCGCTCTGCGCGCCCGGAGGGGGCGGGAGAGGCGGGGCGGCCCCCGTCCCAGCCCCATTTAACTTCGCGGCGGCGGCGACTGCGGCGCCGCGGGCTGGAGGCCGGCGTCGGGGAAGGTCCCGGTCCCGGATTCCGCACGAGGTGTTGACGGGGCGGCTGTGCCGGCCTCTCTCCAGCGCGCGCCCCGAGCCCACGCGGCCCCGGGCTGCACGTCCCTGACGCCGCCGAGGCGCAAGGTGGGTGCCCCGAGCCGGGCGCAGCGGGGTCCCCCTCAGGGACCCAGCAAAGGGTCTCCCCAGGGGGAGTGAGGCTCGGGTGCAGGGGGCCTCAGAAGCAAGTGGGCGAGGGGGTGGCTTGTGCGACGCGAGCGCAGGACTAGGGCGCCCCTCAGGTTTTGGAGACCTCGGTGCGAGCGTGCTCCCTGGGGTCCCAAGGATCCGGGGCGGCTTGGAAATCTCCACAGGGTTGGGGTTGCTCAGGACCAGGGGTTCACAGGTAGCGCACGGGCTGACGGCGGCGCGTAGCCTCGAGCGTCCGAAGGTCCTGGCTGTTGGCACCGGGTCGCGGGCGCCAGGAGCGCGGAGGGCTGGGGCGCGGCGCGCGCGGTGGGAAGTGGGCGTGGGGCGGCGGGGACGCCGCGGGAGCAACTGCGAGGCCCCGGGGCGGTGGGAAGAGAGCGCGCGCGGGGGAAGGCCGGTGCGAGCAGCTAGCGAGCAGGGGGCGCACAGCCCCGGGGCCGGCACCCGCCGCCTCGCCTGCAGCCCCGAGTCGCCGCCTCAGGTCGGAAACAGCAGCACATTTGCGGATCGCATTAGGCCAGGCCCTTAATGCTTTCTCCAGATGGAGAGAAGCCACCGACCCGCCCCCGGACACCGGCTCCGCCAAGGCGCCCGCGAGGCGAAGCGAGAGTCGAGTGTGACCTCGGCTTTTCCAGTCCTGACTCGTTCGGATTTCTCTGTATATTGACAGGCACGCTCATTAAAAAAAAAAAAAAAAAGCCACACGCACGGCCTGGTGTTTTCCAGCTGACCTCTGCTGGTTTGTCCTAAGCGGGGGCGGTGCCCCCCAAGCTCCCCCTATCTCAGCTCCCAGCCCCCTCTAGCTGCAGGTCCCGACGTGGAGGGCGCACGCTGTCAGCTACCGGGGACACCCTGTAGGGTCGGGAGCCCTGCGCTCTCGGCCTACAATGTTACTACTTTGCTGTGTGACCTTAGTCAGGTCCCTTCCCTCTCTGGGCTGGCTTTGTTGCTCCCGGGCTCGTCTTCCCCTCCAGCTGCGGATGCTTGCAGGTGGCCCATCCGTTGGCTCTATCTAGGCTGGCTCCCTGAGTCTGATGCCAGCAACCACACCCTGCTGCTGCTGCCAGATGGGCTGGGGGGGGCGCAGCTGGTGCAGCTTTTGGAAGGCTGGGACTGTGAGGTGCCCACTGGAGGCAGATCCAGCCCCCTCCTTGATGTGACCCATGCTAAGGAGAGCCCTAGAGAGCGTGCACCCTGCAGCAGGCAGCCCCATCGTGCACCAACACAACCCCGTCTGAGGTTTTTGTCTGGGCTTCTGGGTCCCAGTTAGAGTCACGGGTACTGTCGCTGCGGCCAGAGCTGGTTGGAAACTCTCTCCTCTTTTGTAGGCTGCAAGTAAGACCCTTGAGGGGGCAGACCCCATGGCTGCCTGGAAGAACCCCTGGTGGTTTCTGGTGTGGCTGGCCCTCAAGGATGCTACCCTTTTACAGGTAATGGGAGGGGAGTGGAATGGTGGGCACCCCTTTGTTTGCTTAGGATCAATATTCTAGACCCACCGTGACATCATTCGTGTTAACCCTACCCCAGAGAACCCAACTTTCTCCCGTGTCTCCAGCCAATGGTGTTTCTGGTTGCTGTAAGGATGCGCCAGCTCCCTTGTGTCCTTTCTGGATCCCGAGCAGAGCTTGGACACCGCCGTGGGTCCTGTGCGCCAGCAGCTCAGACTAGAATTGCTCTCTGCATGTGCCCAGGTGAAATGCTGGGGGCCAGGTTGTGGTGTGTGGGCAGAGCCGGGTCCTGGTCCTAGCTTAGCCACTGAATAAGCAGTCTGAGTTTCTTTCTGTCAACACATGTCCCACTGTTGTGCAGTCCTCTCTTTAGACACACCTGTCACCCCCAGCCACCATGGGAAGACCCAGCTCGTGCCTTGCTTCCTAATTTGCCTCTTGGGCTGACTCCAACAAAGGAGGAAGTTTGCATTGCCTAAGAGATAATAGGGAGTGCTGAGGACAGTGTGTGTGTGTGTGGGGAGGGGGCACACGCTCCATCTGTTCGGAGCAGTCTGACCTCAGGCCCAGCTGGTCATTGCTAAGCGAGCACACAAGGCCAGGATGGCCAGATCTTTTTTTTTTTTTTTTTAATTTTCCCCATGAGCAGGAACATCCGGATTTCTTCCAGAATCTTCCAGTTTTTAAAGCGCTGAAAGCCAGACAGAACTGGTAGCCCGATTCGGCCAAGCACTGTGCAGCCCCAGACCTAAAGCTGCAAAACATATCTGTGTCAGGGTTGTGTCCTCAGAGTGGCAGCTGGTTCCGTGCGGGGTATCCCGTGTGGGAGTGAGTAAGGCAGCCCTCAGGCACGTGGCTTGGTGACCTCTGTGCCTCCAGGATCTCACAAAGGGCATGGTGCCTAAGTGCTCAGTGTCTGTGAAATAGGCCTGCATGCGTGAGTGAAGATACAGATCCTGGGGTCAATTAATCAGACGTCTTTGCCTCTTGTTTTATCTTTTCCAAGCCCCCTGTGAATTCTCTGGCTCACCCAGATCTGGTTGGTGAGGAGCATCACCTGCCCCATCATCCCACTTAGTGGATGCTGCTGTATCATTACATTTTTTTAAAAATTATTTTTGACAGGCAGAGTGGACAGTGAGAGAGAGAGACAGAGAGAAAGGTCTTCCTTTGCCGTTGGTTCACCCTCCAATGGCCGCTGCGGTAGGCGCGCTGGGGCCGGTGCACCGCGCTGATCTGAAGCCAGGAGCCAGGTGCTTCTCCTGGTCTCCCATGGGGTGCAGGGCCCAAGCACTTGGGCCATCCTCCACTGCACTCCCTGGCCACAGCAGAGAGCTGGCCTGGAAGAGGGGCAACCGGGACAGAATCCGGCGCCCCGACCGGGACTAGAACCTGGTGTGCTGGCGCCGCTAGGCGGAGGATTAGCCTAGTGAGCCGCGGCGCCAGCCTATCATTACATTTTAATCGACATCTTTTGTTGGAAGCAAAGTGAAGTCTTCTCAGGATGATGCAGGGTTTCTCTGGCCAGTGGTGTGTTGGGGCGGAAGGGTGGATGCTTCCTTTCCTGTCCCATCAGTGGGTGTGGACCAGGCTACACGAGCTTCAGCCCTTAGCCCCTGGTTGAAGAGAGCCTGGGCTTTAAGGTCTTCTTGCACCCTATAAAACTCCAGTGTGCTATGAGGCAGTCTACTGACCTTTGGCCAAGGGCAGCGTTTGCCCAGTTTGAATCATTCCCTGACCTCTTTCGGATTTTTCCACCTCTGTGTGCCTGTGGCAACGCGGCTTCCACGCATCGAGGCGGCGTGCACAGAAGGTCGTAAAAGGAGGCTGCGGTCACTGTCCGAATCCCAGCTGCACCGTGTCGTGGCTGCGTCACACACACGTCCCTGTAGTGTGCTCCAGTTTCCACATCTGTGGAGGGGAGGCAGTGACAGTATCTGCCTTGTGGAGTTTTTTTTTTTTTTTTTTTTGGGGGGGGGGAGGAGCCCATGCATTGTGAAATGGTTGGAAAAAAGTGAAAAAAAGAAAAGTGTCTGGCAAGGAAGAAATGCAGGATTGATGTGTCCATTAGCACTCGAGGTTTGAAGCGAGCACCGGGCCAGCATTTTCTGCTGTGGACCTGCTGGGGGCGCTCATGAGGCATCAGAGACAACGTTACAGACTTGAAGAGGTGGGACAGCATCTTCTCAGGGGAGACTCCTGCAGGTGTGCCGGTGTTACCTCCCCATGGGCCCTGCGAGAATGTTCTAATGGAGCCAGGGTCCACCTGGGTTTGGCTCCAAGCTGCCGCTTCTGATTCTGGTGTTTGGGTGGGGCCTAAGGGGTTCTGTCCTGTCTTCCCTTGCTTCAGAAGTACTGGCTGGTAGAAAACCGATCGACGACGTGTGAGACTGAGCTGTGAGGAGCCTGGGATGTTCCAGCTAATTAGGAAAAGTCAGATCTTCATTCAGTCGGCTAAAGCTTCAACCCTGACCACAGAAGTCAATGGGAGAGATTGCAGCAGACGGAGCTGTCAGTGTTTTGTTTTTCTAACTCTCTCTTGACCATTCCTGGAGCAGCACACTGTCCCCCTCACCCAGACAGCTGGACAGGCTTTCCTTCTTCCTGTCTCACAGGCCCTGGAAGCTTCCTGTTGCTCCAGCCCTCTCCCTGGGGACCGTGGTCTTCCCACAGAGGACAGCAGCTGCGGCACCGACTCTCCTGCACCAGCCTGGGGAGTCTGAGAGCCTGGCAGGCTCTCTCCTCCCGCCCTGACCCGAGGCTACTGAATACTGTACCAGCTGCCCCCTGAATCTCAACACACCCCTCATTTTCCTCTTTCGTCCAAGAGAAGGCAAAACCTTCTGTCTCCTAATGCAGTAGTCATACATAGGGTAGCTTCCTGGCTCTCTAGAGAGTTCCGCCAGAAATGGTTTTGACATTGGTCATGTAACTTGCTATCATTACCTCTTAGACCATCAGATCAAGGTGGCCTTGTGCACATCCGAGTGCCCTCCCATCCCTTAAATTCTCCGGCAAATCCAATTCCCCTTGTCCCCTGAGTCTGGCTGGGGTGACCTCTGGTCAAGAATGACTTGATCTGTGACCATCCCTTGCCAAGTTCATAGAAGTGCTTGCACTGGAACCGGTCCCTTAAGGTGACAGTTTTGAAAGGCAAGGGAGACATTTGGATGAAGAAGTTCTGGAAGGCTTGAGGGTTGTCCCAAAACTCTGTAGTGACTTCATATTCAGGGAGAAGGATTTTGAAAATTTCAGAACACAACTTGTAAAACAGGCAATATCTGACTTGGCTCAGATTCTGTCCTCTGGGTCTTGTTTTTGCCTAAGTATGAGACAGCATGGTTTCATGTTGGGTTTCTGAAAGTTGGTGTGGGAGGCTGATCCCGCAGAGGGCCTGGAGGCAGGGTGGCCTGCGAGGGCCAAGTGGTCTTGGGTAGATGCCCTTGATCTTGATATCAGTGGAGCTTCTGGTCACAGAGTGTGGAAGCCTTTGGAATGTGTAGAAGGCTGAATAATGGCTTCCGAGTGTGTCCTCGTCCTAGCCCTGCAAAACCCATAAATGTTCCTTTAGATGGTGAAGGGGACCTTGCAGATGTGTGGTGGGGAGATGAACCTGAATTATATAGTTGCAACATTGCTCCGATTCGGAGGCTGGAGAGATGCTACCAGGAAGGCAGAGGCTGGAGCGGTGCAGCCAGGAGCCAGGGAGTGCCTGCAGCCTCCAGACACTGGAGGAGGCAAGGGGTGGATTCGCCTCTGGAGTCTTCAGAAGTGACCGACAGGGCAGGCCTTTAGAGCGCTAGTTAGGACGCTGCTTGGAATGCCCGCATCCCATATCAGAGTGCCTGGGTTTGAGTCCCGCCTGCTCTGCCAATCCAGCGTCCTGCTAATGTGGTCCCTGGGAGGCAGCAAGTGATGACTCAAGTGTTTGGGTCCCTGCCACTAACCATGGGTGACTCGGATTGAGTTCCTGGCTCCCAGCTTTGGTCTGGCCCAGCCTTGGCTGTTGCATATGTTTGGGGAGTTGAGATCTCTCTCTCTCTCTCTCTCTCTCTCTCTCTCTCTCCCTCTCTCTCTTTCCCTCTCTCTCTCTCTCTCCCTGCTCCCTTTTTCTGTCTTTTTAATAGAACAAAAAGAAGTAACTGGCCCTGGTGACCCATTGATTTTAGCTCTGTAAAAACTCATTTCAGATTCACTTTTTATAATGCCACTATTTTGCTTTTTTTTTTTTTTTAAAGAGAACACAAGCAGAAAAGTTACACTTTTAATTACATTAAAAGGCCTTACAGTGTTCCCTCTTCTGTCTAGCTACCTTTAACATTCGGCACACAAAATGCTTGTCAGAATTCAGTACAACCCGCAAATAAGCCTACCGCTCCCAGTTCTGTGTCCACCCCTCTTGCCATTTGGGCCATGCAGCCCATCATTTGGAAGCAGCTCTACCTCTCTCTATGCCTCTTGGGGGAGAAGCTAGTGTTCCATCTCAGCCAACACCAGAATCTGTGCCATCAGGACATCTTCCTGTTCGCGAGATTCAGATCCTTTATGTCAGTCTGATGCTTCCAAAGCGCCAGGATTTAGACCATCACCACAGAGACTCACCTGCTCCATCCCTCAGGTGTTGTCAATATGGACTCACCTTCTTCTACACATTTGGGAAGCTTTGTCTCCACCCTTTCAGGAGGTCAGATTGTAGGGTCCGGGAGCATCCTTTGGAGGAGCACCTGCAGTGGCTAACTTTAACAGGCAGCATTTTCTTCACTTTAGTTGGTGGACTCTGTGTTTATTCTTTCAGAGTTCTGCCATCTCGAACTGTAAAAGAACAAACTTGTGTGTTGTCGTAAGACACTAAATTCCCAGTAATTTGTAATGGCAGAAGAGGAGGACAACGCGAGATGTGCAGGTGGGGTTCCAATCTTAGTTCTCCTTCCTGCTACCAACACAGGCATCCGCTCTCTGTCCCCAGTAACACGGAGGCAATCAAAGTTTGGACAGAGGTGGGTGGAGTCCAAGAGACAGCACCAGGGCAAAAGACATGCCATTGAGTGCTAGCGGCGACAACAGTTGTGTTCCACAATGGATCTAGCCCACACCCATCCTCCCCGATCACGCTTGATCCTGTCGGTGGTGGGCAGTGAGGGAAGCAGGAGGGCGTTTGGAGAAGTTAGTGAGTGAGGAAGTCAGCTCAGGGTCGCCCCGACTCTAACACGGCACTCAGTTCTCTGTGGGTCAGCCTGAATTTGTCTGAGTTTGGTCCTTGGCGTGTATTTCCCCCATTTTGGTCGAATCTCCTGGATTAGTGGGGCATAAACACGGAGTCGATCATTTGTCCAACCACGCCTCAGCAGATTCCACTTCCCATCCATCCCTTAGTGAAACTTGGGAAGATTCGAGGTCAGTTATTTTTTTTTAAAGATTTATTTATTTATTTGAAAGTCAGAGTCACACAGAGAGAGGAGAGGCAGAGAGAGAGAGAGAGAGAGAGAGAGAGAGAGGTCTTCCATCCACTGGTTCACTCCCCAATTGGCCTCATTGGCTGGAGCTGTGCTGATCTGAAGCCAGGAGCCAGGAGCTTCTTCCAGGTCTCCCAAGCGGGTACAGGGACCCAAGGACTTGGGCCATCTTCTACTGCTTTCTCAGGCCACAGCAGAGAGCTGGATCAGAAATGGAGCAGCCGGGTCTCAAACTGGTGCCCATGTGGGATGCTGGTGCTGTAGGCGGTGGCTTTACCCACTATGCCACAGTGTTGGCCCCCAAGATCGCTTATTAAAAGTCCAGTTCAATTTAAACACATGGTTCTCAAGTTGACTTAAATCTTATCTCCCTCCTCTCGAGTCTGGGCTTGGAGCATGACACCAGCACCTGAAGTGACACAGGGCTGAGGTCGACTCTCTTCTTCCCCTCTCACGGGGTGGCGGGGGAATGCCTCTGAGATACTTCTTCCTTTGCTTTCTTCTGGAGTGAGAAACAAGGAGGGGGGGGAGGCCACGAGGACAGACAGCTCTTTACTGCTGCTCTGGTCTCCCTGACCACTCTACCATCCTGGGCAGCAGGTGTAGTTCTACAGTGGGCTCTAGAGGACCTTCCCTACAGACTGTGTCTGTCTCTGTGGGCAGCCCGATCTCTGTATTGCTCTTCCCCTCCATTTTCATTTCTTAAGGCTATGTCCCGTTATCCTTTTGGATATACCCTGATGCCACACTTTGTTTAAAAATATTATTTCTTTTTTTGCATTTTTGGGTTGCTTTCTGGATGGTTTGTCACTCATGGTTAGACACCTCATGCTCACTTCTCTGCCCACCGGATCCACGCTATGATGTCAGCCTGTTTCAGTTCTGGGTAGAGTTTCCCCTGAACTCTGTGTTTTTACGTTGTCCATGTGCTTCCTGTGTGATCTCGTTCTCTACAGAGATTTTGGATAAACATTGCAAGCTGTGTGGACGCTGGCGATGGATGGAGTCTGAGCAGAAAGATTGAAACTTGTCTTGGGGGCAGACTTCATGTGTTGCCTCATGGCATCCATAGCCTGACAATCTGCACCACGGGGAGATTGATAGATACAGTGACAGCCCTGGGGGAATGGGTGGGACTTTCTCCCACCCATTTCTGTGATATCTACACTGTTCTTTTCCTATTGCTCTGTGCTTTCCATCTCATTGTCCTTCTGTGGCTCATCCATGCCCTTTAAAATATTTATTTTTATAGAGGTAGAGAAACACACACACACACACACACACAGAGAGAGAGAGAGAGAGAGAATCTCTCACCCACTTGTTCACTCCCAAATTCTCAAAACAGCCACAAGCCAGGACTGGGCTGGGCCAGGCTGCAGCTACAAGCCAATAATTCAATCCAGTTCTCCCACATGGGTGGCAGGAACCCAGTAGCTCGAGCCATCTTCACTGCCTCCCGGGGTGTGCATTAGCAGGAAGCTCAGATCAGGAATGGAGCTGGGACTCCTCCTAGGAACTGCAATATGGGATGTGGGTGTCCCAAGTGGTGGCTTACCTGCTGTGCCAAATGCCGGGCTGGCCCGTGGCACTTTCTAAATGCTGCTTCCTCCCAGGGCCGGCTCTCCACTGCTTTCTGTCCCTCCACCTCTCTCCCCAGGCAGCCTCAGCCACTGCTCTGGCTTTCTCTGCAGAGGTACTCACCTGGCGTCCAGTATGTGGAAACCCACCTCCCACAGCGGTGCAGCCTTTCCAATTTACGCTTTTGATGTTCTGTTCAAATGAGTGCTGCGTATACACACAAAACATGAAAAGGTGACCATTATTTTTACAGAAACTAAAAATCCAAACTTTGAACATAAAATACACTCTGGAAGGTGCTGATTTTGCTTTTTCTTAAATCCAGGGCCCCTCCAAATGGAAGAGGCCCAGATTTTCTGGGAGGTTGCTGTCTGTCTGTTTTGTGAGAGGCATGTCAGTGTGTCCGTGAGCTACCCTGCACCTTCATGGGAGGTCCCAATCAAAAACTCTACTCCTCATCCCACCTCTCACCCCTCACCCCTCATCCCTCACCCCTCACCCCTCACCCCTCACCCAGCCCTTTCAGTGCCTGGATTCTCCACCAACACTCACTGGGGCCAGAAGCCTGGAGTTACTCTATTTTTTTTTTTTTAAATTTGATTTATTTATCTCAGAGGTAGAGTTACACAGAGAGGTCTTCCATCCGCTGGCTCACGCCCCAAATAGCCTCAATGGCTGGAGCTATGCTGATCGGAAGCCAGGAGCCAGGAGCTTCTTCTGGGTCTCCCACAAGAGTACAGGGGCCCGAGCACCTGGGCCATCTTCTACTGATTTCCCAGGGCATAAGCAGGGAGCTGGATTGGAAGAGGAGCAGCCAGGACTAGAACCGGTGGTGCCAGCACCACAGGAGGAGGCTTAGCCTACTATGCCACAGTGCCTGCCTCTGGCATTACTCTGAATGTCTTCTCTGTGGCTCCATCCTGTACCCGTTGAGCCCATTTTTTCTACCCAGAAATGCGTCTTCAATCTGTCTCTCCTGGGTTTCTGTTTGCAGAGCAGGGTCCACAGCAACGGGGGGGGGGGCGTGAGATGAGGGTGAACAAAGAGCTGTGACTCTCAGGGGCCGAGCTGGCCTCATCCAGCTGGGCTGTGTGGAGGCCCGGGGAGGGGCACGGTCACCAAGACAGGCTGAGTGGGATCTTCAGCCTCCCCTGGGCCCCTGGGGGTGCCCTCGGAAAAGGGAGACTTGAGAGGCCTCTGGTTCTAGTCCAGGCTGGCGACTGATGAATCCTGAGCCCAGACAAAGGGATGTAAATGTGGGAACGATTTTGGAACCTGAGGGATGGAGCTTGATTATGCGAGATTGAAAGAGAGAGAGAAGAATGGAAATTTCCTGCAGGTTTTGAACAGGTTTTCGAGGCACATGAAGCTCAGACGTCCCCCCTGGTCTTGGGAAATGACTTGTTGTGTTTGCAGGAGTTTTGGGGGTTGATGTGGATTTCGGAAGGTAAGATCGTGCGAAACATTGTTCCACAGCAAATAGGAGCCATGGAGAGGCTGCTCTTCAATATGCATACTCCTAAAGAGAACCGGCCAGGACAAAGGCAGGGATTAAAGCTAGGAGGGGAAAAAACCAATTATCTGTAATTGTTTCCTAACAGAACAAAACTAGGCAGCCTTCCTCTGTGGCATTACTAATGGATCTGAGAGCAGCAGAGCTAACATCTTATGGAAACCACATTTCAAGGTTTATGATTGTGATTGCTCTCAGTTTATTTTTACAAAGATGCTAATTTCCATAAATAGCATGGAAGCATAAAGCGATTTCCTCTCCAAGTATTTTATGCAATTACTTTCTGGAATTTGTCAGCACTGCACAGCTCCAGCCAATGTATGTTAGAAATTATTGTGGTCAAATTCTCAGAAACACATTTGTCCTCCAAGCCTTTACTTGTAAATATAATAGCATTTTATTTTGAAACTAATTTTAATATGAAGAAGAATAATTGCTTTACTAATAAAAATAATTTACTGTATTAAGGGACCCATGAAATTCTCTTCACTTTTCTTCTCACTTCTGAAATTCCCTCTGTGTTTTTTTTTTTTCCTTATTTAAATCCATATTCAGGGCCAGTGCTGTGGCATTGAAGGTTAAGCCTCTGCCTGCAGTGTCAGCATCCGATGTGGGCACCGGTTCAAGTCCCGGTTGCTCCACTTCTGATCCAGTTCACTGCTAATGTGCCTGTGAAAGCAATGGAAGATGGCCCAAGTGCTTGGGCCCCTGCACCCATGCAGGAGACCTGGAAGAAGCTCCTGGCTCCTGGCTTTGGCCTGGCCCAGCCCTGGCCATTGTGGGGAGTGAACCAGCAGATGGAAGACCTCCTCTCTCTCTCTCTCTCTGCCTTTCAAATAAATAAATAACATCTTTAAAAAAACAAAACAAAATAAAAAAGAACCACATTTATTCTAAAAATGTGGAAAAACACAGAAAAGGACCCAGATGAAAATAAATAATGCCTTTAATTATATCAATTGTTATTTTATATATATATTTCCAATATTCTTCTTAGAATATTTATATCTCTTTAAATAATTATACTCTATTTTGATAACCTTTACAAATTTGTCAATGTGAAGAATGTTGTAAGGCCATTAAGTATTTTTCTACACAAAAATATTTAATATATTCATAGTATTGCTTGCATGCGTTATTCATTAATTCCTCACGGTTGGACATTTAAGCTGGACACAGGTGTTTTGCTGTTGCAGGCAATGCTGCTGTAAATGTACTTGCAGATCTGTCTTTGCTCATGTTTGTGATGTTTTCCTTTGAATACATGTCTAGGAAAAATGTATTTGTTGAATTTTCAGGTTAAAAACTGTGTGAAGTTTTTTTTTTTTTTTAAGATTTTATTTATTTATTTGAATGGTAGAGTTACATAAAGAGAAAGAGACAGAGAGAGAGGTCTTCCATCCACTGGTTCACTCCCCAAATAGCCACAACGGCCAGAGCTGGGATGATCTGAAGCCAGGAGCCAGGAGCTTCCTCTGAGTCTCCCACATGGGTGCAGGGGCCCAAGGACTTGGGCCGTCTTCTGCTGCTATCCCAGGCCATAGCAGGGAGCTGAATGGCAAGAGGAGGAGGACATGAACCAGTGCCCATATGGGTTGTCGGCGCTGCAGGCAGAGCTTAGCCCACTACCCCACAGCGCTGGCTCCTGTGTGAAGTTTTAAGACCTTTGATTTATACTCTCAAATTGCCTTCCAGGAAGTTTCCATCCTTACCTGGCAAGGAAACTTTACTTGTGAGAATATTAAAAAAAAAAATTATGTATTTAAGAAATGGGGGAAGGGGGTGGAAATGAGAGAGAGAGAGAGAGAAGGAGAGAGGTCTTCCTTTGGCTGGTTCACTCCCCAAATGCCCACAACAACTGAGGTTGAGCCAGGTCAAAGCCAGGATGCCAGAACTCCATCCAGATCTCTCACGTAGGTGTCAGAAATCCAAGTACTTGAGCCATCACCTGCTGCCTCCAAGGGCACACAGGATCAGGAAGCTAGAATGGGGAGCCCTGTGCAGCAGCTTGGCCCTGGGCACTTTGGTAGGGGATGTGGGCGTTCTAAGCAGTGTCGGAACTGCTGTGCCAAACACCCACCCTCTGAGAGATCCTTAAAAATCGCTGTTGGTCATTTGTTTTGCTGCTTTTATGCAGTTTCCTTCAGACATTAGAAACAGAGCAACAGATTTGTGTCCTTCGTACCTTTGCCTACTTTTCTGTTGGGAATTTCTTGTTAATACATTAATATCTTTATCTTCCTTTTGTGTATTGCCAGTACTTTCCGCATGTTGTCATTTACCTTTTTTAAACTCATGTTTGTGACCCACTGCCATTTAAATTTTCAAGTTGTCTTCTCTAGGAATTTCGATTTTTGAAATTCTCTGTCTTTGAATTTGATTCTCTGCCTTTGAATCATGCTTAGATTCTCTCAGATTGAGAGAAAAATATAGGTACACCTATGTTGTCTTATGTTTCTTTGTAGATATTTAAATATTTGTTTTAGAATGTATTTGGTCAGTTAATCTGCCATCTTTACCTTTTTTTTTTTTATTATTTGACAGGTAGAGTTATAGACAGTGAGAGAGAGAGAGACAGAGAGAAAGGTCTTCCTTCTGTTGGTTCACTCCCCAAATGGCCGCTATGGCCAGCACTGCGCCGATCCAAAGCCAGGAGCCAGGTGCTTCTCCTGGTCTCCCATGCGGGTGCAGGGCCCAAGCACTTGGGCCATCCTCCACTGCCTTCCCAGGCCACAGCAGAGAGCTGGACTGGAAGAGGAGCAACCGGGACAGAATCCGGCGCCTCAACCGGGACTAGAACCCGGGGTGCCGGCGCCGCAGGCGGAGAATTAGCCTAGTGATCTGCGGCGCCGGCCATCTTTACCTTTCTTAATTCAGGCTTGTGAAGTTACTGTACATTTGCAAGGTGTTCAGCGTCTCCTAAGACAGAACCTCCCATTATTATCCTACTTTTGGCCAGGTCCTGTTCTAGAGCAGAACATCCTATAGTTTGCAGGGACCTGTGCTATAATGGAGGTGTAAGCTAAGTCCCTTCTCTGAAACTGTGTAAAACAAAGAAACAACACAAAAAGAGCACAGTCTATCTCCGGTGACACCAGGAAATGGCCCCAGGCCCCTAACACTAACTCTGAGCCCTGTAAAGTCTGGATCCTGGAGACTGACGGGTGTCGCGGACAGAGACTTCTGTAGGGATGCCTGTCACAGAGGTGTCTGCTTAAGAAACTTTTGATAAGAACCATGCGAATGGAGCCCTCTGTGGGATTTGTGGGTGTGGTCCACAAAGAAGCCCAGTGTGACACCAAAAATGGCCAGGCGCGTAGCGCTGGCAAGAAGCCGTGTTGATGCAGCGTCTTCATCGCCTGCCGTGCACCTGGCCTCCGACAGGTGGAGACTGCTGGAGGTGAAGTGGGCAAGGGAGGGCTGGGGAAGGGGTGCAGACGTTTCCAGAACAAACTGCCTAGAGGTTAGCAGTTTCTGGGGGATCTCACTGACTTTGGACTGCTCGAATGAAAGGACGACGTGACGTCAGAGAAAAAGAAATGATATTTAGGGAGGTGCTGAGCCAGAGCCAAAGCAGAGCTGAGGCTAGGGAATTCTCGAGTGCACTTTCTCACACCTGTGTTCTCGTTGTGCTACTGTCTACAGCACCCGGCCCCATTAGAAACAACCAAGTTATACACTGTGGAATGAGTAACTGGGGGCGTGCTATTCTACACGGTGGAATGAGTAACTGGGGGCATGCTGGACAGAATGAGTATCCCACAAGATGAAATGTCCAAAAACCAAAAAGATACAAGTGATTATAGAGAACCAACATATGCGTAGTTAATATTTCTGAAAAAAAAATAGAAAAAATATTCAACAAGATAGTTAAAGAGAATGGTTCTTACTTTTCCTTCAGATCTTTGTAAATATTGACCTCGTATGTTTTGACATTGAGTTTTGCTTAAAAAATGTCTGGGGTCAGCCTGGTGTTTCCTATGTATTTGCCTTACTTTGCCATGGTGCCTATATGGTTTCTTTCTTAATCTGGTAGCCCCATGTTTTCATCAGAATATGATGGGAATACTTTTATTTTTTTAAATTTTTAAATTTTTTAAAAATTTTTGACAGGCAGAGTGGACAGTGAGAGAGAGAGAGAGAGAGAGAGACAGAGAGAAAGGTCTTCCTTTGCCGTTGGTTCACCCTCCAATGGCCACCGCAGCCGGCATGCTGATCTGAAGGCAGGAGCCAGGTGCTTCTGGTCTCCCATGGGGTGCAGGGCCCAAGCACTTGGGCCATCCTCCACTGCACTCCCGGGCCATAGCAGAGAGCTGACCTGGAAGAGGGGCAACCGGGACAGAATCCAGTGCCCCGACCGGGACTAGAACCTGGTGTGCTGGGGCCTCTAGGCGGAGGATTAGCCTGTTGAGCCACGGCGCCAGCCGGGAATACTTTTCTTTTAAATATTACTATTTGCTTTCTGTTTTGTCTTTTTTAGTACAACAATCTGAAGTTCTGCACTATTTTAAAAAGATTATTTATTTGAGAGGTAGAGTTACTGACAGAGAGAGGGAGAGGCAGAGAGAGAGGTCTTCCATCCACTGGTTCACTCCCCAGATGGCCACAATGGCCAAAGCTGGGCCCATCTGAAGCCAGGAGCCAGGAGCTTCTTCTGGGTCTCCCATGGGGGTGCAAGTGCCCAAGGACTTGGGCCATTTTCTTTTGCATTCCCAGGCCATAGCAGAGAGCTGGATCAAAAGAGGAGCAGCTGGGACTCGAACCAGTGCTCATATGGGATGCCAGCACAGCAGGTGGAGGCTTAACCTACTATACCTCAGTACCAGCCGTGGAAATAATTTTTATGTAAATAAATTTTTTATCTTCATGAGTTTATGTATTTTTTCCTGTCTTTCAGGAAAATATTTTTTAAAATGTGGTCATCAGATATGCAACATTTTTGTTTTTTTATTCTTGCCTTTAATTTCTTCAGCTCACTTTTTCTGTTGTCTTTAAATGTTTCCTTTAGACTCTCATTGTTCTACATGAATTTTTAAATAATGAGATCAAGTTGCCCATAATTTATCTGTGATTTATCTTGAGTAATTTGTCTTGTGTTGCATGTGCTTTGATTACGTTTTGCTTGTGTTCCAGTTTTGTGTGTGTGTGCTTGTGTTTGTTTTATATGTGTTGATTTTGTGAAAGTTTTGTTCTGATAGACAATCTCTGCTTTTTTTTTTTTTTTAAAAAAAGTTATTTCAGAGGGAGGGAGGGAGGACTTTTTGAGGCCCCAAATCCATGTATTGATCAGGGCTGGAGCCAGGAACTCAGTCTGGATCTCCCGTATGTTGTCAGGAACAGAACCACTTGCTCCATCACCTGCTGCCTTCCTGTGTCTGCTGGGGTTGGAAACAGACCTGGGACTTGAACCCCGGGACTCTGACATCGGACGTGTTTCCCAGCCCGGCATCTTCACTGCTGAATCAAATACCCGCCCCAGAATTTTCTTCTTAATTGGGCTCCACTGCACATGTTTGCTCACCTTCCTTGGCCAGTAGGCTGTCCAGAGCAGTCTCTTCTCTCAGAGGTGGTAGAGCTACATGAGACTATGTCCAAAGGCACAGGGTCTTTAAGCCCCTACTTCTTTCTTTCTTTTTTTAAAGATTTATTTATTTGAAAGGCAGAGTTACAGAGAGACAGAAGCAGAGAGAGACAGAGAGAGAGAGAGAGAGATCTTCATCCATTGGTTCACTCCTTAGTTGGTGGCAATGGCCGAAGCTGCACCGATCTGAAGCCAGGAGCCTGGAGCTTCTTCCAGTCTCCCACGCAGGTGCACAGGCCTAAGGACTTGGGCCATCTTCTACTGCTTTTGCAGGCCACAGCAGAGAGCTGGATCCAAATGCCGGCACTGCAGGTGGTGGCTTTACCCTGGGTGCCGGCTTCGCCCCTGCTTATTCTAATTCTGCTCATATTCCACTGCCCATAGCAACCCAACATAACTGAAGCATCAGGGATGGGGAAAAACACCCATGTACTGTTCATATAAGACCACAAGAAAGAACTTCTTTGGTCAAGACCCCAATCACTGGGACAAGGAAGTATGTTCCTCCCATAGAGATTGTGTGTGTGTGTGTGTGTGTGTGGCAGGAGCTGGAGAGGGTAGGAGTGAGTATTTTTGAAAAATGGTCTAATCCACCACTGTAGCAAAACCAGGCTTTTCATTGAGGCAATATAGTTCCAGAAAACATGCTTTAATCATTACATTCACATTGACCCTCAGAAACTAGCATTACTGGATTGAGGAGGTGTTGACACCAGTGAGAGATTGTAGGCGAGTCTTGTTTCACATGTGCTGCAGGTTTACTTCATGAGGTAGACACGCATACAAGATGCAAAGAGGCTTTGATGCCGTCTTCACCGTCTCACTCATAGTCCTAACGCTAACCCTACACGTGAATCCGTAGCAATAGAAACCCAAAAAGGAGTCCTCTCAACTCCATAGTTCAGTGATGATTTTAGACTTTTTGGACTGTGACTGATGGGAAGAAATGCACTTTCTACAGCTGTCTGTCTGTCTGTCTGTCTATCTATCCATCTATCATCTCTGTATCCCCTTACCTACCTATCTATAATTTTTTCATATTCTGTAAATGTTTCAGGAAACAATACTTATTTAACCTTTCTATGAGTGATTCATCCTGATAATCGCCATTCCATTCCATGAAAACATGGCTGATGAAGACCTAATCAATTACTTTTGTGAACGCTGATGGGAGGTAATTCCATTTTGAAACTTTGCTCTGGTTAATAGACACCAGTCTCTCTCTCTCTCTCTCTCTCTCTCTCTCTCTCTGTGTGTGTGTGTTGGAGTTGATGTTTGCTAAGACTCAGCAACAACTCAGAGACCCCGGATGGCCATTGCCTACCATAACTGCTCTCTTGGGGTCACGTGTTCCCCAGTGATCAGACGCTGCCAACAGTGTACACATAAAGTATTGCTTTCCAGCATGTCTGGTGATCGGGGTTCTTCAAAGCAATCTATATGATCGTTTTCTTTTACTCCTCTGACTTAGTAACATGAGGAATCATAATAATAGGTTTCTTAACATTGAATCATCCTTGTGTTCCTGGCATTAACTGCACTTGGCCATGATAGATTGTCTTTTTAATATTCATCTGGATTTGGTTTGCAAATATTTTATTGAAAATTACTACATCAGTATTCATAAGATGTTGGTTTGTACTATATTTTTCAGATTTTTATATCAAGATTTTTGTTAGTCTCATAAAATGAATTGGGACACTTTCTATAGTTTTCTTTTTCTGTGTTTTTAAATAGCACAGAAATAGTCCGTTCCATGAATGTTTGAAAGAACTTTCCAATAAAATGAAGGCACAAGACTGTTTTGGGAGCATTTCTTTGATAACGTCTTTACTTTTTATACAACTATTGGTATTTCAGCCTTCTTCCTGCTTCTTTAATCAGTTTTTTTAAAGATTTTTATTTGTTTCTTTGAGAGGTAGAGTTACACACAGAGAGAGGGAGAGACAGAGAGAAGAGTCTTCCATCTGCTGGTTCACTCTCCAAATGGCTGTAACAGATTCAAAGCCAGGAGCCAGGAGCTTCCTCCAGGTCTCCCATGTGGGTGCAGGAGCCCAAGGACTTGGGCCATCTTCCACTGTTTTCCCAGGCCACAGCAGAGAGCTAGATTGGAAGAGGAGCAGCTGGGACACAAACCGGCACCCTTATGAGATGCCCGCACTGCAGGCATAGGCTTAGCCTGCTATGACACAGCACTGGCCTCTTAATCAGGTTTTTTTTTTTTTTTTTTTTACAGGAAGAGCTAGACAGTGAGAGAGAGACAGAGAGAAAGGTCTTCCTTTTCCGTTGGTTCACCCCCCCCCCCCCCCAAATGGCCACTACGGCCAGCACTGTGCCGATCCAAAGCCAGGAGCCAGGTGCTTCCTCCTGGTCTCCCATGCGGGTGCAGGGCCCAAGCACTTGGGCCATCCTCCACTGCCTTTCCAGGCCACAGCAGAGAGCTGGCCTGGAAGAGGGGCAACCGGGACAGAATCCGGCACCCCAACCAGGACTAGAACCCGGGGTGCCGGCACCGCAGGCAGAGGATTAGCCTAGTGAGCCGTGGAGCCAGCCAAACAGTTTTTATAATTTACATTTTTCCTTGAAACTTTCTATTATTACCCTGTCATTTAAAAAATAAATTATTCTACTAATTTCTGATTTATTCCCTCTTCAGAGATATGGTGTTTTAAGATTTTCATTTTTGGGGCCAGAGCTGTGGGGCAGTGGGTTAACGCCCTGGCCTAAAGCGCTGACATCCCATATGGGTGCTGGTTCTAGTCCCAGCTGCTCCTCTTCTGATCCAGCTCTCTGCTGTAGCCTGGGAAAGCAGTAGAACATGGCCCAAGTCCTTGGGCCCCTGCACCCACATGGGAGACCTGGAAGAAGCTCCTGGCTCCTGGCCGCCATTGCGGCCAATTAGGGAGTGAAGACCCCCAATCAGATGGAAGACCTCTCTCTCTCTCTCTCTCTCTCTGCCTCTCCACTCTATGTGCAACTCTGACTTTCAAATAAAAAAATAAATCTTTAAAAAAAAAGATTTTCATTTTTGAAATATGTTAAGGTGCTCAATTTTAAGTGTGTCCCAACTTGACAAATTTGTCAGTTTCCATGGATATTTGACTATAAGTTGCGTTTTCCGAATTGGAGAACAGTGTTCTACTGCCCCCATTCTCCTCCCTGACTCTTGCTCTAATGTGTTTCCTTACTCATCCCATATCAGAGCACCAATTTGAGTTCCAGCTTCTCGGCTTCAGATCTAACCTCCCTCTAATGAGCCTGGGAAGATGGTTCCAAGTACTTGGGCCTCTGCCACCCACATACAAGACCCAGATGGAGTTCCAGCCTCCTGGCTTTGGCCTGCCCCAACCTTGGCTGTTGCAGTTATTAAGGGGACTGAATCAGTGGATGGAAGCTCTCTCTGCCTGTTTTCTCCTTTCTATTTCTGGCACGCTTCCTTTCAAATACGTAGATCAATCTTTTGTTTTGTTTTGTTTTTAAAGATGAAACAGATATGCTATGAATCTGTAATTTATGAAATGAGAGATGAGCGTATGTTAGGGTCCAGAAATAAGGTGTTGATTGATGAAGGGATGAGGCTAACAGTGTAAACAAAACCTGTTGATGCTCAGGGAAGTCTGGGAAAAGGACTCCCAGTGAGTTTGAAAAGTAGAACCCTCTGGTAGGACCTTTGCGTGGGCTGAAGATTCCTCCCTGTGCCTGCATGGGTTGGTTCTGCTCTGTGGGGCTGAAGCATGACCTGCTCAATTACTGGAAGTAAAGACTGAAGTGAGTGCTGCAGAGGAGCCGGTCTGTGTGAGTAAGGCCTGACTGTCCCCCTGGAGGAAGCGCTGGCCACCTGTTACCGTGGTTTGTGGTCGTCTTCACTCAGGTTGAGAGAAGAGAAGGGGAAATGTATGAAGCAGGTCCAGTGCCCTGGAGCCACTCAAACCAAGTTTCTTGCAATGCCATCCCTTCACTTGTAGGGTCACAGGGCCTCCTTTCCATGGAGCGGTGGTTGGTGGGACAATTGCAACACACTCTCCTTCCCACCAAGGCCTTCCCATCTCCAGGTCAGGCCTTTGCTGGGGGCCTGGGTGGTGGCCTCACTTCTCAGGATGGGCTTTGTGGCCTTGCTTCCTGGAGGTCACCTGGTGGCTTTGTGCTGACCTTGGAGGCCTCCTTTCCATCTCTGGGAGGTCCAGCATGCAGCAGGCATCATGTCATTGTTCGCAGCTTCCGAGGCAAAGCACTTCTACTGAACCCTCTGTAAACACTTCCTGGGATGCACGAGCATTGGTGCTCAGAGCAGGGGAAGAATGCATGGAGAGGCAGAGGGCCATGCTGTGGCCAGCTTGGTTTAGGCCTTATTCACTCAAGATGGGACTCTTTCCCAAGTAGTGCCCACTGTGTATCTGGCTGATAACCATTGATTTCCGGAAGATGCTTAGCAACCAGACATTTTTAAAGGATAAATAAAAGCTTTTAGGGGAAGGGAGAAGAACTAAACCCATGCTTTGATCTAGTATGAACTAACCATCTTTTTGAAACAGCTAATTGATGATACAAGCAGTAGGGGCACGTGCTTCTGTGTGCACACCCAGAGCAACACAGGTGGTTTACTGATGTAGTAACCCCCAGTCCTTCCTTGGTGGAGCGATCCTCAGTCTTTTGAGTGTAACAGGACAAAGTAATGGCTCTGTCCTTGTTGGCCTCATCGCCAGAATCTTCAGTTGTGTCTGCTGATCGTCTTCGACATCCATCCCAGGGAACAGAGTGTATTAAGTAAGCCTTGGCTCCCAAGTTCCTTCCTCGGCCAGTCCTGGAGTGGCGTCCTAGATAGAAGTTAACAGTTTTTCCACTCTGCGAATAACCAACGGATGCTTGTCCTTCAAATGGCAGATGGCATGCAGGACAGAGGCATTTTTTAAAAACTGTCATATGGAAATACTCACAGAGCCCAGAGCTCTGTTTTGTAATAGAAGACTTTGGGATTAGCACATCATTCAGAGATTCAATTAATGAATCCATTGACTGACAACCTTGGATGAGGTCAAGAAAGAAAGGGATCTTAATGGAAATGAATACGGGGCTAGAGTTGGCAGCAGAATACCAGTGGAGTCTTCCTCTGTGCTCAGCATTAGAATTTGTGGGTTCTTGCCTGCTTTCTCTTTGTAAGGTGGGTATCCACAAAAGGACTTTAGCTTCTTTGGTATGCTAAGATTCCCTTTATGGCATATGTGGTTGCAAACATTTTCTCCTGGTATGTAGCTTGATTTTTCATCCTCTTATTAGGATCTTTGGCAGAGCAAAAGTTTTAAATTTCTATGAAGTACAACTTTCCCATTTATTTCCCACTTTAAATGCCATGGCAAAGAACTCTGCCTAGACATAGGTCCTGAAAATGTATCTGATTTTTTTTTTCTAAAAGTCTTACAGTTTTGCATTTAAGTTCATGGTCAATTTTGACTTAATTTTGTATAAAATGTGAAGTTTAGATTGAGACTCACTTTTACCTATGTGTCCAATTTGTAACATCATCATCATTTGTTGAAAAGACTCTTTTCTTATTTTTAATTACTTTTGCTTCTTTGTCAAATGTAAGTTGGAAGTGGGTGAGTATTGCACTCAGTCTTTAAGACCCTGGTTAGCGTGCCTGCCTTCCATACTGGAGACTCTGGTTCAAGTCCTGGCTCCAGATCTGATCGCTTCCTGCTAATGCATGGTCTGAAGCAGTGAGTTATGGCTCAACTAGTTGGGTCTCTACAGTCCATGGGGCAATTTGGATTGGGTTCTGGACACCTGGTTTTGGCCTGGGTTGTAAGGATTGGGGAAATGAATCACTGGATGGAAGATTTCTCTCTCTCTCTCTGCCTCTCTTTCAAAGTGGAAGTTGATAATTAAAAAGGCTTAATAATTAGCTGGGGGTGTTTGTGTGAGTCTAGTTCCAGACTCTGTATTTTGTTCCATTGATCATCGTGTCTGTATGACCTCCAATGTAAGTTCTGATTTTTGATCTGTATATTTTCATTGTTCCCTTTGAATAGGGGAGTATTTTCTTTTAATATATCTTTAACTATTTTTCCATTTATCTATTTTCTTCCTTAGGAACATTAATGATCCATATCCATATATCCATCATCCTTTCTCCTTATCTGTCTTCTTTTATACTTCTTGAATTTTTCTTTTCATTTCTGACACTCATGCTTGTCTGTTACTTTGCTGATTCCTAATTTTCTATGGTATAATTTCTACTCTGTACTTCTAATGTTTAAGACACTAATTTGTTGTATTATTTTTATTCCAGCTCTTATTGTACTATCAGCTCGTTTTTTCATATCTTATTCCTCAAAGTTCATGGTTTTTGTTTAGTTTAATTGATTCAAAGCAAATGTTATATAAAATTTAGTTTATTTGCTAGAGTAAAATTTCAAAGAATTTTAGCTCTTACAGGTTTTCTTATTTTTTGAAAAGATTTATTTATTTATTTTTATTTGAAAAGCAGAGTTACAGAGAGGGACAGAGAGAGAGAGAGGTCTTCCTTTCATTGGTCACTCCCCAGTGGCTGCAGCCAGCTGGGCCAGGCCGAAGCAAGGGCCAGGAACTTCTTCTGGATTTCCCACAAGGGTGCAGGGGCCCAAGCACTTAGACTATCTTCTGCTGCTATCCCAGGCACACTAGCAAAGAACTAGATCAGAAGTGGAGCAGCCAGGAATCGAACCAGCGCCCATGTAGGATGCTGGCGTTGCAGGTAGAGGCTTAAAGGGCTACACCACTGTGCTGGCCCCTATTACTATTTTTTAATGCTGCAGGGACTTACAATTTTCAAGTTGGGTTTATTATTATTTTTGTTTGCTTTGTTTTAATTCAAGAGAAGAGAGAGAGAGAGGGAGAAAGAGAGAGGGAGGGAGAGAGATCCCCTCTGCCGTTTCACTCCCCTAAAACTTGCCAAGACTGGGCTGGGCCAGAGCAGAGAACTTGATCCAGGTTTCCCACATGGGTGGCAGCACCCCAACTACCTGCACCATTATTGTTGTCCCCCAGAATCTGCCCTGGGAGAATGCTGGAACTAGGAGTTGGAGCTGGGACTAGAACCCAGGGACTCTGATGTGGGATGTGGTACCTTAAACTACTGTCTGTACCATGAGGCCACCCCTGTTAACTTGTTCTTAAATGAGCGTCTGAAATAGATCTAATTTTCAATCTTCAAACCAGGGAGGCCCATTTCTCTTGGGTCTACTATCAGTCAGGATAGGGCAGATCATGAAGTGGTAATCATACAGTAACCAAAAGTAAAACATAGGAACCAACAGGCAAAACATCTCAGCATAATACACAAGGAATTTTTCTCACTCATTTATGTCTGAAGATACTTCCAAAAGTTCATGGAAAAGAAAATTAAAAGACAAGTCTGGTACAAAAAAAAAATTGAATCCGTGCAAACGAGACTCTTTAGGAAGCTCTTAGAAAATGAACATTGTGAGGAAACTATGCATGGAATCCAAAATTCTTTAGCACCAAAATAAATTTATCTTTTCATTCAATTTTTCCATGAACGTTTTGAGATTCCATTGCATGTATTGCATTTCTCTCCAGTGTTTTTGCTATTTGAAGCACTGCAGATGGCCACATCAGAGGAAGAAACAAAACGTGGCAAACTGGACCCCCGTTCTTAAAGACTTCTCCCTAGACTTGAGCCACTCACATGTTACAGCGAAAGCAAGTTGCACAGGCACGGCTAACTTCAAAAGCGTGGGGGCCATACATTTCTACCGTAGACCCAGAAGGAGACCTGGAAATACTTAGTGAATAGCAGCAGCAGTTGCCCTAAGTCTCCTCGTCATTTGCTTGTGTACCCCAGACACTTCACATCTTTAAGGAGTAGATCTTGGATTAATCTTGAGCAAGCACCTACCAATCGTAGTTACACCTGGCGTGATTACTTGGCACCTGTGCCTTACTGGTTATTTCATATTTTGAATATCATTCTTGATTATATAGCTTTCTATTGGAAATTTATTGATCAGTCTAAAGGGCTGATTGTGGAAGCTGGGCTCCTGGGTTGCTGTATCTGCAGACTCTCATTTTGATATGGCCAGTTATTTCCCCAGCTCTTGGTCTGTGTTTAAAGGAACACACTTCAAATAAAGCTGTTGCTGTCTCCCCTGTGCTCATCTGTGGTCTTCAGCTATCAATCGTCTGTAGCACAAGTTCCTCTAAAATCTCATTTTCTCAAACACACACTGCATTTTTAACAATGGACATTTAGGGGCCGGTGCTGTGGTATAGTGGGTAAAGCCACCGCCTGCAGTGCCTGCATCCCATAGGGGCGCCAGTTCGAGTCCCGGCTGTTCTACTTCCTATCCAGCTCTCTGCTATGGCCTGGGAAAGCAGTAGAAGATGGCCCAGGTCCTTGGGCCCCTGCACCCACGTGGGAGACCCGGAAGAAGCTCCTGGCCCCTGGCTTTGGATCGGTGCTGCTCTGGTTATTGCGGCCAACTGGGGAGTGAGCCAGAGGATGGAAGACCTCTCTCTCTTTCTCTCTTTCTCTCTGCCTCTCCTCTCTCTATGTAACTCTGACTTTCAAATAAACAATCTTTAAAAAAAAAAGAATGGACATTTAAACATCTGTCTGTAGCGACTTCTTTTCTATCTGGTTCTTCCTGTACTTCATCTAGCAAAACATCCTTAACATTTGTGTCATTTGGATGGTGTCGTTTCCAGTTTCAAAGCTATTGTTGATATCCCTCCCCCCATTTTTTGGTCATTTGGAACTGTGTCTGGGTAAGGGGACTTGGTCATCATATGCTTTGGCTCTGAGTCATGGGTAAGGCTCTTGGTTGTAGCAACTTTCTTTGTATTTCTATGGCATAATCAGTTGGTGGGCCAACTGTCACAGACTCAGGGATGGGGCAAACAGAACGCCAGAGAATAAGGAGCCCCAAATGGAACACGCAAAGTGAGGGTCAGAGCTAAGAGCAGACCTTTGCCCTGGACGACCTATGGCCTTAGCACCGTTGGGATGGCAGCTGAATTGCTCACCCGTCACTACCTCTGGCACGTCTTCTTTTCCTCCCCTTTATTTTCTGATTCTTTCACCAGCACCCTTTTTTCCCCTCCTTCCTCAGTAATTTTCCATAAATTTTTTGAAAAATCATTTATTAATTTTCTTGGCAGAGAGAGAGAGAGAGAGAGATGCTCCATCTACTGGTTTATTCCCTAAATGACCACAATGGCCAGGCCTGAGCCAAGACAAAGCCAGGAGCCAGGAACTCTGTCTGGGTCTCCCACGTGGGTGCAGGAGCCCAAGTACTTAGATCATCCTCTGCTGCTTTCCCATAGGCATTAGCAGAGAGCTGGATCAGAAGTGGGGCAGCTGGGGACATGAACAGGTGCCCATATGGGATGCCAGCATTGTAGTTGTTGGATTAACCCACTGCGTCACATGCTGATCCCATGTTTCCCATGAACTTTTTAATGAAAAAAATCCATGTATGGATTTCTTTTGTTTTTGCACCACAATAAGCTTATCTTTTAATTCTATTTTCACAAAATTTTAAAGTACTGTCATATGTTAGATGTTCCAGCATTTCTTTTCCTTGCTGGTGGCCTTATGGGCTGAATCCATTACAATAATACTCCTAGGATTCATTCCAAGACCCGCAGTGGATGTCTGAAACTCTGCATAGTTTCAAACCCTATGTGTTTTCCCTATACACACACATGATAATGTTTGATTTATAAATTAGGCACAATAAGAGATCAACAGTAATAGAACAGGTATAACAATATCCTGGAATACAGGTTACGTGAACATGATCTCTCTGTCTCAATCTCCTATCACACTATATTCACACTTTTTATGAGGGTGTGAGTTGATGCAATGCCTGTGTGATGAGATGAAGCGAGATTAGTGATACAGGCATTGTGTAGAGTCGGGCTTCTGTGTGACCACAAGCATGGTAATATCTCAATGATTGATTTGATAACAACGATCAACACTGAGTAAGTAAGGGACAGGTAGCATACATGGCGTGGATATGCTGGGCAAAGGGATGATTTTTGGCCAGGGAAAGATGGAGCCAGGGAATAGGAGATTGCGCCACAGAAATTTGAATGGCCCATAATTCAAAACCCATGAATTGTTTATTCCTGGAATTTTCTACTTACTTCAAGATGAGTGGTAACAGAAACCTTGGCAAGCAAAGTGTAAATAAGTTTTCATCTGTACTACTGTGCTGATATATTGGAAGAGGGCAGAACTTGGTGTCTTGTTGGAGAACATTGGTGCTAAAGGGTAAAGACATTTAGTGCTTGTTTATTGTACAAGGAAGCGTGATAGTGCTCTAGTCTAAATAAAACGAACTGGTCTCTCTTTTGGGTTGGCTGGAATCACGCTGTTTTCCATAAATTTTCCATCAGAGAGCAGAAGTCATCTAATGACTTTCCTGCAAATGTTTGCTTTTGTAGAAGTGAGCTATGTTTATTTCTTCAGTTACAAAAATGTGTTGTTTATAACTCATAAAGAAACGTGGCCGTCCGGCTGTGCCCCCCACGTATTTTCCTCCCTGGGCCATTACCCAGCCAGTTGTCAGGTGGACCGACTGCCTAGCCCCGGAGGACAGCACCCCCGACAGGCTTTCAGAGGTCTAGGAGTGCGAGGAGATTGGAAATATGTGGACTTGGGCCATTTCAGTGTTGGCTCCGTGAAGCCAGTGATGCCTTTGAGCCAAGAAGGACCAAGACTAGAGGGGAGAAGGAGAGAAAGCAGACGCTTGCTCAGACCTTCTATTTGTGACCCCCAGGATAGGGACTGCTGAATTCTTCCTCTGCTCTTGTGTGTGGCCTGCTGTTTGCTCCTAATAGTGTGGTTGACCAGGTACCCAAACTTACCCAAACTGAATTTCACCTGCACCACGTTTCCTTCTCTTACTCCCCCCTCTTCTCAATCCTTTCTCCATCTGCCCTCTCTTCTTAAATCTGCCATCCTTCAAGACCCGCAACATCCACAAATTCTTCAGTCCCATTAATTTCCCCATAACCAAGTTATTCCTGAACACGTCTTTCCTCCATCATTGGACTTCCCATTTGAGGGTTCGTCCCCATTTCTGAGGGCTCTGTCTGCTTTTCTTTGGGCTCCACACGTGGTCCAGCACAGAGCTTGGGAGAGAGCGAGCGCTCGGGGAGGACACACTGTCTGTCCTGGAAGGAGTTCACTTGGCACTGGGTAGGTAAGTGGACAGCAGCACGTGGGTCACACAGAGCAGTTCCTGGCATAGCTTTACCCTGATCCTGTGCCTCTGAGGTCAGTAGGGCTCTTGCAGATGACCACTTCATGGCCCCTTAAGTGCTTATCTCACACTTTCAGAGGCTGAGCCTCCCCCTGAGGGGCAGGCGCAGACTTCTCAGCTAGTGGCACCTGTCTGTTTACCCCGAGACATTGAGACATCGTAAAGGCGTGACTTAGCCGTTGACAGCCACCAGTGTTTTCTGACTCCAGGCTGTCTCCACACTCACAGCTACAAACTTCATGCTGGTGTTCTGGACTTAGGGCCTCCTAGTACATTTGAAATCTAAAGCAAAGGTGATCCATTCATTCACAGCTAATCAGTGACAGAGTTACCGTCTCAGCATCCTTGCTTGTGTCTTGCAGCTGTTCCACTTTTTCTGTTTTTGAGATTTCTGCTTAGTTTGCTAAACTTGGGAGTAGGCATTTAGCCTAGTGGTTAAAGACACCCGTGTCGCAGAGCAGAGTGCCTGGGCTTGGTTCCTGGCTCTGCCTCCTGATTCCAGCTTCCTGCTAATGCGCACCCCGAGAAGCAGCAGCTGATGGCTCAGGTGATGGGTCCCTGCCACCCATGGAGCAGATCTGGATTGAGTTTCTGGGTCCTGGCTCTGGCTTCCATCCAGCCTTGGCTGTTGCAAGAATTTGGGGAGTGAATCAGTGGATGGAAGATCTACTTCTCTCTCTCTCTCTCTCTCTGCCCTTCAAATAAATTTAAAAATTAAAAATTAAATAAAATAAATTAAAAACACAGTACACACTCATGTACCATCTCTCAACTTAAGAAATAAAGAATATTAGAAAAGCAAAGCCCTAGGTACATTTTTCCTTTTTTTCCCCCTCTTTCTTGTCCCCAGAGGAAATGACTACCCTGAATTTTGAGTTCCTTTCCCTTTGTTTATATTTTCACTGCATGTTCCTAAACAAAATATGTAATGTTTTTGTACTTTTAAAATTTTATGTACGTGGAATAAATAAAACAACTTGCTTTATTTGCTTAACATTGCTAGTGAGATTCATCCATGTTATTAAATGTAATTTTTAAAAATATTACTATATGTACTTTCCTGGTTTTATTTATTTAATTTTACTTTTAAAAAGTTTATTTATTTGGGCCGGTGCCGTGGCTCAACAGGCTAATCCTCCGCCTTGAGGCGCCGGCACACCGGGTTCTAGTCCCGGTCTGTCCCGGTTGCCCCTCTTCCAGGCCAGCTCTCTGCTGTGGCCAGGGAGTGCAGTGGAGGATGGCCCAAGTGCTTGGGCCCTGCACCCCATGGGAGACCAGGATAAACACCTGCCTCCTGCCATCGGATCAGCGCGGTGCACCAACCGCGGCGGCCATTGGAGGGTGAACCAACGGCAAAAGGAAGACCTTTCTCTCTGTCTCTCTCTCTCTCTCACTGTCCACTCTGCCTGTCCAAAAAAAAAAAAAAAAAAAAAGTTTATTTATTTGATGTTAGACCAAGAGTGAGAGTGAGAGTGAAAGAGAGAGATCAATCTTCCATGCCCTGGTTCACTCCCCAAATGCCACAACAGCCAAGTCTAAGTCAGGCAGAAGCCAGGAGCCAGGAACTCCTTCCTGGTCTCCCACATGGGTGGCAGGGGCCTAAGTACTTGGGCCATTGTCTGATGCTTTCCCAGGCACATTGGCAGGGAGTTGGATTGGAAGTGGCACAGCCGGGATTTGCATTGGTGCTTTAACATGGGATGCTGGGGAAGTGGTAGTTTAACCTGCTGCCATGATGTCAGTCCCTGAAAAAAAAAATTTTTTTTTTAAGATTTGTTTATTTATTTGAAAGAGTTACAGAGAGGTAGAGGCAGAGACAGAGAGAGATCTTCCATTTGGTGGTCACTCCCCAAATGGCTGCAATGGCCAGATGGAGCTGCGCTGATCTGAAGCCAGGAGCCAGGAGCTTCTTTTCAGTCTCCCAAGTGTGTGCAGGGGCCCAAGGACTTGGGCCATCTTCAACTGCTTTCCCAGGCCATAACAGAGAGCTGGATTGGAACTGGAGCAGCCAGGACTCAAACCGGCACCCATATGGAGTGCCAGTACTGCAGGCAGCGGCTTTACCCGCTATGCCATAGTGCCACCTCCTCTGAAATATATTTTTAATGCAGAGTATTTCACTGTATGAAGACATCAAAACTTAACTATGCTGTCCTGTAGGCACTTAGTTGTTTGAGTTTTGTTTTTACGAACAGTTCTATGTATCTGTCCACTGGTTTTTCTAAGGTCTATACTTGGGAGTGGAAGAGCTTGGTGAAATGATTGGTCCGTGTTCAGCCTTACTAGCTATAGCAAATGTTATTATGCAAATTGTGATATCAATGTATAGTCTAACTAAAAGATTAAGAATCATTTTTGAACCATATTATCTCCAGTTAGTGATATCATCAGGCTTTTTCACTTTTGCCAGTTTCATAGTTACAAAGTGGCATCTCTGATGTTACAGTTTAAATTTCTCTGATTACTAACATAATACTCATGGTTTCATGCTTCCTGGCATTTCATCTTCTGCTTCTCTGAATTGATTATTCATATCTTTTGCTCATGAAGACTTTTTTGTTTTTTGTGTTTTTCTTCCTTTTTGTTTGTAGGCACCACTTATATATTCTGAGTACTTTTCTGTTGGTTATATATCTTTTCTCAATCTATTGACTATGTTTTTAACTTTTCAAAAAATTTATTTATTTATTTATTTGAAAGTCAGAGAGAGAGAGAGAGAGAGACGTTGAAAGAGAACTTCCAACCACTGGTTCACTTCCCCAGATGACTGCAGCAGCCAGGCTTGAGCCAGGCCGAAGTCAGGAGCCAGGAACTTCATACAGGTTTCCGATAAGGGTTGCGGGGTCCAAGCACTTGTGCCATCTTCTCTGCTTTTCCCAGGCCACTAGCAGGGAACTGGATTGAAAGCGGTGCGCCGGCTGAAGTGGCCGTTGGGGGGTGAACCAACGGTAAAAGGAAGACCTTGCTCTCTGTCTCTCTCTCTCTCGCCGTCTAATTCTGCCTGTCAAAAAAATTATTATTTATTTATTTATTTGAGAGGATGAGGAAGCGGGGCACTCTCCTATGCACTGGTTCACACCCCCCCCCATTACCCCCAGGGTCTGCATTTCCAGGACCTGGAATCAGGAACTGGAGCCAGGACTCCAACCCAGCCACCCTGATGTCCTAACCCCTAAACCTGCCCGCATCTTGTCTGTCAGAGTTGGCCTTTTGGGTGTCTTTTTTTTTTTTTAAAGATTTATTTTATTTATTTGAAAGAGTTACAGAGAGAGGTAGAGACAGAGAGAGAGAGAAGTCTTCCATCTGCTGGTTCACTCCCCAGTTGGCTGTAACAGCCGGAGCTGCGCTGATCTGAAGCCAGGAGTCAGGAGCTTCCTCTGGGTCTCCCATGCAGGTGCAAGGGCCCAAGTACTTGGGCCATCTTCCACTATTTTCCCAGGCCATAGCAAAGAGCTGGATCGGAAGAGGAGCAGCTGGGACTTGAACCGGTGCCCACATGGGATGCCGGTGCTTCAGGCCAGGGCTTTAACCAGCTGCACCACAGCGCCAGCCCCCCAGGTGTCTTTCTAAAGAAGCCCTCTCTTACCTCGATGCCACACCAGCTTCCTCCTGCAGTCTCTCCTAGACGTTCAGGCTCTCCTATTAGTTGCCCAGGGTCATTCCCTAGCCTGTGTGGCTCTGGAAGGGGAGATGAGCGAGTTTCCTGTGCACGTTTTGCCACAGGGATTCAACAGCTCCCTGTACCTCCAGCATCTCAGTGAGCTCTAGCCTTCCTTTTTCACACAAATGGATGATATTAAAGAGTTTCCCGAGCATTAAGTGCGATTAATCCAGTCTCCCTGCGGGACACCACGCATGCGCCTGGCACACCCTGGGCAGTCCTTTGGTACTTCTCTTTGTCATCATGGAGGATGGCCACGTGAGAGTGCAGCCCCGGGAGCCTGCAATGGCCTTCGTCTGTGACTTCCGCACGGACAGGGACATGGAGGCGCCCCGGGACGGGCTCGCTCCAGCTGCGTCCTGGCAGCACGTCCTGCTCCCTCCTCCTTCCTCCTGCTCTGGCCTCCTCTCCCCAGCCTGGGTTTCTGCCCTAAGCCGAGGAGCAGATGCTCCTGTTTTACAACCTGTCACGGGCCTCTGAGGAGACGCAGGCAAGTGTTTGAGTGGTTACCCCATTTTCCCGTCTGAACACTTAGAGGCACTTTCTCATCAGAAACAGAGCAGCTTTGAAATAGGGACACAGACGGGCTCACCCTCTGTGTACATCTCAGTTTGCTGGGCACACGGTGAGCACTGGCTGCCACAGGAGGGACCCACTAGTGTGTGGGGACCAAGGCATCCTCTAAGAGTCTAAAGACATAGGTACAGTCACACCGCCTGCTTTAAACCTGCAGGGCAGCTGCTGAAAAAAAAAAGTTTCACGTCTTCGGTGTCACACAAAAGCTTGGTTCAAAGGTTCGGGCTCTTGTATGGCTGCCTGTTCAGGAATCAAGTTATTGAGTTCTTCAGCTTCAATGTGGGGCTGGACTGTGTCATTTTTCTGCAGTGTTACGTCTTTCCCATGGTTTAAGGTGGGTAGTCATTCCCATCAGAGCCATTGACAGATGGGCAGTGGGGGCCTGAGCCATGGGGTCTGCAGTGCCGTGAGGTCTTGGTTATCCTGTTCTGAAGCCCCTGTAGATAGCAAATTCTTTTAGAGAAAATATTTGGCAAACAGAGAGTTTGCATGCTCCTGTCTGTTGTTTATTCTCCAAACACCTGCAACAGCAGGGCCTGCACCATGCAGAAGTCAGGAGCCCAGAACTCAATCCTGATCTCCCACGTGGATGGCAGGAACATCACCTGCTGCCCCACCCCCAACCCCCAGCCCCACCTCCACCAGGTTCTCCATTAGCAAAAGGCTGGAATCAGCAGGTGCAGGGGCCCAAGCACTTGGGCCATCTTCCACTGCTTTCCCAGGCCATAGCAGAGAGCTGGGTTGGAAGAGGAGCAGCCAGGACTGGAACAGGCACCCATATGGGATGCTGGCACTGCAGGCAGTGGCTTTACCTGCTATGCCACAGTGCCATAGAGGATGCCGGTGCCACAGGCAGAGGCTTAGCCCATTTTGCCACAGCACTGGCCACAGAAAAGTAACTTAGGGTGGAAACACAATCAGGTGAATAACAGACCTTTCTTTCATAATTCTTGATCCTAGAAAATGGTAGAATCATATATATAATAGAATTATAACCTGAGCATTTGTTACCCATATGGAATTGATTTGATTGACCTGATTGATCTATTTTCACATACTTTCCTGCTTATGTACTTAATTCTGCTGAAGAATTGATTGAATAATCCACCATTTTCCTATTGGTAGAAAAGACTCTATTTATGTAGTGCTAAATATAAAAATATGGAAATAGACCTTCAAGCCCAATTTAAAACTTATCTGATTACAAACTCCATATCCAAAAGAATTTATATTCCATGATGTTTAGCGGAAGGTTGCCATGTGCATTTGTGTAGCGCTGTAGATGAGATGCCCTAAGAGTGGTGACGTCATGAGTGCCTATGAAATGGGACGCTCTCCATACCCCTGACCGCTCACAACGCCTTTCCACGTTGCATCCTCCTTCTGCTCAGAAGTAACCATGGTAACAGATGACTGATACTTCCTCTACTCGTCTTTATTGTTTAGCCGAGTACGTGTTGTTAAATGACATCGCATTGGCGTTATCCTCGTTTTTGTGGGATTTTATACAAATGAAATCACTCTGTGTCTATCTGCTCAGTGTTAGGGTTTTTTTTTTTTTTTTTTAATTTTTGACAGGCAGAGTGGACAGTGAGAGAGAGACAGAGAGAAAGGTCTTCCTTTGCTGTTGGTTCACCCTCCAATGGCCGCTGCGGTAGGCACGCTGCGGCCGGCGCACCGCGCTGATCCGATGGCAGGAGCCAGGTGCTTCTCCTGGTCTCCCATGGGGTGCAGGGCCCAAGCACTTGGGCCATCCTCCACTGCACTCCCGGGCCACAGCAGAGAACTGGCCTGGAAGAGGGGCAACCGGGACAGGATCGGTGCCCCGACCGGGACTAGAACCTGGTGTGCCAGCGCCGCAAGGCAGAGGATTAGCCTAGTGAGCCGTGGCGCCGGCCCGAGTGTTAGGGTTTTAAGTTTCAACTCTCTTGATGTGCGAGGTTGAGGTCATTCATTCTCCCTGCTCTGCTGTGTCTGCGTGCACAGCCACCACTCCACAATGTATTGATCCGTTCTGCTGCTGATGGCTTCTATTGGTACACTGGATTTATTTTGCTTATATTTTATTTAGGAAATTTTCAGGAGTGAGGTTTATATTTTAAGAGTGGTGTTCCTTCCGGTATTATTCTTGTCTGGTTTGGTTGTTAAGATGATAATCTCATAAAATGAATTATTGGGTAGTCCCTTTTTTATTATTCTTTGAAATATTTTTTAAAGATTGGAATTATTTATATTTATAGTTGGAAAGTTTTGTAGAACTCACCTCAAAAACCCTGTGGTTCTATTCTTTTCTACATGGGAAGAGTGTTGAGTACTGCTTCTATTTCTATAATGTCTAAAGGACCGTGGAGAATTTCCTCTTGTTTGGAGTTAGTTTTATTTTAATGACTATTTTTATTTATTTATTTGAAAGGATGAGAGAAAAAAAAAAGAGGGGAAAAAAGAGGGGGAGAGAGAGCGCGTGTGCACTCCCATCCATAGTTCACTCCCCAGATGCCCTCAGTACTTGGGGTTGGGCTGGGGCCAAGCTGGGAGCCAGGAACTCAATCCAGGGCTCCTAGGTAGGCGGCAGGAACCCACCTCCCTGAGCCATCACTGCTGCCTTCCCCAGTCTGCAATAGCAGGAAGCTGGAGTCGAGAATTGAGCTGTGGCAGTCGGATGTGAGATGCAAGCATATTAGCCAGTGTCTTAAGCTCTAGGCTGAATGCCTACCCTTGGAGTTAGTTTTGATTACACACACACATCACCATTTCTCCCAGTATTTCACCTCTATTGGGACACAGTTTTCTCCTCTGGAATTCTGAGATGGTTTTCATTACGGTCCCTTTCTCTCAATCCTCATGCTGTCATTTGCCCCTGCCTCATGTCTCATTTACCCCTCATGCATTCTCTGTAATAACAATTTCACTTCTCTACTTAATATCTTTCCAGTGCTTCCCCAGGATGCACATGAACTTTACTTCATGATCTGCTTTCCAGATCAGGTTCAAGGTCTGGCCTGTGTCTGTCTCTGCAACTTCTCGTCTCTTCACGTCTCTGACATTCTGTACTCCAGAGCTGTCCACTTGACTTGCCCTGTTCTCTCTGGACTGGATCTTTGTCCGTGTTATTAGCATGCCTGTGTTTTTCTAGAAGGCTCTGCCCCTCCATCCTTCTCTCTGTTTTCCTAATTTCTACTTGTTGTTTACAGGGCCGTGTGGTGGTCACTGCCTCTGTGTAGCCTCCCCCGGACCTCGGCTATATAGCGCCCCGTTCTCCCCTCTCTTGGACACCCCTAAGCACACGACTTTGTAGTGGCTGACCTACTGCTCTGTTCCTCAGCCCACACTTGACCCCAGAACGCTGCAGGCTCTCTGTGAGCAGGGGGCCAGCTCAGCATCTGCATCTCGAAGGCACTCAACACACGCATGTTTTCACGCTTGAATTACAAACTTGGTTTGGGGGCATTGCGAGCAGTCACTGTACTGTACATTTGTCCAGCTTCTTCCTGTTTGCACCATCATGTGCGTACTTTTATTAAATAGTCCAGTGACTCTGGGAAGTGGAACACTTTCAGCTCCATTTTGCAAATGAGGAAAGTGTGCAGCAAATGTGCCCCGTCAGGATGTGCAGGCTGCCTCCTCTCCCGAGCGCCCGCCCCTGCAGTAGGCTGAAGTCCCCAGTGTGGGCCCTTTAACCCGAGGTTGTGCTTTGTCTCTGTTGCATCGCGGAGCTGAGTGCGGCTGTCTCTGTGGGCCCCCTGGGTCGGTGAGAGCTGTCACGATGCACTTCTCCTCTCTCAGCTCTGCTTTTGGTTCTAGAAAGTGCATTGACTCTGATGACAAAAGATATTACAGTTTTACTTCTTTGACTTCTGGGTATTTTTCTGCCCCAGGGACTTTTTCTAAATTCACACCCACAGTATTACTATGGCAATTTAAAAATACAGTACAGAAACAAAGCTGCTGCACTGTCGTCTTGCCTGCCTGCTTTGCCTCCTGCCTTGGGGAGTCGTGGAGCTCACGGAGCACCGTCTCCCCTGTTTAGTGACTTGGGGGTGAGGTCTGGAGACCTGTAGGGACGAGCAGAGAGCCACATGATCCCCTTCTTGCAGATGCAGGTTGGAGCCCCGGATCCCAACTGCAGGTCTGGCCCCTCTCCCACATTTGAGCAGCCGTCACTAGGTGTAACAGGTGTCTGGTGTCTCCAAACTTGTCTTCTTTATGAATGTGATTTTCCATGCATCCGGTACCCTTGCTAAAACTAATCCAATGTTTATTCAGGACTTAAAACTTCATGACATTTTCATGTCAAACAATATGGGATGGTTCGTTGATGTTTTAAACACTCAAAAGGAAATTATTTATAACTCCATGTATCATTAGGAAATTTAAATTATATCTTAAAAATAAATCAGCTTAAATCTAGAAACCCATATGGCACCCAGCATCCCAATTGGATCAGACTATAACTTGCATTCTTTCTTTTTTTTTTTTAAACAAAAGGCAGCATACAATAATTCCTCATGCTGATTTATGGCTCCAATATGGTGGCTGTAACCGTTGAACTGCAGGAAGTGATGCCAGCATCCTCTTGTCCAAAAGTATCATCTTCTGTTCCTTAAAAAAGTCCTTAGCATTTTCTGACAAGTCCAAGGGTTTTTGTCTTTTCTGGAGTTTGTTGAAACTTGAGTGATGCCATTTTGCACACTGGAAGTCAGAAATCCACTATCTCGCTGGCTGAAGAATTCTGAAAAACACGAGCATCCAAACAGCAAATTTGGCAGCTCCGCTGACGTGTTCACACCGAACACTTCCTGCCCTGCAGAGCTTAGAAAAACAAACCGGCGGAGGGTGAATATGAATGTTTTTCAGGGTATGTGCAAACAGCACATTTCTGTCTTTTTCATCTCTTGGAAGGCTGCGTTCTGCAAGCCTGTATGATTTCAGCCACACAGACGAGCTGTTTCCTGAAAGGCACGGAGCTGGAGGGGTGAGAAAGACCTTGAATAAACATGAGTATGTCCCTGACGTGTTTCTGGACTTTGTCAGGTTGGGTGGTGTCTCACTGCCAAATTAGGAAGAGCTGGTAATGCTTTTTTTTTTTTTTAGCTACTGAATTAACACAAATTCATACACGAGGAATAGATACAGGAACGGGCTCTGAGGCTGGCAACCAAGAGCACCCTGCCTGCATCATGGATCCGTTGCCCCCGGAGGGTGTTTTCTGCACACGTGTGTTGCACTGGGTTATTAGGGTGAGGCAGTGTCAGGCAGAAGAACAGCCAGAGCAACAGGCAGGCATGGTCGATGGCAGAGGCAACGTGGAGGGGTGCAGAGGCGCTGGGAGGCAGGAGCAGGGGCAGGGCTGCCCCCGTTGGAGTGCCAGGGCTGGGGAGTGAGCAGTGCTTGGGCTAAGGAGGACAGGGTGACCTGTCATAGAGGCAGAAACAACAGAGCCCTGCGGATTCCTAGAGAGGACAAGCATTCTGAGACTTTTAAGGAAAATGGCGAGATCTAATTTGCCAGTTCATAAAATCAGAGAAAATAATGATTCTCTAAGGAAGCCTGCCCTGCCTTAGGCTACCCTAATCACTCTTTTTAAATGAATTTATTTTTAAAATTTCAAAAAGATTTAATTTTATTTTTATTTTGATGAGAGAGAGAGTTACAGACAGTGAGAGAGAGAGACAGAAAGAAAGGTCTCCTGTCCGCTGGTTCACTCCCCAAATGGCTGCAATGGCTGGAGCTGTGCTGTTCCGAAGCCAGGAGCCAGGTGCTTCTTCCTGGTCTCCCACATGGATGCAGGGGCCAAAGGACTTGAGCCATCCTCCACTGCCTTCCCAGGCCATAGCAGGGAGCTGGATCGGAAGAGGGGCAGCTGGGACTAGAACTGGCGCCCACATGGGAGGCCGGCACTGCAGGCGGAGGACTAACTAGTGAGCCACAGCACCAGCCTCTATTTTCAATTTTTAAGAATGTTTTATTTTATTTATTTAAGGAAAGAGAGGGAGGGAGGGAGAGAGAGAGAGAGAGAGAGGAGAGAGAGAGAGAGAGACTGACTTTCCATCCACTGGTTCACTCCCTAAATGGCCATGACTGGCTGTGGGTGGGCCAGGATGAAGCCAGGAGTCATAACTTCCATCTGGGTCTCCCACGTGGGTGGCAGCTGTCCAAGTTGCTGGGCCATCATCTGCTGCCTTCCCAGGTGCATTAGCAGGGAGCTGGATTGGAAGAGGTACAGCTGGGACTTGAACCAGTGCTCCAGTTTGGGATGCCGACATCGTAGGTAGTGGCTTAACCTGCTGCGCCACCACCCGGGCCCCTATTTATTTTTACTTTTTAAGACATTCATTCATTTATTTGAGAGTGAGAGCTAGAGAGAGAGCATGCTCCCATCTGCTGGTTCATTCCACACATGCCCTTGATGGCCATGACTGGGCCTGGCTCATGCTAGGAGCTGGGCACTTGACCTAGGTCTTCCACGTGGTTGGCGAGGACCCAGCTGTTTGAGTGATCACCTGTTGCCTCCCAGGGTCTGGAGTCAGGAGCTGGAGCCAGGACTCAAACCCGTGACTGCTAGGCCAAACACCTGTCCCAGACCACTCCACTTAAAACTGCAAATTATATCCTAATGCCAGCACCTCCAGTCCCCTTTCCACAGGGCATGGTATACAGTTTGCTTCCCTCTTATGCTCATTTTCTGCCTGAGCTCTTTGCTTCGTGTCTGCCTTGTTGACTGCTGAACTCTCTGGGTCGGTGATAGTACATGACGCATGGTAGGTGCCTATGATCGCGTGCTGTCTGAATGCACCTGTGGGCCCACAGAGTTCCTTGGACACTCCATGCTTTGGGGATGGCCCCTTCCGTGCCCTACTTTGAAAACTGAAACACTGATTTCTTAATTTAAGGCAAAGCGGTCTCTTGTCTCCGCGAGATAATGATGAGTGTTCGTGGTGAAAAGGCTGTGGGAAAATCCATGTTTCACTTTCGGATCAAAGTGCAGATTGCAGCTGGGCCCTGAGAGAGTGCTCCTCCCAAAGCAGAACTCCCGTCAGGGGTGGGAGTGGATCCCGGGACCCAGAGACAGGGACCCTCACTCTGCAGGGCGCCCCTCTGCTGGAGTGGTTCCTGGGACACAGAGACAGAGACCCTCACTCTGCAGGGCGCCCCGTTTCCTGGGAGTGGTTCCCGGGACCCAGAGACAGGGACCCTCACTCTGCAGGGCGCCCCTCTGCTGGAGTGGGTCCCTGGATGCAGAGACAGGGACCCTCACTCTGCAGGGCGCCCCCTCTAGGCGTTGGCACAGGCAGCACCTGCTCCCGCCAATAGTGACCTGCGCTCCTCAGTCAACTGTGGCTTGGGTGGGGACCGTGCCACCCCTGAGCACGGCCTAGGCCATGAACCCCAGTGCCTCCTTCAGTCGCTGACACCTGTGCTGGGGGCTATGGTTTTTGGTTTTCCTGCCGTGTACTATGGCACACGTTTGCATGCGACATTTTGTAAATGGAGGCTGTTTCCAGTGGGCAGGTGTCCTTCAAGTCCTTGACAGATGGACCCTTCCGAAACATTTTGGGGCACAGGCTCCGGGCAGAGGATCCGCACTGTGTACCTTGGCAGGGAGGCTTGCTTCCTGCTCCTCATTCAGAGAAAGAGTCGCGTTTTCAAAGTAAGTGGCCCTTGTTTGGTGCCAGCGCCGCTCGGCCATCCGTCCATGTGCTGGGCCGTGCAGCCCCAGGCCTGAGGCTCTGCCCCGGGAGGGGTCGCTGGGCTGGCTTCTCAGGAGAGGAGATGATAGGGGGAGGTTGCTGAGGAGAGCCCAGAAGAGGGAGGAAGTGAGGGTCTTCCCCTCTCAGACACTGAATACGGAAGTCTGGCTCACCAAGGTGTTTTTGCTGATTGCTCTGGGTCCTGCTTGTTGGCCGAAGAAGGGTGTGTATGTGCGTGGTGTATATGTGGTGTGGTGTGTGTATGATGTGTGTGTATGGTATGTGTAGCATCTGGTGTGTGTGGAAGGTGTGTGTGTGTGTGTGTGGTGTGTGTTGTGTAATGTGTGTGGTGTATATGGGATGTGGTGTGTCTATGATATATTATATGGGGAATATGTGTTGTGTATGTATATGTGTGTGGAGGCAGGTGTGTTGTACGTGGTATGGTGTGTTATATATGGTGTATTGTGTATGGTATATGTGTATGTGGGAGATGTGGTGTGTTTGTATGTGTTTGGGGGTGTTTGGGTTGTATGTGGTATGGTGTGTGTTGTGTTGTGCATGGTATATGTGGTGTGCTGTATGTTGTGTGTTTATATAGTGTGTGTATGTGGTGTTTGTATAGTGTATATTGTGTGTGGTATATGAAGTGTACAGTGTGTGTGCTATGACGTGTATGTAGTGTGCTGTTTGGTGTGTGGTATGTGTTGTGTATGGGGTGTACTGTGTGTGTGCATCAGTGTGTGTGGTGTTTGTGGTATGTGCTATGTGCAGTATGTGTAATATATGGTGGTATGGTTTATGTGTAATGCATTGAGTGTGATACTGTGTTTGTGTAGTATGGAGGGTGTGTTATGTGTGTCTGGAAGTGTATGGGATTTGTGTTTTGTGTGTGCTGTGTATGGTGTGTGTGTAATATGTGTGTGGTGTGTGTTGTGTAGTGTGGGGGTATGTGGTGTGTGTATGTTGTATATGGTAGGTGTGATATGTATAGTGTATGGAGTGTGTTTTATGTGTGCTGTGTATGGTGTGTGTGTAAAATGTGTATGATGTGTGTTGTGTAGTGTGTGTGGTGTGTATGAGGTGTGGTGTGTGCATCAGTGTGTGTGTGTGGTGTGGTGTTTGCATAGTGTAGGGGTATGTGCTGTGTGTGTGTTGTGTCTGGTAGGTGCGATATGTGTAGTATATGGTGTGTGGGGGTTGTATGGGATGTGTGTGGAGTGTGTGTATGTGTGTGGTATGTATAGTGCATAGTGTATATGTGGTGTGTGTGTGTTGTGTCTGGTGGGTGTGATATGTGTAGTGTATGGTGTGTGAGGGTTGTGTGGAGTGTGTGTATATGTATGTGGTATATATGGTAAATAGTGTATATGTGGGGTGTGTGTGTGTCTTGTATAGCTTGGGTGGGGGTGGGAAGGGGAGGGAGAGGGGGGTCGAGAGAGAGGGAGAGAGAGAGAGAGAGGGAGAGAGAAGGCCTGTGTGGTGGCAGAAGGTGGCAGTTGTATTGGCATTTGGCTGAAGGGTGTCCCCTTGATGGGTCTCAGGGAGGGAGGGGCCCCTCTGACTGAGGGCACCGTGGTGCCCATCCCACCCCAGGGCTCCATGAGGGGTGAGGAGGACCTACAGCTGCTGCTTCCTTTGAGAATACCACCCAGCGTGAAGCTGAAGTTTGAAACCTCACGGTACGTGGGCAGAGGCGCACTCAGACATTGTTCAAAACGTTAGCTCTTTAGCTGGATGGTACCAGAACACACAATTGATGATGAACACAGAAAAATAATCTAAAACTCTAGAAGTAATTTTTAAAAACCCAGAAAAAACATGCAAACTCCTTCCTCGCCCCTCCTTCCGACCCTGTCTGAGTCGTTGCATTTTCTATTTCATCAGGGAGTTTTTGGACACCCAAGTCTTGGGATGACGACCTCCTCCTTAAAAATCCAAAATAACCTGGAGAGTTTCTTTTTTAACCTTGGCTTCAGGTTCAGGAATCGAAATGCATGCGGTGGTTTGGAGAGGAGACATGCGCCTGGGACACTGAGTTTAAGTAGCACTGGTCCAACTGGATGTTCCTTCACGGGCTTGGGAAGTCGCAAACTGAAGCCCTCGCCATCTTGGCCAGGAGCAGCCACGCACAGACGCCCCGCAGAGCGCATCTTCCCTGCAGAAGGGTGCTGGCTCTGGGCTTGGGGCTTCTGCCTGCTGCCCCTGGGAAGTGCCCCTCCCGAGCCACCCATTGCTAGCAATCAAAGGCAACTTCCCCCTGGGGCAGTGGCCCCAGCCTCCCCTCTGGATGTGGGTCTCTCCCCGGCAGGTTGCTGTTAATAGAGACTGACTTATCTGCCTATTAGTGTCCCTGACAGTGACCTCAGAAGCCCTCTGCTAAGTCCTGGTGTCTGGGGAGCGTCCAGTGCTTTGCCTCCTTGGCAGTTAGCCTCTGTTCCAAACTATTTAGAGCTGCTGGCAACTCAGTTCTTCCATTGAACACCTCACTTTTTGCTGTTGCTTGTGTCGCTGTGGATCGGAAGCATCTGACAAGGTGTTTCTGGAATCCCTGGTGGCCCATGTGGAGACATCTGAAATGAGCAGACTGTAATTAGGTCAGCCTTGTTCCTGCTCTGTGGCGTTGGTAGTAGGGACAAGCGGGTGCGGATAGAGTTCCAATGTGGGCTGACGGGAAGCAGGAAGAATGCAATGCATATGCAGGTAGATTGGGATCCCAAGCAGGCGTAGCAGCCTGGGAAGACTTGTGAGTGACAGGAAATTGTTCAGTCTGGCTCTCAGTCCTGAGCACAACCGTGCGGCTTAAGGGTAGCTAGTGGGGAAGAGACTTGGTTCCCAATTCTGCAGAGGTTGGTGGTGCTGTGTTTGGCCGTGCATCTCAGCTGTAAGGCCCAGACCAAGCCAGCAGGATTGTTCAGGTGGCTGGTGGACCTCAGTAGGAACCCCATGGTATGTGCCTTAGCTGGTGGGTACTTGGTTTTTGGGGTCACATTCCCTATTGGAGGGACACTCATGTGTCCCCTTCTTTCCTTTTCCCCATTATAGCAGTCCCGTTTTCCCTGGTGACTCGGAAGCTGTGGACAGTGGCTGGAGGGGACTGTCTCTTCTCACTCTGCTCCCCACCCAACCCAACACCCTGATACTGCTCTCAACACACCAAGCAAGTCTCCAGCTGCGTGCCCTCTAATGCAGTTCATGTCTGACACTTGTCTACCTGGGGACACATCTGGCACCTCAGGCTAAGGGCTCAAGTCCCGTAGACCGTTCATTGCAAGTAGGCTGTCACCTGTACCTCTGACTGACGCTATTGTCCGGGCTCCCACTGTCCCCCTTCCTTGAATAGAAGTCAGGAAAGCACTCTGCCCGTGACTTAATCAGTTTGTTCATGAAAGACACAGCCAAGGACACAGACACACAACCCCGTGACAAGATGCATAGCTGAGGTCTGAGAGGTGCAGGAGCTGGTTCCCTAACTTGGAAGTGAAAGAGGTGCAGGAGATGCCTTCACTAACTTGGACGTTCACTGATCTCAGTTTTTTGGGTTGTTCTGGGGCCTTCGTTACTTACCTACTCATGGTTCACTATCTCGTTGGCCATTGGTCACAACTCAACTTCCAGTCCCTTGCCTGTTCCCAGAGGTTTCGGGATGAAACTGAGTATTCCAACTCTGTAATCCCATGGTTGGTTGCCTTGACAACCAGCCCCCATCCCGAGTCTATTCAGGAGACCCCCCCCCCCCCCAACAAGAGTCACCACATTAGAACAAAAGCTGCTTGTGTTACTCCTGTTGTTCTGGAAATTACAAGGGTTCTGGGAGATGTACATCAGGAAAGGTAGTCAGAGACCAAATATGTATGTCTTGTCGTATCACAGTCAGCCAAGCCTTTTCCCCCGTCTTGACAGTTCTTCTCGGACTTTTACAGGGTGTAGAGCACTGACATCTTGTTCTTGAACAGCCATCCCATCTTCCTCCTGCCACAGTCGAAGCCTTCAGCTGGAGGGGGAGATGGAGACACAGCTGTATCCCCACGTCTCAGATTCACAGCCCCTGGAGGAGCCGTCTGGATTCCTGCTTCCCTAGTGCCTTCTGCAGCTGTGCACGGTGGCTGGTGGAGACGACGCGTTCTGGCAGCTTGTCTCCCAGGCGCTGGCCCCGTGCCCTGGGAAGATTGCACATGTCCATATCCGGCCTCCCTCCTCCTAACTTTCCTCCAAGCCTTGCCTCTTTGGTGGCCCCATCCTGGGAGGAGCTGCACGCTACCGAGTCTCCCTAGCAGTTAGGATGTCAACTCCCATGTGGGTGGAAATATCAGCTGTGGGTTCCATGTGAGCCTTGCCCTCTGAAGCCAAACGTCAAATCAGCCACGTCTCCTAAAGGAAGCGTCAGGTTTTCTTTAAAATAAAAACATTCTATTTTGATTTGAAAGGGAGAGAGGAAGACAGGAAGAGAGCAGGAGAGAGAGAGAGAGAGAGAGAGAGAGAGAGAGAGAGAGAGAGAGAGATTTTACATTTGCTGGGTCACTCTCCAAATACCCGCAATACTCGGGTAGGCCAGGCCAAAGCCAAGAGCCTGGACCTGCATCTGAGTCTCCCACATGGGTGGCAGGGACTCAAGTACTTGGGCCATCATGTGCTGCCCTCCAGGGCACACGCACATCAGTAGGAAACTCGAATCAGAAGTGGAGCCAGGATTCAAACCCAGCTGTTCAGATATGAGGTGTTAGAATTCCAAGTGGCATCCTGACCACTGCGCCAGCACTTGCTTGGAGATCCAGCTTTTTTTTTTTTTTTTTTTTTTTGACAGGCAGTGTTAGACAGTGAGAGAGAGAGACAGAGAGAGAGGTCTTCCTTCCGTTGGTTCACCCCCCAAATGGTCACTATGGCGCCGATCTGAAGCCAGGAGCCAGTGCTTCCTCCTGGTCTCCCATGCGGGTGCAGGGCCCAAGCACTTGGGCCATCCTCCACTGCCTTCCTGGGCCACAGCAGAGAGCTGGACTGGAAGAGGAGCAACCAGGACAGAATCCAGTGCCCCAACCGGGACTAGAACCCGGGGTGCCGGCGCCGCAGGCGGAGGATTAGCCTAGTGAGCCGCGGCGCCGGCTGGAGATCCAGCTTTTCTAAGAATCCTTTCCACCAGCGAGGGGGTGAAGGTGAAGTTTCACTGGGCAGCTGGGGGTTTGTGAGTCCTTGGCTGAATGGCCTGGGTCTTGGTGTCTCCATGTGTGAAATCAGCCTGATGGCAGCCACCTCACGGGGTAGTTGTGAGAAGAGGGGAGTTGTGTGGACAGGGTGCTCCAAGCCTTCCTTTATTCCCTGCCGTCTTCCTCTTTGGAATTTCCAGCCACTGGGAATACTGCAGGAATAATTCCTGCTGTGGAGACCATGGGATTTTTAGACAGTCTGTGAAGTTGCTTGCAATTCTGCAACTCTATGGCTCAGATAATGGTCTTTTCCTGGATCCTATACTTTCCTGTCTCTAGAATCCAACTCTACGTGTATATGCGGGGAGGAATGGGTGGGAGAAAGGTGCTGTGGGCCAAGGTAGCTCAGTTGGAGAGGAGTCAGCAAAGAAACATAACCTGGTGTGGACTTCCATGGACCAGACACCCTCACCCTTGCAAAGGCCAAACTCTTCCTTCTCAACTAACTGCCTTATTCCTGCAGTTCTCTCTCTCTGTTCTCTCTATCACTACTGGATTATCCCTGTAACCAAACACACATGTCCCAATAGCTCTCTTTAAAAATTCACCCTGCAAACATTGCCCTCTAGTGATGACCCCATTCGAAGTCTCCCTTCCTGGCCTTGTACTGCTTCTTCTCCCAGTCACCCCCTCAACACTGCAGGGCAACTACTCTCGTCAAGGTCAACAGTGACCTCTTTGTGGCCAGAACCAGTGGGAACTTCTCCAGCTTCCTGTTTCCGCATCTCTTAGAGGCGTTCAGGATGATTGACTACTGTCTTTGATGCTGAATCTTTCCATGAGTCAATATTTTTTTCTTTGATGTCTCTTGATAGCTCTTCCTTGTTCACTCACTGTAAGTGACAAGAGGTCCTCTTGTCTTCCACACTGTTTTTCTTCCTGGTACCATGACTGACTCTATATGCATGTACATAGGTATGTATGGAAATGTTAAGTGGTGACCCCCGAATCTCTCTACCCAGGTTCATCCCTCCTTTCTGAGCTGTAGAGTTGCGTATGGAGAAGCCAACTCAGTGTCTCCATGGAGGTGTCTCACGGGACTAACAGAGCTATTGACTCTTGACCCTTCCCAGCACATCCTGCCTTGCCTTAGGAATAGCAATCTGTTGCATTTCCTAACAGCCAGTTGCTCAACCAAAAACCCAAAAGCCATCTTTGGCTCTTCCCTTTATCTCCCTCATCAGCAAGTTCTGTTGGTTCTTCTGTCCATCACCATCTCCTCCACCAGGGAGATAATGATACCAGTCCCAGGAGCCATGGCTTCTCACATGGATTGAAATCAGCAGCCTTCTAACTGGTCCTTCTGACTCCATAGTGCCTCCTTCTAGCCCATTCTCCACAAAGCAGTCAGTACTGTTCAAATCCTCTACTGGGGTTCTCCGACCCCCTTGCCATGGCCCACAAGGCTCTGAATGAGCTGGCTTCACCCATGCTGACCTCCTTTCCAGTTCTGGACTTTGTACTTGCTCCTCTTTTGTCCAGTTATATTAATCCTTGGCTTTTTGCACAACTGGTTCCTTATGCTTTAGGTATTAGTTTAAATCTCACCCTCTTGGGATGGTGTTTGCTGATCATCTGACCTAAAATTGAATCACCCTATTCTGTTGTATCACCTTATTATTTCCTTTGTAACATTCAAAAACTTTAATTTTCTTGTCTTTGTACTTTTAAACTTATTTTTATTTTATTATTTTATTTTTATTATTTTTTATTTTATTATTTTATTTTTACTTATTTTATTATGTATCTCCTTCCACTAGGATGTAACCTCTGTGAAAATAATGATCTTATTTTTCTTGTTCCTCATTATATTTGTAGTGCTTCAAACTGTCAGACACATAGTAGATCCTCAATAAATATGAAAGATCATGGAGAATGCATTTTATGAACAAATTATGGATGGATACCAACTTTTTTGCAGCATAATAAACTTTACTTCTAAAATATAATATTTTATTTGTTTGACAGGCAGAGAGAGAGAGAGAGGTTTTTCATCTGTTGGTTCATTCTTTGTATACCCACAACAGTCAGGGCTGGGCCCAGCCAAAGCCAGGAGCCAGGAACTCAATTTGGGTCTTCCATGTGGGTGACAGGGACCCAGATACTTGGGCCATTACCTCCTGCCTCCCAAGATATGGATTAGCAGGAAGCTGAATGAAAAGTGGAGTAGCCAGGACTTCAACCTAGGCACTCTGATAACGAGATGCAGGTGTCCCAAGTGGTGTGTTAACCGCTATGCCAAATGCCTGCCTGTGAACTTATCTTTTAATCGTCTCTTTGTGTGGACCTTTTGAAGTCTTCTCATATGTGTTGCATGCATGGTCAGCTACACTTAAGCATTGTACCGGAAGCCTTGTATTCAGGAAGTTGCACTGCCCCCACTCTAACAGGTTCCAGTCCTGTTCCAGTCTCCTATTCTTAGTTTGCTTGCTTGTAAAATAAAGAGTTTGATCTAGATGACTTCAAAGCTCTCCTTAGGCGTTTAAAAATTATGATTCTTTGGAGCTCTGGAGCCGATAGAAGCAGAGAACTGGTGGTACTGCATCTCCTGCATCAGCGGAGTTAATAAGAAAATCCTGAAGTTCTTGGAACAGTCTGGTGCTGTCTGGACCAGCTAGTCTAGTGGAGCTTCTCTACTTTGTGCCTTGACAGAGATCTGCCATGTTGGTTTCTATGGCCAAAGTGCAAGATTCAAACGGTTGTTTTTGTTTCTACCAGAGCTCCTGCTGCAGGTTGGGAATGAGACGACTGGGGCAACAGCAGAGTCAGAGGAGTGCATTCATTCCCCACTCCTCCTGCCTGCACAGAGCGACTTCCTTACAGTAACACTGTGGCCTCTTTCTCTATTTCCTACCGATCCTGGCCAAGCTGGGGGGTTGAGGTGCCCAGTTAGGGCACAGGCGTCGATCTACATGGGACTGAGCTCTGGGTGTTGTGCCCGTTTTCATCACTTTCCTGCTTGAAACAATAAGGCAGAGATCCTGGTAAGCACCGTGTACTCTCAGACATCCGCTGGTGAGGGTGCAGGCCACCATGTCCAAGGCGTGTTCTCCAGCAGGCGTTGTCCATCTAGTGATGGGCATGTAGGCCCAGGGAGTCAGAAACCAGGCTATGAGCTTTCTATGAAGCAAGCAGAGTCTTCCTGCACAACTCATGCCTATTTAACCTTGGGTACTTATGTGAACATGCAAACCTTATGAAAGAAAAAACTCAAGAGAAATATACCAAAGGACACCAAAGTGGTTATTGTAGGTTTAAGGGATTGTGGGTGATTTTTATTGTCTTTTGTGTTCATTTGAAGTTTCTATAATGAACATGCATTTCTGTTGTAATATGGTAAAAAAATTATTTCATCTTTCCTTCACCAAAAAGAAAAAGGGGAGGAAAGAAGGAAGGAAGGAAAGAAGGAAGGGAGGGAGGGAGGGAGAAAGGAGAGAGGGAGGGAGGGAGGAAATAAAATTCTAAATGTGGTGGATTTGTAATCACAAAACTGAAGTGAGTTAATGACTCTGGCTAAGTTGCTGAGAGTGGGGAGTGGAGGAAGAAGGAGGGGGAGAGAGCAGGGCAGGTGTCAGGGGATGCTACCACTGATGCCAGTTTGTGACGGGCCAGTGTGATGTCCTGGTCCAGGAGTGTTCCCACCCTGGGGACCTGATGTGTTTCCCCTTGGTCTTGGCCAAGAAGGGCCACTTCCCAGTTCTTCGCTGGCAACAGCGTTTGGTGGGTGGGCTCTTTCGGATTGACTCTTTTGGACTGTGCCTGTCTGGGAGTGCTTCCTGGAGCCTTGCTTGTGACTGAGCCATCTTGCCTTGTAGACCACAGCAGAGAAGTCTCCCGGAGCCTACTTCCTGCCCGAGTTTGCGCTGTCTCCTCAAGGAAGTTTCCTGGAAGACACAACAGGGGAGCAGTTCCTCACGTATCGCTATGACGACCAGGTAAGAATGCTGCAAAAGAACGTACTTCTGGCTTTGTGGGCAGGATGCAGTGTCTCAAAACCACCTTCTAAATGGCTCTCTTTTCCCCTTGGTGCTGTTAGTACAATAGACAGCCTCGAAGGGTCCCAGGACCTCTGGATCGCCCACGTTTGCGTGCCATTCCCTACCCAATGTGCAGGTCAGGCTCTGAGAATCATTATTTCTCATTTGCATCAGAAATATAGGTTGGACTCATCATTTTTAACCATCACCCGATTATCATTGCATTCTGAAATTGCCCAAAAAGTTCTGGCATTTTTCATTTCGTTCACTAGCAGCAACATATGTGTGTGTGTGTGTGTGTGAGTGAGTGTGTGATTTTCTAAGCCTAGAAAGACATGCTCCAACAAGGGGGACAAAGTGTGTATGCCTCTGTGTGTGTGAGTGTGTGTGTATGTGTGTGTATCTTTCAATCGCTCCATGACATTCTAACCAGAGAGTAAGGCTGTGTGTGGCTGAGTAGACGCTGGGCACTTGGCTTCGTGAACCCTTCCACTGTCAAGTCCTGTTGATATTTTAACGATGACACACGTCGTTGAAATCCCAATTCCTCAGCACAGAGGAGCGTCCTTTGCCAACGTAGAGGTTTCTGGGCAGTGGAGCCTGTGTCCGCAGGGCAGAGGACTGAAGACGATGCGGGACTTGGTTGTGCTGAACAGCAGATGGGGACCTGGACACAGCAGCCCTCCTCTCATGGTACACGGTGGCACTGGGGGAGACGACCCAGTGATTGAGAACAGCTGTGCTGTCGTAAAGGCGTGGCCGGAGGCTGCGCAGTTTGATGTGGGCAAGGCCTTGACGGGGGCCAAAGGCAGTGGCTCGGAGGCGCTTGATCTGCCGACGTGAGTCAGTCCAAAAGCGACTCCAGGCAGTGGGTTCCAGTGCTGTGCTGGCTGGAGCCGGGCAGGGGCTGGAGTTGCACTGGGTGGAGGACTGGAGCCTTGCCCAGCAGAGCAGTCAGGACCCAGAGCGGGGAAGAGCAGTCTGCTCTTCATACTCTGATCCCAGCTTGTTTTCATCCTATGGAACCTGCCCCTGGTAGGTTTAGCTCTGGAGCTGGGGCCCAGGTGAGGGTTGGGACCCAGCAGGCTTTCCATGGGCAGGGGCCACACAGCTCACTGGGGCAAGATTGGGATGAGGCCAATATGTCTTTTAATTGACAAGTTCAATGTTCAATCATTTTTCTGAGTTTCTTGAAAAGCAAGGGCATAAATAGTTATTGTAGGGGCTGGCACTGTGGCCTAGCAGGTAGAGCTGCTGCCTGCAATGCTGGCCTCCCATATGGGCGCTGGTTTAAGTCCCAGCTACCCCACTTCTGATCCAGCTCCCTGTTATGACTTGGGAAGGCGGTGGAAGATGGCCCAAATGCTTGGACCCCTGCACCCATGTAGGAGACCTGGAAGAAGCTCCAGGCTCCTGGCTTCAGATCGGTGCAGCTCTGGCCATTGCAGCCAACTGGGGAGTGAACCAGTGGATGGAAAACCTTCTCTCTCTCTCCTCTCTCTCTCTCTCTTTGCCTCTACCTCTCTGTAACTCTTTCAAATAAATAAATATAAATATTTTTAAAAATAGTTCTTGTGGGAACTGGGGTGGGGGTGATTCTGTGCTCACACCATGGCGCCCAGGCACTGGAACCTGGCTGCTAATAGAGCCTCAAATATTACTAAGTCACTTTATGTCTTTCTCCTTAATGGATTTTTAGAGGGTCTGTAATTTATAGCTCTGTTTAATCTAGGAATCAGTGATCCAACAGGTTTTCATGGGAGAACTTCAGAGAAACTAATTGAGAAGGCAGTAAAAGATAAAAAAGGGTGTCTGGGCAATCATAGGCCATGCATTTTATAATTAAAGAGTGGTTAATGCCTCCTCCAGCGTCCACAGACATGCTATATTGAATATAATAACAATATAAAAGCCAGAAAAAGAGGAGAACAAGTCCCTGTGGTCTTTTCAAAAAGGTCTGAAGCAGATTTTAAGAGGGCACGGCATGCCATGGAAATTTTATCACGGCACACGTTATTCCCAGAAGCCCCAGTGACCAGCACATAAAACCCTTCTGTGTTGCCCCTACGGTGTGTTTATTTGAAGCGAAAGGAACAAGGTGAAACTACAACAGCCCATAATAGCACCCACCCCCCTCTGCTAACAGCAGAGAAAGCAAGACCTTGCACTAAACTAAATGTATCTCCTGAAGGAAACTCAAGAATTTAACCAGCTAGAGGTGGGGCCGGCGCTGTGGCGCGGTGGGTTAAAGCCCTGGCCTGAGGCGCTGGCATCCCATATGGGTGCCGGTTCTAGTCCCGGCTGCTCTTCTTCCAATCCAGCTCTCTGCTGTGGCCTGGGAAAGCAGTAGAAAATGGCCCAAGTCCTTGGGTCCCTGTACCCATGTGAGAGACCCAGAAGAAGCTCCTGGCTCAGATCGGCACAGAACCAGTGGATGAAAGACCTCTCTCTCTGTCTCTACCTCTCTCTATAACTCTGTCTTTCAAATAAATAAAATAAATCTTAAAAAAAAAATTTAACCAGCTAGAGGTTATTATCCCAGCACCCAAGCCTCATTCTCTTTCGTCTTAATGCTGAACATGCACAATGCCTTGTAATGCTAACACGTTTCTCAGACACAGAGAAAAAGGCAGAACCAATCAAACGTGATCAAACTTGCCATAGAAATTTCCTTATCCCACAGCATGTGTCAAAATATTAAGATCAATGAAAAACACAGGGTCTGGAGTTGGACTACTCTGGATTTGAGTCCCAGTTTCACTCTTGAATTTGCTGTGTGGCTTTGGGCCAGTTACTTCACTTCTCTGTGTCTCCATTTTCTCCTCTGTGAAATGGAGATACAGATGGCATCTACCTCGTGGTGGTGTTGTGACTACTTGAAGGAGACGTTCATGTAAGTTTCCCCTCTGAGGACTTGGCACGTAGAAGCATTTGATCGGGCTGTTGATATTACTAATATTATTTGCAAACACTCAATTCAGAGACTAAGATGTGCTTAGGCTAAACAAAAATAAGAAATATATTCTCTATTTGTATCAGGGGACCCTGCACAACATTTAAAAATTATCTATTTCAGAGCAAGGAGAGAGAGAGAGAGAGCGAGCAACCGTTAGCATAAGCAAGCTCCCATCTGCTGGTTCACTCTTCAAAAATCTGCAACAGCTGGGGTTGCATCAGGCATGGAGCTGGGAGCCAAGAACTCCATCCAAGTGCCCCATGTGGGTGGTAGGGATCCAGTTACTTCAGCCATCACCACTGCCTCCCGGGATCTACCTTAGCCGGAAGCCAGAATCAGGAGTGGAGCCAGGTAGCCAGGAACTCTGATATGGCGCATGTGTGCCTTAAGCAGTTGGGTTGTGATTGTCTTAACCCTAAGCTCCATGCCTGTCCCACACAACATTTTAAATCGAACTTTTATTGAGGGCTAACATTTCTATAGCAAAATGCACACATGTCTGAAGTCTAGAGCTTGGTGAATTTTTAAATAGTTTTACACTTGTGTAACTGCTACTCAGTTCAAGAAATCAAAATTTCTTACACCCTGGAAGCCTCCTTGTGGCCCCTTCCTCCCGGTATTTCCCACCCAAGAAGTAACCACCATTCTGGCTTCTATCACTATTACAGATTAGTTTTGTCTGCTTTTCATTTTTACTTTCAATTTTATATAAATTGAGTCATACAGCACGTACTCATTTGTGTCTGGCTTCTTTCACACATCATTATGGCTGAGAGATTCAAACAAGTGGTTGGATCCAACATAATATAAAGCTTAATGTCTAGAAGTCATTTGTACTCTTTGGAACAAATTGTCTCTTGTGGATGAATTCTCCGGTGGTCCTTAGAAGACTTGCAGGGCTGCCTCACCAAGATTCCATATCTGGGAAAGAAATGGGGACAATTTTCCAGTGTAGGCTTTGTTACGCCCCAGCTGGCTCTGTACAGCCAGAGATAGGTGCACGGTGGGGTGAGCCACCACCAGGGCAGACAGAATCAGTTAGGTGGCTTGGGTGCCTACTTGTGCCGTTTGCATATTCTTGGGGATCTTCGAGGAGTTTGTAGAAAAATCAGTATTATAAAGAAACTATGCTTGCATTTCCAGTTGTTTTGTGTCCAAATCAACCTGCCTTTTAATTCCATTTTCCGTGAACAGAAGTACCCTCCTGTTTCACCAGAAAGTGCCTGGGTAGCAATGGAGGCTGCACTTTGCTTTCTCAAGGGGCTGGGTTAGAGGTGGGATCTTCCTACCTGCCTATCAGATGCTCGCTTGCTGGACTGAGAAACAGACAGATGCTGTGTAGGTATCTGCGCTCTTGGGCAACCCTCGTAGGACATTTTAAAGCATTTTATCCTGGGCATATTGTCACAGAGACCCTCTGGTCCCTCTTCAGATGTCCCCTGGGTGAGGTGCCTGGAAAGCTAATAACCCTGAGGCGGGTCAGGCATGGCTGTGATGTAGGCTGCGTTTAATGAGACACATAAAAGCCCGGCTAGGGATTATATGGGGGCTGAAGCTGCTTCCATGGAGAAGTCAGTCCGGAGCCAACTGGGAAACTGTGTGAGTGAGTCCAGACAAGCCTCCTCAGGCAGACTTCAGCTGGTTTCTACCATTAATTAGCTTGTAATTTAGCAGATATTTAATATCTTCCTTTAAAAAAAAAGTGGCTGGATTTCATGATCTTAACTCGTTCCACTCTCAAATAGTTTTTTTTTTTTTTTTGGTAGGTACAAATAGAATATTCCACATTGCAGAGGGTTAACTGTATTATTCTAATTATTGAAATGGTTTTGCCAGCAAACGCAGTGAACTATTACTTAGAGACTATTCAGGTTTGCAACTGCTGGAGATTTGGCCCAAATGCCTCATTTTTACAAGTTAAAAAGAAATGACAAACTCTGACTGTGCAAATGACTTACTCACGGAGATGGTTATTTTAAAAACTAGACCAGGGCTGGACTTATGGCGAAGCTGGTTAAACTACTCTTCAATGCCAGCATTCCATATTGGAGTACAGGTTGGAGTCCTGACTGCTCTGCTTCCAATTTAGCTCCCTGCTAAAGTGCTTGGGAAAGCAGTGGAAGATGGCCTAAGTGCTTGGGCCCCATCACTCCCATGGGAGACCCTGATGGAGTTCCAGGCTCCTGGCTTCAGCCAGGAGTGAAGCAATGGAGTGAACCATTGGATTGAAGACCTATTTCTCTCTGTCTCTCATTCTGTCTATCTCTTCCTCTCCCTCTATAATTTCACTTTTCAAATAAATATATATATATATATTTTTTTTTTGAAAAAAACCTAAAGACCATTATACTCTAAACTCTGGGCCCCCACTCTGGGATAGCTCCAGCTAAACATTGCTTAGAAATTGTCTCCTTTTTTCTTTTTTCTTTATTTATTTGACAGGTAGAGTTATAGACAATGAGAAAGAGAGACAGAGAGAAAGGTCTTCCTTCTGTTGGTTCACTCCCCAAACAGCCACTACGGCCGGCGCTGCACTGATCCGAAGCCAGGAGCCAGGTGCTTCTTCCTGGTCTCCCATGCGGGTGCAGGGCCCAAGCACTTGGGCCATCCTCCACTGCCTTCCCGGGCCACAGCAGAGAGCTGGACTGGAAAAGGAGCAACCGGGACTAGAACCGGTGCCCATGTGGGATGCCGGTGCCACAGGAAGAGGATTAACCAAGTGAGCCACAGCGCCGGCCCAGAAACTGTCTCCTTTTCTTATCCTCCTCATTCCACTGCTGTAGTCAGTGATGCTCTCGGGGTCTTAGAAGACTGCAGAATGATTGAACCTCAGTGGGTTGCCTGTTCAACTCCTTCCCGGATCCTTTGGGAATTTGGCATTACCTAGGGTGCAAGAGCATTTGTAAGCATGGTATTCCTCCCCAGTTTGTCATAAAAATCACATTTATTTTCAAAGTCTGTAGGAAACATACTGGTTGAAATGAAAATGACACTGACTTCCCGCTGGGCGAGCATGTCCTTACAAAGACAGCATTCTAACACTTGGTTGCGTCAGACCTCTGCAGAAGCTAGAATGTGTTCGTTTGTGGTTGAGTTATTAGCCGGCCGGTCTCTGGGTAGATTCTTGTGCCCTTCCTCATAGTGGTTTTGGAGTTTTGACCCACAGAGGACCTGTTCAGAGGCACATGGCTCGGTGTTGGTCGGTTCTAAGGAGCAGGGTCTCGAATCCTGCACTTTGTTCTTTCTCCCATCGGTGACCAAGGCAGTACTTGGAGAGCTGCTCTGTGCTTTTTCTGGGAAAAGAGGATGCTGAAATCTGCATCCTTGACCGTATTCAACTCCCCGAAGATTTAAACTTGGGGCTTCCTTGTGGACACTGATTTAAAAGTCAGAGATGGGATCAGTGTTTCTTAGTGGGAGGTCACTTATTTTTTCAAACAATTAGAAAAACTCTTGTTTTTGCACAATTATTATTAGCAGTTGTAAGGGTTAGAACAATATGAGAGTTGGGTTTGTTGGGATGGCTTCCTCCCCATCAGGTTCAGCACAGGTGGTGGAAATTAGCGCCTCTGGGATATTTTTATGCAGCCCATGATTTGTCTTTATGAATGGCCATGTTGGTGTCCATGTCAACACTGTCACTTTTAAAGGTTACCAGAAGGCAGGAGAAAAAGTTCATAGCTTGGAATCAAAGCACACAGGATGAGGTTGAGAGTTCAGTAAATGGTGGGTTCCGATTTTCCTAAAATGATCCAAGGATAAATCCCACCGTCAGCTTGGAGCCATTTAGAACAGAGCCCCCTTGGGCCAGCATTGTGGCACAGCAGGTTAAGCTGCCACCCGCTATGCCAGCATCCCATATGAGTGCTGGTTTGAATCCCGGCTGTTCCACTTCCAATCCAGCTCCCTGCTAATGTACCTGGGAAGGCAGTAGATGATGGCCCAAGTACTTGGGCCCCTGCCACTCACATGGAGTTCCTGGCCTAGTCCTGGCCATTGTGGCCATTTGAGGAGTGCTTCAGTGGATGGAAGATCTCTCTGTCGCTTCTTCTGTAATGCTTCCTTTCAGATAAATAAATAAATCTTCACAAAAATAAACAAGAGTTCCCTCGGCTTCGTGTTGGAGATGTCCTTTCATATCTGTTTATAACTTCTCCCCTGTTCCTTTCTCTTTCTTCTGTTGACTCCAAGGAGAGGGGCTCCTAACTAATTTAGTATTTGTTTTGTCTCTTCCAGATTTATTTATTTTTTTAAAGATTTATTTATTTATTTGAGAAGCAGAGTTACAGACAGAGAGAGGGGGAGAGAGAGAGAGAGACAGAGAGACAGAGAGTGATCTTGCATTCACTGAAGCACTCCCCGAATGGCAGCAATGGCTGGAGCTGGGCTGATCAATAGCCAGGTCTCCCACGTAGGTGCAGGGGTCCGATCACTTGGGCCATCTGCCACTGCTTCCCCAGGCCCTTCGCAGGGAGCAGGATTGGAAGTGGAGCAGCTGGGACTCAAACCAGCACTCATACGGGCTGCTGGCATAGCGGGTGGAGGCTTAACCTGCTTTGCCACAGTGCCGGCCCCTAATTTCCAGATTTAAATGCTTTTGTCTGTCCTCTGATCGCCACTGCTTTCAGGGGACACTTGATGTTCAAGTTCTTTCTGTCTCCTTTTTTTTTTTTTTTTTTTACCCCTTAGATCCAAACTTCTGGTGTCTCCTCCAGCTCCTTCTCCCTTCTTAAAAAAGCAGCCCTGTTAAAATTGTCAGTTACCTTCTTGAAGTCCCATCCAGAATCTGGTGCAAATCACTCTGCATTTGTAAAATCCGTGTTTGCAAAAATCTAAGGCCTTCTGGCATTGTGGAGGAAGTCAGAGTCGATTTTTCTTCCCTTTCTTGGATGTCAGTTGTATGCCTGCTTATCTCAGATGCCTGTTCCCATTTGCATTTTCTTGACTGTTTGCATTGTCAGAGAGGGACTGGGCTGGATGTGTGGCCCTGACTGGCATGTGGAGTTACACTGAAAGGAAGCCCAAGTATTCTGGTTGCTCAGGTGAGGAATCTACACCCCAGAGAGAACCAGTGTCTCGTCCAAGGTCACACACCCAGGCAGCAAAGCCAAGTGCCTGTTCTTTGCCCTTAAGCTCGGCGGAGACATTTTCACATCTAATCTGTGGGCAGGAAAAGTATGAGAGAAATGTTTGAATGAATGTTTAATACTGGTAGTAACAAGAGTCTATTAATCGTGGAGTTGTTGTGTCGTTTTATTTCTAACCTTCTTTTAAATGTCCTTTTCCTTATGCTTTCATGACAACCCTCATTCTCCCTTTGCTTATTCAACTATTGATTTATGCATTCTTTCTGAGGAGGAGAAATCTGTTTGCTGTGAAGACGTCTTTCTCAAACTAACTTCTTCCGAACTTTTCATGAATATCTTGGCCGGGAGCTCCATTGTGGTTAAACTGTTGGCAGGCCTCAGAAATATCACTTGATGCTTCCAAGGTATTTATGTAATAGTTTTTAGCTTGGAAAGTGTACACCAACTTCTGGAAATTCTGGAATAGGAAGATGGACACAGCGTTTGGGTCTACAGGCTATTGTCATCTTCTTCATGGATCAAATGAGCCACTTACATGTTCTCCACATGGGAGAGTTTCCGTGTTGTTTCTGGCGCATGTGTATAATGTTTTAAAGCAGCAAGCCATTTGAGTTTGAATACTTCATTCCTTTGTTAGTGAGTAATCTTGGTTAAATGTAGCTATGCTCCTTAAATATTCCAAAGAAGAGCGATCTAACGAGAGTGCAAGCTCATGTACTCTTATGAGAAGACAAGAACACGTTAATTGGAATAACGTGTACTGTGCTCTAGTTCAGGCACAAAGCAAACACAGAAACTTTGCACATGCAATAATAGTACACGCGGTTCTGATTGACTGGGTCTCGTGCGTACTCTGAATGTGATTGTCACTGAGCTTCTCCCAAGTCTGCTATAATTAGATCCATTGATAGAGGTTCAATTTCTAGCTTTTGAACTCCGTGGGCATTTTTTTTTCCTGTGCTGTCTTCCCACACTCACTTTCAGCATGTTGTGTGATTTCCTAGACCAGTTTTCACCGTACAGGTGATGGTGGCTAGAGGGTGGTGAAGTTCAAGACGGTCCCAAACGCAGTGCCCCCTAGAGGCACCTTGCTGTAGTAGAGAAGGCTGAGAGAGATCACAACCTCCCAGAACCCTTGCTGCTGCCCCTCCATGGTTGCTTCTCTCAGAGATCAGACAAACGCCTTCTCAAAGATTCTCCAAATCTTCATGGTCTTTGTGGCCAGGTCATTTTGAGCAGCCCGGCTCTGTCACCCACAATCCCTGGATGAAGAAGCAGGTGAGCTCTCCTCTCTTCCCCCATTCCTGCATTTTTTGCTTAGCTATTCTTCCTGCTGCTCTACCCTCTGTGTATAGAGGTCCCTCCCCTCCCACCCATTGCCCTCGTATGGTCCACAAAGCTCCGTGCCCCACCTTCCCACTTTCTGCGAAACTGGCCTTGACCAGATCATGCCTCCCTGCTGGTCTCACAGGTGGAGGCTACTGAGATCAACCTTTGATGAGCCCCTGCTGCTACTTCCCCGCCAGTCCCCTCCCCTCCCTTCCTCTCCTCTCCCTCCCTCCCCTCCCTTCCTCTCCTTTCCCTCCCTCCCCTCCCCTCCCCTCCTTTTCTCTCCTCTCCTCTCTTCTTCTCTTCCTGGAGGCTCAAGTCATTGAACGTTCACAGTGTCTTTATGACCCAAGTATCACTTTCTCTTTTTTCTTCCAAACTCCTGCCATGATCCTAGGAGACTTCAGGGATCAAAGACAACCCAGGCTTCTGTTTCTGGAGTCTCTGGATCTCTCCCTGGCTCCAATTCCACCTCAGCCTCTCCTTCCAAGTGCCCAACTTCCAAGTGTCCATCCAAGAAGGACCTTGTCATTCTGCAAACTACTCTGCCTTAGAAATATTAAATTCCTCCCGCCTCTCTGATTCCAGTCTTCTCTTCTTCAAGCTCTCCTGTGCCTACTTTTTGATCTCAAAGGGAGTTCCAGACCTCTTAGTCCTCAGCTTCTTCCAGGCAATCAGCCACCTTCCAGTGTCCCTAAGCCTCCTACCTTGTGGGTTCTCCTATCAGTGTTGTCCTTCTTTGCAGGGATAGTTTTTCTGGAGTTTCAGTCCAGCGGAACCTTATACCTGGCTCCGTACAGTTTGGTAGTTTCCTCCCTCCCTCCCTCCCTCCCTCCCTCCCTTCCTCCCTTCCTCCCTTCCTTCCTTCCTTCCTTCCTAAAAAGATTTATTTATTTATTTGAAAGTCAGAGCTGCAGCAAGACAGGGAAAGACAGGGTGGGGGGACGGCACTGTGGCACAGTAGGTTAATCCTCTGCCTGCAGCACCGGCATCCCATATAGGCGCCAGTTCGAGTCCCAGCTGCTCCACTTCCAATCCAGCTCTCTGCTGTGGCCTGGGAGAGCAGTAGGTGATGGTCCAATTGCTTGAGCCCCTGAACCCATGTGGGAGTACTCACATGGGGGACCCAGAGAAGGATCCTGGCTCCTGGCTTTGGATCAGCCAGCTTTGGCTGTTGCAGCCATCTGGAGAGTGAACCAGCAGATGGAAGACCTCTCTCTCTCTCTGTCTCTCCCTCTCACTGTCTGTAACTCTACCTCTCAAATAAATAAATAAAATATTTAAAAAAAAAAAAGACACAGAGAGATTATCTCTGTGCTGGTTCACTCCCCAAATGGCCACAATGGCCAGCTCTGGTCTTGTCCGAAGCCAGGAGCTTCTTCCGGATCTCCCACGTTGGTGCAGGGGCCCAAGCTCCTGGGTCATCTTCTGCTGCCTTCCCAGGCGTATTCACAGGGAGCTGGATTGGAACTGGAGCAGCCAGGACATGCACCAGCGTCTTTACGGATGCCAATGCTGCAGGCTGAAGCTTTTTCTGCTTTGGTAGCTTTTCTTGCCTGATACTCAGATGGCCTCTGAGCCCTGCTGAAGGAAGTACTCTCCCGTGAAGTGCAGCCTCCTGTCCCAGGGACACCCTCCATGTCACCTTTGAACGTCAGCAGTGTTTCATTGCCACCACTTTTTCACCCCCTCCTGCGACACAACCCCTCTGCTACCGAATGCTTGCTCTCTTATGTGAATGCCAGGCTTGTGGTCTGCGCTCTTCAGGCCTAGAAAGGGGAGTGGGGTTTATTGGTGTCTGCTGTCTTGGGAAACTGCAATGCTTGGGAGTGGATGCTGGGCTTGCACGTTTGCTAGAAAGACAGGGAATAATGGCAGGTGGAGGCCTGGAGGGTAGCACTTTCTCTTCTCTTGTCAAGGTGTGAAGCAGAGATCAACAGAGCTACTAATCAAAGGTGAGTCAGTTTTCTGGCCAGGGAAGAGCGCGCCAGGCACTTCAGGCAAGAAAAGACCTCGTTGCTTCTCTCCAAGCCGAATCTGGAAGAGCTGGAAGTAGAAGCAATAGCGGAATTTATTCCCCGTCACAGGGGATTTGAGGCATTATATTTTGATTGGCTCATCTGGAGTTTGGAAATGTTTCCTTTTGTTTGGCCGGTCCTGGCCGACATCACAGAAGTGCAGGCGTGGTTTGCAAAGAGGTTGCTGGCGGGCTCCACTCTCTGGGGTTCAGGTCGTTCAGTGGATGGCTTTGTCTGCTCATGCTTGGGGTTTCAGTCTCTGGACCGTGTTTTTGTGGTTCTGGACTTGGGGGAGTTGAGGCATCTTGAGGGTTTTCCCAGAGGGTGGGGAACATGGTCCCCGCCCCATGGATGAATGGGGTCAAATGGAGAAGCATCTCAAAAAGCATCCATTGCATTATTCTCTATGTTCAATTACCTTCTGTAATGCTCTCCATCCGAGTCGTAGTGACCAGTGGGATGGAAGCAGTCCCATTTTTCAACCCACATTCCTGCCTAGAGCATGCTGTACTGTGTACTCTCAGGGTGGGGCTGAGTTTTGCTGGTGAGCCCAGTAGCACTGAGCTCAGGGTGCTGCCGGCCACTGCAGTTGGTGGGCCATCCCAGGGCCACCTGGAGCACAGGTGCGTAGCCGTTAGGGACACCCCACTTGGACCCTCTATCGGTAACGCCAACCGGCAGCGTTCTGGGTTGAGAGTTAGTGAGGAAGCCGTCATGGTTCCTTTCCTGTCTCAGTGCCCTTTCTCAACTGCAGGCTGAACACACGTGGTCCTCGTTGCCTGGGGCACCCCTCTGCTTCTTAGGGCCCAGTCCCTCCCCTGCTGTCTTTGTCTAAACCTGAGTCATTGCCCTCAATTGTTACTTCCCCGATACCTGCCTTGTCTTCACTTCGCACCTCCCGATGAGACTCTCACTTGCAGGTGAGATCAGGTCTGGGTGCACTTGGCTTTTGTGCCCTCCCACCCTTCCTCCTGTCCACATCCTGGGGTTTTTGTCCTATTTTCTGCCTCATCACCTGCTGTAACCCCTCTCTGCATGGTGGGAGGAGGGAGTGAGGCGGGAGCAGAAGCTGGGTGTGGTGAAGCAGAGCTTTCACTCAGTCTGGATTTCTAACACTAGTCTGGGTGACTTACTTATCCAAACAGCAGGCTCTGTGGGGGTTCTGCCTCTAGAGCTGTTAGGAGAAGACACGATCCAGGATTTGAGGTCTGTGGCAGGTTCTCCTGAGCCTCGTGTCCCCAGGGTCAGCAGTGATACCTCAGGACGGTGACTGACGGCCCCCAGATACCGCCCCATCTCAGAAACTGTTTCGGCTCTGTCTGTTTGTCTGCACATCCACAGATGCGTGGTTGTTTTCTATTTTTAAAAAAAATTTTATTTAATGAATATAAATTTCCAAAGTACAGCTTATGGGTTACAATGGCTTCCCCCCCATAACTTCCCTCCCACCCGCAACCCTCCCCTTTCCTGCTCCCTCTCCCCTTCCATTCACATCAAGATTCATTTTCAACTCTCTTTATATACAGAAGATCAGTTTAGTATATATTAAGTAAAGATTTCAACAGTTTACCCTCACATAGCAACACCAAGTGAAAAATACTGTTGGAGTACTAGTTATAGCATTAAATAACAGTGTACAGCACATTAAAGACAGAGATCCTACATGATATTTTTTAAAAATTAATTTTCTATGAAATTTCCAATTTAACACCAGGTTTTTTTTTTTTCATTTTCAATTATCTTTATATACAGAAGATCGATTCAGTATATACTAAGTAAAGATTTCATCAGTTTGCACCCACACAGAAACACAAAGTGTAAAAATACTGTTTTAAAACAGATTTCTATTTCTAAAAGTTAGCCACGCACGCTGCCTCCACCGGAGTTATGTGGAGATGAACTGCCATAGAATAACCTCGGCCGCCCTTCCCGGAGCTGGGTTCTACTGCATATTTTCTCCTTCAAGTCTTGCTCCTCGGACCCCAGGTCCTCACGTTGGCTTCCCCTCCTCTGCTTCCCACACAGTAATTCTTCACTCCCCTGTCTTTGACCGGGTTCTGAGCACCTTCAGGGCAAGACTGCCTTCTTAGTACCATAGTCCCCTGGCCACACTATACAGCCTGGCACAGAGTAAATGCACAACCAATGGAGGTTTGTGAAAACTACATCTCTTGTCTCAAACCCCAAGTGGCTCCCTGCCTCCTGCTCAGAAAGAGCTCAACTCCCCAAGCAGCATTGCACCCCCTACCCAGTTACCTCTCTTCCTTTATCCACTGTGCTGTGGACTTCAGGCCTTTGGCCTGCAAAGCTGTTCCCCAAATGTCTGTGCTGCCTGCAGGGCCCAGCTTTAGCTCCTGTCTCCTCCAGGTAGCTTCCAGAGAAGTCGAAGCTTCAAGGTCTTCCTTCCCTGTCTCAGCCCATCCTTGCTGATGGCCCTGCAGCTCCCCCTGGCTTCTAATTATTTCTGAGGTATCATGCCTGTTCAGCTGGAGGCAGGTGCATTTCCAAGCAGGTCACTGGGACTTTTCTGCATACTCCCATGGGCACAGACCAGTCAGCACAGCTGCTTCTAGGAGTGACATGATCAGGGTACATTCTGAAACCCTAATTTCTGAGCTTTCTGTCAGGGGTAAAGTAAGTCTCTCACAAATGTTAATTATCCTTTGTCACAACGAAGAGTCTAGCCTTTATTACTTCTAGTATGTGTGAGGCTTTTTCTTTTAAGATTTATTTATTTAGTTGAAAGTCCGAGTTGTATTGAGAGAGAAGGAGAGGCAGAGGGAGAGAAAGAGAGAGAGAGAGAGAGAGGTCTTCCATCCACTGGTTCACTCACCAGATGGCCGCAATGGCCGGAGCTGGGCTGATCCAAAGCCAAAAGCCAGGAGCTCCTTCCAGGTCTCCCATGCAGGTGCAGGGCCCCCAGTACCGGGGACATCTTATACTGCTTTCCCAGGCCATAGCGGAGAGCTGGATGGGAAGTGGAACAGCCAGGACTCAAACCGGTGCCCATATGGGATGCTGGCACTGCAGGTGGTGGCTTTGCCTGCTACGCCACAGCGTTGGCCCCACAGCTTTGTTTTTATTTTTAAATGTTGCTTACAATGGTGGGGAAATAATATTCTTTCTTCCAAACATGGTTAGTCCAAAGGCTGGGTTGGGGAATCTGATTGTTAGTTTTTAAAAACTTATTTATTTAAAAGGCAGAGAGAGAGAGAGAGAGACAAACAAGCAAAAGAGACAGAGAGGTTTTCCATCTGTTGCCTTACTCCCCAAGCAGCTGCAATAGCCAGGCTGGGCCAGGCCAAAGCCAGGAGTCAGGAGCTGTATCCGGGTCTCCCTCATAAGTGGCGGACACAAGCAGTTGGGCCATCATCTGCTGCCTCCCCAGGTGCATTAGCAGGAAGTTGGATTGAAAGCAGAGAAGTTGGGACTTGTGTTGGCACTGTGATAAGGGACACCGGTGTTGTAGCTGCAGCCCAACTCATTACACCACAACTTCCTCCGGTGAATATTGATAGAATCTCAACAGTGTGCCACACATTGTGCTGGAGGTTAAGTGTAGTGATTGTCAAGTGGTTCTGTGTTCTGAATAATTCCTGCACCTTTAGTCTTGAAGTGAGGGTTGATGAAGAGGCTTTCTCTTTTTAAAGTGAGACCAAGGTTATAACTCTATAGCTATCCTTTTCATTTTAAAAATTTATTTAGTAGAAAACTTTTATTTAATAAATATGAATTTCAAAAGTACAACTTTTGGATTATAGTAGTTTTTCCCCCATAACCACCCTCCCACCTGCAAACCATCCCATCTCCTACTCCCTCTCCCATCCTATTCTTCATTAAGATTCATTTTTAATTATCTTTATATATGGAAAATCAACCTAGTATATACTAAGTAAAGATTTCAACAGATTGCACCCACACATACACAAAGTATACAGTACTGTTTGAATACTAGTTTTAGCATTAATTTGCATAGTATAACACATTAAGGACAGAGATCCTACATGGGGAGTAAGTGCACAGTGACTCCTATTGTTGACTTAACAATTGATGCTCTTATTTATGAGGTCAGTAATCACCCGAGGCTCTTGTCATGAGCTGCCAAGGCTATGGAAGCCTCTTGAGTTCACAAACTCAGACCTTATTTAGACAAGGCCATAAGCAAAGTGGTTTTCTTTCCTCCCTTCAGAGAAAGGTACCTCCTTCTTTGATGGCCTGTTCTTTCCACTGGGATCTCACTCCCAGAGAAAGATTTATTTTTTATTTATTTGAAAGGCAGAGTTATAGAAAGAGGAGAAACAAAGGGAGGGAGAGGGAGGGAGGTAGGGAGGGATGGAGGGAGAGATAGAGAGAGAGAGAGAATCTCATCCTCTAGCTCACTTTCCCCAAATGGCCACAGTAGCCACAACTGGGCCAGGCCAAATCCAGGAGCCCAGAAATCCATCTGGGTCTCCCACATGGGTACAGGGGCCCAAGCAGTTAGCCTGTTTTCTGCTGCTTTCCCAGGTCATTAACAGGGAGCTGGATGGGAAGTGGAGCGGCCGGGTCTTGAACCAGCACCCATAGGGAATGCCTGCATCTCAGGCAGAGACTTAACTTGCTATACCACAATTCTGTAACTACCCTCTCTTAAGCAAATGTCAAGTGAAAGAACTCTACCAATGTTGCACCTGCATTATAATTCCAGTTTACTGATGGATCTGAGCACTGAATAACAATGTTAACTGCTAACATCCAAACACAGCACCTCTGTGTCTTGGGGAAAAACACAACACTACCCATGAAATATTTTTGCCCTTGGTGCTTCCCAGTCCCTCCAGAATCCAGGCTGTAGACCTGACTGCCCATTGACAAGGCACACAGTTGCACAGAAAACCTTGTTAAACCAAGCCACCAGCATCCAGATGGTGGGAACTTTTGCAGAATAAACAACCCAGTTTGTTCAGCAAATAAATTGCAAAGGGAAAAGAAGGCTAGATGGGGAATCAGAAAGATGAAGCAAGACTTAGAAATTTATCAACCAGTTGCAATATATGGGCTTTATTTGGATCTTGGTTTAAACAAACAAAAGACCAACTACAATACCAGTTATGGCATTTATAAGATAATTGGGAAGTTAATATTTTATTATTGGTTGTTGATTTTTTGAAGTGTCAAAGTAGTGTGATAAACATGCTTTTAAATGTAACTTTTTTAGGTGGAAATGAAAATATTTATTGGTGATATGAAACATTTGCTTCAAGATAGTGAGGGAGGGTGGTTAGTGGATGGTGAAAGATTGGCCTGGGGTTGATGATTGTGGTGCAGGGTGATGGATGGGTGCTTGGAGTTCATTGTACAGTTCTGCCCACCTTTATGTATATTTCAAATCTCATATATATTTATATATAAACATACATGTTATATATAAACATACATATATACATGTTTGCATATTTGCATATATGTATTATATATGTGTACATATATATGTATATAAAATCTACATGTGGACCTGGAGGAGAGAAGCTGGTTGGCTCCGGTGAGGAGGTGGGGATACTGATTCCTTTATTGATCAGTTTGCCCTGTCTGCATATGCTGAAATATTGCACCATGTTCCATAAACATGTACAAGTATCACATGTCCAAGAATACTTTAGGGGCAAGGCAGTGTGGCTCAGTGGGTTAAGCTGCCACGTGAGAACGTGAGACGCCTGCGTTTCATATCAAAGTGTCAGAGCCCCAGCTCCTCTGCATCTGATCCAGCTCCCTGCTAATGTGCCTGGGCCCTCTTCCACTGCCTTCCCAGGCACATTACCAGGGAGCTGGATTGGAAGTGGAGCAGCCGAGACCTGAGCCAGTGCCCATATAGGATGCTGGCACAGCAGGCAGTGGCTTTACTCACTATACCCCAGTGCTGGCCTCTGTAGATATTTCTTAAATCTCTGGCCTTGAACTTTTTTGCTACATAAAAATATGATATCACACAGTATTTGATGTATTCCAAAGTTCCATGTGCAGTAATTTAAAGCTGAGTTTGTTGATATCCTATGGGGCTTTGAAAAGGCATCCCATGCTGATTCGCACATTGTGACACCAGAATACTTGAGAGGTATGTGGTTGATGACAAAGTCTTTTTACACGTTCAGTAAATACAAGGCTACATCAAAGAAGTTTATGGAAACATGGAATGAAGACATTTGTTTATTTTGGTGTAGAACATTCTGAAATCCATGCATATGAGAAATCTTTTAAAGGTTCATGGAAGCTGGGCTATGAAAAGACTCTATGGATTTCGGTTTTTTTTCTTTTTGCACCAAAATCAGCTTACCTTTTAGTTTAACCTTTTGAAGTATCCTCATGCAAAGGTTGGAATGTATCCTGGGCATCACGAGCTGAATAGCTATGTTAAGCACTGAAATATTTTTATGACAAAAAGTGCACCCTGCTATTGGCCGTGAAAGTGTTACCATTAGCATATTTTACAAGTTAAGTCTATTTTGTGTTCTAGCTCGAAACAGCTTTATTTCCTGCACCGTTGCTGGATGGTGCCCTTATAATATAAAATGTGTCCCCAGTTCAACTCATTTTAAGACATGGATTTATAATGCCATGAACTTGGTGCAAACTTCTAACTAAAATGCTTTAAAACAATCTTTTTTCATAGTTTTTAAGCCTTAAATTATTCCATTCATGGTTTTTAACTTAAAAAAATTTTCCTAAAGTTGCCAAATTTTATTGTAAAATATTTGAATAGGAAACTTAGAAAAGTAAATGCACAAAACAGTTTGTTCTTTTGTGGGTTCAGTTGATGAATATAGAAATTTTTTTTTTTACTGTGCAGCTTTGTTAGCAAGTTGTACGTTTTTATTTTTTGTAATGCTTTGTTTAAAAACAACATATGTGCTTTTCTGAGCTAGCAACATTGCACCTTATCTGGGATTGGAATGATTTGGCTGAACTACAGGAAGTTGCCTTGAAATTCCATTTTGCCTGCCAGGTGTGATCTTGTCATGACTCCATTCCACACCTCTCTGTTAGGCCTGACTCTTGCCACAGAGCGCAGAAAACCTTGCTTGGAAAACACCAGAGTTCATCAGCGTTTTCATGAAATACCAGACTTACCTTGTCATTCGTGAGCATTCAGCTGTGCTGGGTCTCACGTCCCCTTGTCCCCTGTACACACAAGGAGAGCTGTGGCCATTCAGAACTTGGGGCCTGGTGGGGGTGAGTAAGGTGCCATGTGCCAAGTGCTCCAGGGGACCCCTGTTCTACTCCAATGCACTTGCAGTCCAGTTCTTGGTAGATTCACCTCTGTAAGAGAGTTTCAACAGTGGGGGACCAGGGAGCCCATGAAACATTCCCTACTTTGAGAGGAGGGACCCTGCAACTCTTCAACTCTTTAAACACTCTGGCTGTTGCCTCCTACCCAAATGGATTTACAACAAGAAACCTGTGAAACACACAGCACTAATGGATTTGTGTGTGTGTGTGTGTTTTAAGAAAGCTTTTATTTAATGAATACAAATGCCATGGGTACAGCTTTAGGAATATAGTATTCCCCCCCATACCCACCCTTCACCTCCAACTCCAATACCCTCCCATCCCATTCTTCATTAAGATTTGTTTTTAACTAACTTTATATACAGAAGATCAACTCTATACTAAGTAGATTTCAACAGTTTGCACCCACACAGACACACAAAGTATAAAATAGTGTTTGAGAACAAGTTTTACCAATAATTCTTATAACACAACTCATTAAGGACAGAGGTCCTACATGGGAAGCAAGTGCACAGTGGCTCCTGTTGCTGATTTAACAATTAACACTCTTATTTTTTTATTTATTTGACAGGTAGAGTCATAGACAGTGAAAGAGAGAGAGACAGAGAGAAAGGTCTTCCTCCCGTTGGTTCTCTCCCCAAATGGCCACCACAGCTGGCGCTGTGCTGATCCAAAGCCAGGAGCCAGGTGCTTCTTCCTGGTCTCCCATGCGTGTGCAGGGGCCCAGCACTTGGGCCATCCTCCACTGCCCTCCCGGGCCACAGCAGAGAGCTGGACTGGAAGAGGAGCAACCGGGACTAGAACCTGGTGCCCATATGGGATGCTGGCGCTGCAGGCTCTTATTTTTGACATCAGTGATCACCCAAAGCTCTTGTCATGAGCTGCCAAGGCTATAGAAGCTTTTTGAGTCCACAGACTCAGTCAGTATTTAGACAGGGCCATAAGCAAAGTGGAAGTTCTCTCCTCCCTTCAGAGAAAAGTACATCCTTCTTTGATGGCCCCTTCTTTCCACTGAGGTCTCACAGAGTTCCTTCATGTATAACATTTTTTGCCACACTGTCTTGGCTTTCCATGCCTGAAATACTCTCATGGGCTTTTCAGCCAGATCTGAATGTCTTAAGGGCTGATTCTGAGGTCAGAGTGCTGTTTAGGGTGTTTGTCATTCTATGAGTCTGCTGTGTGGACTGCTTCCCATGTTGGAACTTTCTCTCCTTTTTAATTCTATCTATTGAATTTGTGTTTTTAAGAGGCTATCGCCTGTCTGAACTAGCTTGGACTCATGAGATGGGACAGGTTGAGATGTGCGAAGACTGAAGAAGATGGAAAGCAGAGTTTGGAAGTGAAATCTAGTGGCAGGAGGTGCCAGGTGTTCTGGATTCAGGAGAGAATTGAGTTAGTGAAAACGAATTCGAAAAGTTCAGTTACAGAGGAAAAGGACAGGGAAGACAATTGATGAAAAAAAGCTTGTAGTTGTGTTGGAAGGAGCTCAGAGATTCACTGTAGGAACTCTCACAGGAGAGAGCAAGTGGAGAAGAAATTAATTAAATGCCATGAGATGTCTTGGATTTACTAAAGTCTTTGTGGAAAAATATCCCAAACTATCAGAAATGGATGTGCTGATTGTATTATGTGTTGCATTCTGAGGTCAATGAGTGAGAAGTTAATGGCGATCAGCATTAGGATTTAGGAAACACAGAAAGAAAAATGAAAAACCCAGTGTATGAGAATTGGCTGCTGAGGGTAGACAGTGTGAAGAGAGAAAGAAGAGGCAGACAATTTCAGGATCACACGAAGTGTAATTTAGTGGGGCTGCTCCAAGACAGTGGAGCCCCATACTGAGAGGCAGGGGGAGAAGGGTTTGTGACCAAGGTGGCCTGTGGCTCCCCTGAATGCCCCGGGACCTTTCCAGGTTATATTAACATCAATAGGATACGTCCCAGGCATCTGATAAGTGAGGAGGAGAGCTAATCTAATGACTGTTCACTCCAAGGGTCGCCTCGAGGGCTCGCTGGTGGTTTTGTCCAGGATGGCTGACATCCTATCAAACTGAATCCCTGCACTGGGGCACAGGAATTTAAGGGCAGTGAAATGCCTGTGTATTGCTGGATATATGTCGCGATGCAGTTGTACAAACCCGTAAAATGTGCACATGAAGAATGAACCTCAGCATCAACCGTGGACTCTCGGTGATCACGATGGACGAATAGGGGCTCCTCAAGTACAGCAAGTGCACTTCCCCACCGCAGGAAGCTGATAATGCGCGAGAAGTCAAGTGTATATGGGAATTCTGTATTGTCCACTCAATTCTGCCACAAATCCAAACTGGTCTAAAGAATAAAGTTGCTTTTAGAATAATGAAAAGGACACAGAAATTGATGCATACCATATTTTCTGAATGTAAGTAATCAAAATCAACAGTAAAATATGCTTTAAGCAAACTCTGGAAACTTAGCACCTTTAAAACATTATCCTAAAGCAATTATTGATGAAGAAGAAATGAAAAATATAATACTCAATATGTAGAAAATAACAAACGTGAGACTATTTATCTCAGAAGTTATCAAATGGCTATACTTTTTTTAAACTTTTATTTAGCAAATATAAATTTCCAAAGTACAGCTTATGGATTACAATGGCTCCCCCCCCCCCCATAACTTCCCTCCCGCCCGCAACCCTCCCAACTCCCGCTCCCTCTCCCCTTCCATTCACATCAAGATTCATTTTAAATTATCTTTATATACAGAAGATCAATTTAGTATATATTAAGTAAAGATTTCAACAGTTTGCACCCACACAGAACATAAAGTATAAAATACTGTTTGAGTACTAGTTATAGCATTGAGATAAACCTATAATATCAAGTACTTTTCAATGAATGCAAGCATTCAGTAAGTGATATTGAAGCAATTTGGTTGACTATTTAGAGAAAGTTAATTTAAATCTTTACCATATACCACAATAAATTACAGATGGGTCAAAGAGTTCAATAAAAGCAAACCATAGAAATATAAAATATGTAAAAGTAAATATTTCTCAAATTTTTAGAGGAGGAGTCTAAAATGAATGAAAAGTGGGATGTATTGATGGGTTTAACTACTTAGAAGGCTTAAAATGTATGCTTGTTGAAAAATGTCCAACTGAAAAGTTAAAGTAAAATAATGTGTAATCAGATTATGTTAAAATACCATATGACAGTGGAGACAGCATTGTGGCTCAGCCCAACATTAGTGACACCTTTCTCCTGGCCCAGCCTTGGGGAGTAAACCAATGGAAGATATGTGTGTGTGTGTGTATGCGCACATACACATGGGCATGTCTCCCTCTCTGTCACTCTGCCTTTCAAATAAATTTAAAAAATTAAATCTTAAAAAAAATCTATGTAAAATACTTCACAGAAAGAGAGGGAAACTAGTAGATGAAAAGTTAAATGAACATCATTTAGTATTTTACAAAAGAAGGCAAGTGACTGATTAGCAGGTGTATGGAAAGATTCTACCTCGTTTATGATTAATAAAAGGCAAATACAAGTAATGACCCAATAACATTTTCCCTCCTAGCATTATTTAAGAAAGAAAGAAAGAGTGGAAAGCCCAGTGCTAGTGACTATGATGGGAGAAGTCAGTCTTGTATGGTGCTGTTGAATACGTGTAAGTGCAATGTTTCTAATAAATGGTTTTGCAACATGGATTAAAGTCCTCAAAAATATCTTCACTTTTCCAATTAAGAAATGTCTTCTGAGAATTTCCCAAGAGAGTATTCTCAGGAAAAAAAAAAGTACCTTGTGTAAAAATTCATTGATATCATTATTTACGTATTTGAATGTCAGAAACATTCTAAATATGAATCCATAAGGAAGTGACTAAGTAAATAATGGGGTTTCTGAGATGGAATATTACAAATTTTTATTATGTTTATACTTTGAAGTTACATAGGAAGTACTAATAGCACATCTTTGTTTAAACTATCAGCTCACAAATCACGTAGCCGGTGTCCAGTGTTATTTGTATGTGGACACAAAGGAAGACTTCAGGACAGAGCCCAAAATCTTAAGAACATTTATCTCGGGTTGTGGAATTATGTTTTAAATTTTTTAAAAAATGTAGTTTTCATGTTTCATAAGCATGTAATGTTTTAATCATGACAACAGTATAAATATTCTCTTTTTTAAGATTTGTTTTATTTATTTGAAAGGCAAACTGACAGCAGGAAAGGTGGAAGAGAGACAGACATCTTCCATCTGCTGGTTTATTCCCCAAATGGCCATACAATAGCTACTGCTGGGCCAGGCCAAAGCCAGGAACCCAGAACTCCATCTGGGCCTCCCACGTGGGTGCAGGGGCCCAAGCACTTGGGCCATCCTCTGCTGCTTTCCCAGGTGCGTTAGCAGGGAGCTGGATCAGAAACAGAGCAGCCAGGACTCTGACACGGGATACCTACTGTGCCACAGCACCAGCCCACATCCTCTTGTAGAGTGATGGTGAAGCTCTCAGGGCCTGTGACTAATAACACTGGGCTGCTGTGGGCAGTTTTCATAAACAGGAAGAATTGGGAGTGGAGACCCCAGGTTGGGGGTGGATGCCCACTTTTGTCTACTTTTGGTTGTGATTGCTCTTCTTGTTTTTCCTTAAAGAGCTTTTCTGAGAGATGGAAGATCTTAAATTTCTACTTTTCTCCTGTAGACAAACCTTGTTTTCCTGCAGAAACTTTTTGTCTCATTTCCCAGAGCAGACTAGCATCCAGGATTCCACCTAGGGAGATGCCCATGGTTTCAGTGTCCCCTACACAAATCCACACACACCCTTCCTTCTCCATTTGGGTGACATTGCACTGTACAGTGAATATGAATATATACATTAATCTAGAGAAGAGTTGGTTTGAAATTATAATTTGCTTTCCTTGTTAAAGCTGTTCATGAAAAATCATTCAATAGAATATTTTTGTGATCACAAAAAGGCATAAAAAATTGAAGTAGAAGTTGCTCTAACCCCCTAGAAATGTTCCCTTGCAGCAAGGCCCAAGCCTATGCACCCTGGTTTGGGAAATGAAAACATAGTCACTAGGAGTCCTCAGTCCACTTAAGCATAACCATTGATGCAAACACAAGTGGGGGCAGGGACATTGCTTGGCTGAAATGCCCCCCAACTCTTGGATAAGCCCCAGGTGCTTGGGTTGTCTTTTCAGGTTATTTCTGAAATACAAACTCAGCATTGAACATTCCACTGGGAATAGATTCTGTGTCCCTGTGGATCTCGATGTGTGGGACAGAATTGTCACAGAACAGGTAACTGCAGAGGGATCTGACCTGCAGGTCCAGATTGTTTTCAGTAAGCCATGGATAATGTTTACAAATGGAAGTTAGAAATGTGTTGCTTAAGGCATGGAACATGTTGGAAGGGCTTGGATCACTCATGAGTCCTGATTGCTTAGAGGAGGTGATATGGACAAGGCCAAGGGCACAGAGTATCCAAGCCCCTGCATCGTGCCGGCAGGAACCCCAGGAAGGCAGTCTGCAGGGCTGGGGAGCCAAGAATGACCGAAGCTGAAGGATCCTCTGCGGAACAGGGTCCAGGTCACGCCGTGTGGCAAAGGCAAGTGGTTGCCTTTTCTTTGTGTTGATTTCTTTGGTGTCATATCCAATTATTTCCAAGACCAATGTCAATGAGTTTTCCTCTGTGTTTTAGGAGTTTTGTGCTCAAGTCTCACATTTAGGTCTTTAATCCAATTGAGTTGATTTTTATGTATGGTGTAAGATAAAGGTCCTGACACCAATCTTTAAGAGATCATCTTTTCCCTGCTGTGTATTCTTGGCCCTTGTCAAAAATTAGTTGGCGGCGGGTGCCGCGGCTCAATAGGCTAATCCTCCACCTTGCGCCGCCGGCACACCGGGTTCTAGTCCCGGTCGGGGCTCTGGAATCTATCCCAGTTGCCCCTCTTCCAGGCCAGCTCTCTGCTGTGGCCCGGGAGTGCAGTTGAGGATGGCCCAAGTCCTTGGGCCCTGCACCCCATGGGAGACCAGGGGAAGCACCTGGCTCCCGGCTTTGGATCAGCGTGGTGCGCTGGCCGTGGCGGCCATTGGAGGGTGAACCAACTGCAAAGGAAGACCTGTCTCTCTGTCTCTCTCTCTCACTGTCCACTCTGCCTGTCAAAAAAAAAAATTAGTTGGCAACATATATAGGGGTGTATTTGTAGACTGTTCTGTTTCATTGGTCTGTGTGTCTGTTTTCCTATCAGTACAATACTGCTTTGATCACTATAGGTCTGTAACATAATTTGAAGTGACTAACCCAATTAAGAAATGGGCAAAGGATATTTCTCAAAAGATGTGCAGATGGCCAACAGATATGTGAAAAGGTGCCCAGCATCCAGGAGCTGCAAACAGAAACCACAGTGAGGAGCAGATGTTGAGCAAGGAATTTAAGACACCTGTTTTCCCTATAGGAGTGCTCAGGATTGATTCCTGGGTCTCATTCCTGCTTGTGGCGACCCTGGCAGGCAGCAGTGATGGCTCAAGTCCTTGGTTCCTGTCACGCATGTGGGAGACCTGGACTGCGTTCCCAGCTTCTGACTTCTGCCCTGGCTTAGCCCCGGTTGGTATGGGCATTCAGGGAGTGAACCAGTGGGTAGGGGCTCTTTCTGCCCCTCAAATTAAAAAGTCACACTAAGACATCACTTCACATCTTTTATGATGACTTACCCAAAAGACAAGCACTCACAAGTGGTGGTGAGGGTGTTGGTGCTGGTGGAAATATAGATTCCTACAGCTATTATGAAATACAATATGGAGAGTCCTCAAAAAATTAAAAATAGAATTACTGTGTGATCCAGTAACCCTGCTTCTAGACATAAATCCAGAAGAGATAAAATCAACATCCCAAAGAGGTACCTGCACTCCCACGTTTACTGCATCATTGTCTACAACAGCCAGGGTGTGGAAGCAACCTCTGTGTCCATTGACAGATAAAGAAAATGTTGTGTATACTTATACACACAATGGGATATTATTCTGCCACAATATAAATGGACCTGGAGGACATTGTGCTATATGAAATAAGCCAGACCCAGAAAACAAAGTACCATGATCTCTGTTACACACGGACTCTCAAGGGCATCCCGTGAAATGAGGTAGAACAGTGACTACCAGGGGCAGGCAGGTGGAGGAGCTGGGGAGAGGAGGGTTCATGAGTAGAGAGTGCAGTTGTACGGGATGATTGAGGCTGGAGATCTAACACACAGCGTGAGACTGCAGTGGCTGCTACTGCATTGTATGCTGGGAATTTGACACGAGAGTAGATTTCAGGTGCCTCCCATCCCCTGGTGAGATGGATTTGCTGGTTTCCTCAGCTGGAATAAATTATGTGATGCTGTGTAAGTGTGCTAGAATCTTGTGTTGTATGTCCTAAATATATACACTTTGATGTTTAAGTCAAAGAATCACAACACATGGACCCATTGCTTTTATAGGAGTTGGTGTTCACAGAAACACGGTGAGCACCAAGGGGTTGCTAAATTATTTTCTAGGTCCCTCGTTTAAATATTATTTTGTTTAAAGAGAATTCAACTAAAAGTACTGCTCTGAAGGAGCATTCTTTATCACGTGGAAAATAGCTAATTTCCCTCCTGGTGTCAGATAAATGAGTCATCACCGTCCATTTCATTCCTCTAGCAGGTGCTTCCTTTCACAGATCAAAGCATACGTGAGTAAAACTGAAATTTAAAGGAACAGACAAGTCTATGCTGTTGGAATAATGATGAGTAATAATGTATACCAGGACTATTGCTTTCACATTCATTCATGAATTTAGATTTAGAAATACTCTCAAACTCTTTGGAAGCTGTGTAAACAGTGCTCAGCTCTATTTTTACATGCTGACTCCATTTCATAAACCATTTCTTTTATTCCATGGACATTTCGTGGAGATGGAATTCACTGAATTTTCCTCATGTAGGCTAGATTGCCTTTCCAGTTCTTGCATAGGATTGGCTCTTCTTCAGAGCATCACATGTGCCTGTTGGTCCTTCTTTGTGTGAAAGGGTTGTGTTTCTTAGAAACCGCCAGCTTAGGATATGGTGTCACCCTGTGGGTGATTGCTGTCAGACTACAGTGAGCACAGGTAATGGATATTGTCACAAATGACTTTTGGTTCGTTAGACTCTGTCCAAACGGGTTGGGTAAATGATGGCCCTTGGAAGGAGCACAATGCTGCATTGTATCAGGGGAAACCCACTTGTGCGGGATTCCTGAGCTGGTATTGATTAGGACCTGCCACATCATTTCTATTTTCTGCATTTCATTAAATGCGCCGCCTGCGTGTAATCACGGGAGTGAAATGGAAAAGGAGATTGTAAAATATATCCCGAAACCCACCTCAACAGAAATGAACCAAATCATTCATTCAACCCAGGCACATGGAGCACCCACCCACCCTCGGGGCCAGAAACAAGTCACAACACAGCCACTCTTTTCAGTGAGCTCTCAGCCCAGCATCGGGGAAGAGACTGGTGAACAAATCTAAAGTGATGTTATCGTGGAGGTGTTGATGGAGCCTGGAGAGGAGGGTCCTGGGGTGAGAGGCTTAGTCATGGGTGTCTACAACCCTGGGACCCACCATGTTGGGAGAGAACGTGAGTCAGGGGCCCCCAGTGTGATTGGAATTTTGGGGCTAGTGCTCCATCAGTGGTCCTTTGGCATTTTTGTGGGTTGCACACATTACATGGGTGGAACTTAATGTCGTTTTAACTCGCCAGAGAAAGCTTGTGGGTCTAGAGGTTTGGGAAACAACGGGCGGGCTCCGTCATGTGCTACATGCTCGTGCAAATCTTTCAGATGGTTGTGCCACGCTCAAGAAGTTTTGTCTGAAGCAGGCTTTGTCCCTGTCTGGAGGAATTGGTGTTGATTACATTTGCAGGGGGATGACTTGATTTAAAAAAATCTCCTCTAGTTTGTTGTCAGCGCGCATGGTTTATGAGACACAGCGCACGATCATGAATTTCATGTGGGTGAACAATTATTAGTTTTGACGTCTATTTTGACGCTTTAGATCATTTGTTTGGCTAAGTGCCCAGAGAAAGTTGGAAAGTGACTGGGACTTGAACTGGGGAAAAAAAAAAAAAAAAGGCTCCAAGACCCTTCCCTCTGGGTAGACATTGGAATGGAATATGGGAGCAGGAATTGCTGGCGGACATGTAATTAAAGACTGGCATTTAGACTGGAGGGGTGGTGTGGTGAGCTTCTCCACCTAAAGGGAACAGTGAGTGTCTGAAACAAAAATGGTTAAAGTTTTTTATGTGTATTTTATAATGGTACTTTACAGCTTGAAACATTTTAACCATAAAATATAGACTATGAACTCATAACTGCATTAAGTCCACACAGTAATTTTATGGCAACGATTTATGATGCATTGGTGTGGGTTCTTTAAAAGTGGAAAGTCTTCAACATACATTTTGCAATTGGCAAAAAAAAAGTTTTTTTTCTCTTGAGTCTAGAATCTGGGTGAATATAGCAATTGTAAGGGTTTTATTGAGCCGTCTATTATGCTAATCTGGATTTTCAGACATTATTCCATAGTTAGTAACACTGGCAAGAATAGGGTCTAAAACAATAACATTCAGTTAAGTTTTAAAAGCATTTTCATCCTGGAGCTGTCACTAAGTTGGTGTTGGCATAATTGGGGAAGAACCAGGAAAGCCGGGGTTGGACACCAGGGTTCACTGGGCCTGGAGTTGTTCCTACAGGAGCTCCTTGGCTCAACAGCTGTAACCGTGCAGTATTGCAGCACCTGTGAGAGCGGCCTCTGCTCACTTCCACCTGCCAGCTCAGAGGTGTAAGCCAATTCTGGAAGCAGGGGATGCTCAACAAGTGGTCTCTTGGCACCAAGGAGCTAGTGCGCACCCAGCCACACTCCCACCCCAACCAGGCAAGCATCAGCCATTGTTGGAGCTAAGGAGAAGGAGTTTCTTCTTCATATCCCAGAGGGCATGATGCCAGCCTGCCCCCAGGCGTCACTCTCAAGGAAGCTCCCAGGAGGGGGAAGTATCTTCTCTGGGTCCTGATGTGCTGGTGGGAGGCAAGATTCCTCACATCTTAAGGAATTTGTTAATGAACTTGATTCTCAGGTCACAGCAATTGCATGCTAATTATTCCAACATAATTCTCAGTTCTCATGTTAATGTGATAGTAATGTAAAAAGAACTACAATTCATAGAATATAATGATCTTTCTGTTTCTTCCTTTTTAATTTTTGAGATAGCATATTTTTAAATTTACATTATAGTCAAAAGCATAATGCTCCACTAAATAAATAAAGAGTTCAACAAGTAAAAATTAAAAAGCCTATAGTTCAGCAGGAATTCAGGGAATGGTTATAAACAACAATCAGATGACAAGATGTCAGTTTCACTCATATACAGTGAATTTTAAAATAATCACAGATCATTAAAACTATAGTAGTATATCTATCTCTATATATATTAAATTCCACAAGTAAGAGGAAACATGATATTTTTATTTTTCAGTCTGGTGCATTCACTTAGTATAATGATCTCTAGTTGCATCTGTTTGGTTGCAAATGTCACAATTTCATTCTTTTCATGGCTGAGTAATATTTCATCATGTGTGTATATATATATGTATATATATATATATGTCACAATTTCTTTATCCAGTTGTCAGTTAATGGATATCCAAATTGGTTCCAGATCTTAGCTATCGTGAATTGAGTTGCTATAAGCATGGGAATGTGGGTAACTCTTCCACATCCTGCTTTCGTGGCCTTTGGCTATATTTCAAGGAGTGGTATAGCTGGGTCTTATGGTAGATGTATTTTTGGATTTCTGAGGCATCTCCATACTGTCTTCCATACTGGTTTTACATTCCACCAACAATGTGTTAGGGTAACTTCTCTGCACACCAGCTGGAGTGAGGTGATAGCTCATTGTGGTTTTGATTTGCATTTCCCTGATGGCTAGTGGTCCTTAGCATTTTTTCCTGTGTCTGTTGGCCACTTATATTTCCTCTTTTGAAAAATGCCTGTTTATATTCTTTGCCTATTTCTTAACTGGGTTATTTGTTTCATTGTTGTTGAGTTTCTTGTGCTTCTTACATATTCTGGATATTAATCCTTTATCAGATGCACAACTTGCAAATATTTTCTCCAGTTCTGTTGGTGGCCTCTTCATTTTGTTGATTGTTTCCTTTGCTGTGCAGAAGTTTCTGGGGTTGCTGTAATCCAAGTTGTCCATTTTTGTTTTATTACCTGTGCTTTTGGGGTCTTATCCACAATGTCTTTGCCTAGGCCAATGTTTTAGAGTGTCTCCTCTATGGTTTCCTCTAGTAATTTGGTGGTAGCAGGTCATAGATTTAGATCCTTGATCTATTGTGAGTTGATTGTCATACAGTGTATAGGTAGGGGTCTTGTTTCATACTTCCACATGCAGAAATTCAGTTTTCCAAACACCATTTGTTGATGAGACTGTTCTTTCTCTAAGAAATGATTTTAGCTCATTTGCCAAAGATTTGTTGGTTGTAGATGCATGGATTCATGTCTGAGGTTTCTATTCTGTTCCACTAGTCTACACTTCTGTCTTTGTGCCAGTGCCAGGGTGTTTTGATTATAACTGCCTGGTGGTATGTCTAGAAATTTGGTATTGTGATGCCTTCAGCTTTGTTTTTTTTTTTTAAGATTTATTTATGTATTTGAAAGTCAGAGTTACAGAGAGAGGTAGAGACAGAGAGAGAGAGAGAGTCTTCCATCTTCTGGTTCACTCCCCAGATGGCCACAATGGCTGGAGCTGCACCAATCTGAAGCCAAGAGCCAGCAACTTCTTTGGGGACTCCCACGCGGGTGCAGGGGCCCAGTGACTTGGGCCATCTTCCACTGCTTTCCCAAGCCATAGCAAAGAGCTGGATTGGAAGAGAGGCAGCCGGGACTGGAACAGGTGCCCATATGGGATGCTGGCACCTCAGGCAGTGGCTTTACCTGCTATGCCACAGCACCAGCACCCAGCTTTGTTTTTATCTTTAATATGCTTTGACTTTTTGAGTTCTATTGTGTTTCCATATGAATTTCAGTATCTTTTTTTTTTCTCTAAATCTGTGAAGAATGTCCTTGGTGTTTTGATTGGGATGGCATTAAATTTGTTCATTGCTTTGGGGAGTATAGACATTTCGATGAGAGTAGTTCTTCCAATTCATGAAGGTGGAAGGTTTTCCCATTGTTTTGTGTCTTCTTCTCTTTCTTTCATTAAATGTTTTGTGGTTTTCATTGTAGAAATCTTTGACTTTCTTGGTTGACTTTATCCCGAGGTATTTAACGTTTTTCGGTAGCTATAGAGCATGGGACTGATTTTACAAGTTCTTTCTCAGCCAGAGCCTTGTATTGTGTAAGAGTGTTGTTGTTGATTTTGGGTGTTGATTTTGTATGCTGCACCTTTTCCAAGTTCATGAGTTCCAGTAGTCCCTTGCTGGAGTCTTTTGGTTCCCCCTTAGAAAAGATCATGTCATGTGCAAGCATGGGTAATTTGACTTCCTCCTTTCCAATATGTGATACGGTCTCTCTGATATGAGGTTATCTGGGTGCTCTTTGAACACCACTGGCAAGTGCAGAGCTTAGACTCCCATCCTAGTTTTCTGATATCATTGTGCTATTTGCTGAGCTTTGCTTGTAGTTATGTTGGTTCATTTGACGGACAGTAAAACTGTCTGGAAGCCTCACTATGCAGCTATTATAGAAAGACTTTTTATTTGATACTTTAATTTATAAGATTAAGCAAGGCAGCCTATAAGAAGATATTCTGTTTTAAAATAAAACAAAATTGGGTGACAAAGACAAGAAAATTTTTTATATGACTTATGATGCAACAAAAGTGAAAGTGTACAATGCTGAGCCCTGTGTACTTACTGCAGGATGGGAAAGGCACAGATATGATTCTGAGCTTCCTAGTAGCCAACTTGGAAAGCGAAACACAGTCATTTACTTAGTTCATGGGGTCTAAAAGATAATAAATAAACTGTACTTGTCAGAAGCAACAGATCTCTATTTTTAGATAGAAAAAGTTCCCAATTTTAATAAGAAAAATAACATGCAGTCCACAAGATCAGGATATTTGACCTTGAACAATAGATATTTCCTTGTTGCGTTTCCTAAACCTTTTTACCTGGTTCATATCCGAATTTAAGGACATTTTAGGGGTAAATGGGAAATTCTCAATAAAGGGCAGCGTATGTGGTTTTTTTTTTTTTTTTTTTTGACATCTTAGTAACTTAGGGGTTAGTTTGTTGGTTTTGATTTGATGTAGACTGATTGCTACTGGAGGACAGCTAACAAGAGGATGGGGTACAGGGCCGGCACTGTGGCATGGCGGGTTAAGTCACTGCTGCCTGCAGTGCCAGCATCCCATATGGGTGCCAGTTTAAGTCCTGGCTACTCCACTTCCAATCCAGTTCTCTGCTATGGCTTGGAATGCATAAGAAGATGGCCCAAGTCTTTGGGCCCCTGCACCCGTGTGGGGAGACTGGGAAGAAGCTCCTGGCTCCTGGCTTTGGATCAGCTCAGCTCTGGCTGCTGCAGTCAACTGGGGAGTGAACCACTGGATGGAAAACCTCTCTCTCTGCCTCTCTTTCTCTGTGTAACTCTTTCAAATAAATTAATAAATCTTTAAAAAAAAAAAAGAGGGTGGGGTACTTATAAACCAGAGCAGCCTTGTGTATCCTGTCGTTGATAAGAGGGGACGTCTCACCTTGAAGACACATGAAGTAAAATTTTAAGGGATCGTTGTCTAGAAAGAGGTTATGGATGAGGTTTGAAAATGTCTCAGTCTCTACTACTTAGGTCTAACTACACGACAGAGGGGCGTTAGGAAAGCTGTGCCTGCAGTGGAAACAAGGGAGAAATCATCCCCTTCGACTTGATTTGCAATCGTCGCTCTAGGCACAGGATGGAGAAAGCTTGACTAAACATAGTATACTCTATATTGCTAAGACACAAATTGGCAATATTGATAACATTTCTCCCATGTTATGTGATAAGCTAATGTTCAAACCGAGGAGCGTGGTCCTTGCCGTCTTCGGTATTCCTGATGGGATTGCACTGGAGTTTTCCATCAACCCTGACGTTTAGCTCTGCCCAAGTGGTCAGCAGTTCTGAGGGAGTGTGTAGAATCCTTAATGATTAAATAATTACATTTAAAAAATTAGACCTCATGTCAAAGAAAATAAAATGTTGGGCATTATTTGCAAGAAATTTAGGAGAAGACACAGGATTTTGGATGAAGATGATGGTAAATAATATTGTATCTACTTCCTGGCATATTGCAGATCTCATGGAGTAAGCTCAGAGATGTGTGAAGAATAAGAATTGTATGATAGTCCTGGGGAAAAAAAAGAAAAAGCTATACAACAAACTAGAATTTCTGAGAAATTCCTAAAAGATAAAAAGTAGGCAGTTCACATTTGTAGAGAAATAGGACAGTGGGGGAATCAGTCCATAATATATTACATATCCAGGAGAAATTCTGTAGTGAGACTTCACTGAGGAGGCCCCAAACCTAGAGTCCACAGATAAGAAGGATGTGGGAGGAGAGAGGGCCTGTGTGTACTGAGCGGGACATGGAAGATCATTTTCTCCTGGGTAGCAGTAAGTGGCGTAGTGCAGCCAGGCTCAAGCTCTGGGTTTGCCAGTAACCTCTTGGAGAGGCAAGGAGCCCCGTTGAGAAGACAGACTACCAACCTGTTTCACCAGACCACATATACCCTCCTTCCTCCCAACCACCAGGAGCAGGCTGGAGTGAACGGAGTTAGCATTCATGGCGAGAGGATGCCTGAGTACAAAGAGAAGAGAGCACCCAGGCTATGACATCACAGAGGAGGAGCACCCACCCCACCAAGAGGCGACGCCCATCGAGACGGAGCTGCTGGAGGAAGCAAAGCTTTGAAAGCACAGTTAGTTCCTATCCTTAGCTGGTGTTAAGGAAGCTGTTATAGCCCAGAAAGGCAATAATTGAATACATTAGACATGAGTGCAAATAGCTTAGGTCATGTGACTGCAGTGGGCAGTTGAACCAAGAGCCCAGTTTGGGTGAGTTCAGTATTCTAGATTAAAACTCATCTTTCTCAGCCACAGCAAGACCTTCGACCCTTTCTGAAACAATTCATCCAGGATGTACCTAGCAAAGGAATATTATCACACAAACAAGAATCTAAGAAAAAGGAAAACAAGAGACTCAAGAAATAGGGAGGAGGCATTGTGGTGTAGAAGGTTATGCCTCCGGCTATGGCTCGGGCAACCCTTATGGGCGCCAGCTCAAGACCCGGCTGCTCCACTTCTGATCCAGCTCCCTGCTAATGTGCCTGGGAAAGCAGCTGAAGATGGTCCAAGTGTTTGGGCCCCTACATCCACTTGGGAGACCCGGAAGAAGATCCAGGCTCCTGGCTTCGGCCTGGCCCAGTGCTGCCCTTTGCGTCCATTTGAGGAGTGAACCAACAGATGGAAAATCTCTCGTTTTATATCTCTCCCTCTCTCTTTCTAACTCTTTCAATTAAATAAAAAAAGAAAGAAAGAAAAGAAGAGAAACAGGGACAAGCAAAGAAAATATTAAGACTTGGAGCATGTAACATAGTATTCAGTTCAAAAATGAAAGTGCACAGAGTGATATTCAAAAATCTCTCTTTCTCAGCCGGCGCTGTGGCTTAACAGGCTAATCCTCCACCTTGCGGCGCCGGCACACCGGGTTCTAGTCCCGGTCGGGGTGCCGGATTCTATCCTGGTTGCCTCTCTTCCAGGCCAGCTCTCTGCTGTGACCCAGGAAGGCAGTGGAGGATGGCCCAAGTGCTTGGGCCCTGCACCCGCATTGGAGACCAGGAGAAGCACCTGGCTCCTGGCTTCGAATCAGCGCGATGCGCTGGCCACAGCGGCCATTGGAGGTGAACCAACAGCAAAAAGGAAGACCTTTCTCTCTGTCTCTCTCTCTCTCGCTATCCACTCTGCCTGTCCAAAAAAAAAAAAAAAAAAATCTCTCTTTCTCATCAGCTTTGTTCAATCAGAAGGTTTCCTCTCAAAGGAAGCCAATGCTATCAGTTCTTGGATCTCCTTTGGAGATATTTTATGTATGTACATGCATATTTGTATCTTTGTTTATGTATGTCACTTCCAGTTTTTAAATCAAGTGGCAGCAGACCACATGCAATGTTTTAAACCTTCTAAAATTCTTTTTGAAAATGAACAATGAGAAGTGAAAAATTGCCAATGTTCTCTTTCTTTTGTTTGTTTGGGACAAGGATATAGACCCTCATGACTCTAGACATAAAGAAAAAGTCAGTTTAATTTGTTTAAATCAGTATTCTAAATTATAAAACTGTGAGATGTGTTTTAATTGCTCACACATGTATTTCAAAGTTTCTGGAAAGTGGAATAAAATATAACTTAATTTTGGTGCAAAATATGTAGAAATCCATGCATAAAAAAGTTCATGGAAGATGTTTATTATTTGAAAACTATGCATTGATTTATAAAGTACTTTGTGTGTTACATAAAAGCTATGCATAGATAGATATAGTACTCTGTACCCAAAAGATAATACATGCTTATTTTAAACATAGAACCAGTTACAAAAATTGACTACATATTAATAATATTCAAAAAATAATAAATTTCAAAAAGCAAAAATCATGGTTTATTTTCTCTGACCTCATTACAAGAAAATTATACATTTACCACAAAAAATAGCCAAACCAAACTAAATCTGTCCATTTGGAATTTTAAAACACACTTTATTGCCTGAAAAGGAATCCAAACTGAAATTACCAATTACTCGGAAATGAAAGATTTAAGACAACTGTATATCAAGACTTGCAAGGTTTTGCCAAAAAGAGTACTGAGGGACCACTTTATGGCTTTGAAGACATCATCCAAACTCGAAAAGAAAATGGTGAACACATGTTCAACTGAAGAAAAGCATAAGAGGTTAGAAGAAAAACACAAAAGAGAGTGAAGGTAAACGCAAAAACGATGAAATACAAAACAACATAGTTTATCTGTATATCTTAAAAGTGTGCATTTGAGAATATCAATAAAATGTACCAATTTTGGAAAGTCTGACACACAGAAAAAGACACAAATGTCAAACAAATTGGATAGACTCACCTATTCAAAAATGATTATAAATTAGGAGCAGCTACTATGTATAATTTGTAATAACAAAATTGAGTCATTAGATACAATGGATATTTTAAAAATAAAATCCAAATTCCTAAGAAAGAAAAAAGTAAAAAAGCTGAATAGACCACTAACTGTTGAAAACGTTGAGAAGGAAGCCATGTTGATTCCTTGGAAGAACACAGGCCAAGCCGTTCAAGAAGATACACATTTCCTATGTGTATTCCTACGCAGTAGTAGCTGTTCAGAGCATAGAGTTGTTCCAGGGATAGAAAGCTTGCTAAAAGACCTGTACGACACGAATCCCGAACACCAAAGGTAGCACAGAAAAAGAAAATCACACTCCAACCTCATAAACCAAATGCTTGCACCCTAAACATATTACATTAATATCAATGAGTTAATACTATATTAAGTATTATATTAGTAAATGCAATCCAACAGCTTTTTTTTCTTTTTAAGTTAATACATCAAAATCAAGTGTGTTTTTTTTTTCTTGGAGATGAAAGAATAGCTTAACTTGCAGTTATTGACAGAGTAAAAAGTCAGTTAGTAACTGATTGTACAATTATCTCAACAACTGACATGAAAGCAAGTGATAAAATTCAATAGAGAATATTAATAATGCTTTAACACATGAGGCCTAGAAGGAAAATTTCATAGAGAATATTATCAAACTAGCATCACACTTAATGTTAAAATAGTGCATTGAAATGAGGAAGGGGATGAGAGAATCATATAATAGTATTAATATTACATTAGAATACCTAGCTGATGCAATATGAAAAGGAAAAGAAATAAGTGAAAATAAGACTATAAAGGAAGATACAGAAATATAACTTACTTGAAGAAGTTTTGATCAATCTGAATATGAAATTGGCTAAGTGGACCCAGAAAGTCAATGCACAAACCATTGAAACTACAAGGTAAGACTAGCAAGGTGGATATAAATCAGAATAGATTCTTTTTTAAAAAAATATTTATTTATTTGAAAGGCAGAGTTACTGAGAGGCAGAGGCAGAGAGAGAGAGAGAAAGAGAGTCTTCCATCCTCTGGTTCACTCTCCAGAAGGCCACAACAGCTGGAGCTGTACCGATCCGAAGCCAGGAGTTTCCTCCAGGTCTCCCACGTGAGTGCAGGCGCCCAAGGACTTGGTCCATCCTCCACTGCTTTCCTAGGTCATAGCTGAGACTTGGATCAGAATTGGAGCAGCCAGGATTCGAACTGGTGTCCATATGGGATGCTGGCACTATAGGCAGCAGCTTCACCCACTATGTCACAGCGTTGGTCCCTAAATCAGAATATATTCAACAGAGTCCTTAATTTTTTTATGATGGAATAAAATTAGAAGCATGTAACAAAAGTAATGATGAAATAAATGCAGCCTTTTTTAAATTGAAAGAAGACTCTTTACTACACAACACTTATTGGATAAAAAAGAAACAAAATCTGTGATTCTAAGTGATCTAGAAAATAATGAAAATTTTTAAAAAATCTCAATAACCTTATTTTAAACCTATGGCCTAAGTTTGCAGCTTAAACTCTAATTAAAGAAAACTTCTTAGGAAAGAATGTATATAAATGATCTACACACTCAACTCATGATGTTAGAAAATCAAAATATGTATAGGCATTTCAGAAGAAAAAATCAATATAAATGAAAACAGAATTTAATGAATTAGAGGAGCTAAAAGTTTTGGAAGGCTTAAATTAAACCTAGTCATGTTAGGAAAAGATTAATACCATGGATTAACCACTAGATGGTCCTAACAAGAAAGCAGCATGGAAATAAGGTCTACAAAATTAGAAATAACAAAGTAAAACAACAACAACAACAACAAATCCTTGGTCATCATGCATTTTGATAGTTTATGGATTAGTTCTAAATCCTTGTGTTTCAGGAATTTTGCCTGAATGGATTCCTCCAAAGGCTTCTTTCAGATGCTTTTGCCTAAAATGGGATGAGGCTCCTCAGTCTGCCTGTGGAGATGTAACTGGAGCTCAGAGAAGTGTCTTTCTATTACAGTTAGAAGCACTGGTTATGTGTGAGAAAGTCCTTTGACCTCCTTGTCTATTATTATTGCTTGTCTACTATTGTTGCTTTAATTTCCTTATCCTTTTCCTCACCATTTTGCGGGAAACTTTACTATCTGCCTGCTCCTTATGTGATTCTGACTTGTGAATTTTCTCTTTGGTTTGTTAGTGCTTGTGTCCAGTTCTTAACATCCTAGGGTGTATGGGTCCTGTATCCTGGCTTGACCCACACCAGGTCCGTTTTTGCAAGGCTGTCTTACACCTCATCATTCCATTGTTACTCCTTCCCATTGTGTCCATTTCCTTGAATTAAAAAGCACACAGTGGGGAATCCTGCATTTACTTGCTTTGATTTTAACAAATCTTTTGAAAAATGTGCTTTCACTTGCCTTTTAAATGGCCCACTGTTTTGTTTTCCTTGTACAAAGATATCTGTACTTCTGGTTAATTTCTCCATCAGTGATGGAGAAAGACAAGGAAACTGATTCAAAAGGGGGTAAGCGACTAATAACAGTGGGAGGGAGGCCGGTGCTCTGCTCTAACAGTGGGGGGCCGGCGCTCTGGTGCAGAGGGTTAAAGCCCTGGCCTGAAGCACTGGCATCTCATATGGGCGCCGGTTCAAGACCTGGCTGCTCCACTTCCAATCCAGCTCTCTGCTATGGCCTAGAAAGCAGTAGAAGATGGCCCAAGTCCTTGGGCCCCTGCTCCTGAGTGGGAGACCCGGAGAAATCTCCTGGCTCCTGGCTTCGGATCGGCACAACTCCGGCTGTTGCAGCCAACTGGGGAGTGAACCATTGGATGGAAGACCTCTCTCTCTCTCTCTCTCTGCCTCTCCTCTCTGTGTAACTCTGACTTTCAAATAAACAAATCTTTAAAAAAATCTAACAGTGGGCCTGAAGACAGAAGAACAGACACCTTTCACCAAGCTGCGTGAGGACACTGTCTGGGAATATGTCAGCCAGTGCTGTCTGACCCTAATCATTGGTATTCACACCAGTAATGGAGTCATCGAGAAAGGATTTCCTTAATCTACATTCTACCGAAGTAGACCAACCTCTTCATGTGGACAGTTCTTCTGGTTGTTCTGCAACATTAGAAAAAGACTGAACCACATTCATGACTTAATACTTACCAAGAAACAAAATAAATTTGCATTCACATGTACATATTTCAGATTCCATGATTTTCTTATTCTTGACTTGTGTAAATGTGAATTTTTTCAGGTATGAAAAGGAGCTCTCATATCTCATGGGCACTCAAGTGAATGTTGTCTCTGAATATTTCTTTTTCGAATGTTAATTAGCAAATGCAAATTGTATCCATGTGCAGTTTTTTTTTTTCATAATATGCATTTTCCTGAACTTTTTGATTCACTACCTGGGATTCTGTTGCCAAAGAAGAAAGGTGTGGACATTGGTGGGGGGAGGTCAATTATTAATATCTATCAAAAATCTTATGCTGTATCTGCTTTGCCCATGAAAAACTTCAGGTTGGGGGCTGGCACTGTGACGCAGTGGGTTAACGCCCTGGCCTGAAGTGCCAGCATCCCATATGGGTACCAGTTCAAGACCTGGCTGCTCCACTTCCTGTCCAGCTCTCTGCTATGGCCTGGGAAAGCAGTGGAAGATGGCCCAAGTCCTTGGGCCCCTGCACCCACATGGGAGACCCAGAAGAAGCTCCTGGCTTCGGATCGGCACAGCTCTGACCATTGAGGCCAATTGGGGAGTGAACCATCGGATGGAAGACCTCTCTCTCTGTCTCTCTCTGCCTCTCCTCTCTCTCCTCTCTCTGTGTAACTCTGACCTTCAAATAAATAAATAAATCTTAAAAACAAAAAGAGGGCCGGCTCCGCGGCTCAGTAGGCTAATCCTCCGCCTGCGGCACCGGCACACTGGGTTCTAATCCCGGTCGGGGCGCCAGATTCTGTCCTGGTTGCCCCTCTTCCAGGCCAGCTCTCTGCTGTGGCCCAGGAGTGAAGTGGAGGATGGCCCAAGTGCTTGGGCCCTGCACCCCATGGGAGACCAGGAGAAGCACCTGGCTCCTGGCTTTGGATCAGCGTGGTGCGCCGGCCGCAGCGGCCATTGGAGGGTGAACCAACTGCAAAGGAAGACCTGTCTCTCTGTCTCTCTCTCACACTGTCCACTCTGCCTGTCAAAAACAAACAAACAAAAACTTCAGGTTGAGATAGGCTAAATTACTGGGCCAAAATCCATCACTTTGGTGACCATATGAGGGTTTCATCCCAAGTCTGTTGCTCTTGTTCCTGACCATGATGCTGTAAACCGGGGGCATTCCACGAAGGTCTTTGATGATGAATAGTCACATGGTAGCCTCATGTGAAAACAGTACACTTCAGGTTTGGAGTTTCTAATTTTTTAAAAGTGAAGTGAACTATGAAGTTTTCTTACTATCCAAAGAAATATTCAATTTCTAGTATTGTAAGGCAAAGTTTTGTTGTGGATTTTCTGGGGGGAAATTAAAGGGTGAGAGAGAGAGAGAGAGGTCTTCCGTCTATCAGTTCACTCCCCTGATGGCTGCAGTGGCCGGGCTGGGCCAGGCTGAAGCCAGGAGCCAGGAGCTTCTAACCAGTCTCCCAAGTGGGTGCAGGGACCCAAACACTTGGGCCATCCCTCCACTGCATTCCCAGGCCACAGCAGGGAGCTGGGTCAGAATTGGAGCAGCCCACATGGGATGCTGGCACTGCAGCCTGTGGCTTTACCTGCTACACCACAGTGTCAGTCCCTTCTTATAATGTATCTCTATTTTGAGACCAAGAGAATGCCAAAGCTTGCAGAAGTGTTGGACCAGACTGGGTTTGAAAGGAAACTGCCCAGATGGTAGGTGGTGCAGGTGTCTCTTGGAAATTAACTTACACGAGGAGGTGCTGGGCTGCTCCCTTGCTGCAGGTATCTGAAATCCTTCAGCTGAGAGCCAGACCTGGCCATCGCTGAGATTGTCCAGTTCCAGAATGCTACCCTTGTATCCTGCTCCTGTTTTGCTCTCCGTCTTTCACTTCCTCTTTCCTCACCTGGGAAGAGTGTTGAAGCAACTTTTCAGTGTTTGGCACCATGAGGCAGTTAGTTGGGTCCCTCCTTTGGACTGTTCCTGCCCTGGCAGGAAAACCGATTTCAGTAAGTTTTTCCATTTCCCACTCGTTAGATTTCCTGCCGGGGACCCAGCCCAGACCTGTCCACAAGTGTGAGAGCAGGGTTGGATGCTGTGTCTCTCACTGCTGCTCAGGGCAACGGAGGAAGTAACCCTGGCTGAAGGACATCTCCAAGGTTAGAGCTAAAGTTTTCTTCTGAAGATGAGAGGAGTGTTCTCTCTAATTTCCAGAACATGTTCACATGTCACAGAATTCAAAACTTGGCTCTAACTGCTCATGGTGGGTTCTTGTTTATCTTTTGTCTACTTCATCAGAGTCACCAGGCTCTGGTTTTGTTATGAAGACAAACCTACATCTCCCAAACATTCATTGCTCTCCATGAGAAAGGATCAAAAAGAATAGTTTTGCTTGGCTGCTGAAGGATGGAAGAGCGGCTCCTATTTCAGAACCTGGGTCATTCTAGACAGATGAGGGCAGCTCGGGCGGAGCAGCCATCAGATCTGGCTCACCCAGTCTTGCTGGCACCTGAGTGGCACCTCCGAGCAAGTGTCTGCTTGGCGTCTTCTGGAGTCTTTGTGGCACAGAAGAAAGACCTTGTACAACATTCCCCGAATGTCATTCCTTTTAAACAAACTTTCTTCTGCTTCCTTTTGTCTCCTCTCTCATTCCTGAGAATACAAAGGCAACCTTACGCTCTCCTTTATTCTGGAGGGGCTAGCACGTTCCAAGTTCAGTACTTGCTGTAAGAAATCAATGGGCAGAGTAGAGCTGGGTTGTTGATTCAGGATCTGTCACAGCTTCAGTTCTGTAAACATTGTCACTATGCACCGATCACTCACGGTGTCCATGGCATGGTGTCTCTATCCCCAGTTCTTGGAGATATCAACAGGTATGAAACACAGCCGGCACTTGGGAGAGTTAACTCATGGATATGAGTTGTTTCCTATGAATAAGTAGAGGTAGCGGGATGGGCAGAGGGGAAAGTTGACCTGCAATATGGAACCCAAGACTGCTTGGCCACTGCTTTAAGGAAATCCAGAGAAGCATGGCTGGTATCTGGAGTTGTCCCGTGTTGGGCTGAGATGGCCAGGGATGTACACTCACTGGGATATCCACAGTCAACAGAAGAATTGGATGTGGTGCCTCTCACCGTTTCAGAGCGGTAATCCCTGGCTGAAAGGAGTTCTCCGAGGTTAGCTCTTGGTAGTTTTCCTTTGGTCAGGGGTGTGACCCAAAGGGTCACAAAGGGATTTCTGCAACTCAGTCAATTGCTGGCAGAGCTGATGGTTGAAGGCTATTGGATAACACGCTTGCAGCAGAGGGAGCGAAGGGGATTCTGGGTAGCTCTCAACATAGCTTAGGGGAAATGGCTGTGATGAGCTGTGAGGAACAGAAGGACTGGCGAGGGCGGCTGTCACCTGTGGGAGTATAGCACGAGGTAAGGAAGTGGGACATGGCGGCTGTAGGCAGGAGATAGGGTGTCTTGACTGCTAGATAGAGGACTTTGAACCTCCTCCTGTGGATATTAGGAATATAATAAGTAGTTTGAAATTGTCTCAAAGGGACACATCTGGCTTAGATATACTCATAGGTAAGGGCGCTTCAAAAAAGATTATGAAGGGGCAGGTGTTTGGCCTCGCAGGTGGGATGCTTGCTTCCCACACTGGAGTACTTTGGGTTCAGTTCCCAGCTCTGGTTCCCTCTTTTTCCTGACAATACAAACCCTGGGAAGCCGCAGTGATGGCTCAGGTAGTAGGGTTGCTGCCACTCCTGTGGGAGATCTGGATTGCATTTCCAGCTCCTGGCCCTAGCCTGGCTTATTTCTAGCCACTGGGGACAATTTCTGAGTGAACCAGCAGGTGAGAGATCTTTGTCAGTTTGTCTTTCTTTTTGACCCTGGCAGAAAAAAGCTTCGTGTAAAAATCAAATTAAAGAGGCTGGAACTATGGCACAATGGGTTCATATGAGCTGAAGTTCAAGTCCTAGCTTCCCAGCCAGCTGCCTGCTAATGTGCCTGGAAAAAAGCGGAAGATGGCTCAAGTACTTGGGCCCCTGTCTCCCACATGGGAGACCAGGATGGAGTCCCAGGCTCCTGGCTTTGGCCTGGCCCAGCCCCAGCCACTGCGGCCATTTGAGGAGTGGACCAGCAGATGGAATATCGCTCCCTTTCTGTAACTCTGCCTTTCAAATAAATAAATAAGTCTTTAAAAATCAAAATAAAGTGTCAGTTTATTGTGTTATTGGGAAAAAAGTTTGGAATTCATGCATAGTTTTCCATAATGCATACTTCTATGAACTTTTTAAAGTACCTTTGTAGTAGTGGAAGGAGGTTAGGGCAGGAGCACCACCATAGACCAGTAATGCTTGAAAGTGAGTATTGTGGTTTGTGAAATGCGGCTTGAACTTGGAAATAAATGAGTCCTCATCCAAACCTTCCATCACTGAGTTGACTGGGTAGCTCCTCCCTTCACCATCTGTGAAAATGCTAAGCCTGAAAATCCTTTTCCAACTCTGACAATCTGTGATTCTGCATTCAAGTTATCTGTTCATTTGTATTCCTTAAACTGTAACCTCAGGAAAGATGTTGAAGGCTAGTTTAGTGTAAAACCAGACTTCTGGAACCTTTGGTTTGGGTATTTGTGTATTAATTCGTTCCTCCACTCTCATGGCCTTCCAAATCCCCCGATTTTCACACACATCCTGAAGCCAATGGATTATGGGTCGTGTATCAGCTATTACAAGCCTGAGGGTTTTGTTTCTTAATCAATTACAACATATCCGGTAACTCAACCCAGCTGCGCCGAAGACAGACTTAGCTCCCCTCACTGCACAGGGACGGAATGTTTTCATCTAATCTTCTGCTTAAACAGGAGTGAAAAGAGGCTTAACCCTGGCCAGAAAGCCTGAGCCAGTTTGAGCTCGTTCTTGTCAAGGACTCGAGTAGGATATACTTCCTTCTCCCTTGTGAGTTCTGGCCCATGGTGTGGTGTCACACCCACACAATCCACAGCTAATCCCGGAAAGGACAAAAATATGACAGCAAGCAGAAAGACATAAACCCTCGGGTCAGGACTCTGGTCCCCTTCTCTTCCCAAATGATTCACAGAGAAATTTTTTGATGTTGGAGAAATTTTAATTCCTTGATTCACTGACTCAAGACATGATTTTTTTCTAGAAATCCATTTATTTCTGAATGCATTCTGTCTATACGTTAGTTCATTAACTCAATTATTAATTCATACATTTGTTTAGTAAATATTTTTATTTAGTGCCTTTTGTGTGTTCAGGCTAATGGCTGCAGGTAAGATAAGATAGACTCTCAATTTTTATGGAGCTTACAGTGTAATCAATGAGACAGACATCCATCAGTCACACGGTTTACTTTGTGATTGCAAACTGAAGTCTGATAATGTTTCTTTGATTCAACTGAGAAATGTCAGATGAACACTCAGTGGAGTTAGTCATCTGGGTGCATTTGGATTGGAGCTTTGAGTCATTGATGAGTGTAATTCCAAAGTTATTAAAACATTTCCTTCAAATCCCCATAGACTGACTTAACTGAGTGTGGGAGGCCATCCTGTAGGTTGGAAGCAAAGCCAAATTTACTGTCGCCTTGAGATTCAGTCTTAAGTGACAGAGAGAGGGACATGATCCTGCTAGAAGCCTCAATGGCTGCTATGGGTTAACAGAATCTGGAAGCTCCAGGCAAATCAAGCATAAGAGGGGGCCAGGAAGAACATAAGCCTATGGGTGTTTATGCTTTTCTCTGATCTAGATTTTCCCCAGTGTATTTAGGTCCTTTCCTGGGCAGAGGTGGCAGGAAATTGATTGCTATGGTATGAAGACTGGTGTGAAAAACGTATACACGGACACCCTATCTCCTGATGTAGCACCTCTTGTAAATGCAGATGGGGCTTGCCTTGTGGTGCAGCCGGGCATCCCATATCACAGTACTGGGTTGAATCTCAGCTCCTCCCTTCTGATCCAGCTTCCTGCTAATGCCCTGGGGAGGCAGCAGATTATAATGAATGTACATGGGCCCCTGCCAGTCATGTGGGAGATCTGGATGGAGTTCTTGGCTTCAGCCTGCCCCATCTTGGCTGTTGTACCCATTTGGGGAGTGAACCAGTGGATGGAATACTCTCTCCCCCCGCCCCACCCCGTGTGCCTTTCTCTCTCTGTCACTCTGCCTTTCAAATAAATAAATAAGTAAATAAATAAATCTTTTAAAAAAATGAATGTAGAAGTAACACGGCAAGTGATATTCTCTTATGGAAATACGTTGCTTTTTCTTTTAAGGTTTATTTATTTGTTTGAAAGTCAGAGTTACAGAAACAGACAGAGAGAGGGAGGGGGGAGAGAGAGAGAGAGATCCTCCATCCACTGACTCACTCCCCAGATGTCCACAACAGCCAGTGCTGGGCCAGGTTGAGGCCAGGAGCCTCATCCAGTTCTCCCATGTAGGTGGCAGGGGCCCAAACACTTGGGCCACCCTTCACTGCTCTTCCCAGACCACCAGCAGGGAGCTGGATTGGAAGTGGAGCAGCTGAGACCTGATGGGTGCCCACACATGATGCGGATATCTCGGGCTGTTGCCTCACCTGCTATGCTACAACACCGGCCCCTAATTTCAGTCTTGATTCCTCACCTGCTCCTCGTTTACCCCTAATCAAGGCGTAAGGAAATTTCCCATAGTGGCCAGGTGAGCAGTGAGAATCTACCCTCCCAGTGATAATCCACCCACAATGTATGGGGAATAAACACCAGCCTACAATAGATAGTAACTTATCTAAGGAGTCAAATCATTACTAATAATACGAGAAATGTGAAGAAGATTTTGCATCATAACAAAAAATTCTATCCCTAAGGGGTAAGGAAAGAATGTCTAGAAAGTAATTTATTGCAGGAAGCAAATGCATTTTTAATAATGTTTGCTTTGGTGGTTGATGAAATTAAAACAAACATTGAGTCTAAGAACAAAAAATGAGATGAGAAGGGGCTCAAAGAAGGTGAATGGTTTAATGGGATTTATTTATTTTTTAATTTTTAAAAAAATCTATTTGACAGGTAGAGTTATAGGCAGTGAGAGAGAGACAGAGAGAAAGGTCTTCCTTCTGTTGGTTCACTCCCCAAATGGCCGCTACGGCCGGCACTGCGCAGATCTGAAGCCAGGGGCCAGGTACTTCTTCCTGGTCTCTCGCGCAGGTGCAGGGGCCCAAGCACTTGGGCCATCCTCTACTGCCTTCTCGGGCCACAGCAGAGAGCTGGACTGGAAGAGGAACAACCGGGACTAGAACCCGGCACCCATATGGGATGCCGGTGCCGCAGGCAGAGGATTAACCAAGTGAGCCATGGCACCGGCCCCTTAATATGATTTAGATAGCACTAGAAGTAGTCAAGACAAAGATTAACACTGTAAAAAACTCATGGAATACAAAACTGTACTGAAAAGAGGTGGTGCTTGTTTTGTTTATGTTTCCTCTCATTGCTGTTTGGTTTATTCCTTTAGCATGCTCGTAATTTTCTTTTTCCTGGAGCTTCAGCATTTCCTTTGTTTTTTATATTTTCCTATCTGTGTAATAGATTTTGGCTGAATTTTTCCATTTTGTGATTTTGGAAGTTTAAATTTTCTTTTAAAAAGTCTAATACTGGGAGCCGGTGCTGTGGCGTAGCGGGTAAAGCCCCCGCCTGCAGTGCCAGCGTTCCATATGGGGGCCGGTTCAAGTCTTGGCTGCTCCACTTCCCATCCAGCTCTCTGCTATGGCCTGGGAAAGCAATAGAAGATGGTCCAAGTCCTTGGGCCCCTGCACCCACGTGGGAGACCTGGAAGAAGTTCCTGGCTCCTGCCTTTGGATCAACAGTTGCGGCCAATTGGGGAGTGAACCAGCGGATGGAAGACCTCTCTCTGTCTCTGTCTCTGTCTCTGTCTCTGTCTCTGCCATGCTGCCTCTCCTCTCTCTGTGTAACTCTGATTTTCAAATAAATAAATAAATTTTTAAAAAATCTTCTACTGTGAGCTGGTGCTGTGGTTTAGCAGGTAAAGCTGCCACCTGTGATGTCAGCATTCCGTGTGGACACCGGTTTGAGTCCTGGCTGCTCTACTTCCAATACAGCTTCCTGCTAATGTGCTTAGGAAAGCAGCAGAAGATGGTACAAGTGCTTGGACCCCTGCACCCTTGTGGGAGACCCAAAGGAAGCTCTTAGCTCTTGGCTTCAGCCTAGCCCTAGCTCCTGGCTTTGGCCTGGCCCAGTCCTGGTTATTTGTGGCTATTTGGGGCATGAACCAGTGGATGGAAGACCTCTCTCTCTCTCTTCCTCTCTCTCTCTGCAACTATGACTTGCAAATAAATAAAATAAATCTTTTATAAAAAAAACCAATACTGGATATTTTCAGTCTATCAAATATGTAACTACATTAAATAGTGATTAATGTGTTGTGCAGTTGTATTATAAAGTCATATGTTTGTGTGTATGCATTGATGTACACACATGTAAATTTTATTTCTCTAAGAAAATTTTTGGCTTTGCTTTTAATTTTTTGACCATAACGCTGATAGTTATTTTTGTTGTTGATATCTAATTGAACTTAAGAAATAATAGAAATGTATTCATGGATATTCCCTATATTTATACTACTTAATATGGTAGCCACATGGCATAAGTGCCATGTGGATGGAGTGTAAGTTTAAGGTTATATTGGAAAGGTGGATAAAGGAATCCAACATAGATGTTACAACTTTCTAGAAGCTACCTTGTTCCTTTGATAACTCCCTGTAGAGCCCACTAGAGTTTACACAAACCTCTCTCTTCTCTTTCCCATCCCCCTCTCTGCAAAATTATAGGAATTGCTCTATGCTTACTGTTTAGGTTTGCTAAACTCTGTTTTTTTCCCCTATTTTATTTGAACGGAGGAAGGGAGAGAGAGGGAGAGAGGGAGAGAGGGAGAGAAAGAGAGAATCTTGCGTCCACTGGTTCATTCCCCAAATGCCCACAACTGTTAAAGCTGGACCAAGCTGAAGCCAGGAGCCAGGAACTCAATCCAGGCCTCTCTTGAGAGTGGAAGGAACCTGCGTCCTTGGAGCCATCATCCACTGCTTCCCAGGGTCTGCATTAGCAGGAAGCCGGAACTGGGAGTGGAGCTGGAACTCAACCCAGGCGCTCTGATATGGAGTGCAGGCATCTCAACGTCTGTGCCAAACCCCCACCCAACTGCTCTTCTCACTCATTAGGGTTCAGCCCAAGTGACACATTCCATTGCCTGCTGCTCTGACATCCCAGGCTCAGGAGCAGTCACCCTTCGGTCTTTCGACACTCGATGCCTACTTGCAATCACTGGTTTTCCTTTATCTTCCAACTGGATGAACCATTTGGAGGGCTGTGGCTAAATGGGGCTTGGTGAATGTAGTTGAATGGGGGAAATGAGCTTTAATTTTGTTTAGCCTACCAGACCTTGGCTGACGCTCCTGAAGACTTGATGGTTCTGAACCCTAACCATGTGGTAGTCATTTGCACGAGGCCATTATTACCTAACCAGGCAGGCTCGTCTACCATTCTTAGGGAATTGGGATCTTGCTGTCAGCTTTTCCAGCCTCTGTACCACCAGCCTTAGGTGTGCAGAAACCCCTGTCCCAGTTTTTCCCCTTCTCTTGGGATGACACACCACTGAGCGATGGCCCAGAGCTTACAGATTGCCAACCCGTCCCAGGGGAGCAGGAGGTAGAAACAACACACGGGCTTCTTTCGGGACTCGCTTTAGTAGCTGTCAAATAATATTTCTTGTGGGAGTTTGTTTAAAGCCTCTGCCCCTAAAATGTGGTCTGGGCAGCATTCTTGATGACTTGTTGGCACAAAACCTGTGTTTTTCTTTGCGAAAATGGCTAACCGTGGATGGAGGTAAATCACTAAGAAAAGTCAAAAAAGAATTACCAAAAAAAAAAATTCGAAAAACGAAAAACTCGATAGCATTACACTTGAAAACCTATGCTTACTTTTTCCTTGGAAACGGAAGTCCACTGTGGGTCGTCAATAGGAATACGTTGAATACGGCTTGAGCCGTGTTGAAATTAGGAGCCTCCTAAGACGACTTTGTGTTTGTTGCTGGAGAGGAAACACACACACACCCAGCGATCTAAAGAAACCTGCCTGGAAATGGAGAAAGACATGGTGCACACGCAGGCTCCTATTTGCTCCAAGGTGATGAGCGAAAGTAAAGCAGCTCACGTTGTCGTAACCTCATGCGAATCAGGGTGAGGATTTTCAGCATGCATTGTTGTTACGTTGATTTGCAAAGATGATTGGGAGAGTGAAGGGGCTTGGTTGTGTGGACACGCATTCTTCAGGATTGCTGGCCGCTGTCGATAGTGGCGCTCAGATCCTCCTCCTTTGTTGTGGAAGCCACCCTGGGCACTGTAGGCTCCTTGGTGGCACTTCTGGACTGTGCCCTTTAAGGCCAGCAGTAGCTGCCTCACCCCAGCTGCAACAGCCAAAAAATGTCTGTAGACAACTCCAAATGCTCTTTGAGAGACAGGACTGTCTGAGAAGCACCACGCTGGAAGATTTGTTGAACTGTGTGGGGCTGGAAGTTAATAATCTGTAGCATCTGGCTGTGGGCCTTGTTCATTCAACCTTGAGGTGCCCTGAGGTGGTTTCCATAAATACTGCTCGCTGGAACGCTGGCCACCAAGACAGGCTCCTTGGCAAACGGTCACCAGGGAGACCCTGACTTGCTTTGAGTTTTGCGAGCACATGGGATGATTTCACTGGACCTGGGTTGGGTTGATTTATTTGTTAGCATAATTAATGTTTTTAAAAATGTTAGACTTGTTATTTTGAAAATCCAGCAGGTTGGAAAAAGCACAAAGAAGTCCGCAAATCACCCTGTGTCCCACTTTCTAGAAATAATGAATACTCACATTTGGTAAATAACATGCTGGATACTTTCACACGTGCACACACACATTACACATCAGAGAGGATTCTGGGTAGGATAAATACATGTGTATATTTCTATAAAAATACTATCACATAATGCATGCCATTTTAGATTAAAAATAATTAGTTTCCTGTGAATTTAATACCAACTGGAGATAATGATTCATCACAAAATAAGATTTCTCTCAATATATGACAATAGATGATAAAACGCTAGGATTTTTGGAGTTATAGTTTTTTTTTTTTTTGACAGGCAGAGTGGACAGTGAGAGAGAGAGACAGAGAGAAAGGTCTTCCTTTTTGCCGTTGGTTCACCCTCCAATGGCCGCCGCAGCTGGCACGCTGCGGCCGGCGCACCGCGCTGGTCCGATGGCAGGAGCCGGGTGCTTCTCCTGGTCTCCCATGGGGTGCAGGGCCCAAGTACTTGGGCCATCCTCCACTGCACTCCCTGGCCACAGCAGAGAGCTGGCCTGGAAGAGGGGCAACCGGGACAGAATCCGGTGCCCTGACCGGGACTAGAACCCGGTGTGCTGGCGCCGCAAGGTGGAGGATTAGCCTATTGAGCCACGGCGCCGGCCTGGAGTTATAGTTTAAAACTTCATGTTTAGGGGCTGGTTCTGGGACAAAGCATTTAAGCCACCGACTGCAGTGCTGGCGTCCCATGTGGGCACCAGTTTGATTCCCTGCTGTTCCACTTCTGATCCAGTTTCTTGCCAATGGCCTGGGAAAAGCAGCAGAAGATGGCCCAAGTGCTTGGGCCCCCGAACCCATATGGAAGACCCAGATGAAGCTCCTGGCTCCTGGCTTCTGCCTGGTCCAGCCCTGGCTGTTTGACCATTTGGAGAGTGAACCAGTGGATGGAAGATCTCTTGCTCCTTGTCTCTCCCTCTCTCTCTGTAACTCTGACCTTCAAATAAAATAAATCAATCTTAGAAAAAATTTCATCTCTAACGTTTAATCATTGTTGCTTGACTTCCTTTCACTTTTTTAAATTCATCTCTCAATTTTAATTCATTTTATTATGCATCTGAGTTATTATAGTATGTGTTCTGTTCTACAGTTCTAATTTTCATACTTTTCACTCAAGATTCCGTATCTACATGGATTCCATGCTATCACCATTCCTTTTACATAACTTCTATAATCCTGCTTTTAACATTTTGAATCATCTCATTGGTTGGATTTAGTCAATCAGTTTTTAGAGGAAGACTCCATTTCTGGAGGATTTTTTTATGTGAAAATGTTGATGTTGCTTGTGTCCTTTTTATTATCATTGTGGTAAAATATATAGGACATAAATGTTACCATTACAGTTCAGTGGCATCATGTATGTTCTCTCTTTGTGCAGCCATCAGCAGCACCCATCTCCAGAGCTTGTTTTCATCTTGCAAAAATAATGTGGCTCATTGCACATAACTGCTCATACTCTCTTCCCCCCAGAGCTCTAGAAAACATGTTGTAGCTCGTATCAGAATTTCATTCCTTTTTAAAATTAGGTAATATTCCACAGTGTGTAAATATAATATTTTGCTTATTTATTGTTTTTCAATGGACATTTGGGTTTTCACCTCTTCTTGGTTATTGTAAATAATGCTTCTATAAACATGGGTGTTCAAATACCTGTTTGAGTCTCTACTTTTCATTATTTTGAGCTTATATTCAGAAGTGGAATTGCTGGATCAATAATTGTATACTTATTTCTGAGTCACTGCCACACAGCTTTATTTTTTTTAGATTTATTCATTTATTTGTTTGAAAGGCAGAGTTACAGAGAGGCAGAGGCAGAGGAAAAGAGAGAGAGAGAGAAAGAGAGAGAGAGAGATAGGTCTGTCATTCATTGGTTCACTCCCCAAATCTCCACAACAGCTAGAGCTACGCTGATTCAAAGCCAGGAGCCAGGAGCTTCTTCTGGGTCTCCCACATGGGTGCAGGGGCCCAAGGACTTGGGCCACCTTCTACTGCTTTCCCAGGCTATAGCAGAGAGCTGGATCAGAAGTGAAGCAGCTGGGTCTTGAACTGGCGCCCATATGGGATGTCGGCACTGCCGATGGCAGCCTTACCCACTATGCCTCAGCGCCCGGCCCCTACACAGCTTTCCGTAGTAGTAGTTGCAACATTTTATATTCCCCCCAGCAATGGACAAGAGTTGTGATTTCTTCATATTCTAACCAATACTTGTTGCTTTCTTGTTTGTTTGTTTTATCATAGTCATCCTAATGTGTGTTAAACAACATCACATTTTGATTTTCATTTGTGTTTCCCTAATGATTGGTGATGTTGACTGTATTTTCACATGCTTATTGACCTTCTGTATGTCTGTTGTCTATTTCAGGTCTTTGTCCAATTTTAACAGGGCTGTTTGTTTTTGTTTTTTGTTGAGTTGTAGGAGCTCTTTATGTATTATGGATATGAACTAAATCTCTTACCAGATATGTGATTTGCAAACACTTTCTCCCATTCTGTGGGCTCCCTTACACCCTATTACTATTGCTTTTCGATTCATGGGTGTTTTGATTTTGATGAAGTGCCCTTATTATTGAATAGGGCATAGCTGGTTGTATAATAAGTCTTGGATCCTCTTCCTCCCCTTAGTTCACACGGGGGCCCCTTGGCTGGGACTAGGAAACACATTAACACAAGATGGATTAACAAGAGGAAAGCACAGGAGTTTTATTGATTTTGCATGTGCACGGGCATCTTCCTAAGAGAGTGAAATGCGAAGACAAATGCTTTCATTCTCCCTAGAGAATGATACATTTGCCAAGAAATGACGGGAAAAGGGATATTGCGAAGCTGGTGCAAGATAGTGAGCTTGTTTATCTACGTCCATGGCAGTCACAATTATCAATCTCTACAAGTAAAATCTATTTTTCTGCCCTTGTGTGGAGAAGACACTCATCCCAGAGGAGACCAGGATAAGCACCTGGCTCCTGCCTTCGGATCAGCCATTGGAGGGTGAACCAATGGCAAAGGAAGACCTTTCTCTCTGTCTCTCTCTCTCTCACTGTCCACTCTGCCTGTCAAAAAAAAAAAAAAAAGGATTTATTTATTTATTTGAAAGGCAGAGTTATGGGGGTGGGGGGGAGATCTTCCATCTGTTGGTTTATTCCCTAGATGGCCGGAATGGCCAAGGCTGTGCAAGGCTAAAGCTGGGAGCTAGGAGCTTCTTTCAGGTTTCCCAGGTGGGTGCAGGTGTCCAAGCACTTGGGCCATCTTCTGCTGCTTTCCCAGGTACATTAGCAGGGAGCTGGATCAGAAGTGGAGAGGGTGGGACTCGAACCTGTGCCCATATGCAATGCCAGCACCACAGGCAGCATCTTTACCCAGTAAGCCGAAGTGCCGGCCCCGTCCATTTTTTTCTTATGAGTCATTTAAAAGAATATGTCTTAATTTCCCAATGTTTGGGAATTTTCTGGTTTTCTTTTTTTTTTTTTTAATTAACTTTTAGCTTAATTGCTTTGTGGGCAGAGAAAATACTTGCATTTTTCCAAACCTTTGAATTTCTGAGATATAGCTCTATTTTTGTTCAATTTTTGTTACTGTTTTATAAAAACAAAGAATCATATTCTGTGGTTGCTTGCTGTTACTTATGAATATTAGTCCAGTTTTTAATTGAAATATTTCAGTATCCTATACCAGTATTGATGTTTCTCATGCGTTTGATAAGTTAACAAGAGAACTATATATAAACCTCCCATTGTTAATGTGTTTCTCCATTTTCATTCAGACTGTCAGGTTTTGCTTCATATATTTTGAAATTATTCGTATGTTTACTTTTAAAATTTTTATTCCATGCTGGTGCATTCGAATTTCCAATATCATGAAGTGTGTTGCTTTGTCTTTTTGTCACAGCTCTATTTTGTCTGGTTAGTGTGATTAAAACAGATGTGTTTTGGTTGGCAGCTTTATGGTATATCTTTTAAAAATATTTCACGTTGGGGCCAGTGCTGTGGTGTAGCAGGTAAAGCCGCCACCTGCAATGCTGGCATCCCGGTTTGTGTCATGGCAGCTCCACTTCTGATCCAGCTCTCTGCTATGGTCTGAGAAAGCAGTGGAAAATGGCCCAACTCCTTGGGCCCCTGCATCCACATAGGAGACCCAGAGGAGGCTCCTGGTTCCTGGCTTCGGATCTGCATAGGTCCAGCCATTGTGGCCAGTTTGGGAATGAACTAGCAGATGGAGGACCTCTCTCTCGCCCTCTCTGCCTCTCCTTCTCTCTCTGTGTAACCCTGACTTTCAAATAAATACATAAATCTTTAAAAAATATATTTCTTGACATGAATTTTAAAGAATATCTCTTAAACAAAATTTAATTAAATTTTAAAATTCATCCTGACAGTCTTTGTCTTTTTTTAAAAAAGATTTATTTTATTTATTTGAAAGACAGAGTTACAGAGAGAGGTAGAGCCAGAGAGAGAGAGAGGTCTTCCATTCCACTGGTTCACTTCCCAAATGACCTCAATGGCCAAAGCTGAGCTGATCTGAAGCCAGGAGCCAGGAGCTTCTTCCGGGTCTCCCACATGGGTGCAAGGGCCTAAGGACTTGGCCCATCTTCTACTGCTTTCCCTGGCCACAACAGAGAGCTGGATCAGAAGTGGAGCAGCCAGGACTTGAACCAGCACCCACATGGGATGCCGGCATGGCAGGCTGGGGCTTTAACCTGCTGCACCACAGCACCTGCTCCAATCTTTGTCTTTTTACATTGATTCTATTTGAATTCAGTGTAATTATTGATATATTTGCATTTAAATCCTTCACTTTACCAGGTGCTTCTTAAATTTACCCCTCTTTTCTGTGTTCATTTTCTCGCCAGGTTTTCCTTCTTCTGGATAGATTAAATGTTTCCTTATCAGACCTTTCTCCCTAGGTGTTAATTTGGAAGTTAGACACTTTTCGATTCTTTCAGTGGTTCCTCTAGCGTGTGTGTTTTATGTGTTCTTGACGTGCCCAGGTCTGCTGTTAACTGGTGCTTTTGTCCGGTTTCTGGATGACGCAAGGATCTTAGGGTCCTGTAATGCCATTCATCCCACGTTGATGCACATGCTGTGGCTGTCAGCTATCTGAATATTCATCCATGTAACTACGTAAAACACCACAGCCATTATACCTGCGGTTTACACCGCTCTTCCTTTAGGTTTGTCCACGTGTTTCCCATGCTCATTCTTACTCTTCGTTTCTTCCTTCATTTCCAAGCTTCCTTTAATCCAAAAAGCATCCCTAGGCTTTCTTTTAAGATTTGTCTGCTGCTCGTGAATTCTCGTTTTAGTATCAAAACATCTCCAGGTTGCTTCTGTTCGTGGAAGGGTACGTTTGCTTTTCTGGTTGTCCTAAGTGGAGTTGCTTTTTTATTTTACTATTTTTAATTTTTTTTAATTTTAAAAATTTTATTTAGAGTATACAAATTTTATGTATTTCATGGAAACGGATTTAGGAGCACAGTGATACTTCCCACCCTACTCTCTCTCCCGCCTGTGTTCCCACCTTTCCTCCTCCTTCCTCTTCTGTTCCCTCTCTTAATTTTAACAATGATCTGCTTTCAGTTTACTTTATACGCATAAGTAAAGAGTTCAACAGTAAGAAGGAGAAAAATAACACTATTCAGGGCTATAAACAGTCATCAAAGCTCAAAATGTCAATTTCACTTCCATACATTACATTTCTGGTAATCTGTTACCACAGATCAGGGGAAACATATGGTATTTGTCATTTTCGGACTGGCTTATTTCACTAAGTATAATGGTTTCCAACTCTATCTATTTTGTTACAAAAGACAATATTTCAATCTCTTTATGGCAGTGTAGTATTCCATAGTGTATTTATACCATAATTTCTTTATCCAGTAATTAGTTAATGGACATCTAGGCTGATTCCATATCTTAGCTATTGTGAATTGAGCAGCAATAAACATGGGGGTACAGATACCTCTTCCATATGCTGATTTCATTTCCTTTGGGTAAATTCCCAGGAGTGGGATGTCTGGGTCCTATGGTGGGTCTATATTCAGATTTCTGTCTTCCACAGTGGCTTTCCTAGTTTACATTCCCACCAACAGTGGATTAGGGTACCTTTTCCCCACAGCCTCACCAGCACTTGTTTGTTTATTTATGTATGAGAACCATTCTAACTGGGGTGAGCTGAAAGCTCACTGTGGTTTGATGGGCACTTCTCTGATGGCTAGTGATCCTGAACATTTTTTCATGTGTCTGTTGGTGATTTTTAATTTCTTCTTTTGAAAAATGCCTGTTCAAATCCTTTGCCCATCTTTTAACTGGATTGTTTGTTTTGTTGTTGTTGACTTTCTTGAGCTCTTTGTAGATTCTGGGTAGTAATCCATTGTCAATTTCATAGCTTTATGTAATTCCATTTGTGTGTTTTGGCTTTGGTTGCCTGTGCTTCTGGGGTGTTTCCCAAGAAGTCTGTGCCTGTGCCAATGCTTGCAGAGTTTCCCTGATGCTCTTCTCTAGTAGTTTGATGGTTTCTGGTCATAGATTTAGATCCTTGATCCATGTTGGGTTGATCTTTATATAAGGTGTGAACTAGGAGTCTTATTTCATACTTGTGCCCACAGAATCCGATTTTTCCAGCACCTTTTGTTGAAGAGACTGTCCTTTCTCTAGACATTGATTTTAACTACTTTGTCAAAGATTAGCTGGTTGTAGAAGCGTGGATTGATTTCTGGAGTTTCTATTCTGCTCCATTGTCTACATGTCTTTTTGTGCCAGTATCAGGCTCTTTTGATTGTAACTACCTGGTAGTAGGTCTTGAAATCTGGTATTGTGATGCCTCTGGCTTTGTTTTTATTTTTTTGTTTTTAAGATTTTATTTATTTATTTGAAAGGTAGAGTTACAGACAGTGAGAGAGAGACAGAGAGAAAGTTCTTTTGTCCATGGGTTCACTCCCCAAATGGCCACAATGGGCAGAGCTACGCTGACCTGAAGCCAGGAGCCAGGTGCTTCTTCCTGGTCTCCCATGTGGGTGCAGGGGCCCAAGCACCTGGGTCATCTTCTACTGCTATCCCAGGCCACAGCAGAGAGCTGGACTGGAATAGGAGCAACCAGGATTAGAACTGGCACCCATATGGGATGCTGGCGCCACAGGCAGAGGATTAACCTAGTGCACCGTGGCACTGGCCCCTGTTTTTATTGTTTAATATTGCTTTAGTTATTTGGGGTCTCTTGTGTTTCCAATATTAATTTTACATATTTTTTTTCTGGATCTGAAAAGAATGTTATTGATATTTTGATTGGGATCACATTGAATCTGTAAATTGTTTTCAATAGGTTGGGCATTTTTGACAATATTAATTCTTCCAATCCACGAACATAAATTTTTCTATTTTTATGTCTTTTTCTATTTCTTTCATTGATGTTTTGTAGTATTCATCATGAGATCTTTCGCCTCCTTGGTTAAATGTATTCCAAGGTATTTAATTTTTTTTGTAGCTATTGTGAATGGGATTGATCTTAGAAGTTCTTTTTCATCCATTGCATTGCCTGTATATACAAAGGCTATTGATTTTTTTGTGTTAATTTTATATCTTGGGGGCCAGTGCTGTGGCGCAGTGGGTTAATGCCCCGACCTGAAATGCTGGCATCCCATATGGGTGCCGGTTCTAGTCCTGGCTGCTCTACTTCCGATCCGGCTCTCTGCTATGGCCTGGGATAGCAGTAAAAAAAAGGCTCAAGTGCTTGGGCCCCTGCACCCACGTGGGAGGTCTGGAAGAAGCTCCTAGCTCATGGCTTCAGATTGGCGCGATTCTGGCTGTTGAGGCCAATTCGGGAGTAAACCAGCAGATGGAAGATCTCTCTCTCTTCTCTGCCTCTCCTTCTCTCTCTGTGTAACTCTGACTTTCAATTAAATAAATAAATCTTTAAAAAAATTTTATATCTTGGGGCCAGTGCTGTGGCACAGTGGGTTAACGCCCTGGCCTGAGGCGCCGGCAACCCATATGGGGTGACCCGGCTGCTCCACTTCCTATCCAGCTCTCTGCTGTGGCCTGGAAAAAGCAGTGGAGGATGGCCCAAGTCCTTGGGCCCCCTGCACCCATGTGGGAGACCTGGAAGAAGCTTCTGGCTCCTGGTTTCGGATTGGCGCAGCTCCGGCCGTTGTGGCCATCTGGGGAGTGAACCATCAGATGGAGGACTGACCTCTCTGACTTTCAAATAAATAAATAAATCTAAAAAAAAAATTATATCTTGCTACATTACAAAACTCTTATGAGTTCCAATAATCTCCTAGAGAAGTCTTTTGATTCCCCTATATATAGTAACATGATATTTGTAAACAGGGATAATTTGACTTCCTCCTGTATCCCTTTAATTTCTTTTTCTTGCCTAATGGTTCTGGCTAATACTTCCAGGACTGTATTGAATAGCAATGGTGAGAGTGGGTATCCTTGTCTGGTTCCAGAGCTTAGTGGAAATGCTTCCAGATTTTCCCCATTAAATAAGATGCTGGCTGTGGGTTTGTCATAAATTGTCTTGATTGTGTTGAGGAATGTTCCTTCTATATCCAGTTTGCTTAAGGTTTTCATCATGAAAAGATGTTGTGTTTTCCCAAATGCTTTCTCTGCCTCTATTGAGATAATCATATGATTTTGATTCTTCAGTTTGTTGATGTGATTTATCACATTTATTGACTTATGGATGTTGAAACTTTCCTACATTCCAGAATCTATTAAGAGCTCAAGATTCTCAACAACAACAAAATATACAATCCAGTTAAAAAATGAGCAAAGGATTTGAACAGACATTTTTCAAAAGAAGAAATTCAAATGGCCAACAGACATATGAAAAAATTCTCAGGATTACTAGCCATCAGAGAAGTGCACATCAAAACCACAATGAAGCAGGAGCCAGGAGCTTCTTCTGGGTCTCCCATGTGAGTGCAGGGGCTCAAGTCTTTGGGCCATCCTCCGCTGCTTTCCCAGGTACATTAACAAGGAGCTGGATTTGAAGTGGAGCACCTGGGACTTGAACTGGAGCGCATATGGAATGCTGGCATTTCAGGTGTTGGTTTAACCTGCTATGTCACAATGCCAGCCCCTACATTTTAAAAATTAATATAAAGAGAACAGATATAATGTAGTTCATGAATACAATGCTAAGAATGCAATGATACTTCCCTTCCGTCTTCTGTCACTCCTTCCCTTTTAAATTTTTGCGATAGCATTTTAACTTTCCTTTATAGTCAAAGATTTAACCCTCCACTAAGTAAAGAGATCAACAAGTAAAAACAGAGCATTGTTTAGCTGGGATATAGACAAGGAGTATGAATAATACTCAAATCCAAAGATGGCAATTTCATTTATACACATTCATTTTTTTGTACTTCCTCTATGTAGTAACTATCACAAATCGGAGAAAATATGTGATACTTGTCTTTTGGGGTCTGGCTTATTTCACTAAGCATAATAGTCTTTATATATATATATATTTTTTTTTTTTTGACAGGCAGAGTGGACAGTGAGAGAGAGAGACAGAGAGAAAGGTCTTCCTTTTTGCCGTTGGTTCACCCTCCAATGGCCGCCGCAGTTGGCGCGCTGCGGCCGGCGCACTGCGCTGATCCAATGGCAGGAGCCAGGTGCTTCTCCTGGTCTCCCATGGGGTGCAGGGCCCAAGCACTTGGGCCATCCTCCACTGCACTCCCTGGCCACAGCAGAGAGCTTGCCTGGAAGAGGGGCAGCCGGGACAGAACCGGCGCCCCGACCGGGACTAGAACCCGGTGTGTCGGCGTCGCAAGGCGGAGGATTAGCCTAGTGAGCCGCGGCGCTGGCCAATAGTCTTTATATTTAAGAATTTATTTCTTTAAAACAACAGGGTGGAAACCAAACAAACCCTCACTATGTCTGACATCTACATATCTGGTGTTACAGCCTAGAGGACTTGGTTATGATTCTTCAGAAAGAAAAGTAAGAAGCTACTTGTCTAGGAGCTGTAAGCATTGCGTTCTTTGGGAAGAAACAACCGAGGTAGTCTCGTGTGTGAGATTGGTTTGTTACTGGGCAGGTTGCCTTGTGATGTCCTGTATGCTAATGTCCAAGACATGATTGATCTGCACTCTGGGAGTTTTTAATATGAGCTTCTGAAATACACTAATGTCTTGTATCTGAAATACCCCGTCTGTGCAGAGCGAGGTGGGTGTAGACACTGGACATCATGGAATAGTTTCTTATACCCCATTTCTGGGTGGACATCACTGATCTTAGTGTGCAGTAAGGCAACTGGCTCCGTTCACTTGTGCAGCTGTAACAAAATCTCTGAAACTGGGCAGTTTATAAAGAATAGAAATTTATTTCTTCAAGGTTTTAGAGGTTGGGAAGTCCAAAATCAAGGCTCTAGAAGGTGAGGTATCTGGTGAGGACTGCTCCCTCCGCTTCCAGGGTGGCACCTGTCAAATGCTGTGTCTTCTCCTGGCACAGAGCAGGAGAGAGCAAACCCAGCATCTCAAGGCCTTCACAGGGGCCCTCCTCCCACCCACAAGAGCACTGCCCTCAATACCTAATCTCCCAGAAGCCCCTCCTATGGAACACAGCCCCTCTGAGTGATGAAGTTTCAACACAGGCGTTTTGAAGAATACATTCAGACCGTAGTGACAACCAAATGCCCTTTGTTTTAGTTTTAGTTGCATATGTGTTTTTCTTGTTGGAAAACAATGCTGTTCTGTACAAGACTGTGAATAATCTAATCTCAGTTATAAGTGCACATGTGTATTGATTTGCTTTCAAAATGGTAGCCAGTCCTCACCAGCAAGCTTCCCGTCATCTGGCCCATGGGGACCTGGGACCTACACAAACAAGTGGAAGGGCACACACCCCTTAAAAATTGGGCGGCCATTCTTAATTTTAATTATGGCCCAAATGGGATGTGAGTCCTATTTTGATTTCTTCACGCTTTTCTCAGGAGTCAGAAATCTATATTTATGTGTGGAATCTCCACATGTTTAAACGTTAGCAAATTATTATTATTATTTGGAAAATACACAACTCTAGTTAGATGAATTAGACTTGCAGGACATATCTCCCCCCACCCCCGCCACCAAGGGACCACCAATCCACTTCCTTTATCTCAGCCTTATCAAGGGCATTGAGCCCCCTTCCCCCACCACATACAGCCCACCAGGGAAGAATGAGGATGGTCATGAAGTTTGAACGTGATTGGCATTTGTCACAAGGGTCCTTCAAGAAGTTCATGGGAAAATGGAATGAAAAGATAAGTTTACTTTGGTGCGAAACGTTTTGCAGCCCATTCACAGTCTATTCATAGTATGCATTTTCGCGAACGTCTTGAAATTATATGTGTAGAATTTCAAATTTTTATGTCAAAATGAACTGTTAATTCCACTTTCCATTAACTTTAAAAAAAGGTATTGAGAAGCAGAGACACAGAGAGACCAGCAGACATCTCCCACCTGCTGGTTCACTGCCCACATACCCACAGTAGCAAGGATGGGGCCAGCCCAGAGCCAGGAGCTGGGGACCCAGTCCCGGTCTCCCACATGAGTGGCAGGGACTCAGCTACCTGAGCCATCACCCGCTGCCTTCCAAAGTGTGCGTTAGCAGGAAGCTGGAATCAGAAGCAGAGCTGGGTGCAGGTTTCTCTAGAGCCGTCCTCACCTCCTTTCTCCCTGCATCTGCTCAGTTGCCAGGTCCTGTTGATTCTAACTCCTGTAGACTTGGCGTCTGCCCTCTGCTTCCAGGTGCTGGAAACTTCAAGTCTAGGCTCTGGTCCCCTTCCAGCTCTGCTCTCTGATGTGACACCCTGCTTCCTCAACCCTCCCCCATGCTGCTACCAGAGTAATTTTTCCACAATACAGTCTGCCAAAGGTGCTCCTTTGTTTAACACTGTTCCCCGGAGTCAGCAAGTTTCCATGCTAGGGACCCCTTTTCCACCCTGCGCTGTACCCCCAGGCCGCTGACCCTGCTGACAACATCGTTGGTCCCCACTGCCCCCTGACTGCGTATCCAGTTCAGCCTGTGGTGAGCACTGCGGGGGATCCCAGAGAGGGAGGAGAAGGGGTGCTTATTTCCCTAGTGTCTCACTTTGTGGGGTGCTGTGGGACTCTTCACCCACAGCCTTAGCTCTTCTCAGACAGCCCTTTGCACACAGCCTGTGCTTGCTGCATTGAACCAGCTGGACCAGCCAGAGCTAGGGGACCCTCAATGACAGTCTGGGGAGGGGGCTGCGCTGGTCCGGTAGTTTCCCTCTATCCTGTCCACACCTTAGCAAATAGGGTGCTTGGAAAATGCTCCTCGAGCGGGAAGCGGCAGGTGTGTTTGTGTTTGGGGAGCACGGGGAGAGGGGTGAGCAGGAGCCAGGAGCAGTGGAGCTGGAGACAGACATGGGGCAGGTCTTGGAAGGTATGATGCGTTTGTCCTGAGGAATTAATGAAGGACTTTGAAGGCAGTAAAACAGTCGGGATCACACTGGGAAGAGAAAGGTTGACCACATGCTAGACGCCATTGATGATCAGGAGAAAGAGCGTGGGGTACGGGGTGAGCATTTAGCACAGTGGTTAAGACACTGCTTGGGATGCTTGCATACTCTATGGGCGCACCTGCTCCAAGTCTTGCTCTTCCGCCTCGGATGCAGCTTCCCGCCTCCCTGGAGGGCAGCAGATGACGGCTCGAGGACTTGCATGGGAGCTGGACAGAGTTCCAGTGGAATCCCAGATTCCCGGCTTCAGCCTGGCCCAGCCTTGGCAGCTGGGTAATTTGGGGAGTGATGCAGCAGATGGAGGACCCCAGTGTGTCTCTGCCTTTTAAATAAAATTTAAAAATTAAGGGGCGTGTGTTGTGGTGTAGCAGGTTAAACCCTTGCCTGTGGCGCTGGCATCCCAGCGATTGTTGGTGTCCCAGCTGCTCCACTTCCCATCCAGCTCCCTGCTAATGCACCTGGGAAAGCAGCAGAAGATGGCCCAAGTGCTTAGGCCCCTGCACCCATGTGGGAGACCTGGAGGGAGTTCCAGGCTCCTGGCTTCCGCCTGGCCCAGCCTTGGCTGTTGTGGCCATTTGGGGAGTGAACCAGTGGATGGAAGATCTCTCTCTCTCTCTCTCTCTCTCTCTCTCTCTCTCTCTCTCTCTGCCTTTCAAATAAATAAATAAATAAATAAATCTTTTAAAAAATAATTAATCTAAAAAGAGCTTGGGATGCATATTTTCCCAGTAGAGGGAGTAGAATGGACCGGAGAAGTGCGCAGTAAGACCTGGGGAAGTGGAGGCTTCCCTGAAGTACCCACTTAGCACACGGCTTTAGATCCAGTGGTGTTTCATAGGTCCTGGTGGAACCGAATTGTTGAGTCTGAGCGACAGCTGGAGTGACATTTTTATGTCATTTACCCAATTCATATTTAAACATTTTTGTTGTTAAAGACCTTAAGGTGGTATTAACCTGAAAGAATGTATTTACTGTTCATGGAATCTGAGTTGTGGGAGATCTCCTTAAATAACCTTTGTGGTCACATTGGAATGAGCATTTATTTGATGTCTGGGAAGTAATGTCCCAGTGGAACTCATTTTCTTTTGGGTTTTTTAAGAATATGGAGCTGTTAATATAGCATTTCCAATAAGTGACCTTATATGTGAAATCTGTGTTTAATTACTAATGTTTTAGCAAGACTAGTAGAAATGTACCATTCATTATAAGTTGTAGATTTAAGAACTTGTCAGGAAAATGTTTTATGAGTTGATTTATGCATAGGGACCCAAGAAAGGCAAACAATGCTGAAATCTTTATGAGACTGGGAGCACGCTTACTCCTACGCTATTTTTGGCTTTAACCAGTAGTATTATATAATGAATAAACAGTATCTTTTTTGAGTTTTTCATCCAAAATATTCCCTAGCTAGAACTTTACTTAGGAAAATAAAATTTCCTAAGTGAGATCTTTACGCCTGATACTCTTAACCCAGCAACACAAGTGGAATCTTGCTTCTTGGGATGTGTTTTCATAGGTTTCCTTTTCTTGCTTTTCTTTTGTTTTTAAGACAAAAGAACTGTTCTTGGGTTAGTTTCGGTATCTGGTGTATAACATTAGAAAATATAGATGAGCAAAAAGAAGGAAATGATAGTTTTTTTTTAAATAATTTCATCACAGCTAGACCATAAAGATGAGCACAAAATGGCAATTCACACGGAACCCATCAGTGATGGCAGTGACATGTGTGGTTCTGTCCATGGGCCCAGAGAACGGGTGTGACTTGTGGGACGTGCAGGTGCCAGCTGCCATCACCAAGGTGGAAGGTGCTCCCATTGCAGGGTGTCCTGACGTGGGGCCCTTTGTGTCTGCTGCTCTAGACAACAAGTTGACACTTGGGCAGGTGTTGTCCAGTTGGTTCAACTGCCATGTGGGATGCCCACGTCCCAGAGCGGAGTGCCTGGGATCGATTCACACCTCTGTTTCTGAGTCTGCTTCCTGTTAACGTACTTGCAAGGCTACACATAGGCTCCATTACTTGTGTTCCCTTCCAAATCCCTGGCTCCTGGGTTTGGCCTGGCCCAGCCCTGGGTATTGCAGGCATTAAGGGAAGTGAACCAGTGGACGGAAGATCTCTCTCTCTCTCTCTGATTCTGCCTCTCCCCTTCTCTTTGTCACTCTCTCTCTCAAATAACAAAAAAATAAAAATAAAAAGAGATGATGCTGCCGTACTAGATTTCTCTGTTTCCCTCACCTGCCGCTTGCTGATTTGTAAGCTCCGTAAGGGCCAGATTGGACCCCTACATTGTCTTCCCAAGGCATGAAACCCTGAGCCTAACTAAGGTGCAGCAAGCCTTTGGTATATGTCCCTGTGAGAAAATGAGCAAATGCATTTTGAGTCCACAAACATTGAACATGACATTCAATATTCATATGAATATTCGTCATGAAACAACCTGGATTAAAAGAAATACATTTGAGAAACAGAACTGTGGCTCTGCCTGTCATAAGGGGTGGAGGGAGTGAATGACTTCGTTGAGATATTGAAAGAATGTTGTTGTCAAGTGGATCCAAGCAGCAGATGTATGTGATCCGAGATGCGAAATGCTACCGGGGAGTGAGGAGAGCTCCACTGCTGTATTTGACTGAACTCCTGTTTGGGAAGGGAAGTGAGTGTCCCTGGAGAAAACACAAGACTTGCCTGGGATAAAACAGAGGGGAGGAGTTCTGCCCAGGCCCCTATGCCTTTGAACACATGTTGTTCCCAAAGTTGCAATTGCTCACCTAGAACATGCAGATGGTGACATCCACCTCCAGGGCTTGGTTAGAGAGGGCAGGAAAAGCACTGGCAGGCAGTAGTCACTCCATGGATATACAGAAGCCACTTCGTTGCAGAACAAGACGCTCCAGGTTTTCCTCCGTGCTGTTGCCTGGAGCCTGGCCACAAACAGGGTCATGGAGAGGCATAAAGCTGGTTGACTCAGAGTTGGATTGAGTTCAGATAACAGTGTACCTTATAAAGTAATCATAACAGGCTTGAAAGCATAATTGAAGACAGCTTAAAGAGGTGTTTCAAAAGAGGGGTTTGGGAATGGTCATATCCTAAACATAGAAATTTCCCTTCTAGATTACCGTGAGGCCAAAGATGGAGCTGGGACCAGCAGCTGCATCCCTGTCCCTATAGTTCAGGGTTGGGGCTGGCCAGAGTGGAGCTGCATTCCCTATTCTCTCCAGAGACTCACTTCCTCCACCGTGCACTCTGATCGCCGACTCCACCCTGCCCCATCCACCTCCTGCCAACACCTGAGCCCTGCCCTCCCCATGATCCTTCCTGCCTCCTGACACTTAATGAAGCTCATTGCTCTTATTTCATGGTTGTAAAGTTAAACTCTGTCCACAGACACTGAGTCTGATTAGTTGGCTGCTTGCTGGGCATTGTGGCCTGCCTAGTATTTTAATGTAGAACTACGCATTTGTGCGACTCTTTAAGATTAGAGAGCTGTGTCCAGCGTGTGTATCAGCGGCTGGAGTGAGCACGTCGAAGCAGCAAAGCTTCAGGGTTCAAACAGATCTCAGCAGGTGTGGGCCAAAGCCAACAAGAGAAAGCCAGTGGTGATTAATGTTAGGCTCAAATGGGAGGGAGCTAACTGGCTCTATTCTCAACATTTCAAAAAAAAAAAAAATAGCAATCACACGAACTACATTTATTGAGATGCTATCCGAGTTAATTTATTTGGGCTGTTGTATTTAAACCCTGTTTGGTTAAAGATTATCATCTTTATTTTATAGATGCGTTTTAGAAGGTTTAAAGAACTGATTCAGCCTCAAGCGGCTATTAATCATTCTGTGATACTCCATCCATTGTGCGTTCCGATAAAAGATGTGGTTGACAAAGAAAAGAAGGAAGACAAGGAGGGGGTGAGACAGGGAGGTAGGGAGGCACGGTAGCTCCGGTTTCACCAAAGAAACCTGGATCACAGGGGCAATGTGTGGTCTGTGTTCTTTCTAGGTACAGTACTGTAAAAATTTTTAAAAATATGCAAACTGCAGCAGGTGTTTGGCCTACTAGATGGGATGCCAAAGACGACACCTGCACTCTGTATCAATTGCCTGGGTTTGAGTTCCAGCTGCTGACTCCAGCTTCCCCCAATGCAGATTCTGGGAGGAAGTGGTGATGGAAATGGTTGGATCCCTGCCAGCCATCTGGGAGACCTGAGTTGAGTCCCTGGTTCCTGGCTTTGGCCCCTGCCCGCCCCAGCCATTGCGGACAGTTAGGGAGTGAACAGGTGGATGGGAGCCCTCTACCACTGACCAACCACCCCCACCTCTCAAATATTTTTTTTTTAATATGCAAACTCAAATGTGCACAGAAAGCGTGTAGTTGTGAAGGAGATGGGAGAGTAGGAGACACTGAAAGTATTAGCCAAATCTTGGAGACTTTGAGAAAGCATGAGAAGATCTTTTCTGCAGAATTGTAAGAGACTGAACTCCCCATTGCTCTGGAGGGATGGAAGTGCCAGGAAGCAGGGTATTTTTTTTTTTTCTAGCAGGAAAAAGATACAAATATGTATTTTCAGAAAGGACTCTTCATTCTGTTTCAACAGAGTTCATGATTTCAAGTGTTTGGGCTATCATCAGGCTGCTAGAGTCAAAGGGAAGAGATGAGAGGTGAGTGGAAGTCAGGGAGCTCATTGCTACTCTTTGGATAAAGACGCATGCATGAAAAGCATAGGAGGACTGGCTGGGAGGAGACAGCGTCAGGATTTCAAAACAAAGCCCAGGCTCATTCCTGGCTAGAGAGGAGAAAAGCTGGAAGACTTCTCTTTAAGATGCTGTTTTCTGGGGCCGAACTGTGGCTCAGATGCTGGCCTGAAGCCCCAGCATCCCATATGGGCGCCGGTTCTAGTCCCGGCTGCTCCACTTCTGATCCAGCTCTCTGCTATGGCTTGGGAAAGCAGTAGAAGATGGCCCAAGTCCTTGGACCCCTGCACCCGAGTTGGAGACCCGGAAGAAGCTCCTGGCTGCTGGCTCCTAGCTTCAGATCGGCGCAGTTCCAGCCGTTGCAGCCAATTGGAGAGTGGACCATCAGATGGAAGATCTCTGCCTCTCCTCTCTCTGTGTAACTCTGACTCTCAAGTAAAAAATAAATAAATCTTAAAAAAAAATGCTGTTTTCTAAGGGTGGGGGAGAGGAATACTCTACTGATCCAACCAGAGAAACCCAATGCTTGCATTTTATAGCATGCCTATTTTTGGTTATTTTAGAATCAGAATCTTTTTCTTCTTCTTTTTTTTTGTAAGTAAAGGTGGAGAAGTTATGGAAAGAAACCTGATTCTAACTATAAACTGAACAGATGGGATGGTGGGAATAAAAACAAATTAAAACAATATTGCAGAGAACTCTCAACTTTCATTTTAAAATATATATGATGATGTTTTTCAACTTTTCACATTCGACCTATCAGTATATCGAGTGACAAAATGAAAAATCAAACTCAGCTGTGTATATTTTAAACATTTACCTAAATGATTTGAACTCACCCAACCTGAAAGTCCAGATGAATGTATTAAACTGCTTATTGTATTTTTTATGAATTAAACTTTATATTTTATATTATGTTATAGACAGAACACAGTTATGGTGGGTGACATTTAGGGTAGAAAATTGAATTGAGCAGAGGTCTAATTAGAACAGTAAATAGTATGGGTTGAATTAGCCCCTATTGCTGATGACAGATTTGATCAGTCACCAGATATGTACCCTTTCCTTGCACTTGACCGTTACTGAGCATTGCCTCCGGTAGGACTGCTAACTGCGCTGTGCGTAGGGAGCTTGGCAAAGGGCCATAAAACCCACTGACTGGTGAGCCCTGCATGAAAATTATGGGAAAAAATAACCCTCTTTGCTTTCAGTCATTATTTTCTTCATTTCACTTTTGAAGGTCTCCTTCTACAGATCCCTCTCTTAATTTAATTTTTTATTTTGGTTGGATGAGGTCACTTGCCTAAGGGCTTAAGGAAACCTGTGCAATATCTCGTTCAGTCACAGGCCGAAGTTTATTAGCATGTCATGGTTTCCTTCATAAACCTCGCTGCTCTTCAGCTTCGAGCTTACCTACTAAATTCTGTGTGACTTGAACTTCACTGCATGCTGAGAGGATGTGGGTTTTTTGTTTGTTTGCTTGCTTGTCTTTTTTTTAAAATATTTATATAAAGGGAACAAATTTCATGTACTTCATACACACAGCTTAAGAACATACACACTTTCCACCCTCCTGCCATCTCTCCCAGCATCCCTCCTCCTTCCTCTCTTATTTTTCTGTTTCTTTTCGCAATGACACACTTTTCAATGCACTTTATAAACACAGGCCTAATACTCCACTAAATATAGTATTCAACAAGCAAGAAGTAGAAAGACCACTGCTCCACAGGACTATAGACAAGGGCCAAATGATCATCAAATCATAAGGTGTCCGTTTCCCTCTTACACATTCAGGATTTTATTTTTTTGTACTCTATATATTAGCTACCACAAGTCAGAGGAAACATTTGATATTTGTGTTTTGTGGTCTGACTTACTTCACTAAGCATAATGGTATCCGGTTGTATCCATTTTGTTGAAAAAGACAAGATTTCATTCATGTTTATGGCTGAGTAGTATTCCGTTGTGTCTGTGTACCATATTTTCTTTATCCAAGTCATCAGCTGATGGATATCTGGATTGGTTTCACAGCTTAGCTATGGTGACTTGAGCTGCTATAAGCATGGAGGTACAGATAACTTCGTCATATTCTGATTTAATTTCCAGCTTATTTTTTTTTAATTTTTTTATTTTTGACAGGCAGAGTGGACAGTGAGAAAGAGAGACGGAGAGAAAGGTCTTCCTTTGCCGTTGGTTCACCCTCCAATGGCCGCTGCGGCCGGCGCACTGCGCTGATCTGAAGCCAGGAGCCAGGTGCTTCACCTGGTTTCCCATGGGGTGCAAGGCCCAAGGACTTGGGCCATCCTCCACTGCACTCCCTGGCCACAGCAGAGAGCTGGCCTGGAAGAGGGGCAACCGGGACAGAATCTGGCACCCCGACCGGGACTAGAACCCGGTCTGCCAGTGCCGCTAGGCGGAGGATTAGCCTGTTGAGCCACAGCGCCAGCCTACCCACCAACAGCTTATTAGGACACCTTTTTCTCCACATCCTTGTCAGCATTTGGTTGGTTTTTGATTTTTTGATGATAGCCATTCTAACTGGGGTGAGGGGAAACCTCACTGCTATTTTCATTTGCATTTTCCTGGGCTTTTGTTATGGTGTCTTTTGGACATTTGTATGTGATCCTTTGAAAACGTCTATTCATATCCATAGCCTGTTTCTTAACTGGGTTGTTTGTTATTGTTGAGTTTTTTGAGCTCCTTATATATTCTAGAAATTAATCCTTTATCAGATGCACAGTCTGCAAATATTTTCTCCCATTCTGTTGGTTGCCTCTTCACTTTGATGAATGTTTCCATTGTTGTGCAAACACTTCTTAGATTGATGTAATCCCAATTTGTCCACTTTTCTTGTATTGCTTGTGCTTTTTAGCCAAGAAGTTTTTGCCTACGCAAATGTCTTACAGTGTTTCCCCTATGTTTTTCTCTAGTAATTTAATGGTATCAGCTCATAGATTTAGATCCTTGATCCACTGAGTTGATTTTTATATAGAGTTTAAGGTAGGGGTCTTGTTTCATAATTCTGCATACAGAGATCCAATTTTCCCAACACCATTGTTGAAGAGATGGTCCTTTCTCTGGGGAGTGATTCAACGTGCTTGTCAAAGACTATTTGGTTGTTTAATGCATGGATTAATTTCTGGGGCTTCTGTTGGTTCCCATGTCTATTTCTGAGCCAGTACCATGCTGTTTTGATTATAACTGTCCTGGTGTGTATGTCTTGAGATCCAGTATTGTGCTGCCTCCAGCTTTGTTTTTATTGTTTAAGATTGCTTTAGCTATTTGGGGTCTATTGTGTTTGCATATGAATTTTAGGATTTTTTTTCTAGATTTGAGAAGAATGTTCTTGGTATTCTGATTGGGATCACATAGCTTTAGGTAGTATGGACATTTTGATGATATTAATTCTTCCAGTCTATGAACACAGATTTTTTCATTGTGGAGATCTTTCTTCTTCTTGGTTTAATTTATTCCAAGGTATTTAACTTTTTTGTAGCTATAGTGAATGGGACTGATCTTACAAGTTCTTCTTAGCCATGGCCTTGTTTGTATATACAAAGGCTATTTATATTTGTGTGTTGATTTTATATTCTGCAACTTTTCCAAACTGTCAGTTCCAATAGTCTCTTAGTTGAGACTATTTTGGTTTCTGTGTGTATAGGATCATGTCATCTGCAAATGGGGATAATTTCACTTCCTCTTTTCCAATTTGTATCCCTTTGATTTCTTTTTCTTGCCTAATGGCTCTGGCTAAAACTTCCAGAACTATACTGAATAGTAAGGTGAGAATGGGCATCCTTGTCTGGTTCTGGATCTTAGTGGAAATGCTTCCCTTGTTATTGAAGCAATTTAACATTCATTTACAGTTTGTTCTAAACTTGAGGGAAAAAGAAACATATAACATGAGACATATTCTCAACAAAAAAATTTTAAGATTTATTTGAAAGGCAGAGTGACAAACAGAGAGAGAGAGGAGAAAGGGATCTTCCATCCGCTGGTTCATGTCCCAAATGACCACACTTACAGGTCTGAGCCAGGACAAAAGCAGGAACCAGGAACTCCATTTGGGTCTCCCACATGGGACCCAAACTCTTGGGCCATTTCCTGCTGCCTTCCAGGCACATTGGCAGGAAGCTGGACGGGTGGGCTGGCGCAGGTACAGGTGTCCAGGTTTCAAGCAATGGCTTCACACACTGTGTCGCAATGCCAGCCTTTGAAGTACGGACTGTTCGTGTTGTCAGCTAGAAGCGTGATGTTTATGCCAGGCCTCTGGAACTTTCTCATGTTGCCTAACTGAGTCTTTGCTTCCTGTTTAGAGCTAGAAGATTTGGGCATAACTGGGAAACAGTGGTATATGCCCACCACACTTGTCCATAATTCATTTTTTTTTTCTTCTCACATTTAGACCTCCAGAAACACTCGTTCCGATGAAGACAAAGATGGCAACTGGGACGCTTGGGGCGACTGGAGTGACTGCTCCCGCACCTGCGGAGGAGGGGCCTCTTATTCTCTGCGCAGGTGTTTGACGGGAAGGTCAGTGGTGGCATGAGGGCTCCGGTGTGTGGGAAGGGTCAGTGCCTCTGGTGGGGGTGGCACAGAGGAAGGGGGATGACTCTGCTTGGGGAAATACAATGGAGGTCTTCAAAGAGCTTAAGGAAAATGTGTACAATGAAAAAAGTAGGTATAAATAAAAAAAATTGCACCAGGACTGGCCTTGTGGCATAGTGGGTTAAGCTGCCGTCTGGAGTGCTGGTATCCCATAGGCGCACAGTTTTGTGTCCTGGCTGCCCTACTTCCAGCTGTGGCCTGGGAAAGCAGCAGAAGATGGTCCAAGTGGGCCCCTGCACCCACGTGGGAGACTGGGAAGCAGCCCCTGGATCCTGGCTTTGGATCAGCAAAGCTCTGGCCTTTATGGCCATTTGAGGAGGGAACCAGCAGATGGAAGATCTCTTTTTCTATCTCTCCCTCTCTCTCTCTCTGTAATCCTACCTTCCAAATAAATAAAATAAACCTTTTTAAAAAATTTTAAAATGCACCAAAATGAACTTACTTTTTAATTCCATTTTCCATGAACTTTTTGAAGTCTCCTTGCACTATGATGGGGTTTTAACACCTGTTATGCATGAATATTAACCAACCTCAAATTAACCTGTTTAAATAGCAGTTGTCTCAATTTCATGGGTATGAGCAAATCTCACCCACACGAGGCTCTCAGCTCATGGAAGAGGCATCAAGGACTTTGGCTTTGAGGAGAGAAAGCCTGGCATATTAAGTCATTGGCTGGAGTTGTCAGGTCTTAAAGCAAGAGTTAGGTCTGCTGGATTCTGCCTTTCAGTGGCTGTGATTTCATTCCTGGCTCACTTACTCAGGACAATCCATTGGCTAAAAGGTAATACAGGGAGCAGGAGTCGTGTCATAGAGCGTTAAGCCGTCACTTGTGATGCCAGTATCCCATAATCCCACAGTTGGAGTCCCAGCTGCTCTGCTTCTGATCCAGCTCCCTGCTAATGCACCTGGGAAGGCAGCAGAAGATGCCCCAAGTGCTTGGGCCCCTGTTACCTATGTGGGAAACTCATATGGAGTGGCTGGCTCTGGAGGCTTTGGCATGGCCCAGACCTGGCTGTTGTGGTCATTTAGGGAGTGAACCTGTAGATGGAAAGTTCTCACTCTGTCTTGGTCTTTCTCTCTCTCTCTCTTCCTCTCTCTCTCTCTGTCATTCTGTCTTTTGAATAAATAAATAAGTACATAAATAAATCTTTTAAAAATAAGTTAAAGCAAGTTCTGTTTTCATGTCTTAGATATGCTTACATGAAATAGCATTTGCTAAAATGCAAGGTTAGCTTACTTTAAAAAAATGAATTTGTAGTAAGCCAGCACTTACCAATTCTTTTGAGAAAATGTGAGGTCATTCTTCATGTTGCAACTTAAAATCCCACCAGGAATTTTTTAAATATTATTTGAGGGTCAGAGGGAGAGAGAGAGAGAGAGAGAGAGCAAGCTCCCATCACCTCATTCCCTAAATGTCCTCAATAGCCAGGACTGGCCCAGGCCAGACCCAGGAGCCTGGAATCAGTCCAACTACCTGAGCCATCACCTGTTGTCTCCCAGGATCTTCACTAGCAGGGAGATAGGATTGGGAGCAGAACTTGATGTTGAACCCAAGTACTCTGAAGTGGAAGACCGACACCTTAACCACTAGGCCAAATGATTCCGCCCCTGCCCCCTAAGATTTTATGTCAGCTCTGAGATAAGACAGAGCCCCCTGGCCCTGGGCAGAAGAAGCCTCCATCCTCTTGGCAGCCGCCCTCAGAGTGTGGCTATTGTTGGGTGGAAGAATGAATTGGCTTTTACTGCTGCGCTTCAAGGTATGGAGCAGAAAGGAGGGAGGACCTGTTTTGGCTCGGCTTCGGAATTCATTGTGGTCACAGTGAAATACACCATAAAACAGGACGAAACAGTGACTAATGTGTCCTGCAGCTTCCTGAGACTCCGTGGAACAGGGCAGATGAGAGATCGTACACGTGGCCTTGGAGGGGGAGACCTCCTGGCCCGCCCCGGGAACTGTGGTGTCCTGGTCCCTGAGCGGGTTCTGACTCATGGCATAGCAATGGAAGCGAATGGTTTATAGAATCCAGTGCAGGGATTGGCTCTGTGAAGACAAAGTGGTGTGTCTGCTTCCCCGAGTTCTTGCCTGTCAGGCCGTGTACCACTTAGCATTATCGGGATATATGGGGCTAATATATATCGGGATATATATTATTGCCAGCTGAGACTGGCAGGAGGAGGGCCGCAGCCCTGGGCAGGTTGTGGGGGGCAGCAGGCATCCTCCGTACAGGGTAAGTCCTGTCCTAGGGCTGGTCACTGCTGGGAGAAGGGATTGGCCTGGAAGCTGTAGTGGGAACCTCAGGACTTTGGCACCTGCCCCCGAACCTTTAGTCTGAGGATTCTGCATAACTTGGACTTAATGGTGAAGTTAGAAAGGGAAAAGTGTGGGGTTTATTGGCATCTGTCTTTTTTTTTCTAATAGTTTGCACTTGGTTTGTGAAAAGGAGTCTAGAGGACTGTATTAAGAACCATAAAGGGGGGCTGGCGCTGTGCCATGGTGGGTTAAAGCCCCATCCTGCAATGCCAGCATTCCATGTGGGCACTGGTTCAGGTCCCTGCTGCTCCTCTTCAGATCCGGCTCTCTGCTGTGGCCTGGGAAAGCAGTGGAAGACGGCCCAAGGCCTTGGGCCCCTGCACTCACGTGGGAGACACGGAAGAAGGTCCTGGTTCTGCTCTGGCCATTGTGGTCATCTGGGGAATGGAAGACCACTCTCTCTCTCTGGCTCTGCCTCTCTCTGTAACTCTTTCAAATAAATAAATAAAATAAATCTTTTTTAAAAAAGAACCACAAAGGATCACTTTCATCCTATTGCCATACAACTAAAATGTTTACCTATTTATTTATTATTTGATTTAGTTTTAAATTATTTTTATTTTGCTTGGAATGTAATTTTGACAAGTGATATATCTCAGAATGCATGTGAACTTTTTTTTTTGTTTTTAAAGATTTATTTATTTGAAAGGCAGATTATGAGAGAGAGAGAGAGAGAGAGAGAGAGAGAGAGAGAGAGATTGATTTTCCATCCACTGGTCCACTCCCCACATACCTAGCCGTAAGAATCAGGCCTGGGTGAGGCAGACGGCAGGAGCCCGGTCCTCCATGCTGGTCTTCCATGTGGGTGGCCGGGGCTCTGCTCCCTTCTCCGGTGCATTAGCAGAGAATAGAAATGGAAGGGGAGCAGCCAGGACTCAACGTGGTGCTGCCATGTGGGATGCGGACATCGCAAGCAGCGGCTTTATCTTCTGTGCCCCTTTCTTCTCTTTCCCAACTGGGCCCCGCTGCTCACGCGGATGCTGTTGGTGAGACAGGGTGCTTGTTTTCCACTCCTTTCCAGAAAGGGAGATTTCAGGGAGAGAAGGGGGGAGGGAAGGCAGCGGAGCTCTGACTTGACTTCATCGTTGCGAGTAGACGCTGGCGCTCTTTGGTTTAGCAAATGTGGAAACCTGGCTGGGTGGATTTCTCTGAGACACTGCCCGAGCCCTCTCAAGTCCCTTGGGATCTCTCGCCGCCAATCCCTCAGATTTGCAGCAGTAGGAGGGCCACAGCCCTCCTTGCAACATTTTGCATGGAAATACTGCTCTTCCCCCAGCTCTTGGACAGCTCTGCGCGCGCCAGCTCCACCCTATTTACATGCAGTCACCTCTGGCTGCCCTGGCGAGTTCCTCAGACAACCCCAACACGGAGCTCCTCCTCCATGTGGCCCACATCTGGTTCCCAGGAAGCCTTCGTGTGAGCTGTGCTGAGCAAACTGCTGAAGCTCAGGGAACCAGCGCGGCAACCCCTATTCTGCTTGCGTGGGCTGCTGCTGCGGCTGGGCCGTCAGCCCTCACAGTTCTTGCATGTGAAGTAAGACACTGATTTTGTGCCCCCTTGCCCACCAGTTGTACGGGACAAATATTGACCTCGTCAAGTGTCCCTAAAGTTTCTTTTTAATTTGTAGTTATGAAACAGAAGCCCTCACCTCCTCTCCTGCTTGGTGGCACAGAGGGAGAGGTGGGCCCACAGCATAGCTTGCCCAGTGAAGTCTTCAGGAGTCTCCAGCTCCAGAACCTTCTTTAAGCCTTGACCTGAATAAGGAGTTTAAGATTCAGGTAGCATAGATCCCCATGGTTCTTACAACCTGAGGAGACAGCAGCCAACAGCGAAACAATCAAACGATGAACAATTAAAAGCTACGTCAAGAGGATGCGTGAAGCTCTCTATGCTACATAGACATGATTATGATTAGGACAAAAAACTAGTGTATAAAGGCCAGGAGGAGGAGAGGAAAAGAAGCTTTTTGCCTGGACAGCGGCCTACGAGAGAGAAAGCAGAATGGGCCAGTGGTGAAGAGGAAGACAGATTTGTGAGCCAGGGTACAGGGTTGGATTCTATGACTTTTGAGTTTCAAACTCTATTAATGTTTTAGAACAGACTATTTGGATGAGACCTGGGATGCCTATTTTTTTTTTTTTTGACCAAGTAAAGACAGAAAGGGAAACAAATAAAACCCAACCACAATCTATCATCACAAACCTTGAAAAAAAGTAATCACAATACAAATCTTTTTATTTTGTTGTTGAAAAATAGGACCTGCTCTTCATAAGATAAAAAGACCCTTTAAACTGAATGACCCTTTAAACTTTATGAAAATCCACTGTTTTGCTCTTACTTACCTCACTTTGCTTTGCACAAAAACTTCATAATTGATAGTAGCAGCCCAGTGACAGGTAATGGGAACTATAAATTTGGGATGTGGAACATAGCGGTGGACCCCAACTGTGGTTCCAAGTCCTGGCAAATACTTCAGCTGTTCACTGCACCCTAGGAGAAAGGGAGAACAGATCCTAAGTAGACTGAACATTACTAATTCTGAAACCCGGTCTCCAGTTAACTCAATTCTAATTTGATTGATACAATCTGCTACTATTCCACCTGACATGGGTAAGCATTAGAAATAAAAACCACTCTGGAGGAAAGTGACATCAACCAGAGTCTTTACAAGCTTGGATAGTCCATGCCTGTAATTCAATAAAGCAATATCAGTCTCACTATGAGACAGGGTCAAGAGAAAAAATAGACAATAGAAACAGGTGCTATAAAAAGCAAAACAATAAGACAAAACAAAATCTGTAAAAATATGGGCTTAAGAAAATAGATGACAGGGTGGATCTATATCCTGATTCAAGATATCTGGGTTTGAGGACAGCACTGTGGTACAGAGGGTTAAGACAATGCCTATAGAACTGGCCTAATGTATGAGCACCAGTTTGGATCCCAGCTGCTCCACTTCGGATCCAGCTCCCTAATTAAGCACCTGGGAAAGCAGTGGAGCATGGACCCAAGTACTTGGGTCCCTGCCCCCATACAGGAGACCCGGAAAAAGCTCCTGGCTCCTGGCTTTGGCCTGGCCCAATCCCACCCATTGTGGCCATTTTGGGAGTGAACCAGCGGATTTAAGATTCTCTCTCGTTCTAATTCTGCCTTTTAATAAATAAGAAATTTTAAAAATCTGAGTTTGAGTTCTGAATCTGTATCTGATGCCAACTTCCTACTAATGTGTACTTTGAGAGGCAGTAGGTGGCTCAAGGATTTGAGTCCCGGCCACCCATGTGGGAAGATCTGGGGTGTGTTCCAGAATTCTGTCTTTGTTCTCGCCAAGTGCTGGCTGTTGCAGGCATTTGGAGAGTGAACCAGTGGATGGAAGATGTCTCTGTCTCTCTCTTTTGTCTTTTAAATAAATAAATATTAAAATTTGACATTTATATTGACACTGTTAAAAATGCATAAAAAAAGAATCAAATGGAAATTTTATAACAGAATCATATCATAAATAATGAACTAAGTAGATGAGCAGATTATGAACAGCAAAAAAGTGTATAGGTTTGTAGGGAATAACCAGGCTCAATCACATCGAGAAAGAACACAGAAAATAGAATGAGCTCTATGGAGCAAAGTGAAAAGACCTAAAACATATGTAGTTAGAAACCTGAAAGGAATACATGAATGGAGAATAGGGAAGGAACACTTTTTGAATAAACAGTAACTTAGGGGCCGGTGCTTTTGCACATCGGGTAAAGCCACCGCCTGAAGTGCCGGCGTCCATATGGGTTTGAATCCCAGCTGCTCCACTTCTTATCCAACTCTCTGTTATGGTCTGAGAAAGCAGTAGAAGATAGCCCAGGTGCTTGGGCCCCTGCACCAGTGTGGGAGACCCAGAAGCTCCTGGCTCTTGGCTTTGGATCTGCACAGATCTGGCTGATGCGACCAATTGGGGAGTGAACCAGTGGATGGAAGACCTCACTCTCTCTCCTTCTTTCTCTCTCTGCCTCTCCTTCTCTCTGTGTGTAACTCTGACTTTCAAATAAATAACTAAATCTATTTTCAAAAAAAGAAATAGTAACTGAGAATCTCCCAACATGAATCAAACCTACCAAACCACAAATTCAAGAAATTCTTCAAGCTTCAAGCAGAAAAAAATAGGAATAAGCACATCATAGTAAAATCTTAAAAGAAGTCAAAGAGAAAAGTTACTTTCAAAGGTGCAAAAAATAAGACTGAAAAAATAAGGCTGGCTGCCAACTTCGTGTTAGAAGGTGATGTGATGACAAGTTTACATCTTGAAAGAAAAGAACCACTGCGCTAGAATTTGCTACCTAGCCAAAACATCCTTCAGTGAAATGAAGATATTTCTGGAGAAACAAAACTCAGTCGAGTTCTTCACTGGCTGACTGGTGCTAACAGAGGTACTAAAGGGAGTCTTGCAGGAAAAAGGAAAAGATCCCACCTGGACGGTGAAAACGCAGCGTAAAGAGAAGTGCAATGCGGACTGTAAATACGAGTGCACATGAGCTGTGAAACAGTCCTTGTCATGTTTTGTGAAGCTCAAGTATTTGTAGAGTTTAACATTTTTGGTGAATTTATTGTCAATTTATTTTAAAGGTAGAGGGAGACAGAAAGAGATCCACTGATTTCGTCCCGCAAAACCCACTATACAGATTGGGTCAGGCTGAAACCAGGAGCTTGGAACTCAGTCTGGGTCTCCCGTATGTGTAGCGGGTAGCCAATTGCTTGAGCCATCATATGCTGTCTCCCAGGGTGTGCGTTAGCAGGAAGCTGGCAAGCAGCAGAACCCATGGGATGCAGGTGTCCAAAACAGCATCTTTAAAAAAATATATTTTATTTATTTATTTGAGAGGTAGAATTGCAGACAGTGAGAAAGAGAGAGACACAGAGAAAGGTCTTCCATCCACTGGTTCACTCCCCAAATGGCTGCAATGGCTGAAGCTGGGCCAATCCGAAACCAGGAGCCAGGAGCTTCTTCTAGGTCTCCCACTTGGGTGGGAGGACTTGGGCCATCTGCTGCTGCTTTCCTAGCCCACAGCAGAGAGCTGGATTGGAAGAGGAGCAGCAGGGATTAGAAGCTGTGCACATATGGGATGCCGGCGATGCAGGCAGAGGATTAACCTACTGTGCCACAGCACTGGCCCCCCAAAACAGCATCTTAAACACTGTACCAAAATGTATACCTCTAACTAGAGTTTTTTAAAAGTGGGAAACAATAATAGAAAATATGAGAATGGAGTTAAAATGTTCAAACATCCTTGAATTGCCCAGGAAATGGTAAAAGGAACTAAATTACATTAAATTTTTCAAACTCAGGGATGTACATTTAATTTCTAGAGTAATTATCCAAAAACATAATAAAACATGTGAAACCAACAAGCTATTATAAAGGGGGCTATAAAATAGCAATAAGATATTTGATTGATTCAAATAAGTTCAAGAAAGGAGAAAAATGGAACATACATCAACTGTAACAAATAGAAGAGAAATGATAAGATGATATATCTGAACCCCTATATATGACATGTCTTCAGAAATTCACAGATGGTGCACATTATGAAAAAAACTATGCATGGATCTCAAAATATTTTGTACCAAAATAAACTCATCTTTAATTGCATTTTTCACAAAATTTCTGAATTACCCTGATGTATCAGTTTTTACATTATTTTTAAATGGACTAAGTGTTCCAATTAAAAGACAGAGATTGTTAGGCTGTAAAGCAGAAGTTAAATGTATTTACCAGAGACAAGCCTTAAATAGAAGGACACTGAAAAACTGAAAATAAAGGGATGGTAGAAAAAGCTGTTGGGGCCGGCGCTGTGGCTCAGCGAGTTAACACCCTGGCCTGAAGCGCTGGCATCCCATATGGGCGCCAATTCGAAACCCAGCCGCTCCACTTCCAATCCTGCTCTCTGCTATAGCCTGGGAAAGCAGTGGAAGTTGGCTCTAGTCTTTGGGCCCCTGAACCCACGTGGGAGACCCTGAAGAAGCTCTTGGCTCCTGGCTTCGGATTGGCGCAGTTCCGGCCATTGTGGCCATCTGGGAGTGAACCGGCAGATGGAAGACCTCTCTCTCTCTCTGCCTCTCCTCTCTCAGTGTAACTCTAACTTTCAAATAAATAAATAAATATTAAAAAAAGAAAAAGCTATAACCTGTGAACATTATTTAAAAGAAAATTGGTATAGCAGTGCTAACATCACACAAAGTAGAATTGAAGGAAAGAATCACTACCAGGAATAAAGGGGAATCATAAAAACACAGCTTATCAAAACTTGGAGGCTGCATCTACATTCATTCTTATTAAGAATGCTATAGGTGCAAATGAACATATTGTAAAAGAATTCGGTAAAAACAAACAACCCAATGATGTGTGCTTCCACTTAAAATGTTAGAAGAGTAAATTTTAAAGCTCTCTGTATAAATGGGGATATTTCAGAAAGTTCATGGAAAAATAGAATTAAAGGATAAATGCAGAGTGTTTTAGATCGAAACATAGCTTTTCCATAGTATATATTTTCCACAAACTTTGTTCTTAAAAGATTTATTTATTTATTTGAAAGTCAGAGTTAGGGGGGACAGAGAGAGAGAGAGAGAGAGAGAAAGAAATCTCCTATTCCTTGGTCTACTCCCCAGATGGCTACAATGGCCAGGGCTGGGCTTGGTGGAAGCCAGTAGCTAGAAGGTTCATCCAGGTCTCCCATGTGGGTGCAAGGGCCCAAGCACTTGGCCATCTTCCACTGTCCTTCCCAAGCCACTAACAGGAAGCTCAATCAGAAGTGGAGCAGCCGGGACGTGAACTGGACCCTTATGGGATGCTGGCATCACAGATGGTGGCTTCACCTGCTATGCCACAATGCTAGTCCCTTTCCACAAACTTTTCGAAGGCCCCGAATATGCATGAATTTCAAAATTCTGCACAAAAAATAAACTTACATTTAATTCCATTTTCCAGGAACTTTTTGAAGTACCCTAATGTGTGAATAAGTGAACATTTATACATACACATACATGTATGTGTGCATGTGTTTACCTTCAAGTCCCTGTGCTCCACATGTCAGGGACCTGGATTACATTCAGAGCTGGACCAGTTCCTAATCCTTTCCTAATTCAGTTTGGCTCTCCATGGGGGAAACGTCCTTTCTGTCTAAGTAGGAATCACTGCTTTAGGTCTGTTGCAGCTTTGCATTATTGTAGAGAGTGACCTGGAGGCTCAGGCGTTCATGGGAAGGGACATTGCCTATTGTTAAGGAATGATTTTTTGTGGATTTCTTTTATTTGGAGATAGTCTCTGCAGCACCTCCATTTTTCTTAAATCTTCTGAACACCTCACCCATACAGGCACTATGCACGTTACAAGGAACCACCTCCAGTCCCTGTCTGGAGGGGATCTCATGTGTGTCTACAGCTGCTGATGGCCAACAATTGGCTACGGCATCTGTCACTCTTAGTTGAGTGGATGTGGGTGGGTTCTGTCTTGTATGTCTTTCTCTTACCCCAGAGTTAGGCATCTTTGTGCTCAGTGCGTGGTAGGTTTCTGTGCTCTCCATTAGTTCAGCCTTGCTCACTCTATACAGAGCAAAAGTGACTTGAAATTCTAGCTGTGTGCAGCTTCTATGAGTTTCCAGGTATTCTAGAGATGTGTTCATTTGTTAATAAACTTGGTCGGTCCTTACGCTAGGATGTGTAAGGAGGAATGAGTTCAACGATGTGCTCAAGCGATCTTCTGCATTTAAAATCTTTCTTTTCTTTGATATTTCTCTTTAAATTTCGCCTCTAATAATTTGGAATTACTTATATCTTATTTTTAAATTATAAGGTTTTGAAACTATATTTTAATAATTATTTTATAACTATCAGTTCCAATAGTAGTTTCTTTTGATTTCTCCTTATGTAAGATGATGAATATTTTATGCTTTTCTTCTTCATTTTCATCTCTTGGGATTTGTTATTAGAATTTGGGATTCTAAGGCCGGCGCCGTGGCTCACTAGGCTAATCCTCCGCCTTGCGGCGCCGGCACACCGCGTTCTAGTCCCGGTCGGGGCACTGATCCTGTCCCGGTTGCCCCTCTTCCAGGCCAGCTCTCTGCTGTGGCCAGGGAGTGCAGTGGAGGATGGCCCAAGTGCTTGGGCCCTGCACCCCATGGGAGACCAGGACAAGCACCTGGCTCCTGCCATCAGATCAGCGCGGTGCACCAGCCACAGCGCGCCTACCGCGGCGGCCATTGGAAGGTGAACCAACGGCAAAAGGAAGATCTTTCTCTCTGTCTCTCTCTCACTGTCCACTCTGCCTGTCAAAAAAAAAAAAAATTAAATTAAAAAAAAAAGAATTTGGGATTCTATTCCCAGTTTTTTGGCACAGCTTTTTTTTTTCTTTTCTATCTTTTATTTCACAATCATACTTCAAACCATTGTTGAAGTTTATTTATGTGCATTATTTCAAGGCTTATTGTCAGTCTTTTGTGTTCTCCATTTTGAGTCATCATTTCGTTGGCAGAAACGTGTTTTGGGCTGCGCCCTGGAATGTTAATGTGCTTGTGAGTCACCTGGGGATCTCTTACGATGTGGATTGTGAGGCAGCAGAACTGAGCGAGGCCCGGGAGCTTTCATTTCTGACAGAGTCCCAGGTGGTGTCAGTGCTGTGTACCCATGGCCCACCTGGAGCACCAAACGTTGTAACCTTTTTAATTTCAGGATAAATGTGTGGAGCTTACACCTTATGAGTTCTTACGTCTCTGAAAACGCCTTTCTCTTGCTTTCACATGTAAACAGTGAGTGGTTTATTTGGGTAATGACACTCTTGACACACAGTCGTTCTCTGTTGAGACGGTTCTTTATAAAGTCGGGTGTATAGTGTTAATCATAGAGCTGTCAGACTAGCTTACGCTTTTGTTCTTTTGTAGTTGACCTATTACTCAGGTGCCAAGAGGATTCTTTTCTCTCTTTTTTAAGATTTATTTTACTTATTTAAAAGGTAGAGTTATGGAGAGGCAGAGGCAGAGAGAGAGAGAGAGAGAGAGAGAGAGAGAGAGAGAGAAGTCTTCTATCTGCTGATTCAATCCCCAAATGACTGCAGTGGCCGAAGTTGGGCAGATCTGAAGCCAGGAGCCAGGAGCTTCTTCTAGGTCTCCCACTTGGGTGCAGGGGCCCAAGGACTTGGGCCATCTTCTACTGCTTTCCCAGGCCATAGCAGAGAGCTGGATCAGAAGGGGAGCAGCTGGGACTCGAACTGGCACCCACATGGGATGCCGGCACTGCAGGTTGCAGCTTTATCTGCTACACCACAGCACCAGCTCCACCAAGAGGATTCTTTAAAGTTAAGCGTTTCCTTCAAGGTTAAGTGTTTACAAAGCTGCATCTAGCTATCAGTCTCATTTTATTTATTTTTCCCTTGCACATGTAAACACTTTTATCGTGTAGATAGACCCTTCTTTATTAGTGAACATTTTTTCTTCTATTTTATCACTTGTTATTCATTCTTGCCCATTTGTCATTTTCTTTATGAACATCAGTTATTTGTCTAATTCCCAGTTATATCATGTTATCTCTAGTTATTTTCATATCTTTTTCTTTTCCATATTTGGGAGGGATTCCTCTTCTCCCTTTTCTGACCTGTGATTGAGTGATGGTGAAGTTTTAAAATATTGCAGTGGCCTTGACACCTGCTTCTTTTGTGTGTCTATTTGTCTTAATCACCTACAAATACTCTCATTTATACTTTCCTATTTTTAGTGTGAAATATGGCTAATTGTTTTTAAAAATATTTGTTTATTTGAAAGGCAGAGAGAGAGAGAATCTTCCATCCCTAAATGACTACCACAGCCAAGGATGGGCTAGGTTAAAAACAGGAGCCAGGAGCTCCATCTGGGTCTCCCACATGGGTAGCAGAGGCTCAAGCACTTGGACCATCATCTACTGTATTCCAGGCACATGAGGACTGAAAGCAGAGCAGCTAGGACTTGATATGGGATGCCAGTGTCTCAAACAGTGGCTTAACCCACTGCCCCATAACACCAGCCCCCAAAGCTGGCTAAATTCTTACATATTCTCCAAGGTTGTGTTCCTTTAGGAATGCTATTTTGACTCCTTGGTCTAACTTTGATATTTCTTTTATATACATCTAATTATCTCTTTTATTTAAATATAGCTATAAATATTACAAATATTGTAATAATATATAATATTATAAATATTTTATTTATTTATTTGAGAGGTAGAGTTACAGACAGTGAGAGGGAGAGACAGAGAGAAAGTCTTCCCTTCTGTTGGTTCACTCCCCAGATGGCCGCAACGGCCGGAGCTGCACCGATCCGAAGCCAGGAGCCAGGAGCTTCCTCTGGGTCTCCCATGGGGCTGCAGGGGCCCAAGGACTTGGGCCATCTTCACTGCTTTCCCAGGCCATAGCAGAGAGCTGGATTGAAAGTGGAGCAGCTGGGACCAGAACTGGTGCTCATATGGGATGCCAGCACTGCAGGCAGAGGATTAATCTACTGCGCTACGGAGCCAGCTCCTCTCTTTTGTACTTTCTTTCTTTTTTTTTTTTTTTTTTTTTTTTGACAGGCAGAGTAGATAGTGAGAGAGAGAGAGAGACAGAGAGAAAGGTCTTCCTTTTTGCCGCTGGATCACCCTCCAATGGCCATTGTGGCTGGCGCTGTGGCCAGCGCACCGCGCTGATCCGAAGCCAGGAGCCAGGTGCTTCTCCTGGTCTCCCATGTGGGTGCAGGGCCCAAGCACTTGGGCCATCCTCCACTGCCTTCCCGGGCCATAGCAGAGAGCTGGCCTGGAGGAGGGGCAACCGGGACAGAATCTGGTGCCCCGACTGGGACTAGAACCCGGTGTGCCTTGCGCCGCAAGGTGGAGGATTAGCCTATTGAGCTGCGGCGCCAGCCAACTCTCTTTTGTACTTTCTTAGGTCTCTTAGGTTACTATAAATTATTGGCAAAACAGGATTCCTTTCAGGGAAAGGATAGTGACTTTATCGCTTGAAGGCCTAACACAGTATCCAAAATTACTGGCCCCTAATCATGGCCCAGATAATGTGTATTGAGGGGTTAAAAGGTGAATGTGTGCCTACTGTCACCTGGTGTCTTTTGTCATCAGTCATTCTGCCTAGAGCATACTTTTCTCCTTTATCTGGCTGACTTGGACACTGTTTGGAATCACTTTTCTGCATACGACTTTGGTGTTTGCACAGGATCTCGGGAACACATTTATCAGAGTGTTTATTGTACTGTTTGTTTTATTTCTTTATTTCATAATGAAGACAAAACCTTAGGTGTCTTTCTTTATTCTGTGCCCAACAGCATTGCTGATGTATAGTGAAAGTTCAAAAAATTTCACCCCAGAAATTAATGAATGAATGAATCCTTGAATTTATTAAAAATCTATAGTAATATAATTTAGTGGACCATAGTATGAATGTGTGGGATAGTTATGGATGGGTAATTTGGGGAAAACTATGTTGAGTAATATGAGTTTTCCAACAATGATTTTATGTTTTTACTTTACTTTTATTTTATTTTATTTTATTTTATTTTTTAAAGAGGGGTGTGTCTCTAGTTCAACAAGTCAAGTCTTCCTGTGGGCTGGAGGTAAAAGCAGCCACCTCTTGTTCCTTTGTTCCCATTGTCCCCCACCCCCACCCCTGAGGGCAGCGACCATCAGCTCCCTTACCTGGTTCTTCCAGTATTTACTCCAGATTTCTAAATAACGTGTTTGCATTGGTGCTTCCTGATTGCTTAGCTATAGTCATTATTTGTTAGACTTGCATGACAGATAATGAGGATTTAACAAACCCTTCATGGTTCTCGGTCCTCCTTCTTGCTTTATGTCTTCTCTTCTTGTACATGTTTCTCTCTCCCTCCCTCCCCCACTTTCTCTCTCTAGCGAGCAACTCAGGGAACCTTAGTTTTCCTGTCACCCCGTGCCTGTCCTTTACCTGTGTCCTGTACTCCAGCTCCTGTTTCCAGATCACTTTTCTCCTTCTCCTGAGCTGTCTTCTCATTTTTATACAGCACATTCTCTGAGAGCTTCCTGGGTATCTGAAAATGTCTTTCTTTTCCCCTCTAACTTGAGCGGTGGTTGTTCCGTTCTATGACATTGTATGGGAATGGTGCCATTGCACTGCCGTCTTCCAGCATCAAGTGGCTGAATTCCTATTCTTCCCTCTCTCTGGATGCACACGGAAGCATCTCTCTGCCCCGAAGGCTCTGACATCTCACAAAGCATGATTTGCTGTGAGTCTACTTTTATCCATTGTATCGGACACTCGGTGGACTCATCACTATGAAAACTTCTCCCTTCGATCTTTTGTTAAAAATTATTTATTTGTTTATTTGAAAGGTAGAGTTAGAGAGAGAGAGAGAGAGAGACAGAGAGAGGTCTTCCATCTGCTGGTGCGCTTCCCAGATGGCCACAACTGGCGGAGCTGCACCGATCTGAAGCCGGGAGCCAGGAGCTTCTTCCAGGTCTCCCACGTGGGTGCAGGGGCCCAATCACTTGGGCCATCTTCCACTGCTTTCCCAGGCCATAGCAGAGAGCTGGATCAGAAGAGGAGCAGCCAGGACTAGAACCCGTGCCCATATGGGGTGCCGGCGCTGCAGGCGAAGGCTGAGCCAACTATGCCACAGCACTGGCCCCTTCCCTTCAATCTTGAACTTGAAGATTTCTTTTTCTTATTTTCCTTTATTTTTATTTGTTGAAACTCCTACTATTCATATAGTAGATTCTCATTTTCTGTATTTGCCCTAGTTTCTAGGGAGATTAACCTAAAATTATTTTCCAGATGTCTTGCTAAATGTTTTATTTCTCTTCTCTATTTTTTCCTGACATACTTTTTGTTCATTGCAACTTTAAAAGTAGCATTCTATCCCCTGAATCCCAGATACGCTGTTTTCTAGTTCGTGTCTGACAGTGTGATCCTGTAATCCCAGATACGGTGTTTTCAGTTTTGTGTGTGACGGTGTGAATAAACGTTTAGGGCAGACATTTTCTTCTCCTTGCCTAGTCTCAGTCCTGTCCAAATTGCTGTTGCCTGGCTTGTGTGTTCATTTGTGTTGTTGCTCTAATTTATGCTAGAGGCATTTCCAGAGTTTCAGATGCTTGCTTGGGCAATTTACAGAAAGGAGCTGTGAGTTTAATTGGCCAGAGATAGGCTGGTCCCTCCTATTTCCTTTTGAGGTCTTTTGGTGTTTTATTTTGGAGTGTCCTTATTTATAAGCTTGATCCAATTTCTTTTAAAAATCACAAAAAGCAAGTATTTTTTGTAGATATAAATTAATTATTCCAAATTTTATTTAGAAAAGCATAGATTCTAGAAGAGTTTAAAAAAGAATTGAGTTATGGGGCCGGTGCTGTGGCGTAGCATGTAAAGCCGCCGCCTGCAGTGCTGGCATCCCATATGGGCCCCAGTTCGAGTACCGGTTGCTCCACTTCAGATCTAGATCTCTGCTATGGCCTGGGAAAGCAATAGAAGATAGCCCGAGTCCTTGGGCCCCTGCACCCATGTTGGAGATCCAGAAGAAGTTCCTGGCTCCTGGCTTCAAATCAACACAGCTCCAGCTGTTGCAGCCAATTGGAGAGTGAACCAGCAGATAGAAGACCTCTCTCTCTCTCTCTCAATTGCTCGCTCTCCCTGCCCCTGCTTCTCTTTCTGTGCAACCCTGACTTTCAAATAAATTAAAATAAATCTTAAAAAAAGATAGAGTTAGTCTAATCAGTTTATTTGATATTTAGACTGATTATGTAGCTGCAGTCATCAGAGTGGTGTATTGGTGGAAGTATAAACATTAAATCAATGGGAGGAAATATTTGAAATCCATGTATCTAGCAAAAGAATAGTATCTATGTTAAAAAAAAAAAACTCTTTAAAATCAAGTTAAAAATGAGCACCTAATTAGAAAGTGAACAAAAGACATAAACAGACATTTTACCAAAAGGTTGTACAGTAGACAAATAAATGCATGGAAAGACGTTCCCCCTAGCTAAGGAAGTCATGTTGAAATAATAATGAGATGTCATCCCATGCCCGTCAGGATGGTAAAGCCAAGGTGACAACATGAAATGCTGTCGAGCTTCAGAGGAACTGTGTCACTCGCACATTGGTGGCGGTGATGTGCGTTGGTAAGCTACTCTGGAAAACAGGCAGTTTCTTTAAATAATATGCATGCAACTACCATACAGCTCCTAGCATTTGTCCCAGAGAAATGAAGACCTGGGTTCACATAAAAACCTGTATATGAGTGTTTATAGTACTTAAAGTCTTAAGAGCCCCCAAATAGAAACAACCTGGATGCCTTTTACTGGGTGAAGAGTTGCACAGTTTGTGGTACATCCATACCACAGAATATTATGAAGAAATAAAAAGAAATGAACCATTGTTTTGTTTTGTTTTTTTTGACAGGCAGAGTGGACAGTGAGAGAGAGAGAGACAGAAAGGTCTTCCTTTGCCGTTGGTTCCCCCTCCAATGGCCACCGCGGTAGGCGCGCTGCGGCCGTCGCACCGCGCTGATCTGATGGCAAGAGCCAGGTGCTTGTCCTGGTCTCCCATGGGGTGCAGGGCCCAAGCACTTGGGCCATCCTCCACTGCACTCCCTGGCCACAGCAGAGAGCTGGCCTGGAAGAGGGGCAACCGGGACAGGATCGGTGCCCCGACCGGGACTAGAACCCGGTGTGCCGGCGCCGCAAGGCGGAGGATTAGCCTAGTGAGCCACGGCGCCGGCTGAACCATTGTTTTAATGCAATAACCTTGAAGAATCTCTAGAAACATATGAGGTTAAAACTGCCCATATCCAAAGGTTACATATCACATGGTTTTATTTATAGTATATTCCTTGTAGGATAACAGTTACAGAAATGGAGAGCAGATTAGTAATTGTCAGGTGATAAGGAAGCAAATAAGGTGGGAGGGAAGGAGATACAGCTATGCAAGGCAACATGTGATGATAGAAATGTTCTGTGCTTTAACTGTGTTGATGCCAATATCCTGGCTATGTTGTGCACTGGAGTTTTCAAGATTTTTTTTTTTTTAATCATTGGAGGAAACTGGGTAAAGGCAACATAGGGGGATCTCTTCATCATGTCTTTATTTTATTTATTTATTTTTTTGGACAGGCAGAGTGGATAGTGAGAGAGAGACAGAAACAGAGAGAAAGGTCTTCCTTTTTGCCGTTGGTTCACCCTCCAATGGCCGCTGCGGCCGGTGCATCTCACTAATCCGAAGCCAGGAGCCAGGTGCTTCTCCTGGTCTCCCATGTGGGTGCAGGGCCCAAGCACTTGGGCCATCCTCCACTGCCTTCCCGGGCCATAGCAGAGAGCTGGCCTGGAAGAGGGGCAACCAGGATAGAATCCGGCGCCCCAACCGGGACTAGAACCCGGTGTGCCGGCGCCGCAAGGCAGAGGATTAACCTGTTAAGCCACGGCGCTGGCCTTTCATCATGTCTTTAAAATGCATGTGATTTGCACTGAAAAAGGTGTTATTTCATTTTTTAAAAAACTAGAAATTCAGGGTAAAATAAGGCACACAACCTTTGAAAAGTAGCATTGGTGGCATACATTTGGCCTAGTGGTAAGACACCACTTTGGATGCCCATACTCCATATCAGAGTACCTGGGTCTGATTTGCAACCCTGCTCCTGATTCTAGCTTCCTGCTGGTACCTACACTGTAAGTGAGCAGATGGTGGCTCAGGTAGCTGGCTCCCTCTCACCCAGGTGGGAGACCTGGGTTGAGTTCCTCACTCCTGGTATTTGGTGAATAAACCAGTGGATGGGAGCTCTCTATCTGTCTCTCTGCTTCTCAGAAATAAATAAATACATACGTAACTACAAAGTACAGACAGAAAAATATAAAGTTGAAGCTACAAGAAATTCACAGAACTAAAAAATGAGGGAGCTGAAGGCCACACCAGTAAGTGCATATCCGATTCTGTGTTCTAGTGATAGAGATGGGATTTATGATGTATTGTCGTCCTCATTTGTTTTCAGAAATTCCTTGATTTCTCATCTGATTTCTTCTTGTTCATTCAAGAGCACGTTGTTCCGTCTCTGTCTGTTTGCATACGTTCTAGAGATTCTTGAGTCTCAATCCATTGTGGTCATATCAACTGATATGATTTCAGTTTTTTTGAATTTGCTTAGACAAACTTTATGGCCTAGCATATGATCTAGCCTAGAGAAAATTCCATGCACTGATGAGAAGAATGTGTATTCTGCATCTCTGGGATAAAAAGTTGGTCCATAGTGTCGATTGGCTCTGTTGTTTCTTTGTTGATTTTCTGTTTAGTTTATCGGTCCTTTGATGGAAGTGAGGTGTAGAAGTCCCTGCTACTACTAGAGTGTATGTCTCCCTTTAGATCTGTTAACATTTCTTTTAAATTGCCAGACACCCTGTAATTGGGTGCATATATATTTATTATAGTCCCATCTTCCCATTGAATTATCCCTTAATCGTTACATAGTGTCCTTCTTGATCTCTTTTAACAATTTTTATCTTAACATCTATTTTGTCCTATATTAGGATGGCTACACCTGCCCTTTTATGCTTTCCTTTAGCATGGGATATCTGTTTCCTTCCTTTCACTTTCAGTTTGCATGTATCTTTGTTGGTGAGGTGTGTTTCTTGTAGATAGAAATAATTGGGTCTTATTTTTTAATCCATTCAGATAGTGTCTTTTATTGGAGAATTTTGGCCACTTACATTCAAGCTTACCATTGATAAGTAACAATTTAGCCTTGTCACTTTCCCATAAATATTCCTATTGTTTACTTTGGATTTCTTTTATACTTTTACTGGGAGATTTTTTTCCCTTCATATTCTTTCAAAATGGTGATCTTCTGTTTATTTTTCTGTGGCAGCACATCCTTCGTAAGACTGGATGAGTGGTGACAAAGTCTTTCAATTCTTTCCATTTCTGTTTGTATGGAGGTCTTTATTTCACCTTCAATCATATATGAGAGCTTTGCAGTGTACAGAATTCTGGGATGACAGTTTTTTTCTCTTAAGACTTGGACTATGTCTCTCCATTCTCTCCTAGCCTGTAGAGTTCCTGACTGTGCTCTGTGACTCAATGCAATGTCTGTACTTTCAATGAAGACCCAGATGTGTGTGCTGGGTGTGGCCAGGGAGTCAGTGCGAGTAAGTATCCAGGTGACACACAAATTGGGCATGGTAGATCTCCTCTTGTTAACATGTTAACAGAAGGGGGTGGGTATGGTCACCTCTGTGGGTGTGGTCTCACCCTCACTCCTCTCTTCCAAGGTGATCAGTGCCCAGGTGGAAGCTCTCAGTGGGTCAGTCCTCATCTGAGCTCTTGTATGAACCACACAAAGGATCTGTGCCATCCTCACTGTGAGCATGGATCCTGCTGCAATGACCCACCCCAGGCAATGGGGGAGCTCTGAGCACGTGGACCCCCCACAAAGTGATGGCCCAGAGACCCAGCTATACCCCGTGTCCCCTTGTGCAGGCAGAGTCCCCACAGTCTCAGCACACAAGGCTCCCACAGTCATGGCGTACAGAGGACCCACTCTGCCTTGACAGCCTGCGTGGTCCCCGGAGAGGCAGAGTTCCCAGATCCAGCTGTGAGTTTGAGCCCTGAAGCCTGTGGTACATTGGGAGGCAGGGGGCACCTCACAGACTTGTATCAGTACCCAGCCCCTGTCAATCCTCCCGCCAGACTCAAAGTCAGTGGGGAATGTGGATTTTTCCCTCTGCTAGAATCTCTGGACTTCATGTGTACACAAGAGCCTCTGGCCAAATGTTGCCTTCTCCCTGCCAGTTGCACTGGAGCTGCTGCCACCAGCACTGTTGGCATGGTGTCCTGTCTCAGCCAGTTGCTGCGAGCTTGCACAAGGGTAGCACATGGCTGCCATTCCTGCCCAAAATGGCGTCCACCCTCTCAGTCAGTTGCCGGGAAAGGGGAGAGGATGGGGGGAGAGAACCATGCCCTTTTTTTCCCACTGGGTTATGGGTACCCTCTTCCTCTTAGGGTTCCTGGCTGGACTCAGGCCACGCTCTCCCTCTGGCTATATCAGCAGTGGCAGAGGTTACCACAGTCTGCTCCCACCTCTGTCTCCAAAGTCAGTGCTTTCTTGGGCTCTCAGCTACTGGATTGTGTGTTGTGTCTGTGTTCAGGCTGCACATCTTAGTCCTTCTGTAGAATTTGCACTGCAGTTTTCTACGTCTCCCCTGAGAATGTACTTCCTACACTTTTTTTATTTTACACTACTTATCCCCAGCCTACAGCTGAGCGCCGTTCCCAATTCGGCCATCTTGGAATTGCCAACGCCAACATGATTTGATCATGAGCTCTTCCTTAGCAACCTAATCCAGCCCAATTCAATCACTTCCTAAAGGTCCCAATTCAGACACCATTATTGGATAGAGCCTCCCCCTGAGTCCATCAACCATTAATGCTCTTGGACTTTGGATTCAAAAATCTGCATGAGTTTGGGAGCCAAATTTTGTTCTATTCTTGAAAATAGGTTACCATTTTCTCAGTTATTTCTCTCCTTTCTGAAGTCGTACTTGCTTAACTTGTTCATTCTGCAGGGAGCTTACATAATATTTAGTTTGTGTCTTTACAAGTCTTAACCTGTATTCTGAAATGTGCTTTTTAGGCCTAGGAATCTCAAATTCTCCCACTCCATGAGTTCCTCTGATTCAAACAGTGAGGCTGGAAAGACTCCTAAGGCAAATATATATTTTTAAAAACTAGGTGAGAGAATAGTACATTCCCGGGTATTTACAGTAGATAAGGAAATGACAGTAAATCCATTTGCAGCTTGGTTCCTGGCGTGAGGCCAGAGCTGTGCCATATCCACTTATTTCATGCCTAAGACCAGGGACAATAACCTCATTTTTTTGCATAAAAGTGAAATTAAGCTGACTCAAAAGAAAGGTAACAAGTTAATAATTCACTCATTCCTGCTCCCCACATTTGAGGCGGGCACAAATCTTAGTCATTCCTGACCCACTGCCATTTTAAGAATATTCACTGTAATTTTTGAAGTTCACGGAGATTTTTAAGAAGGAAACCTACTTCCCCTAGAAGGCTTATCAGGTCTCTTTATCCTTGAACAGCCTTAGAGACTTATTAAATCTTCATAAATTTGAGCACTTGCGGTCAGTTTTTCTTGGAAAAGGAATGTGGAGAGGTTAATACAAAACCAAACATAAAGGCATCCCAATATTCTCTGAAAAATTTCTGTGCCTTCTCGTTTTATCGGTTTTCTTTAACTTCATGATTTAGGGAAGGGGGGAAATGTAGCTGTTTTGCTAATTTATTTGACTGTGGATAAAGTTATTTCAGCATTTGATTGTATTTAAATACACAGCCAGTTCTTTTGTACTGCAAACCGTATGCCAGGCGGAATGACTCTCTCTTTTGCAGAAATGAGTAACTTAATATTGCAGTCATGGGAAACGCAGGTTTAAGTTAACTACTATTTTAAAAATTAATATATTTTTATTCTTCAAAACACATGCTTCTCAGTCTTTATGACACTAGTATTTGAGTCAATATATCATCATATGAATATTATAAATCATAGTGCTATGAACTCCAGGGAAATTTTATTAATGTTTTAAATGTATCCTCATGTGGAATCAACATATGTTTTTTATATATTCATAAATTTATGGCTTCGAAAATATTCAGTTTCAGGGTGTTATGAATGTTGTAATGGGCAGAAAATACATAATTGTGAAACGATGTTCCTGAATTTTCATATCCTCCTGATAACCATTAGCTCTTGCATATACTAATTAGAATAAAATTAAAAACTTGTAGTAATATTTCTGCAGCTCAGTTTTCTCTGGGCCAACGGAATTATTTCCAGAATAAGCTGGCAGGTTCCTGCCTGGGGAATTAGGACTCCAGTGTCCTTAACTTTAAAATAACTTGCATTTCATTTCATGCCTGTTTCATAAAGTAGTCATTCATTTTCATGCTAAAATGTAACCAAAGCATGCTATATCAATAGGACCAGTCAGTGGATTTCGTGTGTATAAGGTTGGACAAAGTGAATACAGTGCTAAAAATGGTGGCCGGGTGCCCGGTGATGTGGTGTAGTGGGTGAATATGCTGTTTGGGACGCCTGCATGCCATATAGGTGGGGTTTTGTATCCTGGCTGCTCCACTTCCCATGCAGGTCCCTGCTAATGGCCTGAGTGTTTGGGCCTCTGCCACCCACGAAGGACCTCCTGGTTCCTGGCTCCTGGCTTCAGCCTGGCTGTTGCAGCCATCTGGGGAGTGAACCAATGGATGGAAGATTCTCTCTCTCTCCCTCTCACTCTGTTTCTCTCCCTCTCTCTCTCTTTCTCTCTCCCTCTCTCTCTAACTCTGATTTTTAAATAAGTAATTTTTTAAGAAAAGATCTTACTACTGACCTGTAGAGGTAATTGAGATGATCTCCCTGCACGTTTGAACTCATCCTGGTGCATAGTAGGTTCATCATAAGAAGCTGTTGAAGAAGGAAGGAGTCCAAAACTGTGCTTTCTGTTTTGAGGGTCCTTGAAATAAAATGCTTTCTTCTCCATGTCACTTAAAAAATTATTTTTATTTTTTATTTTAATAGCAGACATAGGGGCCGGCACTGTGGTGTAGTGGGTAAAGCTGGCACTGCATCCCATTTGGGCACTGGTTCAAGTCCTGGCTGCTCCACTTCTGATCCAGCTCTCTGCTATGGCCAGGGAAAGCAGTAGAAGATGGCCCATGTTCTTGGGCCCCTGCACCCACATGGGAGACCTGAAAGAAGCTCCTGGCTCCTGGCTCTCCTTCTCTCTGTGTGTGACTCTGACTTTGAAATAAATAAATAAATCTTTTTAAAAAAAAATTAGTAGACATACACTTACACACTCGGGGAGGGGAGGGGGAGAGAGAGATAGAGAGAGACCAAGAGATGTCACATGCGCGGTTTTACTCTCCAAATGTTGGCAACAGTCAGGGTAAGCCGGGCTGAAGCCAGGGGCCAGGAACTCAGTCCAGGTCTCTCACATGGGTGGGCAGAGACTGAAGTACCTGAGCCATCACTGCTGTCTCCCAGGTTGTGCAATAGTTGGAAACTGGAATCCGGAGCAGAGGTAGGGCTCAGACCCAGGCATGTGAGCATTCCAGGTGTGGAATTAACCACCAGACCAAACACTTACTCCTCTCTTCCAAATCAGTTTGTTCCAGTTGTAGTGAAAGCTGTAATGGGGACGTCCTTTTTAGGTTTAGATTCACAGGCTACACACTGAGATACAAGTTAGTTACTCCTGGATACTCACTTTATGGTTCAGTTACATACAGCAGGTGGCTTTGGGATGTAGACCATGGCTGTATGGTCCACACAACAGGCCTTGGATCCAACACTAGATAGCTTCAATGGATATGCTCTTTCTTTTCCTTTTAGTCTTAAATTTCTTTTTTACAAAAATAGCATTTTAATTTAAATAACTAAAGTTAAAAATTACCAAAAAGGCATCTGAAAAATTATTTCCAAAGTTATAGGACACTTTTGAAAGAAAATGCCATTCCTTTTAAGTTTCAATGGTTTTTGTATTCTAACGTTGCCATCGATTCAAATAATCTTAAATTGTGTGCCCCCTTGAAACTGGAATCAAGAAGGTTTTAGGGCTGTAAGTCAGCATGATTCAAAAAGCTACCAGTTTTCACTACCCTAATCTATTAGCAGCTTTGAAACTTTGGGCTTTTCCAAAAAAAGCAAAGAATTTAAGTCACCCTTTCACTTTTCCTGTTGTTTTCTTCTTTTATCCACATATGATAATGAGACTGGTATGCAGAGCTATTTTTGTTTTAAGATTTATTTATTTGAAAGTCAGAATTACAGAGAGAGAGAGAGAGATCTTCCATCCACTGATTCACTCCCCAAATGGCCCAAGTGGCCAGAGCTGGGCCAGTCAGAAGCCTGGAGCCAGGAGTTTCTTCTGGGTCACCTTTGCAGATGTGGGAGCCCAAAACTTGAGCCATCTTCCACTGCTTTCGCAGGTATAGTAGCAGAGTTGGATCAGAAGTGGATCAGTTGGGACTCGAACCAGCACCGTATGGGATGCTGGCACTGCAGGTAGCAGGCAGCTTTCACCCCTACACCACAGTGCTGGCTTCCATGCATAGCTCTTGATTCCGGGGAGAGTGGAGTCATTTCCCTTTGACCAACAGAAAGACTTCTGTCTGCACCACAGTAGTTTTCCTGCCAGCCTCCCAGTTTAGTGCTGCTTGAGTGTTTAAAATTTGATGTCATCTCATCAAGATTTGGATGTCATTTAAAAAAATGGGCATACACATGTTATAAAATATTAAGAGTTGGTCAACTCATTTTGACATTTTATTTATTTTTTTAAAGAATTATTTTATTTAGAGTTACAGAGAGAGGTAGAACGAGAGAGAGAGAGAAAGAGAGAGAGAGAGAGAGAGCTCTTCCATCCGATGGTTCACTCCCCAAATGACTGCAACAGTCAGAGCTGAGCTGATCTGAAGCCAGGAGCCAGGAGCTTCTTCCAGGACTCCCACGTGGGTGCAGGGACCCAAGGACTCAGGCCATCTTCTACTGCTTTCCCAGGCCATAGCAGAGAGCTGGATCAGAAGAGGAATAGCCGGGACTCGAACCAGCGCCTACATGGGATGCCTGCACTGCAGGCTGGGGCTTTAACCCGATGCACCACAGCACCAGCCAGCCCCTTCATTGTGACATTTTAAACCACAAATCAAGAGAATTATATTTAAAAAGAGCAACTAATTGGATACAATTTATGTTTTCAAGATTGGAAATTTAGCTACCTTTTAAGTCATCCTTATGGAAGCAGTTCTTTTTTAAAAAAAATTTCAATTAATATAAGGAGAACCGATTTCATGTATTTCATACAAACAATTCTAAGAAGATAATCAAACTCCCCACCCTCCCTCTTTCCCTCCCTCCCTCAATCCCCTTCCTTCCTTCCTTTTTTTCTTTAAGTTTTGCAAAAATATAATTTCAATCCACTCTCTCATCAAAGGCTTATGCACCACTAACCACAAGATTCAACAAGTAAAAAGTAGGAAGACCACTGCCCCACAAGAGTATAAACAAGGGCTACAAACAACAATCAGATCACAATATGTCCATGTCATCTCTATCCATGTTTTTGTGTTCTGTATTAACTATTAGATATCAAAGAAAACATGTATTTGTCTTTATGGAACTGGCTTATTTCGCTAAGCATAATGGCTTCCAGTTGCATCCATTTTGTTGAAAAAGACAAGATTTCATTCTTTTTTAATGTCTGAGTAGTATTATCTAGTATATATGTATATACCACATTTTCTTTATCATCAGCTAATGGACATCTGGGTTGATTCTGTATCTTAGCTATTGTGAATTGAGCTTCAATAAACATGGGGGTACAAATAACTCTTTCATATGCTGATTTCATTTCATTTGGGGGCAGTTCTGATGCTGGTCTATTCACTTTTCTTTTCTCCCAAAGCCATATCAATCCAATCAGGGATTGCACCTTCCAAGAAACACAAGATAAAAAGAGGATCATGGGTGAGGAAGAAATGTGAAATGAAAATGGAAAAGAGTGAATTTGACAAGGAGTGAAAAGAAAGAAAAGTGAAAAATTAGTACAAAAGTTTCTAAGATGCAAGCATATGGCTTCGTGGTTAAGACACCATTGGCTGGAACACCGGCGTCTCTTATCAGAGTGCCTGGGTTTGAGTCTTGGCTCTGTTCCTGATTCCAGCCTCCTGCTAATGCAACCCTGGGAGACACTGGTGATGGCTCAAGTACTTGAGCCCCTGCTACCCACATGAGTGACCTGGATTGAGTTTCTAGCTCCTCGTCCAGTAATTGAGGGCTTCTGAAGAGTAAACCAGCAGATGGGAGCTCTGTCTGTCTGCCTGCCTCTGAAATACATAAAATAAATTTAAGAGGCCTATCAGACACAATAAAATACAGAGAAATAAATTCTTCCCTGTGAAGCAATAGCTAGAGAGGATTTCTTGGAAGTACAAGAAAAGCTCAAAGAAATGAGACATATACAACGTGGGCCTTCAGAATTCAAAGTGGAGGCATCTGTCTGTCTGTCCGTCTATCTATTCATCAATCTATCTATCTATTGCACAAGTGAGAACAGGATTTATTTATATTTATGCTATTTATAAACATAATTCATGTATGAGAGTAAGCCACCCCACATGGAGAAATACCCATCGTGAGAGGCCAGAGAATTGCAAGTGGAAGAGAGAGAGAAAATGAGAGCAGTGCCTTGGAGCATGGTCTTTGGAGAAAAGAGACCTCTCCCTAGTTTTCACCCTCCTTATTGAGGCAGGGGTGGTACCTTAACTGGATAAGTAAATGGGGTGTGGTCTTAGCATGTACCCCAGTCCCATTTGAGACAGTTGCATCCTGGGAAGGTGGGTTTATCAAGTCAACAGTAAAAGATGAACATTACATTGCAGGGCTGCAAGAATTCCAGCTCCTCTAGACTTGATTAACTGCTTATCATATACCATTTAGAAAAGGAAGCCATGAGTGGGTTGATGGAGATTTAATGGGCATAGAAAGAGGAAGCTCTAACCTCAGAATGATAGACATTTCTAGAACAAGAGAAGTAATCAAATTCACAATTTTTTTTTTTTTACAGGCAGAGTGGATAGTGAGAGAGAGAGAGAGAGAGAGGTCTTCCTTTTTGCTGTTGGTTCACCCTCCAATGGCCACTGCGGCCAGCGCATCGTGCTGATCCGAAGCCAGAAGCCAGGTGCTTCTCCTGGTCTCCCATGCGGGTGCAGGGCCCAAGCACTTGGGCCATCCTCCACTGCCTTCCTGGGCCATAGCAGAGAGCTGGCCAGGAAGAGGGGCAACCGGGATAGAATCTGGCGCCCCAACCGGGACTAGAACCCGGTGTGCTGGCGCCGCAAGGTGGAGGATTAGCCTGTTAAGCCTCGGCGCCGGCCATTTTTTTTTTTTCAAATTCACAATCTTAAGAATATTCAGCAACACTGAAAATAAAAACCTTAAGCTTTCCATTCAAAAGGTCTCACCATTTTCGTTAACATTGATGAAAACAAAGCCACAGAAGTAGATATAATCCAACAGTAACTTTTACTTTAAATAGGAAGAAAACAAAAGCAGAACAAAACAAAGCAAAATTTAAAAAAAAAAAAACAAACCTGCAATCTTCGAGACAGAAAGTGAAGTATATGTGGGAAAGTACAGAAATCAGACTTCTCTGTAAGTCTAAATATCAGCTGTCAATGAAACAAATCTACAGAGTTGAAGAAAAGGATCATGTGAACAGTAACAGTGTATCTTGGTGCATCCTGGCTTCTTTGTGGAATACCAAGGTTCACAGGTATAGCGGCCATGCATATCTCTTGAAAAAGTAACCAATTACATGTACTTAGCCAACCAAGAGTTAAGAACTCACACACGAACAAATCATATTACAAAAGGACTGGAATTTGTTACTCACTTCTAGATACTGTAGTCTAAGCACTAACAATAAAAGCAAAGATGTTTAGCAAAGGATGTTTATATTCTGTGAAAAGCAGCAGACTCACCAATCCCACTTGTAGGTATTTATACAAGAGAAATGAAAACTTTGTGTTCACCTGTATGTGCTTGTTTCTAGAAATTTTTTTCTTATAATTTCCAACTACTAGAAACAACTTAAATATCCAACTAGCCAATGAATAAACAATTGTACATGTTTGCATGCACATGGGTTACTACTCAGCAACTGAAAAAAAGCAAATTACAGATATCTGCAACAAGAATGAATTTCAAAAGCCGTATGCTAAAGAGTTAGTCTCAAGGGCTGGCTCCAAGGCGCGGTAGGTTAATCCTCTGCCTGCAGCGCCGACATCCCAAATGGGCACCGGTTCTAGTCCAGGCTGCTCCTCTTCCGATCCAGCTCTCTGCTGTGGCTTGGGAAAGCAGTGGGAGATGGCCCAAGTGCTTGGGCCCCTGCACCCACGTGGGAGACCTGGAAGAAGAATTAGTCTCAAAAATCCACATACTGCCTAACTCTATTTTTTATGAAATTCATGAAAATAAAATTGTAGGAACAGAAAACAATCAGTGCTTGCCAGGAGCTGAGGGTGAGGAAGGGCTTCCTACAAAGGGGTGTCACGATGTCACTTTTAGAGGTGATGGAATGTCCCTAATATTGATTGTGTAGGTAGTTAAAATGACTGTATGGATTTGTTAACACGCATAGAATTGTAACCCCCCGTCCAAAAGTGAATTTTACTGTATGTAAACTTCAGAAGTATGGAAGAAGACTGCTTACAAAAGATAATGCCTGTACAACCATGTGAATATCCTGAATTTATCACATTGTTTAAAAATAGCTAAGATGGCTAGTTTGGTGTTAGATATACTTTAATCACAATTTAAAAATGTTTAAATTAAAAACTCTAAAACAGTAACATCTGCATAATAGACTAATGTGTAATCATTAAAACAATTTTCCCAAAGAATTATCCATGAAATGCTGACATTAGAGTAAAGCAAATGTAGAGAGTTGGCAGTATGGTTTTCAACTCTGTAAAGAAATCGTGGTAGAAACACCAGAAGATTAAATGCCAGAATATTAACCATCTTGGTGATGGGAGTTTTGATGCCTGATTTTCCACCTCTTTACTTCTTCACAGGCTTCTGGTTCTCACTCCTTTTGAAATCAATAAACATAGGCTCATTGGAAAACACATGCAGTGACTTGCATATTGTTGGCTCTATCAGTCATTTTGTGCAGGCTCATATTTAAAGCAAGGATTTTAAAGCAAGATTTATTAGAGTCAAAGACCTCCAACCAAAGTGGCATGGAGGGAGGAATCCAAGAGAGAAAGGCAAAAACCCAAAGAGGCTCTTGGTACTGGGGTTTTTAAGCATAATTTTGGAGAAGAAAAAAAGTGGCATTCATTTACAAGGCAGGTGGGGGGATGGGGGAGTATCCATCAAAAGACCTGATATGCATTTTTTTTTTTTTTTTTTTTGGATAGGCAGAGTGAACAGTGAGAGAGAGAGAGACAGAGAGAAAGGTCTTCCTTTACCGTTGGTTCACCCTCCAATGGCCGCTGTGGCCAGTGCACCGCGCTGATCCAAAGCCAGGAGCTGGGTGCTTCTCCTGGTCTCCCATGCAGGGTGCAGGGCCCAAGCACTTGGGCCATCCTCCACTGCACTCCCGGGCCACAGCAGAGAGCTGGCCTGGAAGAGGGGCAACCGGGACAGAATCCGGCGCCCCAACCGGGACTAGAACCCAGTGTTCTGGCTCCGCAGGCGCAGGCGCAGGCAGAGGATTAGCCTAGTGAGCTGTGGTGCAGGCCTCTGATATGCAATCCTTTATCCTGTGTGGCTTGCTCTAGATAAAACAAAAGAGCCATCAGATGGTGGGATACCTAATTTACTTCACAATAAACTGGGAGCTAAGAAGGAATCTCCACCCCCTTGCTATTCTCTTGATGAGCTTGGAAGTTTTCAAGGAGTGTGCAGGCAGGCACTTTTGACCTTGCTAAAGATTTTGCACCATCAGTTTCCACTAGGACCACCTGACTTCCTATTAACCCATCTTCACCCCCTACAAGAATGGACCCTAACTTCTGTTAGGGGACCTGGGCGATGACTGCTCTGGCTGCTTCATGCTGAAAAGAGGAATAGGCTCATGTTAAATCACACCAGCAAAAAATGACCTCCTCAGATCCATTAAGAAATTGATAGACCATGTACTGACTTTTAATTCATGACCATGATATAGGCCTGTTTAACTTTACTTGCTTCAAATATGCCATTGAGTTGACCAGGAGAAAAACATGTGACTCCTTTGAAACCGTGGGAAAGCAATTAATAGATCAGCTATTCTTCAAGTTTATGCAAAATATAGAACAGCAAGTTCTGGACTGAGAAAAGCGTCTCCTTGATAGGAGTCTAACATTCAGAGGAACAAGTATTCCTGGAAAGTGAGTGGTGGCTCCCAGAGCTGGTGGCTGGAGGGAAGGGCAGGTCAGTGGTGGTCAACCTTGGAGGATTTTCCACCCACTGGTATTGGCATCCCAAGGAAGCTGCCCTAACACTATTTTGTAGCATCCGTTCAGTAAGGCTGATGGCTGGAATAAGAAAGAAGCATTGCTTCAGCGAAGTTTTTTTTTTTTTTTTAAAGATCTATTTACTTATTTGAAAGGCAGAGGGAGAGGCAGAGAGGTCCTCTGTCTGCTGTTTTACCCCCACAAATGACCTCAGTAGCCAGGTCTGGCCCAGGGGCCTGGAACTCCAGCTGATTCTCCCACGTGGATGGCAGGGACACAGGTACTTCTATCATCTGCTGCTCACAAAGGTGCATTAACAGGGAGCTGGAGTGGAAGCAGAGCAGATGGGACTTGCAGCAGCCCTCCCATAGCAGATGCAAACGTCAGCTTAAGCTGCTGCTCCACAATGCTTGCTCCGCTTCAAGCAAATTTCTAGAAGAGACAGTTGTCCTAAGGGGACAGGGAGTGGACTCCAACAGGGATGGCTGTGGTGAGTGGGGCAGTGGGGCAGAAAAATTTCTCAGAGGGCCAGGATGGACAAAGGTCCCCCCACCCGGCTTCCCTTTTTCCATCACAGAACAAGTTATCAGAGGACTTCCGAAGAGTTTGGGGACAAAGGAAATAAAAGATAAGTTTATTTTGGTGCAGAACATTCTGAAATGCAAACCAGGAGTCTTCTGAGAGCTTATGGGAAATGTGTATCTGTTTAATGTGACACTTCGGTGAGACTTTTGGCACACTCGTTATTGAAAGTCAGTTTCTTAGAATTTAAGCTTTGAGCCTTTGATTTAATGTGCACTGGGGAAAATTTCACAGGGAACCAGGACCTTGTGTCTGCTTTTAAAAAGAGTGTTTTTTGTTCGTTTGTTTACCACTTCTACAAATCAATATTCTTTTCCTTTAGGAATTGTGAAGGGCAGAATATTCGATACAAGACATGCAGCAACCATGTAAGTCCTATAACAAAAATACATAATGCAGTGTTTTAAGTTATAATGTTGTACTGTCAAAAGAATTTTCTCTTGGTCACCTTTTGGGGAAATTTGAATATTTCTTTAATATACAATGGTCCTTGGGGCCTGCGCTGTGGTTCACTTAGTTAATCCTCCGCCTGCAGCACCAGCATACCATTTGGACGCCGGGTTCTGGTCCCGGTTGCCCCTCTTCCAGTCCAGCTCTCTGCTGTGGCCCCAGAGGGCAGTGGAGGATGGCTCGAGTGCTTGGGCCTCTGCACCCGCATGGAAGACCAGGAAGAAGCACCTGGCTCCTGGCTTCGGATCAGTGCAGCGCCAGCCGTAGCGGCCATTTGGGGAGTGAACCAACGGAAGGAAAACCTTTCTTTCTGTCTCTCTCTCTCTCACTAACTATACCTGTCAAATAAAAAAAAAGAAAGAAACATCTTAAAAAAATATACAATGGTCCTTTATATCTAATACCTTCCATGGGTACTACCTTTTTGGGGCATTTCATATTTATGATATATAAGAATTTAATAATTTCTGAATTCATGAAAACGATGTATAAGATCCCTGAGCTCTTTCAGAGTTAAAAGTGCTGTCATGTCCAGCGTCTCAAGGGACCTTCATACTGTCTCCTGGATGTGGGCAAACAGGATGTGGTTGTTTCTTCTTTGTAAATGAGGGGACTGAGGCACAGAGAGTAGAATGATTTTCCAAAGGTCACTTAGGAAGGATACAGAGTTGAACTTGGTCTAGCATTTGTTTCTACCTCCCCAAACCACCCATGGCACCCCCTGTAAAATGTGTTAGTGGTACTCTAAGTGTGTTCATCAGAAAATACCTGGGAAGGGGGATTTTTACACCCTCATTTTGCATCAGTCAACATTAAAACATCAAGTAGTATTTTATTTTACAAGAATGAAAATGCAAAGTAAGCATCATAAGGAACCAGCCTTATTTTCCACGTAAGACATTTTCCTCCTGGGTGGTACATAGCAACATCAAAATGACGAGAATTAAAAGGCAATACTGAGAATCTGGAAATTTAATTTAAATGAGATTCAGTTGTTTGTTTTATCCACTTTTCTCAATGGACTATGATGAATTTATTTTTTCTTCATTTTTCTTTGAAAGGCAGGGGCAGGGAGTGGCCGACAGAGAGAGAAAGCAAGAGAGGGATCCTGTCCACTAGTTTGTGTGACAGATGGCTGCAATGGCTGGTGCTGGACTGAGCTAAAGCTGGGAGCTGAGAATGCAATCCATCCTCCTTATCTTTCTCCTTTTTCTCCACTACTTCCTCCTCCTCCTCCTCCCCCTTGTCTTCCTCCTTCTCCTCCTCTTCCTCTTCTTTTCCTTTCCAGGCTGTCTGTCCCTCCCTGAGATGGACTTCTTTAGATCTAGAAATTATCTCTATCAGCTTAGAATCAAATCTTGCTGATCTAGGATTTATTCTTTCCTTACGAACTCTATCTAACCAGTTTTATACTTTAACTCTTGGATAACAATTTTGTTAGCTTCATTGCAGTCCTATTGCAAGTCTACAGAAAGCAACAACAGCACATGTTTCCATGTGTTTGGTGCACATAGATGCCACACCTCCAATAAGGTAACAAGCTCACTGAGTGTCAGTAGTAGATGATGTTCTTCTGTAGTGGCCCCCACTCATGTGACCTAGGGAAAAGCCCATAGAATACACTTAATAAGTAAGTGTTGCCTTGAACTTGCTTGGTATGAAGGAATGCTTCTTAGGAAGAGAAAATCAGAACAAAGTTTGATGCTTGAGTTTCTTAAACATTAACTGGACTTTGGAGGGCACAAGAATCTCTCCATTGTCCCAATCTGGGGCACAGCTCCTGGGGGAGCCAGACTATGCAGTTTTAGTGTTGGCATTGGAAGAATATGAAATGAAGAACAGTGTTGGATGTAGGTAGTTGATGTCCCCATGGCTACTAGAAAGTGATATTGTAGAATGGAGAGCTTATTAACATGGCCGTCAGTCTTGATGCTGTCATGCACTAGTTGTGTCTTTGCCTGAACACTTCCCATGTACAAAATGAGGGTAATGGTGAGCCTTACCTACATAGCTCAGAGGGTGGTAGGGAAAGAGAACCTTAGTAAGTATCTTGGAACACCAGAAAACGTTACCCAGATACAAGGCTGTCCTAATTAGGGGTTGCCACATGCTTAGGGACAGAAGCCAGGAACCAGAAAGTGAGGCAGACAGCATCCTTACCGTCATGCCTACTGCTTCACTCTGTTGCATGCATTGCTTGCTGGGGGAACTGGCTGCCTTTGCTTCAACGTGCATCTCACAAACAAACAAACAAACAAACAAAAAACCAGCCAGCTCAGCCCCAGATGGATGGAATTCTCAGCCCTGGCCCTTTTGTTGCAATTCCAAATTCAGGTCAGGGAAGGCTGACCTGTTGTGGACAAATGTGTGACTCCAGCAAGGACGAGCTGCAGGCTGACATCTTCAGCTGTCTTATGTTAGTTAACTCTTATTATATTTTTACAAAATTTTTGTTATTTATTTAAAGGCAGGATTACTGAGAGTTAGAAAGAGATCTCCTATTCGCTGGTTCACTCCCTAAATGACAGCAATGGCTGAGGCCAGGCCAGGCAGAAGCTAGGTGCCTGAATTCCATCCAGGTCTCCCACGTGGCTGCCAGGGGCTCAAATACTGGGAGCATCCTCTGCTAATTCCCCAGGTGCATCAGCAGGGAGCTGCATGGGAAGTGGACCAACCAGGACTCAAACCAGCACTCATATGGGACGCTGACATTCCAGGGAGCAGCATAACTCCCCGTGCCACAATGCCGGCTTCTGTAATTCTTGTTAAGAATCAACCAGCACATTCAATCCCTGGAGAACACTTGTCACACCAGGGCATTTGCTTGTCCCCTGCTCTCCTACACACTTCTCTTTGGTTTTAAAGAGTCACACACACACACACACACAATTAGCTGTTGGACCAGTACTGTGGGGCAGTGGGTCAAGCCACATCTGCAGTGCCAGATCTCATGTGGGCACTGGTTTGAGTCCCGGCTGCTGCACTTCCAATCCACCTCTCTGTTGTGGCCTGGGAAATCAGTAGAACATGGCGCAAGTCCTTAGGCCCCTGCTCCCACATGGGAGACTTGGAAGAAGCTCCAGGCTCCTGGCTTTGGATCAGGCCAGCTCCAGTCATTGTGGCCATTTGGGGAGTGAACCAGCAGATGGAAGACCTCTTTCTCCTCTCTCTCTCTCTCTCTCTCTCTGCCTTTCAAATAAATAAATCGATATTTTTTTTTTTAAAAATTGGCCACAATTAGAGAAAGAGGAGGTGATAGAAGCTTATCTTTGATGGTCTTTCCTGTGGTTGGATGGTGAACCACATTCTTATTTCAACAGAAAAACATTGTCCAGTTTCAACATTTTTTTCATTTTGACTTGCTTCCATAGGTGTGACCTGGGTTAAAATCTAATCTTGTAAGACCACAAAAATGTGGAAGCAATATAGGACCTTGGAATGTTTCACAACAAAATAATACAACTAATCCCAGAGGAAAACTTCTTAATTATATTCTGTTCATTCTCTGCCGACTTCCAAGAAGGATTTGAGGCCGCTTATAAAGGCCAAACGCCCAAGCACAGGAAAATACAAAAATCGAGAAGTAAACAGGGGAGAAATGAAAGAAATTATATTTTGAAGTCCCAATTGGAAATTTATTAGTAACTCTTTGTGTAAAAAAATAATAAAATCCAATAAAGTTAGATTTCTACTTCACATCATTTGTCTAAATATATTCCAGATATAATCAAGAGTTAAATATGGTTGCTCATCCCTAAAGGCACTGGCAAAATATATTTAAGTATTTATCTGTTCTCAGGGCAGAGTGAGAGCAGAATGTCTAAGCCAAACCTTAAAGGGGAATATTAATCGAGCTGACTGCATAAAAATTTAAAACTTTTTGACTTCACACAGTTCCAAAAGCAAAATTAAGTGGGAAAAACGTTTCCAACAAAAACCAAAGAGTTGATGGCTTCACTGTGAAGTGTAATAGTTTCATCTGCTAAAAATAATAAAAGACAAACATTCCAGTTGGTAAATGGATAAAGGACATAAAACAAGAAATCTTTGACGAATTGATACAAAAAAAGCAAACATACCTGAAAAGATACTAAACCTAGTTAATACGGAGGGGCATGCATTTGTCACAACAGTTAAGTCACCGCTTGGGATACCCACTTTCCATGTTGGATTCCAGTCCAACTTTGCTAATGTGTACCCTTAGAGGCAGTGGGTGGTGGCTCAAGTACCTGTTACTCACGTAGGGGAACCCAGAGTCAGGTCTGGACTCCTGCATTCCAGCTAGCCCAGCCCTGGGGCATTTGAGATGTGAACCAAGAGGTGGAAGACCTCTCTGCAGCTGTCTCTGTCTCTGTCTAGATCTCTGCCTTTCACAAAAATGAAAGTCAGTACCTTTTTAAAAATACAAATGAAATGCAAATGCAAACAATGAAATTCCCTGTTATACTTTTGATTGGGAAAAATTTAGAAAATTATAATTTTCCAAGTGAGCAATTTGGCAGTATTTTGATTAATCCATAAAGCATGCATACCTTTGATTCAGAAATTTCCTTTCCAGAAATGAGCCCTTGGGAACTAGTCAAGATTTGTGTAAAGATTTCGGTATAAGAGTCTTCATTACTTGCTCTTTATTCAAATAGAAAATATTTCTCACAGTTGTTAACAATGAACATTTATTAGTTTTATAAATAAGAAAAAATATAAAACAACATGTTGCCTTTTCCACATCTGTTTTTCTTTAGTTGGGCAGTTGGCATGCCAAAATTAGCTTTTTGATGAGTAAGGTACCAGCACCTCACTTTGGAAATGTCTGGAGCAGAACTTAGGAGTCATCAGTTCTTTTGCAAGAGCTTTTTGTTATTATTATGAGAGCACCCGGAGTGTTTACTTTGAATCTGTTCGCTTTGATTGTAGACAGAACTTCAACAGGCTACACTATCTGCTTAGCATCTCACAGCCAGTTGAAGGAGGTAACTGGTACCAAGAAGAACAGTGGCCCGGGTGCCTCACACACACACGGGGTGGGGTGGGGGGGGAGAGGCAGCTCTGTGACCGATGTCGGGAAGCCTCACAGAGCACAGCAATTTGGAGCTAAATTGGGCACAAATAATCCTTTGCGTTGAACCGGCTCCTGAAAATACGAATATGGAGTACTTCTATTGGAAAACCTTTAATCACCTGGAGAAATTAAAAAAACAAAAAACATTTAATTGCTCTTGCTCCTAAAAAGAGATGCATTTGAAAATGTACATCCAAGATGGTTAAAAACAGGCAGGATTTTTGGCCCAAGTATTATGAGCTATGATTTACCTGGGGACAGAATTCCTGTATGGAAGTCTCCCAGCTGTAGGTTAGGCTTTGAATTTCAGGAACTGGGGCTGGAGAGGCAGGGGGTGACCTGTGCGGCCGCTGCCAGCCCCTCTCCTGAGGTCAGGTGCATGTGATCCCCTCCTCTTCCCGCAGGACTGCCCCCCGGATGCGGAAGACTTCAGGGCCCAGCAGTGTTCAGCCTACAACGACGTGCAGTATCAGGGGCGTTATTCTGAGTGGCTCCCACGCTACAACGATCCCGCTGCCCCGTGCGCTCTCAAGTGTCACGCGCGGGGACAGAACTTGGTGGTGGAGCTGGCCCCCAAGGTGCTGGATGGAACGCGCTGCAACACGCACTCCCTGGACATGTGCATCAGCGGCACCTGTCAGGTAAGCCACGCACCTGCTCCCGCGCCCCTGGTTCAGGGCTGAGCTCTGCCCACCCTCAGGAAAGAGAAGGCATGGTCTTCTGTGCTTTTGCTCATGCAGATGGAGCTGTTTGACCACTTTGGAATGTACGAAATGCTTCAGAGGATGCGGCTAGCCTTTAAATCACGTTTTTTCCATACTGTGAATTTTGCCCATGGAGAACTGGAAGGATTGTGATACTTGTGTGTGACTGCTTGTGATTCCTTGAGATGAGAGTCTGACTTGAATGTGCTCAGAATCCCTGGGAAGGCTTCTGGTGTTACAGAGGGCTGGGCCCACCTGGGAGTTTCCGACCCAGTAGGTCTGAGAATTGCTGTTTCTAACAAGCTAATTCTTTTAGAGTCTCTATACAGGCAACCATGTTATCAGAGAAGAGACAATGTTATTTCCTCCTTATCAATCATTATTCCTCTTCTTTTCTTGTTTTCTTGTGTGAGTTAGGGCTCCCAGCATGATATTGAAACGAGTTGTTTCAAAAGCAAAACTCTTTGCTTTTTTATTGAACTCAGTAGGAAAACTAGTTTCTCACCATTGGGACGATGTTACCTGTAGGTTTTTTGGTAAATATTCATTTATCAAGTTGAAATCTCTTTATACTTCTATTTGTAGAGAATTTTTTTTTTATCATGAATGGATGTTGGATCTTGTCAAATGCTTTTCCAACATCTATTAATGTAATTATGTGATTTATTTCTCATTTAGCCTGTTAACGTGATAGATTACATTGATTGAACCAGCTTTGCATATCTGTGATAGCCAGTATGTTGTGGTGTATACTTCTTCCAATACACTGTTGGATTTTATTACTAATGTTTTGTTGGAGATTTTTGCAGCTCATGAGAGAATGCGTTAGGAAGTATTCCCTCTGCTCTTATCTTTTGGAAGGGATTGCAGAGAACTGGAATTTCTCCCATTAATGGTTTGTTGAATTCACCAGTGAACCCATTTTGGCCCTGTACTTTTGTTTTAGAAAGTTGTTGGCTGGTGCTGCGGCTCACTTGGCTAATCCTCCGCCTGTGGCGCCAGCACCCCGGGTTGTAGTCCCAGTTGGGGTGCTGGTTCTGTCCCGGTTGCTCCTTTTCCAGTCCAGCTCTCTGCTGTGGCCCAGGAAGGCAGTGGAGGATGGCCCAAGTGCTCGGGCCCTGCACCCGCATGGGAGACCAGGAAGAAGCACCTGGCTCCTGGCTTTGGATCGGCACAACGCGCCAGCTGTGGCGGCCATTTAGGGGGTGAACCAACGGAAGGAAGATCTTTCTCTCTGTCTCTCTCTCTCACTGTTCACTCTGCCTGTTAAAAAAAAAAAAGAGAGAGTTGTTAATCATTGATTTCATTTTTTAATGTGTTTATGTCAATTCAGCTTATTTATTTTTTCCTTCATGAGTTTTGGAAGATTGTATCTTTCAAGCAATGTCCATTTCATCTAGATTATTAAAATTGTGGACAAAGTTATTCATAGTATTTCTCTATTATCCTTTTAATAGTCATGGGATCTGATCCATAATGCTTCTGTTTTTTATTAATGTTTTTTGCTTTTACCAAGTTTTCGTCAATGCACATCTATTGCTTTTTTAATGAAAACAAATTGTTGTGAAAAGCGTTTTAGTCAGGGCTGGTATTGTGCTGCAGCAGTTAAGCTGCTGCTGGTGATGCCAGCGTTGTGTATCAGAGCGTTGCTCTGAGTGCCAGCAAGCTGGTCTCTCTGCTAGTGCACCTGGGAAGGCAGCAGAAGATGGCCCAACGACTCGAGTTCCTACCATCAATGTGGGAGAACCAACTGGAGTTTCTGACTCCTGGTTTTAGCTTGGCCCAGTCCTGGCCATTGCAGCCATTTGGGGGAGTGAACCAGCAAAATGGAAAACCTTTCTCGCTCGCTCGCTCTCTTCCTCTCTCTCCCTCTCTGTCTCATTGCCTTTCAAGTAGATTAATAAATCTTTTTTCAAAATTCAAAGAAAGCATACTAGTCTGGCGTCAGGGGGACTACTGTGTGGACTCGTCTTGAGAGCCCCTTCACTGTCTGAATAGTGGGGTGATGGCGTTCTTCCCCAAGAAGCACCGGAGACAAGTTTTGGTGAACAAGTCCCTTTATTAACAACCAAACACACCTGTGAAAGGGCAGGCAGAGGGGCCTAATTCAGGGCAACACTAATTCTATAGGATAAAGCTGATATTGGCACCACTATGCTTCTCCAATCAGCTTGAAGATCATGTAGCCTATGTAGCCTCCCAGGTGGTCCTGATGGGCCTGGGCCACACCTGGGGGCTGTTTACCTGATTGGCAATTACAACGTCCGGAGGCATGGTGTGCCGTGCATGGGCTAGGCAGGCAGTCTCCCAGCCAGGCAGGCACAGGATCACCCACACTACCGTACATGAGGTGATGTTGCGCAGAGGTTGGAAAAGTTGAGTAGACGTTTTATAGTACATACATTTAATTCTATAAATTTTCCTTTAAGCACTGCTTTCATTGCATTCCCCATATTTTGATAAATTGTGTTTTCCTTATCATTCATTCAGTTCAAAATATTTTACAATTTCTTTTCAGAGTTCTCCTTTAACCATGTGTTACTTAGACATGTGTTGTCTAATCGCCAAGTATTTTGAAAATTCCCAGGCATCTCCTGCTGTTGAGTTATGGTCTGAGAGTAGATATTGTGTGGTTTCTATTTTACATTTGTGAAGCTGTGTTTTATGGCTCAGAATGTCCTGTGTCTTGGATGCCACATGCAGGCTTGAGAAGAACATGTAATCTGCTGTTGTTGGATGAAGTCGTCTGTAGCTGTGAATGATAGCCCTTTGATTGGTGGTGTTGAGTTTAGTTATGCTCTTCTGGATTTTTCTGTGGGCTAAATGTGCCTGTTTCTGATAGAGGGACATGTTGCTTAGTATATTCCACTCTTTCTCCTTGCCGTTCTAAGAGTTTCTGCCTCTCTTATTCTGACACTCTTTGGTTAAATATGTATGCGTTAAGGGTCGTTAATTCTTCTTGGACCCCTTTATCATTATGTAACTGCCCTCTTACCCCTGAAAACTTTTCCTGTTTTGAAACCTGCTCTGTCTAATATTAATGGAGGGGCAGTCGCTGTGGCACAGTGGGTTAGGCAGCTTGTGACACCTCATCCTGTGTTGGAGTGCAGGTTCAAGTCCCTGCAACTCCATTTACCATCCAGCTCCTTGCCAATGCCCCTAAGAAGCAATGGATGGTGGCTCAAGTGCTTGAGCTCCTGCCACCCTTTGGGGAGATCTGGATTTGAGTTCCTGGCTCCTGGCTTCAGCCTGGCCTGGCACCAGCTGTTGTTGTGGCCATTTGGGAAAAGAACCAGTGAATGGGCCGGCGCCGCAGCTCACTAGGCTAATCCTCCGCCTTGCGGCGCCAGCACATCGGGTTCTAGTCCCGGTCGGGGCACCGATCCTGTCCCTGTTGCCCCTCTTCCAGGCCAGCTCTCTGCTGTGGCCAGGGAGTGCAGTGGAGGATGGCCCAAGTGCTTGGGCCCTGCACCCCATGGGAGACCAGGAGAAGCACCTGGCTCCTGCCATCGGAACAGCGCAGTGCGCCGGCCGCAGTGCGCCTACCGCGGCGGCCATTGGAGGGTGAACCAGTGGCAAAAAGGAAGGCCTTTCTCTCTGTCTCCCTCTACTGTCCACTCTGCCTGTCCAAAAAAAAAAAAAAAAAAAAAAAAGAACCAGTGAATGGACGCTTTCTCTCTCTCTCTCTCTCTATTTCTTTCTGTAACTCTTCATTTTTAATAAGTAATGAATCTTAATAAAATTAATGAAGCAATGAAGCCACTCTCGCTTTCTTTAAGTTAGTGTTGGCATGCTATATCTTTTTGCATCCTTTTGCTTTTATTTTAAGATTATTTATTCAAAAGTCACAGAGAGAGTGGAGAGACAGAGAGAGAAGTCTTCCATCTGCTGATTAACTCCACAGTTGGACACAATGGCCAGACCTGGGCCAGATTGAAGCTAGGAGTCAGTAGCTGCTTCCAGGTCTACCATGAGGATACAGGGGCTCAAGCCTTTGGGCCACCCTCCACTGCTTGCCCAGGCACATTAGCAGGGAGCTGGATGGGAAGTGAAGCAGCCAGGACACAAACTGGTGCCCATATGAAATGCAGGCATTACAGGTGGAGCTTTACCTGCTATGCCACAACACCAGCCCCCCATCTCTTTTAATCTGTTTGTGTCTTTATGGTTCAAGTGGGTCTCTGATAGATGACAGATAATTATGTCTTTTTTTTTTTTTTACAGAGTTAGACAGTGAGAGAGAGAGACAGAGAGAAAGGTCTTCCCTCCGTTGGTTCACCCCCAAAAATGGCTGCTACGGTCGACGCACTGTGCTGATCCAAAGCTAGGAGCCAGGTGCTTCTCCTGGTCTCCCATGCAGGTGCAGGGCCCAAGCACTTGGGCCATCCTCCACTGCCTTCCTGGGCCACAGCAGAGAGCTGGACTGGAAGAGGAGCAACCGGGACAGAATCCGGCGCCCCGACCGGGACTACAACCCGGGGTGCTGGCGCCACAGGCGGAGGATTAGCCTAGTGAGCCGTGGCGTCGGCCAAAGATAATTATGTCTTGTTTTTTGAGTCAGTCTGATAGTCTCTTGCATTTTAACTGGGATATTTAGGTTTTGGATGGTCAAAGTGATTATTCATATAATTGTTTTAACTGTCATTAAATTATAGATTGAAATCTGCCAAATTTGTTAGTGTTTTCTATTCATTGCTTTGTTATTTATTCCTGGTTTTGTTCACTGTTTTTCTTTCCCTTTGTGGCTTTAACTCAGCATTTTGTATTATTCCATTTTTCTCTCCTCTTAGCATATAAATCCTACTTCTTTTTCTTAAGATTTATTTATTTATTTGAAAGGCAGAGTTACAGAGAGGCAGAGGCAGAGAGAGAGGTCTTCCATCTGCTAGTTCACTCCCCAAATGGCTGCAATGGCCAGAGCTGGGCTGATCTGAAACAGGTCTCCCACATGGGTTCAAGGGAACAAGGACTTGTGCCATCCTCCACTGCTTTCCCAGGCACATGAGCAGAGAGCTGGATTAGAAGTGGAGCAGCTGGGACTCGAACCGCCCCCCATATGCAGGCTGCAGCTTTACCTGCTACACCACTGTGCCTGTCGCATACTTCTTGTTTGTTTGTTTTTTTTTTAAACTTTTTTATAGTGGCTGTCCTAGAGTTTAAAATATACAACTAATCCAAATGCATTTTCAAATGACATTGTACTTTTTCATATGTATTGTGTGACCTTATACTAATGGAATAATCCTTATTTCTCCTTCCAGTTCCTTATGTCATTACTATAATTAATTTCCTACACTGTTAATATTATTGTTTTGAATAAAGTGTTTTCTGACATCATTTAAAAATAAGAAAAATGGGGGATGGCGCCGTGGCTCACTTGGTTAATCCTCCACCTGCGGTGCCGGCATCCCATATGGGCGCCAGGTTCTAGTCCTCGTTGCTCCTCTTCCAGGCCAGCTCTCTGCTGTGGCCCGGGAGTGCAGTGGAGGATGGCCCAAGTGCTTGGGCCCTGCACCCGCTTGGGAGACCAGGAGGAAGCATCTGGCTCCTGGCATCGGATTGGCGCAGCACCGACCATAGCGGCCATTTGGGGGGTGAACCAATGGAAGGAAGACCTTTCTCTCTGTCTCTGTCTCTCTCTCTCTCACTGTCTAACTCTGTCAAATAATAAAATTTAAAAAGTTAAAAATATAAGAAAAATGAAGCTTTCATTTTACTTTATTCTTTCTCTGACACTCTTGCTTTGTGTAAATCTCGGTGCTGGCCTGTCTCATTGCCTTGTCTCTGAAGAACTTCTTTTAATATTTCTTTCGTGCAGGGATGTTAGCAACAAATCCCCTCACCTTTTATTTGTCTTTATTTCTCTTTTACTTTATAAAACATTTTAGAGGCAAAAAGAGGGAGAGAGCCAAAGAGTGATGGTGAGAGAATGAGAGAGAGAGAGAGAGAGAGAGCACTCGCATCGGCTGTTTCATTCTCCTAATGTCCATGACAGCTAGTGCTGGGCCGGGCCGAGGCCAGAAGACAGGACTGCACTCCAGGTCCGCCATGTGAATGGCAGGGACACAGCTAATGGCGTCATCACCACTTCCGGGACCTGGAGTCGGGAGCATTGAGGTCCGGTCCCCTGATATGGGTGTCTTAACCAGTGTCCACACCAGAGGGCCAAACGGCCGCTGCTTTCTTCTCTGTCAATGGACAGTTTCACAGGTAGAGATTATAGGTTGGTGGGATTTTTCTCTCTTCTTTCTTGCATTGTTTCTAAGGAAAAGTCACAATTCCTAGCTTCTGTAAGGGTAGAAGTTTTTTCAAGCTCATTTCTTTCTTTCTTTCTTTTTTTTTTTTTTTTGTTACTTTCTGTAGTTTGAACATGTTATGCCCAGGTATAATGTAGTTTTGGTGTATGAAAGTGTTTTGTTTTTGCTTTTGTGTGTGTATGTGTTTTGCTTTAATTTTTTTATTGTAGATTTATTTACCTACTTATATAAAGAGAACAAGCTTCATGCATTTCATATATACAATTTTAAGAACTTAATACTTCCCATCCTCCTTCTTTTCCACCCTCCCTCCTTTTTACTTTTAATTTGTGATAACATTTCAATTTACTTGATAATCACAAGCTTAATCCTCCACTAAATAAAGAATTCAGAAAGTAGAAAGTAGAAAGACCACTGTTCCACAAGAGTATAGACAAAGTCTATAAACAATAATCAAATCTAAAGATGTCAATTTCACTCACATACATTACATTTTTTATACTCTATATATTAGTTACCACATATCAAAGAAAACATGATATTTGTCTTTTGCAGGATGGCTTATTTCACTAAGCATAGTGGTCTCCAACTGCATCCATTTTATTGCGAAAGATGGGATGTCATTCTTTTTATGACTGAGTAGCATTCCATTGTGTGCATATATATATATGTGTGTGTGTGTGTATCTATATCTATATCATCACATTTTTGTTTTCTTTACCCAGTCATCAACTGATGGACATCTGGCTTGATTTAATATTTTAGCTACTGCGAATTGAGTTGCTATAAATAACTCTTTCATATGCTGATTTCATAACCTCTGGGTAAATTCCCAGGAGTGGGATGGCTGTGTCTTAGGGTAGATCCATTAGCAGATTTCTGAAGGCTCCCCACACTGTGTTCCATAATGGTTGTACTAGTTTACATTTCCACCAGCAGTGTGTTAGAGCATCTTTTTCCACATCCTCGCCAGCATTTGTTATTTTTGAATTTTTGGATGATAACCATCCTAATTGTGGTGTGATAAAACCTCATTATGGTTTTCATTTGCATTTCTCTCATGGCTAGTAATCCTAAGCATCTTTCCACATGTCTGTTAGCCATTTATATTTCATCCTTTGAAAATTGCCTGTTTATATCTTTATCCCATTTCTTATCTGGATTTTTTTGTTGTTGTTTGTTGTTGGGTTTCTTGAACTCCTTATATATTGTGGATATTAATCTTTTATCAGATGTATAGCTTGGAGAATATTTTCTCCAATTCTGTTGGTTGCCTCTTCACTTGAATGTTTCCTTTGCTGTGCACAAGCTTTTTATCTTGATGTAATCCCATTCATCTATTTTTGCTTTTATTGCCTATGCCAATGTTTTACAGTATTTCCTCTGTCTTTCTCTAGCAATTTGATGGTTTCAGGTCTTGGGTTTAGATCCTTGATCCACTGTGCACTGATTTTTGTATAGGGTGTAAGGAAGGGTTCTTGTTGCATACACTTTTGCATGCGGTGTTCCGAGCTTCCTGGATCTGGGGTTTGGTGTCTGCATTAATTTGGGGGGAAATTCTCAGTCGTTATTCATTGTTGCTTGAAATCTTTTGTTCCCTCCTCTCTTCTCCTTTTGGTATTTCCATCACACGAGTATTCTACCTTTTGCAGTTGTCCCACAGTTCTTGGATGTTCTTTACCTTTCCTCCATTTTCTCTCTTTGCTTTTCCCTTTGGGAAGTTTCTGTTGCCGTATCTTCTAGCCCAGGGGTTATAGTCTACTTTTTGTGTTGATTTTCATTTCTGGTGAAGGGCCAGACCCTTCCCTGCCATGAAGCACTTACAAGCTGTGCGCACTGCCTTCCACGGATGCTCCTGATGATCTTCTCATTTTCCTGGTATAAACTCAACATCGCTCTATCAGGAGGCTTCTATGATTACTTAACCTAATTTAGTCCTCCTGTTTCCGTTATAATACCTTTTCATTATTTTATAATTACATATTTATTGGTGTGATTATTGGATTTGTGGCATTCTTCTATGCAAGAAAAGAAAGTAAGTACTCGGAGGACAGAAATGATATTTCCTTTTTTTTTTTTTTTTTGACAGGCAGAGTGGACAGTGAGAGAGAGAGACAGAGAGAAAGGTCTTCCTTTGCCGTTGGTTCACCCTCCAATGGCCGCTGCGGCCGGCGCACTGCGCTGAACCGAAGCCAGGAGCCAGGTGCTTCTCCTGGTCTCCCATGGGGTGCAGGACCCAAGCACTTGTCCATCCTCCACTGCCTTCCCGGGCCATAGCAGAGAGCTGGCCTGGAAGAGGGGCAACTGGGACAGAATCCGGCACCCTGACCGGGACTAGAACCCGGTGTGCCGGCGCCACAGGTGGAGGATTAGCCTGTTGAGCCGCGGCGCTGGCCAGAAATGATGTTTCTTGCTTTCTTCCATGATACCTACCCTGTGTTTAAACAAAAGAATCTTAGTTACTTGCAAACTTGCTTCAGATCTCTTGGTATCCTTTTTATTTCTCTCTCAACTTCCAACCCTGAGGTTTTGAGCTCGAGTTTGATATTTCTCCAGGGTTTCCATAGGCTCCTCCAATTCAGCATGACCCACAAATAAACTGATGCCACCCTCCTCAGCTCCAATAATTCTACCATTCTGTTTCCTTTCTGTTTGTGGCACCACACTGATCAGTGCTACCTTCCTGAAATCATACCATCACCATTTATTGGATTTGCTTACGGGGCTCCATCATATCTCACACATTCTACTTTTATTTCTCCCTTTCATTGTGGCATTTTCATTCCAGTTCTGGACTTGTCTGTCTCCCTCAGCTACCTACCCAATCTCTCTTACTTTATTTTCTACCCCTGCACCATCTCATTTGATGCTTACTGTTGACCATTCTTCCCATGGGCCAAAGCTTACTACTTCATTGTTCCATTTCATACGGTATTGATGGTTTTCCTTTTTGCCAACAGTTCACTTTTGGGCTCTTCCACTAAATGATAATAGTAGTTATTTGGAAGTGGGAGAATTTTTTTTTGTTTCAAGACCTTGACATTGGGCATATAATGTTTATCTAAATCAAGTAGAAGTTGGATAAACCAAGATGAAGAAGGAAACCCCAAGCATAGTGTTTATGGATACTGAAAGACCTATCACTCATTCTGTAAACAAAAAGTTTCTATAAGAGAATGCTGGAAGATGAGGCTACAAGTGTGGGTGAAAACCAATCATTAGCTATTCAGAAAGCTGTGAGAGAAGCCATTGAATAATTGAATAAGGAATAGTGCAGATGGGTTGTATTTAGGAAGGTTATTGTGGTGGTAAAAGAGGTAGACTCTTTGGGGAGGAGAGGATTCAGGTCAACAAGAGAATTCTAGTCTAGGACAACAAGAGAATAAAGGAGGGCACGAGGTAGGATGGATGAAGAAGCAGAGACAAATTCTACAGACTAAAGAAGAGTTCTTTTAGGACTGAATGTTTGGAAATGAACAATGAGCGAGACAGTATAGAATGGTGCCTGGATTTCTGACATGATCATTACGTAGACAGTGAGGCCATTCACCAAGACAGAAAATATTGTGTTTATGGGAAAAAGGTGATAAGTTTGATGTATCTGTGGATAGTTCCGTAGATATATGAATCTAAAACATAGAATAGAGTTTTAGACTAGAAACACAAACCTAGAAGTTGTCATCGGGTTAAATATATTGTCATGGGAATCGAGTAAGCAGAAAAGATTGCCAGGGACAGAGTTCTGACCCCCATCAATGAAGGAGCAAGCACGGGAAGAAGTGCCCTGGTGGGGACAGAACAGAACAGCCTTCTGTATGTGGAAAGATCATGAAAAATAAGAGGAGAGAGAGGGAGAATTTTTTATCCACTGGTTCACTCCCTGAATGATCACAATGGCCAGGGCTAAGCCAGACCAAAGCCAGAAGCCAGGAGCTTCCCCTTGGTCTCCCATGTGGGAGCTGGGGCTCAAGGACTTGGACCATCCTCCACTGCTTTCCCAGACCAACAGCAGGGAGCTGGATCTGAAGTGGAGCAGCCGGCACTCAAACTAGTGCCCATATGGGATGCCAGCATCACAGGCTGTGGTTTTACCTGCTTTGCCACAATGCCGTTCCCCTTCCCCCTCTTTTAATTCATTTTTAACTACTGGGAGGAAAGAGAGAGAGAGAGAGAGAGAGAGAGAGAGAGAGAGAGATTAAGAGCTTCCATAACTGGTTCATCCTCCACATTCCCACGGCAGCCTAGGCCAGGTCAGAGTCAGAGCCAGGAGGCTGGAACTCAATCCAGGTCTCCTACCTGGGTGTCAAGGACCAAACTGCTTGAGCCATCTGCCTCCAAGAGTGCATATAGGTGAGAAGTTTAGAGTCAGGAGCTGGGGCTGGAAATTGAACCTGGGCAATCTCAAGTGGGACATGGGTGTCTGAACTACTAGAATAAATACTCTTTCCCCTCCCCTCTTTTTGTAAGGACACCTATCACTGGATTTAGGCCCCAGCCTAAATTCAGGATTATTTCATCTCGAGATCCTTAACTTGTTTGCATTAGTAAAGATACCTTTTCCCAATCAGATCACAGTCAAGCATTCTAAGTGGGCATGTCTTTTCAGGGCCTACCATTTCACCCAGTACACATGGTGAGGAATGAATGTGATGCTGAGCATAAAGGAGAGAGAGGGAAAGGTAGAAATCGAGCTATGGAGGTTGTGAGGTCCAGGGAGAATCTCTCCAGAATGAGAGATGGCTGGGAAAGGGCTGGAGCAGACCCCGGCTTTGTAAAATTCAAAATGCTCCCTTTATGAAAAAGAATAGAGATGTATGGATACAAAGTTGGTGCCAAGTGACTATGAAGAATGAAAACGAAATCCCAATACATGACTCGTCTCGGAGCCCCAGGTCCCTTTCTTCTCAAATTTCTTTTGACAGTTCGACAGATTCTTACGTGGAATCCATCCTGGTGTCACCCTGTTCCCCTCCCAGCCTGGAACATTCTGCAGTCCCAGCAACTCTGGAGCGCTCTCTCTCTGAAGTTTGGGAGAGGGGAGAGGTGGGGAAGGAAGGCCTCTTTGCTTGAGGCGGGCAGGCAGGATGAGATGTGGGCCACCAGTCAGTTTGTATGGGAATGGACAAGAAGGTGAGACAGTGTTCCATGTCTTCCAGTAAGATAAATAGACAGCAAAGACATCTAATGAGAATAAGGGTGCAGGATTTAGGAGAGGAGAGAGGAATTTGAGGACGCTGTGAGGATAGTGGGAATGAAAAAGTGGTTACAGAAAAATTAGGGAGCTTGAGGATATAGAAAACCTTTTCCTTGGGCTCAGTTGCTGTATGTGGCTTTGGGTCAAGGTCAAGGACCTGCTCCACTGCGGTCATCACTGTGTAGACTAAAGGTTTAGAATGAGCTATGCATTCGCATTACAATTCTGCAACTAATTGGTTGATGGGCATTTGACTACTTAGCTTAGCCCTAATGTCTGTAAGCTTTGGTCTTTTCTGTAGGTAAAAAGAAGAAAGTAACCTCCTGTAGTTCCCGTTTTACATTATTTCCTTTACCTTTCTTTTTTTTTAAAAAAATATTTTATTTATTTATTTGAGAGGTAGAGTTACAGACAGAGAGAGGGAGAGACAGAGAGAAGGGTCTTCCACCTGCTGGTTCACTCCTCAAGTGGCTACAATGGCCATAGCTGAGTCTATTCAAAGCCAGGAGCCAGGAGCTTTCTCCAGGTCTCCCACATGAGTGCAGGGTCCCAAGGACTTGGGCCATCTCATACTGCCTTCCCAGGCCATTAGCAGAGAGCTGGACAGGAAGAGGAGCAGCCGGGACAAGAACCGGAGCCCATATGGGATGCTTGGGCCACAGGTCGGGGCTCAGCCCACTGAGCCACAGACCAGCCCTTACATTCATTCTTTCATGAGCAATACTCCGAGTGCCCAGCACAGTAGCCATCACACAAGACACTATCCCCCTTTCCCTGGCTTCCTCTTTGCTCTCTGGCCACTGTCCCCTCCTCCTGCAAAATTTGCTGCAGGAGTTTACAAGAATTTGAAGGATAAAGGCGGTGTTCAGTGCTGAATTAGTTCACTTTAAATGAGTGCTTCATGTCATGTGTTTGTGATTGTAACAGGCGAGTCGCTGGTTGCTAAAAGCTAAGTGCTCTTTTGGCCGGGCTGTTCTCATAAAAAGAATGGAGGCACTTGCTCAGGAGTGCCGTAGACACTTCTCAGATGAACTCGGTAGTTTTTCTTTAATAGGATGATGTGCCCACACATCTCCTTCTTGTGCAACGTGCCAGGGACCCCAGTACTCATTAGAGGGAGAGAATATAAACTGTTATTGTCTCTGCTGGTCTCAGGATCACTGAACTGAGTCCTGACGCGTCCTTGGCACAGCTACAAATCATTTTTGCCGGTGTGTCTCCGGTCTGCTCGCTTAATTGCTCGTGCCGCAATGTTCTTGGGAACACATTGCCGTTAGCCTAGGCACAGCAGACAATGCGACCCCTGTGCTCACTGAATGACATTTGCTCCTGCTGCTGCGATGGAGGGCTCTGGTTCTCAGAAGCAGAACCTGGTTGGAACTAGGTGTGCAGAACAAGTTTGATCGATCACTTAGGTTCATTGATTCCTTGACTGCTGTTGATAAAGAAAGCAGTTATGACTTATAACACAATGATTGTTACTAACACTGGGTGCCTATCAGGGATCGGGCATTGCCTAAGTCCTTTCTGTATTAGCTCATCATAACTCCATGAATTAGGACAATAACTATCCTCACTTTGTGTGTAAGAAAGCTGGACCTTGAAGAAGCGAGGTAATTTGCCCAGGCTGCAAAGCGTCAGCCTGTTCAGGCTGCTCTAACAAGCTACCATACTCTGGATGGCTTATAAATAACAGAAATTTACTGCTTATGGTTCTGGAGGCTGGGAAGTGTGAAATCAAAGTACTGGAAGATTTGGTGTCTGCTGAGGGCCTGTCTCCTAGTCCATAGATAGCTGTGTCCTCACATGGAAGAAGGGCCAACGGTGGTCTCCAGGGTTTCTGTCTCCCTTTCTCTCTTTTATTTAAAGATTTATTTAAAGTCAGAGTTACATGGAAGGAGAGGCAGAGGCAGAGAGAGAGAGAGTGAGAGAGAGAGCTCTTCCATCCACTGGTTCACTCCCCAAATGGCTGCAACAGCCAGGCAGAAGCCAGGAGCCAGGAGCTTCATCCAGGTCTCCCACATGGGTGCAGGGGCCTGAAGACTTAGGCCATCTTCCGCTGCTGTCCCAGGTACATTAGCAGGGAGCTGGATCAGAAGTGGAGCAGCAGGGACTCGAACCGGCACCCATATGGCACATTGCTGCTGCAGACTGCGGCTTCACCTGCCACACCACAGCGCTGGCCCGAGGGTTTCTTTTGTAAGGACATTAACCCTAATCAGGAGGGCTCCACTCTCATGAGCTAATCACCACCCAAAGGTGACCCCCCGACACACACACACCAAGCACCATCACAATGGGGGGTAGGTTTCAACATGGGAATTTTGGAGGGGATGCAAGCTTCTGGTGTGTGGCATATAGCTAGGAAATTGTAGATCTGGAGTTGGGTCCCAGGCAATCTATGTCCCAAGTCTGTTTTCTTAGCCATTGCTCTACACTGATACTTTCTGCATGTCTGCAGGTGTTGCTGAAGAATGCAACTGAAAATAAGGCCTAGTTCTGGTAGAGGTCAGTGCCACAGGTGAATCAAGCCAAGATGGCCGAGTGTAAGGGTTCAGACTCAAATGTCTACACACCAGCTGGAAAGGATACTACTACTCAGGTGTGGCCTTGGGGCTTGGTGAGGGCCGTGGTCATCTGGAGAACGCGTGCTCAGTGGGAAGAGGGCAACAGGGTGTAAACATGTCGAGGATTTTGTTGTGTTTCTGTGTTTGTCCAGAGAAGCCAGGCATCTGCATTTCCGTGTGAAGCTTCTTAAAAATTATCTTGCTGTTCATGGCCCTGTCTTAGCCTTTAATTGCTCTCCTCTGTCATAGAAGCTAGGTTTTCCAACAGCACCCAGCAACCCCCAAAACTCGGTAGCTTTAAACAAAGGTTGCTTCTCCACAATGCTCCCTGCCCACCGTAGGTCAGCAGGGGTCTCCGCTCCTCGTCTCCTGATCTCAGATCACCTGTTGTACTTGACAGCCGCAGGCAGGAGAAGGGGACCTTGAATTTCCTGTGCTGATCTTTAAGGCTCCTTACAGAAGTGACCCATGGCCGGCGCCGTGGCTCAATAGGCTAATCCTCTGCCTGCGGCGCTGGCACACCGGGTTCTAGTCCCGGTCAGGGCACCAGATTCTGTCCTGGTTGCCCCTCTTCCAGTGCAGCTCTCTGCTGTGGCCTGGGAGTGCAGTGGAGGATGGCCCAAGTGCTTGGGCCCTGCACCTGCATGGGAGACCAGGAAGAAGCAACCTGGCTCCTGGCTTTGGATCAGCACGGTGCGCCAGCTGCAGCGCAGCGGCCATTGGAGGGTGAACCAGCGGCAAAAAGGAAGACCTTTCTCTCTGTCTCTCTCTCTCACTGTCCACTCTGCCTGTCAAAAAAAAAAAAAAAAAAAGTGACCCAGATCACTGGGACTCCTATTGCTCTGGTCAAAGACAATCAATGACCACACTAAGTTCCAAGGGGTGGAGCCGTGCAGTCCTTCCCTGGACTGAATGGAAAAGCTAAATGTCTATGAATTCCGCTGTGACAACCATGGATCCATATGTTAGAATTTTTCTAAGGTAGACCCAGTTTTCAGAGCTCTCCAACAGGAGTTGATTCAAAAAATTGTTTTGTTGTAAAAGGAATAAATTTGACTTATCTAGAAAATTGGTGTTTGGCTTAATTTGGGTTAATGATATATTCTGTGATTCTTCATTGCAATGATGATTTATAGATGAGAGTTGATTCCAAAAAGAGCTGCTCATGGGTTTACAATATTTGTTTGTTATCTTCTATCTGTGTAACTTGTCTTATTTAACCACACTGTAGAATAAGAATCTCATCTAATCAATTTATACGGTAGTGCCTGGTACTGTAGAAAGTGGTTACTTAATAGGTGTTAATAAATATAATTAATTAATTTATTTATTTATTTTAAAGATTTTATTTATTTATTTGACAGGTAGAGTTACAGACAGTGAGAGACAGAGACAGAGAGAAAGGTCTTCCTTCTGTTGGTTCACTCCCCAAATGGCTGCAACAGCCAGAGCTACGCCAATCTGAAGCCAGGAGCCAGGTGCTTCTTTCTGGTCTCCCATGCAGGTGCAGGGGTTCAAGCACTTGGGCCATCTTCTACTGCTTTCCCAGGCCACAGCAGAGAGCTGGACTGGAAGAGGAGCAACTGGGACTAGAACTGGCGGCCATATTGGATGCTGGCGCCGCAGGTGGAGGATTAACCTAGTGTGCCATGGCACCGGCCCCTAGTTGATGTATTTATAAATTAATAGTTTATAAATCATTATAATTAGAGATCTTGACTTTAAGAGATGGCATAGAAGTAGAAAACATCTCAAGAAATTCCTCAACAGTTTCCTACTGTTGATTGTGCAGGGATATGAAAGCCCAAATTCAGTAGTCCCTCAATTTCAAGGGCAGTTTTGTTTTATACTCTATGAATCACAAGGCAACCAGCCCTTCTTTTCAAATATCATTTTTCTGCAATGTTTTCACATGCTTTATTTGGCTGTGAGATTTGGATGAATTGTAATTTTTTGAAAATTATGAAGCAAATATAAGTGCTTGGGGAGGCAGTATTCGATTGCCCAAGATCTTACAAGGCCCTAAACAACCTTCAAAACAAGCCCATCCTAGCTCCTACACCCACACCCTTCCTGGATTGAACAGGGGCGGGTGATTCTCATTCTCATGCAATGCAAAGTGCTCAGGGACATGAGCGTGTGAGGACAGAGCTTGGCCCAGGAACAGAGCTTCTATAATTCAATGGTAGAATGACTCCCCTTGGAGAAGGTTGCATGAACACAAGTTACTCATTGGTTGAATCCCAACCATGCAAGTATGTTTCCAAAATCAATCACCCTTAAGTTGTTCCACATGTACTTGTAAATATTAATATAATGGCCTCTGTAACTGGGTTCTTTGTTATCCATCTGCTGATACTAACGGTAGAAGAAGGTGTAGCACAGTGTTAAGAGTCTGGTGTCTGAGGATTTGGGTTTTAAAGCCATTTCTGTCACTTATGCTAGCTGGGTCATCTAACCTCAGTACCCTTTAGATTCCTTATTTGTACAATGGAGATTATCGGTATCATCGGTATCACCTGTATCTTAGGATTGCTGGGAATGAAATGAAAGAACGTGTGTGGCAGGTGTGGCGCCATGCCAGCCACATAGTAAACATGCAATAAAAATCAACCAGTATTATTGATATTGTATCACTCTCTTTAGAGAATCATATAATCATAGTAAACAGATCTCAAAAGTCCTCAGATTCGGCCGCTCCTCCAGTAATTGAATCCCCCTCGGGTCTTCCCACGCAGAGGCCCCAGTCCATAACCAGACACTTACTATTGACTTTCAGATTCAGCTAAGCTGCGCTTTAACCTGGAGCGTCCCCCACAGCACCTCTTCCTCACATCAGCCTGTGTGGATTTGAGGCCCAGGCTGTTCCCAAAGCTTCCCTAGGACTTTTCCTCCCTTTCCCGCTCACTTCTATTTGATCTCTCTTCTTCCCTTCAACACCAGCGTTTTGGAAAGCGTCGTCTATAGTTGTGGTTTCGGCTCCCTCCAGTTTTATTTTCTCTTCATCACCTTGGCTATAGAGTTTGATTTAGCAACTCCCTGGGCTGAAGCACAGGGGTGACCCAGGAGTCAAAGCAAAATGAAAACCAGAAACAACGAGAAGTGGCCATCTTCTATGAAGCCCACTGTAACGTCCTAATCCGTGTACCGAAGTTCTCTGTGCATTGTCTCACTGGATCCATACGAGGCTCTATGTGGAGTACATTTCACTGTTGTAGGAAACGAGCATCTGAGAGCATGAATTGTTGAATATCCTGCGGTATGAAAGGGTAGTGGCAGGTGGGGGGTGGTGGTCAGGGTCCCTGCATGGGCTGTCTGCCTCCCTGTACCTGAACACCAGGCTTAACAACAGAGGTGATGTGTGTGGGGACGGATGCTGAGGTTAACCATCAGGTGGTTAATAACGCTCGGGACACACTGTGTAAAGCCATGCGTGTGAAAGGAGTAGACACAGAAGACATGGCCCCTGTCCTCCTGTCAGGAAACCCACAGTCTAGCAATCACACACACATGCACACACACACTATATGCACACACATTCACACAATACATAACTATACACACATGTACGCACACTATAGACACACACACTATTTACATACACACTATACACACATGCACACACACTATCTACATGTACGCATACACACTATATACACATGTACACACATGCACACACATACTATATATTCACACACACATGCACACACACATACACACTATATATACACATGTGCATGTACACACATACACACTATATACACATGCACACATATAAACACACTATATATACACATACACACACTATACATGTACACACATGCATACACACATACACATATTTACACACATGCATGCACACACATACACACTATATACATGCACACACATAAACACACACTATATACACACACTACATATATGCACACATGCATGCATACACACTATATATACATGTATGTGCACACACTATATACACATGTACACACATGCACACACATACTGTGTATTCACATGCACACACATATACACACTATACACACACATGCACACACATATAAACACACTATATATACACACATACACACACTATACACACATACACACTATATGTACACACATGCATGCACACATACACACACACTATATATACACATACACACACTATACACACATGCACATACACACACTATACATACACGCTATATATACACACACACTATATACATGTGCACACATACACACACTATATATACACGCACACACACACTATATACACGTGCACACACATGCACACACATATACACACTATATACACACATACACACTATACATGCACACACATGCATGCACACGCACACATACCATATATTCACATGCACACACACCATATATTCACATGCACATACATGCACACACATACACACACTATATATACACATACACACACTATACACACATACACACACTATATGTACACACACTATATATACACGCACACACACTATATACACATGCACACACACACTATATTCACACACACATGCACACACATATACACACTATATATACACACACTATATATACATGCACACACACACTATATACACATGCACAGATACACACACACTATATATATACATACACACTATACACACATGCACATGCACACATACACACTATATACACGTGCACACACATGCACACACATATACACACTATATATACACACATACACACTATACATGCACACGCATGCATGCACACGCACACACACACTATATACACACACACCATATATTCACATGCTCACACATGCACACACATATACACACTATATATACACACACTATATACACACGCACACATGCACACACTATATATATACACATATACACACATGCACATGCACACACTATATATACACATACACTATACACACATGCACATACACACACTATATATACACATACACACACTATACACACATGCACATACACACACACTATATACAAGTATAAACATGTTCTGTATGAACCACCTATCCTCTCAATTCTTGTATTTAAATGTGTCTATAAATATACAGACACAGACAGAGGTGGAGGAGGGAGGTAAAGACAGGAGGCCTAAGGATATAGAATGCAGACTGACAGATAAGTGGAAATAGGGAAAGACAAAAATACAGTTAAAGTAAAACTGTGGACCAGAAGGGTAGGAAAGTGTCTTCAAAACCGCAGGAAAAAAATGCTTCTTACGAGAAAACTACGCGTGGCTTTTGAAAAGTGCATCAAAGTAAACTTCCCTTTTAATTCCCTTTTCCATGACCATTTTGGAGCTCCCTGTCGCCCAGGCTCAAGGTCGGGGTTGTTTTGGTGAGCAAACCAAAGACCAGGACAAGTGTGGCGTCGGAGAGAGGGGAGGAGTGGGAGGGTCGTCACGCACAGGGTTCCGTTTACTTCGCGTGCCCAACATTACCTAAATAAGCAGTAAATTAGACAGAAGCTTCAGGCCCCCTCTGTGATGTCCTGGCCCCGGCAGTCACTCAGACTTGGCCGTGTTCGCGTCCCAGACGGCCAGCCGTGCCTCTCAGGTGGACGACACCGTGACTAGGGCTCGGAATGTGACCGTGGGTTGCACCTGCCCTGCGTCCTGCCCCTCCTGACCGCCCGGCTTCTCTCCGCAGGCCGTGGGCTGCGACCGGCAACTGGGAAGCAGCGCCAAGGAGGACAACTGTGGCGTGTGTGCCGGCGATGGCGCCACCTGCAGGCTCGTGCGGGGACAGTCCAAGTCGCACGTTTCTCCTGAAAAACGTAGGTTGACAACCCAATGCTGTGTTTCCAGAAAGATGTTTTCCTTTATTTCCAGAATCACATCTTCCTAATGCTAACGTTGTTGTACTTGAAAATAATTTTTGACTAGTTTTCTGAAAACCACATTTCTTTCAAAAATTGTGTATCAAATTTTTGTTCCCATGATCTCTTCAAGGCGTGCCTGTTGCTTTGACTCTTGGCTGATACAGACGACTGTTTTTAAAATCTTTGATGACTTTTCAACTATGTAGAAAAGTAATTTCTTCTCTTTGTCTGGTTTCTGACAAGATAGACAATATTTTCATATATGTGTTGCCCATTTGTAATTCTTCCATTAGCTATTGAGGTCATTAATTCATTTTCCTATTTGGACATTAGCTCATTGCTTACTCTTGTGAAGTTTTAGCATATGATAAATACTATCCTTTTGCTTGTCATACTTATTTTTTAATTTTTAAAATTCTATTTTTATTTATTTGACAGGGAGAGAGAGAGACAATGACAGTGAGAGAGACAGAGAGAAAGATTGTCCACCCACAGGTTCACTCCTCCAATGCCAGCAGTTTAGCTGGGGCTGGGCCAGGCAGAAGCCAGGAGCCCACAAGTCATTGCAAGTCTCCCATGTGGGTGGCAGAGACCCGAGTACTTGGGTCATCATCTACTACTTCCCAGGGTGTTCATTAGCAGAAAACTGAAATTAAGAGAGGAGCTGGGACTCGAACCAGTTCTATTATGGGATGTAGGCATCCAAGCGCTGTTCCAAATACACACCTATGTTACACGTATTTCAAATGTGATTTCCAGTTTGTCATCTGGCGTTCACATTTGCTTATGTTTTCGGAATTAGTAGTTTCTAAGTTTTATGTTTTCATTTTAGTAATATCTGCCTTTTAAACAATTCTTTAATTGTGAGGGCTAGTAAACCTTTTGTGTAAAGGGCCATGTAATAAATATGGTAATATTTGCCCTCTGGGGGGCATTTAGTCCTTGGCTCAGCTGCTCACCTCTGCTGTTGCAATGCAAGGGGAGCCGCAGACCACCTGTAAATGAATGGACATGGCTGTGTTCCAATAAAGCTTTATTTACAAAAATAGGATGCTGGCTGAATTTGACCCTCAGGTTGGAGTTTGCTGTTTCCTGCTTTGAAGGGAAAATTTTTTTCCATGCATGTTTTCTGCCAGTACTTTTCTGGCTTTGTTTTTCTCCTTTTAAATCCTTTTTGCATTTGAGTTTACTTTGATGTAACTTATGAAGTTACTTCTTCTTGGGGAGAACCTCACAGAAAGACTCTTCCATGCGTAGGAAGCGCAAAGTCTAGAGAAACCCGGCTTTGTTAAGGAGCCATTAAAATGTTGTGGAAGATAAGAGAGAGTGGCATTCAGGAGTCAACCATAAAGACCCTCATTGTTGTGTTTTATATTGTAAGTTAAATAGAGGCATCAAGCAAGCTAGCCAGTGGAATGACACTGGTCTGTGTTTCAGTACTGGAATTCTCGCAGTGTGTGGAGGATGGATTACTTGTGAGGTGAGCCAGGATGCTGGGAGTCCAAATAGGAAGCTTTCTTTTTTTCTTTTAAATGCTCAAGGGTGTTTGAAATAATGAGGGCCTGATCTAAAGTAGAGGGGCAGGAGAAGTAGAGGAGGGAACAGTTGGAGACAGATTTAGGAGGTGCGATCAGAGGAATCTGGTAATTTTTTGAATGAAGACGGTAATAGAGGGGCCAATGTTGTGGCTCAGTGGGTTAAGCCACCGCCTGCAACACTGGCATCCCATATCGAAATGCTGGTGGAGTTCCAGCTGCTCTGCTTCCAATGCAGCTCCCTGCTGATGCAGCTGGGAAAACAGCAGACGATGGCCCAAGCGCTTGGCCCTCTGTCACCCGTGTGGGAGACCTGGATGGGGTTCCTGACTTTGGCCTGATCTAGCCCCAGTCATTGCAGCCATTTAGGGAGTGAACCAATGGTTGGAAAATCTCTCTCTCCCTCTCTCTCTCTCTCTCCCCCCTTCTCCCTCTTTCTCTGCCACTCCACCTTTCAAATAAATAAAATAATTTTTAAAAATTTTTTTTGACAGGCAGAATGGATAATGAGAGAGAGAGACAGAGAGAAAGGTCTTCCTTTTTGCCGTTGGTTCACCCTCCAATGGCCGCCACGGCTGGCGCACTGCGGCTGGCGCACCGCGCTGATCCAATGGCAGGAGCCAGGTGCTTCTCCTGGTCTCCCATGGGGTGCAGGGCCCAAGCACTTGGGCCATCCTCCACTGCCTTCCCGGGCCATAGCAGAGAGCTGGCCTGGAAGAGGGGCAACCGGGACAGAATCCGGTGCCCCGACCAGGACTAGAACCCGGTGTGCCGGCGCCGCAGGCGGAGGATTAGCCTGTTGAGCCACGGTGCCGGCTTTATTAGTATTACTGATATCGATGTAATGCTTCCTAACTCCCAAAGTTCTGGACAAGCATACCATATAGTTCTACAGGTTTTGAAACTGTCGAGCCCATTTTACAGATGAGGAAACTAAAATTTTAGGGAACATCTCCTATAATTAATTATGAAAAGAAATATAGGAAAGTAGTTAAGATATTGGAAGCCTGGGGTCAGACTGCTGGGGTTTGAATACTAGATCCTTTGCTTACTCACTGTGTAAGTAGAGAAAAGCATTTATCTTCCAGGGGTATATCAATTTTTTTTCTCATTTGAAACTGGGAATAGCAATAGGACCACCATTGTAGAGTTGTTGCTAGAATAAAATAAATCCATCCATGCCAAGCCCTCCAATGGAGTTGGTACCTTCAGAGTGCTCAGTGAAGGCTAGATATATTTTTGTTAGAAATGTTACTCATTTGTGTGTGTGTGGGGGGGTGTTTGGCCTAGCAGGTAAGATACCTGTGTCCCATATTGGAGTGCCTGGGTTTGATGTCTGCCACCATGACCCCAGCTTCCTGCTAATGCCAACCTTGTGAGGCAACAGTGATGGCTCAAGTAATTGGGTTCCTGCCACCCATGCGAGAGACCTGCATGGAATTCCCAGCTCCTGGCTTCAGCCTCAGTCCAACCCCAGGTCTTGTGGACATCTAGAGAGTAATCCAATGAATGGGAGTTCTCTTTCTCTCTCTCTCTGACTCTAAAATTGATTTTTTTTTTAAATTTTAAAAAGAATTATTACTCATTTGGGTATCAGAGAATGTCACACCTCTTATAGGCCTCCAATGTAAATATGGATGTTTGTTAACAGATTTTTAAACCCACAATCACTCCATCTAGGGATTGTGTTTAAGAAAGCTGCTGATGGCTAAGGAGATCCTTAGAAGTGTCAGAGAAGAGTGAGTTGTAGGAGAACTCAGAGCTGGAGAGAAGACAGACCAGGGGAAGTCAGCTGTCCAGGGAGTGTTAGCCCAGGAAGGCTTGTGGGCGACGGGAGGAAGGGGGTGCAGAGGGGCATGAGAGACAGCTCAGGGTGCTGGGGAAGTGCCTGGTGTTCATGCTGGATGTCCAGTGTATGGAAAGCTCACCAGAAAAGAAGGGACCTGAACTGTCAGGGTCCAAAAGAGAGAGTAGCAATGGAGGCCACTCTCATGGGACCTGGGCAGAAGCCAAGCGAAACAGTGACCAGCACTCTGTGCGGAGGGGGCGCAGGGAGGAGGGCCTGTCGTCTGGGTTCCTGCTTGTGCGTCATAGGCCCTCACTCTTAGTGAGGCTATTCATACTCTCTCCTGCTCATTGATGGTCAGCCTTTGGAAAATAGAAAATAGATCCTTCTGGCAATCTATTGGAACTTATGCATTTGCTCTCCAGGCTTAAGTGTCTGAGCCTGCATAAGCCCCACATTTGCTATTCTGATTTGGGCGGGGGTGGGGGGCGCTGGTTCTGACAGATGCTCATTTAGGGCATTCTTAATCTCACGTTAAGAACCCGTAAAATGTCTACAATTTAAAAAAAGTTATTTCTTTATTTGAAAGGCAGAATGGAACAGAGAGAAGGAGAGAGAGAGAGAGCTGTCTGGGCCAGGCTAAGCCCAAGAGCCAAGAATGCCATCTGGGTCTCCCATGTGGGTGGCAGGGACCTAGGCACTTGGGCCACCATGCATTGTCTTCCAGGTGCATTAGCAGGGAGCTGGATCAGAAGCAGAGTAGCCAGGACTTGAACCAGACACTCCAAGATAGGATGCAGGCATCTGTAGCAGCCGCTTGTGCCACAATGCCTGCCCCCGTGTAATGTCTCTGATCCATTTCTTTTTTTTTTTAAGATTTATTTTATTTATTTGACATACAGAGTTACAGAGAGAGGTAGAGACAAAAAGAGAGGTCTTCCATCTGCTGCTTCGCTCCCCAGATGGCTGCAATGGCCGGTGCTGCACCGATCCAAAGCCAGGAGCCAGGAGCTTCCTCCGGGTCTCCCACATGGGTGCAGGGGCCCAAGGACTTGGGCCATCTTCTACTGCTTTCTCAGGCCACAGCAGAGAGCTGGATGGGAAGAGGAGCAGCTGGGACCAGAACCGGTGCCAGTATGGGATGCCGCTTCAGGCCAGGGCTTTAACCTGCTGAGCCACAGTGCCGGCTGCTCTGCTCCATTTCTGTGGAGAAAGGAGAACTGGAGTGCACAGACGGATCCTTTGAGGCAGGGCGTGAGTGACGTGGCGTAAGCTGGGAGCATCCCACAGGACGCAGACTTTTTCAGCAGGGTCTAAATGCACGTGCTTGCACGGAGGCTAAAGTTTGCAGCGATTCCTGCCTGTTTGAAATGCAGTGCTCTGAGTTCTGGGTTCTCATCACCATCCCTTCGTGTCTCTTTCTGTTCTGCAACTGGCCAGCTAAAAATGCTGCCTTTGGCTGGAATTTTCCTGAAGCCATATGGAAGCACTTCCCTATAATCATGCTTTGTGTGAGAGAAATGTGGGAAAGGAAGCCATGTCTCCCCCTGAGTGTGTATCACTAGGGCCTGCCGTGTCCATGCAGCTCCTCTGTCCACACCTTGCCAAGCAATCATTCCTGTCTTCCCTGGGACTCACCCTGAGTCAGGACATGCCAAGAAGACCGATTGGCACAACCGCACGCCGGGGAGAGTGCACAAGGCTGTACACAGGATACCATTTCTATCACGCAGTGAGGCAGACACAAGGTGTAGGAGCCTGGAGCCAAAACCTTTGCTATGAGAAAAATCAGAATTTAATCCAAATGCAACACACAAATTTCCTGTTCAGAGGGAGAAGGAGAGAGACTGAGCTAACAACTGGCATAGGTAGCTTTGGATGTTGGAAAAGGGAACTGGAGACCGCTCAAATTTAAAAGAGAGAAAACTCTAAAAACAGCAACAAAAGCAGCAGACACATCTACTTGGAGAGTCTTGCCTTGGCACTGAGGGGCTTAGTTGTATTTTCAGGTTTGTCTCTTATTTTTGGTCTTGTCCATGCAAAGGCACACAAGGGTGAGGCCAGTAAACAAGATTGGCTTGCCTATTCTTGTCTTGGCAACTAAGCCTTCAATAGATACAATGATGCATCAGGCCAACCTGGAACATCAGCCCTCACCCAACTCATGACATTAGGAAGACAACCACCTTCTCTTTATAAAGCAGCCCTCAGTACCCCTGACAAAAGCAGAGTCCTGGGCTAGGTGAATGAACCATGGGCTGCCTCGCAGGCTGCTGCTTGTGGGCTTTCTAATCTCTATACACTGTTCATTCCTCCTTTGACCATCATTTCCAAAAGCAATCCACACATTCAACATATTCCGTGATGCAGGGTACTGAATCAGAGATAAAGGGTTTGCTAACTTAGTAAACCGGGTGGTTTTCATTCTTCCTGTCTTCTCACATCATCTCTGTCTACGCGTCGTCTTTCTAGGCCAAGATTATGACTGATAATACCCTTATTCCAGAACTGTGGCTAAAAGGGGCTATTCAAGCCAAAGGCCCTTGTGTTGTACTGGAGACAAGGTACCTATGGAGGAAAGAGGTTTTGGGCTCATGGTTCTGGACGTTCAGAGCCCAAGATCTGGTGGCCTCTTGGTAGGCCTTAACAAAGAGGGCAGTGGATAGCAGTGTTGGAGCACACACTCCAGGATCTCGTGGCTAGCAGGAAGCAGAGAGTGTGGCTGGACCCAACTCGGCTTTTATAGCCAGCCTCTCATGCCTTCTCAATGACCTAAGGCCCTCCCACTGGATCCACCTCTGAATGTCATGATTGAATTAAATTCCCACTCTTTTAGTACTATTAACTCATGACTTTGGGGTTTGATGTCCTTCATGAGTTTGAGAGTCAAATCAGGGTTAAGCCACAGCAACCCTGTTACTTTCCATGGGTTATTTCCCTCCATTTAATTCAATGAGAGAGGGACGGAGGGAGGAGGAGGAAGAGAGAGGAGAGAAAGAGAGAGAGAGAGAGAGAGACCCTAGGATTGGACATAAAGAGCCCTGGGTCCCAGTTCTTGCCTACCTCTCTTGCACATTTTTGTGTGAATTCTAGCCCTGTTCATGAAGGGAAATAAGAGAAATTGGTATCCTTCCGCTGAGAAGGAATGTCGTGGATATGTGCTCCAGACAGACTGTGAACTCCTCAGCCTCTCCATGAGTTGCCTTTACATTCATGCTAAAACTCAAAGCCTTGTATCATCTATCCCTGTGTTCCTTCATGTGCTGTCTCTGTCCCTCATTCAGGCTGCAGTCATACCAGCTTTCTGGAACATTCTAGAATGCCAAGTGCAGTCCCCCACCCCCACTCCTGGAACATGCTTATCCCAGTTCTTAACATGGCTGCCTCTTTCTCACTCATGAATTCAAGTAACACCTTAAGAAGACTTTCTTTGTCCAATCTCCCTCTTTTTCTTTTTTCTTTCCTGCTTAGTTTTTATTGCAACAGTTGCTTATTTGTTTCATTTGCCTTTCCAACCAGTAAGACTTTGCAAGAGTGGGTGCCATGTCTACTTCATTCTTAGTGCTGGTACTGAACAGATCCGTGGAACCCAATTAGTGGTGAATGAATGGGTCTGTACCCTTTCCTGGAGATGGTTCTGCTTCCCGTGAAGATTTCCACTGGGACTAAATGGTGTTGTGCAACAGAACTGGACTGGGAGCCAAAGACTGGGATAATAAGCTCAGCTTGGCCCCTGCCCATCTGTGATCTTAGACAAGATCCTTGGCTGGCTCCATGGCTCTCTCATCTACACAGTAAGAGTGTTGACACGGATAATTTTGAAGACCGTGTTGGCTCAGGAAATCTCTTAAGCATATCATTAATTCACTCTTCATGTTTTAAAAAGTGGGTCCTGGGATTGAATAGAGGTGAGAGAAAGAAGACCTCGGGTCCTCTATGAAGACATTTTTCAAAGCTTTAATGGAAAGGTTTGAAAGGTGGCTTTGTCTGGAAGGGGGCAGGAAATGTTCTGTGTCCACAAAAGTGAGTTGATGTGGAGTCTTCTGTTACCTCCCAAGAACTGATACTCAGTTATCTGTGAACATGGTGAACGTGTTACTGTCGCTTCCTACACAGGGAGGGCTTCTGTTTGTGCACTGACCCTCTCACTGGTATGTCAGCTCCTCACGGACATCTCCCCCCTGAACTAGTACCTGGCAGCTGGTTTGTTTTCAGTGAAGGTAGCTTGGCTTGACCTGCACAGAGTTTAAGTGCCTACATGGACCAGATTCCCCACTGTAGCAATCCCCAAGGATACCAAATTCCAAGCAGCCCGTTGGCAGCCAAGCCTTGCCACATTCATTGTGACTCTGGATTCCTGACATCCAGTAACCAGACGACAGTGCTGGGATTACCAGGAGTAGTTACCAGGATGAGGATCAAAAGAACAGTGGCCTTTACCTGTTGTGTGCTTATACATGCGCCAGGCACCATGCCGAGTGTTTCCCAAGCATGGTGTCATGTAGTCCTACCCTAACGCTTCCAGGCAGGTGTTGGTATGACCTCCCTGTCTACATGTCTCGCTGAAATTCAGTACCGTAGTTAAGGTCTCCCCACTGGTGAGAGGCCAAGATGGCTCTGCCTTCAGAATCAGCATGCCTACCACCCTCCAGAGCTGTCTCCCAAGGGCGATTGGATGGAGCATGAGGTGAGAGTGCGTAGTCCTAGGACGATGGGAGATAGAACAAAGGCAGCATGGGAATGCAGCCAAAGTAGGAAGAGGCTGCCTCAGCCACACCTACACAGCTCTCCTTGGGAGAGCCCAGGTCAAGAGTTCTAAATGCAGCCTGCACATCAGGGTGACCTGAAGACCTTACTCTGGTCCTGAGACCCTAGCTTAGAACTGTGGAGTAACTGTAGGCATCCCCGGGTCACCCTGGAAACCGCCTCTGCTCTCAGGAGGCAGATGGGTGTTTCCTCCTCACCAGGCTCTTGCTTTCTTCAGTGTAGCACGCAGGCTGAAAGACAAGAGCTCCACATCCATGGCGAGACCAGGAAACATCTGGACAGAAGTGTGTTAGGAGACGCCGTGTCCCACGGCCCCTCTACTGAGTGCTGTTCCAGCCCAGCCGTGGAGTGAGCAGGAGAGCGACAGGACTGGGCCCTGTGCCTGTTACGCTGCTCTTTTGAGGGAAAAGCATTTTAAGCCAGCAAACAAACAGACCTCCCGGTTGGGAGCAGATGTTTCTGCATGGACATGGGAGCCGTGGCGTGGGATACTCATTTGCAGACTCAGCAAATGGTAGACTTCCGCGATGCACTCTCATGGCTCAGGGCAGGATGGAGGGAGGGCAGTCGGTCTTCCGCTGGTAGCTAGCTACTTGTTCTCACCAAGTCAGCTCCTGGACACGTCCCTTCCCTACGTTGACAAAAATCGCCATTCGTTGCCGACTTGTACACTTCCCACTCTGCTCATTGGCCCATCTCGTTTCTCCCAGCTCTGTTTGCAGGAGGTAGTGGAGAGACAGCCTTCCAGTGCAGCCCTGTGCCGACTTTCCCCATGCCTGCCACAGTTGAACTTGACGTAGACCTGACTGCCCTGCTTTTCAAGTTGTCAGCTCCTGTTCTGCTCAGAGTCTCACACCTAAGTGATGCCAAATCCTTATAGGCGTGGGAGATCATGAGCAAACACCATTTTTGTGTCAGTTCACAAAATGCTTTCATGTCCTTTATCTCATTTTTAAAGGAAAATGAGTATTTTTGCAATTTTCCCAGTAGGTTTTAATTACTGTTAGCATTAGCTTTTATTCAGACACCCTTTTTCCTATTTGAAAAAAAAAAAAAAGTTGACTCATTTATTTTCATCTACTTGAAAGGCAGAGTGACAGAGAAAGAGAGATCTTCTGTCTCTGGTTTTCATTTAGAGAAATGCCCGCAATAGCAGGGGCTGGGCCAGGCTGAAGCCAGAAGCTAAGATCTCCACCCAGGTCTCTTATGTGAGTGTCAGGGTCCCAAGTACTTGGGTCATCTTCTGATGCCTTTCAGGATGTATTTGAGGAAGGTGGACAGTAAGTGGAGGTGGAACCGGGCAATCCAATGTGAGATGCAGACAGCCCAAGCAGCTGCTTGACCTGCTGTGCTGTGATTCTACCCACTTTTCTTTTCTTTTTCTTCTTTTTTTTTTTAAACTCTTTTATTTATTGGAAATGGTGTGTGTGTGTGTTTGAACCTAGAAAGTAGAAGGAGAAAATAAATGCAGGGTTAGGAAAAATAACATGAAAAATAATTTATGGAAAATTTTGTTTGGTAAAAAATATATATAAAAATCATAACCCAGGAATAGAAAAACGGAGGTGAGATTGTCAAAGTGAGGGAACCCAAGCATGTCTTTGGTTGAATTACCTTGGAATGTGTGTATTTAGGCTGGTGCTGTTCTGGTTGGACTTCGTATTGAACATAAATGGTCTAAGTTTCTGTCCTAGGATGGAACTGATGTTTGTTGATTAGTTAATATTGTGTGGACAATTTATTTCCTGTACATCTTGCTACCTAACAAAGCCGTGATCTGCAACAGGAAATGAGACATAGAAAAAATATGATGGAACAGCTGGATTTGAGTGTGTATGTGTGGGAGGGAAAGTCAGGGGAAGCAAAAGTAACCTTAGGTCAGTCCAGTGATTGCAAAATCAAACAAGTCAAATCCAGTAACTTCTGGTGTGTAAATGAACACACTTATGATGGGTCAGTTTGAGAGTATATAGATAGTGTGAGCTCACAGTAGAAGGGTGACGGGTAATCACAGATAATAACAACACATTATGGATTTCTCTAAAAAAATAAAAACTAGAAATCAGGATTCTGAATGTTTTTCCCTAGGGGAAAAAATGTTAAATATTCAGGGATTACCCTGATTGGACACTGCATTATGTATATATCTATTAGAACATCGCCAGATACTCCAAATTATGTGCAGTTTTGTGTATCAGTTAAAAATGAAAAGCATTTAAAAACACAAGAATTGAAAATGTAGTTTTTGGTTCCACTACTTGGAAGTTCTATGATCTTAGACAAATCATTTAAACTGGTAAAATGTCAGTTTTCTTAATGGTAGAAACAAATTCTCATCAGAATGGAGGAGGTGACTTAACATTACTTCGGGTGGTGCCTGGGGGCATGGTTAGTGCTAACCCTGATTTTAATCAGAACTAAGCCCCTAGAGGGTGCCAGGTTCTGTTCTAAGGGCTTTGCATGTTATCCACTGACTACTCACAACACCCCCTCTGGAGCACATATTCTTATTATCCTCATTTTCTACCTGTAACTGAGGCACGGAGAGGGTAGGCAGAGTGACCAGGGCCACAGAGCAGTTGTGAGTGGCAGCGCTGGTATTCCAATGCAGGTTTTCCCATCCCAGAGTCCGTGATCATAGCCAGCATTCCATGTTGCCTCTCTCAGTAGTTTGCAGAGTGAAAATAAAGCAAATGGCATTTGAAGAGTGACGAGAAAGAGCCCTGAAACATGCCCTGCAAGATGGCACAGTGAGCGCCCATCAAGGATCCCCTACCCTCCATAGAAGGTTCTGGAAGATCCCAAACCATAAAAGTGTTCAACAGGAAGCCATTTCCATTACCACCTCCGACAACAAACCCAGGTGCTCCCAGAGGAGGGCTGACTGTCCCCGGTGCTCTAAGGTTGGACAGAGCATCCTTTCCTGCAGCTGACAGGTTTTGGCTGTTGGATCCTGCACCATGAGAAAGTACAGAACTAAAGCAGTCTCAGAAGCACCATCTGCAAGTGTGGGAGCCGGCTTCCTGCTGCATTACAGCCACTCCTCCCTGCAGCCCATCTCCAGCTCAGACCCAGGCGGATCTTCCCAGGAGGTGTTTATCTGGGATTTCAAAGTGGCCCATCCCCATGGGCAAAACAAAGAAAGCCTTTGGCACAATAGTTACTTTGCTGCTTGGGATCCCTGCATCCCATTTGGGAGTGCTTTGTTCGAGACCTAGAGCCTACACTTCAGATCCAGCTCCCCGCTAACAAGCACCCTGGGAAGCATGGGCAATAAGGCTGTGGCACTTGGGTCCCTACCTCCTTTTGACTTCAACCTGAGCCAGCCCTGGCTGTTGTGGGCATCTGGAGAGTAAGTCAGTGGACGGAAGATCTGTCTGTCTGAATGTCTCTCCCTCTCTGTCTCTCTGCCTTTCAGATAAAATGAAAATCAACACAAGTATTTAAAAATTAAAAGAAAACATGGGTGGAAATATTTATATCAGAACTAATAGGATTTCAAGCAAAAAAGAAAAGCATTGTATATCAATAAATAACAACAACAACAAAAAAAGTGTGAACAAAATACTGTTACATTCAAATATGTATATTTTAAAAACTAATAGGAAAATAAGGAATTGGAAATAAAGCTGCTCTGGATTTTAACACACTTAAGTCAGTAAAAATTACCTATAGAATCTATACAATGTAATTACAATGTTGCATTAATGAGTATGTATGGATAATTGCATGCTGAGGGAATATACTTTGTTTTAAGCATTTATGGACCACTTAGAAAACGTTATTCTATGCTAGGCTCCAAAGAGAATTGCAGAAAAAAATAGCAATAAAACAGAAACCACTAGGAGGAACCTCACCCTGCAGCTGCACCCCTCGCCTCCCTGCTCTCTCCCATCTGAGGCACAAGTGGCTGTCTTCCTGGCCAAGGCTAATTAATCCTCCATCTGTGTCCTGGAGTCCAGCCTCCCCACTTCCTCGGAACTCACTCCACCCAATATCCCCTCATTCCTTTATCTCCTCACGCTCTCTCTCTCAGGGTTAACAGGACTGGGCCTCTCCCTCTTAAGTGAAAGTATAGCTTTAAAAATGTGTATGAATGGGCATATGCATGTCTACTTTATTATATATGTAAAAATGAACTTATATTTCTAAACATATGAGCACATAATTTTTACATGTAAAATGTATAAAAATAGTTTTCTTCATCTATATTTAAAATAGAGAGAAAACTCTTAATATACCACGTCTCCAGTTACCACCCTAACCATTCACTTACCCTGTACTGCCAAGTTTTGGAAAAACTGTTTACACTGGCTGTCTCTGGTGTTACATCATTGCTCCCTCAAAGCATAACCTCAGTTGAGTCTGCTTTTACAAGGCTCACTAACAATCTATTTACTCCAAGAGGCGTTTTTGAAAAAAAAGATATTTTTATGTAATCAAAAGGCAGAGTGACAGAGAGTCAGTCTCTCTCTCTCTCTCTCTCTCTCTCTCTCTCTCACATACACACACACACATGCACACACACAAATACACACACAGAGACAAAGACAGAGACAGAGATCTATCTGCTGGTTCTCTTCTCAAATGACTGCAACAACCAGTTATGGGCCAGGCTGAAGCCAGGAGCCTAGAACTCCATCCAGGAGCCTGGAAATCCCACGTGGGTAGCTGGGGCCCAAGGACTTGGGCCATCTTTTGCTGCCTTCCCAGGTGCAGTAGCAGGGAGCTGGATCAGAAGTGTAGCAGCTGGGTCTTGACCTGGCCTTCTGGTCTAGAAAGCCGACTTTACCCACTGAACCAAAAATATTTCCCGCTCCACAAATGGCATTTTTAAGCCCCAATCTGTAGCGCAGTGAATACCACCAGCCCCCCCCTCCTTAAAATCCTCTGCCTTACCAGGGGTCTCTATTCTTCTGTCCGAGCTAGAGCTGTGGCCTCTCCTGCAGGGTGGTGAGGCAATGTGGAGAAGTTTCCTCCTTCCTGGTGCTTTACGACCTTGAACTTTACCCCTCTCCAGCCTGTATCAGGGCTGCTCAGTGTGGCTCACATTCAAGCAACATCCACATCTCCTAGGAGGCTGCTAATAGGGCAAATTCCTGGGCTGGATCGGGATTGCTGTGGACGTGGTAGGGGTCTGGAATCGGTGATTTAACACATTTTCCAGTTGATTCATGGGCATGCTAAAATCTTTGGGAGGCATTTCCCCGTTAAAATATCATACAGACATTTACAAATGTAGGAGATTGTACTGGTTGGTTACTGGAATTAAGGGGAATTCCAGCTTCGGAGAAAGCATTCGAAACTGGTTAGAATAGATGGCCTTTTCCACAGTCAAAGGATGTTAAACTCTCAAGAGGGATCCCCCTAGAGGATAACCCCAAGTCGCTAACCTTTCTCAGCCTCCCTGTGGAGGCTCCAAGGATATTGTTGTGGGCACCTGGAGATTCCTTGCTGTGTTCCCCAAGTTGAGCCACTTTAGCTAAAATAAAATGTATGGGGTCCAGGTCTTCAAAGTTTTGCTTGAATGCATAATTGTCAATGGGTTGGCCCCTGGAATATAATATACACACAAGCACAGGACAAATGCTTCCCCAAGGTATTCACAACCTTTTACAAGGGAATGCTTAGCTCAGGAAAGCTTCCTAATGTAGATGTATTTGTCAACACAATTAATACGTGATATGCTTATAATGGAAAATTCCAGTATCCAGGCAAAGAAAAAGAAATCAATCAGTTACACACTGCCGAGAGATCAGAGCCGCTGTGAAGTTAGTGGGACTAACATGTTTGAGTCGTTGTGTTTTAATCATTTATATCGTAAAGTTCGTGTTTTCCATGAAAAATTCAAAGGACGAAGAAGGATATCAATTGGAAAGTTCAAGTCACTGTCACCCACACACTCCTGACCAGTTCCATTCTTTGCAGGTATTAATATTAGTCACAGTTGCTCGTATTACGGTATCTGCTGTTTGTGCACATGTGTGTTTAACAGCTACGCAGTGTGATGTAAACGTCCGTACGAAAATGTATCATTTAGAAAGATGTACGGAATTGATCATGAGATGTAAATATTTCGAGTGTGCATTTATTCACTGAGGATTTTTGTCTATCAGTTCTTGTAGAAGGGCTTTATTTTTTTGAATGCTGACATGGAAGTGTTGTAGGCAGGATAGAATTGATGTAGGATAGAATTGATCAGGTTTGTGAGCTGGGAGTCCGCGTCTTCATCACTGTGTGACCTCATGCCCCTACCTGGCTACACCTGTGCGCCCACCTGCCAATCAGGGTAATTAACCACTCCCCTTTGGAAGTGGATTAAAGGCCTGGAACACAGTGGGCCCGGCTCCTTTTTCTTTTGCCCTGGACCCCCTTACTGCCCCGCACCTTCAGGCCACCCACCCCATGCTTCCTGGCCTGCACGTCCCTCCACGTGGCTGGCTCCTGGTGCTCAGTATGAACCCAGATTTCCCTTTCTTTCTTAGACAGGGCTCTCACCCTCCTATGCATTCCTCTCACTACATAAAAACCTTAAAACTTGTCATGCTGCCTCGTTTATTTGTGCCAGTATTCAGAATTCTTCTCTGAATATTAGGCAAGAACCCGCAGGCTTATTAATAGTCTGAATTTATAATAAGCACCCAGTAACATAAATGGCACCCCATACTCCGGTATTAGAAGGGCGTATCATCATTTCGTTAACCAGACCCATCGTAGTGAGCATGTAGAGTTTTTTTCTCAGTTTTGCTATACGTTTGTATGTGCAAGTCTGTATATGTGGTTTTTGTTTTGAAAAATAGATGCGTGCAGCCAGAGGTGAGAGCTGCCTTCTGGGTTCCCAGCAACTGGTTGGCGCTTTTCAACCCTGCCTGTAGACTTCTCACTCTGAGCTTTGCCTTGTAAGCCTTTCGGTTAGCTTATTGTTTTCTCCATCTACCATCCACCCCCTCTTTAGCCTCAGGGTTAAATGGTTACCTCTGCTTGGTTTGGACAAATGCCGTGAGCAGAGGCTGTTTGCACTGGGGCTGCTCCCAGTCAGGTAAAATAAAGACATCCCTGTGAGTGGGGTCTTCCAGGCAGCCACCAGATGGGGCAGAGGACGACAGTTGGGGACCGGACTTTGAGGGGGCTTCCAGCCCAGCCCACTCCCTGCAGTATCCGGCAAGCTACTGTTTTCACTGCGACCGTGTGTGCCCTGTTGCTCTCAAGGTTACCATGGGGATATAGAGAATGGGGGGAGTTCAGAATAAGCCCTTTAATAGGGCGCAAAGCTTGCTGTTCTTAACCAAGTGTTTTTCCTGAACAGTAACCTCCCAGCTTGCTAGGAGCCTTTGGTTAATTTCCAGAGTCCTGAAACTGTTGATGCTGACAGTTTTCTGGAGGCATTTTCAGAAGTCCTCACTCTGCTATTTTTTTAAAAACTTATTTATTTATTGGAAAGTCAGAGTTACAGAGAGAGAGGGAGAGCCAGAGAGAGAGGAAGATCTTCCATACACTGCTTCGCGCTCCAAATGGCTGCAGCCCTGGCCGAAGCCAAGAGCCAGGAACTCCATCTAGGTCTCCCACGTGGGTGCAGGGGTCCAAACACTTGGACCATCCTCTGCTGCTTTTCCCAAGCCATTAGCAAGGAGCTGGATTGGAAATGGAGCAGTCGGGACTCTAACTGACCCCCATATGGGATGTTGGTGTCGCTACGCCACAATGCCAGCCCCCTTACTCCATTATTTTTGTTTACCTATTCAAATTAGTCTCCAAGTATAGTCTATGTGTTGCATTTGGATGGTTTATCTTTTAATTCTCTGTCAACGTATAAGTATTTTCTCTTCTTTTTTCCTTGAAATTTATTTTTCTGATTACATCTCCATGGTGTGGTTTACCATGTTCCTTCGTCCCCTACATTTCCTTTAAATAGGCATTTTGATCTAAAGGCTTGATCATGTTCAAGTCTATTAGTTTGGCCAATACATTGGAATTGATCTTCTGTACTTCCTAATGTTGTATATTGGAAGGCCCATAATATGTGACTTTATCTTATTTTGTAATGCTATAGGCACTGAAGATAAATGTGAAACTCACAAAAGCTAAAAAAAAGTTCACATTTACTGACAAAATCATAGACATTTCCAACAGTATTTTACCAAATTTAAGTAAAATAAATAAGGAATAAAATTATACTTTCAAAGCCAATCTTTCCCCTTGGGGAAACAAAAAAAGTGCTTCTGACCTGTTGCTCCCTATATACAAGCACATATCCAGTAAATTGTTATAAGCTTTTCCAGAGAAAAAATCCCAACACAGGATTCCAGGATGTATATTAGCTTTTTACATCAGTGTTGTAAAACACCCCAAAACTGGTTGGAGGAATTGCTACCGGACCCCAAATCCAGGTGTGCTTGTCTGATAAGAAGAAAGCCAATCAGTGACACCAGGGTGGTAGAAGGAAGTAGTTTTTTTTGTAGTGCACGGGAACAAGGAGGCAGGCAGCTATCACTCAATTCTTGAACTCCTCAAGGAATTACGAGTGGTGGATCTCACAGACTCAAGAGGGGGTTGAGCCGTGTGTGCGTGTCTCTGATTTTTTTTTTTTTTTTTGGACAGGCAGAGTTAGACAGCCAGAGAGAGAGACAGAGAGAAAGGTCTTCCTTCTGCTAGTTCACTCCCCAAATGGTTGCAACAGCTGGAGCTGAGCTGATCTGAAGCCAGGAGCCAGGTGCTTCTTCCTGGTCTCCCATGCAGGTGCAGGGCCCAAGCACTTGGGCCATCCTCCACTGCCCTCCTGGGCCACAGCAGAGAGCTGGACTGGAAGAGGAGCAACTGGGACTAGAACCCAGCGCCCATATGGGATGCTGGTGCCACAGGTGGAGGATTAGCCAAGTGAGCTATGGCGCCGGCCCCTCTGATTGTTCCTTACTTCCTGTGGCCTTCCTGGGGTTGGGTCAGAAGTAAGAGGTGGGCTACAGCCCTTCTGGGGTCTATGCATAGCTTGGATATTCCTTTCTTTGATCAGAACTTGAAGTTCCTGCAAAGTATCTCAAAACAGAGTCTAGTGGTAGGATGTGAGCCACAGAGATGACAGCTGAATTCTGAGTCTTGCAATCCAGAGTCCTGCACAGCCAGCCCAACCCTTGTTCTATTCACTTAATTTAGTGAGTTAATATGTAATAAGGAGTTGGCTTGTAATCACCACAGAGAATACATAAGAACCTCAAGCTAAGGAGAGAGAGACTGGGGCCTGAAAAAGTCCCCACATCGAAGGCATTAGAGATGGAGGCTCGGTTTTATCAGACCAGCAACTGCTAGTGTTGGGCTCTAAAGTATTTCTGGTTTGTATTTGAGAAGACCACTGAACATGTTTCCATAACCCTGAGCACAGGCAAATCTATGCAGTGTGTTCAGTATCATCTTGCTAAGTTATCAGTACAAGCTAGCACAGATTCCAAAGAAATCAAACCATTGGGAGCACAGTTAATAAGGGGGAAACGTGTGTGGGTAACTGGAGGGCTGCTTGCTTGCTTTGCAAGAGGAGCTGGGATCTTCAACTTCATTTCCCTGTGGTATTTGGAATGGCAGATGGTGTGATAGCTGAGCAAAGAAGTCACTAGCACAATAAGGTCTTTTTCATCCGTAGTCTTTGCCTTATTGTATTCAAAGTATGCCCCTGCCTCCTGTGCTTCCTGCGTTTCTCAAAAAAGCAATGCTTGATTCTTTCCAAAATGGCCAGAGAAGGAATGAGGCAGGAAATGTCTCTTCAGCACTGCCCCACTCACTCTTGACATGGACTTGCGGCGCCGGCACACCGGGTTCTAGTCCCGGTCGGGGCACCGATCCTGTCCCGATTGCCCCTCTTCCAGGCCAGCTCTCTGCGTGGCCAGGGAGTGCAGTGGAGGATGGCCCAAGTCCTTGGGCCCTGCACCCCATGGGAGACCAGGAGAAGCACCTGGCTCCTGCCATCGGATCAGCGTGATGCGCAGGTCGCAGCACGCCTACCGCGGCGGCCATTGGAGGGTGAACCAACGGCAAAGGAAGACCTTTCTCTCTGTCTCTTTCTCTCACTATCCACTCTGCCTGTCAAAAAAAAAAAAAAAAAAAGGCTACAGCCAGAATCAGAGTTCTTGAGATGTCAACCCATAAAATTCACCCATAGCTTGTGCATCTATTTGTTAATACAACGTCCACAAACAACCATCCCAAACCATGCATCTTAGCCATTGCATTGGATTGGAGCCACTTCTGCAGTGGACCATGGCAGTGAGCAAGTGGTACAATTGATTAGCATTGGTTGCATTGCCTGAAGTGTTAAATGGATGAAGTTTAAACGGGGAAACTACCCAGTAAGAAAGTTTTATGTTTAGATGAAGTCGATCCATACACATAAATCTCTTTCTGTGTAGAACTAAAATTATGTTAAAGGGGGCTGGCGCTGTGGCGCAGTGGGTTAACGCCCTGGCCTGAAGCGCCGGCATTCCATATGGGCGCTGGTTTGAGACCCGGCTGCTCCACTTCCAATCCAGCTCTCTGCTATGGCCTGGAAAAGCAGTGGAAGATGGCCCAAGTCCTTGGGCCCCTGAACCCACATGGGAGACCCGGAAGAAGCTCCTGGCTCCTGGCTTCGGATCAGTGCAGTTCCAGCTGTTGCGGCCATTTGGGGAGTGAACCAGTGGATGGAAGACCTCTCTCTCTCTCTCTCTTCCTCTCTCTCTGTCTCTCTCTCTCTGCCTCTCCTCTCAATGTGTAACTTTGACTTGCAAAAAAAAAAAAAAAAGAACTAGAATTATGGGCAGTTTTTAACTTTGAGCCATACGTGTGCCTCCATGTTGCTGTGACTCTCTGTAGAAAAATTTGTATGCACTGCATATAGTTTCACTGATGCTAAAAGAGTTCAGTAATTGATATGTTTTGTTCCCTGTCAAACAGACTTCCCTAGGGTGAGCAGTTAGCGTGGGGTGGTTAAGGTGCCGGTAAAAACGTCTGACTCCCACATCAGAGTTTCTGGGTTCAGTTCCTAACTCCAGTTCCCAATTCTAGCTTCCTGCAAATGCTGACTCTGGGAGGCAGCACATGATGGGCCGAGGACTTGGGAGCCTGCTGGGAGACCCAGTGGAGTTTCAGGATTCTGCCTGGGCCTGGCCTACCTCTGGCTGTTGTTGGCATTTGTGGAGTGAAGTAGCAGATGGAACAACTCTCTCTTTCTTTCTCTGCTTCCATCATTCTGCCTTTCAAGGAGATGAAAATAAACAAACATTTAAATAAACAAATAATTTTGAAAAGCTCCCTCTGCCCTGATTATCATTAGGTAAGTGACCTTGAAGATAATTTTAGTTCTACACAGAAAGAGATTTATGTGTACGGATCGACTTCACCTAAACCTAAAACTTTCTTACTGGGTAGTTTTTCCTTTTTGAACTTCGTTGTGCCACAATGCTGGCCCCTGACATGACATTTTAAAATTGTAGTAAAATATACCTAACATAAAATTCACTAATTTAACCATTTTAAGTGTGAAGTTCACTGGTATTAAGTGCATTCAAACTGTTGTGCAGCCATCACCACCATCCATCCCCAGAAATTTTTCTATCTTGCAAGATAGAAATTCTTTACCCAATAAAAAATAACTGCCCAATTCCCTCTCCTTCCAGCTCTCGGCAACTGCCATTCTACTTTTCTATGGACTTGACTGTTCAAGATATCTCATGAAAGTGGAATCATCAATTCCTTGTCCTTTGTCACTGGCTTTTTTTTTTATTATTTTTTTTTATTTTTTATTTATTTCATAAATGTGAATTTACAAAGTGCAACTTTTGTATTGTTGTGGCTTCCCCCCCACAACCTCCCTCCCTCCCGTGGCCCTCCCCTCTCCCTCTCCCATCCCACCCTTTATCGAGTTTCATTTTCAATTACCTTCATATACTGAAGATCAACTTAGTATGTACTAAGCAAGGATTTCAACAGGCTGCACTCACACAACCGCACAAGGTATAGGGTATTGTTCGACTAGCAGTGTTTTTAAGTTTCATAGTAAAACACATCAAGGACAGAGATCCTACGTGGGGAGCATGTGCCCAGTGACTCCCGTTGTTGATTTAACAATTGGCACTCTTATTTGTGACGTCAGCAATCACCCGGGACTCTTGCTATGAGCTGTCTAGGCTATGGAAGTCCCTTGAGTTCACCGACTCTGAACTTGTTTAGTCAAGGCCATGTCACAGTGGAGGTTCCTTCCTCCCTTCAGAGAAAGGCGCCTCTCTCCTTGATGGCCTGTTCCTTCTGCTGGGGTCTTGTTCACCAGGGTCTTTCATTTAGATTGTTTTTTGTCACTGGCTTATTTCATGTAGCATAATGTCTTCATAATTCATCCTTGTTGTAGCAGATGTCAGAATGTGTTCTTTGGAAGGCTGAGTAGTATTTCATTGTAGACAAATACCATGTGCTGTTGACCTGTGTATCCCAGGAGGAACATTTGGGTTACTTCCACTTCCTGGTTATTGTGAATAATGCTGCTGCGGTCATTGGTGTGCCAATGTTCATGTCCCTGCTTTCAATTCTTTTTGTTCTACACTCACAGGTGGAATTGCTGGGTCACATGTTGATTCTATGGTTAATAGTTTGTGGAACTGCTATACTATTTTCCATAATGGTTGTACCATCTTCCATTCCCATCAGCAGTCCATAAGTGTTCCAGTTTCTCCATGTATTTGCCAATACTTTATATTTTTTGTAATGAGTATCCTTATTGGTGTGAAGTGGTGTCTCACTGTAGTTTTTGTTTTTTGTCTAATAATTGATGATATGTTTATTGGAGAAATATCTATTAAGTCCATTGTCCATTTTATAAATAATTTTTTTGATTTTTATTTGAGATGCATAGAAGCAGAGAGTGAGAGAGAGACAGGCAGAAACAAAAAGCCGATCTACTCCCCAAGTGCTCACAGTAGGTAGAACTGAGTCAGTCCTAACCTGGGAGGCAGGAACTCAAGCTATGTCTCTCCCTTGTGAGGCAGGAGCTCAGCTACTTAAGACATTGCCTGCTGCTTACCAGAGCCTGCATTGGCAGGAAACCGGAATTGGGAGCTTGAGTTGGAATCGACTGGGTAAAGGCATCTTAATTGGTCTTTAAACATAGGTAAAACACAGGCTTCCTGCCCCGTGCCCTTTAGTTTGATTAGGTTGGTTGTTGTTGCTGAGTTGTAGACGTCCTTTATGTAGTCTAGGTATCAGCCCTTATCCAATCTCTTCTTTTCTGTGTTGCCTTTTCACTCTACTGATAGTATACTTTGATGCAGCCCAGTTCATTTTTGATGCGGTCCAATTGTTAAATTTGTTTCCTGTGCCTTTGGTGTCATATCCAAGAAATGATGAGTGCAGTACATTGTCCCTCTACCCCCTTTATAACTTTCTTTCTAAACTCATCTGTGCATATTGGCATATCTTTCCACTTTAGCTCCTATAGCTTCTTACTACTTTCCTTTTACTTTTTAAATTTTCATTTTATTTGAAAGTCAAAGAGACAGAGAGATCATCCATTCACTGGTTCACTCCCCAGATGCCTACAACAGCCAGGGCTGGGCCAGGCTGAACCCAGGAGCTAGAACTTCAGTCTTGGTCTCAGTCTTGGGTGGCTGGGATCCAAGTACTTGAGCTGTCATTTGTTGCCTCCCCGGGTGCACATTAACAGGAAGTTGGATCAGAAGCAGAGGAGCCAGGACTTGAATGAGGTATTCAGATATGGGATACAGGTAGCCCAAGAATCCAATTAGCTGCTGTGCCAAATGCCCACTGCTTCTTACACTTGTATCATTTGCAGAGTATTTCTTAATATGGATGTTTTTATTTATCGTATTGATGGACATTTAGGTAGAGTTCATTGTTTCCTTTTACATGTGTCTATATTAAGCATCAACAAAAAATCCAGAAAGGTCATGCACTGGAGTTTTGGAAGTGATGACCTCAGGGCAGTAGGATTAGATATACTTTGTCTTTTCTTTCATCTACATTGTCCAATTTTCAATAATAGGTATGTTATTCAATAAAGGCACAAACTTATCAATAAATAGACATGACATCTTTTGTTTCACCAGTTTCACTCTGGAGAGTTTATTAAAAAAAAATTGTTCTCTGTAAGAAAAACTCAGCATCTCATCAGAGTAATTCATGTCATTGCTAACGTTCTAGGATCATTTAGAAATAAAGTTAGTATTCAAATAGTAGACTGGTTGGATACAATTGCTTATATTATTACAATTTTTACATTATTATGTGGACAGAAAATTAAATTATCAGAACATGTAAAGTTTGAAAAAACACTAGTGAGGACCAGAATTTCTACTAGGGGATTAATGTAGGCCCAGGATTTTTAGACTTTTGTATCAAGGCCAAGATAGTTTAGACTTTGTGATCCGTGTGGTCTGTGTTACTACAACTCTGCCTTTGTAGAGGACGAGCAGCCTTAAATGACTGGGTGTGGCCTGGTTTGGCCTTTAGGCCAAGGATCACTGATCCCATCAGAACACCTGGATGAGGCCTATGGAACAGGAAACTGGAGGCGGGAGGCCAGATCATTCTCTCTACACTTTCCTTGATGTTATTTTAAATCATATTTACATGAAATTGTGTGAATGGTGTAATCTGCCTTATATAAACTTGTCTCTTTGCAAAGGTTTCTTGACCATAAGATGGAAATGAATCCTTCGTTGAAGATACCCCTAGCTTTGATCATGTGCTCATTGCCATGAGTGTCAGGGGTATGGCACTAGCTGTCCTATGTTCTTTCCTAGGAGAAGAAAATGTGATTGCTGTGCCTCTGGGAAGTCGGAGTGTGAGAATTACAGTGAAAGGACCTGCTCATCTCTGTAAGTGGAATTTGGTTTTAACAGTTTTTATTTCAGATCATGCAGTGTGCTGAGTACTTTACCTATGGGAGGGTCTTCAAAAAGCTCAAGAAAAATGCATATTATGAAAAGAAAACTACAAAAGTTTGTGGAAAGAATAAAAAGACCTAAGCAGATAGAAAAACATCCCATGTTCATGGATCAGAAGACTTAACATGGTTAATTACAGTTTAAAAAAAAATAAACAAAGCATTGAATGAATTTAGCCTGTGACTATGAAATAGTCTATCACTGGGGAAACTGCACAGTAATTTTTTTAATTCTTCCATGAGAGAATAAGTCAAATTTTATGTGAAATAAGATATTTTTATGTGGAGCAAACTAGGATTCAGGAATCTTTTGGAGATGACAGCAAATTGGAGGGGAAAAAAACCTCAAGAGAATTTAAACTGCAGAAGCTCATTGGTGGCAGTGGCTGAGCAGAGAGGCTAGCCATAGTGGTCAGCACATCACCATGTCCAGTCTGCAGGGCACTGAAAGTAGACCCAGGTTTCCCAGAACACCAAGCATTTGAAATGAAGGAGGATGGCAGCCGTATCATTCTTTGGCAAAGTGGTGTGGCATCTACTCCGTGTTAGTTTTTCCGATTCCTGGAAACTAAAGGAACTGGAATCGCCTGTTTCTTTCTTGGCCTCCCAGTGGCAACGGGCAGGACTTTCTTAGTTGTAGTCAGAAGAAAATAGGTGTTTGCCTGATGAGCCCCTTGCCTTGGAGACACCTGCAGGCTCATCTAACTCTGTCCACAGAAAGTTCAAGGCTCTGTCTACAGCTATTTACAGCCACACAAATCAGAGCCCACTGAACCAAAGTGCTGTCTGTTTGCCCTTTTCTCCCTACCTGGGCCACTATCTTAGATTTTTAAAGTCATAAGAATTTCTCAAGGCCAGAAGCATCTCAGTAGTCTCACATTTTTATTAGCTTGTAAGTGGATACATGATTGGATAACTTAAATCTAGAGCCAGTAGTCTAGCCAAAAATGTCCTTTGAAAAAAGTTTATGGCAAAAAATGTTTAAGGTCATTATCAAATTAAAATCTTAAACAAAAAATTCTATAGAGTATTATGATCTAAGTTAGCAGAACGAGAAAATATCTTTGTGACTCTGAAAATGAATGATTATGCAAAGTTCTTTTTACCCTTAAGTATATATGTGAATTAAGACTAAAAGAGTGACTGATTTTTTTAAACAAAATTACTAAAATGCTTACAACCATAAAATAGCCATTTTGTCTGAGGTTTTCTTTGTGATGAAGCGTCAGAATACTTATTAAACTTCTTTTATAAAGGTTTGAAAGCCCATAGCTGTTGATGAGATTTACACTTGACATTTGGAAATAGGTAAAAAAAAATCCAAATTTTATGAATCATTTGAGTAGTCACACTGTAAGATATTTAGGATTCAGAAATATGAAGTACTGAATATCCATAGTAGCATTATTGGTAATAACTATCAAGTGGAAACAACCCAAATATCCACCAAAGGTTGAGTGAATAAACAGAATGATTATATGTGGAATATTATTTGGCTTCAACAGGAATGGAATACTGATATGTGCTGCCATATGAGTGATTCTTAAAAACACGCCAGGTGAAAGAAGCCAGTCACAAAAGCCCACAGCACACAGGGCTCCTTTTGTGGGAAATGACCTTAATAAGCAGATCTACAGAGATGGAAGGGAGATTGGTAGTTACATGGCTCCTGGGTATGGGCTTCTTTCAGGGGTGACAAAAATAATCTAACCTTAGACCCAGTAGTGCGTCCCTTCAAAAATCATTGTGATGGCCTTGCTCTGTGAATATACTGCAGTCATTAAAATATATGTTTTGAGTAGGTGAATTGTGTAGCCCGTGAAATGCATATCAAAATGCTCGTTAAGTTGAAGAAGCAGGCTACATGAACAGTAAATAGAATTAAGTGAAGGGGAATAATTATTCCTTGACACGTATGTATGTCCTGGAATCGTAAACATAACTTGATATGCGAGACTCCTCTTTTTCCAAGAACAAGGCTCAAAAATGTTCCCATTTCTCCCAAAGTGGCAGCTCTGTTGCTTAGACCATTTCCCCTCCCAAAGAATCTCACAGTTGGCCCTGGAAGTGTTTCAGAGTTGTCCTTCTGCACTGGCTTCATCTACAAAGGATTTCGTTTACATTTCTGAATATCTAAATATAGAAGCAGCTTTGGTGTCTTGATTTATACAACCGTTTGCTTAATATTTATTTGGAGAAAAGATACACTTCTGAAATAAAACTTACTTTATCATTATAAATCATCCTTTTAAGGTTTATAGTAACTACAACTCCCCAGGAGGCTGCATGACTAAGCGCTGAGAACACCCACTCATGTTAATGTCAGTCTCTTTGTTTGTGGAATAGAATTTAGTTATGGCATGTGTGTCTTGTGTACTGCCTAGAAGGGTTTAGATCCAAGCCTGGCCACAACATGACGGGGTGCACACACACACACCCCCATTTTCCAGTACTGCATCCTTTCAGAACCGGAAACCGTAAGAGGATCCCTGCACAAAATATTTTATAGTAGCAACATTTCAGCATGACATGTGTTTGACTAGCAATCAACATTTTCTCCATCACTGTAACAAAATACCTGCCGCAGGCTAACTTTATACAGGAAAGAGGAGGATTTAGCTCATACTTCTGGAAGTTCAGAATCCAAGAGCACATGGGTCCATTGGTTAGGCCCTTCCACGAGGGCCCAACAGCAGATGGCATCAAGTGATGGCAGGATTGTGCCATCACGTCTTGGACCAGGAAGCTGGAGGCAAGGGGGATGTGAGGAGACCTGAGCTCACTCCTTTCATAACAACCTTTTTTCGGTATCTACCAAGGGGTTGCACAGAACCTACCTCATGCCTCTAGTGACCTAAGGGCTCCCTACTAGGTCCCACCCCTCAAAGGCTCTACCACCTCCAATACCACCACCCAGGTCCCAGTCCTCTAATCTCATGGGCCTCCTAGGGATGCCCAAACCACAGCAAAATGGATCCCTGCAGAAGATTTGATTGTAGCAAACTCCAGCATTAAATGTATTTGATGAGCAATAAACTTGAGAAACCAAGATGCCGTAAACTAAACGCCTTCATTATCAGTTGGAAGAATACTTGTTTCTTCAAAGTCCTCTCTGATGGCCACATACAGAGGTGTGCAAGCATGAATGATGCACATAGTGACCGATTGAAGGAAATTGATGCCAAATTAAACAAACATATAAAAAAACAGCTCTACTGTAAGCATTAAATTTGATGTAGTTATAAGGACACTATCAGTGCTGACTACTCATTGCCTGTTTACTTACCAGTATCTTCATGACATTTAAGGTTGAAGGAATCTTCCCTGAGATGATTACCCCAGCCCTGCCTCGTTTGAAAGAATCTTAAGCTGATACTTCTCAATGCCAGTCCTTCAACTAAAGGCAATGAGAAACATCCATCCTCTATCTAGCCATCATTTATTTTTAAAATAAATAGCATAGATTAAAATATGTAAAGGCAGGGCCAGCACTGTGGCATAGAGGGTAAAGTAGCCATTTGTAGTGCTGGCATCCCATATGGGCACTGGTTTGAGTCCCTGTTGCTCCACTTCCAATCCAGCTGTCTCTGCTGTGGCCTGGGAAAGCAGTAGAAGATGGCCCCAGTCCTTGGGCCCCTGCACCAGCATGGGAGACCCAGAAGAAGCTCCTGGCTCCTGGCTTTGGATCGGCGCAGCTCCAGCCGTTGCAACTATCTGAGGAGTGAACCAGCAGACAGGAGACCTTTCTCTCTCTCTCTTCCTCTGCCTCTCTGTAACTCTGCCTTTCAAATAATTAAATAAAAGCTTTAAAAAATATATGTAAAGGCATCTTTCCAGAGATGAGTGTGAAATTTGAAGATACAAGGAAATCTTGAGTTCTGATCCTGTTTTTTCATAGTTATAAAAGAATTATTATTTTTATTTATTTCGTTGAAAGGCAGAGTGTCAGAGAGAGGAAGAGACAGAGACAGAGAGATCTTCCATCTCCTGGTTCACTAACCATGTGGCCTTAACCACTGGAGCTGGGCCAGGCAGAAGCCAGGAGCATGGAGCTCCATCTGGGTCTCCCATATGGGTGGCAAGGACCCTAGCACTTGGGCTGTCTTCCGATACCTTCCCAGGTGCATTAGCAGGGAGTTTGAACCAACACTCTTATATGGGATGCCAGCATTGTAGGCAGCAGTCTAACTGACTGCACCATAATGCTAGCCCCTTCTTCGCCTATTTTGAGGGTCCCCATTATATGTTTCCCAACACTTCATCCTCTCCACCCAGTCTTAAGCCTGGCGTGGAGGAAGAAATTGGGAAGTGGACAGCAAAAAAGACTCATTCTCCCTTCCCTTAGTAGTGATGGGGTCTCCCAAGTACTAGCCACTTTGCAGCAGAAACCAAAGAGGTTCTCAAGCTGTGAGAACCAAAGGTCTTTCCTGTGCAGCTGTCACTGGTGGTGAACCCTGGGGGCTGCGGTCAGTGCAGGGTAATGGTGGAAATCCACAGAAACGTCATACACGTATCTCCAAGTCAACACATCAGTTGAATTGTTTATTGAAAGCCCACAAATACCTTTTCTGTCATTTATTTTAAGAGATACTTAAAATACGTAAGATACTGAAAATAAAAATAAGAGATACTTAGCACTTCTGCACTAAGTAGAAGCAAGTTGGCCCCCAATAAGAAAGGACAATTTGTGAAGAACTACATTGGGCTTCACCTCTCTTTGGCAAATGACTTTGTCAATCTCCGTGAGCAGACTTGTTGGTATCTATCACTCCACCTGCACCAGGTGGCTTCACCTGTGTTTAGTCACTCACTTTTGACTTTGCTTATTTATATGCACATCAGAGGTCAAAGCACCTGCTCCCTCCTCCTAGACCTGCAAACAGTGCTTGAGCCCTAGACAACTGGAGGCCTTTTGAAATGACTAAAATAAAGATAGTATATGAGAAACATACAGTTCAGTGCAGAAGAATCGTTTGGGTAATTCATACATACCTGAAAGTTGAGTTTGCTAGTTGCATTTTTGTCTCCACATCACTGAAAATCTTAAACACACTTGAAATAACGGAATAAACTCAACATTGAATGTAAAACACAACACCAATGTACGGAGTGTTTTCCTTGTTCCTCCTTCATCCCAAATGACCTTCCCAGATCAAACCCTGTGTCCTAGTCCATCATCTAGGGGGTTAGCACAGTGATGAAACCATTACTATCCCCCCCCCCCCAACACAGCCACGGAATCCATTGCACTCTACTTGAACATAAACAAGTTGCTTTAGATCAACTCTCCATTGAGAGACTTGGTGTTGTGTATACCTGCTGTGAGGATGGATTATGTCCAGCTTCCTGGTGTTTTTTTTAATATTTTATTTATTTATTTGAAAATCAGAATTACACAAAGAGAGAAGGAGAGAGAGAGAGAGAGAGAGAGAGAGAGAGGTCTTCCATCCACTGGTTCACTCCCCAACTGGACGCAACAGCTGGAGCTGCACAGATCTGAAGCCAGGAGCCAGGAGTTTCTTCCAGGTCTTCCATGTGGGTGCAGGGGCCCAAGGACTTGGACCATCTTCTATCACTTTCCCAGGTCATAGCAGAGAGCTGGATCAGAAGTGCAGCAGCCAGGACTCAAACTTGTGCCCATATGGGATGCCAGCACTACAGGTGGCAGCTTTACCTGCTACACCACAGCGCCGGCCCTAGCCTGGTGTGTTTTGATATTATCTTGATGCGCCCTGCTTTTTCTCCTCTACTTCTGAGCATCAGTCCATCCAGGGCAGGACCCACTTCTCTCCAGTTCCCCATCTCATTTTTTTTTTTTTTTACTGACAACTCACTTTACAACACTCAGTTTTATATCTTCATTGGAACTAGGAAATGAATTTAATCTCACACTTTCCAAAAATCCACCGTGGTCATGGAGATCAGGGCCAACGTGGTGGGGATTTTGTGTGCCTGGAAGTAGCCAGCTCTATTCTTTGACCGCTAATGACTACTCCAGATCATGTCACTCATGTACAGCCTTTGAATTTTCCCAGAAAAGTTCCCAGCCAGCCTGCGAGGAATAATCGGAGATGTCTCCGGATGCCTGGAAGCAGTCTGTCCAGAGCAGGCGAGCTCCTGCAGCTGCTGCAGCGGCAGAGAAAAAAAATGCAGCAAATGAAAACCACTAGAAAACGCTAGAAGCCTAGGGACTGGTGCTTCCTCATGCTGGCCCTTCTTGCCTTGTTTTTATAGCTTCCCATTTTTAAGTTGGAAACCAGATAGAGTTTGGGTTCTGCTGTGGCCTTTGTCCATGAGAATTGACTGTTACACCACCACTGGATCAAGTGTGGGTTTCAGGGGAGAGTTGGACATAGGGCATTGATTTCTTTGAGTCCTTATTTTAGAAATAAGGCCGTGAATAGCAAGGCAGTGAGTTAGAGAAAGAGGTGGGCCAGAAATGCAGGTGTTCCACCACCTAGCCATATGTATGTGTACTTATATGTATATACATATATGTTTACCATATATATATACTTCTTTTTTAATATATATATATACATGCACACACATATCCTCTCTCTTTAAGGTAAACAAATTTCATGTATTTCATATATACAGATTTAGGAACATAGTGATACTTCCCACCCCACCCTCCTTCCTGCCCACACTCCCACCGTTCCTCCTCCTTCCTCTTGTTCCCTCTCTTGAATTTTACAATGATCTACTTTCAGTTTACTTTATACTCATGGGATTAATCCTACACTAAGTAAAGAGTCCAGCAAATAGTAAGAACGTATCCTCTTTTAACCTCTGACCATATCTGCTTAGTATGCTCTCTTTCCAAAGAAAAGAAAAAAGGAAGAAAGAAATCATTTAGATGAAATAGAAATGCTATTTTGCTCAAATTGTGCAGTTTTCTGTAGATTTTAAAAGCCCTGCAGTTCTTATAAAAGCAAGCTCCAATAAAAGGATAGCATGCACAAGGGAGAGCTGGTTTTGCCCAAATCAAAGACCAAGCATAAGATCTTCCAAAAAGGTAGTAAAGTGAGTAAATTTAGCTTTACTTTGAGTATTAAACAATTGTGAGAACTCTAAGAAAGAAAACTTTTCTCTTTATACCTTTGCTGGCACCTTTGTTTGGAAAACTAAGCACCTGGCATATTTCCTCTAGCAACGTGAATCAATGAGTGTAGACTGAGTGGGTGTTATGTTATTGTGCTGGTGCCTTACGGTGCCCTCACACTTGGCAAATTGTCTCTTGAGATAGAAAGCCATTGGGGGCTGGCGCCGTGGCTCAATAGGCTAATCCTCCGCCTTGCAGCACCGGCACACCGGGTTCTAGTCCCGGTCAGGGCACCGGATTCTGTCCCGATTGCCCCTCTTCCAGGCCAGCTCTCTGCTGTGGCCAGGGAGTGCAATGGAGGATGGCTCAAGTGCTTGGGCCCTGCACCCCATGGGAGACCAGGAGAAGCACCTGGCTCCTGCCTTGGGATTAGCGCGGTGCGCCGGCCGCAGCGGCCATTGGAGGGTGAACCAACGGTAAAGGAAGACCTTTCTCTCTGTGTCTCTCTCGCTATTCACTCTGCCTGTCAAAATAAATTGAAAAAAATAAAAACCATTGGGATCCTTTTCTAACTTAAATTTTATTTTTACATCGTAGTCATAGAATCCAAAACACTTCAAGGAAGCAAAGGAGAACACAGCTTTAGTAGTCCCGGCGTCTTCGTGATAGAAAACACAACGGTTGAGTTTCAGAAGGGCTCGGAGAGGCAAACCTTCAAGATTGCAGGGCCTCTGATGGCTGATTTCATCTTCAAGGTAGGATGCTTCTCTTCATAAACTCCATGAATCTGTAGCCCAGAGCAGCTTGGTTTTAAAATGAGTTTGTCCATCAGGAGATCATCAGTCAGTGTTTTTATTGAGAGCATGGGTGATGGATATTTCCGTCTTGGAAGCCCATGCCTAAAACCCGTTTATCTCTTTCAAGTGTCTGCTCCTAAGCTCTAATAGTTAAGAAACAACCTTTGTTTCTACAGGGGAAACACTGGTTTTGTATTTATAGCTCCCAGTTGCTGTGTTTGGTTTTAAACCTCTGGATGGAGTTGGTGGAAATGGCCAATGGTTAAATGACCCTGTTTCGAACTAGCAGTGTACCCTTGCGTGTCTTTTTTATCTTTGCAAAGGAGCGGAGAGGAACTCACTCCCTATCTTCCTTTACAAGGGATTGTTCCTTCCACCTTAAACTGTGCTGTCTTCACAGTGGCTGGCTCAGACCAGGGTTTCCTTCCCCAGATAATGTTTTATGGTTGGCACCTGTCATAAGGTCTATTTCAGAAGAACTTCTGCTCTCTGGAACCAGGAACCTGTGTCCCTTCTCTGGGTAAACCTGGCGTATCTTCCCTCACTCAGAGAATGTGTATGATGGTGACCAAGTATTTTCTTTTTATTTTTCACCTAGAAACCTTTTACTTAAGGTATGTAAACGTCATGCATTTCACATATACAAATTTAAGAACATAGTGGTTCTTCACTGTCCCGCCCTCCCACCTGCACTCTCACCCTTTTTCCTCTCCTATATCCATTCTTACCTTTTACAAATATCTATTTTCAATAAACTTTATGCACATAAGATGAACCCTACACTAAGTAAAGAGTTCAACAAATAATATGGAAAAAAACCTGTTCCTCAACAGTCAAGACAATGGCTGTTCAAAATTATCACAACCCAAAGTGTCAACTTTACTCCTATAGATTAACTGTTCAGTACTCCATTAGTTACCACAGATCAGGGAAAACACATGGTATTTGTCATTTAGGGACTGGCTTATTTCACTAAGTATAATGGTTTCCAGTTGCACCTATTTTGTTGCAAATGACAGGATTTCATTTTTTTTTATTTTACCGCTATGTAGTATTCCATGGTGTACATATACCATAATGTTGATGGACATCTGGGTTGATTCCATATCTTAACTATTGTGAATTGAGCTACAATAGACATGGGGTTACAGATAAATCTTTCATATGCTGCTGATTTCATTTTCTTTGGGTAAATTCCCAGGAGTGGAATCGGTGGGTCATATGGTGGATCTATATTCAGTTTTCTGAGATATCTCCATACCGTCTTCCACAATGGCTGTACCAGTTTACGTTCCCACCAACAGTGGATTAGGGTACCTTTTCCCCCACATCCTCATCAGCGTTTGTTGTCTGGTGATTTCTGTATGAGAGCCATTCTAACTGGGGTGAAGAGAAATCTCATTGTGGTTTTGATTTGCATTTCCCTGATGGCTTGAGATCCTGAGCATTTTTTCATGTGTCTGTTGGCCATTTGAATTTCTTCTTTTGAAAAATGTCTTTTTTGCCCATTTTTGCTGCTGTTGAGATTCTTGAGCTCTTAATAAATTCTGCATATTAATCCTTTCTCGGTTGCATGGTTTGCAGATATTTTCTCCCATTCTGTTGGGTGTCTCTTCACTTTGCTGAGTGTTTCTTTTGCAGTCCAGAAGCTTCTCAGCTTGATGGAATCCCATTTGTCAATTTCGGCTTGTGCTTCTGGGGTCTTTTCCAAGAAGTTTTTGTCTTGCAGGGTTTCCCCTATGTTTTCTAATATTGGGTGGTATTGGATGGTATTGGAGGGGAGATTTAGGTCTTTGATCCATTTTGAGTGGATTTTTGTGTAAGGTGTAAGGTAGGGGTCTCGCTTCATACTTCTGCATGTGTAGATCCAGTTTTCCCAGGGCCATTTGTTGAACAGACTGTCCTTGTACCAGGCATTGATTTTAGCTGCTTTGTCAAAGATAAGTTGGTTGTAGATGCGTGGGTTGATTTCTGGAGTTTCCGTTCTGTTTCAGTGGTCTATCCATATGTTTTTCTCCGATACCAGGCTGTCTTTATTATAACTGCCCTGTAGTATATCCTGAAATCTGGTATTATGATGCCTCTGGCATGGTTTTTGTTGTATAAGATTTTTCCATTTTTTGGTGTCATCTTCTATTTCTTTCTTTAATGTTTCATAATTTTCGTTGTAGAGATCTTTGATGTCCTTGGTTAAATTTATTCTAAGATATTTAATTTTTTGTAGCTATTGTGAATGGGGTTGATCTTAGCAGTTCTTTCTCAGCTGTGACATTGTCTGTGTATACAACGGCTGTTGATTTTTGTGTGTTGATTTTGTATCCTGCCACTTTACCAAACTCTTTTATGAGTTCAAGTAGTCTCTTAGTGGAGTCTTTTGGGTTCCCTATATATAGAATCATGTCATCTGCAAATAGGGATAGTTTGACTTCCTCATTCACAATTTGTATCCCTTCAATTTCTTTTTCTTGTGTGTTGCTCTGGCTAACACTTCCAGGACTGTACTGAATAGCAATGGTGAGAGTGGGCATCCTTGTCTCGTTCCAAATCTTAGTGGGAATGCTTCCAACTTTTCCCCTTTCAGAAAGATGCTGGCTGTGGGTTTGTCATAAATTGCCTTGATTGTGTTGAGGAATGTTCCTTCCATACCCAATTTGCTTAAGATTTTCATTATGAGCAGATGTTTTATTTTATCAAATTCTTTCTCTGCATCTATTCAATAATTCTTTAGTTTGTTAATGTTATTGATTTGTGAGTTTTGAACCATCCCTGCATATCAGGGATAAATCCCACGTGGTCCAGGTGAATGATATTTCTGATGTGTTATTGGAGTCAGTTGGCTAGTATTTTTGTGTTTATGTTCATCAGGGAAATTGGTGACCAAATATTTTCAATGTGACACGATCTGAAACTTCTCTGATAAATTTGAAAATGCCTAAGAATTGAAAAGAATGATATGTAGTCAGGTGTTTTTGCCCTATCTCTTTTCTCACAAACTAATTCCAAAATGAAAATGAAAGAAAGAAAATAGGCCCAACTGCCAGAAATAATTTTAAATTTTTTGAAAAGTTTTTTATTTGAGAGGCAGAGATAAAGAGAGACAGATAGACACAGAGAGCTCCCACCGTTGGTTCACTCCCCAAATGACCAAGGCTGGGTCCAGGGCTGCAACCAGAAACTTAATCTAGATCTTCCATGTGGGTGGCAGGGACCCAACTGCCTCTTTTTTTTTTTTTTTTTTAAGATTTTATTTATTTATTTATTTATTTGAGAGGTAGAGTTTTAGACAGAGAGAGGGAAAGACAGAGAGAGAGAGGTCTTCCTTCTACTGGTTTACTTCCCAAATGGCTGCAACAACCAGAGCTGGGCTGATCTGATGCCAGGAGCCAGGAATTTCTTCTGGGTCTCCCACATGGGTGTAGGGGCCCAAGCACCTGGACCATCTTCCACTGCTTTCCCAGGCCATAGCAGAGAGCTGGACTGGAAGAGGAGCAGCTGAGACTCAAACTGGTGCCAATATGGGATGCCTGTGGAGGCCCAGTCCACTAGGCCCAACTAGGACTAGCGCCAGCCCCTAGGACCCAACTACTTGAGCCATCGCCTGAGTCTACATTAGCAAGAAGCTGGAATCAAGAGTCAGAACCAGGAATCAAAACCAAGCACTCTGATATGGGACCTGAACATCTTAACTGGCATCTTAACTGCTCACTCTGGACAGTTTTGTATATGGAAAGAAAAAGGGGAAAAAAAAAACCTCAATACCTTCAAAATCACTGTGTTCCACATATTAACTTGCCGAAGAGTGTTTCATTAAGCCGTGAGTCCTGCCAGCAGAGTTACTAACTGATCCAAATTTCTCAGATCCAAATGCAGCCTGGAGTGTGACCAGCCAAGTGTCATCTTGCACAGTATGTTGTTTCGTTTTGGAAACTTGCTTTTTCATTGGTCAATACTTAAAATCAAGAGGCATGGCTGGCGCCATGGCTCAATAGGCTAATCCTCTGCCTGCGGCGCCGGCACCCCGGGTTCTAGTCCCGGCCAGGGCGCTGAATTCTGTCCTGGTTGCTCCTCTTCCAGTCCAGCTCTCTGCTGTGGCCCGGGAGAGCAGTGGAGGATGGCCCAAGTGCTTGGGCCCCTGCACCCACATGGGAGACCAGGAGAAGCGCCTGGCTCCTGGCTTCGGATCAGTGCGGTGCGCCGGCTGCAGCGGCCATTGGGGGGTGAACCAACGGAAAAGGAAGACCTTTCACTCTGTCTCTCTCTCTCTCACTGTCCACTCTGCCTGTAAAAAAAAATTAATTAATTAATTAATTTTAAAAAAGAGGCTTTAGGGGACAGTGTGGTGGGCAAGCAGGTTAACCCTTTGCCTGTGATGCCAGCATCCCATATGGGCGCCAGGTTGAAACCTGGCTGCTCCCCTTCCAGTCCAGCTCTCTGCTAATGCAACTGGGAAAGCAGCAGAGCATGGCCCGAGCACTTGGGTCTTTGTCATCCACATGGGAAACCCACATGGGATGCTAGCCTCCTGGTTTTGGCCTGGCTCAGCCCCAGTTGTTGCGACTTTGGAGAGTGAACCAGTGGAGGAAAGATTTCCTTCTCTCTCTCTCTCCCTCTCTCTCTCTCTCTGTAACTCTGCCTTTCAAACAAATAAAAAATTAAAAGATGACTCTTTAGGGGCTGGCACTATGGTGCAGCAAGTTAAAGCCCTGGCCTGAAGCACTTGCATCCCATATGGGCGCCGGTTCGAGACCCAGCTGTTCCTCTTCCGATCCAACTCTCTGCTGTGGCCTGGGAAGGCAGCAGAAGATGGCCCAAATCCTTGGGCCCCTGCACCCACGTGGGAGACCCGGAAAAAGCTCCTGGCTCCTGGCTTTGGATTGGCGCAGCTCCGTCCATTGCAGCCATCTGGGGAGTGAACCAGGGGATGGAAGACATCTCTCTCTGGCTGTACCTCTCTCTGTAACTCTGTCTTTCAATTAAGTAAAATAAATCTTAAAAAAATAAAAATAAAAATGGGAAGCTCTGACTTCTAGCTTGCATTTTACCCTAGCAGCAATACCACTGACTGCAGCTGGGTGGCAGCTGTCTGCCGGGGGTGGGGGAGGGGACTCCTTCTCCAGGGTTGCCGTGGCCCACACCACTCCCTCTTGGATCCTTAGCACTGGAAGTGCCAGCTCTGGTTGTCATTGGTCTCTCTTCGGCTTTTATTTTATCTGTCCAACCTCGGCGGACGTTTGGGTTTGTGACTTCCTTGTCAGGCCCTCAGCGCTGGTATCTTTCCTTGACAGGGTTGGGGGGAGCCGTCCTTCTCTCTTGCCCGTGGTTATGGCATAGATTCTGTACGTGCCCTGCTGTGGTCAGGACCTTGCCACTTCTTCCTCAGGTAGTGACAGTCCACGTGCAAACACCCAACCCATGTTTCATTCCCTTGGGATTACTGTTTCCCCAGGGTGTGTGTTTTTCCCAAGTCAATATGGAGGCATCCGACTGAGTAGAAGATGGTAGCTTGATGATCTAGACATTACAGTACCAGCGTGGATAGAGCTCAAAGACACAGTTTATTGAGTCCATACAAAAACACAAGTAGATACACAAACCATATGCTTTCTTCAAGGTGACTTCAAGAAATGTATGGAAAAATGAAATTAAAAGATTTGCTTATTTTGCTGCAAAAAAATTTTTGAAGCTCGTGCATCCTTTTTTCATAACACTCAATTTTCATGAACTTGTTGAAATACCCTTGTACACACACGCACACACCTGTATTTGTGTGCGTATGTTTTAAAAAATATTTGTAAGAATACATCTTATAATGAAAGCACTTATGGCTACTTCAGAAATGATTAATGCTTTCTGGGTGTGTGTCTTAGTTACGTATAATATCTAATTCTGAAAATAGTTGTTAAAATTGTTTTATTTTTTCGTTTTATTTTAAAGACAGAAACAATAGACAGACAGACACAGATATCTTCCATCTGCTGGTTCATTCCCCAAATGCCTGCTTGAGCCAGGGATGGCCACACCGAAGCCAGGAACCTGTAACTCAATCCTGGTCTCCCAGATGGGTGGCAGGGACTTCTCACTGCTGCCTCCCAGCGTGTGCTCTGCGGGGAGCTGGAATTGCTAGCAAAGCTGGGAGTTGAACCCAGGTCCTCCTATATATGGGATGTGAATGTTCCCCGGAGTATCTCAACTGCTGCACCAAATGCCTGCCCCTGAAATGTTTAAAAGAATGCATTCATTTATCAGTTTCATAATTTAAATTATGTTATCTTTTCTGGCCCAACTGGCATATTCATCTCTTACTGGAGTGCACTTGAACGACATGTTGTTTGTTCAGTGTCTGAATTCGCACTCCTCTGTGTCCCTGTCTCTGTGTGCTGGTTCTCGCAAGACTTCATACACAGTTCTGCACTTTGGGCTCGGCTCCTGGAAAGCTTCTGCTCTCCGTAGACCGACAGGGATTTAAAACACACGCATTTACCAAAGAGATGTTGCATACAGCTGTCTGACTCACAGAAACATAGAGCCTCGTTTCCTTATCCACCACCGTGTGTGTGTGTGTGTGTGGTTGTGCAGTGCTTGGTGAGAGAGACCTTGGCAAAAAATCAGGGGCACTTACGATGGAGGAGAATGACTCTGCTGTTTTTCTCTGATTTCGGAGTTTGTCCAAACAATGTGGGTTTCTAGGAAATAGGCTTTTCCATCAGTTATTTATTTGTTTTGTTTGGAACGTTGTGGTATTGCCCAGCCTGTGTTGTTGCTAAGATCAGAAACCCTTTGCTCGCATCCATCTCTTCTTGGTCCCTCGTACAGTCAAGTTACGGACAGGAAAAGTGCACGTGAGGCCACTGTGGACAGCCTGCCCTGTGTTTCCATCACAGCCAACCAGGAGCAGCTGGTGTAAAATGGAGGACGTGGGACAGGCTTTGTGGTGTAGTCCATGTCCCGTGTCAGTGTGCCGGGTGTGAGTCCCTCCTCTGCTTCTGATCCAGCTCCCTGCTAATGCACACCCTGGGAGGTAGCAGAGGATGGATCGAGTAATTGGGTCCCTGCCACCCACACGGGAGACCCACATGAAGATCTAGGCTTTTGGCTTTGGCCCTATTGGGGGCATTTGGGATGTGAGCCAGAAGACACAAAATCTCTCTGTCACTCTGCCTTGCAAATAAATGAAAAATAAATAAAATAGAAGAAACAAGCATGGACAACTTGGCTTCCACTTGGGAGAGGATGCAGTAGGGAGAGTGACCATCGTTCCCCAGTGCCTGTGTAGAGGGCTGAAGACCACCCGTTCACACAGTGCCTGAACTGGACCCTGTTCCGTGGGCCTTTCATAAATGGATTGTTGATAATGACTACATTCTTAGAGAGTAAAATATGAGGAGACTTCTAAAAGTTCATGGACAACGGAGTTAAAAAGTTTATTTTGGTACAAAAAGTGGTAAGATCCATGCTTGTGAGGAGTCTTCAGAAATACATACTATGCAAAAAACTGCATGGATTTCAACATTTTTTGCACCAATATAAACTTCTCTTTGAGTTCTATTTTCTACTAATTTTTTGAAGTCCTCACATAAATGGAAATCAGTGGGATGTTTGGATTGTCTATAATGATCAATTCTCAGATTCTGATGTTTAGCAACTCATACACTATTTATAAAATAACCTTTTTTTTCTATTCTTTAAGCAGCCGTATCTTCATAGTTGGACTGTTCCTAAAAATGGCCCTTTTTCCTTTTCCAGTGGATTTCATCCTGAATATTGTTGCTCTCTTGAATAACTCGTTTCTCATGGATGACACGGATATTTTGTACGTGAGCTCCTGAGTGACTATGTTTCTCCTTCAATGTGCCCACATTGCCACCAGGGAGCAGTAGAGGGTCTCGACCCAGAGTTGGTGCTGTGTGCTTGCTTCATTGATTGCAAGGTGAAATAGGTGTTATTGTTCAGCGAGCATTTGCTGAACACTGGCGTTGGTGAGAAGATATTTGTGAATATCAGTTTTAAGGTTATTCCCATGAGAATACCAAAGTTCTTCAAAAAGTTCTCAGAAAAATGGGAGTTGAAAGATAACCTGATTTTGGTGCAAAACATTTAAACATTCATGCTTAACACCTTTTCCGTGAGTTTTTTGAATGCCCCCTCATATTTAATAAAACAAAACCCAGTGGCTTTGATGAGACTTTCTTCCATGGTTAAATTTTAGCTACTGCTGGTAGATTTTCCTCTCTTTATTTTATTTTTATTTTTTTGCCAGGCAGAGTTAGATAGTAAGAGAGAGAGAGACAGAGAGAAAGGCTATGGCCGGTGCGCTGCGACGATCTGAAGCCAGGAGCGAGGTGCTTCCTCCCAGTCTCCCATGTGGGTGCAGGGCTCAAGCACTTGGGCCATCCTCCACTGCACTCCCGGGCCACAGCAGAGAGCTGGAATGGAAGAGGAGCAACTGGGACAGAATCCGGCGCCCCGACCGGGACTAGAACCTGGAGTGCTGGCGCCGCAGGCAGAGGATTAGCCTAGTGAGCTGCGGCACCTGCGATTTTCCTCTCTTTGTAAAACAGACATCCGCTTTCTGATGGGTGGAATGCTCTCCTCTTTGTGGCTGAAGTCGTCCTCTTTCTGTCAGTTGTCTTCTTAGGGAGTCATTTTCTTCCATGCAGATATATTGTGCTTCTTTAGGAAGATGTTTGCTGGTTGCTTTTCCACTTGTTTTCAGCTAAGCAAGCTCTGCCTTCTGTGTCTCTGCCCTCAGCTCCGGTATCTCTGTGCTCCCTACTCGCCAAGTAGTGCTTTTCCTAATTTATCCAGGCAGGAGAGGCTGTGAACCTGCCAGTTCCCCTTTCTCCCAAAGTAGGCATTACAGCTTCGCCTTGGGGTGCAGCTAGTGGCTAAGTGGATCCATTCCCACCTGTTCCCAAACATGGTGAGGCACAGCGTTAGAGCCAGGGCATGCGTTCAGTTCCTGAACCTGCTGTTAACAGAGCACCACAAGTCAAGGGCACGAGCGGCAAAATGGATTGCCCTGTAGTTTTGCAGGCTGGAGGTTCAAGGTCAGGAACTTGGCAGGACCAGCTCCTTCTGAGAGCTGTGAAAAACTGTGTGCTGCCCCTCAGGTGTTCCGCTGTGCATGTCTGCTTTCCTGCCTCCTTTTGTAAGGACACCAGTCATATTTGAAGAGGGCCCACCATAATGGCTTTATCTTAACTCATTACATCTGCAAAGTCCCTATTTCCAAATGACATCACATTCGGTGGTGTCTTGGGCAGGGACTTCTGGGTTCTCTTTGGGGGTACACAACTCAACCCATAGTCGTGCCAACAGAAAAGAAAATCTACCTATTTCATCATCCCTCTCAAAATCAAGATTCTGCCTCATTTTTGGGAAAAGTTTATTTATTTATTTATTTGAAACACAGAGTTATGGGAGTTGGGGCCAGGGGCAGAGAGAGAAAGAAAGAGAAAGATCTTCCATCTGTTAGTTCACTCCCCAAATGGCTTCAATGGCCAAGACTGAGCCAGGTTGAAGCCAGGAGCCAGGAGCTTCCTCTGGGTTTGCCACATTGTTGACAGGGACCCAAATACTTGGGCCCTCTTTTGCTGCTTTCCCAGACCATTACTAGGGAGCTGGATCAGAAGTGGAGCAGTGCCCATATGGGATGCTGGTGTTGCAGGCAGCAACTTAACTCGATACACCATAATGCCAGCCCCTCCATCTCATTTTAAGTGTTTGCCACCCATCAAAGGTAGAAACTTGAAATTCTACATAGTTTCCTATAATGTAGCCTGTTGAGGGAATTTTTTGGTTAAAGTAGTTCAAATATTGATTTAGTAGTTACCAAAATTCACGGCTAAGTTACATGCATAAATGTATATGTACTTTGTCTATTGTTATACAAAAATCTGTTCTATAAATTCTCGACAGTATTTTGAAGTGGCCAAATCAGGTAGCTGAATTTGAATTCATTTCCTTATTGTTGTCATAAAACTCATTTTCCTAAACAGGCAGGGGTAATGCAAGAATACTTTAAAACGTTTATGGAATGGAATTAAAAGGTAAGTTTGCTTTGCTGCAAAACAGCATTGCGCTCAACTTCAACGGTTGCCCCTTCATGCCCAGTTTTTTTTTTTTTTTCCCCTTTGAGGGGCTGGGGGCAGGTGGGCTTGTGGAGATGATCAGAGCAATGGGGACAGGCTACCTTCTATGGCTGTCTGTGTCTGTTGTGACTGTACCTCTTAATCCCCAAACAACAACAACAAACCCTTTGGGGGAGAAAAAGACCTTGCAGATTAAAGGAACTTGATTTTTTTCTAAGTTTCAAGTATTAGAGAGAGGGACTGTATATATTTAGCTAATAGTTTTTCTTCATTTTGTATCTTCTATGTTGCTCTCCAAAGATGTTAATATAATGCATTGTTCTTGGAATTTGAGGGACAAACATCCAAATATAGGTTGCTTCTGGGACTAAGACTGTCTTGATTAATAATTTTCAATGGTAATGCCAAGGGCTTGTCCAAGGAAGAATGATAACATTACATCATATTTCTATGACATTTGAAGATATTTTAGATGGATAAACCTCTGAACAGCTCCTAGATTATTTAAAAAGACCTGTAACTGAAGATTTCATCACAACAGTAGATTCAAACCACCAGTGGGACATAGCTTAAGGGAAATATATGAATTCACTGATTCATTTTTTTCAGAATCATGCTGTTGCAAATAGTGTAAATTATATAATTTTACCTAATTTTTGATCAAAACAGTCCTTTTAAATGGAACATATGTCTGCAAAGAGTCTAGGCAAATTGATCATTTCAATATGGTTCTGTTTGAAGTTCACAGCAAGTTTTATTAATCATGCTTTTTAAGGCACAAAGTTGGTATTGCTGATGTAACCGTGACTGACTCATGGAACCAGTTTAGTTTCTTTACTGTAGGACCAAAGGACCATATATTCTCTTACTCAGCACCTTCTTCCTGACCATGAAGAAATGGCTAACTTAGGGCAAGCGGCATTTTACCCATCTCCATGTCATGGTCACATACCAGGTTTCCTATCATTTATCTCCTTGGTATCCTGACATTTTTATTTTGAAATGCAGAGAAGCCATTTGGGGGCTGTGTGAGGATCCAACCCCAGGAAGCTTTTGACCTAAGGAGTTATTTTTTTTTAATTCAAGTTTTCCCCTCAAGATCTAAAATTCAGTATTTATTTTCTCTGCTAGTTTATAAAACCAACAAAAAACACAAAAACAAAGTAATATAAAACCTTAGTCAGTGGTGAAGTTTACTTTATCTTTATCTATTGCTCATATTAATCAACCATTTCTACTAAGATATGAAAAAATGACTGTTAGCAGGGCAGCTGTAAGTACATATGGAAAAAAAATTATTTGAGGATTGAGGTTGTGGCACAGCAGGCTAAGTAGCTACTTATAACACCAGCATGTCGTGGTGGAGCCCTTGTACAAGTCCTGGATGGTCCACGTCCCCTCCAGGTCCCTGTTAATGCACCTGGGAAAGCAGTAGAAGGCAACCCAGGTGCTAGAGACCCTGACTTCTATGTGGAAGACCTGGATGGAGTTCCAGGCTCCTGGCTTGCCCTCACATTGCAATAATCTGGGGAGTGAACCAGTGGATGGAAGATATCTTTCTCCCTTTCAAACAAAATTAAACTTTTTTTTTTAAAAAAAAGAAAAAGTTATTTGGGACCAATAAGCAGTGGATGGTCAGATTCCCATGTCCTTTTCTTTTCAAAGGAACCACTTGTTGGGCTTCATCACCTCTGGTCCCCATGGGCAGCAGGTGAAGACCTGGCTGACTGCTCAGGGCTCCTGGGCTCTTCTCTACTGATGGGGGATGCTCACAGAGGAAGGAAGGACGCCGTGCACTAGGGACAGATTTCCCGGGCACGGGTGTGCAGGAGTTTCTTGCCCATTCCCTATTTGTCTTAGCTCATGAAAGGGATCGCAAGGTTATCCGTTATGGATGAGGATGAGGGAGGAGGTGGAAGTTTGAGACAGAAGCATGAACTATGTGTCTTGAAGAACAAGGACACACACTTGAGGGAAAATGCCTGTGCTTACCCGAAGCATAAAGACTCCTTGGAGGTTAATGGGCGTGAGTTTGAAGTAACTTGGAGTGTATCTGCCCCACGCTGAGAGTAAAGGGCACGGGTCCGCGTGCCACAGCAGGTAAGAATGTCGGGAAGTCGGCCAGGCCTTGGTCTTTCTTGGGAACTTCCTCAACAAGGAGAGCTCTTCCCAGAAGCGTCCCTGGGCACCTGCTACCACCTCTCATCGACAAGGAATGGGCCTCACATCCGCTCCAACCCGTGCTCTGGGGAGTTGCCTGGGTCTTCCACAAAGCAGATGCCAGCACAGGACTACAATGAAGGTTACCTCTTTCTCACCTCCCTCCCTGTCCCCTCCCTCCTTCCCTCCCACCCTTCTTCGCTTCCCCCCTTCCCTTCTCTTTCTTGTGTTTTTTTTTTTTTCCTTTTCTTCTTTTTCTTTGTGGTAGTAATGGAGAGGACTTGGAAACCATTTCAGTTTCTCTTTAGTTTATTTTTTGAGCCAATTTTGCAATTTACATTTTTTAAAGAAGTGTCCAGTTCATCTAATTTTTCAAACTTCACTTTTAAAATGTTTGCTTATCGTTAAACAACCTCAGATGTGCCTATCATTATGTCTTCTCATCCCTAAACTCGGTACTTGATTCCTTCTCTAATTTTCCTTTTGTTTGGCTGAGACATCTAAGAACTGCATTTTAGTTTGGACAATTAGTTCTCAGAGGTTTTTTTTTTTATTTTAAATTCTTTTCAAATGAAAAATTTTAAAGAGATTTGAAAGGCAGATTGACAGAGAGAGAGAGAGAGAAAAAGAGAGATAGAGAGCTCTTCCATCCACTTGTTCTTTAGCCAAATGGCTCTAACAGCCAAGGCTGGGCCAGGCCAAAGCCAGGAGCCAGGAACTCCATCCAGGTCATCCAAGGCAGAGACCCAGGTTCTTGGGCCAGCCTCTACTGCCTTCCCAGGCACATTAACGAGGAACTGGATCCGAGTGAAACAGCCAAGACACAAATCAACACTCCAGTATGCAATGCCAGTATTGGGAACATTGGCTTAACCCACTGTACCACAACACTGGCCCCTAAATTTTTATTCACCTTTATATGAGTTTATTTTGGTGTTCTATTTTTAGCTTCCAAAGCCAGTTTCTTCATTTGTCTTATTTTCATTATTTTTCCACTTAGGACTTTATGCAAGATTCTTAATTCTACTGGAGTGTTTGTGTAAAGAAAAGCTGAGACCAGCTGAATTTAACAAATTTAACTTGAGCAAAAAAAAAAAAGGTTCGTGCACTGGGCACCATTGCAGATGGACAATGGGTCAGAATACCTCATCCCATCACCTGTACAAGTTATAGTAACAGCAGAGGAAAGGAAGTGACATTGGCTACGGTCAGGGCTTGCCTTCCATGGACATGGTCTGATTGATGGCTTGGCCTACTGAGACTGGCTGAAGCTTGACTGCCGTGATTGGCTGCGACGTGGTTGTTTGCTGACAAGGGTGTACTCTCAGGTTAAAGAAAAGTCTGTTTATACATCAGGTGAGCCTAGAGTTAACCATGCATGACCAAACTTTATCATTCAAGTAAGGAGGTCATTGTAGGCCACGTTCATTTGGGTTTGTATCAGTCTTTAATTACGCTCAGTGCTGTTTGTGTCCTGGTTGAGAAATCATGGTCTCATCTGGAGTTACGAAGATGATCTTCCGTGGTTGCTTCTGCAAGCCTTATAGTTTTTCCTTTCACACCGAGACCTGTAATGCACTGAGAATTTATTTTTGTACATGTGGTGAAGTCGGATCACTGTTTTTCTTCCACATGACTCTCCCGTTGACCCAGAGCCACTGGGTAAAGGACAGCACTTACTCTATTTGTCCTAAATCTACTGACCGCAATGTGGGTGTTTCTATGGATTCTGCTTTGTCTCATTGACACATTTGTGGCAGTACCATTGTGATTTATCTGCTGTAGTGTTATTAAGTTTCAGTATCTGGCAGCATAAGTTCTTCAGCTTTTTTCTTGAAGATTATCTTGGCTATTCTTGATTCTGCATTTCTGTATCAATAGTGAAATCAGCTTGTCAGTTTTTATAAAATTCTTCTGGATTTTGATTGGAATTGAATACGTAGATCAATTTGTGGAAAATTGACAGTTTACCAGTACTGAGTCTTCCCATCCATAAATATGGTGTGACCATAAATTTGTTTAGCTCTTTTAAAACTTCCCTCAAGGGGCCAGCACTGTGACATAGCCAGTAAAGCCGCCGCCTGCAGTGCCGGCATCCCCTATAGGTGCCAGTTCAAGTCCCGGCTGCTCCACTTCCAATCTAGCTCCCTGCTAATGTGCCTAGGAAAACAGTGGAAGATGGCCCAAGTCCTTGTCCTCTGTACTCATATGGGAGACCGGGAAGAAGCTCCAGGCTCCTGGCTTCAGATGGCTCTAGCTCCTGCCTTTGTGGCAATTTGGGGAGTGAACCAGTGAATGGAAGATCTCTCTCTCTCTCTCTCTCTCTGTCTTTATTCTCTCTCTAACTTTGTCTTGCAAATAAATAAATAAGTCTTTTTAAAAAATAAAAATAAGGCCGGCACCGTGGCTTACTAGGCTAATCCTCTGCCTGCAGCGCCAGTACCCCGGGTTCTAGTCCCGGTTGGGGCACCGGATTCTGTCCCAGTTGCTCCTCTTCCAGTCCAGCTCTCTGCTGTGGCCCGGGAAGGCAGTGGAGGATGGCCCAAGTGCTTGGTTGCCTGCACCTGCTTGGGAGACAGGGAGGAAGCACCTGGCTCCTGGCTTCGGATCAGCACAGTGCGCTGGCCATAGCAGCCATTTTGGGGGGTGAACCAACAGAAGGAAGACCTTTCTCTCTGTCTCTCTCTCTCACTGTCTAACTCTGCCTGTCAATAAATAAATAAATAAAGTTTCCCTCAACATTTATAATTTTTAATGTATGTCTTGCTTATCTTTTCTCAGATTTATTCCCAAGTGTTATTTTGATGTTGTTGTAAATAGTATCTTTATTTCCTTTTTCTATTGTGTTGCTGGAGGCTGGAAATCAACTTGATTTTTGTGTGTTGAAATTGCACTCCTGCTGTATTCACCTGTAAATACTACTGGTTGCAGCTTGTGGATTCTTCTAGAACACACACACGGATTCTTCTAGAACACACACACACACACACACTTGTGACATCTGCAAATAGTGACCGTTTTCTTTCCCTTCTGTTGCAGTCATTATATGCATTTTTTCCTGATATGCTGCGTTGTTGGGGACGTCTGGTTCAGTGCTGAGTGGAGGGAGGCAGCCGTGGGTCTTGCCACGCTTCTCATTTCAGGGACAAAGCTATCCATGATTTGCCGTTAGGTACATTGGCTGTACACTCTCGTAGATTCTTTATCTGATGAAAGGAATTTTGTTCCTCTAGTTCACTTTGTTATCACGTATGGTGTAAGTGTGCAACTTTATCAAATGCTTTTTCTCATCTTTTGAGGTGGTTCTGTGGTTTGCTCCTTTTTTCTGTTTTCATGGAATACATTGTAATGATTTCTCTTCAAATAGTTAGCCAACCATACCTTCCTGTAATAGATCCAACTTGTTCATTATCCTTTTTTATTAGAATTTCTTAGCAGTATTTATTTTATGTTTTATCAAAATGTATACCCTTTTATATATTACTAGATGTGCTTTTAAATTGATTTATTGAAATTTTTTCCTATTTATGTCCAGGAGAATTTTTGTGTGTTTATTTTCCTTGAAATACCCTTTTCACATCTTGGTATGGATTTTATACTTATTTTATAAAATAACTTGAGAGGTGCTCTTTCTTTTCTTATTTTCTAAAATAGTTCGCCTAGAATGTTCTTTAGTCTTTACTGTTTGGAAATGTTCACCAGGAAATTTTTAGAATTATGCCTTGTCTTTAAAAGATAGAGCATTCTTCATATTTTCTTATTTCTTTTCTTTTCTTTTCTTTCTTTTTTTTTTTTTGACAGGCAGAGTTAGACAGTGAGAGAGACAGAGACAGAGAGAAAGGTCTTCCTTCCATTGGTTCACCCCCCAAATGGCTGCTACGGCCGGCGTGCTGAACCGATCCGAAGCCAGGAGCCAGGTGCTTCCTCCTGGTCTCCCATGCGGGTACAGGGCCCAAGGAACTTGGGTCATCCTCCACTGCCCTCCTGGGCCACAGCAGAGAGCTGGACTGGAAGAGGAGCAACCAGGACAGGACTGGCACCCCAACTGGGACTAGAACCCTGGGTACCGGTGCCACAGGTGGAGGATTAGCCTAATGAGCTGTGGCACCAGCCATATTTTCTTATTTCATCATGTGTCAGTTTTATTTAAAGAAATTTGTCTATTTCAACAGACTTTTTAAAAGTCATTGCCATAACGTTCCCTATTATGTATTCATTATCTAGTGAGTCTGCTTTCACATTCCTGATGTTGGCCATTAGTGCCTACTGTCCTTTCCTTGATCACTCATGTTGGAGGGATATCAAATTTGTTATACTTTTCACAGAAACAGCTATTGACTTTGTAAGTACTGTTTTTAATGTAGTTTTATTTCAACATCAATAATGTTTGCTTTCATCTTTGCCATCTCCAGCCTGCTAGTTTCTCTGGATTCAATATGCTGATTTTTTATAACTTTTTTTGAGGTAATGTTCACATCATTGATTTGATTTTTATCCTTACTTATTTATAACGTATGCATTTAAATCTTTAAATTTACCTCAAAATGTCTATATTTAGTGTCGCAAATTTTTATATGTTTTATTTCATCTCTCAGTGAGATTATTTTGTAATTTTCTTAATGATATATGTTTTAACGTGTGGGTTATTTAGAAATGTAACATTTAAGCATGTCGGATTCTTCCAGTTGTCTTTTATAATGCATTTTTATAGCTTAATCTATTGTAATCAAAGAATATACTCTATATTATTTCAGTCTTTTAAAACTTATAACACTTGATTTTGGACTCAAAATATTGCAAATTTTGGAAGAACGTGATATGTAGTCTTTACCTATTGGATGCAATGATATACAAATGAAAATAAGTTATATTTATTGATTGTGATATTCAGGTTACAACTTTCCTGACTTTTGTCTGATCTTTCTTTTTGATTATTTATTTATTTGAAAGATAAAGATAGAAAGAGGGAGAGACAGAGAGAAGTCTTCCATCCACTGGTTCACTCTCTAAATGGCTGCAGCAGCTGGAGCTGAGATGATCCGAAGCCAGGAGCCAGGAGCTTCCTCCAGGTCTCCCATGTGGTGCAGGGGCCCAAGGACTTGGGCCATCTTCTACTGCTTTCCCAGGCTACAGCAGAGAGCTGGATCAGAAGAGGAACAGCTGGGATTTGAACTGGCACCCATATGGGATGCCAGCACTGCAGGAGGTGGCTTTACCCATCATGCCACAGTGCACCTTGTCTGATCCTTCTGTTAGTTACCATGAGAAACGTGCTAACAACACCACCTTTTTTTTTTAAAGATTTATTTATTTACTTGAGAGGTAGAGTTACAGAGAGAGAGAGAGAGGGAGAGAGAGGTCTTCCATTCACTGGTTCATTCCCCCAAATGGCCCCAATGCCGGGAGCTGGGCCTGTCTGAAGCCAGGAGCCAGGAACTTCTTCCAGGTCCCCCACGTGGGTGTAGGGGTCCAAACGACCAAGCCATCTTCCACTGCTTTCCCAGGCCCTCAGCAGGGAACTGAGTTGGAAGTGAAGCAGCCGGGACTCAAGCCAGTGCCCATATGGAATGCCGGTGCTGCAGGCGGGTGGTTAACCCACCACGCCACAGTACCAGCCCCAACACCACCTTAACCATGGATTTTGCACTGCGTATTCCGACCCCTGGTTGTCAGGTCATTCACGTTTAGAATCCTGCGTCTTCCTAGTGAGCTGACCCTTTTGTCACTGTGAACTATTTTCTTTCAGCACTTTGAAGATCTCTCTCCATTGTCTTCTGGCTTCCATTTATTCTGTTGAGAAGTCATCTGTCAATCTTATTCTTGTTCCTTAGAAGGTAATGTGTCCTTTTTCTTCATCTGCTTTTAAGTGTATTCTCCTTGTTTTTGGTCTTCACTGATGTGACTACAATGTAACTATGACTCTCCAGTTTGAGATCCATAGTACCCACAAGTCTGTGGCTTGATGTCCACCATCAATTTTGGATGATTCTCTTATTTGCTCTTGAGATATGGCTTCTATCCTATTTTATTTATTCTCTATTTCTGGGGATGCAATTGTACCTGCAACTTTATACTAAATGTATATTTTCCACTTTTTTCTTATCTGTCATTTTGCTGATTTTGTGCTCAGGTATGCCTAATCCACAGATCAGCAGATGATAGGCCATCAGACTGATCACCTGCTTTTACAAATAAAGCTTTATTGGGTCACAGATGCTCTCTTTTCTTTACTTAGGTTTGTGGCCTCTTTTGCATTGCATCAGCAGAGCTGACTAATTACAGCAGAGGCCATGTCGTCTGGAAGCCTGAAATCCTTACTGTGTGACTCTTCGGGAGAATATTCACCAAGCTCCACTCTAATTACTATTGATAATATAATAGATCAATATGGTGTTGATATATGGATCTAAATTATTGTATTTTATTTCTAGAATTTCTGTTTTACTTTTATTACAACTTCTCTGTTTCTAGTGAAATTCTACTCTTATTTGATTTCTTAAACATTTTGATCATAGCTTTTATTCCAAGATTACTAAAATTCAGAATCCAAGGCATATAGGTGTTGCTAAGCCACTGCAGAGAAAAATAAGAATTGAGCAATGTTGGGGCTACAGGAGGTAGCTGTGATATGCTTAAATTTTTATGTAACCATAATGTCAGTATCTATATTTCCTGTAACTATGTTTAGAATGTATGGTTTTCACTTTTTGGTTTACATTTTATTTTTCTGTATACTTCATTTTTATTACTTATTTGAAAGGCATACACACACACACAGATGTGGAGAGAGAGCGAGACAGAGAGAGACAGAGAGAGAGACTAAGACCTCTCATCTATTGGTTCACTTCCCAAATGCCCACAAGGGCCAGGGCAAGGCTAGGGCTGAAGCCAGGATCCAGGAACACAATTCCAATCTCCCACTTGGGTAAGAAGGACTTGATTACTTGAGCTACCAGTGCCGCTTCTCAGGGTAGGAAGCTGGAGTCAGGATCTAGAGCCAGATATTGAACCCAGGTACTCCAGTGTGGGATGTGGGCATCTGAACTGTTAGGGTAACCACCTCCCCTGCCTAATTCATTTTTTTAAAGATTATTTACTTATTTGGAAGGCAGAGTCACAGAGAGACAGAGGTAGAGAGAGAGAGAGTTTCTCCATTTGATGATTCATCACCCAGATGGTCACAATGGCTGGAGCTAGGCCGATCCAAAGCCAGGAGCCAAGAGCTTCCTCTGGGTTTCCCACCAGGTGCAGGGACCCAAGGACTTGGGCCATCTTCTACTGCTTTCCCAGGCCACAGCAGAGAGCTGGGTCGGAAGTGGAGCAGCCAGGACTTGAACCGGTGCCCATATTGGATGCTGGCACTGTAGATGGTGGCTTTATCCATTATGCCACAGCACCAGCCCTTCCTAATTAGTTTTAAAGTCTGTGCTGTGTGTTAGACATGAGACATTATAGATATAATTTGGAACTAGAATGTTTTTCTTCTAGAAGACAGCTAAGTCACAAGCCAATCACCTTTATCCAATAAGGAATTGTGAAATAATTTGAGTGCAGGCTTCTTTACCTCTGAAAGCTGATTGACTCCAGCTCACTTTTATCCATAATTTAGAGCCTTGTGGGATTCCAGATGAGTGCCTGGGGTGTTTCCTGACACCCCTCACCTCAGCAAGCCTTGAGCTCCAACTTTTGCTCCAGTCCCTTGGGTTTGGAGCCAGGTCGACTCAGCTTCCAGGCCTCCAGGAACCACTAGCACACTGGAAAGTGTGGTGAGGGAAAAGGTGCTGCCAGAGCTGTACCAAATGTTGTGCTCACATATCTGGGCTTCCTTTGTGTCTCAGATCCTGGCCCTGCAAACCCTCATGAGCACAGTAATTTTCTGATGCCCTAACATGCATTTCACAAAATTCTATGCAACGTTTTTACTGATTCTCGTGGGAAGGATTTATCAAAAGTGAGGCATTCTTGGCTGGCGCCACAGCTCAATAGGCTAATCCTCCGCCTGCGGTGCTGGCACACCGGGTTCTAGTCCCGGTCGGGGCGCTGGATTCTGTCCCCATTGCCCCTCTTCCAGGCCAGCTCTCTGCTGTGGCCAGGGAGTGCAGTGGAGGATGGCCCAAGTGCTTGGGCCCTGCACCCCATGGGAGACCAGGAGAAGCACCTGGCTCCTGCCTTAGGATCAGCGCGGTGCGCCGGCCGCAGCGCACCGGCCGTGGCGGCCATTGGAGGGTGAACCAATGGCAACGGAGGACCTTTCTCTCTGTCTCTCTCTCTCACTGTCCACTCTGCCTGTCCAAAAAAAAAAAAAAAAGGAAAGAAAGTGAGGCATTCTGTCATAGTCAGAAGCAAAATTCTTTAGCATTGTGCTCTACCTCTGGAAACCAGTGTTGTCACCATAACCCCGGTCTTCCTTGCCTCCCTACACACACACATACATCTCATAATTTCTACATAATTTGATAGCAAGTATATCCAAATATTATTTTTAGTCAGTGCTTGTTGAGATTCATTTGTAAGCTTTGCTGATTTATTTCCCCAGCATTTCTTCTTGCATCTATTTTCTTTTAAATTTATACTGGTTTCTGTTCTGTGCATCCTTTAGTAGTTTTTTCTGTTTCTTGTTTCCCAGTATCTTCTAGTGGCAAAATTTTACAGATCTCTTTGTGTCTGATAAAATCTTTGTTTCACTGATTGCAAATTGGTTGTTTGATTATAGGTTGATATTTGATCGTGGATTATTGATGAATCACTTGGTTATAGCATCCTACATCCAAAATTCCTTTTCTTAAATTGTCCTTTTTTTAAAAAAAAGTTTATTTATTTGAAAGTCAGAATTACAAAGAGAGAGAGAGAGAGAGAGAGAGAGAGAGAAGATGGAGACAAAAACAGAGATAAATTTTCCATCTACCAGTTCACCCCCAGATGGCTGCAAGCTGAGGCTGGGCCAGGCTGAAGCCAAGATCCAGGAGCTTCATCTGGATGGCAGGGGCCAAGCACTTGCACCATCTTTTGCTGCTTTTTTTTTTTTTTTGCCATTAGCAGGGAGCTGGACCAAAAGTGGAGCAGCCAGGACATGAACTGGTGCCCATATAGGATTCTGGTGTCACAGGTGGTGGATTTACCTGCTGTACCACAACACTGGCCCAAAGATCCAAAATTCTTGACCCTCATCACTTTGAAGGTGTGATTTTGTTTTCATGCATCCCATAATGCTGATAAGGAATCTGATATCAATCTGATTTTCACTCTTCCATAGATAATCATTTCATCTTTGTGCTGATTTTAGAATTTGTTTATTTTTGTAGTTCTTTAAATATTGCTCATAATTAAAGATTTATTTATTTATATATTTGAAAGACAGAGAGAGATCTTCCATCCAATGGTTCACTGTCGAAATGCCCACAACAGTAGGGGACTGGGCCAGTCCAAAGACGGAAGCCAGAGACTCCATCTGGGTCTTCTATGAGGGTGACAAGGGCCCAAGTACTTGAGCCATCTTCTGCTGCTTTCCCAGGTGCATTAGCAGGGAGCTGAATTGGAAATGGAGCAGCCAGGACTTAAACTGGTGCTCCTATGGGATGCCAGCATCCCAGGAGGCAGCTTAATCTGCTGTGCCACAGTGCCAGCCCCTCTTAGCAACCGTCATGTGTCTGATTTAGAATTTCATATATGTGATGGTGCTCCTTGAACTATGCACTATGGGCTTAACCTTTGTCTTCTCTTTTTCTCTCTTTGTGCTGTATTCTGGGAGTTTTTCCTTAGTTCGTGCATCGTTCAATCAGTAGGGAAGAAAAGGAAGTAGGCGGAGAGCTTGTGCTTGAGAAAAACTACCTGAAAGTAAATCGACCTCTGTCTCTGGCTGAGAATCCACTCTGAGCAGTGCCCCGCCCTTGCAATTAGAAGCTTGAATGTTCCTGCGTCAATACTAGTACCCTTGGGTTGAGTTTCTGTGAGCAACCCTAGATAAAGTCTCAATCCTTGTCATCAGGGACATCAAAATCAAGTGTTTTGGGAGGGAAAAAAAATGTTAACTAGACAAAGAAAAAAAAAAGTCCTTCTACATTTTGTGAACCATTAACATGCATGGAATTATCTGGAAACTTACTCCAGAGAATTTTGCTGAAGTCTGTCTGAGTGCCCGTTTATGACAAAGCTAAATGAAATGTCCTCCCATCTTAAATACTTGTAGTATCCATGTAGCATAGTTGTTTGTGATTGGTCCAGGGCTGTCTACAGAGGTAAAGAATATTCACCTTCTTTCTGAAAGGTGTGGAAAGCACCAGCCACCAGCTCATTGTCTGCAGATGTGTAATTAGGTTTCTCTCTGTCCAGACCAGGTACACTGTGGCCAAAGACAGCGTGGTCCAGTTCTTCTTTTACCAGCCCATCAGTCACCAGTGGAGACAAACTGACTTCTTTCCCTGCACTGTGACGTGTGGAGGAGGTGAGAAACACACCTTGTTTGTGGATATTTAGAGCTGAGCGTCAGACAGTACCCATGTGCACTTCAAAGCTGACTTTGAACTTCAAACTTCTAGTCACAGGTCCCCTACTCAGCAGCCTGGAACGCAGCGGGGTTAGTGTATGTGCCTTTGCCCCTATTCTAGAATATTAGGTAAAAAAAATGGATTTTTATTTTGTATTTTTAGCTAAAAAGCTGGAAACATGTTTCATGTGTTATTGCGTTTTTTGTCTTGCTTGTCTTTAAAGTATTCATTATCTTTTTATTTCCACTGAGAAGCAGAAACACAGAGGAACTTGCCCAACCTGATCAGGGTCATGAACATGTTGGGTTTTTTTGTATTTTGAAAGATTTATTTATTTGAAAAACAGTTACAGAGGGAGGGAGAGAAGAGAGGGAGTGATCTTCCATCCACTGCTTCAGTCTCCAAATGGCCACAACCACCAGGGCTGGGCCAGGCGAAAGCCAGGAGCCAGGTGCTCCATCCAAATCCCCCACGTAGGTGCAGGGGCCCAAACACTTGGGCCGTCATCTGCTGCTTTCTCAGGCACATTAGCAGGGAGCTGGATAGGAAGTGGAGCAGCCAGGACTTGAACCTGTGCCCATATGGGCTGCCAGCATTGTAGGCAGTGGTATAACTCATTGTGCCACATCACTGGCCCAACATGTTGGCTCTAACATTAGATTTCTACCCAGTCTCCCCTCGGGTGCAGGAGCCTTGCTTAAACTTACCAGGAAGAGAAAGGAACTCTGCTTAGTGCTAGGGGGATAGGCCTGCTCGCTGTCTGCCTAGTTCAAGGTTTTTCAGGACAGTAGAGGAAGTTTGGGGGGACAGTGAAAAGCATGGAGCACAGAAGTATGCTTAGGCTCACGTGGAAGACGTTAGTTTATTTAATACCAAGCAATAATGATTCCCCGGAGCAAATGAAGTGACTAGAGCCACTGGTGGAATTATTGTCTTTGTCTGAAGTGCACTTTTTTAAAAAAGATTTATTTATTTATTTGAAAGTTAGAGTTATGCAGAGACAGAAGGAGAGGTGCAGAGAGAGAGGTCTTCTATCCACTGGTTCACTCCCCAGTTGGCCACAACGGCTAGAGCTGTGCCGATCCGAAGCCAGGAGCCGGGAGCTTCTTCCAGGACTCCCACGCGGGTGCAGGGGCCCAAGGATTTAGGCCATCCTCCACTGCTTTTCCAGGCCACAGCAGAGAGCTGGATCAGAAGTGAAGCAGCCAGGACTTGAACCGGTGCCCCTATGGGATGCTGGCACTGCAGGTGGCGGCTTTACCTGCTATGCTACAGCGCTGGCCCCTGAAGTGCACTTTTTACACCCTGGAGTTAATGATTCTTTGCCAGTGCCAGCCCAGGAAAGGGAGATACTGGAGTGGCCAGCAGCATGTGAGTCGGTGCTAGGAAGTGGGACTGGGCACCATACTGTGTGCCAAGCCGTGTGCTAGGGGCTCCTCGTCACTTTTGTTCTTCCAGAAAACCCTCAGGAAGCTCTATGTTGTGCCTGTCTCATGTGTGAGCAGGCAGCTGGGATCTGGGTCCAGGCCTGTCTGTGCCATGCTCTAGAGGACTTTACCCCTTGAGCCTTCCCTGATCTGACCACCCGACCTGGGACCAGGTCAGAGGACACCGGCTCAGGTATGGTCCTGTTTGAGGAGTTGGAATAAATCGTCCTTCTTGGCCGGCGCCGCAGCTCACTAAGCTAATCCTCCACCTGCGGCGCCAGCACACTGGGTTCTAGTCCCGGTCGGGGCACCAGATTCTGTCCCGGTTGCTGCTCTTCCAGTCCAGCTCTCTGCTGTGGCCCAGGAAGGCAGTGGAGGATGGCCCAAGTGCTTGGGCCCCTGCACCCGCGTGGGAGACCAGGAGAAGCACCAGGCTCCTGGCTTCGGATCAGCGCGGTGTGCCAGTCGCAGCGGCCATTGGGGGGTGAACCAACGGAAAAGGAAGACCTTTGTCTCTCTCTCTCACTGTCCATTCTGCCTGTCAATAAATAAATAAATAAATAAATCCTCCTTCTTCAGTCCATCCCAACCCAGCCCCACCCCAAGTCATGTCTCCATCCAAGGCTATAGAACATCAAGTTCCCAGAGAGGCAGGAGCTGATCTAGGGCTCTGGCCTCGCTCTCTTTTCAACACCAGGTGTATCGAGTGGGGCCTCAATGTCACGTTCCTGTGATGCAGGCCAGACACCCTCCCCCCCGCTTCTGACACTTAGGCTCCCCATGAAAGCAGTAGGAAGGTGCTTTTCTTTTTCTTTCTTTCTTTTTTTTTTTTTTTTTTTGAAGATTTCACTTATTGATTTGAAAGGCAGACAGACAGAGAGATTTTCCATCCACAGTTCACTATCTAAATTGCTGCAATAGCCTGGGCTGGCCCAGGCTGAAGCCAGGAACCTGGAACTCCATCCAGATCTCCTCGGTGGGTGGCAGGGACCCCAGCATCTTCTGATGCTTCCCCAGGCACATTAGCAGGGAGCAGGACCAGAAGTAGAGCAGCCAGGACTTGAACTGGTGCTGTGATGTGGGATGCTGGCATTCTAAGAGCAGCTTAACCCACTGTGCCGCAATGCCAGTCCTGAGGCAGGTGCTTTTGTGAGAAGCCCAGCAGAAGCTAGTGTTTCTGGGAATGGCAAAGAAACGATCCAGGGATTGAGGGGGGCCCTGGAAGGGAAGTGAAAAGCCTGGCATTGGGCCAGGCGAGGGCCTGGCATTAGGCAATGGATGACATCATTGACTCCAGCAGAGGTTCTCAAAGAGTTTGCCCTGGACCAGCAGCCTCGCCGGCATCTTTGGATGCTGAGTGAAGAGAATTGTTAGGGCGTGCACATTCTCAGAGGCCAGCTCAGACCTCCTGAGTCTGGGGGTGGACTCAGCACTCTGCTGTTTCCAGACACCCTCCCAGAATGAGTGCTGCTCATTTGGCAACCACCGATACCAGAAAGCAATGGCCTTGGATATTGACTGTGGCATATTAATGTCACTCTGCTGCCATATTGGTGTCACATTTGCAGTATCATTCACTTACGAATTGTTTTTTTTTATATTTATTTATTTAAGAGGCAAAGTTACAGAGAAGGAGAGACAGATAGAGAGGTCTTTCATCTGCTGGTTCACTCCCCAAATAGCTGCAACAGCCAGAACTGAGCCAATCCAAAGCCAGGAGCCAGGAGCTTCTTCTGAGTCTCCCGTGCAGGTGCAGGGGCCCAAGCACTTGGGCCATGCTCCACTGCCTTCCCAGGCCACAGCAGGAAGCTGGATCAGAAGAGGAGTACCCAGTACCCTAGTCAGTGCCCATATCGGATGCTGGTGCTGCAGGCGGAAGCCCAACCTACTGCACTACAGCGTCGGCCCCCGGATTGTTTTTTAAATGGACTTTCTAAAAACAACCTATCCTCAAAAAGAGTTTTATATTTCTGTAACTACAAAACGACGGTCTCCTGCCATCAACAGAACATGGCCACAAAGATCAACACAATAAAAACAAAGCAGTGGGGGAGGTCATGCCCATGTTCCTCCGGCTGTCAGTGTTCTCTCCGTTTCCTTCAATTTCTCCTGAACCGTGTTGAACAGTATCAACAGCTTTCTGAGGTTCTGAGGCAAAACACTCTTTTAGAACTCGAGTCACTGCCTCTCCGGCAGGCTGTAAGGAAGATGTCTGAAAGCACTGGACATCTCTTTTTTTTTTTTAAAGATTTATTTTTTATTTATTTGAAAGACAGAGTTACAGAGAGGCAGAGACAGAGAGAGAGGTCTTCCATCCGCTGGTTTACTCCCCAGATGGCTGCAACGGCCAGAGCTGTGCCGATCCGAAGCCAGGAGCCAGGAGCTTCCTCCAGGTCTCCCATGTGGGTGCAGGGGCCCAAGCACTTGGGCCATCTTCCACCGCTTTCCCAGGAGCATTAGTAGAGAGCTGGATCAGAAGTGGAGCAGCTGGGACTAGAACCGGTCCCCATATGGGATGCCAGCACTGCAGGCCAGGGCTTTAACCCACTGTGCCACAGCTCCAGCCCCAGCATTGGACATCTCTTAAAGCTGAAAGAGATAAAAGACAGGTTGGAATCAAGACTATGGGAACCAGAGCTTCGGAAACGTTGGGGCCAATCTTGTTCTCCACTGAGCAATGTCCTGGGGGTTGGGCACTGTGACGGGTGAAGCCGCTGCCAGGATGCCTGCATCCCACATCCAAGTACCTTCGGTCAGATCCCACTCTGCTTCCCAGCCAGCTTCCTGCTAACGTACCTAGGAGGCAACAGGTGATGCCTCAAATACTTGGGTGCCTGCCACCCATGTGGGAAACCAGGAAGGAGTTCCTTGTTCCTGAGGGCATTTGGGGAGTAAACTAGTAGATGGAGGATATCTCTCCATTTCTCTCCAGTCCCCCGCCCCCATCCCTCTGGTTTCAAATAAATAAATAAATCTTAAACAAATCAAGAGGCAGCGTGACCTGGTGGAGTAAGCAGTCAAGTGGAATTTGTGGATCTGATGATGCCACTAATGAGCTCGGAGACCTCTTTGAATCTCTGCTTCTCTCCTGTAACTGGGGCTGTTAATAGCATTTCAAGGAAGGGGGGGGGGGCATAAAATGCAATAATGTGTGTCCGGAGACTTAATGTGGTGCCTGACAGTGACTGCGCCTCGGGACATAGCTGCTGTATCAGAAGCCTGGATTTTGTTCAAACGCCTTTGCATCACGGACAGATCCGTGGCTGTGCCTTTGCTGGCGTTCTCTGTACACCAGTCACAAGTGATGTGTGGTGTGGCTGGCTCAGTGCCCACAGGGAGATGCTCTCAGCGTCTCTGAGACACTGCAGGAATATTTTATAGCCAGAAGCTGAATCCCAGCCCTGGACAGCCAGGTCGGCCACGGGGCAGGGAAGACAAGTGTCTCGGGGCAGGTGTTTGCCAGCGTGCTGGAGATGCCACTTGGGACGCCCACATCCCAGATCAGAGTGTCTCAGTCTGCTCTCAGTTCCAGCGTCCTGCTAATGTGCATCTGGTGATGATGGTTCAGGCACTTGGGTCCCTGCCACTCCCATGGGTGCCCTGGATTGAGTTCCTCGTTCCTGGCTTGAACCTGGCCCAGCCGGGGCTACAGTGAGCATTTGTGAGCAAAACCAGCGGAAGGAAGATCTCTCTCAATCTGGCTTTCAGATTAATTAACTTATTGCTGAAAAGGCAAGATTCTCTCATAGACTGCAACACGAAAGCAAAGGGATGGTAGGGGCTTTTTGCCTGTCCCCATGTGAGAAAATGAACGCGTCTTTCTTTTTACTCCTTAGGCTCGCACACATCACTCAGCCATTCCAATTTGGACCCTTTTGTTAGAAAGATCTGGTCTCCACTGTAGGAGGGAAATTTTACAGTGGGATTCGGCTTGATTGGTTAACTTCTTGGGAGGAGAATGGGTGCCCCTTATTCTTGGGTGCCCATGAAAGACGGGCACTATCAATATGGGTGGGAGCACCTGTGGTGAGGCCCCCCAAAGTAACTGGAGATAAGAAGAGTAGGGAGATTTGGGGTGCCTGCCTTTTTTCTTTTTTTTTTGCACATTGGCAGAAGTTCAGTAAATGAACTCATAATACAGGAAGACAGTCTGCCTTGTTTCTTTTGCTTTTAGTTATCTCTAAACATTAGAGGAAAATCCCCAAATTATAAACACCTGTATGCTCCCTGTCTGCTTTTGGAAGTATGTTTCCATTTAGAACAAAGATTTGCTCTGAGTCAACGAGCTGTAAGATCTCTCTATACTTGTTTTGGGGGAAATTAAAATACACACATAAAACCCACAAGGAAAGCATTACCCAAATTTAATTATGGTAGTAATCAAATCCACAGGATTTGCATGAATGGCCTTTCTGTTTGTTGGATAATCACACAAATCAGTGTGTTGGTCTCCATGGTACCACGGGTACTTGGATGGGCTTCGCTGGTCTTCCCTGGGCTGACGTAGGTGAGGCACGGAAGCCAGTCTGGAGACGGTACCAAGACTGCTCTTGCCACCCGGCATTGCAGACTTTCTGGCAGCTACGGGCACTCGAGCAACATTTTATTGACTCCATTTGGATTTTCATTTTTGTGGTTTCCGCCTTGCTTTTTTATAATGCGTACCAGTCTGTCCCTCTCCACTCACTTACACCCGAGCCATGCCTTTGAGAAAGCTGTCTCGTGGTATACAAAATCAGATCGTCTCGGGAATCAGGGCAGTAAGTGTATTTTTAGGTATTTAGACTAAATTGGCTGGGGCGGAGAGCTTAGCTTTGGGCATTTTTTTTTTTCCTGAAGAGATCATTCTAGTTTTGAAGTTATCTTTCTTTAAAATGATAAAAGGGGGTTAACCTTATAGCAAAACATATCGTGACAGGAAACCTGGAATCAGATCTGTTAGGAAACAGAAGTGTCATTTTGTGAGTTTTTTTTTTTTTTAATGCACAACACCCATTTATAAAGAAGGCTTCCCTTTCTCAGGTATTGCCCAAATTGATGTAATAGATTCAAGAAGAAGTCTCCATCCCTACTCCTTGGAAGGCTCCTGGGAGGTGGGAACAGGGCAGTACCCCTTGTTCCTCCCTGTGTAGATGACATTCAGTCTCCTAGCAAGAGTGCTTATTGATGTTGCAGATGGACCAGATACCCCAGGGCAGCAGAAGAGCAAAGTGTGATCCCTGCAAACCATGGGAGCAGTCAACCCAGCCCAAGGGCAGCTCTCAAAACCAGCCTGGAATGAGACAAGTAGAAAACAGAACAAGACTTAGACCACAGTAGCTCCTATTAAGAGAAAAGCGGACACTTGCAGAACAACATGGCATAAGGCACTTATGCATTTAAGGACATACAACAGCTAATAAAATGGGCAGATTGGGATGGAAGAGGCAGGAGGGAAAAAGAGGGACTATAAGGAAACAAGAGGGGCCTTGTGCAGTGCCGTGGTGACAATGAGGACAGAAGACAATGAGGTGAGGGTAGTGAACAGCCAACACCCGAGGGCCAAGTGTGTCTTACAAGGAGACTCCTGCAACCTTTGCTTTACAGGGGCTGGGGGCCATGGTCAGGTAAGTCACCATTCTCACGTTTTAGTCATCTTAGAAGAACCTGAGCATCTATGATTTTAATTTTTTGTTATTTGAAAGGGAGAGATAAAGACAGAGACAGAGACAAAGAGAGAGATCTTCCATCTGCTGGTTCACTCCCCAAATGACTGCAATGGTCAGAGGTGGGCCAGGCTGAAGCCAGGAACCAGTAACTCCATCCATGTCTTCCACATGGGTGGCAAGGACCCAACCACTGGAGCCATCTTCTGCTGCCTTCCTAGGCACATGAGCAGGCAGCTGGCTTGGAGGCAGAGGGCCTGAGACTCAGAACTGGCACTCGGATTTGGGATGCTGGCGTCACAGGTAGCACCTTAATCTACTGTGCTACAGTGCTGGCCCCTCCCCACCAAGAGTCTTTTTTTTATTAACGTGCTGATCTCCTGGACCCCAGCTTCAGTGCTTCTGATTTAATTGGGCCACAAGAGGCTACTGGTATTGATACATAGGAGAGTTCCCATGTGGTTCTGTTATATAACCAGGGTTCAGAACCACAGAGTGAAGTTACTTCAGAAGAGGAAAGAAATACGCATGCAGCAGCAAGTGAGAAGGTTGCCAAATAAACATGAAATGGTTGCAAAATTCATGTCTTCCTCTCCTGTCCCTTCAGGGTATCAGCTCAATTCTGCAGAATGCGTGGATATCCGCTTGAAGAGAGTGGTGCCTGACCACTACTGCCACTACTACCCTGAAAATGTAAAACCCAAACCCAAACTGAAGGAATGCAGCATGGACCCTTGCCCATCCAGGTTTGTGTCTTTACCCACACCCCTTGTACTTTAAAAAGAGACGAATCAGCTACCAACAAATCAACACATCAATAAAAAAGTACAAGTCAATGCAAGGCAATACAGTTCCAGTTCCTGACTTTGGACCTGGGCTGGTGGCAGGTGCCGGCATTCAGATGTATAACCACAGCCAGTAGGAATGAGGGTACAGTGGCTAGCAGGGTCATTCGGTCTAGCTGTCTCTCTTTTGTCCACAAGCTCTTCTTAATGAACCTTCTTAAACATTTCTTCATCCCAGCTCAATGTCTAGTTCATCAGCCAGTGATAAGTGTCTTTCACTCAAAATTTTAGCTTTTAAACTAGGTCATCCACAACCGTGTCTTGACTTCTGAAAGTGTTCACATTAAATTCGGTATAAATAATGCATTGTGCAAGGAAGTAGAAAGTTTGAATGCCAAAGCAGAAAAGCTATGCATGAAATATCCTGCTGCATAATTTAGTACCTGCTGACTTGGATTGCCTGGGGAAGTTTCCTGGCTTTACTATAGTATCTTAAAATAACACCACAGTATCAAGTCCCAGAATCCCCTAGTTATCTGCCAGCCGGCTAAGGCAAAAGCGTACAAGTAAAAAAGGAAGCATTCTCTGTGGGCTTCATTTCCTGTCACTGAGCTGCCCATTTCCTGTCATCTTGGTTGGACATAATTGTTAACAGGGACCTTTCAAAGGGCAAATTCTGTGAAATAAAGTGGTTTCATGAATTTCCTACTGACATGACCGTGTGTTAATATCATTAATATATTTTATCAGAATAATGATGCCAAAAAGAAATAAGCAGATTTATCCAAATTAAGAGAATATTTTCCTTTAATTATTATATCTAGAGTTCAGTTTTCTATATTTCCATATACAAATCGGGATGGTTTGTGTCAGGGATCTTTCTGAAAGCTAAAGAGATGGTAGTTGAATTGTAGGGAGTGGTTCATAATATTTGACATTTTTAGTTTTCCATTTGGAAGAACTCTTTGTCTTGGGATGTCAAATCTGAGGCAGGCAATTGATCAGTATGTTCATTGACTTGGAAATTATATTCTCACCATGGTTTCCCTTGTAGTGATGGATTTAAAGAGATCATGCCCTATGACCACTTCCAACCTCTGCCTCGGTGAGTTATGAGTTTCTTTGTCTTTCTGTCATTTACTCTAAGTGATTTGCAAGGAGCTGTAGCATCTGTAGGCAGAGTCTACAATGTAGGAGGGAGGTAGAGCCTTTACAAAGCCAGGGACTTCCACGCCACCGTACGAAGGGTCTTTCTAAGAATTGGACGAAAGAGGATGCCTCAAATAGTGATGTTTCCCATTAAGCATGTCTTATGTCTTAGATAGCTGGGCTAAAGCATTGAAACTGATCCAAAAATTGAATCCCCCTTTACACCTAGGTGATCAGCATGATTCTTTTTGACTTTGAGATTGTAGGAACCTTTAGTCGTGTTACCTGTAGTTTAAGGATGCTTTCCTGCTCTCTCCCCTTTTATAATTCTCACAGCAGATTTATGGAAGGCAACTAGGGCAGGTGTGTTGCTCCCCTTGGTTCAGAAGAATTAGGTGCCTCCAGCTTGTGTGTGGCAGTTAGGATTAAAGTCTATGTGACTCCAAGTCCTGTGTTCTTTCCTGTCAAGCCACAGATGGCACCTTGAGGCCATGCTTTTTACAACCAACTTTACAAACTTGGCACAAACAAGAAAACCACAAGTAAGTAATGTATTTTTATTTTTTTGCTTTTGAGCTGGGAACATAACCCTTGGACTGCCTGTTCCGTGTCCTGTGGAGGAGGGATCCAGAGACGGAGCTTCGTGTGTGTGGAGGAGTCGATGCATGGAGAGATTCTGCAGGTGGAAGAGTGGAAATGCATGTATGCACCCAAGCCCAAGGTCATGCAAACTTGCAATCTGTTCGATTGCCCCAAATGGATTGCCATGGAGTGGTCTCAGGTAGGCATTGGTGACATGATGGTTAGTTCAATCTCAGGTTTGAAGGGGATATCTACAGTGTGCCCAACATTGCACTCTACAGAAATTGTGGATGGACTTGATACCTACTCCCAAAGAGTTTAGGAAGACAGATGGAGACAATGTAAGAAAGACCGCAAGCATGCATGTAGGGAAGAATAACTGGTATGAGGGACTATAGAACTTCTGGAGGGAAACCTTTGTTGCCTCATGGTGCTTAACTCATTTTTGAATATTTATAGAATTTAAACAAACAAGACCGAGAGAGAGAATCATTGTGGGTGACAACTCAGAAGAGGTGGCTGAGCTAAGCCAGGAGTGGTCTGAGGTAATGACAAGTTGGGGAAGACCCTAGTTCTTCTAGCTTGAAGAGAGAAGTCATTACCCTAAGACTGGAAGATGAAAATGAAAATGATGATGCAACAATAGAAGCGTGACCTTCATCCAGGAGTTAGCAAGAAGCTTCACAATTTTGTTGAAGAAAATAGTATATCTTCAGGAATTGAGGCAACCTAGCCTAACACTGGGAAAGACCAGAGGCAGGCAACCTATTTGGAAACCATTAAGGGGTCAAGTTATGGGAAATAAGAAAAGAGAAGAAAGGAAACATCCCAGGGGTAGGACAAGGCCTTATTGGCTTAGATTGGCTTAGATTCCACTTTTTAAAAAGATGATGCAGTGAGATCAGTCAAATATGGAAAATACAGGCCTTGGCATTTCGTATTTTCAGCTTAGCCTTTTAACTTTCTAGATAATAAGACATTACTGATCTAGCTCTTCTGAGTGATCTCTACAGATTTAGTTCAACACATACATGTAATAATGTGAGAAACAGACTCACCCGTCCACTCTAAGGGCAGTCTCAGACTAAGTACAGCAGAACGAGGCTTTATTAACCATCTTGCAAGACCAGGTGCCTGGTGGGCCAGCACACCCCTGGTAGTTTGCAGAAAGCTATTTTTCCCTAGCATACAGGTCCCGCCCCCGTTCCTCATTGGCTGAGTAATACAGTGTTACAGTCTTCCCTGCATTTGCTTCAGCTGTTCTGACCAATCACATCCTGTTTGCCTAAGAACTTTCATATGCGTGTAACCTAGCTGTTGTGCAAGCTCCTCGTCTACACACAGCTAAACATCTCACTTTGAAAATGAACCAAATGCGACTTCTCACAGTTCATATAGGTAGTGATCTATGTGCTCAGTGTTGATACCGGGCTAGGAAGCTTAGAAGCCAGGAGCACAGAAGAGGGTGCACAGACAGTTCTGATACTGTGTGTGAATGGAATCAAGGATCCAGCCCTTCAGGGATACACAACTGCCTTTGGATTTCTTTTTTTTTTTTTTTTTTTTTGACAGACAGAGTGGATAGTGAGAGAGAGAGAGAGAGAGAGAGAGAGAGAAAGGTCTTCCTTTTTGCCGCTGGTTCACCCTCCAATGGCCGCTGCGGCTGGCGCACCGCACTGATCCCAAGGCAGGAGCCAGGTGCTTCTCCTGGTCTCCCATGGGGTGCAGGGCCCAAGGACTTGGGCCATCCTCCACTGCCTTCCCGGGCCATAGCAGAGAGCTGGCCAGGACGAGGGGCAACCGGGCTAGAATCCGGTGCCCCAACCGGGACTAGAACCCGGTGTGCTGGCGCCGCAAGGCGGAGGATTAGCCTGTTAAGCCATGGCGCCGGCCTGCCTTTGGATTTCTTAAGGCAGAACCTATCAAATCATTTTTGTTCACACACCCCCAAAAGAAGTCTGGAAAATGTCATGCCGCACACATATTTAGGTTGACATCTAGACTTTGTATCACGAGTTTAAATAATGGCAAAGAATATAATTTCCAATGTGCTGTGAATGCTGACATTCTAAAATCAAAGTACTACAGCATTTTAAAAAATGTGCCCAGTGGAATCTAAATACCATGATGATTTCCATTCATTCTATCATTCATGTAAAAAACACACATGGACAAGTGCTTCTTTAACAGTTTGTATACTTGCCCATTTTTCCCCCTTGAACTCAAATTTTCAATCTGCTCTCCCCATAGAATTTTGTCATGATGTCATGGATGTTTATGCTTTGAAATCTTTTATTGATTACAGTATTCTGCTTCTCTCCATATTTGTATAGTGATTGAAATTAATTTATTATAGTTTCCTGTGGGCAGAAGACCAAATTGAGTTATTAAATTTAATTTTAATATACAACCAAAACTACATAAATACATTTCAAATTCTGGTAAATAATTATAACTTGTGAAAGGTAGATTGGCATTGGAAATCAGTCTTTCTAGAAGATAAGTCATGCTTAAAAAATAGTCTATATGTACACTGCCAGAATGAGACAGGAATTCAGCAGTAATTTTGTTGTTAAGTGTTGCTGTTGAGTTCTTGTTTTTTTTTTTCTTTGTTTGTTTTACATGTACACACCATGAAAGTTTGTTGACACAAATAAATAGACTGGCATGGAAGAATTTTATTTCAGCAAGGTCATTTTGTTCCTTGAGCTCCTGAGTTATATGCCAAAAATCATCAAAAATGACTTTTAATGATGTGATGGCTGAAAATTGGATTAAGCCCTCGCTCAGTTTTGTTGAAAGCTAAGAGCCAGCTCGGTTGCAAGAGGATTTGTTACCCAGTCATTAAGGACTTTTGCTTTCTCAGCTCCTGCTCCCATGGCTTCCACAAACTGCAGAGGCGGTTTGGAGCTCTGTGCAGTTGCACCACTCCCTCATCATTATCATCACTTTATCTTCACTTATCTAGAAACAAAGGATTATAAACCAACCTCTCTTTCACCATACTTGGCTTCTAATACTTTTCCTTTTTTTTTTTTTATTTTTTCCCAAAATCAATCAAATGCATTCTCAGACATGAAGGTTCTCTATCAGGGAGTATATATTCAGCTCTAAAGAGGAGTGACATTGGGGCCGGCGCCGTGGCTCACTTGGTTAATCCTCCACCTGCGGTGCTGGCATCCCAAATGGGCTCCAGGTTCTAGTCCCGGCTGCTCCTCTTCCAGTCCAGCTCTCTGCTGTGGCCCGGGAAGGCAGTGGAGGATGGCCCAAATGCTTGGGCCCCTGAACCTGGCTCCTGGCTTTGGATCGGAGTAGTTCCAGCCCTTGCAGCCATTTGGGGTGAACCGATGGAAGGAAGACCTTTCTCTCTGTCTCTCTCTGTCACTGTCTAACTCTATCTGTCCAATAAATAATGATAAAAAAAGTAAAGTGGAGTGACATTGCAAACACTAACTGCATCATTGGGATGAGAGTCCTGTGTCCCAAAGAAACTACTTAGAAGGAGACCCCAATCCCTTGGGTTGAATAGTTTTACTATCAAGGGACTTCAAAAGTTTGAGGACAACTGAAATTAAAAATTAGACAATTTTTTAAAAGGATAGATTCTATTTCTCAACATAAGCTCCATCAAGTTTAAGACATTTTTATAAGCCCTGATACCAGCTGGTTGTTTTGTCCATCCCTAAAAAACTGAGGGTCCTGGAAATTTAACAAGGCACATTCAGTCCTTTTTACTTTATTAACTTTAAGGATTCCCCTTAAAGACTTTTTAAGATTTGGAAACAAAAAAAAATCAAAGAAAGCCAAATTAGGACTGTAAGTTGGACTGTAAACTCTCACAACATGTCCCATGTTGGATGAGGGGAGTAAGACTGGAGCATTGTTGTGGTGGAGAAAGTCTCTCTGCTGAAATTATCCTGCAAATTTTTCTGCAAAAGCTGTGTCTTTCTCAAAACCCTCTCAGAAGGAGCATTCATTGGCCTTCAGAGAATCAACAGACAAAATACCTTGATTGTCCCCCCCCCAAATTATTGCTGAGACCTTTGCTCTTGGCTGATAGACTTTGGCTCTGAGTGGGCCACTTCCACCTCTTGGTAGCCGTTACTTTGATTGTGCCTTGTCTTTAGGAACACACTGAGGAAGCCGGGTTTCATCTCCTGTCACAGTTCTTGCAAGAAATGCTCCAGCATCTGATGCCACTTGTTTAAAATTTTCATAGAAAGCTCTGATCTTGTTTGTAGCTGATCTGGGAGCAATAGCTATGCACCCACAGAGCAAGGAGTTGGCTCCATTTTCATTCCTCAGTCAGAACTGTGTGAGCTGAAGCCATTGAGATGTTTGCGGTGCTGGTTGGTGTTTCTGCTGTTCACTATTGCTCCACTTTTTTTTTTAAGATTTATTTATTTATTTGAAAGTCAGAGTTACACAGAGAGAGAGAGAAAGAGAGAGAGAGAGAGAGAGAGGTCTTCCATCCAATGGTTCACTCCCAAATTGGCCACAGTGGCTGGAGCTGTGCTGATCCAAAGCCAGGAGCCAGGAGCTTCTTCCAGGTCTCCCACACAGGAGCAGGGGCCCAAGGACTTGGGCCATCTTCTACTGCTTTCCCAGGCCATAGCAGAGAGCTGGATCAGAAGTGAAGCAGCCAGGTCTCAAACCGGTGCCCATATAGGATGCTAGTGCTTCAGGCCAGGACATTAATCTGCTGTGCCACAGCGCCAGCCCCAGCTCCGCTTCAATTAGGGCACGAACAAGATTAGTTTTCCTCTCACATACTGATGGGATTCTGCCACTGCAGGTTTCCTCTTCATCATGTGGTCCCTTCCTTAAATGGATTGTTTATTTGCATATGGTTGATTGCTCTGGAGATATTGTCCCCATAAACTTTTCATAAAGCATCAATGGTTTCATCATTCTCCTGTCAATTTGATGTTTGTTCTTGCTTTGATTTTTACCAGAATTCATGTTGCTCTTTGGAGAAGGCTGTTTCAAATCGCTTCTCATCCTGCTTACTGACTCAAACTAGACCCTGTTCAGACAGGTTGCAACAAGTCAGTATGAGTTTATTTGAGTGCAAAACAATTTTTGAAATCCATGCATAGCTTTTGATATTTTTGCTGTAATACACATTTCCCAACAATTTTGTTTTGAAGGTCTCTTGTGTATTGTTTTCTCTCTTTGGGCAGAATTTTTCCTTTCTTTCTTATCCACTATGAAATTAACCTTTCAAGATCATATACATCTCAAACTGATAAGTTTGGGGATAGGTGAGTCAGTTTTTTAGGCAGGATCTAACTTGCTTTTTTTTTTTTTTTTAAGATTTGTTTATTTATTTGAAAGGCAGAGTTACATAGAGAGGAGAGGCAGAGAGGCAGAGAGAGAGAAAGAGAGAGAGAGAGAGAGAGAGAGAGGTCTTCCATCCACTGGTTAACTCCCCAAATGGCCGCAATGGCCGGAGCTGTGCCAATCCAAAGCCAGGAGCCAGGAGCTTCTTCTGGGTCTCCCACGTGGGTGCAAGGGCCCTAGGACTTGGGCCATCTTCCATTGCTTTCCCAGGTCACAGCAGAGAGCTGGATCAGAAGTGAAGTAGCCAGGACTCAAACTGGCGCCCATATGGGATGCCGGCACTGCAGGTGGTGGCTTTACCCGCTATGCCACAGCACCGGCACCAACACAGGGTCTAATTTCAAACTTCATTCAACTCATCACAGTATTTGTTCAGTGTACTCACAGTGGCCTGGTGAGATAAGTCTCCCATGATCCTGCCCTTCTGGAGATGTGTGCATGCTGGGAAAAGACCCCTGTCCTTTGTCTGCAGAATTGACACCCGGGCCTCAGCAGGGCTGGGTACAAGGCTCTTACATGGGGCTGGCATTGTGGCACAGTGGCTTTAGCCACAGCCTACAACACACGCATCCTATATGAGTGCCAGTTCCGGGTCTGGCTGCTCTGCTTCTCATGCAACTCCCTGCTAATGCACCTGAGAAGACAGTAGAAGATGGCCCAAGGGCTTGGGTCCCTGCCATTCTTGTTGGAGACCCAGATGGAGTTCTAGGCTTCTGATTTGGGCCTGGCCTGGCCTGGCTATTGTCTCTATTTGGGAAGTAAACCAGTGGATGGAAGATCTCTCTCTCTCTCTCCTCCTCCTCCTCCTCCTCCTCTGCCTTCCAAATAAATAAATAAATAAATAAACCTTTAAAAATTCTATTAGAGGCTCTAGAAAGAATCTTGCTGCTGTCTGGAGCAGCAGCTCAGCCTTGGCTTTGAGGGAGGGAGCTGGCTCATCTGTCCAACGCAGATGGAGCTGCCGGCCTGCAAGTGTTGGGGGAAGGGTTAGTGAACTCTCCTCCAGAGCTGGGTCTGCCTGCAGCAGGACCACACAAAGACACATCCAGAAGTGCTGAGCCTGACGTTGGAACAGGTTGGAGGGGACTTTTCAAGGAAAAAAGAACATAAAACACAGATATTGAGAATTGAAGTGAATGCTTCTTTAAAGTAAGAAATCATAGATTTGGAGGCCAGTGTTGGCGCTCAGTGGGTTGAGCTGCCACTTGCAATGCTCATGTCCCATATTGGACTGCTGGTTCCAGTGCACTCGGGAAGGCAGCAGGTGATGATTCCAGTACTTGGGCCCCTGCCGTCCACGTGAGGGACCTGGGTGGAATTCCTGGCTCCTGGCTCCGGCCTGGCCCATGCATTTGAGGAGTGAACCAGCAAATAGAAGATTCTGTGTGTGTGTGTGTGTGTTTGTGTCTCTTCCTCTCCTCTCTTGCCCTCTTTCTGTCACTCTGCCTTTCAAATAAATAAAATAAATCTTAAAAAAAGAAATTATACAAATCACAAAGATGGCAACTCTGGACTTTAATAATAATGTGCTGGTATTGTTTCATTCATGGTAACAAAGTGGAGGGCAGAGAGGGAACTCTGGAAGTCTGTGAGCCGTGTCTATGCAAACACGGAAAATAAGTAAATTATAAAGTAAACATAAAAGATAAGCCCTAAAAATCTATTGATAAAAAAGTATGCACACATCCACCAAGATATTTAAATAAATTGCAAAGGTAGCCCAGATTTTCACATAATATGAAAACATTCATAAACAAGAGAAACTTTCAAGTCATAAACAAGTAATTCAAGAAAAAATGCTGACAATAAAAGTTTTACAAAAGTCAGAAAAACATAGGATAGTGTACTTAATGAATTTTAACTGCCCAATATTTTTCTTATGAAGGTATTTCAGAAAGTTCATTAAAAAATGGAATTAAAATATGTTATTTTTGTTGTAAAAAATTTTAGCTACATGCATAGATTTTTCATAATACATATTTTCTTGTGAAATTTTTTGAAGATAACCCACATACGTGGATTTCAAAATTCTTTGCACCAAAATAAACTTACTTAAAAATTTATCTATGTATATATTTATTTATTTGATAGAGAGAGAGTGGGAGACAGAGAGAGGGAGAAGGAGGGAGCTCTCATCTACCAGTCTACTCCCTAAATAACTGCAGGGGTGTGGGATGGCCTGTGGGATGCTGGGAGATGCAGATCCATCCCGGTCTCCCATGGTGGCAAGGACCCAACTACTTGAGCCATCGTCACCTGCCGCTTGCCAGGTTGTGCTTTAGCAAGAATCTGGACTCAGAAGCAGAGTCAGGTCTTCAATCCAGGCAGCCTGGTATGGGTGTGATGCCCCAGCTGCCGTCTTAACTGCTGGGCCCAGTGCTCACCCCTACACTTACCTTTTAATGCCACTTCCTGCGAGCTTTTGAAGTTTCCCTGTAGTGGGCTGAGTACATCTTTGAGGATCTCTCAGTTTTGCGAGATGGATGTCTATAGCCAGCATAGGAAGAAGTTCAGACACATTTCAGCGTCACAAATTGTTTTTGGGTAATGTCACGTTAAGTTTTTAATCAGATTTGGGGAAAACCTGTCTCAAGTTTTTTTTTTTTTCATATTCAATTTCATATGATATAAAATGTTATATAAGATTTCAGGGCATTTTGATTTTGGTTGCACTGTGATCTCATCTTAATACTTCTGGAATTGAGGATTGGAAGGAAGCTTTGCAAGGGAGGATCCTGTCGTACAAGCATCACGGCAGGTCGGGCTCCAGTCCCTTCCTTACTTAATATTTATCCAAAGGTCTTTTGTGTTTAACACTCCTCCAGCTCGGTAGCTCTTCTTTGCATATGATAAATGATACGTTTGTGCATCTCCTCAGGAAAAAAGAAATTCCCTGGCTCCTTTTTCTCTCTTTGAAGTGTACAGTGACTTGCGGCCGGGGGTTACGTTACCGGGTCGTTCTGTGCATCAACCACCGTGGACAGCACGTCGGGGGCTGCAACCCACAGCTGAAGCTCCACATCAAAGAAGAGTGTGTCATTCCCATCCCATGCTATAAACCCAAAGGTAGGTTTGGGCTGCGTTTTAATTCACTCTAATATTTCAGCTCTTCCATTTTAATTCACTAGCGTTCTTAAAAAATTTGTCTTACTGAAAAATTGCAATAGATCCGTCCACATAGAGAAAGACATTGGACACACGGAATTTATCCATCTGGAGGGAACCCTGAGCTGCTGTCGACTTAGGACAGATAGAGTGGCTCTCGTCTGCCTAGGCTTGTGCTAACATCGCCTGATAAGATTATGGGATGCAATCCCTGACCTGAAGAGAAAGGAGGAAGATAAGCAATAGGAGAAAAAGAAGGCACGCATGGGAAAGTGAGGACAGCAGAGTGGGAAGAGGAGGAAGAAGTGGAGTGGGGAGGGGGACTCTCTTCTCCCAGGTTCGTTTGTCCTCTCTGTGCTTTTTATAGCTACCTGCTATAGGTGTAGGTTTCTTGAGGGAGGAAGGAAGGATGTTAGCTGCATCACAGGTCTCGGTAGATGGAATCCATAGAGGCTCTGAGCTCCCGGTTAGGTCGAGGGAATTTAGATTTCTTTTTTCCTGTGCTTTCTGTTTGTTCTCCATGAACTTCAGGAGTGGGTAGAATACGTGGGTAGAAAGTCTCAGGGCTGGCACCATGGCTCACTTGGCTAATCCTCTACCTGCGGTGCCGGCACCCCTGGTTCTAGTCCCGGTTGGGGCACCAGATTCTGTCCCGCTTGCTCCTCTTCCAGTCCAGCTCTCTGCTGTGGCCCGGGAAGGCAGTGGAGGATGGCCCAAGTGCTTGGGCCCTGCACCTGCATGGGAGACCAGGAGGAAGCAACTGGCTCCTGGCTTCGGATTGGCACAGGGCCATCCGTAGTGGCCGATTGGGGGGTGAACCAACAGAAGGAAGACTTTTCCCTCCGTCTCTCTCTCTCTCACTATCTAACTCTGCCTGTCAAAAAAAAAAGAAAAAGTCTCAATACCATCTCTTGAGTATTCGCCCCTCTCTCTACATGATTATTTCCATATATATCAGCAGAATACTTCCAACCTTCATGACAAGGATCTTTTCTTCTTGAGATGGAAAAAAAAAAAAAAAACAAGGTTAATCCCACCCTCAGTACCTTGGAGAGGATGCCGAAATTCTCCTTTGTGATTTCTGGGTTTAGTAACCATCCAAATACCCTCATAACCAACCGTCTGAGGAGGTTTTGTTGGACTGGGTCTATTCTGCAGGAAAGTCACTGTTTGCTGTGACAGGTGCACAAACTGATCATGTGACTGCATCAGCAAAATCTTTTTTTTTTCGTTCTTTCTTCGCTTGATGGGGCTTTCACAGCCTCCTGCTTAGAGTCTTCAGTTTCTCTGGGCCACCCCGAGTGATTTTGTTTCCACTTCCTTTGTAACTAGATTGTGTTTTTCTTTACATCTGCCAGGTTAATTGGCAATATTCAATAAGAGTTTGAATAAGCCATAACACAGCCTCTTTTACCTTCCAGTATTATTCACCTTCCTGTTTTTTGCATTTCTCTAATAATATCTGCAGTCAATCAGCAAAAAAAAAATCGTGGCAAAAGAAAGCAAGCTGATGTGGTTGAAGTTCGTGATTTAATGTGTAAACACTAGAAATTGGTGTTGATTTACAGAAGGCGTTTTTACGTTAACTTTGAGAGCACATTTAATTGTATCATGGGATCATGTGGGTTGTGTCTTAATAATGTATTATTTAAAAAAAATACTACATCATGTATCGGAGTGCCTGGGGTCAGGTCCCAGCTCTGCTTCCAATTCTGCCCTGGGTTGGAGGGGAGGGGAGGTGGGCGGCAGATGATGCCGTGAGTTTGAGCTCACATGGGTTCTTGCCGCCCATGTGTGAGTCCTGGGTTGAACTCTGAGCTCCTGACTTTGGCCTGGCCCAGCCCTGTGTACTATGGGCTTTTGGGCAGTGAACCAATAGTTAGAATCTCTCTGTCTTTGCTGTTCAGATAAATAAAATTTTAAAAATGCTACATAAATTTTTATTCATTTCAGGAGCCACCTGTGCTAACATGCATTTGAAAAAATATAACCTGTGCATTTAAAATCTCCTGCCAATAATGACTGTGTATCAAACTTGTTTTTGACTAATAGTAATTAAGTTTGTTGTTTATGTCCTTTCTTTTCTTAGAAAAAAGTCCAGTGGAAGCTAAATCACCTTGGCTGAAACAAGCACAAGAACTGGAAGAGACCAGAATAGTAACCGAAGAACCAACGTGAGTCCAGGATCTGTTATGGGTGTAATCAGGGCATGGCCAGTTAACATGATATATGTCATTTTTGTACTCACTGGAGTACAGTAATACATTCGGTATCCAAATGACCTGGATTTGCAGACTCTAGAGAGCTCGAGCTGGCTAGAGTTTTTCTTTATTTCACAATTCAGCAATCCTGCTCTGGCAGTGTCTGTGAGAAGTGCAGAAGAGAACAGTGTTATTTAACTCAAAGCAGACCCAGTGGTCTGTTACAGTGGAGGGGTCAGGGATCATTCCTAAGTTAACACATAGGGTTTGACCAAGGACCATCACAGTATTATACAAATAATCCAATCGTTCCATGGTTAAGTCATGGCCCAATTGCTGAAAAACCAGCTGAGCTGAAATGTATCAGGGTGCCCGTGGCTGCTGCAGTACAGGGTTGTGGAAAGCGCATGGTACTGGGAGTCGGGAGCCTAGAACCACCCCCACTGACTGTGTGACCTTGGCCGAGTCTCCCTCTCTGTGCCTCTCTTCCTCCTTGTCTATAAAAAGGGAGGTTGGGCGTGATCTCTGCACGGTCCACTGCAGCTGGAAAACCCAGTGACTACTGTCCACATGTGATTTTTTTTTTGACAGGCAGAGTGGACAGTGAGAGAGAGAGAGACAGAGAGAAAGGTCTTCCTTTGCCATTGGTTCACCCTCCAATGGCTGCTGCAGCCGGCGCACTGCGCTGATCCAATGGCAGGAGCCAGGTGCTTCTCCTGGTCTCCCATGGGGTGCAGGGCCCAAGCACTTGGGCCATCCTCCACTGCACTCCTGGGCCACAGCAGAGAGCTGGCCTGGACGAGGGGCAACCGGGCTAGAATCCGGCGCCCCGACCGGGACTAGAACCCGGGGTGTCAGCGCCGCAGGCGGAGGATTAGCCTAGTGAGCCGTGGCGCCGGCTGTCCACATGTGATTTGAAGAGTCTGCATTGTCATTGTGTCAGTGGAAATGAGGAATCAAGAGCAAATCAACAAAGCATCCTGGAAGCAGAGGTGGAGGGATGGAAAGAGCAAGGAATCAAAAATGCTGTGAGGGGCTGGCGCTGTGATGTAGCAGGAAAAGCTGCCACCTGCAGTACCAGTATCCCATATGGGTGCCCATTCGAGTTCCAGCTGCTCCACTTCTGATTCAGCTCTCTGCTATGGCCTGGGAAAGCAGTAGAAGATGGCCCAAGTCCTTGGGCCCCTGAACCCCCATGGGAGATCCGGAAGAAGCTCCTGGCTCCTGGCTTTGGATTGGCACAGCTCCAGCTGTTGCAGCCAATTGGGGAGTGAACCAGCGGATGGAAGACCTCTCTCTCTCTCTCTCTCTCTCTCTGCCTCTCCTCTCTCTGTGTAACTCTGACTTTCAAATAAATAAATAAATCTAAAAAAAAAAAGGAGAGAGAGAGAGAGAAAGATGCTGTGAGATTTCTAGCCCAGGAGTATGCAGGAGCAGCAGCACCAATGACAGGTGCAGTCATTGGACAGGACAGCTGATGGCATGTCAGCCACGCTAAGCCAGCAGTGCTGACAAGCTGTAGACAAGGAGAGCAGTTCGCAGAGCGTTACCGGAAGGAGAATCTCAGCGGTCATCTGGCCCATTTCCCTCTAGAGCAGGCATTGCTTCTTCAACACCTTCAGCCACGGGCCGAGTTCACCCCCTTCAGAGACAGTTTGTTGTGCTGAAATCCGGTGGAAGCAAAACTACCTTGGCTGGCACAAGCCCAAGAACTAGGAGAGACCAGAATAGCAACAGAACCGGAGTTCTTTGCAAGATTTTTTTTTCTCCTCTTGAGCCAAAATGGACCTTCTCATTTCTGTTCTCTGAAGCAAAACAAAACAAAAAGCATATTTTTGCGAAATCCCAAGTGGCAAGTCCTCAGAAACTCGAAGAAAGCTCTGTGGGTCCCGAGAGCTTGATTTCTCCCCGGGTCATCACTCAACCTTTGTGGCCGGTCTCGTGTGCTGTTGTTTTTAGATCCCTGACTAGCCACGTTGCTGTTCTCAGAACACACGCTCGTTTGTCAATGTCCCTTTCAGTGTGCTGCAGCCCAAGGGTGAGTGCCAGGCCAGTAGGGATCCCTCCTCTGTGTCTAGGGGAATGAACCAGGAGAGCTGGCGCGCCACACTCGGGACAGGAGCAGCACGTCCCACCTCGATGGCTGTCAGACCTAGATCCGACCACAGAAGGAACTGAGGCCATGCAAGGGTGAATGATCTCAGAGTGACAGAGTAAAGAGGGAAGGAGGGGGTGGCACTGTGGCACAGCAGGGAAAGCCGCTGCCTGCAGTATCGGCATCCTACATTGGCTCTGGTTCGAGTCCCGGCTGCTCCACTTCTGATCCAGCTCCCCGCTGGTGTACCTGGGGAGGTGGTGAGCGATGGCCCAAGTCCTTGGACCCCTGCACCCACATGGAGGACCCAGAGGAGGCTCCTGGCTCCTGACTTAGGACTGGCCCAGCCCTGGCTGTTGCTGCCATTTGGGGAGTGAACCTGTGGATGGAAGACCTCTCTCTCTCTCTGTTTGTCTCTCTCCTTCTCTGTAATTTCACCTTTCAAATAAATAAATAAATTTTTTTAAAAAAAGAGGGAAGAGGATGGGGCTCATGGGAGAAGCTCTGAGATCCGAGGAAGAAGGAGAATGGAGCAGAAGAGGCAAGTGGTGAACGGAGGAAGGAGTGAGGCTGGGGCAGGGTCACATCACAGAGACCGATGCACTCTGAGGGCTGAAGGAGGGTTCAGCGAGTGGGGTTCAGATCTTGCAGAAAGTCGAGAGAAACAAGGAAGACTGCCTAGAAGAAGCTGGGTCCATGGGCAAGAAGCTCCCTTTCAGTTCAGCTGACAGTAGCATCCAAAAGATGGAGAAGGAAAGATCATGGAGATTGATGACATATTGGGGCTAGTGCCATGGCACAGTAGGTTAATCCTCTGCCTGCAGCATCAGCATCCCATATGGGCGCCAGGTGAGAGTCCTGGCTGCTCCTCTTCCAATCCAGCTCTCTGCTGTGGCCTGGGAAAGCAGTAGAAGATGGCCCAAGTCCTCGGGTCCCTGCACCCACATGGAAGACCCGGAAGAAGCTCCTGGCTCCTGGCTTCGAATTGGCACAGCTCCGGCCGTTGCAGCCATTTGGGGAGTGAACCAACGGAAGAAAGACCTTTCTCTCCCTCTCCCTCTCACTGTAACTCTACCTCTCAAATAAATAAGTAAATAAATCTTTTTTTAAAAAAGAAGAGATTTATGAAGTAGATTTCTGATTGAGATGGAAATGAGCTGATAGGTATTTGACTACTAAATAAAAGAGTAAAGATGGGGAATCAAAATGTTAGGAACTGCAAAAAGTTCATGGAAGATGGAATTAAAAGATGTTTATTTTGGTGCAAAAATGTTCTGAAATCTATGCATAGTTTTTTTTTCATAATAAACATTTTATGAACTTTTTGAAGACCTCGTGTATGCATGGATTTCAAGATGGTTTGTACCAAAATAAATTTATCTTTAAAAAATTTTTTTTCCTTATTTCTTTTCTTTTTTTATAGTTATTATTTTTTATTTAATAAATGTGAATTTACAAAGTGCAACTTTTGTATTGTTGGGGCTTCCCCCTCAACCTCCCTCCCTCCCGTGGCCCTCCCCTCTCCCACTCCCTCTCCCATCCCGCCCTTCATCAAGTTTCATTTTCAATTACCTTCATATACTGAAGATCAACTTAGTATATACTAAGCAAGGATTTCAACAGGCTGCACTCACACAACCGCACAAGGTATAGGGTGTTGTTCGACTAGTAGTGTTTTTAAGTTTCATAGTAAAACACATTAAGGACAGAGATCCTACGTGGGGAGCATTTGAAAGACGGGGTGTGTGTGGTGGGGGAGACAAAGGGAGATTTTCTATCTGCTGCTTCATCCCTCAAATGGCCCCAAATTGTCAGGAATGGGCCAGGCCAAAGCCAATAGCAATTCCAAGTCTCCCACTTGCAGGGCAGGGACCCAAGTCCTTGAGCCATAATCTGCTGCTGCCTTCCAGGATGTGCCTTACAGGAAGCAGGGAGGAGGCTGGGGCCAGGGCCAGGAGCTGCACCCCAATCCAGGTGCAGCAGGACCCATACGTGCAGCAGGAACTTGCTCACGTGAGCCATGGTTGCTTCCTCCCAGGGTCTGCGTGGGTGGGAAGGTGGAGCCATGAGCTGGATCTGGGAATCCAACCTAGGCGCTCACAGGCATCCTCACAGTGAGGCTGAGTGCCTGCTCCCTCTGCAGACTTTTTGCAATACCCTTGTGTGGCTGTGTTGTTCTTTGATCTGAAGTTAGGGCAGTCTTACACGTAGTTGAAAGATAAGGGTTTTAGACAAGCCAGTTAGCATCTCAAGACCTCCCAGTGGTACAAGGAGGATGAGAGGTTAAATGTTCCTGGGACCTTCTCCCAGCTCTGATCTCCTGTGATCCTGCAGGGGAAGGAACCTGTCGACAGAAAGCTACCTGAGACACCCGAAAGGGAGTGTGTGGCTTTGACACAAAGAGGGCCGAGAGTTCTTGTTCTAGAACGATACGTTGGACCAGGATCTGGTGGTCTCAGAACACAGATAACAGTTGTTAATCCTCTGTGTGCATTCGCTTGGTTAATAGGGTGGCTGTCTGTCCGATCCCCCAAACTGGAAGTCTGGAGTCATTCTGGCCTCGTTCTCGTTTTCTCATTCTTCCCCTATGTGTGATTTACCACTGAGATGCGCTGGTTATATTTATTAAGATCTTTCTCAGCTCCAGCTCTTTCTCCCCCTCCCTCCTTCCTTGTCCAGGTCCTGAAATCACTCACTCTGATGCCTGCAACAGCTTCCTAATTTGGTCCTCCTCCATCCCCTCAAACCCCCACTTTGCACAGCCAGTGTAGTGCAGTTCGGGCCCCAGATCTGACACTTCCTTTGCAACCTTCAGGATATCCAAGTGCTTTCCATCCCAAATGATGAACGCTGCTCCACGAGGCCAGCCACTCTGTGCAAGGTGTGGCCCTTTCTGGCCTCCAGCCGCGTCCCTGGCCACGCCCATGCTTTGCCTCGTGGAATGATCCAGCCTGGTCATTGTTCCTTGCCCGTGGTGAGGAGCTGCCACATTCCTAACCCTAATCAGGCTCCCGTCTGCACTTGGCTAAGTCATTTTTCAAAGATTTATGTATTTATTTGAAAGGCAGAGTCATAGAGAGAGAAGGAGAGGGAGAGGGAGAGGGAGAGGGAGAGGGAGAGGGAGAGGGAGAGGGAGAGGGAGAGGGAGAGGGAGAGGGAGAGAGAGAGAGAGAGAGAGAGAAAGGTCTTCCATCCACTGGTTCACTCACCAGATGGCTGCAACAGCCAGTGCTGGGCCAGGCCGAGGCCAGAAGCCAGGAGCTTCTTCCAGGTCTCCCATGCAGGTGCAGTGGCCCAAGCCCTTGGGCCAGCTTCTGCTACTTTTCCCAGGCCATTAGCAGAGAACTACATCAGAAGTGGAGCAGCTTGGACACCAACTGGTGCCCATTTGGGATATCAGCATCGAAGGTGTAGGCTTTTACACGTGACACCACAATGCCAGCCCTGTTAAGTCACTTAGCCTGCGGTACCCCTGTGCACTGTGTACCCAGTACACTGACCCCTGTACAGTACAGTACCCCTGTACACTGTGTATACAGCACACTGACACTGCTGTGCACCCGTCGCCACTATCACCTCCAGAGCCCATGGTCCCTAACAGAAACTCTGCGCCCAGTGAACAGCTCCTCACTCCCCGCCCCCATCTGGAGCCTGTGCTGTGCTTTCTGCCTCTGTGAATTTCAGTTTTCTGCCTTCTGAGCAAAGGTGACCCTGAGGGTGGGGCGGGGCGTGGGGGGAAGCAGGGAAAGTGCATTAGAGTTTGGGAGCCACTGGGTCAAATCCCTCCCAGGTCAGAAAGTATGAGGGGACTTCAAAAAGTACATGGAAAAATGGAACAAAAAGATAGGTTTATTGTGGTGCAAAAAAAAAATGAAATTCATACATCATTTCTTTTAAGATTTATTTTTAAAGATTTATTTATTTATTTGAAAGAGTTACACAGAGAGAGAAGGAGATGCAGAGAGAGAGAAGAAAGAGAGGTCTTCCATCCGCTGGTTCACTCCCCAATTGGCTGCAATGGCCAGAGCTGCGCCGATCCAAAGCCAGGAGCCGGGAGCTTCTTCTGAGTCTCCCACATGGTGCAAGGGCCCAAGGACTTGGGCCATCTTCTACTGCTTTCCCAGGCCATAGCAGAGAGCTGGATGGGCAGAGAAGAAGCCAGGACTCAATCAGGCATCCCATCACTGCAGGCAGCGGCTTTACCTGCTATACCACAGCCCCCATGTGTCATTTCTAATATGCATTTCCATGAACTTTTTGAAGACCCTCGTGCTGTTCGTTTTGTTGCTTTAGAACAGGATGGTCATAGAAGCCACAGTGGGTTCAGCCCCGTATTCATCTCCACCTGCATTTCCTGTGGGTCTCACCGGGCCTTGCTGGGGTTGCCCTCCCCTTATTCATAGAGATGTCGATCCAGGCTCTCGGCTCCTGGAGGGCTCCTTTCTCCCCAGAGTGCAGGGCTGAGCTGACGGCACCTGTGCCCTAGCCTGAGCAGCTGCCTTTCACCCCCCTCTCTCTCTCTCGCCCTGCTCTCTCTCCATCTCAGTCAATGGTCTCTCTCTGCAATTTTCCCGTCCAATTCACACTGAAGTGTCTGGCCTGCTCCTGGCTCGTGGTGTGCAGCTGACAGTTTCCTACCAGCGCTTCTGCCTCTCTCCATGCGCTCGATTTCCAGGCAGACCTGCAGGCGGCCTCAGCTTCCAGGTCATCCTTCTACCCGCCCTTGTCTTTGTGGCTCGTGTGTTGACAGTGAGCACTAGGATGAGCCGAGTGTCAGTCAGATCCCCCTGAGCGAAGCCTGCCCAACCAGCCTGCAGCAGAGGATCACTGCTGCTGTGGTTATACCACGGCGCGGGCTCTCAGTTGACATAGCCAGCGGATGTTCAAGGGGCTTTGCTTTAATTGGGAAAACAAAAATCAGAGCTGCTCGAGGTCAGCGGCCTTGACCTTCTGAGCTTTCGGCTGTGGAATGTGTTGACAGTTGATACAGATTCTTGTTTTTTGGTTTTTTTTGAGAGGCAGAGTTAGAAAGAGAGAGAGACAGAGAGAGAGAAAGGTCTTCCTTTTTCCGTTGGTTCACCTCTCAAATGGCTGCCACGGCTGGCGCGCTGCACCGATCCGAAGCCAGGAGCCAGGTGCTTCTCCTGGTCTCCCATGGGGTGCAGGGCCCAAGCACTTGGGCCATCCTCCACTGCACTCCCTGGCCACAGCAGAGAGCTGGCCTGGAAGAGGGGCAACCGGGTCAGAATCCGGCGTCCCGACCGGGACTAGAACCCAGGGTGCTGCTGCCGCAGGCAGAGGATTAGCCTAGTGAGCTGCGGCGCCGGCCCTTGTTGTTTTATACATTCCTTCTGGGAGCCTGCTTGGAGTCTGGGGGAGTCTCGACACCCCAGCCATCTTGTTGTCCTCCTCCCCATTTTTCGTATGTGAACGCTGAGGGAATGGGACAGACGTGGGCATACTGTGTGCTTTCTCCCCTGCTGTTTTAGCTTCTCCATTTGTTGGGAAAGTGTGTTTGCTAAAACTAAAGTAGGCTATATATTTCAGCAATTTTTAAAAGATTTTATTTAAAAAACAGAGTTACAGAGAGAGAGATCTTCTATCTGCTGGGTCTCTCCCCAAATAGCTGCAACAACCAGAGTTGGTCCAGGCTGAAGTCAGGGTGCCTGGAACCCCATCCCAGTCTCCTGCATGGGGGACAGGGTCCCAAGTTCATGGACAACCTGCATTAGCAGGGAGCTGGATTGGAAAAGAAGCAGCCAGGATATGAACCGGCGCCCATATAGGATATCAGCGCTGCAGGCAGAGACTTAGCCCACTACACCACAGCGCCGGCCCCAGCAAACTGTTTTTCTAACAATGACAGTTAACAGCTAACATTGAACACTTCTTCTCAGTGAGTTCATATCCTTAGTGTTCTACAGGGATGAATCATTAATTGTCGCAGCAACCCTGAGGAAGTGTTGCTATTCTCTTTACGCGACGACCAGGGACATCACAGCACAGAAAGCAGACGGAATTAGCCATTGAGTCAGAACTACCGCGTGGTGGACATTACGGCATGTGACCCTACAAAGAGCCTCAGTTTCTTGTCAAATAACCCAGATTCGGGTCTCACCCATCCTTAGTAACGGAGTAGGCAGAAGGGGCCGATGCATGGTAATGCAAGATGACTATGTACAGGTTTGGTTGGGCTATTGTCGGGGGCCAGGGCTGGCTTCCTGGGGGAGATGGTACATGAATCAGGTCTTAAATCCTAAGGCAGGTATTTGGGAAGGAGCCACATCTGATTGAGGTGGTCTGTGTGGTGGGAGGAGCCTGGAGGATTGGGGGCGGGGCAGCTGTGGTAGTAAGGAGAAGCCGGAGAAGCCACGACATCTTGCAGGTCTTCTGGAGTGCATCAAGGTTCTTGTACTTGATCTGGAGGCAGGAGGAGCCATGGAAGAATTTCTGTGATATTAGGCTCTAGAAGTTTCTCCTAGCTCTCCGTGGTTTGTTTCTGATTGTTCTTCATGACAAATAAAACTGCAGCAAATCGTAAATTGCCCATCTCTATTTGTCCCGTTAGGATGACTTTCTGGGCCAAAAGATAGGCACACGGGGGCATTCGGGAAGTCACTGCCAAGTCCCCTCGCCAGGGGCGGCCCTCAAACTCACATTCTCTCCCTCGCTTTCATCAACATCCAGAAGTTACCTTTTTCAACACTATTTTCTATTTTTTTATGGTTTCAAGTTTTGCACAACTTTGATTCATGAAGGATTTACTCAGACATGTATCAGGCTTAGTATTTTTCCAAATAATTAATCAGTTGCCCTATCACTGGCTACTGAATAATCTAAAACTATCCACTCTGATTTTTTTAAAGATTTATTTATTTATTTGAAAGTCAGAGTTACACACAGAGAGAAGGAGAGGCAGAGAGAGAAAAAGAGAGAGAGAGAGAGGGGTCTTCCATCTGTTGGTTCACTCCCCAATTGGCTGCAATGGCCAGAGCTGCGCCAATCCAAAGCTAGGAGCCAGGAGCTTCTTCTGGGTCTCCCACATGGGTTCAGGGGCCCAAGGACTTGGGCCATCTTCCACTGCTTTCCCAGGCCATTAGCAGAGAGCTGGACAGGAAGTAGAGCAGCTGGGACTTGAACTGACGCCCACGTGGGATTGCCGGCACTGCAGGCGGAGGCTTTACCCACTACGCCTCAGTGCCAGCCCTTCCCCTCTGATTTCAAAATGGCTTCATGTGTAAACCCGAATACTCCAGTGCCAGGATTATATGAGCAGCCTTCAAAGTGTTCAAGGAAAATGCATATTATGAAGAAAACTACACATTACAAAAGCTTCCTACCCCAAAATAAACATCTTTTAAAAAGACTTATTTATTGGCCGGCGCCGTGGCTTAACAGGCTAATCCTCCACCTTGCGGCGCCAGCACACTGGGTTCTAGTCCCGGTTGGGGCGCCGGATTCTATCCCGGTTGCCCCTCTTCCAGTCTAGCTCTCTGCTATGGCCCGGGAGGGCAGTGGAGGATGGCCCAGGTGCTTGGGCCCTGCACCCGCATGGGAGACCAGGAAAAGCACCTGGCTCCTGGCTTCGGATCAGCGAGATGCCCCAGCCGCAGCGGCCATTGGAGGGTGAACCAACAGCAAAAAGGAAGACCTTTCTCTCTGTCTCTCTCTCTCTCACTGTCCACTCTGCTTGTCAAAAAAAAAAAAAGACATTTATTTTGTTTGAAAGAGTGACCAATTAGAAGAATAGGCACACAGAGGTAGGGGAAGAAGCAGAGAGAGAGACCTTCCATCCACTGGGTCACTCCCCAGGTGCCTGTAAGAGCCAGCGCTAGACCAGGCAAAGGCCAGGAGCCAGGAGCTCCATCCAGGTCTGCCACAGGAGTTGTAGGGAAACCCAGTCACTTTGGCCGTTATCTGCTGCCTCCAGGTGCATCATCAAGGAGCTGGATTGAACGTTCCGAGTAGCCACAGCACCTGACCCTAAATAAACGTATTTTATTATCTTTGAGAATTCTATATAAGTTATACAACTTTCATTATTTCATATATACAGATTTAGGAACATAGTGACACTTCCCACCCTACCCTCCCTCCTGCCCACACTCTTACCCCCTTTCCCCTCCCTCTCCCACTCTCACTCTTAACCTTTACAAAGATCTATTGTCAGTTTACTTTATACCCATAAGATCAACCCCAACTAAGCGTTCAACAAATAGTATGAAGAAAAAAAAAAAAACAAGTTGTTTTTCCACAAACGTTTTGAAGAACCCTCGAATTATTCGAAATGCTGTGGTTCTCTTTAGCCCTTTTTTCCTACCGTGCTGTCGGAATACTCTGTAATCCTTACTGCTTTTGAACATGCCCTTGACTGTTCTCACCTAACCTTCCATGAGACTTCAGAGTTGTAGTGTCTGTTTCCAGCTCCCGCCCCACCCTCTACCAAATTGCCTCCGAGGTCTTGATGGAAGCTGTTTTTTCTAAATGAATCAGGGAGAATAATATATCGTATAGTTTTTAAATTTTTTTTAAGATTTACATTTTATTTTATTTGAAAGAGTAAGAGAGAGAGAGAGAGAGAGAGGTCGGTCTTCCATCTTCTGGTTCACTTCCCAAATGGCCACAACGGCTGGACCTGGGCTGGTCTGAAGCCAGCAGCTTCTTCCAGGTTTCCCATGTGGGTGCAGGGGCCCAAGCGCTTGGGCCATCTTCTGCTGCTTTCCCAGCTGCATTAGCAGGGAGCTGGATCGCAAGTGGAGCAGCCAGGACTTGAACTGGCGCCCATATGGGATACCGGTGCTGCAGGCAGGGCCTTTAATTCACTGTGCCACAGCGCCAGCCCCGATATCTTACAGTTTTATGTCTTCTTACTCAGGACCCTATGGTGCATTCGCCATTTATGAGAATTTTGGGCTGGAGTCTTCTCAGTATTTTCTAGCTTGGTGCTATCAGCTGTGCATATTTCTTATGAAGTATTTATTTACAAACCCCACTTTTAAAGCCTCGGTTTCTCTCATGCCTAAGACCAGGAAAAGAACAATTTTTACTGGTAAAGTTGAGAAAATCGGTTAACTGATGCCTGGTGCCTGACAGTGAGTAGTCTTAGTTGGATTTGGGGGAAAGTGAAATTTTAGGGTAATAGGACACACACACACACACACACATGTAGTTTTTTGAAACACACACACACGCACACACACATAGTTGGGGATTAGTTTTTTAAAATCTCTTTTTTTCCCAAAAAAAAAATTTAGTTAATTTTACTATTTTTGAGAGTTGCCAGGTCATCTTCAAATAATGGCAGTTTTGTCTATTCTGTTTACTTTCTCGATTTTTACACTTGCCCTTTGGTTCTTCTATTTTATTCTCAGGTGGATATGTATCTCATTGTGTTCGTTCTGAAGTAATTTTACTTGATCTTCTTTTTTCACTTGAGAGACTGGGTAACACGGGGAGGGGTGGAGAGACAAATCTTCCATTCGCTGGTTCACTCCCCAGATGTCTGCAGGGTCTGTGTTAGCAGGAAGCTGGACTCACAAGCCGGGTCAGAGCTTGAGCTCAGGCCCTCAGATGGGATATGAGCATCTTTTTTGATTCGTATTTGTTTGAAAGGCAGAGGGACAGAGATCGTCCATCTGCTAATTCACATTCCAACTGCCAGCAACAAGCCAGGAGCCTGGAACTCAATCTACCATCTATTATAATTTCATTTTTAGCACGCTTAGTTGATATGATTTTAGAGCATACACATCAAGAATGGTGCAATTTCTGTTGACTTCTCCATTTTTAAAATGAGAAAATTTGTGTTTTATCCTCAACTTATTTCCTCAAACCTCCTGATTTTTTGTTATTAAACTCTGTTATTTGGAGCCGAGAAAATTAGTAATAAATTATGGTTATTCCATGCATTTTGTTTTTTGAAAGAAAACTGTTTCTGACCTTTTACCTGGTTTTATATCATATTTCGAATAGTTATTTAGCATTAATTATATGTCTAAAGTATTTTAATTCTCAATGCCAGCTTTTATGACACTATTTAAAATTTTATTTGCTTGTTTACTTGTTCATTCATTTCCTTGAGATACAGAGAGAGAAAGCTCCCATCCACCGTTTTACTCTTTGAATGCCTGGGAGCTGGGAGCGGAATCCAGGTCTCCCACATGGAAGGCAGGAATCTGCTAACTTGAGGCATCAGCACTGCCTCCTAGGATCAGGCCTGGAGCCAGGAATCAAACCCAGCTCTCTGATGTGGGCTGTGGGCATCCCAGCTGGTGTCTTAACCGCTAGGCCAACGCCTTCCCCATCACACATCATTTGAAATCCATTTTTAAAATTAATTTGTCATTGACTTGGAATTGCTCCTTGTTTTTCAGGGAGATTAAATAGGTGGGTAATTTCAAAGACCCTCTGTACTTAAACTATCTTCCTTATATTTCTCAGATGAGCCGAAGCATGAACTCTTATTTTACAGGCTTTCCTTTTTCCTTTATTAATATGATGAGTATATGGCTCTGAAATTCTCTTTTAATATTGAAAAGGAACGATTTTAACATCAACTCTTTTTCTCTTTTGAAAACTACTGGTTTTTTTTTTTTTCCTGCTTAGATATAAGATTTTTCCAAATACTTTAAGTGTTTCTCTAAATAAATTCTGGTTTTATTTTCTTTTTAGTAGTTTGGTACATAGTAAGGACTTTTAGGACTGAATTCAGTTCTTCCTTGCGTACATGAAAGTTTTCTTCTGTTATGTTTATGCATTTTAAAAATTATGTTTCTCATTTGTTCATCATTTATCCATATGGTCTCTTCCCTATTTTTTTAAAGATTTATTTTATTTATCTGAAAGGCAGAGGTATAGAGAGAGGGGGAGGAAGAGGCAGAGAGAGAGGTCTTCATCTGCTGATTCACGCTCAAAATGGTCACAACAGCTGAGGCTGGGCCAGGCAGAAGCTAGGAACCAGGAACTTCTTCCAGGTCTCCCACATAAGTGCAGGGGCCCAAGCACTTGGGCCATCTTCTGCTGCTTTCCTAGGCTCATTACCAGGGAGCTGGATCAGAAGAAGAGCAGCCAGAACTCAAACCAGTGCCCATATAGTATGCTAGCATCGTAGGCAGCAGCTTAATCCATTATGCCACCATGCCTGCCCCAAATTTAAAATTCTTAGTACTAAGGATAAAAAAAACCACGAAATTAATGATCATATAGGTAGACTATTCACATGGCTAGAAAACTCAAGTGTCTTAAAAGTGTAAAACAGAAAGTAAAAGCCACCTGTTGATCTACTCCAGTCCCTGACACCAGCAATTGCTCCAAAAAGAGAAATGAGACACACCAGCATATACGTGTAAATCATAGTGTACCAGTATAATAGTAATTACATCACTATATTACATAATAGCATATAATATCTATAATATATCCATACATGAATTATATATTTAATAAATTTATATTTAAATTGTATTCATATTTCATTATAATTTTAATTGTCATAAGTCATAATTATGTCATAAATATAAAATTAATAACAATTACATTTATATTCCTTTTATGTATTTGTAATAATATTCTACTTTCTTTTTAATATATTAAAATATTATATTACATATTCACAATATGTAATGTGTTCTATATGTACACACATAAAGCATAGAAACCTTTATGCTTACATAAAAGAAAGCACGAGTTACGAGTGTGACCTACCCTATACTTGCTTCACTTAGTAATCTACAAAAGGAAACTATTCCTCCACGGTTCCTGTAGACGCCCCTCCTCCTCCCAAGTAGCTGCATATTCTTTTTTTTTTAAGATTTATTTATTTGAAAGTCAAAATTACACAGAGGGAGGAGAGGCAGAGAGAGAGAGAGAGAGGTTTTCCATCCACTGGTTCACTCCCCAACTGGCCGCAAAGGCTAGAGCTGTGCCAATCTGAAGCCAGGAGCCAGGAGCTTCATCCGGGTCTCCCGCGTGGGTGCAGGGGCCCAAAGACTTGGGCCACCTTCTACTGCTTTCCCAGGCCATAGCAGAGAGCTGGATCAGAATTGGAGCAGCTGAGGCTCGAACCGGCGCCCATATGGGATGCTGGCACTGCAGGCAGCGGCTTAACCCGCTACACCACAGTGCTGGCCCCAGTAACTACATATTCTTCCATGGTGTGGACGCCTCTGCTTAGATGGAACCAGTTTCATTCTTCCCAATTCTACCTTGACGGCAGCCAAAAGAGACCAGAGTAGGTGTGGAGTTACTCCAACACTGCTCCACCTGGGGGAGCCAAGCAGATCTGCTCACGGAACAGGAGAACTAGAGCTCCCCACTACGAGCTTTCGACTCAGTAGACAAATGTTTGGAAGTATTGAGATCTCTGTGTGGGCTCACTTAGAATACTATGCTTCATGGGAGACCAGGAGAAGCACCTGGCTCCTGGCTTCGGATCAGCGAGATGCGCCGGCCGCAGCGGCCATTGGAGGGTGAACCAACGGCAAAAAGGAAGACCTTTCTCTCTGTCTCTCTCTCTCTCACTGTCCACTCTGCCTGTCAAAAAAAAAAAAAAAAGAATACTATACTTCATTCTGCTGCTGGGCACGTGCTGTCACGGGCAGCCAAGTCTGGTCTGGGCAAAGAAGTTAGGAGACTCTGAGAAGCTTACGATCCTGTCTTTCCGAGGTGCAAAACAACGAGCTTTGGAACTCCATCTTTTTTTTTAAAAAAAGAAAAGTTTGATTTATTTATTTGATAATAAAATAAAAAAATATTTATTTGAAAATAATGTGAGTTACAGAATGAGAGGCGGTGAGAGAATCTCCCATCTGCTGATTGACTCTCCAAATGGCCACAACGGCCTGAGTTGGTCCAGGCTGAAGCCAGGAGCCTGGAACTCCATCCAGGTCTCCCACGTGGGTGGCAGGGACCCAAGAACTTGGACCATCTTCTGCTGCTTTCCCAGGCTCATTAACAAGGAGCTGGGCTGAAAGTGGAGAAGCCAGTGCCACAATCAGTGCTCATAGGGATTGCCGGGTCCCAGGTAGTGGCTTACCCTGCTGCACCAGAACGCCAGCCCCTGGAACTGCATCTTTTTTTTTTTTTTTAATTTTTGACAGGCAGAGTGGACAGTGAGAGATAGACAGAGAGAAAGGTCTTCCTTTTGCCGTTGGTTCACCCTCCAATGGCCGCCGCGGTAGCGCGCTGCGGCCGGCGCACCGCGCTGTTCCAATGGCAGGAGCCAGGTGTTTATCCTGGTCTCCCATGGGGTGCAGGGCCCAAGCACTTGGGCCATCCTCCACTGCACTCCCTGGCCACAGCAGAGAGCTGGCCTGGAAGAGGGGCAACCGGGACAGGATCGGTGCCCCGACCGGGACTAGAACCCGGTGTGCCGGCGCCGCTAGGCGGAGGATTAGCCTAGTGAGCCGCGGCGCCGGCCTGGAACTGCATCTTAAACAAAGCTTTCAGCAGCCTTTTCCGTAGCCCATGGGAGTGCGTCTCTATTCATTGATTTCTGTTACGACGCACATCTTCTCCCTTTCCTGGGTGTTTATAATATGCACTCCTACAACACAATCTTTGGAAAAATTGTGCAGTAAACAAACTTGTTGAAAATCATTGAACACAACATTTGCAAAACTTACTCTGTCACTGAACTCCTTCTTGTCTCTTACCTGTTGGTACCTCAAGACACCAAGTGTTATTTCAGTGTCTTAAATACATCTCTTCCTACTGAATCTATTTAAAAAAATTCAGTGCAGGGGCCAATAAGCATTTTTTGAAAAGACCTAGATAGTATTTTCTTTAGGCTTTGCAAGCCCACACCATCTTTGTTGCAAAAGCAGCCATGGGCAACAGGTGGCCAAGTGTTCCAGTAACTGTTGATTACGGGCACTAAAATTGGAATGTTGTGTAATTTCCACATGTCGCAAATGTTATTCCTTTTCCTCTCAACAATTTAACATGGCGAAAGTCATGCTTAGCTGATGGGCTATACAAAAACAAGTAGGCCAGAGTTGACCTATGGGTCATAGTTTGACTTGGATTATAATTCAAGATAAGAAAGTGTTTCATCCAGCCAAGATTGTGCAATGCCTTTATATTTTCAAGAATTTTCAGAAGGTTGGTGTCGTTATATAACACACACAAAAGAATATTACAGCTTTACCTACTCTGCAAAAGGCATTTCAGCTAAGCCTACAACTTAGCTCCTAGACACTGAGACAGTTTAATACAATTTTCCCTATTAGAGAGGATAAACTCAACAAAGATTTTGTTGAATGAATATTGGTGAGATAAATCAGATTAGAAATCTCTACATGTTACTAAATCTTTATTTTTAAAATAATCTATTTATTTGAAAGGTAAAATTACACACACACAGAGAGAGAGAGAGAGAGAGAGAGAGAGAGATCTTCCATCTGCAGGTTCATGCCCCAGATGGCTGGGCCAGACCAAAGCCAGGAGCTTCATCCAGGTTTCCCACATGGGTACAGGGACCCAAGCACTTGGGCCATCTTCTGCTGTTTTCCCAGGTGCATTAGAAGGGAGCTGGATCAGAAGTGGAGCAGCTGCGATCCCAACCAGCGCCTATATGGGATGCTGGAGACACAGGCGATGGCTTAACTTGTTACACCATAACACTGTCCCCTAGTAAATTTAAAAAAAAAAAAAGAAAAAGAAAAAAAAAAGAAACAAAAAAAAAGAAACAACAGAATCTTTGTAATGATGTTTTTGCAAAAGCCACGGCACAGAATTTTAATTATAACACAAATGCAAGCATAGAGTGTATTTTTAGGGAAGAATTCTTTCTGTTACTACTAAGACTTGAAAGTTGGTTAACTACCGACAAAATGGCAGCATTCGGAGCGAGTTCATGCCGTCTGAGCGGAGCTGGTCGTGTTTTGCCTCACTGAAGTTTGGTGTCCCTCCCTTTCATGGCCTGTATTTGACGGTCACTCTTGTCCTCCCCCGTGGCCCCCGGCTCTCCCCAGGTTCATTCCGGAACCCTGGTCTGCCTGCAGTACGACGTGTGGGCCAGGCGTCCAGGTCCGCGAGGTGAAGTGCCGCGTGCTCCTCAAGTTCACGCAGACGGACACCGAGCTGCCGGAAGAGGAGTGTGAGGGCCCCGAGCTGCCCAGCGAGCGCCCTTGCTTCCTGGAAGCCTGTGATGAGAGCCCGGCCTCCCCAGCGCTGGACGCCTCCCTCCAGGGGAAGGACAGCGAGATGACCTATGACTGGGAGTATGCCGGCTTCACTCCCTGCACGGCCACATGCTTGGGAGGTACTGGAAACCTTTGCCTAAGGACAGTTATGTCGTGTGGTAGAATGGTTTGAGAACTTGCTAGCTTGGGTAGACCAGGTACGCAAACTGGCTAAAGACTAAGGGAAGAGAAGAAATGCAATAATGGGAAATTATGCATTTTCTTTTTAAAAAAATTTGTATTTATTTTTATTTGAAAGGCACGGTGCATGCGTGAGAGAGAGAGAGAGAGAGAGAGACTGTCTTCTGGTTTATTCCCCAGATGCTCACAGCCGCTAGAGCTGGGCCAAGCCAAAGTCAACAGCCAAGAATATCTGTGGGTGTCCCACATGGGTGGCAGAGGCCCAAATACCAGAACCATCACCTGCTGCCTCCCAGGGTGAACATTAGCAGGAAGCTGGTTTGGAAGTGGAGGAGCAAGGACTCAAGTCAGGCGCCATTCTATAGGATTCAGGCATCACAAGTAGTGGCTTAACCTGCTGCGCCTATGCGTTTTCTTCCCTTTATTTCTGGGGTGATTGCTTTAGAAAGGTAAGAAGTAGTAAGACTATATGCTGACCAAGAGAAAGACGTGTGTTCCTTTGGAGACCGCAGAATAACTAAGCTGAGACAATCTTGGGCATACATCTCTTCTTCATATTGAGGAGGCCTGGAATCGCTGCATGCAATGCGGTTCTCACGTAAGCCACCCTCACCAAAGATTTGGTGCACACCTGCAACCAGTGGAGAATGAATGACTCACCATGATCCCGCGTCTCTGGGGGGTGGCGTGCATAGCAGGAGACCTTGCTAGTATTAGAGAGTGGCTGTAGAGCCAGCTGACCCATTCAGGAAGAAGTTGGCCCCAGGGCTGAGTGTCCTAGGATCCAAGGGGAGTGAGCGAGCAAGGAGCAGGAGTCTACTCTTGAGGGCTCTGATGAAAAGTGGAAAGACAGGAACAAGCAATGGAAGAGCTAGGTCTTTCACTAGTGGGGAGGGGACTCAGTGTCAGGGGGAACCCCGGGCTCCCTGACACTCCGTGCTCTGACTCCTGGCTGTTTGCCTTTGAGCCAGCTGTGGTGGAATGGACTCGGCCCCTGAGCATGCCCTGATGTCAGTTGGTTCCAACCAACGGTGGGAAACAGGGAAGGAGCGGCTGTCTTACAGCTGCTGGCTCATCAGCACACTCCCCTCTGCCTGTGGTTCTGAGCCCGCTACCTGGAACCAGCTCTCAGGCCATGGAGTTCACGGCCCAGTCATTTTGCTTGAACCCGTCACCCTTTGTTTCCCAGGCTCTTGGTCCTGAATTTTCAATCCTTGCCATCCAGGCTCTGTGACTCCATACAGTCTGTCTTCCTCCTTCCAGGTCTAATTCAGCCTCTATCCTGGCTGGCCCTGACACCTGCTCTCTATCATGGCCAGCCTGACAATAAACCCCAGTAAGATGGGATGTGCCTTACCTAGCTACTGGCTACAAAATGCTGATATCTAATGTAGGTTATGGCATATATGTGGGTACTTCAAAAAGGTTTTTTTTTTGTAAAATGCGCATTTTCCAAGAAATTTTTGAAGATGCTGTTAAGTGCGTATGGATTGACTTTGTCTACGAGAGAGGTCGGCGCGTGCACAGTGGAGTACAGGAATGTGGCTGCAGATAGCATGAATGAAACTTGAATTGGCTCACCAGGGGCTCGTTTCAGCAGACTCCCTGTGGAGATGTGTTCCCGACACGGTACATTAGCAGTCTCTGTGCCGTTCTCCCCGAATGCCTTCAAATCATGACAGGCCTCGGACTGTGCTCCCTCCCGGCTCCTCCGGCTGTCGCTGGGCCCTTCCTCTCAGACCCGCCGGGATGGATATGATGCCCTTCATAAGGCCGGTGGTTTTCAACAGATCTTAATCCCTACCAGCTGTCTCTCTACTGGTTCTAAAAGGAACTCACCTATTTGCAGTGCTATAAAATGTACATGTTTGGTGACGCATGACACCGTTGTGTGCACTTCTCTGGACCCATAACTTGTTATGTTTTCCTTTTACGTTCCTGAGAAGTTTATAGTGCCCCCTCCATTTGGGTTTGTCAGCAGAGAAAAATTAATATTAGCTTTTCTTTTCATGCTAGTCCTAGGGTGTGTGTGTGTGTGTGTGTGTGAGAGAGAGAGAGAGAGAGAGAGAGAGAGAGAGAGAGAGAGTTATCTGACATGGTGAACTAATGGAGAATCTTGTTTGCAAATGACAGAAACCCAACTCAAACTAAACTAACCCAACAAAAGGGACTGTGTTATACCAGTTACTGGCTTTTTTACCCTTTGATCATTAACTTGTTTTTTGATGAAAACTTTGAACACACACACACACACAATACACAAGCCTTCACCGGGTAACCACATTGCAAGTCAACGATGAATGGCCTATGAGACAGTACAGCTGTCTTTTGGGTAAGCACCCTCTCTGATGTTCACAACAACAGAATCGCTTAATACCAACTTCTCAGAACCTGTCTCCCTTGTTGTTAAGCATGACTCTAGATATATTTTATTAACAATGGCCCTTCTATGTCACTATGAATGCCAAATGTAGAGTGAAGATTGTTGCTTCACGCTATGAGAGGAAATTCTCTGGTGCGCTGAGAGTTAACACTTGGTTTATTTGATTTATCCCATGCATTGCCACAGTTGTCATCTAAATTTTGTGAAACATAAGATGGAGTAAACTTGATTTTTTAAATTTTTACCACTTTTTAAGCTTCTGTTTTTGAAGGTGAGTGATCAAGTTTCTTGAAGCTGGAAATGTCCACATCCCATTGTAGGACCTGTTTGTGGGGTGGGAGATAATTTTTGGCCATCTTTATAAAATACTTCCCACCTCAATAATACCCTAAATCGTCTAGTGAACTTTTATGTTCTTTTCAGAAAGCTTGCTGTGTGACAGAAAAATGTGTCATGAGTGTTGCAGAAATCCATCCAAAGTGGTTAAAAGTAGTACTTTAAGTTCCCCTACACACCTCCAGAGAACTTTCCAGAATAATCTCTGATTGTTGAGTTTTATTACAAATTAAAATATATTGAAAAGATAACTGGATTTTTCTCAGATTAAGAAAAGAAGGAATGAAGCCTGCCAAAAAATGAACATTGGCACCAGTGCTGTGGTGTGGTGGGTAAAGCCACCACCTGCAGTGCCTGAGCATCCCATACAGATGCCGGTTCAAGTCCTGGTTGCTCCACTTCTGATCCAGCTCTCTGCTATGGCCTGGGAAAGCCGTAGAAGATGGCCCAAGCCCTTGGGTCCCTGCACCCACATGGGAGACCCAGAGGAAGCTCCTGGTTCCTGGCTTTGGATTGGTGCAGCTCCAGCTGTTGTGGTCATCCAGGGGTTGAACCAGCGATCTGGGGATTGTGCCCATTTGGGGAGTGAAGCAGTGGATGGAAGACCTCTCGCTCTCTCTCTCTCTCTCTCTCTCTCTCTCTGCCTCTGCCTCTCTATAACTCTGCCTTTCAATTAAATAAATAAATCTTTTTTTTTTTGACAGAGTGGACAGTGAGAGAGAGAGACAGAGAGAAAGGTCTTCCTTTTGCCGTTGGTTCACCCTCCAATGGCCGCCGCGGTAGCGCGCTGCGTCCAGCGCACCACGCTGATCCGAAGCCAGGAGCCAGGTGCTTATCCTGGTCTCCCATGGGGTGCAGGGCCCAAGGACTTGGGCCATCCTCCACTGCACTCCCTGGCCACAGCAGAGAGCTGGCCTGGAAGAGGGGCAACCGGGACAGGATCGGTGCCCCGACCGGGACTAGAACCCGGTGTGCCGGTGCCGCAAGGCGGAGGAATAGCCTAGTGAGCCGCGGCGCCGGCCAATAAATAAATCTTTTTAAAAAAATGAATATCATACCCCTATAAGGTCACTGGGAAAGTACTGATACGTGAAAGTAGGAACGAGAGTTATTAAACTTGTCACAAGGTCTCCTTATACCTCAGCTTAGCCAGTGCTTATTGAACTAGCCCAAGGAAGACACTTGCAGACTGAAGTCAGTGCCGAGCTCTGGCAGGGAGCATAAATTACAACTGCAGCCAGCAGAGGGAAATATATTAGAAAGAGCTGAGTATCACAAATATATAATTTCTAAGTAATTTGGGCCAATTTGGGGCCAGTACTGAAAAATACTATAAAATGGATGAATTGAAACATGGCATTTGGAAACAAAGAACCACAACCTTGTAACATAATGGAACACACATTCTTGCATGAAACTGAATACATTTGCATATTTCAAATAGCATAGTCAATTGCTAGTATGTTTTCATTTGATATTTTTCATCAAAAATTTGATTTGTATTTTTGTTCAACTCTGATTTCCCAATAACTCTTTTACTGGCTCAACAGACCAAAAATAATGATTGAGAGCATGGACTTTGGGGTCAGACAGACTCCTCTGAGCTCCAAGAACAGAGATGCCTGTGAAAGTTCATATTTGGACAAGGGGCAGCCTCTGCCTTTGGAACCTGGCTGGCTGTGCAGCATTGTGGGATCCCAAGCGTGTTAGAAAAAATGACCACTGCTTAGAAGAAAAGGAATTAACCTTTTTTAAAAAAAGATTTTATTTATTTATTTGAGAGGAAGAGTTATAGACAGAGAGAAGGAGAGACAGAGAGAGGTCTTCCATCCACTGCTTCACTCCCCAAATGGGCACGACGGCCGGAACTAGGGTGATCAAAAGCCAGGAGCCAGGAGCTGCTCTGGGACTCACACGGGTACAGAGGCCTAAGCACTTTGGCCATCTTCTGCTGCTTTCCCAGGTCACAGCAGAGAGCTGGATCAGAAGAGGAACAGCCAGGACTCGAACCAGCAATCCTATAGGATGCCAGCACCGCAGAGGGAGGCTTAGCCTACTATGCCACAGCGCTAGCCCCAGGAATTAACTTTTATTTTTGATTCTACCACTTATTGCTGTCATAGTTTCTCTCTCAGCCTGCCTTCTAATTATTAAATTAAATAGAGATAATAGCACCATTATTTTGGCCTCAGGAGATTATTGTGAGCTCCAATAATGTGTCTGACAGCATTTTGTGTACTGTCTCAGCATTGCTTTTGCTAGCAATAGAGATCCTATTAGTTATAATAGTGAGCAGGAACTCAAGTCATCATGAAAATTTACGAAGAGCTGCAGGTCGGATTTAGCACACATGCAATGACATAGAGAGTGTTCTTGAGCAGCTGATAGGAAAATTCCCCTACAGGACACGATTGTGTACACTTGGGAGCGGAAGGAACACTTTGATGAGTCCTCTGGGGGAAGTCCCAGCTCTGAGCTCCTTTGGAATGCGGATGGGTCTGGGGGTAGGTGGAGGGTGAGGGATGCTCCCCGCATGTTTCCCAGTGAGCAGAATTGGGAGACGGGGAGTAAAGGGACCGAGTTTAAAAGATGAGGGGATATCAAGACCTGGGAGACTTTGGATGGTGCCAAGCTGCTCGTTCCCTGGTGTTCCCTGAAATGCACCTGCCACCCCATGAGAGTGGCCTAAGAGCGAGAAGATCCACCACTTTGCATTCTCGTTTTCCACAGTAAGTAACTACATTTTTTTCTCTGTCTCTCTCTCTCTCCACCCCACAGGCCGTCAAGAAGCCATCGCCGTGTGCGTACACATCCAGACGCAGCAGACGGTCAACGACAGCTTGTGCGATCTGCTCCACCGCCCTCCTGCAATGAGCCAGGCCTGTAACACGGAGCCCTGCCCGCCCAGGTACGTGCTGCCAGGGCCTCGCCGGATCCAGATCTCTGGATGTAGCAGCCTCCTTGCAGAGAGACCCGCCTGTGCATGGAGAAGCACAGGCTCCCCCCAGGTGGATCAACCAAACCTGCCTTAGAACTCTCTCTTCTCTGCATGGCTTACGTCCCAGCCAGGTGCTTGCGTGGGTGGGCGAACAGGGCCTGCAGCCTGACATGCTCACGTTAAACACCCAGGAGCACCTGCTGGCCTGCTACCAGCTGTGCCACCAGGTCAGCAGGTTCGTTCTTTCTCTCGGTCTCTTCCAGGGCATTTCTTCCCCTAAGGTCTCTTCCGAAAGCCCAGGATCTGGGGTACAGTTAGTGCCGGCACCCATTGGGTGCTTAGTCCGTATCAGTTCAGTGACTGTATGACCTCCTGTTTGGAGCCTAGGACTCACAGGGGGGTGTTACTACCTTGCCCACGGACTTGCCTTGGATCTCTGAGTGTGGGGTGTGTCGTTCCAGGTCCCAAAAGAGCAGGTGAAAGTGACTTTTTTTAGTGTCCTTGTTCTGAAATGTTGAGTTTGAAAGCTAATCTGGGTCCTTGCCCAAGCCCTTGGGAGGTCCTGAAGAATTCCATCAGAAGGGGGCGCTCTGTCCCTGCTGCTACAGAGGATTGTAGCTCCGTGGTTTCCCACACAGACCTTTCCAGATCGAAACCCCAATCTTTACCTGCTCTCTCTCTCTCTCACCTCTGTTATCCTGATTACTCTTCTGCAATAAGAATTAGTTGTCAAAAGTTTAGAATCTGCTCCCAGGCACTCCCCCTCTCTGCAGTATCTTGTCTGGCTCTCTGTTGATCTAGTGCTCATCTAACGAGGCCCTAGCACTGGCTGGAGGCAAGTTTTGCCCTATCTAGGGGTCTAAGTGACCAGGAAAGGTTCTCGCATCCCCTTCCACACTGGGGTATGGACAAGTGCACTTTATGCAAGAAATAGATCGTGCTTCTCCGTGAAGTCTCTTGACTGCATTGACAGTGGTGAGGGTGGGGATCAAATAAGGGGAGGCCACTCTGGAAATCAGGCCCTCCACACGCTGGCGACGGCAGCCTTTCCTTGTGCGCCATCTCGGGGGAGGCCGGCTCCTCCGTGTGCCTCGTCCTGGCTGAATCTGTATCACAGTGGGTGGGTACAGTGTGTGTATCTGTGACCATACTCCTGTCTTCTGCGGTGGCCTCGGGAAATGCTGGACCCCCTCTTGGTTTTGTTTCAGAGCCGTATTGCCTAGCTGAGATGATGCGTGAAGACCAGCAGGTGACTCGGTGGGAGAGGCGAGGCCCAGACACAGCCCTGGGGGACTGTCTGCTTCCTCGCCGCCCCCCGCCCTGCTGCCAGGTTCACTGCACTCCCGCGTGACCCATGCGAGGGTGCTGGCTGCAGAAGAGATGAGATGGGGTGGGGGTGGGGTTAGGGTCTCTATGTTGTCAGGTGTGTCGAGAGTTTTCTGAGCACATCAGTAGAGTGGGCACTTCATGGCCATGTGTTCTGCCTTGGTCAATTCAAACTGACCATGGGGGAAAAATTAACCTGTATTGGACATGTGCAGACATTTTTTCCGTGTCATTATTTCGTGAGCAGTACAGTAACAGGTACTTACACAGCTCAGCAAGTGATCCAGAGATGACATGAAGTACACAGGGAGAAGTGTGCAAACACCAGGCCATTTTATAAAAAGGGTCTTTCACACCCACGGATTTGCACATCCGTGGGGATCCTGGAAGCAATCCCCTGTGATTGCCATGGAACCACTGTGAGTGTGGGGGTAGCGTTGACCATACAGCCACTTGGGACACCCTTTAACAAGAGGTGTTTATTTGTTTGAGAGGCAGAGTGACAGAGAGATAGAGAGAGATCTTCTGTCCACTGGTTCACTCCCCAGATGGCCAAACCAACTGGGGTTAGGCCAGGCTGAAGCCAGGAGCCAGGAACTCCACCCAGGTCTCCCACATGGGTGGCCGGGGCCCAAGGCCTTGGTCCATCTTCAGCTGGCTTTTTAAGCACAGTTAGCATACCGCTGGATCAGAGAGGAATGGCCAGGACTTGAGTCAGCGCTCTGGTGTGCGCTGCCATGAAATGCCAGTGTCACAAGCCAAGGCTTAACCAGCTGTGTGCCACAGGGCCAGCCCAGGAAGAACCTGACGGTATGAGCCTTAGCAATCCAAATTACTTATGTGAGTTTCTCAGTTTTTACTTATGTTACGTTGGAACCATTGCCTTGGATGTCTTTGGAAAAGCTAGTCTCTGTTGTCCTCCCCGGCCACCTCCCTCCCCTGGGGCAATGATCAGGGAACTAGCTAAGAGAGCATCTGAGGAGACACAAGAGGAAGTCCAGGGAGTGGGGGAAACGTTATTTTATTTCTCATCATATTGCCCCATGACACTGAAATCACGGACTATATCATCTTGTGAGCTGTTTTTTCAAGCTGTCTTGGGATGAGGCAGATGTCAGATGTTAAATAAAGAGAAGCATAAAACAAGTACACCACTCGTAATACATAGTATAAAGAAAAATAAAATTGTGGCTCAAGAGCAAGAATAATATGAGGTCCCCATAGGGGTCAGTGGGGTCATGTGCGGACTGGACAGGGTGGTCATGGAAGGCTTCCCCGAGGAAGTTTGTAGGTTGAAACCTAAAAGATGAGTAGTAATTGGCCAGAAGTGTAGAAGGAAGAGCGAGCCAAGAGTACGTGCAAAGGCCCTGAGGAAGGAAAGAGAGCTGTGTGTTCCAGGGACCAGGCAGAGAGGAAATCAGTGCGTTGTGGATGAGGTCACACACAGTAGGGGCTGTGGTCAGCACTTGGACTTGGTCCCTAGAGGCCAAGGAAACCACAGAGGGTTTAGGCAATGAAGTGATAAATCAGATTTACCCGTTAGAAACGTAACTCAAGCCTTGAAATGGGGAGAACACGGTGGACATGATCAGATCAGTTACATTTTCTTAAAAAAGCATTGCTTTGGGGGCAGGTGTTTGGCAGAGCAGTTATTGCTTTAACTAAGTGCACAGCCCACAATTCCGTTTCAGTGTCCCTATTTATGTTTGTCATTCCCTTTTAACTCCTTCATCAGAAACAGTGGCATCTAGACTAGGTGTTCGGCCTAGTAGGTTAGGTGCCCGTGTGCCGTGTCGGTTCGGTGAGTGCCCAGCTCCCTTCCTGTCTCCAGTTCCTGGGAGGCAGCAGTGATGGCTGAGGTGAAAGATGAATTTACTTTGATGAAAAAAAAATTCTGAAATCCACATGTAGCTATTTTTTCATAATGTGCATGTCCAGTGAACTTCATGCAAACCCTGTGTGTACCGCAAAGTAAAGCCCAAACGCGGAGTGTTTCTTCGTAGAGGTCATCTGTCCGGTCCAGACTTGGCCTTGTCCAGGTGGCAGAATGGAAGCTGCAGGAGCCCGCCTGGTGCATGACGGACAGAGCTGGCCCCTGGACTTCCAGCCCGGTCACGGCCAGCCCCCTCACCGCCTGCATCCACACTCACCAGCACTCTCTTTCTGCAAAATCTGTCTATCAGTGCAATGGTTTGCCACTTGCGCAGTTAGAAATGGTGACTACAGTCTTAGCTAAGCGTGAGAGTCTCATAGCTCTCAACGAAGAAGAGCAAAGAGAAGAAAGCACAACCCAACAAGCCCAGGTGTCTGTGGTTTCTAGTTTCAAATCTTATTCCAGGTTCGCATGGACCTCTGTCCTCTGCTTCTAGCCCAGGCACTGACAAGTGAGGATAGGGCGAAGGTAAACCAGGCGGCAACCAAGACAAAGAGAATGAAAGAGGTGGCAACGTGAAGCGGCCTTCAGATGGGGATGCTTTGCCTATCAGGATTGAAAGAAGCCCCAGGAACACAGATAACACGCGCACTGGTCCCTTCCTATCAGAGACCCTGCTGCACTCTTGCTCTGAAAATGAACACAGCCAGCGTGTGTCAGCGTGTCATTTTTTTTTCCCAAAAAGTGTATGCCAACATGCAAAACAATTCACAATTCACTCTCTGTTCATCCTAGGAGTTAGTGCACACAGTTTTGCCATTCATTACGACTGAAGTTCAGTTCAATATAACATAAATAGCTGGAGCTGAGATTTTGCAATTTAACTTTTCAAGGCCAAGTCCAAATCAAACATTCCTCTCATTTTATCAAGAAATCTGAGTTCCCTTTTAGCCAGAATTCACCTCCAGCGGCCTTTTCCCCTTTCCTTTCTCTGACGACATGAACCTGGCCTCCTGGACAGTTTGCTCCTCAGCACTTTGCAGACCTGCCCCGTCGTAGCCCCATGGCCTCTGCCTTGCTCAGATGGGCTTTACCTGGGCTGTTTCAGCAGCTTCTAATTGCGCCCCTGCCTCTCCTGGTCCTGCTCTGCTCTGTAGGCACACGTGTGACTGGCAGAGGACGAGCCGGGACTCTCTAAATGACAGAGCGGCCATGTAAACCTCCTATGGAAAGCCCTCCAGCGACTTCACTTTTGGGTGAAAACCTGCATTCTTTACTTTGGCTTGGGTTTTTGTTTCGGGGCTGTCTTCACCAGGAACCGCAAGCCCAGGGACTTAAAGAACAGAAATCTTATTGTCTCGCACATCAGGAGACCGTGTCCACAAGGCAGGTGTCAGTAGGGTGGGTTCCTTCTGAGGGCGGGGGGCTGGAGCCTGTTCCCGGCCAGCCCCGGGCGTGAAGTTCACCACATCCCGCAGAGCGTGAGTGGTGCCCTCCTTGTGCTCATCACCATTTTCTTTCTGTGCGTCTCTGTGTTCCAAAGCCTCCTTTTTTTTTTTTTTTTTTTAATAAAGACACCACTTCCTAGTGGATTTGTGCCCACACCAACAACCTCTGCTTAACTCAGCCAACTGTCTCCAAGCAAGCACTGGAGGTTACAACTTTAGCATCTTTCAGGGGAGAGGAACCGTTCAACACATAACAGCATACAAATTGCTTTGTGACCCCGATTCTAACTTTAAGATTTATTTAAATGTTTAAAGATTTATTTATTTATTTGAAAGGCAGAGTTACAGAGACATACACACACACACACAAGGAACTTGCTCACTAACCATACTAAATTATTTCCTGCGTCCCATGCTTATGCCTGCTCACACCACTGGGCCTTTGCACACACTGTATCTCCTCCATGGAGCCCCTCCACATCTTGCAGTAAGTTGATTCTTGTAAAAGGGATCATTGGCTCATTTCTCACTTTTAAAATGAACTTTAGTGGAATGTGTGTCCTAATCTTGGACACGTAACAGAGAGGAAATGTTAATGGTTGAAAAAGAACTGAAATGGACCAGGGACATGGGGTAGAGCCCCTGCCTGCCTCACAGGGGCTCTCAGGTGCCTCCCTTAGCCCTCTGGCTTAGCTGCAAAAGTGAGTAATGAAGAAAGATGTTGGACTTCCTGTTCCCCACAGTCCACTGAACTCCAATTTTCATTTTTTTAAAGATTTATTTATTTATTTTGAAGTCAGAATTACACACAGAGAGAAGGAGAGGCAGAGAGAGAGAGAGAGAGAGAGAGAGAGAGAGAGAAAGTCCTCCATCTGCTGGTTCACTCCCTAATTGGCCGCCATGGCCGGAGCTGTGCTGATCTGAAGCCAGGAGCCAGGAGCTTCTTCCAGGTCTCCCACGTGGGTGCAGGGGCCATCTCCTACTGCTATCCCAGGCCACAGCAGAGAGCTGGATCAGAAATGGAGCAGCCAGGGCTCGAACCGGCACCCATATGGGATGCTGGCACTGCAGGCGGCGGCTTAACCGGCTGTGCCACAGCACCACCACCCCCCAGTCTTCATTTTCAAGAAGTACATTTTTCACTCGCAGCTTCAGACTCCTCCTTGCCCTTGTACAGTGACCCCCATGTCCTCACAGGAGTAGTGTGAGATGCCCGAGGCTCCTTTTCTAAGAATGACAGCCTACGATTGACCCGGCCAGGAGGTCAGGCTCAGTGTGGTCTGCAGTAGTCTCCTTCCTTTGCCCTCAAACCAGAACAAGATTTAGCGAATCCGGAGACTGTGATGGGGGCTAAAGAGGGCAAACTTGCGTGTTCCTGCCTCATCCTGTGTGCGAGGTCTCCCTGCTCCCAGCCAGAGTTACCACCTGCTTTCTTCCTTAGAAATCTCTTGCCCACAGAGCTGCCTCACCAGGAATACCAGAGCAGACAATGTGTCTTGGCCACTGTGCAAAATTAAGAGTCTGTTTTTATGTGAAAGGAAATACTACCCCTCATTTCAAATTTGCAAATTTAATAAACTTGTTGAAGGTTAAGTATTCTATTGGGAACAAAAAAACCAGCAAAGACAAAGGTCTGTTGCCAAAATAAAGGTAAGTTTACAAAAATGTTTTAGGTTCTAGAAACCGCTGGTGTAGGAATAACAGGAACAGGGTGTCGCATAATATTTTCCATACAAATATTTACTGACTCCAAGGGCAATAGCAGTAAAATATCACCCCAGGGTGAAACTTACCGCTGAGACTGGGGTGGACAGCCAGTGGGTCTTTATTTACCCACGGGCAAATGTATTTGATGTGTTAGCTGGGACTCTCCGTGGTGGGGTGGGGTGGGTTTATTTGTTCTTATGGAGTTCCTCCCCTTGGTCTATCCTGCAACTGCTGAGTTTCTATTGATGGAGTTTGCTTTTTCCAGGAGTGAGCCAGCAGCCTGTAGAATCCCACAGGGCTGCGTCGTGGCCCCCCTAGTCCCAGGAAGCCTACAGATTTCAGCACAGCTAATGGGGGAGGAGGGGGTAGAAGGCAAAAGGCGAGGGTGATGTGTTTCTGGTACCATTTTCTGTGTTTGGTTCATGTCTGTTAGTAAGAAACCATTGCCTATTCCTTGACTACAAGGAGTTCCATCCCTAGTCCCTTGTGACTCTCACTGATTCTTTGAGCTGTCAACTTTCTTGAAGGATGATCATCCCAAAGTTATGCCAGATAATATTTAATTTGCACTGTTTGAACAGTGAAACAGAAACCTTCCAGTTAATTATCCCTATAACCTGACTGTCTCCGGGATAAAACCTTTATAACCACTGTTGAAGACTCCTCTCACATCCAAAGTTACTGGAATTAAGATATAATCAATATAGTCTAACTAATAGACTTCCAATTAATATATGTTGTAACTTCCCATGCTTTTCCAAACACAGCTCATGGACAGAGGCACTATTAAAGGGGGAAATTAGTGCTAGCCCATTTAGCCTAACATTAAGGTGCCAGTTGATGCCCACATCCTAGGCCTGGGTTCAAGTCCTGGCTCTGGCTCCTGATCCCAGCTTCCTGCTAATACAGACCTTGGAGGCAGCAATGGTCTCTCAAGTTCTTGGGTTCCTGCTGCTCACGTGGGAGACCTGGATTGCCTTCCTACAACCTCTGGGGCTTCAGCCCCAGCCATTTCTGGCATTTGGAGTGTAAACCAGCAGATGGGAGCTCACTCTCTCTGTCTTTCTGCCTCTCAAATAAACAAAGAAGAAAAATTTAGAAGGAGACATTAAAATAGAGAACAAGGCAACGCCATGGGCTGGGGAGAGAATGGGAGCGGAACTGAGCCTGGGTGCTTGGGGGCATGAGGCCCAGTGGCAGCTGTGGTACATGGGTTGGGTTTCTATGGACAGGAGGGACTGGCATCTTCCTTTTGATTCATGGAGAAAGGCCCAGGGTCACTGCTTCCTTTTAGAGGAAGCTGCAGGCTGGTCACAACCGGAAGTCATTGTTTATATGGGGCTGCTCTCCTGGGAGAGTGGGAGACACACACAACATTAGCCCAGGCCAGACACAGCCTGTTGTTCCTGCCTGCTGGTGGGCCCATTGGCGGGGTCTACAGTGTTTTGGGGCAGTGTTGTCCATGTTAAGAACTGGTTCTAGATGGGGGACCCTAGAGGCAAGCAAAGCTTGTTGAGAAACAGAAAACATTAAAGCAGACAGAGAGGGAGAACCCCACCCTTCACACTGAACCTGCAAATCGAAACTCCAAAGCAATGAAAAAAAATCTAATACTGACAAAAATAGCTGGAAAACGATGGTTGAAAGGTGAATTGCCAATGAAACTAAAATGCAAAAACAGTCCAGAAAGGACTTTAAGTGGTATTAGCAACTTTGTAGACATAAATTAATAAATAATACCCATATAAAAATTAGAAAGTATGAACTAGAAACGGGCAGTAATCCAGTTAAAAATAGTTTTTAAAATTGGAAATGAAAAAAATCAAGGAAATATAAGAATTACAAGCAATTAAGTAATTGGTGACTTGAGGATGACACTCAGGGAATCAAATGAATCAAAACGCAGAAAGCTGGGATCAGCGTTGTGGCGTAGCAGGTTAAGACGCCACTTCAACACTGGCATCCCGTATGGCCACTGGTTCATGTCCCAGCTGCTCCATCTCCAATTTAACTCCCCGCTAATGAACCTAGGAAGGCAGTGGAAGATGGCCCAAGTGCTTGATCTTCTACAACTCATGTGGGAGATCTGGAAGAAGCTCTGGGCTTCGACCCAGCCCAGCCCCAGCCACTGCAGCGATCTGAAAAGTAAATCAGTGGAAGGAAGATCTCTCTCTCTCTTTTTCTCTTCCACTCTTGCACTCCCTCTCTCCCCCTTTCTCTGTAATTCTGACTTTCAAATAAATAAATAAATATTTTTAAAACGCAGAAAGTTGAAGGTTAGGGAAAAGGGACGAAATATAGAGGTAGGGGGTCAGTACTGTGGGAGGGTGGGTTAGGCCTGCACTTGGGACACAGCATCCCTTATCAGAGTGCTGACTACTCCCCTTCTGATGCGTCTCCCTGCTAATACACCTGGGAAAGCAGTGGAAGATGGCCCAAGTACTAGGGCACCTGCCACCCATGTAGGGGACCGGGATGCACTTCCAGGCTCCTGGCTTCTTTAACACACATCTAACTGTTGCAGCCATCTGGGGAGTGAGTGAGCCAGCAGATGGAAGCCATCTCTGTCTCTCTCTGTCTTTCAAGTAAATAAACACATCTTGTTTTAAAAAATACATATAGAAGTAATGTCAGAGGAGTAAGACAGGAAATAATCCGTTCAGTAAGGAAAGATTCCCAATCCTGAAATCAAGAGCAATAAATAAAAAATCCCCGTGAAACAGTGAAAGTCCAGAAAAGTGCAGAAAATCAGGAACAATGAGGGATTATTAAAAGCTACCAGGCGTGAAGACACAAATCACGTGTCGATAACCAGTTTCCAGTTTTCCAAGCGCTGAGGGACCATCAGTATTGAACCTTGCTATGTGCTTGAACAGTGCACATCCACTTGTGGCCAAGAGCTGGACCAGGGATCTTCCCAGCCCTGCTAACAGGGCTTCTGAAATAATTGGGTGAAATACAGAGAACGTACCTCCGTGAAGAATTCGGTTTGTAAGAAAGTAAGAGAAATTCTTACAGGCCAAAACCAACCTTAAGCCTGAGTCTGGAATGGAACCCAGTGCTAGTGACCTGGATGTGTGGCTTGAACATACTTTGCCTGGCAAACAGACAACTCCGTGGGCCTGCAGAAGGTGAGGAAGAAAAATCCCCATACAGAGTCAGAATCTACCTCCTCGAAAAGGCAAATTACTAAAACTGGGAATAGAAAGCATCATCCCCTAAAGAGAGATTGCAAGAGGAGCTCTGTCTTCAGCTCGCCTCTGAACACAAAGAATCCCAAGGTCTCCGGTGCTCCAGTGAGAATCTGAAAACCACACGCAGCCATTCACATGGGAGTGCAGCTTATAGTCACTCCCTCTGACCCCCGAAAGAAGCTCACACTGGTTCTGATGGAGGTAATACAAATCCCGTACAGAGGAATGGGTCTCCTGCCCAGGTTGTAAGATTCGCACAAGGAGCTAACAAGCAAGAGTTCATAATCAGAAACCAAACAGTAACTCATGAAGAAACAATGTGTGGGAAGCAGCAGAATCAGATATTGGAATTACCGGGCACAGAATGTTAACGTAAATTTAACATTTTATTTCATTTTAAGATTGTTTTATTTGAAAGGCGGAGTTACAGAGGGAGAGAGAGAGGGAGAAGAGGAGAGAGAGACAGACAGACAGACCTTCCATCTTCTGGTTCACTCCCCAAATAGCCACAATGGCTGGGTCTGGGCTAGGTAAAAGCCAGGAGCCCGGAACTCTATCCAGATCTCCCAAATGGGTGCAGGAACCCAAATATTTGGGTCATCTGCTGCTGCTTTCCCAGGTGCATTAGAAGGGAGCTGGATGAGAAGTAGAGTTGGCCAGGACTCAATCCTGCTCTCATACAGGATGCTGGTATTGCAGGGGTAGCTGATCCCACTGTGCCCACATGCTGACCTGTTAATTAATGTGGATATATAAGACCAGGGCTGGTGTGGCTGTTAAAGCCACCACCTGCAATACTGGCATCCCATATGGGCAATGCTTCAAGTCCCACCTACTCCACTTGCAATCCATCTCTCTGCTATCCCCTAGGAAAGCAATAGAAGATGGCTCAAGTCTTTGGGCCCCTGCCCCTGCATGGGAGACCATGAAAAAGCTTCTGGCTCCAGATCAGCCCATCTTCAGCTGTTGTGGCCATTTGGGGAATGAACCAGTGGATGGAAGACCTTTCTCCCTCTCTCTCTCTCTCTCTCTCTCTCACCCTCCCTCCCTCTCTCTCTCTGCCTCTCTGTAACTCTGCCTTTCAAATAAATAAATAAATCAAAAAAAAAAAGAAGATATGATGGGAGATTAAAAAATCTAAACTAGAAATAATAAATTGTCAAAAACATCTGAAAGATTTTTAAAAGAACACAATTTAGGCTGAAATATGTGAAGATTCCAATTTGATCAAAGATGGTGAAATTTTGCAAATTCGCATGATTCAGCCTAACAGAATACCTAAAAGCAAAAAAATATAACCATTGAAACTGAAAAGCTATGGACTGCGGTGAACTGGGAGAGAGGTCTGAATAAATTACCAAGGATAAAGTGAGATACGTGAAATACACACCAGAGGTAAGACACGGGGGAAGTACTGAGAACATCAACCTTATATCTAAATGGAGCTGCACACAGAAAGCAATAGAGTTAGTATTCAAAGAGATGATAGCTGAGACTGTTTCAGAATTAATGGAGAGTATGAGTCGTAAGAATCTGAGCCGCAACACATTCTAAGCAGGATAAATTAAAATAAATCTATACCCAGATACATGGCTGTTAAGCTTTTGAACTCCAAAAATAAAGAAAATCTTGAATCCACCAGAGAGAAAAGATTCACAGGAGAAAGAACAGTGAAACCGATGTTTTCTTCTCCTGAGAAGTAATGAAATGCTCTCTTCTGGTGGCTCAGAACAAAATAAGCATCAACCTACAGTCGTGTGCTTAGTGAAACACTCGCTACCAGGATGAACTAAGGAGGCTTTCAGATTGGAGCAGTCGGCGCACTCCAGTCCTGGGATGAGGTATGTGCAGATGAAATGAGTGAAGTGGCACGTGGTGATCAATCAGCATTAACCGCTATTACGTTAGCTGGGCTACAGGAACAAAAACGCAAACTCCCACTGAAGACAATGCTTATAACTTGGATTCATTGAGCAAGAAAATGATCCTTGCAGGAAAGTCTGTGATACAAGAATGAATGATAACCAAAGTACATTGTAAACATCATTGATGTTTGTTTTGTTTTGGTTTCAGAAAAGCCATTGACGGTGAAAATCAATAATAATGACTGATTTATGAGCTTTAAAATAAAAATAATACTGAACAATAAAGCCTTGTAAAACTTTGCAGCTCGAAGGGGTTGATTATAGTTGGAGTGCTTTTAGCTGTCGTACTGTTTGTGAGGGTGGAAATGATTTGATGAATCCTAGAGTTGTTGAGTAAGCCCTTTAAAGTATTCCAGTACTCTGTAAATAAATGACAGCACAGGGACTAGGGCCAGCATTGTGGCACAGTGGCCTAAGCTGCCTCCTACTGCATCAACATCCCATATGAGTGCTGGTTCAAGTCCTGGCTGCTCTACTTCCAATCCAGCTCCCTGCTAACGCTCCTGGGAAAACAGCAGATGACCCAAGTCCTTGGGTCTCTGCCACCCATATGGGAGACTCACATGGAGTTGTAGGCTCCTGGCTTCAGCCCACCCAGCCCTGGCTGGTGGGGCCATCTGGGGAGTGAACCAGCAAATGAAAGATCTCTCTCTCTCTCTCTCTCTAACTCTGACTTTCAAATAAATAAGTAAATAAATATTTAAAAAAATAGCAGAGGGGAAAGTAGAATCAAAAATACATCAAGCAAAATAGATACAGAAACAGAGGAAGTAATGAAAATATGGTGAAAAACCAACCTGATTTGATCATCACACATCAAGTACGTGTTTCAAATGATCACTCTGTAACACATAAGTACGTACAATTAAAGTAATACTAGTAATAATAAAGCAAATATGTATGGAAAGAGCCAAGGAAAAAGAGAATTCTCAACAATAGTAACAGATGAGAGTAGCTCAAGGCTGCTAAAAGTTTTTTCATCTCGCTCGACAGAAGGACAGAGATACTGGAGTACTCTAGACTTTGTTCTGAATATTTGCAGTTTTGCACGTGCTAAGTGAATAGAACTACTAAATTGTGTTTACACGTTGTGTTTTTATTAACTGAATTTGTGAAATGTCTAAAATTAAAAGCCAGTTCAAGGGGCAGGCACTCATCTAGTGGTCAAGATGGCAGCGTGAGATGTTCACTTGGGAGGGACTGGGTTCTTTTCCCAGCTCTGGCCTCTGAACCCACTTTTCTATCAGTGTGGACCCCGGCAGGCAGCCGTGACACTCAAGTGGTTGTGTCCCTGCCACCCACAAGGAAGACCTGAATTGAGTTCCTGGCTCCTAGCTCTGGCCCTGGGCCAACCTCAGCCATTGTGGGATGGGAACCATTGGAGAGGGAACCAGCAGATGGGAGTGCTCTCTATCTCTCAGTCTTGCAAATAAATAAAAATACAAACATTCAAAGTTTGTATCTCCTTGTAGTAATCGGGGCTCCTTTAAACAACACCTATTAACTTGCCAATTATTTAAGATTTATTTTATTTATTTGAAAGGCAGAGCAACAGATAAAGAGAGCTTGTCCACCCACTCTTGAAATTGAATCTTAGACTATTATTTTTAACCCATTCTTTTTTTTAAAAAATATGCATTTAAGACTATTGGTTTTCTTCTAATCTTAGTAGGCTTCATCCTACAAATTTTGAACTTTTATACTTTTATTAACATGCATTAAACATGCTATCAAATTTCCATTCTGATTTCTTCTTTGACCCAGGGGTGATTTAAAATATTATTGTATAATTTCTACATATTGGGGAAATACCTAATTAAGTTCCCTGTAGTCAGGAAGTATAGTATATTCGTCAGCTTGGATTTCCTTAGCAAAATACCACCGGCTGGTGGTTTCAAGAATCAAACTTTATTTTCTCACAGCTCTGGAGGCTGGGAAACCCAAGATCCAAGTCCAGTAGGAGTCGTTTTCTGAGGGCTCTCCTGCCGGCTTGCAGTCTGTGTTCTGCTGTGTCCTCACAGGGGCGGTGGGGGGGGGGGGGGGGGACACGACGGAGCAGGCTTCCTGCTGTCTCTCCTCATAAGGATGCTAATCCCACCCACATGACCCATCTAACCCTAGTTACTTCCTGTGAGTCTCATCTCCTAACACAAAGACACTGGGGGAGAGAATCTCAACATAGGGGTTTAGGGGCAGCTCAAACATTCAGTCCACAGTATTAATTTAGTATTGTTTCAGTCTTTTGATTAACTTGCTTTTCTTTTCCTTAGGATTTATAATTTGTTTAGGATTTAGTATTTAATCACATGCAAATTATTTTTCTTTCTATGTCAGAGTTTGTGCTTGGATTTTTGCTAGCTTTGTAATACGCATTAAAACCCTTTCATCTTCTACTGTGAAGCATTTAAAATAATAGAAAAAATTCACCTGCTTCTTGAAAATGTGTTAAACCAGACCACAAAGAGCAGGGGTCAGTATCTTTCTTGAATGAAACTTTTGTAGTTTCCCAGAAAGTTGTCTATTTCATCAGTATTTTCAAGTCTATTATTAAATTTCCTATATATTTTTGAAGATTTATTTATTTACTTACTTAAAAGGCGGAGTTACAGAGACAGAGAATTTCCATCTACAGGCTCACTCCCCAAATGTCTACAATGGCCCTGGCTAGGCCAAGCCGAAGCCAGAAGCCTGGAACTCCATCCAGGTCTCCCACGTGGGTGGCAGGGGCCCAAGCACTCGGGCCACCCTCAGCCATTTTCCCATGTGCATTAGCAGGGAGCTGGATTGGAATTGGAGCAGCTGGGACTTGAACTGGCACTGGTATGGGATGTCACAACACCAACCCCTAAATTTTCTGTATTCTTATTTGTGTTTTCCTTACTGATATTCTAAGGGCTTAGAGAAGCATTTTAAAGCTTTAAAAGTTGTAATTATATTTCTGTCCATTTTCCTTATATTTAGTAGCTCACATTTCCTGAATATGAATGTTTTTTCTTCTACCTCCATATTTGTGTATTATGTCTTCACTGAGAAATTTGCCTTTCATAAACACAAATTTACTTTTTGTCCTATCATATTTGCCTTAAGTACTCTTCATTATTCTCTGTTTACACAACTAAAATATGTTTATTATAGAAAATTTTCATTTCTCCCTATTTATACAACTATAAGATCTTTATTACAGAATATTAAAATGAGGAAAACTGAAAATTACCTTTGAAGTTAGAAAACAAAAATCTTATTTGAAAGTCAGAGAGACAGAGAGAGGGACAGAGGCAGACGGATAGTGAGTGACCTATTGGCTGGTTCACTTCCCCTAAGGCTTACAACAGCCAGGGTTGGGCCAGGCCGGAGTCAGCAGCCAAGGACTCAGTCTGGGTCTCCCACGTGAATGGCAGGGACCCAAGTACTTGAGCCTCCCAGGATATATATTTACAAGAAGACAGAATCGCAAGTGGAGCCAGAACTTGGCCCCAGGTACCCTGGTATGGATGCAGATGTCTGAAACAGTGTTTTAACTGCTGTGCCAAGCACCTGCACCTGCAAATCACTTTTACATAACAGTAATTAATTTTTTCAGAGAACTATCTTAGTTTTTTTCTGATGAGTTTTTCTTATAATACAAATTTTTAAATACAGCAGGAAATAAAGAACATAAAAATCCTATAATTTTGGGGCCGGCACTGTGGCATAGTGGGTAAAGCCGCAGGCTGAAATGCTGGCATCCCATATGGGCGCCGGTTTGAGTCCTGGCTGCTCCACTTCCCATCCAGCTCTCTGCTGTGGCCTGGGAAAGCAGTGGAAGATGGCCCAAGTCCTTGGGCCGCAGCACCCTCGTGGGAGACCCAGAAGAGACTCCTGGCTCCCAGCTTTGGATCAGCACAGCTCCAGCCATTGTGACCATCAAAGTAGTAAACCAGTGCATGGAAGACCACTCTCTCTGCCTCTGCCTCTCTGTAACTTTTTCAAATAAATAAATAAATCTTTTTTAAAAAACCTATCATTTAGATATTATCACTATTAACATTTCAATGTATAACTATCCAAATTTCTTTTCTGTATACACTAATAAATATATAAAAATATATACCATATACATGGTTTTATGACCTGCCTTTCTTTTGTAATAAAAAATACAGCATGAATGTATGGATATTTCTATATTAATAACTATATATCTGCTTTATTATTTTCATGATTCATGTTCTGTATGAATAGACCTTATTTTGTCCTTTATTGTTAAACATTTGGTGATTTCCTTGCAATTTATAAAAGTCGATTTAATTTTTTCTTTGGTATTACAAACCATCTTTGAGCCAACATCCTCTTAGGTACATGTTTAAGTATTTTAAAATTGTTTCCTCATGGTATATCTCTCCAGTGACTAGTTAAGAATGCATGTGTGCTAAAAGTTTAATTTGCCCAGATTACAATAGCATCATGTATAATTTCTCATCCATCAGATGAGAAGAGACTTTTTAGCGTGATACCGTCCCGGGTTGTTATGGGTATAGAAGACTAGCTGCTCTCCTTGGCTTCTGGTGGGCGAGTGAAGTGGAGGAGTCTTCCTTCAGGGCAGCTTGGAAGCATGCATGGAAAGCAGCTGCCTGGCTGTTCATTTTCACAGATGTTTCATGAGAAAATCTGATTTTTTCCAAGATCTTATTGGACAGGAATCACATTACATACATATGTTATAAACCCAACGTTAGCATAAAAGAATTTTCTTAGGGATATTCCAGATAATGAGCCCAGGTGCCCTAAAGATTCCCTGAAGTGTGCTTTCAAGCATTTGAAATCTCTTTTGACACCTACATGAATCACCATTGCCTTGGGACTCCGCCCAAAACGAAACCAAGATTCTACATTTGATATATGGTGGTAGGACAGGAGGGGGAACAAACCTGCTCCTTATTTTTTTTTTAAAGAACTTTTAAAAAAATTAGTATTTGAAAGGCAGAGTTATATAGGGCAGAGGGTGGGCGGAGAGAGAGAGAATGCTTTTATTCTCCTTTATCCTCTTGTTCACTCCCCAGATGGCCACAATGGTCAGAGCTGGGCCAGGCTGAAGCCAGGAGTCAGGAGCTCCATCCAGGTCTCCTATGTGGGTGGCCGGGGCCCAGGCACTTGGGTCAACTTCCGCTGCCTTCCCGGGAGTATTAGCAGGGAATGGAGCAGCCAGGACTTGAACCAGCATCCATAAGGGATGCTGGCTTTGCAGGCCATGGCTTAGGGGCTTAGCTCCTTTTGCCACAGTGCTGGCCCCATAAACCTTTTCACTGTGGCCTTCCCCAGTAAGATCTTTTAACTCTTCCCTGGCATTTCTCGGCTTTCTGTACTATGTCCTGTGTAGGTGTTGGGGCTGCAGAATCTGAATATGGATTCTGGAGTCTGGACATCCAGAAAAGAACCTGAACTTGTTCGTGACCTGATTGTTGCCCGTTGTCTCATTGTTCAACTGTCCCCGCTTGATTTTGGCATAGGTGGCACATGGGCACTTGGGGACCCTGCTCAGCGACCTGTGGCGTTGGCATCCAGACCCGAGACGTGTACTGCCTTCATCCCGAGGAATCGCCTGCTGCTCCTGAGGAGTGCAGGGAGGAGAAGCCCCACGCCTTACGAGCCTGCAATCAGTTCGACTGCCCCCCCAGCTGGCACATTGAAGAGTGGCGACAGGTAGGGCAGCCTGGGGATACCGAGGCTCACTGCGACTGTGATGCTGAGAATCCCGCGTGGCACCGGCACAAAGCCCGCTGAGCCCCTGCCTCACCTTCTCTCGTCTCCCCAGTGTTCCAGGACATGCGGCGGGGGCACTCAGAACCGGAGGGTCGCCTGTCGGCAGCTGCTGACGGATGGCAGCTTTCTGAACCTCTCGGATGAGCTGTGCCCAGGGCCCAAGGCGTCGTCTCACAAGTCCTGTGCCAGAACGGACTGCCCGCCACATTTAGCTGCAGGAAACTGGTCCCAGGTAGGGTTTGTGTGTCAGTCCCTAAGTATCCCGCAGGGTGAGGCTGGGGTTACTGTGAGGTGCGTAGGAGGCTCCCGCACACACCTAGGGCTGGGCAAGTGTCCATACCTAAACACGATGATTTATTTTCAGCTTTGACTTCATATTGTTTAAACGGCTTTCATCATCTCTCTCCCAAACCAGTCCCTCCTGGAACTAACAGCACCACAGTCTGGAAGGATAAACTCAAAGTCTTGGTTCCTCTCTTCCTGGTACCCTCTCTTATGGAATTAATCATTAAATCTTGTCTTTTCAACTTTCTGAACAGCTTCCACACCTTCTCTCCTTCCAGGTTTTGTCTCCACACCTGGCTAATTTTATCCTTTATCATCAAAAGTTTGGATTAGTGCAGGAAGTAGACTTTTAGAACATTGTTGCAGTGTAGGCGTGCCAAAACACAGCCTAGTCATGAATGAAGCTTTGTCATTTGTACAGGAGAGATTGAACCTCAGCAGCTTACATAAGCTGCCTGGGCTCCCATAGCTAGCCGTGTAGGCACAGAATCTATTCCTTTCGACTTTAGTCCAAGACTTCTTTCTATTGTAATTACATTGCCCACTTGATCTCCCTGCTTCTGTATCCCTCTCCCATCTCCAGACCGTTTGACATCCCATAGTATTCTTACCACTGTCTGTCAAGTCACCTGCTTGCTCAGAATCTTCTAAGTCCTGTTGTTGAAGAATCAAGTGTAAGTTAGCCAGAGTAGCCTTTCTTGAGCGGACAGTACTTTTATCCCAGTCCTTCACCCCGATTCCAGCCCTTGGCTGCACCCTCAACTGAGGTTTAGCACAGATTCTGAAGTAGATAATCGAGGCATCTTATCAGTTATGTTATCAGCGTTTTGTAATCTCAAGTCCCAGCCGCCAGATGTAGAGAGCCAGCTGCAGCCTCAGAAGTAACCTCAAGAAATAAGACAGGGCAGTAAGTGGCATTCCCAGAATGCCCCCAAGTCCTCGGGTTCAGTATCGGGCACAGTCATGATCTGCCACCCTCATCTCATACCACAGCAACCCTGGGAGCAGATGGCGTCTCCATCTCTTCAATGAGAAAGCATAGGTTCATTTATTCAGATTAAGAAACCTCCCCTAGGGGCTGGTGCTGTGGCATAGTGGGTAAAGCCACTGCCTGCAATGCTGGCATCCCATATGGGCACCAGTTCAAGTCCTTGCTGCTCATCTTCTAATCCAGCTCCCTGCTATGGCCTGGGAAAGCAGTAGAAAATGGACTAAATGCTTAGGCCTCTGCACCTGCATGGCAGACCTGGAAGAAGCTCCTGGCTTCAGGTCAGCCCAGCTCTGGCCATTGTGGCCATTTGGGGAGTGAATCAGTGGATGCAAGACCTCTCTCTCTCTCTGCCTCTGCCTCTCTGTAACTCTGCCTTTCAAATAAATAAATAAATAAGTCTTTAAAAAGAAAGGAAGGAAGGAAGGAAGGGAAGGAGGGAGGGAGGGAGGGAAGAAGGAAGGAAAGAAAAACTTCCCAAGGGTGGAGATAGGTCTCAAACCCAAGATTGTATGACCCAAGTTTAGTACAAAGGGTGTGCACTCTCATCTTCCATGCACTAGCAAGAGTTTTAAAGCCTACAAGGTGAGTGTTCCTGTTTGAAATTCCTGACCTCTCTGAGCTCCCATGTTCCTCTCTCTAACTACAGTTATTGTTACAATAATGTAAGAAAGTTGGGCTGGAAGCATCTACCGGAGTCGGGCCTTCCCGCCCACCATGAGGGCAAGTCCACATTTTTGGCTGTAGGTTGAAGTGTATTCCACTTCCTCTGTTCACCTTACAGGGAACTGGAGATGATGCCACTTGCCAACATTCTCCCCTGGGAGTCAGTGACATGAGGGACAGGAGGACTGTCTGTTCCTCCAGGCGGGTCCTAAACTAAGAGGCGTGGCCGTTCCAGGACAGACAACGTCTTCAGCCTAGGCTGGGAAAGAAAGGTAGACATCAGCTTTGTGAACAGAAGCTGGTTGGCTTTCTTTCCCCTCCTACTTATACAAGGAGCAACATGGGCTCCAAGGCACAATCATTCCTTTGGAAACTCCTTTGAGACTGGGTCAAAAACAGGGGATCTGGGCACAGGTTAGAGAGGAGGGTACCCGACTGGTGGGTAGGCAGTTGTTACAGGTGAAGAATTCACTTGCTATCTCTGAAAGGTTGAGGCCAGAGCTACAGCAGGGAAGGGGCCATGCCATTGCTGAAGGAACGAATGGCATTGTGAACGCTTTGCTTCCTTATACACTTGGTGTGGCAGAGGACCAATCAGGTGGCCATCAGCTGGGAGCTGGAAGAAATGCGAACTCGCAAGTCCCACCCAGAGCTAAGGAAAGAGTCTGCCTCTCAACCAGATCCTCCTGGTTGGGTGCACACTAAAGTTGGAGAAGCATTTCCTTACCTGCCCTTCACCCTTGCTTGGCTTGCTTAGTCCATAAGCAATGATCTCTTAGAGCAGTTGTTGCCTTAGCTCAGGGGGAAGAGTCAAGAAGAGTAGAGTTGAGGGAGTGGGCAGGGGTTGTTGGAAGAATGGGCACTTGTTTCTGGATGCAGCCAGGGAGCAAATGAAGCCACTATCATACCATAAAATACCTCTGCTATGAACTTTACAGTTCCCTCTTGTCTCATCTTCTGGAAAAACCTCTCTTCATTGACCTTTTAGAGTGGAGATGCATGGTGACACCATTGCTTTCCTTCCTGGTCCTTTCTCTCAGGGACAAACTGAATGTGCTTCTACCAGTTATGGGAGACTGAAGCCACATCATTGCCATGCAGTCTTGTGTTTGTCTTCCTGTCTTTGCTCTTGTTGTGGCCCTCTCATCCTGGGTGCAGCTCTGAGCTTCCTCCTATGGGAAGTCTTCCACTCCCTAACATCACACAGCAACCCCCCACTTGTCACTCACAGTTATTATATCTCAGAGGGTAGCTACTTCCTGGGCATCCATATGGTCTTCTCATCTGGCATATGCTGTCCTTGAGGCCAGTGGCTAAGTGATTTTGGGAAGGTCCCTGGACCCTAGAGAGCCCCACCACTCTTCCTTAAGAGTCTTCAAAGTCAGAGACAATTCCACGTGGAGCTGAAGTGTTCTTCTGAAAAGCTCAGACCTGCTAAAAGCAAGAGAGGTGAATCACTCAATGAAAGGAGTTTTTGCAGGGAAAAAAACAAGAGGAGGAAACAAAAAAAGAGGTTAATCACGTGATCTGGATGGAACCCAAGGCAGTCAATTTCCTAGGCAGCCATGCATCCGAGCAAGGAGCAAGTTCTCCTATACCAAGACTTCAACTCAACCAAGACACCCTGTCACCTCCAGCCAAAGCCACAACTGGAACTCCCGACTGGTAGGAGCACCAGGTGTGCGTGCGTGTACAGGAAGGCAGAGCCGCAGTCAGCCTGGGACTCCCAAAGCCAGATTCAGTCCAATCGGGCACACGTCCTGCTGCCCGGCACTTTGGGTTTCCTGCTGGGCTCAGTTCTTCTCCATTAGCTGAAATTTCCCCCCATTTCAGAGCTGCTTTGTGTTGGCAGAAACTCTGGCACCAAATTGCCACCATTCCCTAAAGCTTCCTGCCAGATGGGTAGTTCTGCTGCAGAATGGCTCACTTGGGGGCAGTCATCCATTTTGTGGTTCTGGATGAAGTCTCCCCACATTAAAACTGCCCACTAACCTGGACGCTGAATGGCTGAGGAGCTGTGCCAGGACCTCCATTCTTCACGGAGCTGGTCCTCTTGGCCCAGTAGTCTTCTTGTCCCAACACTCGTTCTGTTCACGGCATGTTTGAGGTTTGTCCATCACTGGCTCAGCACTTTGCTTCCATTCCTGGACCTGGACCAAGCCTTAGGCAGAAGGGAGCCTTTAATTCTTACCCACAGTTTATCAAGTTGCAAGAAAGGACCATTGGCTCATGCACGCAGTCTTCCCAAACGGAGAGTCTTGTGATCCACAGACTACACCTGTTTGGTGCCCCTATCCCTGGGCTGAAATCCTCATGCTGTATTCTCTACACTTTGATGAAACATTTGACCATTCTGTCTACCTTCATCTTTCTCCTTTGGTATTTCTTGGTGCTTTAGTTCTTTTTCCTGCAAATCTGACTGCATCTTTGCTGCTAGCTTGTCTTCTTGCAACTCTATATATATATTTGACCCTTCGATCTGCACTGCTTTTTTTTTCCTCTGTGGTTGATTCTGTGTCCTAATTTCTTTAACGTCTGCAGGAGAGTCTCCAACTCTAGGAATAGATGCCACATCCCCAGCTCTGCAGATATGGGATCCTCAGAAAATTCATGGAAATGCATATTATGGAAGAGCTATATATGGAACTTTCAATTTTTTGCACTACAATAAACTTTTCATTGTATTTTCCCATGAAATTTTTGGAGCACCTTCCCCAGCCTGCTTCCTGTCTCTATCAGTGTACCACTATCTTCCAAATACTTGTAATTATCTCTGACTTATGCACTTCCTATATTCATTTACCTATGCCTTCCAGCTCTTCAATTCTTGAAATACATATCCATACACGAAGTAAACAAGAAAAGAGTACTATCATTGAGAAATTTTTACAAATAATGGCTCAAGTTCTGTCCAGGATATGTGGATGTCCTAATATGGCCTTCCAGTTTTTTAATGCATTTATTAATTATGACTCATGAAGGCAATAGTGTGTTGGAGCCAATTCTCATTGGCTGGGGAGAGCCGGTTACGATCCCCTCCCAGCTTGTGCTCAGTGACATCCGGTGGATAGCTTAAAATCAGCAATGATGGGAGTGTTCATACCACAGACGATGGAAAAACAATCAGCATTCTTTCCCCCAAGGAACCTGTTGTGAAACATTTAGCAGCATGCAAATGCAGGACAGGTTTATTCACACACACACACACACACACACACACGATTTCAACCCATTGGTGGTGCTTAAGATAGAAAGGCTTTCAAGAAATTCTAACCTCTGCACTCCTTTCAACAAAGCCTAAGAGGCTTGGCTGGGCTTCTCTAAGACATTTTCTTATCTTTATCTTCATAAGTGGTGTTTGTTGGGGCCAAGGGATAGCAGCTCTCTGTTTGACAAACCACTCTCTCGACCCTAATCTTGCAGATTTAGTTTGGTCTTTATCCAAGGTCTTTGATCCAAAAGCATGAACTCTTCATTCAGACGTATCTCCTGTAAATAAAAGAATAGCCAACTCTATAGGTTTGTTATAGAACTTTCATTCTTTTATTACAATTTTTGTGGTCTTGATTGTGAGTTTCTTATTACCAGTCACAATGTAGATAGTCACTCTTCTACTTGAATAACAGTCTTTTGGGATGCAATCTGACAGTTTACTCATACTTTAACTCATTCAAACCACACTCTGTGCATTCAAGTCCACACACTCGTACCCGTTCTGCATATTTTAAATCGCCCCGCGCACACACACACACACACACTTACAATATGAATACACCTCACTATCTTGACTGGATTGTAGCTGCCAGAGAGAAAGAACCATTTCTGTATGTACAGACACCTGACTTGGTGCTTGGCAAACACTGGCTTCAGGAAAGAGACTTGTGAAAGCTTCCATTCAACTGTCTGTGCCTATTTCCACAGCCCTGTGTGCTCAATTATGTAATCCACAGACATTTGCAGAATGCTGCTGTGTTGATAACCCCAGGCACAAAACAATGGACTAAACAAGAATGCTGTCTTCAGGGAACTCATAGTTTAATCAGGCAAGCAGATGAAATAGTGTTTGTTATTGTGTAGAAAAAAAAAAAGTCCAATGAAAGTGTTCCACATGCATAGCTATGAGAAAATTTAAGGAAAACATCTAAGTCTCCCTGAATTCCAGGAAAGTGTTATAGGCAATGCTAATTAAAAATGACTACAGCGGTGGGTGTTTGGTACAGTGGTGTCAGTCCCTGGGTTCAGGTCCCAACTCTGCTCCTGATTTCCAGCTTCCTGCTAATGCACACTTTAGCAGACATCAAATATCTCAAGTACTTGGGTTCCTGCCTCCTGTGTGGGAAACCTGGATGGAGTTCTATGCTCCTGGGATTGGCCCGGCCTATCCTTGGATGTTGCGGCATTTGAAGATCTGTCTGTCTCCTTTTTTACTCTCTGTATGCCTTTCAAACAGTGCAGACTTGTGTGAAATGCAAAGAGGAGGGTTCAACCAGCTTGGGAAAGACTTTGGGTATTTGGATTATCTCTGTGATCACCGAAGGTAGAGTGGATGAAGTTTGAATAGGGACATCAAATGCAGAGCTATAGTTGTACAATTCTGGCTGCAGCAGTATTAGAGAAAGAAGGAACTGGAGCTTGAGAGACTTTGCAGATAAAGATTTTAATACAACCAGTGAGAGATGATTAAGCAGTTGGGATAGAGAATAGTAGATAGCTTTTGAAACACATGCAAGAAATGTAACTGACCTATTAGGTAATGGAATTGACAGGAAATAAGCGAAAGGGAGAAGTAGTCCATATTTCTGTCCTGGAAAAGTAATGGACAGGTGACTTTCATTTTCAAGTTAATGATAGAAGAAGCATGCTCAGAAGGTGACATAAAAGGGAGATAAAATGGGTATAGCTTTGAAACATGTGAGAGTCTATAAAGGAATCAATAAAGAATTATAGCTCAGTAGAGATCTACACCAAAGTTATAATTATGGGAATCACCACACGTAAGTGGCGGTGGGAGCCATGGGAGATGAGTACTATGATATCTCAACAGTATTTTCTTTAAAAATTACTAGGAGGGGATGGGTGTTTGGCATAGTGGTTAAGTTTCCACTTGGAATCTTAACTGGAAGACCTGGTTTGCGTTCCTGGGCTCCCCTGCTTCCAGTCCAGCTTCCTGGTGACGCACACCCTCAGAGGCAGCAGGTGATGGCTGTCGAGGTTGGGTACCAGCCATTCATGTGGGATGCATTCCTGGCTCCCAGCTTTGTCCAGGCCCAGCCGTGGCTGTTGGGGCCATGTGCAGAATGACCCAGTGGATGGGAAATCTCTGTGTGTGTATGTGTGTCTGTCCATATTCTTTTCTCTCTGTGCCTTTCTGTTCTTTAAATAAAATAATGAGGAGGCTTTTGGTGAGGCAGAGTCATGGTGGTCACAAAGTTACTTAATATTCCCAAAGCGCTTACTAGAAAACCAACAGAGCAATTGCCCTTGCCAGAGAAAAGAAAGAAAACACAGACGACTTTAACAGCAAAAGTAATAGAAGTGAATGAGGCCAAGCCACACAACAGGAGACGGTGTGCAGAAACCACAAACACAGCAGCCAGGCAGAGCTAAGAAAAGGAAGACACAAGACCAAGAGCCATGGAGCATGGGAATCAATCAGTACCACGACAAGGAAGTAATCCTGCTGCCAAGGGAAGTAGACCCGAGACCAGAGTGTGAAACTGCAAGAGGACTCGAGTTTGCAGAGTGTGGCCGAGTGCAAGGACGATCACACAGCCCCAGCCTTAAGACCAGAGAGCACCAGAACGGACTTCCCAGGTAGCTGGGCAAGAGTGTCACAGTCATCATCCCAGGTGAGCAGGAACTCAAGGGCTAAACAAAGGCATTGTTCCACGTTGGGGAGTCTAGAAGATGCAAATCTTAGAACTGTGCCAAATTGTCGAAGACTCCTTTCTCACCTCTGGAGGAGGGATCCCTTCACAGTGACAATGACTACCCCGACACTCCGCCCCTTACACCCTCCTTTCCTGGAGGTACAGAAGACCACCGAGGTTGGGTCCCTGCCATTCATGTGGGTCCAGTTATTTGAGCGGGACCCTCAGCAGACCCCACACTGTGATAAGACACCAACGTAATGAAATGTGGTCTGGAAGCAGATGGAAATGTAACTTCATATGACAAAATGAGCTGGAAGAAACTAAGAAATCTATGGAAACACATCAGAAATGAGATTGAGGAAAGGAAGGGGAAAATCTGCAGAACACAGGCTAAAGGAGGGGGAACCCGGGAATGAGCAGATGTAGACAGTGCCATCAGGCACACAGAGGAAGAGAGAACTGAAGAGAATCAGAGTAGTAAAAAGTAGTCAAGTGAAAGGGGACAGAAATAAAAGGGAGGGAAAGAAAGTCCTATGAATATCAAGTCCCAGGAAAAGAAAACCACTGAAACAATGCAGAAGAACCAAACTATAAATAAAAAAACTTCAATTTTCCATGTCAAAAGGGCATTGCATATAGCCTACAAAAATTGATCCAGAATGGCCAAGATCAAGACATATTCTATTAAAACTACTGGCTTTTAATGAAAGGAAAAAATGTACTTGTGCATGTAGGCAAGAAGGAGCAAGTCAGTTGCTGAGGAAGAAAAATCATACTGGCATCAACTTCTTGACAATACCAGTGTATACCAGAAAACAATGGAGCAACACATTTAATACTTTCTGTTGTTTTTTGAAAGAGACAGATGGAGAGATCTTTCATCTGCTGGCTCACTCCCGAAATGCTAATACCACCAGGGCTGGACCAGGCCAAAGCCAGGTTCCTAGAACTCCCTCCTAGTCTCTACATGGTGGCAGGCACCCTAGTACCCATTGTCACCGGCTGCCTCCCTGGGTGTGCCTTAGCAGGAAACTGGAATTGGAAGCAGAGCTGGAACTTGAACCTGGACACTCCAGTGACCTCCCAAACAGCATCTTTTTTTTTTTTTTTTTTTTGACAGGCAGAGTTAGACAGTGAGAGAGAGAGACAGAGAGAAAGGTCTTCCTTTTTCCGTTGGTTCACCCTCAAAATGGCTGCTACTGCTGGCGCAATGCACCAATCTGAAGCCAGGAGCCAGGTGCTTCCTCCTGGTCTCCCATGAAGGTGCAGGGCCCAAGGGCCTGGGCCATCCTCCACTGCCTTCCTGGGCCACTGCAGAGAGCTGGAATGAAAGAGGAGCAACCAGGACAGAATCCGGCGTCCCAACCAGGACTAGAACCCGGGGTGCTGGTACCTCAGGCGAAGGATTAGCCAAGTGAGCCACAGCGCTTGCCCCAAACAACATCTTAACCATGGTGTCAATGCCCACCCCCAGATTTAAGATAGTGAAGGGAAAGATCATGGAAGACACAGTTGTTATATTCTACCAAGTCGACCTCCAGGTTTAAAGCCCGCAGACAGTTGTGAAGATCTAAGACTTCAGGGTGTGTTGTTTCCTGAGGAATCTACTGGATGTCTGTACAATAAACCCTAAGAGAAGCTCTAGTGTAAGTTGCTTTGTGGGTAGTAATGAAAAGAATCGACTCTGTCACCCTCCCTGTGTGTGAACTGTGAACATGGTCTGATGGCTGTCTTACTTAGAACTTGGCAAACATTGGCCAGCGCTGTGGCTCAATAGGCTAATCCTCTGCCTTGCGGCGCCGGCACACTGGGTTCTAGTCCTGGTTGGGGCACCAGATTCTATCCCGGTTGCCCCTCTTCCAGGCCAGCTCTCTGCTATGGCCCGGGAGGGCAGTGGAGGATGGCCCAAGTGCTTGGGCCCTGCACCCCATGGGAGACCAGGAGAAGCACCTGGCTCCTGGCTTCGGATCAGCGCGATGCGCCGGCCGCAGCGGCCATTGGAGGGTGAACCAACGGCAAAAAGGAAGACCTTTCTCTCTGTCTCTCTCTCTCACTGTCCACTCTGCCTGTCAAAAAATAAATAAATAAATAAATAAAAAATAATAAAGAAAGAACTTGGCAAACACAAAGTCACATACGACCTTTGTCCAGAGACAGCCTACCACTCATAATGGGGAAAACAGGTCAAATGGGTGTCATAAGAGATGTGTTGTGAGCAGTGATTGGCAGTTGTCTAACCACTCTGTTACATGAACCAAAATTGAAAGTATTTTTACTGTGTGGCAGACGCCTAGATTTGATTTGGTTAAAAAAATGAAAATTTGAGAAATAGTAATTTTAAAATATCTGTTTGAAAGCCTGCAAAAAGCTTTCCTCTGTGAAGAAAAATTATAGTAATTAGAGATTTCTGTTAAGCATCTTGATAAAGACATTTTTCAATTCCATTTTCCTCCTTTGAAACTCGACCAAAAACCCCCAAAGAGAGTGAAAGAAAGAGAACACTCTGTCTTCAATGAACAATGAAATGGCCACAATCCCAAAACTATAAATTATGAAACACACCTGCCAAAGACCTTAAATCTGGACCAAATTGAGAAGGGAGGCCGAGGGTATTTCACTAGTACTTCCTCCAGGGCCAAGCGGAGTGCAGACAAAGTGTCGCAGTCCCAAGGCACTTGAGTCCAGAGGCTACATGGAGAAATATGAGCTGACCCGGAAAAGACCCAGGATGTCCCTGCAGAACCATGGGCAGACAGAGCTAAAGAGGGAAACGTGTCTCCTCGTACCAAGGAAAGGTATGCAAAGGCCAGGAGGCAGCTGAATTATCACACAGTGAGCCAGTTGTTTAAAAGGCTCTTGTCTTAGTCCCACCACCCAATCCAATGCCAAAATCCAAACACAGATATGAATGTGTATGGAAAATAAGAGAGTTGGTGATGGTGATGAAGACAAAAAACTGATGTTACCTGCCCTAGCTCATGGCTGGAAGAGACTATATCAAAGCCGTGGAAACAAGAGCAGTGATGTCAGACCGGCTGTTAGAAGTGATGTTGGATGTGACAGGTAATTGAGGGACAGCAGACCTAAGCTGAACTGGTGTTGAGAAGAACAAACTGAATGGGGCAGAACAATATTTGGAGATGAATTAGGGGAATTTAGCTCCCCTTCATAAAAACTTTTATCTGCGAGTGACAATAGCACATGTGCCAAGACAACCTGGTCCATTGAGGCACAGCGTGTGTGAGCTGCCAGACTTCACAGATAAAGAATCCAAGAGCTTCCGAGCAAAAAGGCAAGACGGACAAACCACAAAAACTCCCTCCTGGGCCTCAGCCTTCTAAAGAGGAGTGTTCTGTGCGAGACAGTGGCACAGGAGGCGCACAGTTCTTAGAAAAAGAATGTACAAGGACCATGAATTCTCTCGTCCTGTTGTTCTTTGTGGAGAAAGACAACAGACAGGCAGCCAAAGAGTGCCATTCTGATGAGCCTTTCTGGAAAACCCTGTAGGGTCAGGATGAGACACAAGGACGCCTCAAATCCAGAGATGTGTCAGCAAGATGGAATATGAGTGATGCATTCGTTTTAGGTGCATAAATACGCAAGACTAATCAGCTAGCCGCTACAATCCGGAACAGAAGATAAATATCAGAAATTTGACATTATCTAAATGATACAATGAAAGCTAATTGGGAATTTGGAGAGGAGCTGGCGAGCAAATGGTAGTGTGTTGATTTGCTCATCCTTCCTAGTCAGCAAGATGCAGTTACTCGCTCAAGTCCAAGTGTATCATCAAAAAAAAAAAAAAAATCACTAACCAGTGGCCAGCATGGTGGCCCAGGGAGTTAAGCTATGGCCTGTGAGGCCGGCATCCCATATGAAAGTGCCAGTTGCTCCCCTTCCGATCCGGCTCCCAGCTGATGCACCTGGGAAAGCAGCAGCAGATGACTTGGGCTCGTGCCACCGTGTGGGAGTCCCTGATGGCGTTTCAGCTCCTGGCTGCAGCCTGGCCTGACCCCAGCGGCTGTGGACATTTGAGGAGTCAGCCAGAGGATGAAGGCCTTCTCTTTCTTTCCCTCTCTGCCTTTCAAGTGAATAAATAAATCTTTAAAAAAAAAAAAACCGTCACTAGCCAAATGCATTATTGGTTTCTTGAATCTTCTTTCTTTAGAGTGTTCTTTTGGGAATGTAAACAAGGTTAAAAAAAGACATTCAGCAATTCCTTTTACTTTAATTTCTTTTTTCTAATGTACTTAATAAAATTGCATTGGATGTTTGAATTAAGATTACATGTGCACATAATGAAAGCTACTTTGTGTGTAGGAGTTGGATTGATTTTTTAAAAAATCTTTTTATACATTTCTGTCTCTTGGATTCTTGGCAATGAGGATGAGTTTCTTTTTTAATTAAAAATCATTTTGCCATATAAATAGCTAAAAATAAATGGCATAAAATATCTAATAAAAATTAGATAAATTATATGTCATAATACCAGGAAAATAAGTCCCATGACAATGAATTACTGGGATCGCAGAGAGAATCTGAGAGAGAGAAAAAGAGAGAAGGAAGGGAGGAGGGAGGAAGGGAGGCAGGGCAGAATGAAAAAGAAAAGGAGAGAAAGGAGAAGAGAAGCAAACAAGGGAGGTGAAGAGAAAGAAAGAGGGGGAGTGGAGAGCAGAACGCAGCTCGGGGTATCCTCTGTGAGACCCCAGCCTGGGAAATGGCTTCCTGCTGATGGCCCCTGCTGAACCCCTCCCCGGGAGGCTCTGGGGCTGCTGGCTGGGTTTGCCCGCTCACACCCCGTTGATGCCTGCACAATTCTCATTGCAGTGCTCCGTCAGCTGCGGTGCCGGCACCCAGAGGAGGAAGCAGGTGTGTCAGAGGCTGACAGCCAAGGGCCGGCGCGTGGTCCTCAGTGAGGTGATGTGCCGGGGTCTGCCGGGGCTCCCGCTCGTCCGGGCTTGCCAGATGCCTGCGTGCGGCAGTAAGTATGTGACCTGCTGATTCCGGTCAGTTTGTTTCTGAGCTGTGAGTACAGGGGATCAAGCAGAATCCAGAATTGTTTTAGGCAGCAAATGGTAGAATGGGAAAGACCGAGTTCTAAGAAAAGGCAGCTTTAAGAAGTGTCCGCCCACCCAGCAGATGCACCTTGTAGGCGTCCTCACTTGGAGTTGGATCCTCCACTTTCACCAAGACTTCTGCCACTTAGAATTCATGAGCATTCGTCGTGGAAGGTAAGCGGAAATGCTACGTGGCTCACGAGACTCGGAAGGTATTTAGATTCACTCTACTCAAAGAACTAAGTAGTTTTCTGTGTTCCCATGTTTTGTCTTGTGTATAATTTAATACCAATAAGGATGAAAGCATGATCTAACTCTATTTGGACACTTCTTCAATTTTTTTTGACATTTTACTTTTTTAATTTAATTTAATTTAATTTATTTTATTTTATTTTTTATTTTTTGACAGGCAGAGTGGATAGTGAGAGAGAGAGACAGAGAGAAAGGTCTTCCTTTTGCCATTGGTTCACCCTCCATTGGCCACCGCGGCCGGCGCACTGCGGCCGGTGCACTGCGCTGATCCGAAGCCAGGAGCCAGGTGCTTCTCCTGGTCTCCCATGCGGGTGCAGGGCCCAAGCCCTTGGGCCATCTTCTACTGCCCTCCCAGGCCACAGCAGAGAGCTGGCCTGGAAGAGGGGCAACCAGGACAGAATCCGGTGCCCCGACCGGGACTAGAACCAGGTGTGCCGGCGTCGTAAGGCGGAGGATTAGCCTGTTGAGCCACGGCGCCGGCCGTAATTATTTATTTAAAGATTTTTTTTTTAATTTATTTTGTAAGTCAGAGTTTCAGAGAGAGAGAGGGAGAGACAAAGAGACCTGCCATCCACTGGTTTACTCCCCAAATGACCATAACATCCAGGGCTGGGCCAGGCCAAAGCCAGGAGCCAGGAGTTTCCTCCATGTCTCCCATGTGCGTGCAGGGACCCAAGCACTTGGGCCGTCCTCCTCTGCTTTCCCAAGTACGTTAGTAAAGAGCTGAATAGGATGTGAAGCAGCTGGGACTCGAATCAGCGCCCATATGGGATGCCAGGGGCGTAAGAGGAGCTTAACCTGCTATGCTACGATGGTAGTCACACAGATAATAAGCTTGCCATAAAGCATGTCTGTGGCTCCACTGTAGCCGAAGCTAATACACATGTAGCATCCACCTGTACTTTCAGGGAACATGAGGGGAATGTGTGTGTGTACCTGTGTATGTGTGTTGCATGTCAGAGGTTCACACAGAGGAGTGGAGGGTTACCAGTGCTGCTAATGACAGTCAGGCTGCAGAGTGATGATGAGAAGGTAGGCTAGCGAGGTGGGGACAAGCATACGGGGAGTAACAGCGTCTGGGTCTGTTTCCCGTTTCGTTTAGTTATTCAGCTGTAACATCCATTGCCTCGGATAACCTCCTCATCTTACGGTAGAAAAAAATCAGAGATGAACAATGCTTATTTTAACACTGCATAGGGAAAATTATGTGTGTATGTGTATACTGTACATACAAGTATACACACACACACACACACACATAGGTCATATCCCAGTAACAATATATCCATCAGTGACAAACCTTGGTGTTCTCCTGAAGTGAGAGTGGAGCTGACAAATGCCTGTGCCTAGTGACGTCAGAGCCATCTGACATCAGAGCACAGCACACCACCCACCTGTCCGTGGTGACGCTGGTATAAACAAGCCTGCCACACTGCTGGCCCTGTGAAAACGTAGCCCCTACGATGTTGTGCAGCACACAGTATGTGATAATGGCCAATACCGCTATGTTACTGGTTCAGGTATTTATTATAGAACATACTCCTTTTATTTATCAACATAAAAGTTTCCTGAGAAGCGGTTTGTCATGTGGTGCAGCAGCAGCATCGTATGTCGTGTGTTCACCGTGTCTGCCCATTGCATCCTTGTGTTTTATGCTTGATTTAATCTCCTGTTCTTCATCATGACCCCAGGAGCAATAGGCTCGTAGAAATACCATAGAGCCTGGCTGTGCGGCAGGCTGTGCTCTCTAGGTTAGTGTGAGTACACTCTATGCTATTTCCACAACAGCAAAACCACCAAACAACACATGCCTCAGAATATGTCGTTCTCCTTAAGGAGCACATGACTGTATATATACATACACACATAAGGACTTCGAAAAACCTGCAGAAAATGGAACTAAAAGACAAGTTCATTTTGGTACAAAAAAATTTTAAATCCATACATGCTTTTTTCGTAATATGTATTTTCCATGAAGTTTTTCAAGAACATGTGTGTGTATGTGTGTCTGTGTATGTAAAACCTAGTTTTACAAGTTGCTTTCTTGGAGAAACAAAGCAAAACAACAACAACAAAAAAACATATTAATTATATGGTGAATCTGTTCTGACTACAAGGCAAAAAAAAAAAAAAACTAGAAAGAAATAACAAGGAAAAAATTGAAACCATACAAATAGAAATTTAAAAGCTTGTTCCCGAACAACCAATGGATCAAGGAAGAAATTAAGAAAGAAATTTTAAAATTTCTTGAAACAAATCAAAATGGACATACAAAATACTGAAGCTTACGGGATACAGCGAGAGCAATACTAAGAAAGAAGTTTATAGTAGTCAGTGTCTATATCAAAATACAAAAAGATCCCACATAAACATCCTAAACCTGCACTATAGGGAACTAGAAAAACCAGAACAAAGCAAACCCCCAAGTTAGTAGAAGAAAATAGATAATACAGAACAAAAATAAAGGAAGTAGACACTAAATGAGAAAATATAGAAAATTAATGGACAAAGAATTCTTTCTTCAAAAAGATAAAAATGAAAAACCCGGGGCCAGCGCTGTGGCACAGCAGCTTAAAGCCCTGGCCTGAAGTGCTGGCATCCATTATGAGCACCAGTTCTAATCCCGGCTGCTCCTCTTCTGATCCAGCTCTCTGCTATGGCCTGGGAAAGCAGTAGAAGATGGCCCAAGTCCTTGGGCCCCTGCCACCCATGTGGTAGACCCGGAGGAAGCTCCAGGCTCCTGGCTTCGGATGGGCGCTTCTCCGGCCATTGTGGCTGTCAGGGGAGTGAACTAGCGGATGGAAGACCTTTCTCTTTGTCTCTACCTCTCTCTGTAACTCTGTCTTTCAAATAAATAAATAAATCTTTTTAAAAAAAATGAAAAACCCTTAGCTAGAGTGAGGAAAAAAAAGACTCAAATAAATAAAATCAGATATATGAAAATGAAGACACTACAACACACCACAGAAATACCAACGATCATTATGAACAACCATATGTAAAGTTGATAGCCTAGAAGAAATGTACAAATGCCTGGAAAACACTGCTTACCAAGATTGAGTCATAGACTACCTGAGCAGATCTGTAATGAGTAGCAAGAGTGAATTAGGGGCCAGCACTCTGGTGTAGTAAGTGAAGCCACCACCTGCAGTGCCAGCATTGCATAAGGGTGCCAGCTGCTCCACTTCTGATCCAGCTCTCTGCCATGGCCTGGGAAGGCAGTGAAGGATGGCCCAAGTCCTTGTATCCCTGAACACATGTGGGAGACCTGTAAGAAGCTCCTGGCTCCTGGCTTCAGCACCACTCCAGCCATTGTGGCCATTTGGGGAGTGAACCAGTGGATGGAAGACCTCTCTCTCTCTCTCTCTCTCTCTCTCTCTCTCTCTGCAACTCTACCTTTCAAATAAAATAAATAAATCTTTTTTTTAAAAAAATAATGAATCAGTAATAAGTCTCCCATCAAAGAAAAGCCCAAGTTCAAATGGCTGCACTGTAAACCCTACCAAATATTTGAAACAGAAATTATAGCACATCTTCAAGTGTTTAAAAAAATAGAAGAGGAAGGAATTCTCTCAAACTCATTTGAGGAGGCCAGTATTACCCTGATACCAAAACCAGAGGACACAACAACAACAAAAGAAAGCTACAGGCAGTATCTTTGATGAAGACAGAGGCAAAGTTCCCTAACAAAATACAGGAAACCAAATCCAAGAGCATAGGATTAAGGGATTCATGTCAGGGATGTCAGAATGGTTAATATATGCAGTCATTGATCATGCTACATCGCATCAACAGAATGAGGGGTAGAAACCGTGTGAGCATCTCAATGGAGTCAGAAAAGGCATTTGATAAAATTAAAAATCTCTTCATGATAAAAGCTGAGCATATTAGACATAGAAAAAATTACTGCAATATAGTAAAGTCCATATATAACAAATTAATAGTTAATGTCATATTGAAAGGAAAAGCTGACAGTCTTCTCTCTAATCTGGAAAAAAAAAACCAAGAATGTACACTTTCACCATTTTTAGTCAACATGGTACTAGAAATCCTACCCAGAGCAATTAGGCAAGAGAAAGAAATAAACAGCATGCAAATTGGAAAGGAAGAAGTCCAATTGTCATTGTTTTCAGATTACATGATTTAATATGTAGCAAACTCAAAAGACTCCACCAAAAAACTGGTAAAGCTAATAAATTCAACAAAGTTACAAGACACAAATCACCATTCAAAAATCAGTACCATTGCTATACACCAAATGACCTGAAAAAGATATCAAGAGAGCAATGTCATTTTCTATAGTTATAAGAAATAAAACTGAAAAGCCTAGGAGTAAATTTAGCCAAAGACAATATATATCTCTATAAGGAAAATTATGAAGCATAGATGAAAGACATTGAAGAAGATAAAAATAAATGGAAAGGCATCCCATGTTCATGGAATGGAAGACTCATTACTGTTAGTTAAAATGTCCATATTGGCCAAAAAAAAAATCTACAGATTCAGTGTAGTTCCTACTAAAATACCTGTAACATTCTTTCATAACTATAATCTTAAAGTTTATATGAAGCCATAAAAAATCCCTAATAATCAAAGCAATCTTGACCAAGAACAAAGCAGGAGGCATTACAGTACCTAACTTCAAAGTATCCTACAAAGATACAGTAGTTAAAACCACATAATATTGGCATAGTAACAGACATATGGACCAACAACAGAACAGAGAGCTGACTGATTTTTCAACAGAGGCACTAAGAACATGCATTGAAGAAAGGGCAGTCTTTTTAATAAGTGGCTCTGGGAAAGGTGGATATGCACATGCAGAAGATGAAATGAGAATCCCTTTCTCTCACTGTCTACAAAATGCAACTCGATATGGAATAAAGACTTAAATATCAGAACTAAAACTATGCATCTACTGGAAGAAAACATGGGGGAAACACTTCAGGACATTGGGATGGGCAAGGATTTTTTGGCTCAGACCCCAAAAGCACAGGAAACAAAAGTAAAACTAGATAAATGGACTTTTATCAAACTAAGAAGCATCTACAACTCACAGGAAAAAATCAACAAAGTGAAGAGGTTTGCAAGTTATACATTTCTTTTAAAAAAAAAAAAGATTTTTATTTATTTATTTGACAGAGTTACAGACAGTGTGTGAGAGAGAGAGAGAGAGAAAGGTCTTCCTTCCATTGGTTCACTCCCCAAATGGCCGCAATGGACAGAGCTACGCTGATCCGAAGCCAGGAGCCAGGTGCTTCCTCCTGGTCTCCCAGGCGGGTGCAGGATCCAAGGACTTGGACCATCCTCCACTGCCTCCCAGGCCATAGCAGAGAGCTGGACTGGAAGAGGAGCAACCAGGACTAGAACCCGGCGCCCATATGGGATGTTGGCGCCGCAGGCCAAGGATTAACTTAGTGCGACACAGCATCAACCCCTTCAAGTTATACATTTCACAAGGGGTTAATAACTTGAATACATAGGAACTTACAAAATTCACTAGCAGAACAAAAATGAGGTGACAAATAATCTAATAAAAATGAGCCATGGATATAAATAGACATTTTTTTCAGAATAAATACATAAATAAATGGCTTACAGGTGCATGAAAGAATATTCAAGATTACTAAATATCAGGAAAATGCAAATTAAAAGCATGAGATACCACTTCACTCCAGTTACATTGGCAACTACCAAAACACAAAAAGATAACAGGTGCTGGCAAGTATGTGGAGAAACAGGAGCTCTTGCATACTGTTAACTGGAATATAAATTAATACAGCCATGTGCAAAACAGTATGGAGGTTCCTCAGAACATTAAAAATAGAACTGCCACACGATCTAGCCATGCTACTATTGGGCATATATCAAAAGGAGATGAAATCAATTTGCTCAAGAGACTTCTGCACTGCCATGTTTATTGCAATAAACAAGAAATTAAAACAACCTAAGTGTCCACGCACCAATGAATGCATACAGGAAGTGTGGTCCCCATGTTCAGTGGAATGACCATAAAAGAGGTTAAAATACTGTCATTTGTGGCAACATAGCTGGAACTGGAAGTCACTAGGTAAAATGAAATAACCTGGACACACAAAGACAAGTATCACCTTGTCTCACTTATATGTGGGAGCATAAAAAAATAAAAATCTGTCTCATAGAAGTTGAAAGCAGAATGGTGGTTACCAGAGGCTGAGAAGAGAGAGGAGGGGGTGAGGAAGGGTTGTGATAGGAGAAAGATGGCCTGGCATTCTGCTGCACAGTAGGGTGACTACAGACAACAGTCGCACACTGTGTATTTGAGAGGATTGAGTGTTTTCAAAATAAAGAGATGGTAAGTGAGGAGATAGATATGTTTACTCAGGTTTTAACACTATACAATGTATCCACGTATCAAAACATCATATGGTACCCCATAAATATTTACATTTAGGTGTCAGCTAAGAATTTAAAAATTAATGATAAATAAAAATAATATTTATTGAGCAGTTACTATGTGCAGTTCCTTGCATGCATTATCTCATTGGTCCTCCAACAGTACAGTGAACAGATACTCTTCCTATTTAGAGATGAAGAGTCCAAGACGTTGAAGAAGGTCTGAGACTTGCCCAGCCCTTAGGGCTGCCAGGTGGACCCTCCAGCCTGCTAGCCCACGGTCTGATTCCTGAGCCTTTGGGCTCTTAGTGCCTCTGTATATTAATTCCTGAAAAACATACACATTTTCCCCCTGGGAATTCTCTGAGGCCATATTTTCAAACTCTTGAGATTGCAAAAGCTTAAGAATTTCGAGATTTAAAATCTCCTAGAATCCAGGGATGCCCGTGGCATATGGTGTACTGTCATGCTTCGAGCAAGCTGCTTATCTATTTGATTTTTATTCAGTGTGGATGGCTGCATGGCAATGTGGCCAGATTGTAAACTGCCTTAGAGGAAAGTGAAATCAGATTCAAGCTGGCAACTTCCTCTAATCCAATAACAGAGTAGCATGTAGGAACACATCATGATTATTAGGGCACTGATGTGGTATGGGATGGTATACTTTATTATGGCATGCAATGATGATTAAGATAAAAGCATAAGTTTTAGGATGCAAAAAAAAAAAAAAACACACACAGGAAAAAGACAGTGCTATTTCTCCTTTACCCCACCCTACTCCTGAGCCTGCCAAATATGTAGGTCATGGAAGCAGATGAGAGACAAGAATGCATACTCCCTGCACAGCCAAGTTATCCTGAGCTGGCTCTTCCACTTCAGCTATAGCCTGGCCTCAGGCCATCAGCTTTGCTTGATGGATGGCTCGTGCTTGCAGAAGGTTGGCTTCTCCCTCCACGCTCTTTTTCTCTCTCCTGTAGCATCCTCTTCTCCCCACCACTGTATCAAGGTCACGTGAGGAGATTGGCGTGCTCCCGACTCATGCTGTCTCTGCACAATTTGCCCCTTTGTCTTTGTATACTCAGCATGTACAATGCCCTCAGCCAACCTTCCATAGCAGGTTGTGGAAACCTATTGAACACTGTCTACCTTTCTCCAAGATACACTTCCACCAGGTCTGTTCTTCCTTTCCAATGTTGGCCAACATTCAGGACAGCCAGCTGCCTTTCTAACAACTGAAACCCCAGTTTTCCTACCCCTTCTAATCCACTGACCTCATCACGTTGGCATGGTGATGCCTCCAACTTGCACGTTACTGGGTACCCAAAACGAGCTTCCTGCTCTCCCGTGCTTCCCTGCATCTCACAGTGACTGAACCCCTGATTCTCCCATACCTCCCTGTTGTCCCCAAACCTTCTGCACTTGCTCTAGAATCCACTCCTCTCACCTGGCATTCTCTAGCACTGACTTTACCAACTCTATTGCAAGGTCTTGCCCTTCCCTAACCTCCCACCATGATCCCCTGTTTCTCTTCAACCTAGGGATCGCTTTTCAAGTGACTTTTTTTTTTTTTTTTGCTTTGCTCTTCCATGGTCCCTAGCCTGAGCTACTTGAATTTACTAAAGGGAATATCACCATACTGACCAGACATATTTGATACTTATGCTCTCTAAATATAGCTGGGCGATAGTGATTTCTTTGTACCCATTGTGAACATGTCTTCTCTCCCACTAGGAATATCAGCAGTACAACAGTGTAGCACCCATCTGTTTTCCTCTCCCCTTCACTTCAGATCTGCCCCTTCTCTCTCCAGATTGGAAATGTGCAGTCTTTCTCCACTGTGGAAGGCAGTCTGAAGATAAGAAATACCAAACCCAGTGGTTCTGTGACCTCTGTTCCCTTCCAAGGCTCCGCTTCTAGAAAATGTTCCCTTCATGGGATGCCTTGGGTTTGAGTAAAACCTGTGCACTTTGGAGAGATGAATCTTTCCTTGCTCTTTGTTTTAACCATTGTGCAATGGGGCCAAGGTGTGTGGGGAAGGTAGCTTGTGCTCCCCCTAGAGGCCAGAGGTGCACCCTATAGTCCCATTACTGCCTCTGCCTGCATCTCCATGAACATCCATGAACATCCCCTGTACAGCCACACCTCAAGCTCAAGTTCAAACTTGTGCCATGGCTGGTGACTCACATTCTTCCTGTTCTTGAAGGATCAACCTGAGCTCTACCTTCCCTGCTAAGCTTGCTCAGTGGCACTTCATGTGTGAAAGGTCCCGTGACACTGTGCGGTTCTGCCAGGACCTCATCGTGTGGCATTGCACAAGTTACTTGCTGTACCTCAGCTTCTTTGTCTGCAACATGGGAATTGTTCTGATAATCGTGGGTTATTAGAAACAATGACAGGTGCATACTGACAGCTCAAAATTACTAGTTATCTTTCATGTCATCACCACCTCTCTCTAATTCCTATTATAACTTCAGGATAGGAAAGTAGGTAGTAGGGTAGCCTGTGTTATATCTTCTGGCTCATTAGGGTATCAGCTTTTGTGGGGTGAGTGCACAGTATCTCTGGGTGTTTTTGTTTCTTAATGTACATAGACCCCCAAAGTGTCCTTCATAATGAAGTGTCCCCGCCCCTTGCTTTTCAAATATCTCAGATGGGGATGATCCTCACATCACTGTTAGAGATCTGCCTGTCTTTGGTGTCCAATCAGGCAACTGAATACAGTTTCTAGATTTTTTTGCTGTATGTTTTAGTTATTTTATTCTATAATATATAATTTTTAATTGACACATATAGATCGTATATATTTGTAGGGTACCAATTTTAGATATTTTTTAAGCATGGCTCTTGGCTTTTAAGATCCTTGAGTTTTGTTGGAGAATTCTGATTTTTCCCCATAGCAAAGAGATCAGGTTTGTCGAGGGAGGGGAGGCACCAGGCTTGCACTTAGGTGATTGAAAAGTCAGGAACAACACGACACAGCTCCATCCCGGTGTTAGCACAACCCACCCAGCCATGCACAGGCTCACTCATCCCTTGGGCTTGTCACCATCTGCAGAATCTGAGAGCATGGGTATCACCTTTCTTTTACTCACTCAGAGAGCAGAAGGTGGATAAAGGACAGGAATAAACCCAGAAAGGGAGAAATCTCTAGCAGACGGCTGAAAGATAAGTGTCCATTCTTCAGGTCCACACAGAGGAGGAGACAGAGTAGTTGGGAGGAGAGCAGTGTAGACAAAAGTAGGGGGAGTCAAATGGAGTAGTATGGGGGGACTTGAAGCCATTGCAGAGGATTGGAATGTAGGTTCAAGATGGGTTTTAACTAAACAGAAAGGTGGGCTGGGTAGGGAGGAGTTGGGAGAGGGGGCATTTGGAACACTGGTAAAGATGCCATTTGAGCGATTCACATCCATATCAGCACGCCTGGTTCAAGTCCTGGCTCCACCTCTCATTCGAGCTTCCTGCTAATACACACCTTGGAAGGCAGCAGTGGTGGCGCAAGTATTTGAGTCCTTGCCACCCATGTGAATGACATGGACTGAGCTCTGGGCACTTGACTTTGGCCTGGCCCAGCCCCAGCTATTGACGGCATTTGGGAAGTGAGCCAGCAGATGGAGAATCTCTCTCTCTTTCTCTCTCCTCTCTCTTTCTCCCTCAAATAAAATGAAAATAAATAAATAGAAATCAAAAGAAAAATAGAAAGCTAGGGAGGACCTCGAACCCCATGCTAAATTGTTAATATTTTATGCGAGAAGAAAATGACATGGTCGGATTTGATTTTGGTTCATTTCCTCTGACAGCTGTGCAGACACATTGATAACTGTAATGCTGCAGGCAGAGTCGAGATTGGGGAATGTGGAAATGCCCAGGTGAGAGCAGAGGCAAGAAGGAGGAAATCTCAGGAGTAGATGTGAGCTTTAGCTGGTTCCTGATGCCTGGCTAGAGTGAGGGACATAAGGACAGGAACAGGGACAGGTTTGAGAATATTTAGCAACCAGCTTTTGAGGTGACATGAGCTGGGGGACAGGTAGACACCATTTGTTGTCTTTGTCAGTTCCTGTGGTGTAAACTCTCCCACTGGGGCCAGTTGCCACCTGCTAGTGTGACATTTTTGAAAGCTGAATTTGGAATAGATACCAGTGGTCTCACTGGCTTGAGAGTCAGGATAGGTAGGGCCAGGACTGAACACGGAGTTCCATGCTTCTTTGGTTCCTGGCTTGTGGAAGTACTAGGGGATATAGGAAGTGGAGGATAATTAGGGTGAGGGCAGATAATGTGTAAAGATTCTAATATTTTAATCTTGAGGGACCAGGAAGAGATTTGTAGTAAACAGTGGACAATTTGGGCTGGAGTTCCAGAGATAAACCTTAGATGCCTAGAGTTGAGAGTTAAAACTGCAAGATCATCCAAAGAAAACTATAGACAAGAAAGATACCTTGGCCAAGCCAGCATCCCCGGAATAGAATGAGCCAGTAGGGAACTAGCAATAGACAGTGGTCAGAAAGAAGCAGAAAAGAGGGTTTTTAAAACGTTAGGGAAGAGAGACTTCTTCATGAAGTGTGTGGTTAGTGGTGCCGATTGTCAGAATGGTCAAGTAAGAATTAAGTAAGAATTCCAAAAAAAAGGGCTGCATTAGTTATGGGGGGATGGGGGCATTGGTGGCCATTCTCAGAGAACTATTAGTGGGGTGCTTGGAGCAAGAGCCAAACTACATTTGGCTGAAAAGTGCAATTGTGAGTGGGAGACATTCACTATTCAGGCTGGCCTGGAATTTGCTGGAGCCAGCAGTCATGGCTCATTTAGCAAGTCCCACCCACAGCATCCCTTGCAGCCTTCTCCCAGCTGCCTGTGTCCCCATCCTCCAAGAAATCCAAAAAGCAAGTAGAAGAATTGCCCGGTTCTTGATACAGCTTCAGTTGAGCTTGTTGGATCTTCACTCCAGATGGACTGAAGTGGCCAATTGAGGGCTGGATTCTGATGGGAGTCCAGGTTCCAACAGGGTAATAGGAAGGCTTAGAGGCTGGTTCACAGCCAAAGCCTGTTAGGGAGTGGCAAGGTTCAAATGCTGGCGAGCCCAAGTGTGAGCAGCCAGCCCGATGACAGGTGGCAGAATCCTGTCTGGGCAGCAAGACTTGGAGTCATGGCAGGATGTGATGGGAGAAAGCAGGACACAAGCACACGAGGAGCTGGCACAATGGCTGCAGACAACCCCAGGCACCTAGCGCCGGCCTCTGTTGGGTATGGCAGCCTGGCACTGAGACCCAAAAGGAGGATATGGAGAAAGATATGTCCATTTTTCTAGAAGAATCAGTCATGGTCAGTACAAGGAGTAGGACAGCCGGAGGGGATGAGGGGCTTGGGCAGCCCAGAATGAATGATGGAGTCAGTACCTGTCTCCCCTGTGCAGGCTTGGCCAGTGCTGCCATTCTGGGGCACTGACAGACACAGGAAGAAACAGTCACCCCAAGACCAGACCAGTTTCTTGCCCAAAAGCCGTGTCTGGTAACGCCACATTCTGGGTGCTGCTGGGAAGAGACTCACAGGGGTCTCAAGAGAGGAGCTGCCCAAGCGGTAGAACCTGGCAGCCCGTGAGTTTCTACCTCTGGCCGGAATCCCAGTGCACTCCCCAGGTACATGTGCTGCCTGAACTGCTCTGCACCCCAGTGTGAGCAGTTGCCACAGCAGGACAGGAAGAGAAGCCAGCTTGGGCCACAGGGCCTGCCTTCCAGTGAATGGGCCTGTGGTCAGAGGGAGTAGCTCACCCAGCCACTCGGGCAGGCTTTTCAACAAGGCCAAGCCCAGTGCTCCATCCGCAAACTCCATAGCTTGCCTTGGAAGGGCTCAAATCCCAAGCTCAGCTGAGAGCCATCAGGCTACCAGTGGACCTGAAGGTAAGTGGAGTCCCTTTCCACCGTGGGTCCAGGGCATCACACCAGCCACAGATCATCCCCAGCTAAGCTGTGCAGTCGGATGGCTCCCCATGAAGGCTTTCGCACTATCAGAGGGAGAACAACAATGTTCACCGCTGGACCCCGTAGCACGAATCCAAAAGTCCGACTTTGACCCAATTTACATTCTGTTAAGAGTGGATTTCAAAGCGATCCACACACACACATCCCTCTTGTCTAGAGACCAATAACTAAACAGGGTTTTTAAATGGATCTTTTGAAATAATAATAATAATAAATATGTATAGAGATACATACATGTACATATGTGTATGTATTTATATGCATACCATGCCATGTTACAATAGGCCACTTAGGGGTGTTTGTGAAATGCAACCAGATTAGTAAAACAAGAAGCAGGTAAATAATAAAAAACAAACAAACAAATGACCCAACAAGGCTAATATGGGAGTAGGCCTTGACTTTTATGATCTTGTTTCTTGTGAGCACAAGTTTGGCTCTAAACTTGCAAACATAACCATCCTCTTAGAAAAGGCAGTATGTCCAAGAACACAGTCCAGTGTTCATTAGACAGGAAATGAACTGAATGCTTACCTTAAACCTCAAATAGTTCATGCAAAAATGGAATTGAAAGCTGGAGTGTTTTTTTTTTTTTTGGTGCAAAAAAATTTCTTAATCCAGGTGTAGTTTTGTTCATAATAAACATTTTCCATGGATTATGAAAAGAAAGGTTTTGCTCTGAAAGAAACTCGTGGCTTTGAGTCCCCTGTCCATGAACTGTTAGCAGTACCTGCACGCGATGATTCCTGATGTGTGGACCAGAAAGAAACCCTGCACAAACTTCTTACAGGACACACTGCAGGCTCTGAAGACCCTGGCGGGGTTCCTGGGGTCTCACAAACAGCACAGGGCTGTGCCTTACTTTCCCTTCCCTCTCAGCGGGCTGCATCCCATTAAATTGTCTTTCGGTCAGAGACTTTGGGTGCCTTTCTCTGCTTCTTGCATTTAATGCAGTAGGGCACCCTAGGGCAGTGGTTCTTGGATTTGGCTATAATATTTCCGTCACCCGGTGCTATGCTTTGAATAGAGTTTCTCCTCATCAGAACTCATGGTGGGGGCTGATCCCCAAAGGAACAATGTTGAGAGGTCTTGGGGCCTGAAGCGGAATTAATGCTTTTCTCATGGGAATGAGTTCTCACCTCTGTGGGACTGGATTGGTTGCCACAAGAATTGGTTTTTGGGACACAAGCCTGGCACCTCACCCCGGTCTCTCCCACACACCCCTGCATCCCTCCCATTTTGCCACCGGGAGTTGAACCTCCACGAAGCCCTCACCAGAAGCCGAGCAGCTGTTGGTGCCATGCTTTGGAACGTCCCTGCCTCTAAAACCTTAGGCCAGAATAAATCTCTTCTTCTTCTAGACCACCCAGTTTGCGTGTTTTATGTAGTGATAGAGTAAGACACCGAGGGAGCGTTTACAAACTCTGCTGCCCAGCTGAACCCCATCCGTCAGAATTTCTGGGGATGCGATCCAGGCCATTGAGGTTATTAAATAATAACAGGTGATTGGGATGTGCAGCAAAGGTTGAGAGCCCCTTTTGGAAGTTTCTATGGTCAGAGTTGATATCCAGCTTCTACACTTCAGTATGCCTTACTGGTTGTTAAAAGAAAGAGTCTGCCTGGACCCTGTCCCTGTTTCTGATCTGTGCAGGCCACTCTGCCTGCAACCTCTGACCCCACCGTAATCTGACCACAGTGGGTATAACACTTCCTGCCAAAGGGACCTGCAAGACCTTGTCCAGTGCTACAGCCAGCACCTGCTGTGGTTGACCCAGCCCCTGCCAGACAGATTAAGAATGTTTAAAACCACATCTGCCTATAGGAATGGGTGGATTATACACTGGCCAGGGAATTCTCCATTCCCTATATTTCATCATACAGTGAACCTGATACTGCCCCCACTCCAAGGCTTTGTAAAATACTGTGCAATTTTCATGTAAATCATTCAAACTCCTATCCTTTGCTGCTCAAGTACTGGTTTAGTTGTGAGGCTACCCCGGTCTGTGAATGCATAATGTGGGCATGTTTTAATTCTCAACTGTTTTTTTAAAGATTTATTTTATTTATTTGAAAGAGTTACAGAGAGAGATGGAGCCAGAGAGAGAGAGAGAGGGCTTCCATCCTCTGGTTCATTCCCCAAATGGCTGTAACAGCCAGAGCTGAGCTGATCCGAAGCCAGAATCCAGGAGCTTCTTCTGGGTCTCCCACGCAGTGCAGGGGCCCAAGGACTTGGGCCATCTTCTACTACTTTCTCAGGCCATAGCAGAGAGTTGGATCGGAAGTGGAGCATCTGGGACTCGAACCAGCGCCCATATGGGATGCTGGCACTGCAGGCTGCAGCTTTACCCGCTGCACGACAGCACCGGCCCTTCAACTGTTTTAAAAGAGTAGAACAGATCCATCTGTTGGCTTCTGTTCACTTTGGAAGAGGACTATCACCGCGTTTTTCTTCTTAGGATGTCTGTTTGAATTTGCTTTTCTTTCTTCTCTCCCCTGCAGAAATAAAAGCAGAGATGAAGGCAAAACTCGCTGAGCAGCGTCCCCAGATCCTCAGCGTCCAGAGAGTGTACATTCAGACGAGGGAAGAGAAGCAAATTAACCTGACGGTCGGAAGCAGGGCCTACCTGCTCCCCAACACGTCCGTGATAATTAAATGCCCGGTGCGGCGGTTCCAGAAGTCTCTGATCCGGTGGGAGAAGGACGGCCGCTGTCTGCGGAACTCCAAACGGCACGGCATCAGCAAGTCAGGCTCGCTGAAAATCCACAGCCTTGCAGCCCCCGACATCGGCGTGTACCGGTGCCTGGCAGGCTCGGCCCAGGAAACAGTGGTTCTCAAGCTCATCGGGACGGACAACCGGCTCATCGCACACCCAGCCCTCAGAGAGCGCGGGAAAGACTTTCCTGGCGTGGACCGCCACGAAGCCAACGGCGTGGAAGCCACGAGGCATAAGATGTGGCAAAAGTGGAGTAACAAAAACGAGCTTTCTCTGCCTGACGGCCACATTCGGAAGCAGCCTTTCCTGAGAGCCCTGTTGGGCCACTGTGGCGACTCTGCAGGTGACGCCGATGCCTGGGAATTTAAGCACAAGCAGTTTGAAGCAGCTGTCAAACAGGGCGCCTACAGCATGGAGACAGCGCAGTTTGACGAGCTGCTAAGAAACATGAGCTTGTTGCTGGAGACCAGGGAGGTCAGTGATGACCTCGCGTCGCAGGTCATCTATCAGATCGTGGCCGAGTTCGCTAAGGGCCAGCAGACACACGCGCAGTGGGGGGGCATCCAGGAAGAGATGCCTCCTGTGGCTCAGCTCAGGGGGGAGACCGGGAGCGTGCCTCAAAATGTGAACCTGAAAAACTCAGGCAAGCTGACGTTTAAGCCCAAAGACCCTGCTCCTGCAAGGCGAGACCACCCCACCTCGATTTCCTTCAATAAAACAATCAATGCAAGCATTGGGAATACCGTGTACATTACGCAGAAGACAGAGTTCATCAACATACTGTGTGATCTCACTACTGCCAGTGAGGCCACATACACGTGGACCAAGGATGGAGCACTGCTACAGCCCTCAGCGAAGTAAGTAGAATCAGCGTCCGTTCCTCATTTCCCTCGCCCCTTCTTAATGGTTATTCCAGTTTTCTGAAACAGATTTTTGAATTCTTTCTTCCAAGAGTGTATTTCAACAGAGTTCTTTAGGGAAAATTAAAAAAAAAAAAAAAACTAAAAAAAAAAATGTTGGGATGTGTTTTTCACATATGCACTGGAATTTTTTAAATTAAGCCACTTTTTACCCAATCACTACCAAATACAGGATTGGACACAGTAAGAAAGGATTTAAGTGAGGATAGGTTCTCCCTCTGTTCAGCAATTACTATTTGAGAATAAAACCAACATAAGGCCACAACAAAGTAAGTATGTTGGTAACAATCCTACATTACGTTGGGCCTGCAGCATCAGAATTTACAGCGTGTCTAAGAGCTGTGGAATCCCACTGGAGCTCCTGTTAGCCCCATGAAGGTGGCCAGGCAAGGGTTTGCAGCTTTCTGGTGAGCTCATTGGAAAGCAGCCTCCCATTAGGTCATGACCAGTCAGGACCAGGGGCTGCGTCTCCTGAACACCATCAGTGACTTTGAATATCAGACAGTAGCCTCGAAAGGCTGGGAAGCCGAAGCAATTTCCTGTTAATCCTGCAGCTTTTAATGTTAATCTGAAAATAAGGTGATAAGCATCGGAGTTTATTGAGGTGTTCAAAACAATATTCAGTCTGATTGTGATCTCTGTCAGTGTAAAAAAATACCATGTTTCATTCATTTTACATAAGACAGGAGAGGATAACAGACGGTAATTCACATTTGCATTCTTTACCAGCTTCGCATCTTGCTGTTGGCACTCCAGGGGCCGTGGACTTGGTGCTTCCTTCTCCTTTGCATGGAGGAGCTCAAGCTCCACCTTCTGTACCTCCAGGGACGGTGAAGAGCCGCAGGCGCAACAGCAGACGTGAAAGTACTCTGCAGTCCATGATACACGTTTTTATTTTTAAAGATTTATTTTATTTATTTGAAAGAATTACAGAGAGAGATCGAGACACAGAGAGAGAGAGAGGAGGTCTTCCATCTGCTGCTTCACTCCCCAAATGGCTGCAACAGCTGGAGCTGAGCCGATCTGAAGCCAGGAGCCAGGAGCTTCTTCAGGGTCTCCCATGTGGGTACAAGGGCCCAAGATTTGGGCCATCTTCTATGACTTTCCCAGGTGCATTAGTAGGGAGCTGGGTCAGAAGTGGAGCAGCCAGGACTGCAGCCAGCACCCTATGGGATGCCTGGACTGCAGGCCAGCTTTAACCCACTGCACCATAGTGCCAGGCCCACAAGTTCTATTTTTAACACATTCTTTGTGCATTGAACATAATATTTCTTCTGGGAAACACCAGAAGAAATCTAGGTACAATTCAGTGTTTGAGATAATAAATTATTAGGCTATGTTTTAAAATGAAAAGGTAGAAAAAAATCTAATTGTTGGATTTTTTTAACCTAGAACTTTGGACAGTAGAATGCAATGAAATTTTAGCAGTGGAATAAACTTCAAAACTTTTGGCTCTCGAGCTTTTTGATCGTAAGGCCCCTTTTAAGCTTAAGAACAGTTGAAGGACCCCAAGATTTTTTGAGGATAGTGTTGTATCTATTGCTATTCACCTTATCAGAAATTAAAACCGACAAACATTTAAATTAATTATTAATGCATTTAGAAAAAGCAATAAGCCCATTATAGGTTCATGTAAATAACACCTCTTACAAAACAATAACCCGCACCCCAAATCATGAATAGCCACAGAATTACTTTATATCTTTGCAAATCTAATGTCTGCCTTAGTAAATGACAATTGGGTTCTTATACATGCCTGTACTTCTGCTGTGATATTTTGTACTAGTTGAAGTATTTAGAGGAAAAAATACCACATACAGATAGGTGAGTTGGAACAAGAAGGGGTATTTTAATACTCTTTATAGATTATTGTGAATATTCTTTTTGTAACCCTACACCCAAACCGGCCAAATGGCTTCCTCAAAGGTTTCGTGGAATATGGGATTTGAATCTATATTAAACCATATTAGGAAAATGCTGGAAATTTATTCAACACCCAGTTTATCTTGCTTGTTGAATGGACACTTTTTCCTATTAAAGAGTTTGTAACCTCATACCTTGGTCACTCAGAAAATACTGGCTCATTGGGTCTTACAGATCTTCCAAATAAGGATGCATTTCATTGTACAATAGAAAAAAATGCACATGCAATAGTGCTTCAAAAAGGTTCAGAGAAAAATAGAAGTAAAAGATAAATTTATTTTGGTGGAGAAATGGTTTTTTAAAATATCTATGTATATCACCAAATATTCAAGTCTGAATCATAGTATGAACATTTTTGTCACCATTGGTCTGTGATTTCTTCAAGTGGAAATCATATTCCATGAGAAAAGCCGCAGGTTAGCTAGCAAGTCAAACAGGGCACCAGTGCGCCTCAGAATATGGCAGAATTGCTCTGGTTTGTCCTACAGAACATTAAGAACGGGGGTCGAGGTTTAGTAACTGTGACCGCTTCCCTAGAACATTCTTATGTGAAACCAGAATTTTTGTTCTTCTGCAAGTGTGTGGTAGCCCAGCATCCAACGACTAGGGTACACATTGACATCACTGCCTTGCTCATGCTAAGGTGCCTGTCGTGTTTCCACTGCTGTCTTTGCGTGATCAGTACAAAGGCCAACACAGTGAAAGCGGCAGACAATGGCCAATACTATTATAAAAATGGTTTGACCTCACAGACCCCTGGGGTCCATGGACCTCTCCTTTGGAGATTGCTGACCAGAAACAATTGCATTGTGTAAGTGGCACTGAGACAGAGGCTGGAAGTTGAAGATCTGACCCAAGACCACAGAAGCGCTCCGGGGATGGAGCGGAGTGTGGTCAGTTTAAATAAACACCTGTGAGACGGAGCTGACGTCACTGAATGGAATTAGCACAGGTTTTTAAGGCTGAGGCTCCAGGAGCTCATTGTTGAAAGCAGAGTTCTGGACGTGGCCCAGCTGTGTTTCTGCATATGTAAGGAGCAACCACTCAAAACTGAAGCAATTGCAGACGCTAGCGTCGCGGTGCAGCAGGTTAAGCCACCGTTGGCAACACTGGCATCCCATATCAGAGTGCCAGTTCAAATCCCAGCTGCTCTGCTTCTGATCCAGCTCCCTGCTAATGTAGCCGGGAAGGCAGAGAAGACGGTGCAAGTGTTGTGCCCCTACCATCCCCACGGAAGATCGGATGGAGTTCCAGGCTCCTAGCTCCGGCCTAACCAACTCTGCGGCCCAGTCATTGTGGCCATTTGGAGAGTGAAGCACCTGATGGAAAATCTCTTTTTTCTCATTGTCTCTTCCTCTCTCGGTAACTCTGCCTTTCAAATAAATCTTTAAAAAAAAAGTTAAGCCATTGCATATGTCTAGTAAAAATCTTAGTTTTTAGTTTTAAGAGAATAGATCCATTTTTCAATTTCCATTTTTTCTCTGAAACGTACCCAAGTATTCTGTCCAATTTATGTTAATTTTCTTCATGTAGCAAGGATTCTTACCAGCAGATATATTTTCCTGAGTCTCATAAATCTTTTCCACTGGAATAATTCAGAAATGGAACTATGTGTCTGAGAGCCTTTATTCAATGAGAGGAAAGTATTTCTAATTTCAACAGTTTCTCAGAAAACCGTGATTTCTCAAAAGGAAGTCCAGAGAGTTTCTACAAAAAAGGAATTATTTGAGAATTGTTAAATCATACAGATATATATATATATACAGATGAAAAATATCCTTTAGTATGTTGTTTTTAAATATGCATGGTCTTACTTATACTTTTGTTGTTATCCTACTATTTCTCCTCGGTAGAGGTTTTTAAAATTATTTGTTTATTTTCATTTTATTTGAAAAGCAGACAGAGAGACATATGGAGAGAGAGGTCTTTCTTCCTGGTTCACTCCCCCAAATGCCCAGGACTGAGCCAGGCTGAAACCAGGAGCCCAGAACTCTATCTGGGTCTCCCACGTGGGTGGCAGGGACTCAAGTACTTGAGCTACGTCACAGGAGGCACATTAGCAAGAAGCTGGATCAGAAGTAGAATAATCAGGACTTGAACCAGACACTCTGATAGGATATGCCAGCGTTCCAAGGGGCAACTTAACCCCTCTGTCAAACACCTGCCCCCTCCACAGAGATTAGACAGTGAAATTCTAGCCCTGCTGGTAGCTAGGTCTGCTATACTCCTGTCGTGATCGGGAGCTTTCGCTTTTGACTTTGTTTTTCAGATGTGTGTAGCCAGAGGGTCTTGTATCCTGTATGCGCCTTTATTCTGTTCTATTCTAATCACTCATATATTTGGGCTTTGCACAGTGACTTTTCACAGATGTGAATAAGATTTGCCTGCTGCCCTTTAAAAAAAAAATCACAGCCTAGTGGGATGAAATCGTTATTTTGTCAAATAAATATATGAACCAGAGAAGAAGTTGGGGTGGGGGCGGGGCAGAAAATAACTGTAGGAGCATTGGGGAAGTCTTCATGGAGAGAATTACGTTTGGCCCAGGGCTCAGTGGGGAGGTAGGGGTTTGCCAGAAAAGGCAAAGGGCATTTTTCAAATGAAGTGAATAGTATGTGCAGGAGCTGGGGGTGATGAAAGATCATGGAAAGTTCTGGAAACAGAAGTCCATTTTGGCTGGATCATAGAGCAGGCATCCTTAAGTGATGGGAAATGAAGATGTAGCTGAGCTGAGCTCATGAAAAACAAACAGCATGAGGGGTCATGGGGGTGGTGGTCTGTGAGCTCATGAAGAAGCAGACAGCATGGGGGGTCGTGGTGGTAGGGGTCTGCATTGCTAAGATCTAGAAAGGGGGTTGGGAAATAAGGAAAGTAGGGACCATGACACGGTTGACTTAGAAGCAGACTCCAATCGGCGAGAAAACAATGAAATTAAGGTAGGACATGCGCTCATCACTGCTCTAACTAACTGATCGGCTAAGATACAGCTGACCAGCTCTGATTCTTGGGGTGGCTTTTACAGCAGGTTTTTAGGGGTGTCAGTGATTGGGAAACCATAAGGAACTATGCAGGGCAGCCCTGATTCTTCACAGCATGGTCCAAATCCAGCAGGGAACACAGCCTTACTGTTGTCACCTCAACTGACTTCATACAAGCAGCAACAGTGAGACGATTGTCCTTGGCAAAGCTGCCCTACCCAGAGCCCACTCACTTCCCTCCCGTGTGAAAATCCCCACTGAAAATCCGCACCTGCAGTTGGATAGAAAGAATTTGGGCAGAAAAGGCAGCTTTGGCATCCAGCAAACTACTCAGTTTGTTATTTTGTCCTTTTGAAAAATGCAGCAGAGGGGAGAGCGTTTGGCAAAGTGGTTACGTCCCCTTTTGGAATTCCCTTATCCCACTGTCGGACTGAATACCTGGTTTGAGTCCTGGCTCTGTTTCCAATCCAGCTTCCTGCTAATGCACACCATGGGAAGCAGCGAGTGATGGCTCAGGTACCAGGATCTTTGCCACCCATGGAGAGACCCAAGTTGAATTTTGAGGATTCCTGGCTTTGGTCTGGTGTGGTTCTGGACGTCTTAGGCATTTGCAGAGTGATCCAGAGGATGGAAAATCTCTCACCGTTTGTCTCTGTTTCTCTCTTTCAAATAAAATAAAACTAAATTTTAAAAAACATAATGTGGTAGATTAAGCATTGAGTCCATCCAGAAATGGCTATTTTCATTAAAAGTGCCTTGGGAAAACTGATTCTACAAGCACTATCCAACTCGAACATTCCTATAAGGCCAAATGCTTGCTATGTTCATCCTCTGGGATCCCTGCCAGCCCAAACCCTACGATTTTGTGGTCTTCTGTCTCTGTAACCTGCTGTGGTCCTGTGGAAGTTAAACATGTCCCACGAGTGCCTCCTCTTTTTGACTGTCCTACAGAGTAATTTTCGACGGAACTGGGAAAATACAGATAAGGAATCCTACAAGGAAAGAACAAGGAATCTATGAATGCCACGTAGCCAACCACCTCGGTTCCGATGTGGAAAGTTCTTCTGTGCTTTTTGCAGGTAATGCCTACGTGTGACAGCTGGACAGTCTCCTTTTGCTTTGTTTTTTAACAGTGAACGCCAGAGCAGCGGGTCTCAAATTTAGCCCTGCAGGGCTTGGTGAAACAGAGTGCTGGACCGCACCCCCAGAGGCTCGGGCTCAGTAGCAGGCTTGGGGTGGAGGCTGAGGATGGGCATCCTTACTCTGTTCCTAGATTGAGTCGACATTGCTGCTCTGGAGACCACACGCTGAAGCTGGAGTTGGCTTTAAAAAGTGGGAATTAGTGAGACAGGGTTTAACTGCTGGTGTTCGTGTAACAGAGTTTGCATTTTTAAAGTTCCTCCAGCCAGGGAGAGAGAATAATTATCATTTAAGGGTTGGCATTGCCAATCCTTAAAAACACCTGCAGAACATTGTAAGTTTAAAGTTAGGGTATGTCTTCCTAGAAGGTAGACAATGTCAGTTTTGTATGAAAGTGTGTTTTTGTAATAAACAAACCATTTTTAGGTGTAAGATGGTAAGCAGTGCTTCCTTATGGTGGCGTCATGTTCTGGGACTGAAAATAAAACTGAAAGAGCCGCTCCCCAACTCCCTGCTCCGTGGGCAGAAGAGAAGAGGGACCACATCAGGAATCAGAACCCAGCATTTGGTGAACTAAGTGCTCCGCTGTGTGGCAGACGCTTACGATTCAGTAACTGAGGAGGTGGGACCAGTTGGTTTGAGAAGGTCCTTGGATCTGTTGGAAGACATTAAAGAGATCTTCCAGCTCACTTCTTTTCTTTTGCTGGGATTTGAGCTGAATCCTAGACAGGGGAGATTCGGTCCAAGCACACACACAAGCTTCTTAGAAGAGGGTCAGCAAGAATTGTGGCCTCTACCTGCCTGTTGTTTCTCCCATACAACTTTGAATGAGCTCTGAGCCCTAATTTTATTCTGGCATCAATGTGTCAGTCTGACTGTGGCAGAAAAATTCCCTAAGGGATGATTTAGGTACCACACTTACATATTTTTTTAAAGTCTTAGATCCTTTTTTTCTTTTTAGATTTATTTTATTTATTTGAGAGACAGAGTTACAGAGAGAGGTAGAGCCAAAGAGAGAGGTCTTTCATCTGCTGGTTCACTCCCCAATGACTGCAACGGCCAAAGCAGAGCTGATCCGAAGCCAGGAGCCAGGAGCTTCTTCCAGTTCTCCCACACAGGTGCAGGGGCCCAAGGACTTGGGCCATCTTCTACTGCTTTCCCAGGCCATAGCAGAGAGCTGGATCAGAAGTGGAGAGCAGCTGGGATTTGAACCAGTGCCCAAGTGGGATGCCAGTGCTGCAGGCCAGGGCTTTAATCTGCTGCACAACAGCGCCGGCCCCCACATGGAAATTTTTAAACACCTGTTTGAATCTCCTTCTGCACCAATACGTTTGTGCTTATTAATAGTGGGGATACCTCAGGGCTGGCGCTGTGGCACAGTAGGCTAAGCCTCTGCCTGTGGTGCTGGCATCCCTTATGGGCGCCGGTTCATGTCCTGGCTGCTCCTCTTTTGATCCAGCTCTCTACTTGTGGTCTGGGAAAGCAGCAGAAAATGGCCGAAGTGCTTGGGCCCCTGCACCCATGTGGGAGACCCAGATTTGGAAGCTCCTGGTCCTGGCTTCAGATCAGCGCAGCTCCAGCTGTTGTGACCATTTGGGGGAGTGAAACAGCAGATGGAAGATCTTTCTCTCTGTCTCTTCCTCTCTCTGTCTATAACTCTGCCTCTCAAATAAATAAATCAAACCTTTAAAAAATAGAGGGGTTACTTCTTGTTACTCTGGTGCAGACTGTGGAATGGGCACTTGGCAAATGTTTTAATTAATAGAAACTTTCAAAATGTGAGGGTCTCCTAGAGGCTACTCCACCCAAGACAGCTGCTACCAGAGGATGGGCAGAATGATGAGGGCCTTGTCCCCTGTCTCTATCAGTCCTCTCTCCCAATATCTCACACACCTCCTTCCACAAAAGAATCAGATGGCCCCAGTCCCTGGTGTGTGCGGGCCCTACATTAACTTACCCAGGGCTGCATGACAGAGATGTTTTTCCTATCCTGTATTGATTTCTTTGCTTCTTCCGAATGTCTTAGTTCCTTCTTTTTCAAACTATAAAAGAGGAATTTATTCTCATTTTTGGATCTAAAAACAGAATTCCCTCATCATCTGTATACAGTTTTGCAATACACCATCCATCCATCCACTTACCCATCCATCCATCCATCCACCTACCCATCTATCCATCCATCCATCCATCCATCCACCCATCCATCCATCCACTTACCCATCCATCCATCCACCTACCCATCTATCCACCCATCCATCCATCCATCTATCCACCTACCCATCCATCCATCCATCCATCCATCTATCCACCTACCCATCCATCCATCCATCCATCCATCCATCTATCCACCCATCCATCCATCCACCTACCCATCCATCCATCCATCCATCCACCTGTCCATCCGTCCACCCAGCCAACCCTCCATTTCTCTATCCATTGAGCACCTGCGGCTGTGGCTGTGTAATTCCCCATGGTGCACCATGAAAGATACAGAGAGAACCAGGAATCTACCCTGCTCTCAGAAATCTCAACTATGTTTACCCAATGCAGCACAGTTTGCCAACTAACTAAAGCCTGACCTTAACATAGTTTTCTGCTCTCTTTGAATTAAGAGGCACCAGTCATCTTGTCTATTGAAAAAAATATCACGAAGCCAGAGCACAGCCATCTGTCTGTAGTGGTCGGGGGCCGTGTGGAAGCAGCCCTTCAAGCAAATGTGACAATCCAATGTCCTGTAAAAGGTAAGTGTGGTCACTTGCAGTGGGAGGGTGTGCAGCCAGCCCAGTGGCGTCGGGAGATGCCAGCTGGCACTTGGGTGTTCCACATCCCACCCTGATGGGCTTAAAAATCTGATTTTCCAGCTTTTTAAGTGGACCTAACTCTCAAGGGTGAGCTCACACCAGCTCACGAGACTGAGGTACAAAGTACAATGCCGCCTTGTTCACTCCAGTGTTCTGTGATTGCCACATGCAGTGCAGTGTTCATTTGGCAGGACCTGAGCTCCGTCCCTGTGGATGCACCTGTAGGAGGCACCAGTCTGTAGTCAGATGGTTGCCTGTTGATGGAGTTGGAACTAAGTTTGCTGGAAATTGTGGATGTGTCCTCCAAGCGGGCAAAAAGCTACAGTGGGCAAAGCCACAGAAGGCAGCAGGAAGGTCAGTGTATCCTGACTTGAGTTTCCTGGGTTGGCATTGGCAGCTGTGCCTCAATGGCTGTGTTTACACAGCAGACAAACAACCTTTCCAATGGACACATTCTTCTTTAATAGAAATAGTGTTTCCTGTCTGACCTGGCCACAACAAAAGGCCATTCTGTCATTAGGCCATGAATTCTCAAGTCGACTTTTCACCTGTCAATAAGCATCACAAGGAAAGTTCCAAAAGTTCATGGAAAAGGGAATTGAAAGATAAGCTTATTTTGGTGCAAAAAAAGTTGCAATCTGTGCACACAAGAGGTCTTCAAGCATGCATGAAAATGCATTTTACAAAAGAAGTTGGCATGGATTTCAAAAATATTCTGCACCCAAATAAATGTATCCTTTTAATTCCAACTTCCACGAATGTTTGAAGCACTCTCACATATACTGCACATTTACAGGGGCCAAGAAGGGTGGGGGTGAGTGGAGTTTGTGTGAATAGCGTTAAACCAGATCCTCAGAGCGATTCATGAATTCCTCAAAATGGACATCTGTTATGTTAAGGTGACTTTGTAGCTGCCCTTTGGTTTTGCTGTGTTCGGTTAACACTCTGGACGACTGTATTTCCCTAATTTCTAAGTTCTAATGAGATGCCTGCAGCAGCAGCCACTGATGATGAGTTTTGCTTTTCTGCTGCTCCCGGTGACACAGTGGATGTGCTGTGATGAGAGGACCCGGGACATACCCACACGGTTCTTAGGCTCCTTCTCCCCCATCATGATCAGTTACTTGCCTCGCTTCCAGCTCCATAAACAGTGGAATTTTGCTAACCCTCAAGCTATTATTTTTCACCCCTTGAAGTCCCTGGGGACTATGCAGAGTTTAAAAAAAAAAAATCTCTCCAGGCTCCCAACTGACTCTACCCACAAATATGTGAGTTTTCTGGCAAAATGCACCTGCCGTTTCGGCAGAATGGGCCAGCATTCCCTGGCCCCAGCGAGGAGAGAAGCAGAGAGGAGTGCACAGATGCCAAGCCACAGACGTCTGAAGTTCCCGTGGCCCTGCACCTGCACAGGATCCTGAAATGCAGACCTGGCTTCTACTAGGAGAAACGCCCACTAGCTTTTTTTTTTTTAACCAACTCATAAAAATTGTACTTATTTATGGGGTATCACGATTTTTTGATACATGTATGTGTTGATGTATAATGTCCGAATTAGGGTATACATATCTATCCCCTCAAACATTTATCATTTTTTAGGGTGAAAACATTCAATTTCCTTTCTCTAGATTTTTTAAAAGAAAAATAAATAGTAAGTTGTCATTATCTTGAAGCCCAGAACTTCTTACGGTGGGAACTTAGTTCTTCTCTTCCCACTGTTTCTCATCCATCACTACCCTTTCAGATGCACCAAGATCATGTGTAGAGTGTGTCATTTTCAAAAACCTGTAGAGAAGCCTCAACTGTTAACGTGACTTCAAAATTGTTCATGTCTACTGGCATTTAAAAGACAGCCTTGCAGAGAGAGGAGTCCCTGAAGGGATGAGGTATATTATTTGCTCTCATAAGTTAGGGGATGGAGTGGGTGGAAACTGTTTGGGGAGTAAAGCCTCCAGCAAAGACCATGAAACCTGCCTTACTTTTGCTCTCTCAGGTAGGCCCAAGCACTCCGGCAACATCCCCTGCCCTGTTCTCTTGTGGGCACAGGGCCCGGCTTCCTCCCTGCAGCCCAGGGATGGCAGGGCTCAGCTCCGCACTCCCTTTCTCTGCTCTCAGCTCTTCCTAGGACTATCCTGTTCAGTCCTTCTTGGCCTGACAACATCCCCCGTGGACTCAGACCGCAGGAACTCATCAGGTCTTACCTTTGCAAAATAAGACCCATCTCTGTCTGCACCACAGCCATCCTGAGCCTGGTACCATTTTGAAGACTTAAAAAAGTATTTGAAAGGATCGGGAAGAGGGGGGGAGAGAGAGAGAGAGAGAAGCTCCTATCTGCTGGTTCAGTCCCCCAAATGCCTGTACTGGCTGCTGCTGGGTTGAGGCCAAAGCCCAGAACCAGGAGCTTAGAACAGATCTCCCACATGGGTGGCAGAAACCCAGCTGCTTGATTTTTTAAAAAGTTATGTTATTTTAGTTATGTGCCATTTTAAACAACCTTGTAGTGAACTTACAGTGTTTCCTTAGCCTTCTGTGGATACTTGTCTTCTTAAAGACAGATGGTGAAGTTGATAACAGGTCAGAAAGCTAGGAGGTTTCTCTCACTAGCTACTATATGAACATAGGCAAGTCATGGATCTTTCTTACTCTCATCTCTACAGCAGGAAATATACTGTGTTAGTGGAATAAGGGATTTTGGTTATCATCTAGTCCATCTTCGTTTTATAGATGAGGATATTATAACATAATTTACCTTTTTAAAACATTTTCATTTGTTTGTTTGAGAGGCAGAGAGACAAAATGGGACAGATAGATAGACAGAAGGAACTCCCATAAACTGGTTCACTTCCCCGATGCCTGCAACAGCTGGGGCTGGGCAAAACCAGGAGCTAGGATCGCAATCTGGATCTCCCGCATGGGTGGCAGGAACCCAGTTCCTTGACCCATCACGGCTGCCCCCCAGGCTCTGTGTTTGCAGGAAGCTGCAGTCAGGAGCCAAAGGTGGGCGTGGAACCCAGACACCCTGACATGGGACTTGGGCATCTCAGCCAGTGGCTTAACTGCAAAATTGAAAGCCACCTTACAAATTACATTTTTATATTGCAAATTAGAATTCCTGTAAATCCGTGAGTTTTCTTTTATGGGTCAGTCGTCCTTAAAATACTTCTCACTGATTAGTAGAAAGTCAGGTTTGTAGATCCCTTAGCAAGTATTTATAACTTCTAGACAAATTTCTATTTCTCTGTTATAGCCAAATGTTCCATTCAACCCATGTACTCAGTCTTAGAGATATTTTCAAGAACCTAAAAATCTTTCTTTAAGGATTAAAAGTTCTAAATTGCAAGTTATTTGTTTTGTCCTTTTTTAAAAAAATTTTTTTGTCTGTAAAAATGGCTGGGGTAGAGGGCTGAGCTGCACCCTTCCTGGCACCTCCTGCTGATAAAGGAGAAGACCCTCTCAGGAAGATCACTGATGTGATATCAACAGCTCCATGTTTTGCTTCTGTTCATGTGAATGCATAGTAAGACTGTCTTTCCTTCCATTTTCTGTTGTATGCTTGTTCTGGTTCCTTGTCCTTCATTCCTTACACAGCAGATGATGGTTCAAGTACTTGGGTCCTTGCCATCCACACGGGAGACCCATATTGAGTTCTGGCTTCTAGCTTCAATCTGGCCCAAGTTGCGAGCATTTAGGGAGTGAACCAGTGGATGTAAGATCTCGGTATCTCTGTCTCTGAATCTCTGTCTTTCAGATAAATCAAAATTTACTAAAAGACAATACTCATTTTATTGGTGAAACTTTACAGTTTTCCCATTAAAGCACGATAAAAGACAAGATACCCTTTACCACTGCACCTGCTCAACTCTGCCTGAAAGCACCAGCCAATGAAATAAAACTATGTTGAAAAGACAATGAAAGTTTAAGAATTGAAAAAGTTTTCTCTTTGTTTATAGACATTTTTTTGACAGGTAGAATTAGATGGCGAGAGAGAGAGACAGAGAGAAAGGTCTTCCTTCCATTGGTTCACCCCCCAAATGGTCGCTACAGCCAACGCACTGCGTTGGCCTGAAGCCAGGAGCCAGGTGCTTCCTCCTGGTCTCCCATGTGGGTGCAGGGCCCAAGCACTTGGGCCATCCTCCACTGCCCTCCCGAGCCACAGCAGAGAGCTGGCCTGGAAGAGGAGCAACCGGGACAGAATCCGGTGTGCCGGCACCGCAAGGCAGAGGATTAGCCTATTGAGCCACGATGCTGGCCATGATAACTTGAATTTTTAAAAAAAGTTCTACAGGATTGCTGGAATTTAGCAAGCTGATTCTAAGAATAATATGAAAGGGCAAGAGGCCAAGCATAGCCTAAACATTGGTGAAGAACAACAAGGGTGAGATTTACTCTATAAAGCATAAAGAGCTCCTATAAAGCTGGAGCAGCTACAAAAATGAGGTGCTAGCAGAGGAACAGACAGATGAATGGAATGGAATATAGGGCCCACAGCAATCCTAACATATGTGAAAATTCAAAATGTAATAGCAGTAGAATTAAAAATCAGTAAAGAACAGACTATTAAGTAAATGGTGATGGGATAGTTGGCTATGAAAACAAAAAATTAAATACCTAACAAAGATCAATTCTAACTGGTCTAAATACCTAAATATTGAAAACATAACTTCTAGATTAAATGCAGGACAGGGGTGGGCATTGTGGTGCTTCTGATTAAATTGCCTCTTGGGGTACCCACACGCCCTGTCAGAGGGCCAGTTTGAGTGCCCGCTACTCTGCTTCCAATCCAGCTCCAAGCTTATGTAGGCGGCAGAAGATGGAACAATTATTTGGGGCCATGACACTCATATAGAAGGTATAAATGGAGTTCTGGGGTCCTGGCTTTGGCCTGGCCCAACTCTGTCTGTTGTGAGCATTTGGATAGTGAATCAGTGAACGAAAGTTATATCTCTCTCTCTCTTTCTCTCTCTCCTTCTCTTCTCTTTCTCTCTCTCTCTCCCTCCCTCCCTCCCTCCTTCTCTCTTTGTCGCTCTGACTTTAAAGTAGATGAAAATAACTAATTTTGTTTTTGACAGGCAGAGTGGACAGAGAGAGACAGGGAGAAAGGGCTTCCTTTTTGCCATTGGTTCACCCTCCAATGGCCGCCGCGGCCAGTGCATCGTGCTGATCTGAAGCCAGGAGTCAGGTGCTTCTCCTGGTCTCCCATGCGGGTGCAAGGCCCAAGCACTTGGGCCATCCTCCACTGCACTCCTGGGCCACAGCAGAGAGCTGGCCTGGAAGAGGAGCAACCGGGACAGAATCTGGCGCCCCGACCAGGACTAGAACCTGGTGTGCCGGCGCCGCAGGAGGAGGATTAGCCAAGTGAGCTGCGGCGCTGGCAGTGAAAATAACTAACTTTTAAAAAATATTTTAAAAAATAAAATAAAGCACAAGATATATCTTTATGGTTTTGGAATATAGGAAGATACAAAAAATAAATGTCATAGAATAAAATATCCGTTAGTGGTGAAGGTTGCAGAATTCTGCGAATATGCTAGAATTACTGAACTGCACACTTTTAAAGGTGTATAATTCCCCAGTATGTGAATCATATTCCAATAAGATGCTTTAAAATATTAATACATATTGCTGTGTTAAAATGATAAAGTTCTGACACTTGGAAGACACTCTAAACAAATTTAAGTCAAGAAAATATTTATTTTAGGTTGGCGCCATGGCTTAACAGGCTAATCCTCCACCTTGTGGCACCAGCACACCGGGTTCTAGTCCCATTTGGGGTGCCGGATTCTATCCCGGTTGCCCCTCTTCCAGGCCAGCTCTCTGCTGTGACCCAGGAAGGCAGTGGAGGATGGCCCAAGTCCTTGGGCCCTGCACCCGCATTGGAGACCAGGAGAAGCACCTGGCTCCTGGCTTCGGATCAGCGAGATGAGCCGGCCGCAGCAGCCATTGGAGGGTGAACCAACGGCAAAAAGGAAGACCTTTCTCTCTGTCTCTCTCTCTCTCACTATCCACTCAGCCTGTCAAAAAAAAATTTAAAAAAAAATTTTTTTAATTTATTTGAAAGGCAGAGACAGATATCTTCTATCTGCTGGTTTACTCCTCAAACGGCTGCAATGGCCAGGGCTGGGCCAGGCTGAAGCCAGGAGCCCAGAACTCCATCTGGGTCTCTCACATGGATGCAGAGGCCCAAGCACTTGGGCCATCTTCTGCTGCCTTCCCAGGTATCTTGGCAGGAAGCCAAGAAATGGAGTAGCCAAGACTCCAGCTGGTGCTGTGGCTATGGGATGCTAGGGTCACAGGTGGTGGCTTAACCCATTGCACCACAATGCAAGCCCCAGAAAATACATGTTATACAGCATTCAGAATAAGTAAGTAACTCCTGTCAGTCAATACAATAACAAATACCCAACATAAAAATGAGCAGAGGATATAATAGGCAGTTCTCAGAAAGGGAAACCCTAATAGCTAATAAGCATATGAAAATCCTGTCAGGCTCACTAGTAAGGAGATTAAAACAGAAGTGAGATTCCATTTCATGTCTATTCAACTTCAAAACCTGAAGAGTTTGCTACTACCAGGGATTGGCCAGGTTTGTGGAGAAATAGCATCTCATGTGCTTTTGGTTACAGTGTATATTGGAAGAACCAACTTAGGGAAGAATTCTGTAAAATTCCACATTGAAGATGCTCAGGAGCTGATGTGCAGTGAGTTAGGCCATCGCTTGCAAGGCTGGCATCCCTCGGTCTGACTATTCTGCTTCCCATCCAGTTCCCAGTTAATGCACCTGGGAAAGCAGCAGAAGACGGCCCAAGTGCGTAGGCCCCTGCACCCATGTGGGAGACATGAATGAAGTCCCAAGTTCCTGGCTTTGGCCTGGCCCAGTCCTGGCTGCTGTGGCCATTTGGGGAGTAAACCAAGTAAACTCTCTCTCTCTCTCTCTCTCTCTCTCTCTCTCTCTCTCTCTCCCTTCTCTTTCTTTCTCTGTCTCTCTCTCCCCCACCATTCTGCCTTTCAAATACATAAATCTTAAAAAAAAAGATGCTCAAAATCAGAAATTGCACTTGTGAATATAGCCCTTGTTCCCAAAGAGACAGCTACAAGCATGAATATTGTGACGTTGTTGTCACAGCAGAGAGAAGAACGATGCATTTCGTGTGTCAGTGTCAGGATTGTTACTACCTCTGGGAGACAAAAGAAGGGAAAGTTTAGGAACGGAATTTGAGCTCTAGCTGGAATGTTTCATTGCTTACCAACTTCTAAAGCAAAGGTAGCCAAAAATGAATGCTCGTTGACTTTGGGTAAAAGACATGTGGTTATCAGTTTTGTTGTTTTGTTGGCTCTCCTCTGGCCCTGCCTCCACATTGCTCTGAGACCTGGGGACTATTATGTAGTCTCCTTGCCTGTTGGGTTTTGTTGCACAATGAGAGATTAGGATGCAATGACCAGGAAGACTTCCTCCAGTCCTGAAATTCTGTCTTTGATTTTTGGTCTTTGAAGAACTAGAGAACCAAATGGTAGTAAAGGTAGGAAAACTGCTGAAACTAAGATAGCTGGCCAATCAGAACTTAGAACTCAGTGCTAAGAACCTTCACCGAACACTGAGTAAACTTGGAGGAAACCCAGAAATAATCTCTGAGAATAGGCAGAATCAATGTCCTTTAGAAAGGAGTTACTTAACGCTAGAATACCAACCCATGAAAAACCCAATGATCTCTATCGTGCTTTGAAGTTTTAAAAAGGAACCAAATAACGTAAGAATCTGTGATTCAGCGAAACCAGAATTTAATAGATTTGAAAAAGGCTTTAATTTACCAGAAAGGTAATGTTTAAGACAAAACAAATTAATGGAAAGAACATAAATATGGAGGGTGAGTGGAGATTTGCGCAACCTTAAATGAAAATGATTCAGGTCTTGGTCTTGTCCCCATGAGCTCAGAACGCACGGATTTTTCTAGACATTGAAACTCCAGCCACTGTGCCCTGTTTACCTGCCTTGAGCAGCCTCACTCTTGCCTCCAAAAAGTCATGAAGAAAAACGTGGAATAATATCTCCCCTGAGATAAGTAGGTAAGATCAGGTTGAAATAAAATCTTGGGCATTAAACATGGAAGCACCTTAAAAATGCATGCGTGCTGACCTCCTCTTTTGCAAATAAGGCCAAGATATTTAAAATTCATAGTAAAGTATGAAAGCACCTTGAAAAGTTTGTGAAAGATGGGATTAAAGGTGAGTTTATTCTGGTACAAACTTATTTTAAAACCATTTTCATGAACTCTTGAAGATTTCTCATATACATGAGTTTCAAAAGTTTACATCAAGATCAACTTATCTTTTGTTGTTTGAGTTGCATTGTTTTTCTTGTTTTAAAAAAATTATTTACCTAAGAGGCAGACAGCCAACCAGACAGAGAGTGAGTGCCACCATCTGTTGGTTCATTCCCCAGATGCCCATAACAGCCAGGTCTGGACCAGGCCATAGCCAGAAGCCAGGTCTCCCAAGTGGCTGGCAGGGACTCAGCTACTTGAGACATCACCCATGGCATCACAGGGTGTGCATTAATGGAATGCTGGAACTGGAAGTGGAGCCGGGACTCAAACCCAGCACTGCAGTGTGAAATCTGAGTGGCCCAGGCTGTTGTCTTAACTGTTGGGTCAAATACTTCCTCCGAAGTTATCATTTAATTCCATTTTGCACTTTTTGGAGTACTAGCATATTAAGAGGGAGAAACAATTTTATAACCCCATCAGGAAGTTATAACCATTATTTTAATTTTGCTATATTCCTAAAACCCTTTCTTTGTATTTGAATCATGGAATTTTCCCATGTTTTTAAAAAATCATAAATATTATTCAATGACTACACCAAAGTATCATTGTGTGAATATAGTATATAGTTAAACCATTCCCTTAGTTTTGGAAACTTAAGCTGTTTATGCCATTTATCCTAAACCATTTAAACTTCTCTAAAATTCCATATGCTAGTAAAGAAACATTTTTGTGCATGTAACTTTTTTGTGTCATTTGGATTTTTTTAGATTTATTTGAGAAGTAGACTTACAGACAGAGAGAGGGAGAGACAGAGAGAAAGGTTTTCCATCCGCTTGTTCATTCCCCAGATGGCCACAATGGAGCTGAGCTGATCCCAAACTAGAAGCCAGGAGCTTCCTCCAAGTCTCCCACGTGGGTGCAGGGGCCCACGCACTTGGGCCATCTCCCACTGCTTTCCCAGGCCATAGCAGAGAGCTGGGTCAAAAGAGGAACAGTAGGAACACAAAGCGGCACCCATACAGGATGCCGGCACCACAGGCAAAGGCTTAGCCTACTACACCACAGCATTGGCCCCATTTGGATCAGTTTTTTAAAAAACAGAGGAATAAGAATTGGAATTCACAGGGAACTTCAGAATTCTTTGTAACTTGATGGGCGTTAAAATGTCTTTAAATCTGTAATCATAAAATTGCTTTGTAGAAAGTCTGAACCTACTGGTGGTATAGGTTTAAGTCCTTCAACCCTATCATATTTTAAAGATTTATTTATTTATTAAAAAAGTAAAGCAACGACTTGTTCACTCCCCAGATGGCCACAACAGCCAAGTCTGGGCCAGGCCAAAGCCAGGAGAAAGGAGCTCCATCCTGGTCTCACATATGGGTGGCAGGAACCCAGATACTTGGGCCATCATCTGCTGTCTTCCCAGGTGCATTAGCAGGAAGCTGGATCAGAAGCAGGGCAGCTGGGACTTGAACCAGCACTTTGATAGGCGATGCCAGGGCTGTAAGCAGCAGCTTAATCTGCTGCACCACAATACCAGGCCCCTATCTTAGCATTTTTTTTTCTTTTCTGCTTGGGCAGGGGAGTGGGCAGAAGTTACCCACACAGTGTCTGTAGACGCAGAGAGTGTGAAACATGGATCTTGTGGGGTTGACACAGGGCACGTGGCTGCCGCAGGAGATAAATGGAGGCATAGAAGGCCTTTCACATCTGTGGGATGGTGGTCAGTCTCATGAGATATCTAGTCCATAAATCTAAAAGGATTTTCTTAATCAGGATTTTTTTGGGGGAAGTTAAAAATGCTGTGGAATAGACATGGAAATCTTATTGCTGTCTGGCTGAGTTATTAGCGTTCTTCTCTGGGTTTAATAATTTCCTTTTCGGTGCAGGATCTGGAGAAAATAGTTGTGGTGCAGTTGGATTATGTGGTCAAATTCCTAAACGTAGTCTCATCACTCTGACACTTATCTCCCTTCCCCTCGATCGCTGGTTTATACCAGTTACATAGGGTGGAATTTAGAGGTAGTGATTCTCAAATGTCTGTAAGTCACAAATCCCTTTGACCAATTAAAAGAGGTAAAAAGGAACCAACCATCTGTCAGAAAAATACATTACTGATTTAAAGGCATTTCTCTCCTCTCTCTGTCTCACTTCTGCCTATGGTGGAGACATCTACCCATCCCCCTCCTCCCTTCCCCTTGCAATCAGTCAGTCAGTTACAGAGGGTTGACAATCCTGTCCATCTGGCCATCCATGCAACCAGCATCCACGCGAGTTCCTTAGTGTGCAGAAACAAAAGGATCCGGTTTCTACAGCTGTGGAGACCGAGGAGTTACAATGCCATGGCACAAATGCGAAAACAGAAGTGTTTATAAAGTGTAGCGGACTCATGAGAGACTAGGGAAGACTTCTCAAGAGCTAGAGGTTTGTACAAGACATGCGTGGCCGCTGGGCCACTTGCAGCAACCAAAGGAAGGGCCTTTGAATCAACACAGCATATATGCAAACGCTTAGAAACACCAGAGGGCCTGGCTTGTTTATAAAACCACAGCAGATCCCTGTGATGAGATGGTGGTGGGGGCAGAGTTGGTTTGGAAGAATCTGCAGTTGGGACCAGATTGTGAAGGGCTTTTCGTGTCATGTTCAAGTCCTTGGACTTCATTTCGCTGGCAGTGATGAGATAAAAGTTTTAATCAGGGTGAGCCAATCTGTGTTTTCCAGAGAGCGTTCTGCCTGCGGTATGGCTGGGAGATTAGAGAGGAAAGAAATTGCAGAAAAACCACACGTTGAACTCAGCCCAAATTGCCTTAGTGGTCGCTGATTGCATTGTTGGGCCTAAAACCTGCCAGTCACGGAAGATATTAAATTGAGATTCCATGCCCCTAATTTATTTAGAAGAGAGCAGAGATATCTCACATCTAGCAATAGATGTGTCATGAATGAAGGGGCTGGGAGACAAGCGTCCCCAGGCTGTGGCTGGGTATTGGCTGTGTTGCAAAGAGTTCAGGATTATGTACCGAAAGGCAGCCTCTTGGTAGAGAACCTACTGAAAGAAGCATCAAAACGTATCATCAAAGGCAACAATCTTGGATGAGCTCCTCACGTGGGTCAGCTTGAGCCGTCTGCTACTGAGGAAACACGAGCAGACAGGTGCACTGCTTGTCCTGGTATTCTGCGCCTAAGCAGGGTGAAAGCTAAGATTCAAACTCGCCTCTGCATCACTCCAAAGGAACCCAACAGCGGAGACTCTGGGTTTGAGGCAGCAGATGGGAACCACGTGGTTGATCTAACCAGAGGGAAGGACGTTAAGGCAGAGGTCTGAGTCGGAACCACGGAAGTGCTTGGGAACAGGAATCAGAGGCTCGGGGAGAGGCGACAAACCCTGGCCAGACCTGGTCTGGAGAGTTGTCTCCAGGCAGCTGTCTGTAGAGACAGAAAACACTGAGAGGCTGGCCTCGTGCCCACCTGGCTCAGGCCCCAGGCTGCTGGAGTGCCGAGCTGGACGTGTCCAACCACCATCGCTGCAGCAATGGGACAGGAATTCGGCAGACTGTGCCCCATCTGGCAGTGACTGCCCACTTGCCCACCCAGCCCCTGGTGTACTTGGCCCAGACCTCTTTGTGCTCGTATTTGGATTCTGGGTTTTGAAGGTTAGAACAATCGCCTGTTCTTGGAAGATCCACTGCAGCTCGGATCTGAGAAATGATTTGGGGCTCACCTTTTTTCAGTCTCAGTGTCCCATTGGAGGAAAACGTGATCTCTATATGACCAGGAAGTAGAAAGAAAAATCTAGAACAAGGTAGCTGGGTATGCGAAATACAAAACAGAAGTGCTGTTTGAGCAACTCTCAAACTGTCAGACGTAGCGCATGAAACCGGGGCTCGGGCTTCGGTGTCGACACCTGCTGAGGGTCTCGAAGCATCCAGACCACAGCTACTGTGACCCAGCCCAATCAACAGCAACCCCGTTTTACCACCCAAGTATCTACGCATGACACCTATTGTCAGTCCCACCAGCGCTTTTCTCTGGCTTCAAAAACTCTCAAGCCGGTGCCGCGGCTCACTAGGCTAATCCTCCACCTGCGGCGCTGGCACCCCAGGTTCTAGTCCCGGTCGGGGTGCCGGATTCTGTCCCGGTTGCCCCTCTTCCAGTCTAGCTCTCTGCTGTGGCCCGGGAGTGCAGTGGAGGATGGCCCAGGTGCTTGGCTCCTGGCTTTGGATCAGCACGGTGCGCTGGCCACAGCGGCCGTTGAGGGGTGAACCAACGGAAAAAGAAGACCTTTCTCTCTGCCTCTCTCACTGTCCACTCTGCCTGTCAAAAAATAAAAATTCTTAGACACCAGCCTCACACTAACATCCACCCTGTCAGTGGCCACAACACCCATAGGCCCCATGTGCTTTAATCACAGAATTCCACGTTGTGGGCCCATTTGTTCCTTATCCGCCACATCACCATGGCCCATTCTTCCCTGCACCATCATTAAACCGTATCTTCAGGATCCTCGCTGCTGCCGAACCTTAGTTTTCCGCTTGGTGATCGCCGGAAAGCCCAGCCCCTGGGGAAACGAGCAGCCTCGATTCTGTGAGTCTGAGCGGGGCCGGCTGTCTGTCCTGTGCCCTGTGCTCCCTCGCTCCTTAGATTTACTGCCCAAGCAGGAGCCGGCGTCGGGCTTGTCTGGGGTTTCCCACACCTGTATGAGATTTTCTAGTCGGCAGCTGGGAGGCCTTTCTGACCGGGCAGTAAAAGGGTTTTAACCATCTCAAGCTGATCCAATCTACCCTGCCGGCTCTCTGCCTTCCAGGGCCCTCGGCTTTCAGCTCTGCTTGCTGTGAGAGCCCCGGGCATATCTGGGAAACAGGGAGCTGTGTCTGTTATGTAAACACAATCGGCCACAGCCCTTGGACGATTCCTGAGTTCACTCCTGCCTTGGACATGCGTGGCGGGGTGGGGAGAGACTGAAGAGAGAGACTCACAGGGCCCACACAAGTTGGAGACTGGGAGAGAGGAAATTGCATTGGAATTCCGGCTCCAGGAATGAAAAAAGCAGTCTGGGAAAGGCAGCCAGGACCTTACCGAGGGCAGAAAACCGCGCTGTGGGAGAGCACAGCAGGCCCTGGAGGAACTTCAGCATCCACTGGAGCGTCCTCACCTGCGTGCTGCCGTCTTTTGTCTTTTCTTTATTCCCCCTGGTTATTTAACCACGCGGCACTGATCAGTTCATTCTTGTCACTGTTGCGTCATAGAGTAGGGTCATTCACTGGTGATGGAAAATGCCAGTGTAGACCTGAACATCACCATGGCTTCCTCAGATTAACCCCCGACTGCTGCCTCGAGAGATTCTGATTTAGTTCATCTACAGTACGGCTTCAGAATCAGAGTTTTCTTGAGCTCCCCTGCAGATTCTAATGTGCAGCCAAGGTTAAGAACCATGACTTTAGGAGCTGGTGCTGCGGCATAGTGGGTAGGGCCGCCGCCTGCAGTGCCGCCATCCCATATGGGCACTGGTTCGAGTCCCGGCTGCTCCACTTCCGATCCAGCTCTCTGCTATGGCCTGGGACAACAGTGGAGGATGGTCCAAGCCCTCGGGCCCCTGCACCCGTGTGGGAGACCTGAGGGAAGCTCCCTGCTCCTGGCTTTGGATCAGCGCAGCTCTGGCCATTGCAGCCAATTGGGGAGTGAACCAGCGAATGGAAGACACCCCTCTCTCTCTCTCTCTCTCTCTCTCTGCCTCTCCTTCTCTCTCTGTGTAACTCTGACTTTCAAATAAATAAACCTTAAAAAAAAAAAAAAGAAAGAAAGAAAGAAAGAAAGAAAGAACCATGACTTTAGCCAGTACATGAGGCCAAAGAGGCTCCTGGGAATTATCTCAGAAGCTATCTCGGTACAAAATTACTGAGAGGAGAAGCAAGTTCTGGTGTCCTGGTGCCCAGCAGGGGGCAGGAGTTAGCAATAATGCATTGTATTTACCAAAATAGCTAGCAGAGCAGCTTTGATATTCTCGTCACAAAGAAACGATGAATGTTTGAGGTGATGGATATGTCAATGACTCTAATTTGATCATTACACAATATTTCATGTATCACAGCATTGTTGTACTCCAGGACCATGTGTGTATAATGATGTGCCTGTTGGAAACAAAGAGCTTAGCTAAAGGAAAAAAAAAAAAAAAAAGAAAAGAAAAGAACAAATGCAATCTCCAAGTGAGAGACATCCTCTGAGGCCAGTGCATATAGCCAGGAATGAACTAGAAGCTGGGGTTACATGGCAGGACCCAGGTCTGTGTTCCGGCTCATTCTGTGTGCCACCTGTTGAGACTTCAGTGTTCAAAGGCCCAAAGAGACAGAGCCATAGATGCCCGAGAAGCTCAAGATTTTGAGATGGGTTTTTAAGGATGGATAGGAATTTTCTAGATGCTGAAAGAGAATAGCACATGGAAAACCTGAATGTTCCACCCAGTGTGTTGTGCTTGGAGAGCAGCAAGGTCCCCGGGACTTGGGGGAGGAGCTGTAGTTTGCAGTGTTGCCCATCAGTGGAAAATCCTCCTGTGCGTTTCTCCTTTGAGACCTGTAAAAAGCCACAGAGCTGGGGAAGCTGACGCTTACTCCCCACTGGTCCTGATGAGAAAGGACCCCCAGAAACAGACTTGGGGGTCAGCTCAGAAGAGCAAGCAGCAGAGTCGAGGCCTTGAGGAAGCCGGAAACAGCTCTGAGAAGTCACCGCAGGGCATCAGCAGCCCACACACCAGGGGCCAACAGTGACAGCAGAGGGACCAATGGGAAGATCGTGCACATGACTGCCAGATAAGCCCTGGTTTTGGCTATAGTCATTTCTTCCCCCAAATTCTCCCTTCACGGTTTTTCTCAAGGATGGAAATATGCAGAACATCGGTATTACCTACAGGCACCCTCCTGTGCAATAGAACCCTGAACCTCTTACTGCACTCCAGCCATAGCCTAGTATTCATCAATAAGCATTGACCAGTTCCTCCCCCAGCTTTCCTGGGAACCATCATTCTATTTCCAGTTGCTAATGAGGTCACCTATATTTTAGACTCCACATATGAGTGAGTGTGTGATGTCTGTGATTGGGTTATTTCACTTAACAAAGTGGTTTCCAGTTCTGCAAATGACAAGATTTCATCTTTCTGACTGAGTAGTATTCCATGGTGTCTATGTACATTTTCTTTACCCATGCATTGAGGATAGACAATCAGGTGGTTTGCATTTCTTGGCTGTTGGGAGCAGTGCTGCAATAAACATGCCAGTGCAGATGTCACTTTAATGGATGAATTTCATTTCCCATGGATGTATACCCAGCAGTGATTTGCTAGATGAGATAGTAGCTCTGTTTTTAGTTTTTCTGAGGAGCCTCCATACTGTTTGCCACAACGGTTGTACTAATTTCCATTCTTACATTCCTCCACCAACAGTCCCTTTTCTCCACTTCCTTGGCAGCGTGCATTATCTTTTGTCCTTTTGAAAATAGCCAGTAGTTTTACCCAAGTGTGGTGATACCTCCTTGTGTTTTTGATACTCATTTTCCTGATGGTTAGAGATGTTGAGGATTTTCTCATGTACCTGCTGACCATTTGTAGGTCTACCTTTGAGAAATGTCTCTTTAGATCCGCTCATTTTTAATTGGTTTATTTGATTTTCTTGCTATTGAGTTGCTTGAATTCCTTATGCAGTCTGGATGTTAACCCCTTGTCAGATGGATAGATTGCAAATCTTTTCTCCCATTCTGTAGGCTGTCTCTTCACTGTCATTTCCTTTGTTGTACAAAGATCTTTAGTTTGGTGAAATCCCATTTGCCTATTTTTGCTTTTTTTAAAATTTATTTGACAGATAGAGTTAGACAATGAGAGAGAAAGACAGAGAGAAAGGTCTTCCTTCCATTGGTTTACCCCCTAAATGGCCGCTACGACCGGAGCTATGCCGATCTGAAGCCAGGAGCCAGATGCTTCCTCCTGGTCTCCCATGCGGGTGCAGGGCCCAAGCACTTGGGCCATCCTCCACTGACCTCCCGGGCCACATCAGAGAGCTGGACTGGAAGAGGAGCAACTGGGACAGAATGCGGTGCCCCAACCGGGACTAGAACCCGGGGTGCCCGTGCCGCAGGAGGAGGATTAGCCAAGTGAGCCACGGCGCCGGCCCCTATTTTTGCTTTTATTTCTTGTGCCAATTTTATTTTATTTCCTGTTTGGTCCCAAAAATCCTTGCCCATTCTAATGTCATGGTATTTGCCTTTAAAACTTTCTTCTTTTTTTAAGATTAATTTATTTATTTGAAATACAGAATTACAGAGAGACCCAGGCAGAGAGAGAGGAGTCTTCCATCCACTATTCACTCCCCAAACACCCTCAGTGGCCAGAGCTGCACCAATCTGAAGCCAGGAGCTTCTTCCAGGTCTCCCACGTAGGTGCAGGGTCCCAAGGACTTGGGCCATCTTCTGCTTTCCCAGTCCATAGCAGAGAGCTGGATCAGAAGAGGAGCAGCCAGGACTCTAACTGGTGTCCATATGGGATGGTGGCACTGCAGGCAGCATCTTTACCAGCTATGCCACAGCACCGGTCCCACTTTATATTTTCTTCTAAGAGTTTTGAAGTTTCATGTCTCATTTTTAGGTCCTTAATCCATTTTCAGTTGATTTTTTCACATGGGGAGAGATAGGGGCCTGCTTTCATTTTTTTTTTTTTTTGCATGTGAATATCCAATTTTAACAGTAATGTTTATTAAAAAGACTGTCCTCTTTCCAATGCATATTCTTAGTTCTTTTATCAGACATCCATTGTGGTATATAGCATGAATTTACTCCTAGAATCTATTCTACTCCATTGGTCTGTGGATCTGTTTTGATGACTGTAACTTTGTAATATATTTTATATTTTAAGATTTTTTTTTTATTTGAAAGGTAGAGGCAGGGGTGGAGAGAGAGAGAGAGAGAGAGAAGAGAGAGAGAGAGGGAGGGAGCTTCTATCCACTGGTTCATTCCACAAATGACTGCAACAGCTGAAGCGAGGCCAGGCCAAAGTCAAGATCCAGGAACTCCATCCGGGACTCCCACATGGATGGCAGCGGCCCAAGCACTTGGAGCTGCTTTCCCCATCCATTAGCAGGAAGCTAATACTTGAACTTGCTGTCTAATATGGCATGCCTGGGGCATAGGCAGCAGCTTGACCTGACGCATCACGACAGCAGCCCCAGGTAGCGTAACGCCTTCTGCTCTGTTCTTTTTGGTCAAGATCTCTTAGGCTATGCAGGGTAACTACAGCTTTAAAAGAACAGATGGTAGCTGTTAATTCATTGATGATCCAATGTCATATTGATGGATTGCCAAAACTGTCATTTGTCACAAAGGACATCAGGACTGTCCATGTCCCTCTTTTATATTGCGCATTTCTGTGGGATACAGTGTTCTACTTCAATATGTGTGTATATGCATAATAAGCAAATCAGGGTAGTTAGCATTTCCACTTCCTTAAACATTAAAAAAATCATTAATACATAATAATTGTATAGATTCAATGCAATATGGTATTTCAGTTTATGTATGCAATGTATTACTGATGAATTTCCAGGTGTTAACGTTTCCATCTCCTTGTCATTCCTTCACGTTTGGAGTCTTCAACCTCATGTCTTCTAGTTATAAAATATATGATAGGTTATTGTGAACAGCCATTGCCCCACTGTTCAGCAGGATGCCAGAACTACTCCTTCCATCTAACTGTGCTTTGTCTACCGGACTCAGTGGTTTCTACTATTGGATAGCACAGCATGTATCATTATGCCTGGAGTCTTATTTTGCAGGTTCCATTGGAGGCTTTGGGTTTGAGATAATATGTGGACTGTTCTCGTAGACACTTCCCAGCCCATAAATGAGGCCCTGGAGGGCGATGTCCAGCTGTGCAGTGGGCAGCACTCATGCATCATGACTGGCAGAGTCAGCGAGAACTGGTCAGTCCGTAGCAAAGCAAAAACCCAAGGTACCTGGAGGGACAGAGAACACTGTGCCAGGAAGAGGACTTGCTGGCCCCCACTCCATGTCCTGAGATACATATTCAAAAGTTTTGCAGGCAAGAACTTTAATTGTGGACTTGAGGAATGGATGCTATGAACCCGATGATTTTTATATCCTCAAATCAAATGGCTTGGGCAATGATTATGCCAGTCTGTGCGCACCATTTTTCTAGGGAAGAGAAAGCATTACCATTCTGTAGATGGTAAAAGCTTAACATTCGAAGATGGTTCTGGCTGTGGCCTCCCTGAGGGATAGCCCTTTGTATCCAAAAACCACACACAACATATTGCCAAGAAATACAAAAGTGAACTCGGAAGAGGAGCATTCCTTACAAAATTTACTGTGCTGCGCAGGTCGACCCTGAGGTTAAGATGAGTTCGTTGCTTATTCTCATTTCCTCCAACACTGAAACCGTGAACTCTTGTTTATTTGCCTCATTGATCAGTGACAGCTCCCTCTGCGGTTTGTCCACACTGCGTTCCGTTTGCCTCTTCTGTTATACACTGGCAGCATCATTTCTTCCAGCTTCCCTGGAGGTAACGAACGTTAGCTTAAACCTTCATTTGTCATATCTGAAAAAAAAATGCAGAATAGTGTGCGTGCACGTGTGTGTGTGTGTGTGTGTAGCTGGAGGAAATCAGCAAATGAGCAAAAACATATTTATACAAAGATCCAGCATTTTAAAACAGTCTGGACAGGCCAAGGATTTTATAGCGTGGAATACTTCATGGGCTCTTCAGGGGCGAGGGAGATTTGTTTTTAAACACTGACTATATTAAAGACACCCAGAGGTGCAGACTTTGTGCAATGCATAGTTCGCGGCCCCTCCAGATCTGAACTTTTCTCCACAACACTGGCCTTCCAAAAACGATTTCAGCATTGTGGAAACAGAATGTTGAATATTGCAGAGCTCGAAGTCTTGTGGGAAATAGCCTGTCTTTGAGGTTAAATAAATAAGTTTAAACTATCCCTGATATTTTATAGCTGTTTCAACAGAGCAAACGTTTGTAAGTTTGGACGACCATGAGCAGTGAGATAAAGAATGCCGTCTGTATTTCCTCTGGCCTGCACAGGCCTTTGAAAACGTTTTTCCATGTAATAACGCGTCTAGGCACCGATTCTCTGGGTCTCCTCCATTTGTTGGTGCTAGGGACTTTGGGCTCTCCTGTAAAGCTGAAACCTTGTCAAGTTTTGCTTTGTTTTCTGAAATTCCTAGTATACGTGGAATATCACTATCTGTATCAACTCCGTGTGATGCTCTCTGGCCATTCTGTTATTCTGAAGCTAAGTTCTAGTATAATTCTCTGCCCTGATCAGTTCCAGATCGTGGACATTCCACAGGTTCCAGAAGTGACTTCTAGCAGTTCTTGGAGCTTGCGTTGCCCTATACCCTCTTTCATGTGGCTCCTGTGTCAAGAGGTAGAACCTCTCTTTTTCTTAATGGAATACCACATGATATCTTTAGACATCCTCAGTATTCCATTCAAGGTAAATTAACTATCTTGTCAAGCATTCTTTATGCTGAAAACATTTAAGAGGGGACGGCGCTGTGATCCAGCTCCCTGCTGATGCACCTGGGAAAGCAGCAGAAGATGGCCCAAGTGCTTGGGCCCCTGCACCCACGTGGGAGACCTGGAAGAAGCTCCTGGCTTCAGATTAGCCAAGTTCCCGCCATTGTGGCCATTTGGGGAGTGAACCAGTGGATGGAAGACCTTTCTCTCTGTCTTTCCCTCTACCTGTAACTCTGCCTCTCAAATAAATAAATAAAATCTTAAAAAAAAAAAAACTACATTTAAGGCTCTCATCAAGTTTTAGATAAAGATGATTTGAGATAGATGACAAATGATAGATAGATGAGATAGCTAGAGATAGTGTTATTATCTGTAGTTACCCCAGGTTCAATAGAACTCCAGAATTCTCTCTCCTTTCGCTTAGTACCTGTTGATCAGTCTTTCCCTCTCCCTCCCTCCTCCTCTCCCCCAGCCTCTTGTAACCACCATTCTGTTCTCGTCTTCGAGGAGAACAACTTTCACAGATTCTACATATGGGTGAGATCATGCAGCACCTGTCTTTCTCAGCCTGGGTTGCAAGTGATTTTATACACACACATTTTTAAGATTTTTTTACCCATTCATCAGTTGATGAACACTCAGTTTCCACCTCTTAGGTATTATGAACAGTGCTACAACAACTAAGACAGCAGATGTCTGTTCAACAGATTGATTTCATTTCCCTTGGATATATACCCAGTAGTGGCATGGCTGGATCATATGGTAGTTCTATTTTTAACTTCTTGTGGAACTTTTGTGCTGTTTTCCACAATGGCCGTGCTAATTCACATTCCCACCAACAGCATGCGAGGGTTCCCTCCTCTCCACATCCTTGCCGGCTCTTATTACCTTTTGTCTTTTTAGTAGTAGTCAGTCTTACTGGAGTGAGGGGATAGCGCACTGTGGTTGTGATTTGCAGTTTCCTGATAAGGAGTGATACTGAGCATTTTTTCATGTACCCACTACCAATTTTTATTTCTTCCTTTGAAAAATGTCTATTTAGCAATTGCTCATTTTCATATTGATTATTTGGTTTTTGTGATTGAGTGGAGTTCCTTAAATGTGTTGATTAGTAATCCCTTTCAGATGCGTTTTGCAATTAATTTCTCCCATGCTGGGCCACTCGGTTGATTGTTTCTTTGGCTGTGTAGAAGCTTTTAGTGTGATGAAATGCCATGTCTATTTTTGCAGTTTTCTGTAGTTATGGGATCTTATCCATAAAATATTTTTCTATTCCAATGCCTTAAAGAATTTCTCCTATGTTTTCCTAGAGTTTCAAGTCTTACATGCAGGTTTTTCATGCATTTTGGGGTCTTTTTTAACACAGTTGGAGATGAGGTCTAGGTCCCTACTTCCTCATGTGTACACCCAGTTTTGCCAGCATCACTGAAAAGACTGTCCCTTCTCCAGTGCCTGATCTTCGTCAGAGATCACCTGGGCGTGGATGCTCAGGCTCACTTCTAGACTGTCTACTCAGTGAGTTTCCTACTTTCTGACATTCTGTTTTTACTTGTTAGTGTCTCTTTCTTCCAGTGGAAAAAAATCGCTGTGGCGTATCTTGCAGGACAGCTGTGATGGTGATAAATTCTGTTTTCATTTGTCTGAGACTGCCTTTATCCGCCTTCAAGCCTAAAGGGTAGTGTTGCTGGGTACTAAGGATGGTGTTGCTGGGTACTGAGTTCTTGGTTGCCAGCTTTTGGCCTTTTCTGCTGTGAAAATCTCATCCCACTCCCTCTTGCTCTGTAAATCTCTGTTGAGAAATCTAAAGTTCGGCAAATTGTGACACTCTTATGTCCTTCTTTCTTTCTTCCTCCTCTTCTTCTTCCTCCTCCTCCTCCTCTTCTTCTCCTTCTCCTTCTTCTTCTTTTTGCAGATTTGCAGGTTTTAGCCTTGGAGAGTTTGACTTGGGGTAGATTTTGTTGAGTTAAATCTGAATGGTGACCTCTGATCTTCCTGTATCTGGGTAGTTGTGTCTTTCTCTGGGTTTGGGAAGTTTTCTGGTATTGTCTTTGTGAATGCACTCTTTACCCCTTTGACCTCCTCAAGTCTCTCTTGAATCCCAGTAACTTTTAATGTCATCTCAAAGTTCCCATAAGCTTTGTCCATTCTTGTTCATTCCTTTCTCTACTCTGTGTATTTTCAAATAACCTCTATTTGAACTCACTAATTCTTTCTTTTGTCTATATCTGCTATCACATTTTTAAAAATTTTTTTTATTTGAGAGGTAGAGTTAGAGAGAAAGGGAGAGACCAAGAGAAAGGTCTTCCATCCTGTGGTTCAGTCCTCAATTGGCTGCAACAGCTGGACCTGCACCTCTCTGAAGCCAGGAGCCAGGAGCTTCTTCCAGTTCTCCCATGTGGATACAGGGGCCCAAGCTCTTGGACCGTATTCACTGCTTTCCAACACCATAAGCAGAGAGCTGAATTGGAAGAGGAGCAGCCAGGACACAAACTGGCATCCGAATGTCAGCGCTGCAGGCGAAAACTTAACCCACTATGCGACAGTGCTGGCCCCTTCTGTCACCTTTTAAATTTAATACACTTTTTAGCTCAAGAATTTTTTTGTTTGATTTTTAAAAGTTATTCCCATCTCTGTTAAAGAGTCATTTCTTTCTATTTCCCTGATACTTACACTTTCTTTCTAATAACTATTTTAAACTCTGCATCTGAAAATTTGTATATATCAGTTTCTATCGGCTCAGTTTCTGACGCCTGGTTTTGTTCTGATCAGTAGAAGTCATGGCTCCCTGCAAGTTCATGATCTTGTTAGTATGTGATATCATCCATGCATTGAATGAGAATTTTTTCCAGTTTTCATAATGGCTTTGTTTGTGCCTACCTCCCAGGGATTCTGAACAGTTTGCTTGTTTTCTCTGAGACTGTTTCCACTGTTTTAACCCTGAGTGGCACCCTAAATTGAGGTCTACCACAAGCCTGCTGCTTGTGTGTTGTCACTGTTTCAGCATTTGAGCGTGCTGCTCATCCAGGGTTGCCCCACATCTGTAGTCAGTGTGTGTTCAGAATGAATTGCTGAAGGCTCCATCCATAAGCACTGGGCTGGGACGAGAGGCCTTTCTCTGGTTCTGAATCTTACTGTGCAAGCCTGTAACTGGGCTCCAAGGCAAAGTCCTATACTGAATTTCCTGCCCTGCTCTCCAGCTGCTGTAGACGTGCCCCACTGTCCGCTGGAGGCTGGGGGGAGGGTGGTAGAGGCAATCAATCCCTTGGCTACTTGGTTAAGGAGGGTTCGAAGCCTCAGTCTTCAGGTTCTGACCTAGGGCCATGGCCTTAAGCTGTGAGGCCCTGGCTGGTGCTGGGTTTTACAGTGGGTTTCAAGTCTAAGACTTGTACTTAATTCCATCTTCCTCCCTGCAAGTGGAGAAGTGCTGCTTAGAGCTGTGGAAGGGGTGACATGACCACTCCTCCCTCTGTGCCCTTCTTCAAGGCATCTTTTAGTATTATATGAAAGTCAGGCACCATGGCCTCTCATCTGGCTTCCTTAGCTCTCGTTAAGAGAGTCCAGTGCTTGAAAAGCTGGTTGAACGGATATCTCTGTGGATAGACAATCACTGTCCCCATCTTGATTGGCAACCACATTGCTCCACCTCCCTGTATGGTCTCTCTTTGCAGAACTGAGCTTCTTGACTGGCTTCCCCTCATAGCAAAGCCTCAATCAATACTAGGCAATTGGAAAATTCTTTAAGTGAAGGCTAAATATTTGGGGATCATGGCAAAAGCATCCCGTCACATAGCTCTCCCTGCTCACTGCCCTCCCCGCCTCACCTTTGCCTCTTAGATAGCCATGTACAATTCCAAATTCTCTCTTGCCTGTAAAGCCACAGATTCAAATCTTCCAAGAAGTTCTGACGGGAAATGTTTCCCAGTCTTAGGAGACAGCTGGAGTTGTGGGGGCTAACAACTTCTCTGACTTTTGATCTGTTCTATCCAGTTTACTTTAACAAGCCTCCTGTGCAAGGCACTGCCCTGAGACTCCTGCTGTGAGTCCAGTTGATTTTTTTTGTGCCAAGTCAGGTTTTGTGCCAAGTCAGAGGCCCCTAGGGGGCATCTCATGAGACTGCTGGAGAAGGAGGCAGAGTCCTGGGTGGGGGGAGCGGAGAGCTCATCTCTCTGACTCTCTTAAGAGCCCAATGGTGGATGAAGCTGATGTCCAGCATCCCAGCAAAGCTACAATCCCAGCACCCAGAACAGGATTGGTGCACAGTAGGGGCTGACAAATCCCTTGTTGCGTGGGTAAATTCTTGATTATTGAACAGGATGGGGGTTGGGGGATGAATGAGTCACGTGAGGAAAATGTACATTGTCTGCTATACCTGTAGCTCTAAGCAAAGGTGTCAGGGACTGAAAGCAACTAGGAAACAATAAAGCATCACAGTAACTCATGGATTCATTTACGAAGGACCCTTGGGTGGGTTTTTTGCTCTACTTTTCTTTGGATGAGCATTAAGTTCTGCTGAGATGCACACCAGGCTGCCAGAGTGTGGCATTCACACCACAGTCCTCACCAACCAGCTCTGCACGTCCATGCTACGGGGGCGGGAAGTGTCTGCAGAGAGCCCTGGCACAGGAGCTGGCTTCCCTGCTGGAGTTGGCTGAGAGTCTGACTTCCGGTTGGGAGCTGTAGAGGGTGTTTGCTGGTCTCTCCTGAGCCAGGGGCAGGGCAGCAGGATGGGAATGGATGCAGATGGGAATGTAGCTGACACCCTGCACTTAGGGTCTTGCCTTCATGCCTCACGACATCTCAGCCAGGGGCCTAAATACAGCTGCACACATCTGCTGAGATCTTGAGGACAAGTGAGCGCCAGGACAAGTTCATCTTCCCCTAAGGCCATAAACACACTTTCAGTTCAAGCTTTTTCCCAGTATGCCAATACCTTTACTGAATGCACCCAGCCCTGACAGCAAGCAGCTCCCAGAGACACTACACTGTGACTGCACCTGTGCCAGTGTGAGTGAAGGTACAGTGGGAGCTGGGGTAGTAACTAATGGACTCAGAGTCCCGAGGGCTTCCCGTGAGGTATGCACAGGCCGCAAAGAAGGGAGGGTGCCAAACTGAGAAAGGAGGGATGTTCCAGACAGAGTGAAGGACAGATGACCACCAGCCAAAGCAGGCTTGCCCACGGGGCAGGAAATGGACCACACTGTGAGATGCTGGCAGAAGGGACACAGCAGTGAGGCTTGGAGAATGGGTTACAAATAAGTGGCATAGCCATGGGAACCTCAGGGCTTCGTGCCCCTGCAGGCACTCAAGGACTGTCGTGGGTTCCTAGACATTTTGCTCCTTTCAAGCAAGGTCATGCTAAGAGGTTGTTCCAGTAAGGCGTGGAAGAACTGTGACCTGAAGCTACAGCTATGACCTTGAACGTGAAGGAGCGGGGATCAATCCAAGAGAATCATTGCCAATGATGCTTTGACACCCTTCATGACAAATCAGATGTGGGGGCTGAAAGGGGAAGAGCTGGGGATGGCTCTGAGGCTGGGTTGTTTGGGGAGCATGGGGTGCTGTGACGATGGTAGGACAAGAGGACAGGAAGGTAGAGTTCTCTGTGGGCCTTCCTGAGGTTGTAGCACCTTGCATGATTTATGCGAAGGACGTGCTCGAGGGAGATGTCCAGGAGTTCCGAACTCAAGGAGGAGGTGAAGATTGGACAGGTAGACGTGGCAGTTCTCAGCACAGGAACTAACATGTAGTCCTCCAAGCAGATGAAATCACCCCAGGACAATGTGCAAAGTGAGGAAGGAAGGACTCGGCCCCCACACTCTGGTGTGATCTCGTCATTTCAGACTTCCTATCTCTGACATTTTCTTTTGGAAGGAGCTCATGCCAATGTATTTGGAGAAACTTGTACTGGGGTGGTTTTTTTGCCATCTGGTCTGTTTTCCTATCTAAGTGTTTAGTTCAGACTCAAGGGAGGAAACCTTTGAAGTGGCTTAGGGAACATGGAGAGGGCACTGGCTCAGGAAGCAGGGGAGGTACATCTGGGTCCAGGAACCTAAATTACCCTATCAAGAATGCTCCCTCGGGGCCAGTACTGTGGTGCAGTGAGTTAAACCGCCTGCAATGCTGGCATCTCATATGAGAGCCAGTTCAAGTCCCAGCTGCTACACTTCTGATCCAGCTCCCTGCGGATGTACCTGGGAAGACAGTCAATGGTAGTTCCCAAGTTCTTGGGCCCCTGACACCCAGTGGGAGACCCAGATGGAGTTCTAGGCTCCTGACTTCAACCTGGTCTAGCACCAACCGTTGCGGCCATTGGAAAGAAATCCAACAGATAGAATCTCTCCTCTCTCTCTCTCTCTCTCTCTCTGTCTCTCTCTCTCTTTCTCTCTTTCTCGGCCCTCCCTATCCCCCTCTGTGTAATTCTGCCTTTCAAATAAGTAAAATAAATCTTAAAATAAAAAAAGAATGCCCCTCTCTCTGCTGTCCCCTCCCCCATCCTGTATTTTGAGGTAGTTTGTAGGGCAGGGATGGGGACAGATTGTGTAGGGCCACATAAGCCACCATTAGCACAGTGGGAGTGAAACCACTGGAGGCTTCTTAGCAGAGTGATATGATCTCAGTGACATTCTAGAAGAAGTGCTCTGGCTACTGTGTTTAGAATACACAGTAGGAAATCAAAGAGTGAAAGGAGAGCGAGGGGCCAGTGCCGCAGCTCACTAGGCTAATCCTCCGCCTGTGGCGCCAGCACCCCAGGTTCTAGTCCCAGTCAGGGCGCCAGATTCTGTCCCAGTTGCTCCTCTTCCTGTCCAGCTCTCTGCTGTGGCCCAGGAGTGCAGTGGAGGATGGCCCAAGTGCTTGGGCCCTGCACCCGCATGGGAGACCAGGAGAAGCACCTGGCCCCTGGCTTCGGATCAGCGTGGTGCGCCAGCCGCAGCGGCCATTGGAGGGTGAACCAATGGAAAAGGAAGACCTTTCTCTCTGTCTCTCTCTCTCACTGTCCACTCTGCCTGTCAAAAAAAAAAAAAAAAAAAAAAAAAAAAAAAGGAAAGTGAGGATGAAATCAGGGAGCCCATGGGAACACTTTGCAAAGTCCAGACAAGCAGAGCCACCTGGAAACACTGTGACCTTAACTCCACCCCTCCCTCCAGCTCCTCCCACCAACCTCGACTGCCATTCACGGGGAAATGCCCCAAGAGTAGCGCCTTGGTCTGTTTCTGTTGCTGTAACAGAACTGGGTAACTGGCAGTGACTGGAAATGCATCAGCTCTTGCCTCTGGGGGCTGAGGAGCCCAAGCTCACAGGGCTGGAGTCTTGAAAGGGGCTTCTTGCTACTCCACCCCATGGTGGAAGGGAAGAGAGATGGAAAGAGGGAGCGAGGGGGCGCCAGCTCATCCCTTACAGCAAGCTCACGCCTGTGACAATGACATCAACCCATGGTGCCTGACCGCGGAGCTGAAGCACCCCAGACTCAGCCTCCGTTTTTGTTTTCTACCTGTATTTCCTCCCTTGTTGATCTCTTCCAAGCGTAAGACTTCCAATGTGCCATTTACATGCAGGCAACTCCCCCATTTGTATTTCCAGCCCAGACCTCTCCCCTACACTCTTGATTAATATGCCCCAGTGCCTGCTCACAGATTCCTAGTTGGTGCTTCAAATCTAACATGTCCGAAACTGAACTCATGTGTTTCACTCCCAGCCTGGCTTCTCTCCTAGTGGCCACCATCTTGCTGAATGGCAATGCTATTGTCTACTTTGCCCGATCTGAAAATCTCAGCGTCATTTTTGACTTGCACTTTTCTTTCACATTGTCTCCTTGCCTCCCCGCCTTGATCAGATCATGTCTGCTCCACCTTCAAAAGTATCTCCAGAATCTGGGGCAGGCATTGTGGCCAGAGGCTGGTAGTCCATATTGGAACACCAGTTGGAGTCCTGGCTGCTCTGCTTCTGATCCAGCTCCCTGCTAATGCTCCTGGGAAGACAGCAGAAGACGGCCCAAGTATTTGGGTCGCTGCCACCCATGTGGGAGACCCAGATAACCTCTGGGCTCTGGCTTCCCCAGCTGTTGTGGACATTTGGGAAGGGAACCATAGGATGAAAGGTCACTCTCCCTCTCCCTTTCTCTGTCACTCTGCCTTTTAGAGAGAGAGAGAGAGAGAGAGAGAGAGAGAGGTTTTTTTTTTTTTAATTTATTTTACAGGTAGAGTCATAGACAGTGAGAGAGAGAGGCGAAGAGAAATGTCTTCCTTCCATTGATTCACCCCCTACATGGCCGCTACAGCCGGCGCTGCGCCTATCCAAAGCCAGGAGCCAGGAGCTTCCTCCTGGTCTCCCATGCGGGTGCAGGGCCCAAGCACTTGGGCCATCCTCCACTGCCTTCCTGGGCCACAGCAGAGGGCTGGACTGGAAGAGGAGCAACCGGGACTAGAACACAGCACCCATATGGGATGCTGGCACAGCAGGTGGAGGATTAACCAAGTGAGCCACAGCACTGGCCCCCAACTCTGCCTTTCAAATAAATAAATCATTTGTCCTATGTATGTATATATATACACACACAAGATGTAATCATTTCTCACAACCTCTACTCCTACTACACTGATCCAAATCACCATCACCTCTGGGCTGGATTATTATAACAGTCTCTTTGCTTGCCCTCTACAATCTGTGTTCTCAACACAGAAATCAAAGCAATCCTTTAAACAGCTAAGCTGGATCATGTCGGACCTCAAAATCATCAGAGCCTTAGGGTGAACCGGAAGACTCTCCCTGCCCTGAGCCCTCCCTCCCCACCTGCCTCTTCTCTGACCTTGTGCCCTGCCGCCCTGTCCCTGCTCATCCTTGCTGTTTCACATTCCCCCAAAATAAGAGGAATGTGCCCTGGACTCCAGACTGGTAAAGCTTATGGGCCCACTTCTCAGAATAATGTTTTCAAAGGCATAAAAGAAACATGCTGTATTATCGAGAAAACCAGTTGTAATAAAATTACAGATAGCAAAATGTTAATAAACCACATGTGAGGTCTAATAATATGTGCACTTCATTCCTAATGTCTCTAACTCAAGGCCTATAGAACTGAGTTCTATAATGGTCATAACCTTGAAATGATGATGACATGAAAGATATTTTGCTAGAATGTGATATGCAAATATCTGTGATTTATATTAGTCACGAAGTGGAAGATTCTGCTACTTTGGTTTGTTGTTTACATTCATAACTGGTGGAGGTGCTAAATTTCAAGTGCGGTCACAGAGCCCTGAATTCCACCCGTGGCTCCACAGAAGGTTCATGGTCGCCATATTGAAAAACCCTGCTTCATGGCCAGAGCATGTCCGGTGCGCCCTCTTGAAACACCGTCTTCTGAGGAGTGCACGTGGCTTGTTGAGCCTGGCTGAAGGCCTGCACCAAAGCTCCTTCCCATTGGGAACGGACGGCACTGTTGGAACCAACAGCACTGTTGGTCACATGCTTCTTAGCTTGGAGGAGTAACGAATAAGTCAACAAATCTGATAAGGCTTAGGGTCTCTCACTGTCAACGACTTGACGACTTGACAAAAACAAACTCGTGCATTTGAGCTGATTGAGGGAGGTAAGTCTGAACTACTAAAGATCTCTAACTTGTAAAATGTTTCCAAACCTATTTTTTGCTTTAAAAAATGTTCAGCACAGATGGCCAAGTAACATGTAAAGAAATGCTCAGTATCACTAGCCGAGAGGAAGGTCAAAGCCACAGCGGGAAGCCATTTCACTCCAGTTAGAATGGCTGTCACCAAAAAGACAAAAATGCTAGAGATGATGGACCTTTATACACTGTGGGTGGGAATGCAAATTCATACAGCTCAGGAAACTAAAATAGATCTAGGAGATGACCCAGCTACCCCGCTTCTGGGTATATATCCACAGGAAACGAAATAAGCATTTCAAAGAGATGCGGCAGCCCCGTGTTCAATGTGGCACCGTTACAATGGCCACGATGTGGAATCAACCTAGGTATCCATGAGTGGCTGAATGAACACAGGAAATGGGGGACATATACACAATGGCAGGTTATGAAATCATAAAAAATTACTGAGACCCTGACGTTAGCAGCAAAATGGATGAAACAGCAGATCACTGTGTTAAGTGAAATAAGCCACACATAGAAAGACAAATGCCACATGTTCTGTCTCACATGTGAGGTACATTAAAGTCAACCTGAACTCGAAATAATGATTGCTAGAGGCTGGGAAGGGGGAGGGAATTGGGGAGAGAGGAAGTTTCAATAAAGGGTACCAAAGCACAGTCATGTAGAAGTAATAAGTGACAGTATTCCACAGCACAGTGCAACAGCTAGAGTTTACAGTAACGTGATACGTATCACATAAAGAACTGAGAGAGCTGGCAGGCTCCACATATAAAGAAAAAACAAGGACTTGAACATGCGGATTGCCTGATTTGGTCAGTTTATGGCGTACGCACATGTGTTGAAATATCACACTCTACCTCATCACATTGCTGATGTCATGACAATCGAAATTTTAAAAAATAATAATTAATTTTTAGAAATGTTCAGTCACATAAGCAACAAGTGCTTAGTCATTCTCTTACCTGACTATCCTCAGATAGGAAATAACAATTGCAATTTTTTACTTTTAAAAATTTTTTCAATGCATTTTTTAAATTCACATATGTGTATGTTTGGAGGCCAGTAAAGTGGTTGAAGGAATATCTGAAATGATTTGCACTTTTCTCCAAATGTATGAGTATTTAAGAAAGTCTTTTTCGAAACGATCTTAGATTCCAAAATAATAATGTCTAAATTTATAAGGATTTTACCACACAGCCAGTGTTTTATTATCTTCCCTGTTTGGAAGAGGATATTGGCATGAATAAATACAAAATAAAAATACAAGTTATGTTGATGTATCTTTGGTGCAGCATACACTGCTCCTCTAGGAAATGAATCCCCTGGTTCATTCCTTCTTGTGTCAGCACAGAGTCACGTTCTAATCTGCCAGCCACTGTGCCTGCTCATGATCTACTGGGGAGACCTGAGACCACTGCAATAATAATGCCCTAAACAGAGTTATGGGAGCTGGCGCCGCAACTCAACAGGCTAATCCTCCACCTGTGGCACTGGCACACCGGGTTCTAGTCCCGGTCGGGGTGCTGGATTCTGTCCTGGTTGCTCCTCTTCCAGGCCAGCTCTCTGCTGTGGCCCGGAAGTGCAGTGGAGGATGGCCCAAGTCCTTGGGCCCTGCACCCCATGGGAGACCAGGAGAAGCACCTGGCTCCTGCCATCAGATCAGCACGGTGTGCCAGCCACAGCGCACTGGCCTCAGTGGCCATTGGAGGGTGAACCAACGGCAAAAGAAGACCTTTCTCTCTGTCTCTCTCTCTCACTGTCCACTCTGCCTGTCAAAAAAAAAAAAAAAGAGTTATGGGGTGATTCTGGGGCACAGGTAGAATGCCACTTAGAATCCCTGCGCCCTCTGTTGCAGTGCCTGGGTTCAGGCCCTGCCCCCATTTCCAATTACAGCTTCCAGCTAACGTGTGCCCTGGGAGGCAGCATGAGATGGCTCAAGTGCTGCCACTCATGTGGGAGAATTCTTGGCTCCTGGCTTTGGCCTAGTCTAGTCTCAGCTGTTGAAGCCATTTGGGGAATGAGCCAGCAGATGGAAGATCTCTCTCTCTCTCTCTCTCACTCTCTCTCTCCCTCTCCCTCTTTTATTGCTTTGCAAATAAATACATAATTTTAAAAGACTTTTAGGAGCAGATATTTGGCCAGGTGGCTAAGTTGCCCGCATCCCGTATCAGTACCTTTTCCGAGTTCTAGCTCCCTCTGCTTACAATCCAGCTTCCTGCTAGCACAGTTTCTGGGAGGCAGCAGATGACAGATCAAGTGCTTGGGTCCCTGCCTCCCACAGCAGAGATCCAAATGGAGTTCTGGGCCCCTGGTTCTGGCCTGACCCAGCCCTGGCTGTTGCAAACATTTGGGGAGTGAGCCAGCAGATGGAAGGTCTCTAGCTGTCTCTGCGTGTCTCTGTCTCTCTGTCATTCAAATTAAATGAAATTTTTAAAAAAGAGTTCTATAAAAGGATAGATCAATGGATGGAAAAATGGATCTTTCTCACACATATCTGAGAACCGAGAAGGCTCCCAAGAGATACTTAATGTAAAGTTTCCTGAATCATTCTTTTCATCACTGAACAACAGGAATTGATGAGAGCTTTAGAAAATTAGAAATAGGGAGGTGTGCTTTGCTCTTCCCAGTGTTATCATTCGAGATGATAATGAAGTGTGTGAGAGAGATGTCCGTCAACATGGCGCTGGAAGCAGGTGTGTTGGCCAGGACCCGAGAGGCTGGGAGGAATGTCTGCTTCTTATAGCACTGAAGTAGAAATCCGAGGTGATGTAACAAAAATGACATTTAGCTATCACGCAATAGGCGTGTGAAGAACATCACTGTATCCCAAAAATACATTGTAGATGGAAACTATGTAGCGTCCCCAGTGAGGTCTAGAGAGGTGAGATGCCGACAGAAACAAACTGAGATGCAGAAATGAAAATAAATCTATAGAATGCTTAAAAAGGACGTTCATAGAAGTAAAATCATATCAGAAGCAGAAAATAAGATGCATTATATAAAATTAGTCAACTCGAGGCAGGCTTAAGGATTGCTTGCAGAATGCCTTGGGAAAAGAACAGAGTGCTAACAACAGTCAGACACAGGGTGATGGACATGATAGTCACAGGGTGAGACTGGTGCTCCTGAGCAAAAGAATGGATCGAGAGGAACCAACACAACCTTGCAGAAGAAGGAAGGAAAGAAAAGAAAGAATGCTTTAGTGAGTGAAAACACTGTAGTTTGTAGAATATTCCATGCAAATTGTACAAGATGCAACACTCACCCAACCAGATTGAGGAGAATTTTTTGAAAATTTCAGATTATAGAAAGAATCCTATAAATATCTAAAATAAAAATCAAATAAATGACAATAAGAAATAATGTTATTCAAAAGAGAATAAAAAATAGACTTGTTCAGAATTCTTCAAAACATTAAATACTGCATAACCTGGATGGCAGTGTATGTTGAATATACACAGAAAAAGTTATAATGTTCCTATCTTGTGTCCAGCTAAGCTGAACTTCTTGGTGAAGAGAAGAGAAAAAGTCTGTATATGTTCAAGAATTCATAATCTGTCCTGTTCACTGACCAATCTTTGTGGGGATAAATACTCCAAGATGCTACACTGTCGACTAAGAAACGAATTCTAGTTAGGACCTCATGAAGACCTGGCAGCATAAAAGAAATGATGAGAAAACATTAAAATAATTTAAAGACAGAATGTAGTCTAAGATTTTTTAACAGTTTAGAAGAGATAACAAAACTCAGATATCGTTAAAAGAAGGTATGTAATGAAAAAAATAATAGAAATGTGAAATTGTCTGGATTTCAAATCCCATATTTTATCAGGAAAAAGGTGGTAGACAGATGTTGCAAGAGCTGTTTCTCATTTTCCTCATCCTATGTGGGTTAGGGAACAAAAAGATACACTTTTATGCATAAATTAAGAATCAGATTTGGGGGGGTATTATTAACTTATAAAACATTGGAAATAGATGAATCAGGTAATGTATTTAACCAAGCACCCATGAAAAGTCTCACTACCTTATTCTCCAACGTCTCTCCCACATCGGCACTCCCTGTTCCTCCTCGTAGGTATCTTTCCTGCTTCTCCGGTCTACCCGAGGTGTGGCTGCCAAGCTCGAGTGGCATCTGGTGTTTGTCTTCATTGTGAGCCTTTGTCTCCCTGTATTGCAGTCAGTGTTCTCCTTCCACAGCCCTGAAGAATTGAGCTCACCGTTATGTCTTTAGGGTCAGCATAGTTTCACACATAGTAAGCACCCCCTAAATGTTTTTAAAGTTATTTACTTATGAGAGAGAGAGAGAGAGAGAGAGATTGAACTCTCATGTGCTTATTCACCCCACAAATGCTTGCACACTGCTGTAGCTGGGGCTGAAGTCAGGAGCCGGGAATTCAGTCCAGGTTTCCCACCTGGGTGACAGGAGCCCCATCACGTGAGCCGCAGGGCTGCCTCCCAGGGTCTGCACTATCAGGAAGCTGGGATTCAGAACTGGAGTTGAGGCTGCAGCACAGGTGTGAGAATCTTAACTGGCGTCTTCACCACTAGATCAAATGCCTGCACCCATGTGCACTTTTTAAATGAGTGACACAATGGCGATAGTTGCATTGCAAAACCTAAGACAGGAGGTGGCCAAAGCTGTAAAAAGAAAATTAATAGCTTTAAAATGAGCAAATTGAACTAAATATTCGACTAAAGACTTAGAAATTTTCTTGTAAGTTAGGAATAGGAAGACATTTCTTTGACAAGAAAGCCATGAAAAAACAGAAGAAAATGTCATGTTTAAGGAACAAACATTAGTGATATTACCATTAAAGTTGAAAAGAGGACAAATATGCCTACTGTGTTAAGTCACTGGGGCTGCTATGACAAATATACCATAGACCGGGTGATTTATGCACAACAGAAATCTGCTTCTTACAGATCTGGAGGCCAGGAAGTAGAAGACTAAGTCACTAGCATATTTGGGGTCTGGTGAGGGCCTGTGTCTTCTCAAAGATGAGGATCATCTATCTTCTCACTTGTGCTTACATGGTATGAGAGAGAAGAGAACTCTCTGGGAACTCTTGATAAGGGCAGGAAGGCTTCACCCTTGCGATCTAGTCATATTCCAAAAGCCCCATGTCCAAACACTATTGCATTGGGGATTAAGCTTAAATATGAATTTTGGGGGGAATACAATATTCAGTCTATAATAGCTACTATAGATGTTATTATTCAGCATTGTTCAAGAGGCACTGACAAATACAGCAAGAAAAGAAAAAGAAATCAGAGATACAAATATTGGAAAATTATCACTGTATGAAAATGTTACAATTGCTCACCCTAAAAAGCGAGAGAATCAATTGAATAGTGATTCAAAATGATAGAATTCAGGATTATGACTGGGTACAAGATAAATACACAAATGGTTATAGCTTTCTTAAGTGTTAATACTAAACAACTACAAAAAATATTTTCTAAATCTTAATACAGCTCCCTCCAAAAAATTCCTATAAGCTCATAAGGAATAAATTTATTGAGAAATGTGTAATATCTACTTATGCCATGGTTAAGAAAGATCCTGTACCAAACTGCACACATGTGACTCGTAACACCAGTATTTAATAGCTGGGTAACTTAGGAAGTCTTACCCTCTCTGGGTGATATGTATTTGTAGAAGAAAAACTAAAAAGTTCTATGCATGTGATCAGCACCTCTCTGGCTATTTAGGGCCTCCGTCGTTTTCATAATAAAATTTAAATTAATCATTCAGTGACCTTTCTCTTGCTGCTGTAACAAATTACCACAACTTGGAGGCTTCAAACAACACTCATTTATTCTCTCACTTCTCAATACAGAGCATCCCAACTATCTTTGGCTCCCATTCCCTAACATATAAGCATAAACCAATCAAGGGCTCAGTAGACCCAAGCCATTAAACACTATCCTGCACCTGCCATGGAGGAGCTCTCAAAGCAGACATAGCCATTTTCCCTATACTATGTGATGAAACGCATTTGCTGACTGTGGTCAAAATACTCAATGGTATTTTGCATGGTGCTGTGGCCCTGTTCTTAAAGGAATTGCTTTTGTCATATTTGTTCTTGTTCCCAAGGTGCCCCCCCGCCTAATATAACTTGGTTGAAGAGAGGAGGATCTCTGAGTGACAATGTTTCCTTGCTTTTCAATGGATCCCTGTTGTTGCAGAACGTTTCCCTCGAAAATGAAGGAACCTACGTCTGCACAGCCACCAATGCTCTTGGAAAGGCAGTGGCAACGTCTGTGCTCCACTTGCTGGGTGAGTGTCTCCCTCGTTGGCTCCTCCTGGAATATGTACAAAGCACAGCCCAGTTGCGTTGACTCCGGACTCAGAGAGTGAACAAGATGGATTGTATTTGGCTTTACCCCTTGCTGCCGGAGTGCATGAGACTAAACTGTAACACCCTATCTCACCAGTTCTTCTCTTAGAAGTTTCTCTTAGAAGCTACACTGGGGTTCAGTGTAGGTATATTTCTGCCCACAAGCAAGACCTTTCTTGTTCTGGCTCCCTGACTGCTTACTGCCTGACCCTGGTTTTAAGCTGGCCCTGAGCTCTGCGTTAGTCAAGATGGTTTTCTGCATGATGACCCAGCATACACGTGTGCATGTGCACACACACACACACACACATGCTGCTCTTCCCTCATAGAAGTGTCCAGGCCTTCTACTCTCCCAGGAAGAGAGAGAGAAGATTTCTCTTATTACCACAAGCCACCCCACCCCTGCGTCCCATGGGAACAACTGAATTCCTGCTTTCTGTGTGAATCCTTCTCGGATTTTGTTTGGCCTCTCTTTCCTCTGGTCTCGCTGCTGGGACCTGATTAAGTCCTGGCATATGTTCTTCTCCAATTGTCTCCTCTTTTAAATGTTTTATTTGAGAGGCAGAGTGATATAGACAGATAGACACAGAGAGGTCCTCCGTCTGCTGGTTCACTCCCCAGATGTGCACAACAGCAATAGCTAGGCCACGGGTGAAGCCAGGAGCCAGGTACTCAATTTGGGACTTTCTGACAGGTGGCAGGGACCCAAGTACTTGGGCCATCACTGTCTGCCTCCTAGGATGCACATTGGCAGGAAGCTGGAGTCAGAAGCAGAGCTGGGACTCAAAGCCATGTGCTCCAATATGGGATGCAAGCAACCCAAGTGGCGTCTTAACTGCTGTGCCAAGTGCACATCCCGTTTCCAATTTTATTCCTGTTTCTCCGACTGAATTTTAGATTCCCTTAAAGGTAGGGAGCACACCTAATGTTTCTTTTGCAGTCCTGAGGAAATAACATGGTCTGAGGCGTGCAGTCGGTGTGTAGCAAATGCTATTCTATTGAGTTCTAAAATGCCTAGCAGTAGAGTCAGTGTTGTGATTGGAGGTCATTGCAGTGTGGCCTCTCGCACAAGACAATAAGCTGATCTCTCCTGCTTCCTTGGGTCAGTATTCTAGAACCTGTCAAGTTCTCATCACCAAAATGAGCTTGAAGTTGCTGGCGTTTTCAGACTCAATAAATAACACCGCTTTTTCCCACCAGAATTCGGAATCAATTGAGAGTTAATCATGGACGTTTCTAAGATGGACAACAGAGGGCACTTCTTCTTCGCCCCTTGTTCACCCAGCACCAAATGGAGGTTCAGGGTTTCATGAATGAATGAGTCGTGGTGTAACTTGTGTCTGATTCTAGAAACCACTGCTGAACCAAGAGGCTCAGGATGTCAAAGAGCTTGCTCCGTGGTTTTCTTTGATGGCAGTCAGAGGAGCTGGGAGACTTAAAGAAACGGGAGGTGGTCCTGCAAGGAGTTAGAATAGCTTGCCTGCACAGGGCGCTTTGCTGCGCATGAGTTCTTTTGAAATTCACGGTAACGCCATGCTGTCGGCAGTATTTCTTAGTCTCTTGCGTTTATGAAGAAACTTGAGGCTGACAGAGAGATTGAGACCTAGAGCCCAAATTGGTGGTCTTCCCTTTCAGAGTTCTTCATATTACCTGGGCTCTCAATGCTGGTCAGACAGGCAGTGCTGTATCTCCACATGGCTCTTCCCAAAAAGTCTCCTTGACTTCTCAAAGCTTGGAACAGGGGCGAGCACTGTGGTACAGCTGGTTAAGTTTGCACGTCTGATGCCAACACGCCAAGCTAGAATGCTGGTTCGAGACCTGGCTGATCCACTTCTGATCTAGCTTCTTGCTCATGCACCTAGGAGGCAGCAGAGAATGGCTCAATATTTGGGCCCCTGCCACCTACGTGGGAGTCTTAGATGGAGTTTCCGTCTGCTGGCTTTGGCCTGGCCCAGCTCCTGCTGTTGCAGCCATTCGGGAAATGAACCAGTGGATAAAAGGAATCTCTTTGCTTCTCAGTCACTCACTGTCACTCTGCCTTTCAAATAATAAACAAGTGTTATCTTTGGTTTATTTATTTATTTGAAAGGCACAGTGACAGTGAGTGAAGGACAGAGTGAGAGCGAGAGCAAGAGAGAGAGAGAGAGGGAGAGGGAGGGAATCTTCCCTCTGCTTCCCAAATGGCTGCAGTGACTGGGGCTGGGCCAAGCTGAAGCCAGGAGCTGTATCCAGTTCTCCCATGTGGATGACAAGGACCCAAGTACTTGATCCGTGTTCTGCTGCTTTCCCAGGTGCATTAGCAAGGAATTGGTTCAGAAGAGGAGCAGCCGGGACATGAACAGGTGCTCATGTGGGATGCTGACTTGGCAGACTGCAGCTTAACCCACGGTGCCACAACACCAGCCCCAGTAAATAAATATCTTCTTTTTTTTCTAATATTGGAACAGAACAATTTCAACAGACTCTGTCCAAACTGGCCTGATTCTTCGGTGTCATCTCCATGTTCCCTGAGAAGGCCGAGTCCTGGCTCCTGCCCATCTCATGCCTGTTCTGCCCTGCACACCTCTTCTCCTGGAAGTGCCCCAGGCCATGCAGTCCAGGGCTGTGGTGCTTGGCTGGGAGACAGCCCAGCTCTCCTTCCTCATCGTTCTGCTCTCAGCTCAAGTACCACAGCATTCTCTGAGCGTGCACTCCTCGCCAGGCAGGCCCCTGTGGGCCATGCCTGCTCCCCAGGACTCTTGAGGGGAGGGGTCCCCTCCAAGCAGCCTGCTTCCTCCAGGCCTTGTGGGGATTCTGGTGAATGAGTTAGGCCATCAGCCCTGAACACGTGCAGGAATGCCATCTGTTCTCAACAATGAAAAACTCTAACTCCTTGAAACATCTCACCCATGCAGCCCTATGTGAATCTGAGCTTCTAGGAACAGAGCATCCTATTTCCTACTAACTTTCTCTGATAATAACCAGTCTGGGACAAGAACTGGGTAATTTGGGGGCCAGCACCTTGGCTTATGGTTTATGTGGGATGACTGACGCATCACAGCTGAGAGCCAATTTGAAACCTGGCTGCTCCGCTTCCAATCCAGCTCCTTGTTAATGTATCTGGGAAGGTAGTGGAGGAGTTGCTGCACCCATGTGGGAGCTGGAGAGGGAGTTCTGGCTTCAGCCTGGCCCAGACCTACCTGTTGTAACCACTGGGGAGTGAACCAGACGATGGAAGATCTCTCACCCCACTCCCCATTACTCTGCCTTTCAAATAAATCAATAAATCTTTGGAAAAGAAACAACTGGATAATTTCTGATTGGTAAAAAGTGTTTACTTTTTCCCTTTCTAGAACGAAGATGGCCAGGCAGTAAAACTGTATTTCCTAAGGGACATAAAAAGCGTGTTCCACAGACGCCCTACCCTGGAACCAACAGCAGTGTGCCAACAGGAGAACCCCTATCTCAAGGTCTGCGATTTTGACTTTTATGGGATTTGCTGGTGTGAAGAAATGATTCCATTTAAAGGCCTTGCATGGTTGTCACTACGCACTATGTGAAATGATTCAGGCCTCTGGCCAGCTTTTTTCCTGCTCCTCAGTCTTTGGGGGTTCAACTTATTTCTTCCATAATGAATTTTTTTAGAAAAATCTCCTGAGGAAGCTTACGGAGCTCAAATCTCAAATGTGCATCATTATTTGTGATAATGTGGATATTGATTTTACCAGCCTGCTAAATATTGATAGAGAGGAGATTTGTTAAGAGTTTTTCACTTGATTCATTCAGTTTTCTCTTCCACATTTTTTCGTCATACATGCCTCTTTGTTATACATCAGTGCTTGCTCAAGAGATTCCAATCAACATATCCCGAGCTTGCAGTATCTTTTGGCCAAGGGAGCAAGGGAGAATTAGAAATGCTAGAAGCCGTGACTGATGATCTCAGCTCTTTGTAGCTCAAAATGTACAAATCACAGGACACATGGAAGCTACTGTTAAAGCACACATTTCACTCTCTCCGTTGTACAGGAAAAACAGTAGCTATGCCATTTCAACCTCTGAAGTCTTGAGCAATGTCTCTCATTTGCAGACTATACCTTTGCAGGTAGGGATTCTGGGCAATGTAGTCTCCAAGCTCTGAAAATGAAAGATGCCCCAAGTCCTAGGGCATGAGTGCACACTTTGGAATATGCCAACTTTCAATGGAGGCTTGGTTAACATTTCAAAGAGATGCTTCTGTTAATTAACAAATATTGATTGAGTGACACTCAAGTGCCCTGCCCTTGTGTTGAGCAAGACAGTGGTTACGGACTTGGCATTCCAATAGGATAAGATACAAAGGAAGAATGAAATGAAAAATGATGCTGACCTGCTAATCAACAGCCATTCCACTTGTGACATCGTTATCTAGGGGTGTTTGTATAACATATTTTTCTCCTCTGTTAGATGTACTACTAGCATTGTTGGCACTTACAGTTATCCATCCATTCAACAGCCAACAAATGTTTGCCCACTACTTATTCTTCCAAGGGCTGGGTGTACAGAAATGACCAAGTTCAAGAGAAGCTCACAGTCTATAGGGGAAGGCAGCTATGGAAACACATATTTTGAAGCAGTGTGGGATGACCAAAGTACAGTGGAAGGAGCGAAGAAGGGGACCTATCTCTTTTTGGAGAAGTCATCTAAGTTTTCACATTAAAGTATGGTGTTTGTTACGGGAAAAGGAATAAAGACATTTTCAGTCAACTAAACCAGGACATTCAAAAGAACTCCCCTAGATCGATTCAGGAAAATAGTTGGATACTCGTGAGGCCAGAGTTGCTGGTGAAAGTGAAGCCTTTGGAATAGTGAAGGTCATTACAACTTCCTGCATTGTTCCACCTTCACACACACACACACACACACACAAATATATGCATACACACAAGTGCACACTATGGAATATGCCAACCTTCCATGGATCCTTAGCTTAGTGTTTCCAAGAGACTCATTTATAAATTCAACCAACGTTGGTTGAGTGACGCACGGGCCATGTCCTGTCCTACCTCTGTTCAACAAGGCCTTTGTTTATGGACTTGGTGCTCCAGTAGGACAGACGGATGAGAGGCAGATAATGAAACTGATACATACAAGACGTTTCTCTGTGCTGAGTGCGGTGAAGGAAAAGACCCAGGCTGATGATGTGCACAGTGAACAGGGGTGGCCACTTGGGTGAGGATAGCAAGGGTGGGCCTGGGAAAGAGACGGCATTGAGCCCAGACACAAAGGGTGAGCAGGAGCCATCCATGCAGAAGGTGCAGGCATGGAGAGTTGCTGGAAACTGAATTGTTCACCATTTTGAGGATCAAGGTAGACTCAGGAGTTTAATCCAAAAGCTTGGGAGGCCATTGAGGAGTCTTGTTTGGGACTGATATGTGATCTGCTATTCAAATGCATTTGTGTCAAAAATTACCAATCATAAAACAAAATAATTGTCAAATTATCTTGTCATCAGAAATTTTAAATGACTGATTTATTTACTTGAAAGGTAGAGTGCGAGAGAGAGAGAGGGAGAGAGAGAAAATCTTCCATCCACTGGTTCATTCCCCAAATGGCTGCAATGGCTGGGGATGGGCCAAGCCAGAGCCAGGAACCTGGAGTTTCATCCAGATCTCCCACATGGGTGCAGGGGCTCAAGCATTTGGGCCATCTTCTGCTGCTTTCCCAGGCACATTAGCAAGAAGCTGTATCAGAAGAAAAGCAGCTCGGACTTGAACTGGCACATATGTGGAATGCAGGCGCCACAGCTGGTAGTTTTACCTGCTATACCGCAGTGCCAACCCCAGATTTCATCAAAATTTAGATCTGTCCATGAAAGACATCATTTAAAATAAGAATGGATAAGCCACAGACTGGGAAACCTATTGACAGGACATAGGAGTATGTCTGATGAAGAACTATCTAAAACTATACTATCCAGAATGTATGAAGAACTCCTCCTGCAAGTTAGCAGTGAACACATACACACACACTCACACATACACACACACTCACACATACACACACTCACACACACTCACATACACCTACACACTCACATACACACACTCACACACACACACTCACACTCACACGGTGGCCAAAAGACTCTAGAGTCAGACACTTCACAGAAGAAGATATACAGATAACATCAGGGAAATGGAAGTTAAACCACAATGAGATACAAGTTCCTACCTACCACAGTCGCTGAGAACAGAGAGCTGACAATGCCACGTTTTGGCAACAATGGGAAGCAAATGAAACCATCTTACATTGCTCAGTGTGTAAAATGGTAAAGCCACTTTGGAAAAGGGACACTTTCTAATAAAGCTATGCATAACCTACCCTTGACCCAGCAATTCTGCTCATGGCTGTTTGCCCAAGAGCAATGAAAACGTGCTCACCAAAAGCTTTGGTTCAAGAATGTTCAGCCTTATTCCTAACAGCCCTCAGCAGGACAATAGATGTTTAAATGGTGATAGACCTACACAATTAGTCCATAAAAGAGAATGGACTACTGATGTGCAGAACGTTGTGGAAGGATCTCAGTAACATCACACTAAGCAAAAGGAGCCAAATACAAGAGTACACGTGGCATGAAGTCCAAGAACAGATAATATGGCTGTGCACTGAAAGAAAAGAGCAGATGATTGTGTGGGAGGGGAGGGGCGTTGTCTGGAAAGAGAAAATAGGAAATTTGGGGAGGTGACGAAAGCGTGTACCTTGCTTCGGATTATGGTTGCATAAATGCACACGACTGTGTGATTCATAGCACTGCACACCAGAGACCTAAGTGTTTTATTTATTCGGTATGATGTATGCCTCAATTTAAAAGGACAACCTTTTTTTAAAGATGTTGTTTATTTGTTTGAAAGTATTGCAGGGAGAGAGGGAGAGGGGAAGGGAGAGGGGGAGAGAGAGAGAGAGAGACAGAGACAGAGTTTCCATCTGTTGGTTCACTCTCCAGATGGCTGCAAAGACCAAGGCTGGACCAAGCTGAAGCCAGGAGCCAGGGGCTTCATCTGGGTCTCCCACGTGGGTCCAGGGGTCCAAACACTTGAGCCATCTTATGCTGCTACCCCAGGCCATTAGCAGGGAACTCAATTGGAAGTGGAGCAGCTGGGACTCAAACTGGTGCCCATATGGGAGGCCAGTGTCACAGGCAGCGACTTTACCCACTAGACCACAACGCCGGCCCCCAAAAGATGTCTTTTTAAAGAAATGCACATGTACCCTGCCTTGAACTACCAGATGTCATGAAATGTGGGCTAATAGAGACTTGGAGTCAGACACACTTCAGCCCCCATCCATCTCACAGGTGATAGACCTCGGGCGAGTTACTTAGCTCCGTTCCATTTTCACCTCTGTAAAATAAATATAAAAACATGACTTCATGAGATGACCAGTGAAAAATTAATCATAAAATATCTAACCCAGCACTTGTCACCTGGGAGGTTCTCAACAGACTTAGCTATTCTTTAAAGAAACTATTTTAAAATAAACTGTTATCCTGAGGGTCTGGCTAAAACTGCATTTTACAGTTCTGCTTTGCAAATGATGCCATGTGCAATTCAAGACACAAATTCAAAAATCAGAAGGAAAACCTGAAAAACAATAAGTTGAAGAAATCCCCCTGCTATGTGCGAGGGCCTGTGGACACAGCTGGTAGCTATCATTATTACAGGAAAATCTGGTGCTTTCTGTGATCACACACAAATCTGTCATCATCGTGCCCCGCCTCATCTCTTCCCGAGTGTCAGCAGGGAAGGAGAGGGACGGTGTGCAATGGGGACTGGGATTTTACAAAGCTGTGCCAGGGTTGCCTTCCCTACGGGAATGCCCCCTCTCTCCCTTTCCAGCTGCCTCTGTGAAAAAGCTCTGTAGTTTGCGGACTACTCTGAAGTTTAGAGGAAGAATTAGTGGAAAAGTAAGAATGGAATTCAAGTGCCTCTTTAACCTCACGGCTTAATCCCTGCTCCCTCTCCTCCTCCTAATCCATCGCTCATTTCTCGGCCTGGCTGAACCCCTTGGAGAGGACACTCCCTCTCTTCCTGTTGGCCCTGGGTGGATAGTTCTAAAGGGGCAGCCTGCAGCCAGGGCCTGTTCCCCTCTCTCTGGATTCTTGTTTTGGCAGGTCCAGCTGGCTTACCATAACCCCTCTCCCAGGCTGTGGTCCAAGGACCCCATTTTGGCTGCCCTTCCTCCAATAAGTCAGTTGAGTGGGAAATAAGATTTAAAGGACCCCCCTTGCGCTGGGAGACGGCAAGCAGATTGCCAGAAAGCAGCTCCGGAGGTCTTCGGCCGTGTCACCGCCAGCCCAACACCATTCCTCATTTGGGGTGCTCCTGACATTTCATTTCCTCTCCACAGAGCCCTTCTGGGAGGCTGGTAACTGGTCCCCTTGTTCTGCCACCTGTGGCCACCTGGGAGTTCGCGTTCAGAGACCTCGGTGTGTGATGGCCGCCGGGCAGGAAGTGAGCGAGGTCCGCTGTGGTCACCTCCAGAAGCCGCAGGGTGGGTTTCAGCCCTGTAACATCCGGGACTGCCCCGCCAGGTACGTGGCATTGCTCTTGCTTTCTCATCAGGACCAAGCCTTGCTTGTGTTGAAAGGTGCAGTGGTTTGCGTTGCTCGGTAGCTAGATTGATTTAGCACTTACTCCATCCCCAGGCGGTCTGCCAAGGGCTTTACCTGGATCTCTTCCCATCTGCCTATGAGGTACAGGATACTGCTTTCCTGTTTTATAAATGAGAAGACTCTCCCAGGCCACACAGTCACGAGGGCCAGAATCTCAATCGAGAGGCTCTGCTTTCAGAACCTTTGCTTTGGATCACAACCCCAGTCTGCCTCCTGCACTCACAGAGCTGTGGGTTCCCTAAGCTCCTGGTGAGGTGGATTTCGCAGGCCTTCCTAGGAGATGACGCAATGGGCCAGAATCACCAGACTCACAACTTGAAACAGGGTTCTCACGACACCACCTCTGGAGGTAAAACCATTCATAACCCTTCTAAGTAATCAATGATACAAACCAGTAACCAAAAACAGCTCCCACATCAAACTCACCATCTCCCACCAACCCTGACCCATCCCCAGAATTCCAGATCTTAATAACCTGCACCGTGGAGCCCCCCTTCCTTTCCCTCCACCCACTCCTGTTAATTCCCACTGTGGCCAGCCTCATTTCTCATGGGGTCTACTCCAGGGGCCTCCCACTCCCCATCTCCCTCCCTAGAGCACTTTGTCCACCCCCTAATGGTAACCAGCTTTAAAATGAATTCGCCATCATTCTCCTCGGCTTTTTTTATGACTACCCTTTGTTCTCCCAACAAAGGCTGACCTAGGCCAGCACCACGGCTGTGACTATCTTGTGTACCTCTTTATCCCCAGTGTCCAAAACGGGTGCCTAACACACAGTAGACACTCAATGACTGCTTGTTCCTATTCATCTGAATTCACCTCAACACACTTGCAGGGAAACTTTCCCTGACCTTAGCCCTCCAAAGAAGAGGCCCCTGATAATATTTTTTATATATTTCCTCATCATTCTTTATAGCTCTTACTACGCTCGGTCTTGCTCTCCCAATAGACTGTAAATTTTAGGAGATAATTCCATGGCGATTTTGTCTGTGATCTATTTTTAGCACTTAACACAATGTCTGCCCCAACATAACTTCTCCATAAATGTTTGTGAAACAGAGGGCTGATGAAGAGTAGAGACTCCAGCAGACTCCATCAACTGACACCACGAGGCTAATCCTCCGCCTGCGGCGCCGGCACACCAGGTTCTAGTCCCAGTTGGGGCGCCGGTTCTGTCCTGGTTGCCCCTCTTCCAGTCCAGCTCTCTGCTGTGGCCCGGGAGTGCAGTGGAGGATGGCCCAAGTGCTTGAGCCCTGCACCCACATGGGAGACCAGGAGAAGCACCTGGCTCCTGGCTTCGGATCAGTGCAGCGCCGGCCGTAGCAGCCATTTGGGGGGTGAACCAACGGAAGGAAGACCTTTCTCTCTGCCTCTCTCTCTCTCTCTCTCACTGCCTAACTCTGCCTGTCAAAAAAAAAAAAAAAAGGCCGGCGCCGTGGCTCAACAGGCTAATCCTCCGCCTTGCGGCACCGGCACACCAGGTTCTAGTCCCGGTCGGGGCACCGATCCTGTCCCGGTTGCCCCTCTTCCAGGCCAGCTCTCTGCTGTGGCCAGGGAGTGCAGTGGAGGATAGCCCAAGTGTTTGGGCTCTGCACCCCATGGGAGACCAGGATAAGCACCTGGCTCCTGCCATCGGAACAGTGCGGTGCGCCGGCCGCAGCACGCTACCGCGGCGGCCATTGGAGGGTGAACCAACGGCAAAAGGAAGACCTTTCTCTCTGTCTCTCTCTCTCACTGTCCACTCCGCCTGTCAAAAATAAAAAAAAAATAAATAAATAAATAAATAAAAATAAAAAAAAAATAAAAAAAAAAGCTATTTACTCAGAATGAATCTCCGAGGCAGATGCTGCCTCCAACCCCATTTTACAGATGAGAAAATAGAGGCATGCTTAAGGTTGTACAGCTCCATGCCCACTCCAGGCCCAATGGCCTATGCCTGGAGGAGAGCGGGGGCAGGGGCACACTGTAAACAGAATAGTTGCCTACAGGCATGTTCTGAGAAGGGCTGTCAGCACGGCTGGCACCCTACCAGCCACGTCTTCTAGGACCCCTTGTAATTCTTCAAAGGAAAACTTCATGCTGAGAATTGTGCCACTAAGTAAGGGCACTTGATCCAACAAAGCTGCTTCGTGGCAATTCTTGATTTTCAGCAAGTGGAGAGCATCCACAGGGGGGCACTCCTCAGCACCTTGGTTTATTAAATGTTCTCAAGTCTTCGCACACCCCTAGAACAGAGCCGTGAGCTGCCCTACCTAGATGAGACCATGGAGGGTGTCTAACCCAAGATGCCTGTACACCAACTGTCCTTAATGTTTCTGTGCCATAGCCCCCTCTGGTAGTCTACAGACACCTGTGGCTGCTCTCTCAGAATGAAATTTTTCCAGATGTAAAACAAAATACATCCAATTACAAAGACATCAATTACATGGAAATGCAGTAATTGAGATATCTTAAAATGTGCAATATAGTAAAATATTTGCACCGTTGTGCTGTGATGTGGAAATACCTATTACAACAACATCACATGTATTACAAATATCGCTGTCGTTTGTGGTCTGTGTTTTTATAATTCCAGGAAATGCTAAATTTCAGACAGAGCTTAGCGGCAATTGAAAAGTGATTACGTTCCCGTTCAGGCACAAGACCCCCTTGAATGACCATGGGCCTCACCCTAGAAGCCCCTGCCCTGCAATAGCCCAGCAGAAGCCCAAACCTCTTCAATAAAAAAGCACTCAGTCAACAGGCTAATCTTCCGCCTTGCGGCGCCGGCACACCGGGTTCTAGTCCCGGTCAGGGCTCCGGATTCTATACCGGTTGCCCTTCTTCCAGGCCAGCTCTCTGCTGTGGCCAGGGAGTGCAGTGGAGGATGGCCCAGGTCCTTGGGCCCTGCACCCGCATGGGAGACCAGGAGAAGCACCTGGCTCCTGCCATCGGATCAGTACGATGCGCCGGCCACAGCGCACTGGCCGCAGCGGCCACTGGCAAAGGAAAACCTTTCTCTCTGTCATCTGGCTCCAAGTTCAGTCTCTTGTGATCACTAACCCTTGGACTTTAGGGTCAGATCCGTCACTTCTGATCCCAGCTCTATTAGCTATGTCATCATAGTGGATTTAACTCCACGGACATCTGTTTCTTCCCTCTGAAAAGGAGAACCACGTGAGAGTTACATAAGATAACACGTAGGGTCTCGTACAGCAGACAGCACATAGATGTTCTAGGAATATTTCTCCCCTTCGGTTTCAGTGATTTGAAATTTGCCTTTGAGAAATTTCCACCTAGTGTTGCCTTACGTTACCTTCTAGAGCCACACGAGTGACAGTTCCCCATAAGCCTAAAGACAGCTCTAATTCAAAACCCCCATATCAGTGTCTCCGCGTAGTGACCCTGCTGCGCCCCTGAGTGAAAGAAAATCAAGTCAGGAGAGGAGTGAGCTGTGCGGTTGCCCACTGCCGACAGGGACACGTGGTAGCCCTCACGCAGCGTGGCATGGGGATCAGCTTTTTGTCCGCCGAGACCGCCTGCGAGGGCCGGCACACCAGTCCTTACTGAGCACCTATACTTTTTGCTCCTAGGTGGTTCACGAGTGAGTGGTCGGAGTGCTCTGTGTCCTGCGGGGAAGGATTCCACAGTCGGCAAGTGACGTGCAAGAGGACACGAGCCAATGGGACCGTGCAGGTGGTGTCTCCAAGAGCATGCGCCTCTAAAGACCTGCCTCTCGGAAGGAAGCCGTGTTCTGGTCACCCGTGTGTCCAGTGGGTCGCTGATCCAGGGAGCCAGGTAAAGCGAACAAGTCCAGCGTGTTGACAGTACTATCGATAACCATCTCTGTGTTTCTAATCACAGTAATATATATACATATATATTTAATTTTAAGGAGAACATCTGATTGGGCTCTAAATTGAATATGCATCTCTGGCCTCCAGATTTAGATTTGGAAATCATAGTACCTCTGTCTTCTGGTACAAAAACCCAGCCAAATTTGGAGCCTTTGGGCGTAGTGGTACAATAACTGAGCTCTAAGATAGATCAGATATGTTAAAAAAAAAAAAAAAAAAAAAAAAGGCCGGCGCCGTGGCTTAACAGGCTAATCCTCCACCTTGCAGCACCGGCACACCGGGTTCTAGTCCCGGTTGGGGCACCGGATTCTATCCCGGTGGCCCCTCTTCCAGGCCAGCTCTCTGCTATGGCCCGGGAGGGCAGTGGAGGATGGCCCAAGTGCTTGGGCCCTGCACCCGCATGGGAGACCAGGAGAAGCGCCTGGCTCCTGGCTTCGGATCAGCGAGATGCGCCGGCTGCAGCGGCCATTGGGTGGTGAACCAACGGCAAAAAGGAAGACCTTTCTCTCTTTCTCTCTCTCTCACTATCCACTCTGCCTGTTAAAAAAAAAAAAGAAAGAAAAAGAAAAGATAGATCAGATTAGGGCAGTAGGAATGAGAGCAACCTTCAGGTAACAGAGGAAAGGAAAACATTAGTGATGTCTGCACGGAGGACTCAGAACCATATCCTGAATGTCACCTTTAATGACGTGATAGTAAAAATACTAGGAAAAATTAGTTGCATATGTAGGAACCCCCAAAGAAAATATAACGCATCATAGACACACATAAAGGAAAAGTGAGACAAATAAAAGGCCTATGATACTTTTATGGGAAATCTCAATACCATGAACATATTAACTAAATCTGTAATACACTTATAATTAAAATCATAGTAGAACTTGTTTTTATAGAATTTCAGATAATCCCTGTGTTCACATGGGAGAATAAATAAGGACCACAAATTTTTGGAAAACAAATTATTGGGGATGTAGAGAGATTATCCTCATCCTATGTCAAACCATGGTACAAAGCCACGGTGAGTAAAATAGTGGGTATAATTCACATAGGAATAGACATGGGTTATGGGGTACAATTCTAGTACAGAAGCACATTACGTGGGCTTACAGGCAGTTAATCATAGGAGAAAGAATGGCTTTGGAAAATAAAGGTTAAAATACTATGAAATGTTTTTCATAAAAATTAAAGAAGGCCTAAATAAATGGAAAGATATCCCCATTCATGAATTGGAAGATTTACTATTGAAAAAAAAAAAAAAACTCCCCAAATTTATCCACAGGTTCACTGCAATCCCTATCAAAATCCCAGCTGGCTTATTTACAGAAATGAACAAGCTAGGTCTAAAATTCATATGAAACTTCAAGAAACGTGGTAGCCAAAACAATCTTGAAAAAGACAAAGATACAGGATCCAGACTTTCTGATTTCAAAACACACTGCAAAGCTGCGGTAATCAAGGCAGCGTGGTACTGGCATGGGTTGGACACACAGATCAATAGTACAGAATTGAGTCTAGAAATAAGCCTGGGTGTCGAAGTCAGCTGACTTCCTATCAGGCTGACAAGGCCATCCAATGAATAAAGAATGGTGCAGGGGTGGCACTGTGGCGCAGCAGGTTAAAGCCCAAACCTGCAGCACCAGCATCCCACATGGGCGCCAGTTTGAGTCCCAGCTGCTCCTCTTCCCATCCAGCTCTCTGCGATGGCCTGGGAAAGCAGTAGAGGATGGCCTAGGTCCTTGGGTCCCTGCACCCATGTGGGAGATCTAGAAGCTCCTGGCTCCTGGCTTCAGATCAGCTCAGCTCTGGCCGTTGAGGTCATTTGGGGAGTGAACCAGCGGAATGCAAGACCTCTCTCTCTGGCTCTACCTCTCTCTATATCTTTGTCTTTCAAAAAAATAAATAATTCTTTAAAAAAAGAATGGTATCTATCTACAAATTAATTACACAGAACCTCTCCCTCTACTTTATATTGCATGTAGAAAATGAACTCAAAGTGGATCAAAGACCTAGATTTAAGGCTTAAAACTCCTGGAAGAAAAGATTGATCAACATCTTCGTGACTCAGGTTAGGAAATGGCTTATTTTATTTTAAAAAAGGATTTATTTATTTGAAAGCCAGAGTAACAGAGAGAGAGGAAGAGAGAGACAGACACACACATACACACACACGCACACAGAAAGAGGAAGAGAGAGGGAGAGAGAGAGAGATGCTCCATATGCCGGTTCACTTCTCCAATGCTCACAACAGCTGGGGCCAGGCCAGGCCAAAGCCAGGAGCTGGGAACTCCATCAGGGTCTCCCACGTGAAGGTAGGGTCCATGTATATGAGTCATTATCTCTGCCACCTCCCAGGTGCACTAGTAGGAAGCTGGATCAGAAGCAGAGGTGAGATTCAGTCCATGCAGGCATCCCAAGTAGGAGCTTAACCCACTGTGTCCCAACACCCACCCCTAGGAAATGATTTCTTACACAAACATCAAAAACATAAGTAAAAATAACAGCGAAGATGGACAAATCAGTCTACATCACAATTTAAAACTTTTGGATTACAAAGGCCATTATCAAGAAAGTAAACAGACAACCCACAGAACAGGAGAAAATATTTAGAAATCACATCTCTGAAAATGAATCTGCACCTAAAATATATTTTTAAAAACCACAACTCCATAATACACAAATAACAACTGAAATATAAACAAAAGTTCTGAATAGATAGTTCTTAATTAAAGATATACAAATGGCCATTGATGGCCAGCACTGTGGCTCACTTGGTTAATCCTCTGCCTGTGGTGCCGGCATCCCATATAGGCACCGGTTCTAGTCCCAGTTGCTCCTCTTCCAGTCCAGCTCTCTGCTGTGGCCCGGGAGTGCAGTGGAGGATGGCCCAAGTGCTTGGGCCCTGCACCCGCATGGGAGACCAGGAAAAGCACCTGGCTCCTGGCTTTGGATCAGCATAGCTCTGGCTGTGGCAGCCATTTGGGGGGGTGAACCAACCGAAGAAAGACCTTTCTCTCTGTCTCTCTCTCTCTCACTATCTAACTCTCTGTCTGTCAAATAAATAAATAATTAACAAAAACAAATGGCCAATGAGCACATGGAAAAATGCCCTCCGTGGGGCTGACAGTGTGGCTCAGCAGGTTAAGCCCTGTATGTGAGGCCGGCATCCCATATGAGCGCTGGTTTGAGTCCTGGCTGCTCCACTTCCAATTCAGCTCCCTGCTAATGCTCCTGGGAAAGCAACAGAGAATGGCCCAAGTGCTTGGCCCCTGTCACCCATGTGGTAAACCTGGATGGAGTTCCAGGCTCTTGGCTTCAGCCTGCCCTGGCCATTGTGGCCATTTGGGGAATGAAGCAACAGATGGAAGATTCTCTCTCTCTCTCTCTCTCTCTCTCTCTCTCTCTCTCTCTCTCTCCTTCTCTCTCTGTAACTCTGCCTTTCGAATAAGTCAATCTTTTAAAAAAAAAAATACCCATCCTTAGTTATTAGTCATTAGGGAAATTGCAAATCAAAACCATAATGAGATACTGCCTCATATTGTTATTCAAAAAGAGAGATGGAAGCCAGCGACAGCAACGCAGCTCAATAGGCTAATCCTCCACCTGTGGCGCTGGCACACCGGGTTCTAGTCCCGGGTTCTAGTGCTGGTCGGGGCACCGGATTCTATCCCAGTTGCCCCTCTTCCAGGCCAGCTCTCTGCTGTGGCCCGGGAAGGCAGTGGAGGATGGCCCAGGTCCTTGGGCCCTGCACCCGCATGGGAGACCAGGAGAAGCACCTGGCTCCTGGCTTCAGATCAGCACAGTGTGTCGGCCGCAGCACGCCACCACGGCGGCCATTGGAGGGTGAACCAATGGCAAAAGGAAGACCTTTCTCTCTGTCTCTCTCTCTCACTGTCCACTCTGCCTGTCAAAAAAATAAAAAATAAAAAAAAGAGAGAGAGAGATGGAAACAAATATTGGTAAGGATATGAAGAAATTGGAGCCTATACATATTGTTAGTGAGATATAAAATGTGGAAAACAGCCCGGTAACTCCTAAAATGGTCAGTGTGGAGCTAGTATATGGCCCAGCAATTCCACTGCTGAGGAATGGAACCTACACAAATAACCAACCCAAATCCTAAGAGCCCATGATAACCAAAAAGAGGAAACAAGTGGTAAGTAAACCGTGGCGTGTTCACATCATGGAATATTGTTCAGCCATTAAAAGGGAGAAGTACTGACACATGCCACAACATGGGTGAATCTGAAGACATTCGTCAGTCATGGAAGACACACCCAAAGGACCACACACTGGATGACACGATTTAGAGGAACTGTGCAGACCAGGTCAATCTGTGGGGATTCAAAGTAGAACAGTGATTATCTAGGTCTCGGGGAGAGGTGATGGGAGGAATTAGGGGTGATTTCTAAAGGGTAGTAGTGCTTCTTTGGAGGGACGTGATAAAAGTTATACAACTCTAGGGGCCGGCGTTATGGTGGGTAAAGCCGCCACCTGCAGTGCCAGCATCCCATATGGACGCTGGGTCAAGTCCCGGCTGCTCCACTTCCGACCCAGCTCCCTGCTAATGCACCTGGGAAAGCAGCAGAAGATGGCCCAAGTGCTTGGGCCTTTACCATCTATGTGGGAGAACCAGATGAAGCTCCTGGCTCCTGACTTCAGCTAGGCCCAGCCCCAGCTATCACAGCCATCTGGGGGCTGAACCAGCAGCTGGAAGATCTCTCTCTCTCTCTGTGTGTCTCTCCCTCTCTCTCTCTGTAACTCTGCCTTTCAAATAAATAAATAAATCTTTATAAATCTTTTTTAAAAAGAAGTTATATGACTCTAAAACCTATTAAATTGTTTGCATTAAATGGTGAATTATATGGTGTGTAAGTGATATCTGAAGCTGTTATCCAAAGATAAAATATAGTATGAGAGGAATTAACTAATGTTAAGGAAACAGAAGTAAAATAGGAACCCAAACTCAGAACAGTCACCAAAATAAATTCTAAGTTGACTAAAGAGCTCAATGGAAAAGTAATTAAACACAAATAGAGTTACCAACATGGGAAAGATCTTATCAAACATAAAACAAATTGTAAGGAAAAATTAACAAGCATTAAAGTGACATAAAAATTTAAGAACTGCACATCAAAAAAAATTTATTTTCTTGTAAATGAGCCAGCTGTAGCAATGAAACTTTCATTTGTGTTCAGAGCTGAAAAATCCAAACTTGGCAGCCACTTAGAGTTTGATTTTAAAGATTTATTTATTTATTTATTTGAAAGGCAGAGTTACAGAGAGAGACGGAGAAGCAGAGACAGAGAGAGGGAGGTCTTCCGTCTGCTGGCTCGCTCCCCAAATGACTGCATCAGCCTGGGCTGTGCCGATCCGAAGCCAGGAGCCAGGAGCTTCTTCTTGGTCTCCCACATGGATGCAGGGGCCCAAGCACTTGGGCCATCTTCCAATGCTTTCCTAAGCACGTTTGCAGGGAGCTGGATCAGAAGTGGAGCAGCCGGGGACTCAAACCAGCGGCCCATATGGGATGCCGGTGCTGCAGGAGGTGGCTTAACCCCCTGTGCCATGGTGCTGGCTCCCACTTGAGGTTTTAAGCGTAGTCATTTCTACCCGTCAGTCCGATCATGTCAAGGTTGGCTCCACCCTTCTCTGTTCTCCCCAGAGGTGGTCTGGGGCTGGTGGTGGGGCCAGAAGCTTAGGTATCTACCAGCTCTGAAGGAGGGGTGTCTGGTGGGCAGAGCAGTGGTCTGGGCCCCTGTCATGCCCCTGGGGGCATGCGGTTCCCTTGTGACACACGGTTCCCTCGTGACATGCGGTTCCCTCGTGACTGGCTGCTCACTCCTCCACCTCAGTACACAATGTCTGAGCCCACGGGACTGACGCGGAGTTGTGCTTCTGTTGCAGTGTCCTGGCCGTTGCATGGGCCATGCCGTGAGGACACAGCGGCTTCCCCCAGCGTGTCAACACCACAACGGCTCCGAGTCCAGCTGCAATGACAGACGGAGGTACTGGCCTTGTGGCCCTGGGGCCCCGCACAGTCTCTCTTGCCTCAGTCAGTGACTAAAACTGCCTGAAGGTGGAATGGATTCTAGTTTCTATCACTTCCCCTGATTGATCATTCCTATTAAATTGTCGTTGCTGTAGTATCACCCTCAATAGTATGCATTATAGCAAAATATTAATGAGGCTGCCATCTTCAATTATAATAATTATATGATTATATAATGTGATATTAAATTCATTCATGTTATTGAATATGAGGTCCATTTCTACCACCATTGCCCTTGGCCACGCCACCATCATTTGTCGCTGAGTCCACCACCATAGCCATCCAGCCAGTCTCCCGCCATCTTCTCCTGCAGATTGGATAAAGCCACCATCGCAACCCTTCTGCCTGCAGGAATAAAACCATGTCAGAGGCGTTGCTTCCTCTTGGGAAGATTATCAGATGCTTAGTGTGGCTGCTAAAACACCACGCGCCCAAGGCCCGCTTCCCTTTTCTGCCTCACTCAAGACCTCACCCTGGCAGCCCTTGTGCGGTAGCCACGCTACCCCACAGTTCCGGGGTGTGCCACGCGCTGGCTAATCCAAGGCCCAAAAACAGGTGGCAGAGGATAGAGAAGGCAAAAGGCGTGGAAAGACCTATCAAGAGTTTCAGGCCGGCGCCGTGGCTCAACAGGCTAATCCTCCACCTAGTGGCACCGGCACACCGGGTTCTAGTCCCTGTTGGGGCACTGGATTCTGTCCTGGTTGCCCCTCTTCCAGGCCAGCTCTCTGCTATGGCCAGGGAGTGCAGTGGAGGATGGCCCAAGTGCTTGGGCCCTGCACCCCATGGGAGACCAGGAGAAGCACCTGGCTCCTGGCTTCGGATCAGTGCGGTGCGCCGGCCGCAGCAGCCATTGGAGGGTGAACCAACAGCAAAGGAAGACCTTTCTCTCTGTCTCTCTCTCTCTCACTGTCCACTCTGCCTGTCAAAAAAAAAAAAAAAAAGAGTTTCAAAAATCCAATTAAGTGGGGCTTTAGACAAGGAGATGTGGAAGTAAGATGAAATTATTCTCATTTAAAAATTATTATTTGTCTTAAAATCATAAAAATTATTTAAAACAATAATATTATCATAAATTATTTTATTCTATAATATATAAATAATCAACAAATATATTAAAATCAATAAATTAATAAAATTGATAAATAATTTAATTGTTAAATTAATAAATAATTAATAATTATTATTTTAAAATAATAGATGAAAATTCCTAGAGCTAGGGAGGGTAGGAGAGATTATTTATTATTCTTCGTTTTCTTCTTCTGTTTCTGTTTCCTCCAAGGTTGGCTGTTGTTTTTTTTTTTTTTATGCTGGTGCTGTGTTTTCCTGCTGTTATTTTTCCTCAAGTATTTGGAGGTTTTTGTATGGATAAGAGTCTCAGGTGGCTGGTAGAGAGAGCTCCTGAGGGGTTCTTTTTTTCAGGGTTTATTTGACAGAGTTAACAGAGAAAAGAGAGAGAGAGAGAGAGAGAGATCTTCTACCCACTGGTTCATACCCCAAATGGCTGCAATGGCATGGGCTGGGCCAGGCCAAAGCCAGGAGCCAGGAGCTCCATCCAGTCTTCCATGTGGGTGGCAAGGACCCAAGGACTTGAGCCATCTCCAGTGTTTTTCCTGGGTGCATTAGCAGGGAACTGGATAGGAGGACTGACAAGGCAGAAGCTAAGCCGCTCCGCTATGCCACAATGCCCACTCCTGCTGTAGGTTTCTGATGCTGTTTTCCAAGACCTCTTCTGCTGAGCTGGTGTGCGGTGGGCCTGTCCAGAGCAGGTCAGGCGCTGGAGCTTCCGTTAGCCTGCGTGCGTAGTGGGCCAGGGGCAGGCTGGTGGACAGATCTCTCCGGGCGCCACAGCAGGGCTCCGGGAAGGGGTAGTGTGTGTTTGAGAAACAGCAGTGTTGGCGGGCTGGGACTGAAGCTCCACGGTGGGCAGGCGGTCTGCCAGCAGTCCCTGGAGGCCCTGGGGAGGGCTTGAGGCGTGAAGGTGGTGCAGTGTGGGAATGTTGGGGGGAGCTCACCCAGACCTACAGCAGGAGGGTGACCTGCAGGCCTAAGGAAACAGAAGAATTTGTTTCCCAAAGTGATGATTCCTGGCTTCAGCGATGAGTCAGAACCATCTGAAAAATCACTATAAAATAAGGGTTTTTGGGCCTCACTCAGACTTAATGAATCAGAAAAATTTGGGAGATGGCCTGGCAATCTATGTCTTTTTATCTTATTTCATTTTATTTTATTATTTTTTTCTTCTACTTTATATTTTATTTTAGTTTATTTCATAATTTAGTTTAGTTGTTTAGTTTGTTTAAAGCACAGTGACAGAGAGAGAGAGAGAGAGAGAGAGAGGCAAAGACAGAGAAAGAGGTCTTCTAACTGCTGGTTCATTCCCTGGATGACTGCAACACAGGGCTGGGCCAAGCCAAAGCCAACAGTCAAGAACTCCATCCGGGTCTCCCATGTAGGTGCAGGGACCAAGTACTTGGGCCACCTTCCACTGCTCTCCCAGGCCCATTAGCAGGGAGCTGGATCGGAAGTGGAGCAGCTGGGACTCGAACCAGCAAGCTGTGTGACAGGTGGCAGTGTAACCCGCTGTGCCGCCATGCTGGGCCCTGTCTCTCTTTAAAGCTGCCTGTCTCTGATAGGCAGCCGCGCTTGGGGTGTGCTGCCCTCAGAATCGGTTTTTCCACCAGGCTGATGGGGAAGGGAGTTCGTTCAGACGAGCGCAGAGCCGGACTGAACAGAAATGAGAAACTGAAAAAGCTTAGCAAACACAGGGAAGCCCTGTGGTTCCTACTACCATCTCTACATTTGTGATTTTCCTTAAAAAAACATATGATTGGGGCTGGCGCTGTGGCGTAGCGGGTAAAGCTGCCGTCTGCAGTGCAGGCATCTCATATGGGCATCGGTTCTAGTCCCGGCTGCTCCACTTCCGATCCAGCTCTCTGCTATGGCCTGGAGAAGCAGCAGAAGATGGCCCAAGTGCTTGGATCCCTGCGCCCATGTGGGAGAACCGGAAGACGCTTCTGGCTCCTGGCTTTGGATCAGCCCAGCTCCAGTCTTTGTGGCCATCTGGGGAGTGAACCAGCAGTTGGAAGACCTCTCTCTCTCTCTCTCTCTCTCTCTCTCTCTGCCTCTCGTTATCTCTCTGCGTAACTCTTTCAAATAAATAAATCTAAAAAAAAAAAAGAGAGAGAGAGACATATGAATGAGCAGGGCAGATGTGTGATACAGCAGTGGAAATGCCACTCGGGACACCTGCATTCCATGTCAGAGGGCCTGGGTTCGAGTCCTGGCTCTGCACCTGCCCCTTGGGAGACAGCAGGTGATGGCTCCAGTAGGTGGTTCCCTGCCACACTGGTGGGAGACCTGGGTTGAGTTCCAGTGCCTGGGCATTTGGGGAGTGACCCTGTGGTTGGGAGCTCACTCTCTCTGTCTCAAATAAGTAAACTTTTTTGGAAAACACGTGCTACCCAATTGTGCCCTTAGTGGCTGTACCCACCTGGCTCAGGAGTCTGTCCCAACTTGTCTCACCTCTGGCCAACAGGAAGTGATTCCCTTCGCTAACCAGACTTGCATTTTTTTTTTACTGTGTCCTGGGCAAGCTGCCTCTGAGCTGTCCTGGGCCGCAGTGCCTGTGCTGGTCTGTGGCTCCCTGTGGCTCCTTTTCTCCCAGTTAGGAAGTGCTAGGATTCCTTCTGACTTTCCCAGGAGTAGAGACATGACTTTGGTCATTAAGGCCATTTGGGCTGGGAGCGCTAGAAGTCGACTCGGAATGACACACACCAAGAGGATGAGGGATGTACGAGTCAGACAAGGCCACCCAACACGCGCACGCGACACTAGGTCTCCTTTTAGGTACATTCTCTGGACATCCTGTGACTACTTGTTCCACCTTTTTCAGTATGTCTGGGTGGAGAGATGGTGAGGAGTGCTGATTTTCTGCTGTGTTGTTCAGAGCTACTCGGCTTTTGACCACTTCTGTTTCCCCACTGGGGAAAACAGAAGCACTTAACAGACTGCCCTTCCCCTACACACCTTAGTAACAGTTTGGTGAGACAGTAGTAAACCCTTTGATGGAGTCTCCCCCTACTGGCTAATCCAAGTATTGCTTCCAAATATGTGTAATACTCGACCTTAGAGGTCATGCCATCCCAGTTCTCTTCATTTTATTACCTTCCCAGGGCATTGCCACACTCCTTATAGACATATGTGCTCTGGTGAAGGTAATTTAGTGTGAACAAATGTAGACAACCCAGAAATGCAGGGTCCTTGGGTTTGCGGGTTTTCCCTTTTTGTCTCGGAGATCCTACTTGTTTCTGCTTCCTTCTCTGTTCTTTCTGAAAAGTTTCTTTTTCTTTTTCTTTTTTTTTTTTTATCTCTTGGCCCACGTGACAGCAAATGGCCACCACTGCTCCAAGATTCGGGTTTCCATGTCTTGTTCCAGGTTCCTAGGAGAAAGACAACTATTGAACTAGCTCAAGTTCAGGCCCCTCCCAGACATTCTGGGGAGTGGAGAGACAGGTTCTCCGACAGGACAAATACACGTTCCAGGAGCCTCACCCTAGGAACTCAGGGCAGATGCCAAAAGTGGGTCCACTGACGTGGCTCTATCCTCCAGGGCAAATTTCTTTACCAAAAGCAAAGGATAATCAGGTTACATTCTGTTACAAAGGGCAAGCACATCTGATTGAGACTCTTCCCAAATGGGAATGGTGGTTTGTGACGGCTAGTCTTGGGGTGGTTTCGATGTAAATGGGAGAGGAAGAGAGGGAGAGGGAGAGAGAGAGAGAGAGAGAGAGCGAGAGAGAGCGAGCTCCCATCCACTGTTTCAGTCTCCAATTGCCCACAACAGCCAAGCCTGGGTTGGGCTGACGATGGGCGATGGGAACTCCATCCAGGTCTCCCATGTGGGTGGCAGGAATGCAACTACTTGAGCTGTCACTGCTGCCTGCACTCCAAGCCGTGAGGACCATTGTCACTACCAAGGTCATTCCAGATGGTAGGGTAGAGGCCGGGGAATGTCTCAGTCCCTGATGGAAGAGTCCAAGGCGAAAAGCTCGCGCCCCGCAAGAAGCCACAGTTCGGTCTTGCTTTTCGTTTCAGGCCCACCCTGAGGAGGAACTGCACGGCAGGGGCCTGTGATGTGTGTTGGCGCACAGGCCCCTGGAGGCCATGCACAGCAGCCTGCGGCCGGGGCTTCCAGTCTCGGAAGGTCGACTGCGTCCACACGCGGAGCTGCAAACCTGTGGCCGAGAGGCACTGCGTGCAAAAGAAGAAACCAGCTTCCTGGAGGCACTGCCTGGGGCCTTCCTGCGACAGTGCGTACCCCCGAGGGCTTGCCCAGGTGGACCCTTCAGGGTGTCTGCCGCATCCGAGTTGCCTGTGTGGCAGCCTGGGAGTCAGCGCCTGTGTGTGGGTGCAGCTCCGTGTTCTCCATGGAACACACGCTGAGTAGCGTGCACAGGGCTTGCTTTCCAACAAGCATGGGCGGCCTCTCCACACACTTCCCCTCTGCCTGGCAGCCTGCTTTGCTGTGACAGCCGTCCCACGGGTTGGACTCGCCGAGGGATGCACGTGGCCAGAAATTGGATATAAAATTCAGTTGTATTACTGTTTTTCTGGAGAGCACGTCCAGAGCTTTCAGAAGTTTTCCAAGGGGGGCTGTGACCCTACAAAATATAAGTACTGCTCCGTGGAGCACTAACCTGAGTGGCAGGAGGGCAGGGGGTGGGGGTTGGGAAGATGGGGGCCATGAAGTCCCCAGGGAGCAGGGTCAGGTGCCAAGGTCGAACTGAGACACGAGCACCATGCACTTCCGATTCTGGGGCAAAGCAAGGGCCCTACCTGAGTCTAGTTTGTCCTCACTGTGTGTCCCCCATGAGTGCCTTTACCAGATGGTATTGTTTGTTTTTTATTATTTTTTTTTCTCGCTAGGTCTCTAATGAGTCACGTGCTATGGATTTTTTTTTTTTTTTAGGAGCCTGCATAGACACAACCCACTACTGCATGTTTGTAAAGCAACTTAACTTGTGTTCTTTAGACCTTTACAAACGAAGGTGCTGCCAGTCTTGTCAAGAGGGGTAACCCTCTGGAGGGGCCGTGATGCTGCTGTGAAGATAAAAAGAAAACTCTAATTGCGCTCCCCCCACCCCATGTCGCCAGTGCAGAAATGTAGATTTCCTTCCTGAACCATTCTAGATTCCACGCTCAAACAGAGATCGATGTCAAAACACCACTGTTCAAATTGTGTAAAGTGAACCTGTTGCACGGTCGGTTTTTAATTCTGATTCCTTTGGGTGATGTATCCCAGGGTTAACAAAAATACCATAGCCAGCATGCCATTACCCTTGGGACTTCCTCGTGGCCGTCTAATCAGGAAACCACCAAGGTCATGAGCACGCTGTCGTCCCCTGCTTCCTCTTTCCTGTGATTCGTCGCTAGCAGGGAGTAGCATGCCCGGAAGCGTTTGGAAGCCCAGCGACGGGTGCCTTCCTCGTCTCTCAAGCTGCAGGGTTCCAACAGGTGGCCGAGGTAGTTACACTTTAGAAGCTCTGGTCAGTAGTTGTGAAGGTGTTGGCACTGATGGCATTTTCGTAGATCCCCCAGTGTTAGCCTGTGGACAAGAGACAACCTCTCTGGACGGGCTCTTCCCCCTGACTGCTTCGAGGATCCGTGGGCGGAAGCCACCTTGACCTTGCCCTTGGAGCTCTCATGGAAGAAGAAGACATGGTATCGCTGCCAGTTTCACAAGGACAGAAACTTCACACCTACGGAAATCGAGCTGGGACCCAACAAGGCATCCTGGAAATGAACGAAGAGGGAAAGTTGACCTTTTCTACTGATTTGGAAGTATAACCAAAGCTTTCTTTTAAGAGCTGTGAATGAAACTTTGTCTAAGCACTATTCTCTTTGCACACAGAAAGCCAAAGCCTTAGTAGACCTAATTTATGCATAAAATAATATTCCTGGAAAAGTTGATTTTGGAAAATGAGTAAGAAAGTAATCTAAAGTAAGAAACGCGATAGTTTGAAGGAATTGTTTACGGTGGACAATCAACGGTCATGTGAGCTGATTTTTCAGTAAATTCCAAGTGAATTAGGGCTAGGCTGGAGGTGACGCTTAGGACTAGGGTGTAGAGTTAGGATTTGGGGAAAATGGTTTAAGATGAGTTTTAATTTTAGGATTAGAGTTAGGTGAGAAAGAAAGTTCAGTTAGTGTTAAGGCGAGAGTTGGCTTCAGGGGTTAGGTAGGGCCAGGGCAGGTCAGCGTTGGGTTGGGTTTAGACGGAGGCCATGGCTGATTTCTTGACTGTGTGGCGGGGTGCAGGGTTAGGTTTGGAGTAAACGCTGCCGCTGCAGTGGCTTCAGGCCAGCATTAAATCCTAAGTCCTAATGCCGATGTGGTCGTGGGATCCCTCCCTGGTGTCCTGCCAGTTATAGTGCGATCAGACTTTATTCAGTGTCCCAGCCGCCTGTGCACCTGCTGCCCTGAGTCTGTCGGCGACACGGTGACCTGAAGCCGGGTGTGCTGGCCCTGGTCCCTGGTTAATAATGAGTGAACGGTCCACGGCGGCTTTGGATTTGTCTGTGGATGACCTTGCTGAGTCTCTCTGCCCTGCCCTGAGCACCAGGTCTCTTTTGTTCTCACTTCAGCCTCACTGACACTGGCATGAGCACTACTGTACGGAGGGTTTGGTGGTTGGGAGCAGACGGGGGAAATTGAAGAGGCCACACCAGCCCGTGAGTTGTTACTCATCAATCACATTTGATTGTTGAAGGTTATTAAATTAAAAGAAAGATCATTGTAAAATACTCTTTGTATATATTTATGATAGGACTTAAAGGTGCAATATTTTATTTTGTACAGTGTGTAATAAAGACATGGGACATATATTTTTCTTATTAACAAAAGTTCTTATTAAATTGCTTCACCTTTGTATTTAAAGTGAAAATTACTATTTTCCATTTGCTATTGTGCTTTTGTTATCATTCAAATGACATTCCTGTGTACTGTATTTTACTACTGTGTTTTTAACATGAAAGCTGATGTTTCTCTTTCATGATTCTTAACTAATTCAGAAATAAATTTACTCTGATTCTTCAGTGCATCCTAATGAGTGTGGGTGACTCATTTGTGCTACGTTGTTGGCAGCCATGGGTGTTGTCACTTTGGCTGTCCCCTGGTTAGTCCTGATGGGTTTGTTGCCCTGGACTGTCCTTTAGAAAGTGTGAGTGTCAGGCCGGCGCCGCGGCTCACTAGGCTAATCCTCCACCTTGCGGCGCCGGCACACCGGGTTCTAGTTCTGGTCGGGGCACCAATCCTGTCCCGGTTGCCCCTCTTCCAGGCCAGCTCTCTGCTGTGGCCAGGGAGTGCAGTGGAGGATGGCCCAAGTGCTTGGGTCCTGCACCCCATGGGAGACCAGGATAAGCACCTGGCTCCTGCCATCAGAACAGCGCGGTGCGCCGGCCGCAGCGCGCCTACCGCAGCACGCCTACCGCGGCGGCCATTGGAGGGTGAACCAATGGCAAAAGGAAGACCTTTCTCTCTCTATCTCCCTCTACTGTCCACTCTGCCTGTCAAAAAAAAAAAAAAAAGAAAGAAAAGAAAAAGAAAGTGTGAGTGTCAAGATTTGGAGCAGAGGGGCCAGCGCTGTGGCGCAGCGGGTTAAGCCAAGGCCTGCAGTGCTGTCATCCCATATGGGCGCCTGTTCAAGTCCTGGCTGCTCCACTTCCAATCTTACTTGCACCTGGGATGCACCTGGGAAAGCAGCGAAAGATGGCTCGAATCCTTGGGCCCCTGCTCCCACTTAAGAGACCCGGTGGGAAGTTCCAGGCTCTTGGCTTTGGCTTGGTCCAGCCCCAGTCATTGCAGCCATTTGAAGAGTGAACCAGCAGATGGAAGAGCTCTCTTTCTCTATCGCTCCCTCTGTAACTGCCTTCCAAATAAATAAATAAATCTTTAAATAAAAATCAGAGCAGATCACAGAGATTCAGCCTCATTCCTTCATCTCTTTTGTTGACATCTTGCAAATCTTATTTTTTTTCTTTTTTTTTAACTTTTATTTAATGAATATAAATTTCCAATGTACAGCTTATGAATTACAATGGCTTCCCCCTCCCATAACTTCCCTGAAAATCTTATTTAAAAGCATGTCAAGAGCAGAGGAGTTGGAAAGGAGTCCCAAACAGATAACCTAACACAGACCTAGAAGTTGGCGGCAAGAAGTACTAACACATTTTTGATTATTTTTTTAAAGATTTATTTTTAGAGCAGTTATATATTCACCAAAAATATGAATAGAAAGTACAAAGATTTTTCCTTATAGCCGCTGTCCCCACACACACATAACCTCCTCCATCATCAACGTCACCAGAGTGGTGCAATTGTTAGAACTCACAAACCTGTGCCAACACGTGGTGGTAACTCAACAGCCAGAGTGTACTTTACGGCTCATTCTTGGCGCCGTCCATTTTATGGGTTTGGACAAATGTACAATCGTATCGACCCACCACTGTAGCGTCACACACAGTGGTTTCACTGCATTAGAAATCCTCTTTATGGGGCCAGTGTCGTGGAGCACCAGGTTAAGCCACAGCATCTGTACTGGAGTGCCAGTTCACATCTCAGCTGCCCATTTCTGATCCAGCTTCCTGCTACTGCACCTGAGAATACAATGGATGACAGCTCAGGCACTTGGGGTCCTGCCGCCTACATGGGTGACTTAGATGGAATTCCATACTCTTGCCTTCAGCATGGCTCTGCTCTGGATATTGAAGCCATCTGGGGAGTGGACCAGTGATTGAAAGCAAATCTGTGTGTGTGTCTGCCTTCTAAATAAATAATTTTTTAAAAATCTTCCTGCTTTGACTTCTGATCCCTCCCCTGCCCACAAACCTCTAGAACCCCTGGATTTTTCATTGTCTCCATAGTTTTGCCTTTTGCAAAATGCCATACAATTGGAAACAGACAGTATATAGGCTTTTCAGATGGGCTTCTTTCTAATACACATTTTTTTAAAGATTTATTTATTTGAAAGAGAGAGAGAGAAAAAAAAATCTTCCATCTGCTAGTTCACGCCCCAAATGTCAGCAATGGCCAAAGCTGGGCTGATCCAAAGCCAGGATCCTGGAGCCTCAGGTCCTCTTCCACTGCTTTTCTGGACACATTAGCAAGGAGCTGGATTAGAAGTGGAGCAACAGGGATCCAAACTGATGCCCACAGCATCAATCCCTCTTACTAATACTCATTTAACTTTCCTTTCTACCTCTTCATGGTTTGGTAGCTCATTGCTTTTTAACACTGAATAATCTCCCATTGTCTGGATGTACAATAGTTTGTTTATCCATTTGTCTATTCAAAATCATCTTGATTGCTTCCAGTTTTTGGTAATTATGCATCAGATTTTTGCATAGAAAGAAGTTTTCAGTTTCTTTGGATAAATATCAAGGAATGCAATCGCTGCATTGTATGATTTATCATTATTGCTTTAATTTGCATTTCCCAATGAAATATCATGTGGTGAATCTTTTCATATGCTTACTTGTCATCTGGTATCTCTTGTTTTGTATCTGTTAAGGTCTTTGGCCCATTTTTTAATTAGATTGATTCTTTTCTCATTGTTGAGCTTTAAGAGTTTTTTTATATATTTTGGCTAACAGCCCTTTGTCAGGTATGTCTTTTGCAAATATTTTCTCCCAGTGTGTGGCTTGTGGCTTGTCTTCTTATTGACTGTGTCTTTCACAGAGCAGAACTCCCTTATTTTATCGCAGTCCAGCTTATCAGTTCTTTCTTTCATGGGAAATGCCTTTAGGGCTGTGTCTAAAAAATCATTGCCACATCCAAAGTCACCTAGATTTTCTCCTCAATGTCCTTAGTGGCTATTCTTGCTCTTTTGGGTTCCCACATAAACTGCAAAACCATTTTGTCAGTATCCACAAAGTAATTTGCTGAGATGTTGACTGGCATTTCACTGAATCTGCAAATCAAGTTGGGAAAAACATAGGCCATATCTCAATTTATTTAATTCTTTGAATTCTTTCGTCAGAGTTTTGTAGTTTGCTTCATATGAATATTGTACATATTTTGTTAGATTTATACCTTAGTGTTTCAGGTTTTTTGGGGGGTGCTAATGTAAATGGTATTGTGTTTTTAATTTCTAATTCCCCCTTTTTTTAAAATTTGTTTATTTGAAAGTAAGAGTTACACAGAGAGAGGAGAGGCAGAGAGAGAGAGAGGTCTTCCATCTGATGGTTCACTCCCCAATTGGCCGCAAGGGCTGGAGCTGCACTGATCCGAAGCCAGGAGCCAGGGAGATTCCTCCAGGTCCCCCACGTGGGTGCAGGGGCCCAAAGACTTGGGCCATCTTCTACTGCTTTCCCAGGCCATAGTGGAGAGCTGGATTGGAAGTGGAGCAGCCAGGTCTCAAACCTGGCACCCCTATGGGATGCCAGCGCTTCAGGCCAGGGCATTAACCTGCTGCACCACAGCGCCGGCCCCTATAATTCCCCTTGTTGATTGCTGGGATCTAGGAAAGTGGTTGACTTTTCTAAATTAACCTAGCATGCAACCTTGCTATAATCACTTTAATTTCAGCAAGATTTTTTGTTATTGTTGTTATTGGTTCTTTTGGATTTTCTCCACAGATGTCATGCCATGGGCGAGCAAATGTAATTTACATCTTCCTCCTGAATCCGCATGTCTTTCTCTTCCTTTTCTTGTCTTATTGTACTAGCTAGCACATCCGGTATAATGCTGCAGACGAGTGACAACAGGGGACCCACTGACTAGCTCCTACTTTTTATGCGGTTTCCAACTATTAAGCATGAGAATGGTAGGTGGTTTTGTAGGCATTCCGCATCAGATGGAGGAAGTTTTCCTCTATTCCTGATAGATTTAACATGCATGGCTGTTGGATTTTGTTGAATGTTTTTTCTGCATCTATTGGTATGAACATGTGATTTTCTTTGTTGGCCTATTGATGTGCTGAGCTATGCTAATTTCTTTTCCAAATGTGGAACCAGACTTGCACAGCTGTGAGGGTCCCACTTAGTTGTGGCGGATAATTCAGGATGGTTTGAGCATGTACACTCATAAGACAGTCTAGAATTGCTAGTGTACCTCTGTGAGATTTTTTTTAAAAAAAACAACAAACACTTCCCTTTGTGTGCATGTGTTTCTTTGTCGCTGGCTTTATAGTGTCTATTCTTAACCTGTTTTCCAGTTCCTTAGGTCATGTCCTTTCTCCCTATTTTGGTAGAAGTAGTTATAAGATTAGCTTTTAGGACAGTTAGATCCACAGCCTGCATCCTTGTTGGGTTCTCCCCACATCCTGGGTGAAGGGTTTTTTTAAAGAATTACAGAGTAAAATTCGCCCTAATACTTTTGACAATCGAGTTGTACATCTACCACTTGTTCCTGCCATGATACTTACATCCCCCAAACCTCCTCCTACCCTCTGACAACCGTTAATCTATTTTCTGCCCCTGTAGTTCTGCCGTTTCCAAAATTTCATATAAATGGATCCATGCAACACATAGTCTTTGGAGTCTTTCTTCTCTCACTCACTAAAACATTGTTTCATGCATGCTACTGGGTGAATCAATGGTTTGGTTATTGGATTGGCTTTCTCTGGATAGAAGCTTATATCTTTACCAGTTGAAAGATATCTGGGTTGTTTCCAGTTTGGGGTTATTATGAATAAAGGCTTATGGAGACTCACATATATTTTCTTTAATTAACATACATTTTCCCTCAATAAACACCTAACAGTGGGTTTGCTAGGTCGTATGGGATGTGTGTGTTTACCTTATTAGAAGCCATTATTTTCCAAAGTTTTGTGTTCTCACCACAATGTCTGAGTGTTCCAGTTGATCTACATCCTTGCCAATAGTTGCGATTGTCAGGACTTTTTTTGTTTTGCTTTCTTAAGCCATTCTAATAGCTGTGTATGTAATTTTCTCATTGTGGTTTATTATTTAATTATATGAGAGGCAGCAGGAGTGCCTCTATCTGCTAGTTTACTCCCCCAGGGATCAAGACTAGGCCAAGCCAAGGTTAGGAGCTGAGAGCTCCATGCAGGTCTCCCACATGGGGGACTGGGATCCAGGTACATGGGCCAGCACTTGCTGTCTCCTGGGGTCTGCTTTGGCAGGAACCTGGAATTGGGAGCTGGAGCTGGAACTCAAACCCAGGTTATCCCTTATGGGACATGGACATCTTGGCCATCAGGTCAAATGTCTTCCCCTCATTGAACTTCCCATGGGTAATGATGCAGAGCATCTAATGAATTGTCATCATTTATGGACTATGTCCTCCAAAAGATGAACTTGTAACTCCCAATACCTGTGAGTACGACCTTACTGGGAAAGAATCTTTACGGATGATCAAGTTAACATAAGGTCACCAGGGTGGGCACTCTTCCAATATGACTAGTGTCCTAATTATAAAGGGGAAATTTGAAAACCAATACCTACGCTCAGAGAGACTGTGATGAGAGCAGAGCTTTACAAGCCAAGAACTCAAAGATTTCTTGAAAACACCAGCAACTAGGAGAGAAGCATTGAACAGGTTTTCCCTGGCAGCCCTTAGAAGGAACTAACCTGCCCAACACCTTTAACTTGGGACTTTTGGTTCTAGAACCGAGACAATACATTTCTATTGTTTAAGCCACCCAGTTTGTGGAACATTTTTACAGTAATCTTAGCAAACTAATGTACCATCTGCATGCCTGTAGTATCTGTTCACAAGTTTTACTCACGTTTTTGTGATTTGTTTTGTTTTAGCCACATTTCCTCATTAGCCATTATAGTTCCACAATGGCTGCAAATACAGATCTTGGCGGGTGGGGCTGTTGGAAGGGGTAATCAAATACCCCTGGCCACCCTAGGGATCAGCAGTCCAACTGTGTGCTGTCCATGAGTAGGCTGGGGAGGGGTGACGTTGATGACAGTCCTGTCAGTGACATAGGGCAAAAAAAAAATATCTACATTTCCATGTAAAAGACCACTGAGTGGACAGAGAGGAAGAAGCCAAAGGCTTAACCAAATGGAAGTTTCTTGATGTTTTGTTGGACACTGTGACTCTCTCACGAGCATGCTATCAGCTCACTTTTTAAACAGCCTATGTCAAGTTTGCTCACGGGGCGGCAAGGTTCTCTCTCCCCTTCCCTGCTGCAAATTAAGAAGCCTCTCCCTTTCCTGAGCTTGGTCAGGAAGCTGCTCCTGCCACACACAGTTCTCTGAGAGGACGTCTGGTTGGAGTTTGTATAAAAGGAAGCCTGTACATGTGATGTATTAAGAAGATAGGATGTGAGTGTGTCAGGATGGCCGAGCGGTCTAAGGCGCCAGACTCAAGATAGGATGTGGGGTTCCTAACACCTAACTGGTAAATACTCCCCTCCTTTCTTTCTGCTGTGAAAGATTTTTTTTTTTTAAGATATTTTTCAGAGCAATTTTCAGTTCACAGCACGATTGAGTACAAAGGGTTCCTGTATCTCCCGCCCCAGCACATCCACAGCCTCCTTCCTACATTGGCACATCACCACCCAGCTCCCTAATTTACCTTAGGGCTTACTCCTTGTGTTGTCCTTGCAAGTTTTGTTTTAAGATTGATTGACTGATTTGAAAGACAGTGTTATACAGAAAGAGGGAGAGACAGACAGAGATCTTCTATCCTCTGAATGGCCGCAACAGCAGGGTCTGAGCCAGGCTGAAGTCAGGAGCCAGGAGCTTCTTCGGGGTCTCCTATGTGGGTGGCAGTGGCCCAGGAACTTGGGCCGTCATCCGTTGCTTTCCCAGGTGCACTAGCAGGGAGCAGAAGCAGAGCAGCTAGGACACAAACCGACACCCATATGGGATGCTGGCACTGCAGGCTGAAGCTTAACCCACTGTGCCACACTGCCGGTCCAGGTTTTATAAACCAAATCCTCTCCTCCCAATTTCTGTGTCTGTGGGCTTACTTTCCACAAAAAGGGTTTGCAGGGAGAGGGGGTGGAAATGGGAACTTCCTATTGACTTTTCTTTATGAATTTCTTCCTTTTCCTCAGGTTCTTCCAAGTTTGGCTTAGTGGAAATTCCTTCTGGTTCCGGCGGGTTGATCAATGATGTTCCTAGCTTTCAGCACCGTTAAATGTTGTGTGAATGTGCGCGTGTTCCCACATAACATCTCCAGGAGGCCTAAGAAGAGGGTGAATCGGGGCTGCCTAGCTTTCCACTGCCATGCCTTGGACTCTGTTCGACTGCTGCATGGAGATACAGACCCTGGGTTTATGCTATTCCCACCTCCCCATTTTTCTTGACCAGGCAAATCCCTACTTACCTTTCAAACAAAACTCTTTTTTTTTTTTTTTTTTTTTTGACAGGCAGAGTGGACAGTGAGAGAGAGACAGAGAGAAAGGTCTTCCTTTTGCCGTTGGTTCACCCTCCAATGGCCGCCACGGTAGGCGCGCTGCGGCCGGCGCACTGCGCTGTTCCGATGGCAGGAGCCAGGTGCTTCTCCTGGTCTCCCATGGGGTGCAGGGCCCAAGCACTTGGGCCATCCTCCACTGCCTTCCCGGGCCACAGCAGAGAGCTGGCCTGGAAGAGGAGCAACCGGGACAGAATCTGGCGCCCCGACCAGGACTAGAACCCGGTTTGCTGGCGCTGCAAGGCGGAGGATTAGCCTACTGAGCCGTCAAACAAAACTTTTAAGAAAGCCTTTCCTGAACTCCTAGGCTAAATGTCTTCCATTTCCATTTCCGTGCCTATTGTATTGAGGGCTAGACGACAGGAAAACGCCATTATTTTAAAATTCTCAGTGGGTGTCAAGTGGCCTCAGGAAAATTCCAGAAGATATCTATTTTGGGTGTCCTTTTTCCAGGGAGGAGAACACCTACCAACACACAGAGATCTGAATATCCAGCACTGGAATACAGGCCAGGATGAGACAGTGCTGTGATAGCCCCTGATTTTTAATTTAGATTTTATAGTAATGTTTTCCAAGGAAAAAGCAAGAATATCTAAGTATAGGTTAAGAGAAGATTTTATTAAAAAGCTGTCTTTTCCAAGGAAAATAGGGCACAGAAATGATTTCATGAAAATTCATTCCTTTTATTGATGTTTTATGAATGTTGCATAAAAATATAAAATTTTACATGCCACATTTTCCATTAATAAATGCAAATATAAGTAAGAACAAATTACTTTCAAATAATTAGAAATATTTTAACCAAATATTATTTTTATTCCCGTAAGGTAGATATTTGGAAACAATTCTGAAACCATAACACATTAGTCTTCTGCACTTTATGCTAAAATAATATTTTCCCAGTATGTAATCACTGACTATCAGCACTGGCACAGCGATGTCGTTTCTGTTGCACTTCCTGGTGTCGCTCCTTCACTCCCTTCTGAGCGCTCATCTCTACACTGGAAGACGTGAGCCAGGTGCTTAGGCCCCTGCTGGGCCTATTCTGCTTCAGAACAGTGAACCTGTGCATGGCACTTGGGTGTGTAACTATCTAAGATCATCTGGAGGAGTTCGTAAGAGCCGCCAGCCTTCTGAAAACTGCTCCAGCAAATACTTTTTCCATTCGGCAAATACTGTGGTTCAATCCACGGCGTGTACCCCAATCCAGGTGCTCCATTCTCTGCAGCAACTTCTCAGGTGCTTGCGAAGCTGTAGAGAGCAAGACTCCTCGCAGAAGCACACGCTACGGCTGACTCAGTACCTTGGCTATTGTGAACAAACACCAAGTGCTGGGATCTCTTTCCTCTGCTGACTTTATTTCCATTCGATATAATCCCCAAAAGTGGAATAGATGGGTAATATGGTGAAGATCTATTTTTAGATTTTTGAGGAATATCCGCACTGTTTTCCATCACAGCAGGACTACTTTGTATTCCAATGAATGGCGTATTAGCATTCAATATGTACGCATAAATATGTAAAACATTTACATATTAAGCAAATATGGAAAATATTAAAATTGTTAAATCTAAAACAAAGAAATATCCACTACAAATCAGAAACTCAAAGCAAACAATCCTTGTTGCGGGCAGATGGTGACTATCAAGAAGGTAGGTAATCATCTCGATTTGTAGAGGAGGAGGAGAAAACAGGTACAAAGAATCCCTTACATTTGTACTTTTACTTGAAATTTACTTAAAATGCATCATATGATCTGATGCTCAGAACAGAATTTGTGTAAGGTAGGCAGAAGAGCTATTCTTGTACAAATGAAGACACAGGGGCTTGCAGACATCTGTCACTCGCCTAAGGTGGCACAAATGGAAGCAGATAGCATTAGAACTTGAACTCGGGTGTTGGGATTCCCATGCGCGGTCTTTCCTTAGTAACTGCACACAGTGAGACGCAGCGCAGCAGTCTCAAACATCACCAACCCAGAGTTCACTGGGGCGCGCCATGCAGATCAGATGCCTTCAAGTGTGAGGAAAATGAATCCTATCGCCTCAAAAGGGGAACCCCTCTATCATTCTCAGTCCTAACATGCTTGATAAAAGGCACCTGGGATATGACTAACCACATAATTGCCGTAGTTGTAAACAGAAGTAGAAATGATAACAGATGTGTTGATTTCTATGGTACATTATGTAAACTTCAGAAATATATATTTAAGTAAAAGCTTAGCTAAATTATCGATACAAAATGAATCTTAAGATTTTGATCTCCTATAATACATCTTACAATTTTCTTGTCTAAAAATCTAAAAGACGATTTGTCACATCTCTCTCATAATTTTTTTTCACTATAAAGAAATCAGGTTCCCTTGGAAAACCAACACCTTGCTGGGTGGCTTCCTTTTCCACAGTTTGCTGATTAGAAGGCCTTCAGTGCAGGTACCATCTTGCGGAAGAATCTGTGACCTTGGGGATTTGCGGTTTCAAACACGTAACCCGGAGGAGAGGGGTAGCTAGCTGGGCAGACTTCCTGCTTCTTTGGGGTGTACTCTGTGGAGTACGTGGTGACGTCATCAAACGGAGCGGCGCTCTGGAGAGCCACAGTGAAAGGTCTGCAGCTCGCTGTGGGAATCAGCTCATGCGGCACATAGTGCGCTCTGAACGTGCTCAAGCCGTCGAATTTTCCAGATGGGCCTGGGATCTGCGGCTGCGGCTGAATGAGGCCTTGACGGCAGCTCTCCCACGCTGGGAAATCTTCCTTCGTGGTGCTTCTCCCTTGGAAAGGAGCACGGCTGCTTCTCCTAGGAGCAGCTGGCCTGATGGGAGCCGCACGGCGGGCTGGGTGCGGAACGTAGTCGAGGTGGCTCGTGCTGCTGAACTGCATGCTTCCGGGGGGCGGCACGTACTCTGCTACCTTCTTCGCTCCAGGCGGTGGGACTTCCCAGGCCTGAAAACTTTCCCGGGATTCTGTGCTTCCGGCAAAGGGAGCGTGTGGGGTCACTCTGGTGCATGGGGGCTTGCAGATTTTTGCCATGTCACCAGCAAGACCCTGAAAATCACACCGATGAGTTGTGAGGTCCTCAAAGGGCCGGTCAGTTGGTTTGTAAACTTCTCTCGGCCTCGCGAGCTTGAATTCTAGCTCATGTGGTACATAGTCAAGGCGGTGACTGGTATCGCCGTTAAAGGGGACGGTGGACCGTCTGGGCACAGGGGACGGTTTACAGCTTTGCCTTGGCTTTATCTCCTGGGGAACGTAGTCATCCTGAAATGTGGTGGCATTTCCGAATTTCACGGTAGGGGGATGATAAGCTTGTTCTGGTTTATAAAGCTCACTTTTCTGAATGTCCCAAGCTCTATAATCATCTTGAAAATGAAACACACAAACACGTTTAAATGATAAAACCACACCTTCTAAGAATCACGGCTTCTCGCATTGTGAAACATCCTTGCATTGTTTTAGTGAAGTTCCTGTGATTCTCCTCAGCTCTGTTCTTTCTATTTCACTTCCTGCACTTCACTCCCCTCCTCTACTCATCTCCCATTTTAACACTCACAACTCCCATCTTCAGACTCATCTGAGTATGTATCAGGGGAATGGCACAGCTGGACCTGGCTGTGGATAATTCTTGAAAGCCAAAAAAAAAAAAAATTGTGTTTGTTGTTGGCGAGAGCAGAGTTTAGGAGATTATAATTGTATTCCAAGGAACTGGTCGAGAGTTTTGCCACAACTCACAAAGTTGCTAGGATGAGCCATCAATCAGGTCTTAAAATATAATCAAGTGCCCAGATCTGAGGGCAAAACTGGTGTGGGTATTACCTGTGCTTTGAGGGGCTCCCCAAAGGAGAGAACATTCCACTTCATTATACTCTCAGAAGGCTACAGGACTCCTATCAAGGATGGAGGGGAACTTGCATAGTCACGGAAAGATCATTGGCTTCAATATGAAAGCTGTATGGGATTTCTAAGTGAAATACAAATGATCTTCAAAAAATTTACGGAAAATGCATTTTATGAAAAAACCATGCAGGGACCTCAAATTTTTTGCACCAAAATAAACATCTTTTAATTCCCTTGCCTTTCAGCCTGCTTCCTTGCAGCTTTTCCTAGACCATGCATATTTCAAATGAGGATTATTTAGGCCTCCCATTGCTAGATGAGAAAAGTAGTAATTTGGGAAACACTACAGAATTGGCTTCACTCAGAAATATATATTTCTAAATATGAAAATTGATTTACAAAAGACAGAAGTTTGCCACACAAGACAATATGTGAAAATCTGGACTGTAGTCCACGCAGTGTTCAATGGCAAGGCCAAACCTCAAATGCTTATTACGTGGATACCTCTTTCAACGGGAAAATTCCTCACCTATAGACGTTTCTGACAAAATGGGCACATTTTGGCCTAAAAGATCAAGTCACCGATGTTTGGATAAGAGCAGGAACCTGTCCCAAGAGCAGACAATCTTTAAGCTGGCAGAGACGTAGGAAACAAACTGGCAATGAAAGAGGAGTTAGACCAAGCATTCGTGTTCTTGTGCACCTGAAGTTGACAATAAGCAGTCCGACAGGGGGAAGCGAACAATCTGAAAGAATGAATGAAGAAGAGTTGGAGAACCACAGCAAGCTGAAATCATTTTCAAAACAGACAAGGAGAAGAAGTGGAAAGGATACACAAGCAGAGGAAGCTGCGAAGAGGCAGAGTGGCAACTGGGGCAGATTGTCAGACGACAGGAGATGCTATGAGTGAGACCCGGTAGCCAGCTCAATGCAGAGACAGGACGCGCAGCTCTGCCCTTAGGAGTCCTCTGTGCCCAATAGCTTTCCATTTCCAGCTCATGAGACTTTACCAGAGTCTCTTTTTCTTAAGGTATCGTGAAGCAATCCCTGCTCTTGTTAAGGCAGGCCTATAGTTCCACACAATCACATAGGGACAGCCATGGCTGCCAGAGACTCAAAGAAAAAAGATGTGATTTTATGGGCGGAAACAGACCAGAATATTTCTCCCTCACCAAACCAACTTTGGCTTTCAAAATGGAAACAAGAATTTGGAGACTGAGAGCCAAGGTTCGCCAGCACATATTAGGACGAGTATCACTTCTAGATAATGGTAGAATGTTGATATTCTCCCTGTAATTACGCCCATACTCGTATGCTTAGATTATTGTTCTAGAATATCCATTAGTAACATTCTGTGTTTAGCATTTTATGACATGAAGAAAACAAACAAACAAATTCCGTGCTGTCCAGGTCTGACTACAGTCTGGTCATTTCACAGCACCAGAAATGCTTCCTCGCTCACCACTCTCATTTCTAGGCACTCCCTTCTAGGTAGACGCTTGGCTCTCTGCTGACCAGCTTTGTTCATGCCTGCGTGTCTGCTCACCCTTTGTATACACAGCTCCGTCTCCCCTCCCCCATTTTAATATAGTGAGCTGTTCTAGGTTCTTCTCTGAGGACAAAAGTCTTGAGCTGCTTATGCTAGGTACTCTGCTCTTTGCGGTGTGGAGGTACCGAGGGTTTGGAAACCACTTTTACAAAGTCAGGGGTCTCACCTCCATCTGCACACCACTAGACTGCTGCCACAGGCTTAGCTGATGACTCCCACACTTCAGTCTACCGCAGCCTCCCTTCACACCCACATCCTTCAGGGTGCCCTCCTGTTAGACCTCGATTTGCCTGGCTGTCCCCAGGCAATCAAAACGCAGTACGCCCCAAATTCACCATCCTACTCAGACTCACATTTCCAAAATCTCGGTTTTTATTATGAATTTCGTATCCCAGGCAAAAATTTCTAACGAGTCTCCTTTCTTTCTCATTACCTTTCAAGCGTTTTTCAAATTCTGTTGATAGTATCTCCTAAAGTTTAATTTTTCTCTTCTTGAGGGAAACAAAGAATAGCAACCTGATAAAATTGTCAAGAATTAGAAAAAAGGAAAATAATAGCAATGTAAAATAAAGGTCCATAAAATCTGTAATGATGTCTCTGCTTTTATTGTTAATATTTGTAATTAATGTTTTATTTCAGTTCATTAACTTTATTTTTTAACAGAAAAATTTTTTTCTCACTTATTTTTTATCACTTTTCTGTTTTCATTTTCAAATGAATTGACTGCTGCTCTTTTTTTCAGTATTTCTTTCTTTCTACTTTGCTTTTGATTTAATTGGCTCTTACTTTTGTAGTTAATTAAACTACAATAAGATGAAATCTTAAGCTATAAAATTAAGAGTTTCTTCTTTTCTAATACAAACTTCAAGTTTCCCTTGAAGCATTGCTCCTGATCCAGCCCACGTTTTGATAAGGCAATTTTCATTCATTACATTCAAAACATCTTCAAATTTATATATTACTTCTTAAAATCATTTTTCCTCAACATTTGGAGATTTCCAGATTTCTATTATTGATATCTAATTTCATTGCCATGGTCAGGAAATATAGGTGATTTCAGTCATTGTATATTTGATAATCTTTGTTTTATGGCTCAGAATGGGGTCTATCTAGACAAACGTCCCATGTGTATTACTGCCAAGAGTCAGTTAAATCAAATTGAATACAAATGTCAGTTAAATCAGTATCATTGATAGAGTTGTTCAGGATCTTACGTCCTTACTAATTTTCTGTCTACATGTTCTATAGATTAAAGGACAGTGTTGAAGGATACAACTACAATTTACGTTTTTTTGTTTTCTTATTTTAGTACTATGTTTTACTTAAGGTATTTTGAAGCTCAAGTTTTAGGGGCATACATACTTAGGTTTTGTATATGTGTTTGTGACTTGGTCTTCTTATCCCTAACTAATGTCTCCTTTTATCCTTGGTAATATTACTTGTTTTTGAAAAACACTTTCACATTATGTAGGACTTTCTTTTAGTTAGAGTTTGCATGTTGTTTATTCTTCCATCCTTTTGCTTTTAATGTGCTTCTCTCTCTGTATTTAAGGAAAGTTTGATGTAAACACATGGTTGGTTTCCCTTTTTCATGTACTATGTTATTTTCAGTGTATTAATTGATCATTTGTGTTAATAATTATATGGCTGAATTCAAGTCTACACTCTTTTTGTTTGTTTGTTTGTTTTCCTATTTGACCAGTTTTTTATTCCTTACTTCCTCTTTTTTTGGATCTGTTTTGGATTAACTGGGCATTGAGCATTTCCTTTTTGTTTTTTTAAGAGTAATAACTCAGAGCCGGCAGGGTGGTGTAGCTGGTGAAGCCGCCGCCTGCAGTGCTGGCATCCCAAATGGGCACCGGTTCAAGTCCTGGCTGCTTCACTTCTGATCCTGCTCTCTGCTATGGGCTAGGAAGGCAGTAGAAGATAGCCCAAGTCCTTGAACCCCTGCAGTCATGTGGGAGACCCAGAAGAAGCTCCTGGCTCCTGGCTTTGGATCAGCCCAGCTCCAAGCATTGTAGCCATCTGGGGAGTGAACCAGCAGATGGAAGACCTCTCTCTCTCTCTCTGCTTCTGCCTCTCTGTAACTCTGTGTTTCAAATAAATAAATAAATAAATCTTTTTTAAAAAAAGAGTAATAACTCCTTTATTCAAAAGATGTCATTAGTGTGATTTGATATACATAAAGATTGAGTGAAATTTTATTGAAATACATTTTTAAGTTCCAATTAGATCCCATACCTCAGTTAACCTTACGATCACCCTAAAACAAGTATTTGGCAAACTTTTTGGTAATAGATAAGAAATATGTTAGGCTTTATGGACCACATGATCCCTGTTGCAACAATATAACTCATAAGGGCTCCTGAATGTAGCCATGTATAATACATAAATGAATGGTCATGGTTGTGTGTCAATAATTTTTTTTTTTTAATAAAAAGGCCTTGGTCCACAGGCCATAGTTTGTTGCTGCTTAAAGTTGGAAACACATAATTTTAATTAACTACAGTCAATATTCTTTTTTAAAAAATTTATTTTGAAAGTCAGAGTTACTGAGAGAGAGACCTTTCATCTGCTAGTTCACACCCCCAGTGGCTGCAACAGACAGGGCTGGGCCAGGCCACAGCCAAGAGCCAGGGGTTTCACCCAGGTCTCTCACATGGATGGCAGGGGCCCAAATGCTTGGAACATCTTCTGCTGAATTTCCTAGGCCATGAGCAGGGAGCTGGATCAGAAGTGGAGCAGCTGGGACATGAACCGGCACCCCTATAGGATGCTGGTGTCACAGGCAGTGGCTTGGTCCCCTTCGCCATGCCAGTCCTCAGTCTATATTCAAGTACTATTATACTGATCCACAGATAGTCTAAGAACCATATGGCAGCATACTTACTACCTCCTACCTTTTGTGCTGTTGTTGTACTTACACATATAATACAAATCCACAATATTGTTACCATCTTTGTACCTCATTTTAACCATTGCTAGTATGCTTATTTCTTTATGTAGAATGAGTTTCTCATTCGTATCATATTCCTTCTGCTAAAATAATCTCCTTTAAAATTTCTTATAATGGGCCGGCGCCGTGGCTTAACAGGCTAATCCGCTGCCTAGCAGCTGGCACACCAGGTTCTAGTCCCGATCGGGGCGCCGGATTCTATCCCGGTTGCCCCTCTTCCAGGCCAGCTCTCTGCTATGGCCCGGGAAGGCAGTGGAGGATGGCCCAAGTGCTTGGGCCCTGCACCCGCATGGGAGACCAGGAGAAGCACCTGGCTCCTGGCTTCGGATCAGTGCGATGCGCCGGCCTCAGTGGCCATTGGAGGGTGAACCAACGGCAAAAAGGAAGACCTTTCTCTCTGTCTCTCTCTCTCACACACTATCCACTCTGCCTGTAAAAAAAAAAAAAAAAAAAAAAAAAAAATTCTTATAATGAAAGTTTACTGAGAATTCTGTTTTTATATTTCTGAGAAAGTCTTATTTATGACAGATATTTTCACTAGGGAGTGAATTTGCTTGATAGGTTGTACCCCAACCCCCAGCATTTTAAAGATGTAACTTTATTCTCTTCTAATTTGCATAGTTCTCAACAGGAAGTCTGGGTATTCTCTCTTTGTTTATACAAAATGTGTCCTCTCTCCCCTGCCCAACTGTGAAGCAGGATCTCTGATTGTTTACTTTCACCAGAATGTGTTTCTAGGTGCTTTCTTTCTTCTTTTTATAAGTTTATTGCTTGAGGTTCTCTAAACTTCTTGGATTTGTGCTTTGATACCATTCACTGTTCTTTTCTATTAGGTCTTCTGTTAACGATCCTGTCTTGTTCTCTTTATTATTCTTCTAGGATTCCATACATATAAGTCACACCCACTTAAAAGTGTTCCACAGCTTCTGACACTCTGCACTGTTTTATTTATTTCATTTTTCTTTCTCATTGTGTTTTGGTTTAATCTATTTCTACTGACTTATTTCAAGTTCACTGATTTGTTTCTCCTTGATTGTGTTCAGTCTATCGATATGTCCATGAGAGAAATTTCTTATCTTGATTATCATGGTTTTTCATTTGTAGTATTACCATTTTATTTTTTATAGTTTCCATCTCTTTGCTGAACTTCTCTACATGTTCATGTAGGTTTCTATTAAAGCTTTTAAAATTAATCATCATTTTCCAGGTTACTTCAGAAATCGGTTTTGATTTGCTATCTTTCCTGCATATTGGCCTCCCTTCACTCCCCCCTCTCAACTTCACCTTCTCCGTCCCCCTCTTTCCCTGCTGTCCTTAGTTTTTCAAAACAGTTCCTTGATAGTTCCAAATTCCTGGTCACTTCTGACCAGGTTTTGATTTGATATTTCCTTTATGGCAAGGTTTTCAAATACACTTACAACTTCACAGATCCGATTTCTTTAACAGATATAGGACTATTTTGGCCTTTAATTTCTTCTTGAGTTAGTTTTGATAAATTACATTTTTCAAAGAATTCCTTCCTTCCTCTCTTCCCTTCTCATTTTATTTCTTTCTTTGTATAATTACAGTTTGAGGTTGAAAGAAGCATACTGTGTGTAGCACAGATAAATAATAAATAATACTTATATCCAGAACGGGGCACACTTCTTTATCCGATGGGTCTCTAGTGAGTGAGGTTAAGGAAGTCCAATCAAGAGTTAGCTGGGTTTGGATTTTGTTGCTGTTATTAGCTTCAGTGCACCTCCGGCTTCAAACTCTTTTGACATTATCTTGTGATTTGCATAGGGGCTGGGTTGCTGGAGGGGTTTTTATCAATGTCTGCCCCATCTTCAGTTTTAGGCTTTCTCTTTGCACCCGTATCTCAGAGCATGTCTCTCTCCCTAGCTTGTTCTTTCCCAATTGGAGACTGATGGTTCTTGTTATTTGGTACTTAGTGATTCAGGGTTGGTGTGGGTGGGTATGTGAGGGGATGTAGCTTCTTAGGTCTCAAGGGTAAGGCTCTCTCAGTGCTCCTGTCCCTTCCCTTGAGGTAAAACATCCTTGAGGTTTGGTTCCAGGACAATTTCCCGTTTCTCCTTGATGTTAGAGGTTTATTTTGCTTCTTTTTTTTTTTTTTCCCTCCTCATTTCCCTAAGCTGCAGTAGATCCTCACCTGTTCACTGGGATGACAGTGATGTGTCAATGCCTTTGTTCTATAGGTTAGAGGCATTTGGATGGAGCTTCCTGTCTTTCTTCCAACAACATCCATTCCTCCCTCCACACCTGCATCATTAAAGAAAACTTTCTTTGGTTTCCAGTCCTTCTGACGATCGCCTAGTGAATCCACAGAGAAGAGTTTATATTTGGTTTTGAGCTCTTTGTGTCTGAAGCTCTCAGGACTTCTATAGTCTCACTTTGTGCTACACTCAGTCTTCTTCAATTTGTTAAAAATGCAAATGGATTCTTTTTTACCATATGTGTACCAGCTAGTCATCATCTCATGCCTTGCTCCTGGTGAAACTGCTTACATCCTGAATCAACTTGGAAGCAGTTTTCTTCTCTTCGGTTTCAGGCTAATTGGTTGATCGACGATCTCTACTTTCTGAAGGGTTCACGGACAGTCACAATTTTGTAGATTATCTGGCCATTCTCTTGCTGTTAGAATGAGGGCATACTTTTTCCAGCTTTCTGTATCCTACACTGAAGACAGAAATCATGACCTTTCCTTTATGGTAATATTTTTAAATTGCACTTGTAACTTCACAAATCCAATTTCTTAAACAGATACAGGACTATTTTTGCTTTTAATTTTTCTTTAGTTTTCATAAATTACATTTTTCCAATAATTTGCTCATTTTTGTAAGTTTTAAATTATTGGCATAAGTTTTAATATCTTTTCAGGATATAAAAGATTAATATTTGAGTTTTAGTTTAATTCACTTATGTTTATTGTAATGAATGAGCTTGCATAAGTTGCCTATATTGCTATTTGCTTTTGATTTTTTCCATATTTACTCCATATCCTTATTTTTCTGAATAATGGATATATTTATTCCATTCTCTATTAGCATTTTAACTATAATTTTATTTCTAAAATAAAATACATTACTTTGCTATTAAGTTGTGTGAGTCTCATATATTTTGGATATTAACCCTTCAGATGATGAATAGTAGCTTGTCTTTTAGTTTTCTTGTTTCTTTGTTGCACAGGAAGCTTTTTACTTGATGTAAGCCCATTTGTCTATTTTTGGTTTTGTGGCCTGTGCTTCTGGTGTAATTTAAAAAACAAAATCATTGCCAAGGTCAATGTCAAGGAACTTTGCCATGTTTTCTTCGAGGAGTTTTATGGTTTCAGGTTTTATGTCTAAGTCTTTAATGCACGTTGGGTTGATTTTTGTGTATGATATATGATAAGGCTCAAATTTTCTTTAATTTTCCCAATACCATTTATTGAAGAGACTATTCCTTCTCCACTGTGTATTTTTGGTATCTTTGTCAAAAGTTAGTTGACTGTATATGCTTGTGTATACTTCTGGGCTCTCTATTCTGTTCCATTGCTCCACACATTTGGTTTTATCACAGTAGTAGCATATGATTTTGATTACTATAGCTTCCTAAGATAATCAGAAATCAGGAAGTATGATGCCTCCAACTTTGTTCTTTTTTCCCAAGATTGCTTTGACTGATCCAGGTCATTCCCAGTCCCATATAAATTGTTCTTGTCATTGGAATTATGATAGGGGTTGTACTGAACCTATAGAGTGCTTTGGGTAGTATGTACGTTTTAACAATGTTAATTATTCTAATCAATAAGCACACGATATCTTTCCATTTACTTGTTTCATCTTCAATTATTTGCATCATTTCACGGTTTTCAGTGTAAAGATCTTTTATCTCCTTGGTTATCAATTATAAAGTTTATAAATGTTAATGACCATACTGAAAGCCAGATCTCTGTATTCCTAAGAATGGCTAGCAAACAGCAGATTAACCCCTAAAACATATTTATCAAATAAAATACTAACACATTTAATCATATGTATTTTAATATGCATGTATTTCTAAGCCGAGGCTACTGGGGGCATTGCTGTTCAACTGTATCTGCCTTCTAGTTCATAAAACCACATCTCCAGAATCTGAATGCTTCATTATCATATCCCATTTCTGTCTTTCCTCTGTTCACTCACCCTTAGAAAACAGTGAAAAAGTCTCTCTCCATTGTGACTTCACTTCAGCTACATTTCTGTTTTTAAGTAGGTATCTACAAATCACAACCACACAAAATAATGATGTACAGCCCTGGCCCTTGGTAGTTCTATTGGTTCATACCTAGAAACCTGGAAATGCAAAATGTGTCCTGTCTTGACTTGGGAATTTCAGGAACGTGAAGGCCAGAGGGAACCCCAAATTCCTCAACCTTGAATGACGGGAATGAGAGGATGAGAACCCGCCGGTGTGAGTGCAGTATGTGCTGCGTGTAAATGTTTACATCATGAGTAGACATCAATATTACTGATTTTTGTTTATAGATCTTGTAAGGGGAAAACAAGGAAAATCTTACTATGGCTAAAAAAAGAAGTCATTTAAATTTGCATAGTACATTAACTTCTAGGCATATAAATAAATACCTCAGCAATTCCTAAATGTTACATTTTATTTTATTTGTTCATCATATGCACAGTCTTCATAATTTGTTGATTTTTTTTTTTTGGTTAGCATCTTATGTCTCACAGCTTTGAAAAGAGAAAGAATATTATTCCTGACCTCTTTAATAAATGGGCTTATAGATCGTAGTATATTGGTACCACAAACTGCCTACTGAACTGGCAAAGTGAAATTTAAAGGAAAAATAGGCATTCACCTGTTACCTAACTAAAGCATGAATCATTACTTTGTAGAAGCCATCACTTTGCCACATCTATTCAGCTACTTCACATAACTAATGGAAGCACATAATGGAAAGCCTACATAAGCAATTATATTATTAATAAAAGAAAATGCAAAAATAATATCTATAATGAAGATAGCCTATTTTAAAAAAATAATAAAGATCTCACCCTGTTGTTTCTCCTCTCAGAACGAATCCACAGCAACATCATCCTTTAGAAGTAATAGAGTATTTTAAAATAAGGTAGGTTTTTGGAACCCTTTGTTTTGGAAAGAAAATTGGCTGTGCCTTGCCTGGTAGCTATTCCTCCAAGTCGGTCGTCAGAAGGGAAGAGGCATTCTGATATTCCCTCCTCTGAGGAATTCTCAGAGGAGCATCCTCTCTCTGGCCAACCAGCTTTGTCGCAGGGTGGATAAGCCTGTCTCAGCCTGGGTGCTGTTTCAGGAACGACCCACCTGGAGAGGGGAGCTTCATCCTCAACACTAGCCTTTGTCAATATAAAAGTGGTACTCTGCTTCTCCACCTGCTAACTCTTTTGCTTCATAGGTTGGTTCAAAACTTTAATAGGGAAGAGAGTTGCTATTTCTTTGACTTTCTCAAAGATCTCAGTACAATAGGTAGAGTTCCAACTCACTCTAGGATGGGAAGAAAGAACAATACTGATCAAAGGTGACAAATGTGACATAACTCTTATTCAATGCCATCCTTTAAATAAATGTTTTGAGGAACAGAAAACCAATTAAGTGACTGAATTGGAGAGAAATCCAGGTCTAAACACGCTATCAAGTAAATGCAAATTATCTTTCTTTTTCCATTATAAAATACTTTTTTGACCAAAAAGAAAAATGTTCTTTCCTAAGCCATGAAGGCTAACTTTGGCAACACACTAAAACTTTAATTTGGTATTAGATGTCAAAGCAGGAAGTGAACTTTAGTTTTTTGGCTCCTCCATTTTTGAAATGGCAAGTTACCTTTATAGGTTGGGACAGTGTCCAACTTTCCTTTTTTAACTTGTTTTCTCTCCAAAGGCTGGACTATTGCCACAGGTTGCACTTTATAAGATTTAAAATCCCGTTTATAGGTGGTACCAAGATCAATCTTCCCTTGTTTGGGTTTGTATTCTTCCGGTACATGGCAAGGCTGTTTGACTACTTCATATGGACGATAATCCGATCTGAAATATAGAATTTTGAAACATGGCCTCACAGCTTCTTTTATTTCTAATTATTTTAATGCAATATTGAAAATTTCAAGTTTTTTTTTTTTCTTGAAAGTCTTGGACAATAGTAAAATGATAATAGTTGAAAAGATAATTAAAAGAACTAACTGGATTCCTCTGTAAGTTCTTATCTAGTGATTAAATAGTTTGTCAAAAATTCCAGTTTTAAAAACATCACTACAATAGATCTTCAGTTAATTGGAACTTTAATAAATAAAATCCTCAAGTAATTGACTTTGTGTAACCTGGAAGGAAATCTCAGGTGAAAGTTTTAATGAATCCATAAACATTAAAATGTATATCCTTCTTGGGTCTACTTTATCAAAATCTTTCTTAATCCTACTTGAGGATTCTAGTACACTATTTGGTATACTTCGTTCTGATTGAATAATGCTGTCTTCCTGTTCATTGTTAAATGACCAGTAACTCTGCCTTGAAGACATAAATCACAGTCATTGTATGGATAGACATCTTTGGATCTCCTGAAGTCTTTGCCATGGAAGGGAGCCAGAGGGCACTGCAGCCACACAGGCATTATAGAACATTCTGAGACAGAGGAGGACTGTCAACAACAACGATTATAGCCCAGACTGATCAGACTGCCTGGCTCCAAATCCTGGCTCTGGCATTCACTAGCTGCACGCCTTTGGATAACTTGGTTACTCTGTCTATGCCATAGTTTCCATATAGATGAGATACCATTTACATCATAGGGTTGTTTCAGGGATACATTCATATGAGTATACACTTAGAGCAGTACTTAGTATATAGAAATATGTCAGCTACTACTGTTACTACTCCACGTTTTCAAATTGCTTTTTCCTCTGGACTCTATCGGCTGTGTCACTCATTTATGACTAAAGTATCTCGTATTGAGTCAGTGTTTACTGCGTATGTCCACAACCTCCAATAGCAAAACAAAAGCTCACTGAATTCCTTCTATTCACAACATAACTTCTCGGACTGGTTGATTCTATTTTCTCACCCTCTTCACTGCACTTCAGTCTGGTTTCCAGCATTGTCACGTCTCTAATACACTCTAAGGCGCAGAATGACTTCTGCGTGATTAAACTCACTGGGCATTTTTAGTCCTCAGCGTGCTTGACTTCTCCAGAAGTAAATGACGGAACAGTTCCCTTCATCTCCAAGAAATTCTCTCTTCCTGCCTTCCCGATGATTTCTCCTCAGGTTCCTATGCAGCTCCCTCCACCTCTGTGTAATCATTACATGAACGCTGGGGTCCCTCAGCCTTGGACCTACACACACTCCTCTCATCTAACGCTTTCTCTCGGAACTCCGCTCTCACACTTCATTTGTATTCTGCCTACATGGAAGTGACTCTCACACTGACCTCAGCAGCTTAGATCTCTTCTCTGGACTCCGTATCAGAGCTCTTGGATAGTCAACAGCACTTCAAAACTCAAAATGCCCCAAATAAAACTTAAATGATCCACTCCCTCAACAAGTCTGGTCCTTTTTGCAGCTCCCTGCTATAGGCAATGGCACGCCATTCCTCAGTTGTATAGTCAGAAACCTAGGACTCAGGCATTATCTTCACCCTCCCTATCTAGGCCATCATTAACTCCCAGCAATTCTGTCTTTTAAATCTCTCTCATATCCAACCACGTTTTCCCAACTCTGTCACCACTATAATATTCAAGCTTTAATAACAGCTCATTTGAACCACTCAAATAGCTTCCCAAACTCACTCACCTACATCAATCCTAGTCCCCTCTCCTATCTTTTTTTTCCCACTGTACTCAATTCTTTCACAGGAAAATCTGATCAGGTCATTCTTGCCCTCATCTCCTTGCTTCCTCCTCACCCACTTCTAGCCCACTCCCAACAAACAAACAAAACCGGAAGAGAAACTCACTCGCAATGGCTTCTTCCTGCTGGAAGCTTACAGACAACACTGAACATGGTCTCAGGGTGCGGCCCTGCCTCTCTCACTAGCCTCAACTCACACTGTGCTTCCTCTTGCTCCAGCAGTTGGCTTTTTATTTATTTATTTGAGAATTTCCTACATGCTACTTCCTGCTACCTTACTTTCTCCGCCTCAATGCACATCCACCCCCTGTTAATCCAGCTAACCACTTAACATCCTTTAAGTGTTGGCTCGTTTTTCTAATTTCCCTGATAAAGTCAATTCTCGTGTTCCGGCTGCTAAGGTAGTTTTACCTATTTTTCATAATTTTTACCAGTGCAGCACTTTTGTATTTTGAGTGGCTCTTTAAAAATTGTCAGCCCCTCCCTGGAGCATAGTGTCTGTGAGCACAGAGATCATGACTGGCATTGTGCTGGGTGCTTAATAAATGCTTAATATTTATGTAATGGAAAACAGCAGAAATCGCATACCTCAGCTTCTCAAGACACCTGAGCTGTTCTTTACTCCTCCCCAGTACCAGCTAGAGAATAGACTAACATGCAATCAAGGAGGGGGAGAATCCAGCAGACTTCTGCCAACAGGGACAGTCATCTAACCGGGCTGCAACTGTAATGCTCTGAAAGACCATAAGTCTTACACGATTTCAGACATCTGTTCTTTATTGTCTCTTCTTGAATTACAATAGTGTAGATTGACACCTTATTCTTTGTACAGATAAATAAGCTTTCTACGCCTAGACAGCCTGGTCAACCTAGGGTAGTCAAGAAGAAGGGTTCCAGGCCTCTGGGTCTCAGCTCTTAGAAATGCTGCTGGTTTCCTAGCAAAATACAAAGAAGAGCTCCAGTGTATTACTAGTTGGAGGAATGACAACTGAAGACATGGAATTTTTAGCTTTACTGGGATATCTGGATCTTTGCCATTTGGAACTTTTTGTTTTCTTTTTCAACTATTAAGGGCTACTTGAACAAGACCACTGGGAAAACCCAGAAATGAAAAACAATTATCATAAAAAATATGGTAGGTTGGGCCGGCACTGAGGCATAGTAGGTAAAGCAGCTGCCTGCAGTGCCAGGGCACCGGCTCGAGTCCTCGCTGCTCCACTTCTGATCCAGCTCTCTGCTATGGCCTGGGAAAGCAGCAGAAGATGGCCCAAGTCCTTGGGCCCCTGCACTCACATGGGAGACCCGGAAGAAGCTCCTGGCTTCGGATTGGCACAGGACCAGCCATCGGGGCCAACTGGAGTGTGAACCAGATGGAAGACCCCTTTCTCTCTCTCTCTCTCTCTCTCTCCTCTCCTTCTCTGTGTAACTCTGACTTTCAAATAAATAAAATCTTTAAAAAAAAATAAGGTAGGTAAAAGTTTCTTAATTTTAACATTTAAAACTGACAAGGAAAAATATTCAGTTTTGCTTTTAAATATGAATATTGTGAGAATTATTTCAAATCTCTATTATAGGCCAGTAAAGGCACAAAAGGAACAAATTAAGGTGAAGGGGGAAAAAAAGTTTGCTCTATCTCAACTAGTTGTTCAATTGGTTCACCTCTTCTCCTGAAACCTATCATTATTTTGGATTTTCACACTTTCAGACTGTATGAAAGTATCCTGAAGTCTGAGGACTATGGAAAATGTTCAAATTCATGGAAGAGTGACACAACTACAGTTATCAACACAATGTTACTTCAAGGTTTTCAGAAATGTTAAAAGTAGAAATGCTAATTGCTTGAGTGTCCACTTTTGCTCTGTAAGTAGGACAAGCTCTAGCTGAAATGAAATGGAAATGAATGACACTAGAAATTAAAGCTATTACACCATGTTCTGGAAACCGCAGATGGCAGAGTCTGATATCGGAGTTCCTTGAAAGCAGGAATTTCAATTTACTTGTCTCTCTGTACTTAATGCCTAAGACAGTGCCTTGAATATAGTATACACATGAACAGTTTAAATAAAAGGATAAAAGAATTGACCAAGTTGCAAAGTATGAAGAGATTAAAAAAAAAAAAAAACTAGTTCCACATGAAAAGTTTAAATAAGCTTAAGAGGATTTTTGGTTTTCATCTCCTACAAAATTATTGGGTACCTACTATGTGCTAGTAGGCATTGTACCAGATTTCTGGGGGGGAAAAGGCTGAGATAATATAAGACTTAGTTCTTATTTTCATGACACACTGAACTAAGCTAGTGACAAGTCACAGAAAGGTGCTTTGAGAACTCACACAAATTTTACCTAGCCTAAAACTGGGTGCGGTGTCAGAGGTGACTTTTCCAAGGGATAACTGAGTTGTGATCTACAGATTGAATGGCTGTTAACTAGGGGAAGTGGGAAGGAAAAAGTCCAGGCAAGGAAAACAGCATCCTGGAATGCTTTTAATCAAGTGAAATCTGGCACTTTCAAGCAAATAAAGAATGAAGGGCTTATGCTGTGGGAACAAAATACAGTGAAAAGGGCATTGCAATGAAAATAAACTAGGAAAGCAAGCAGGGAACAATAATAGAGAGATGCTGGACAGGAGCTCTGTGTTAAACATATGGGAAAGTTTAAGCGCATTTCCAAGCAAGGAAGTGATAGGATTAGATTTGCATTTTTAAAAAGATCATCTTGGCAGGCTAAATGATTGAAAACAGACTATAGATGAAAAACTAGAGTAAATACAGATACCAGGAAGCTACTGCATTCCTCCGGGTAGGTGATGGGGGAAAGCAGATAAATATAAGACATTTTAGGAGGTTAAAAAATAAAGAGAACTTTTAATTTTCCCCTACTCACTCTTTGTCAACTGAACTTAATTCTCATCTTTCCATTTTTTCTCAAGTTGTGACTTTACTTTCTTGCTTCTTGGACTGACTCAATTTAAATCACTAAGCCATTCGATTTAAATATTAGAAACCTTTAGTCCAGAAGAGTTGGGAGGGAAATAAGTAAAACAAATAGTTGCCCAATATTTACTTAAATGTAGTTATTCCTTCCATTTTCTCTCGGCATGCGCGGAATTCTTGCTTGGGTTTAAGACTTTGAGGTGGAAGAATATTGCCATGCATAGGATATTTTTCCAAATATTCAGTTGTGGGGCAAGATACGCCAGAATTTTCATAAATCCGCGTGGTTCCATGTGGACAATGGTGCCGCCTGTGCAAACAAACAAACTGAAAGATTATTTCTCCTTAAAAAATTCGCGTAGTAATTACATTTTAATCAGAGGCTTCTAAAACTCAGAATCTGTTTTATTTAAAACAATTTTATTTTTTGAAAGAGAAAGAGAAAGATAGAGATTAGATATAAATATAGATATAGATATATATCCCACTCACTGGCTCACTCCCCAAAGGCCACAATAGTTAAGGGCTGAACCAAATTGAAAGCAGAGCCAGGAACTCAGTCCAGGTTTCCCATGTGTGTGGCAGGGAACCAACAACTTGAGCTATCACCTGCTGCCTCCCAAGGTGAGTATTAGCAGGCAGGTGGACTCAGAAGCAGAGCTAGTTCTAGAACTAAGACATTGGATGTGGCTCCCCAAGTGGTATCTTAACTACTGAGGACATCCATCCCAGAATCTCTGAATTTTTAGGGCAGCTTTATTAAGATACAAAGAAGTGTTTCCTCTGAGGTGGTATCTTCAAAAACAAGGAATATTTTACAGAGAATCCTTTTGTGGTGGAAGTTCTGGTTGTGCTCTTACCTAACTGTCTTGTAGCACAGAAGCTGCAAACAAACAAATGAACTGCCCAAACCTGTTCCAGACAGGGTCCATATGCAATTTACATTTCACCTATTAGACACAGTCACATAAGATTTTGAATCAGAACAGAGCTACGTAGAAAGAGAGGTAGCATTTAATGTCCATTCTGCTTGCATAGACTGTGGTACAGGCAAAGCACAAGGGGCCAGCAGTTGTCCAGATTTGCAAGGTGGCTTGGCAGCTTCCTGACCTTGGCAGGAGTGGGTGAGCTCTGGAGCTTACAGCTCTTGCAGTTCTCTGATTGTGGCAGGAGTAGTGGCTCCCCTGGCAGTCCAGTGCTGAGGTGAGGTTTCTGGGACTGTTTCCTGGCAGCTTATTTTGAAAATGGCTTTAGTTGTTCCAAGTGAACTATATATACTCCTTAAAAATTCCTTTTTGCCTAAACTAACCAGAGCGTATGGCTATTTATATTGCCCATAACTAAAGTCCCTGAACAAAGCTATCAGTTGTTGAAGAGAATAACGTGGCCATTGGAAGATGGCAAGACTTAAAATAGAGAAAAAAAAAAAAAATGTGCTGTAGCAGAGTACACGCAGGTAGAAGTGATCCTGAAGGAGATGCATATGCTTTGCAGATGAATTGGAACCACTTATGATACTGGGCTCAACGAACCCTCAGGAATAAAACAAGAGAAATACATTTTTAGAGGTTGCTGGACAAGCAGAAAAGCTGCAGTACGGAAAGAGTGAAGAGGTGGCGTCACAGGATATCCTGGAAACTTCAAAGTCAGGGGAGTCAAAAGACTCAAGAACATCAACGTGGAGCCTGTGAGAGAGTGTACATGGTCCAGGACTTGGAAAAATTAGATGTAGGGTACGCAGGTTCTAACAGGTACAGACAGGGTCTAATGTAGCTGCACTGAGTTACGAAAATCAAGTCAAAGCTCCCAAATTTGTCATTGATTCTAGTTTCATTTTCCATCAAAGCAATACATTTACAGACTTTACAAATTACACAGTGCTGAAGAGTTAGGAAAGAAAGCAAAAGCCTCCTGTGTCACATTTCCACCCCCCACAGCAACTGATCGTGCTTTGTGGGACATCACATCTGTGATGCTTGTTTACGAACTCAGAACATCTTGACTTATCGAACTGCACCGCCAACTTTTAAATCTTAACATAAACAATGTTTAATTTATACCACGTCTGTTTCCTTTCTGTTCTATGGGAATGCATTCATTCAGCAAGTGCTTAATGAGTAACAACTGTGTGATAATTTTGGCGATAGAGCTATTAGGAAAGAAAAAGCAAAAACTTCCTCTTCTCCTTGAGCATTCCTGTGGGGGGGGGGGGGTGGAGGAGGTGGGGAAGCCAGCAACAAACACATTAGAAAAATACATATCACATCACATCACATCACATCACATCACATCACATCACATCACATCACATCACAAGCACAATGTGAGGAAAAAATGAAGCCAGGAAGTGAAAGAGTGTGAGTGGGGAAAGAAGGCTGCAATTTGGGCAGCGTGACATCGCGTAAAGATCTGGCCAAGAAAGTTCTATTCTTACTGTACCTTGATTATATATGTATCTGAAACAATACACTGAACACTGAAACTTTTTTTTTAAATTCCACCAACTGTAAACAGCATTTCTGGATGCCTGCCTTTGCAAGATGAGCCCATGAATTCCCAGATACTTTAACTCTCCTACTTTGTAGTATGATGGAGAAAAATTAACTCTTAAATATTTTCCACTTCCCTTTCACATTCCACTGCTTGCTATCCATTTTTACATATGATTACATATTTCTACTTTATTTAGGTTTTGCTTTTCAACACAACCAAAGTGCGACTGACCAAACCTCCCCCCTCCTGCCCCAACCATCTTGGAGATATTGTAAACGCAGTGTGCTGTGTTTACATTACCATGGCTATGAATATTGTTTAATTCTGGGTCCTTTAACGTGCCCACAAAGCTACTCAGAGTAGAGGATTCCTACCTCCTTCCTTCTCTTGCTGCTGGGAAGTCAGATCAGAGCCTCACTCGGGCCCTGTGGAGCAGACAGATTTCCTTGTGGACTTTGGAACTTGAGTATAACTTCTCTTAGCTGTCAATGTTCCTTCACCTCTCCTTCTTCTCCAAATCTCTTGAAATGTCATCTGCTAGTAAGTCCTCCTTTCATTTCCTTCAGTAATATGGGTTTATTCTACCTGGGTTTTTATAATTGCGTTTCCGCAGATCTTGGGGAAGGAATGAAGAAGTAAGTTCTTCTGATTCGCCATCACAGGCAGGTGCCACTGTGGGCTTTTCTGTCCTGTTAAACATCATCCTGTCTCCTGCCTCCCTCCACTCTCACAGCCTTCTGAACAGGTTCTCAAAGAAAGCTGGTTACCGCTGCAAAGCTTCATTTCCCCCCAGCCACCCCACAACTCTGTTTTCAAAAAAATAAAATTCCATCACAGTTTAATTTACATGCAAAATGGTATATGCTCCTGAAGAGGACAAGGATGTTAGAGATGTAGGAAACTATCCAGTCACATAGCGTGAAAAAAGAGAGCCTCAACAGGAAACTGAACACGCAGCAGACGCAGGTCAAACCTTCCTCATGAGGTCATGACCATCCAGAGCCTGCCGGAGAGAGGCGATGTACTGAAATGTCAATGAGCCGCTTCTACCTTATCCCCCTTCGTCATTCCAGTCAGGTAGCCAGGACCTTTTCACTCATATTTTCTCAGTGCAGGGCTTTTGGTAGAGTGGAGAAGAAAAGCTATCTGAAGCTAACACATTTTCCTGTCATTAAACAAAAACATTTATGGGAGAAATGAAATCAAGTGTTCCTAAGGAAGGAGATGGTGGACAGCTGTCTTCTAAGGACTCAAGAGAAAACAAATGGTCTCGGATCACAAAAAGAGTGAAGAAGTGAAGATCTCCCCAGCACACCGAGAAAAGAGGCGAAAGCAAGGGGGCTGTCAGGAGGGGAGGGCGTGGTCTACGCTCCAGCCTATGTCAGCGTCCCAGGAGGCAGCCAGGTCTCAAAAGGGTTGGTTGAGTCCAGGTCTCTGGCAGTTCCCAACTTTGCCAAAGATTCTTGCACCTCAAGGATAAGCCTGGAAGTAGCAAAGGCATCACTCTCACAGGACGCACATGAACTTCAATAAAGGACATTTCTGTGGACATCGCTCCCAGTGTGCTACGCCCAGAGGCGAGAGACTGTCTTAACTCCATGGCCCACTGACCTGAGGAAAGTGGAGCCGCTAACAAAACGAAGACTGAATTTCCTGGCCGCTCCGCAGTAAAGGAGCTTGGGTTGCCTTCGAATTAATTTAAGAGTAGGTTAAAAAAAAAAAAAAAAAGCAAGCGATTTTTCTTGTGCACCGGAGTTTGTCGATTCATACCTCAAAGGGTAATTTCACTCTTAACCTACATCTAGTTACAAACGATGTTTATTAAGAGACTGGCAGAGAAACTGCTTTCCACCACACAAACGATTTTCCAAAGGTAAGGATATTTTCAAAAAGTTCAACTTATCTTTTAACTCTGTTTTCCACGAACCTATCCTTATTTGTTTAGCAAACAATGAGCTAATCCCCAGGGCAGCGACAGCGAGTGGAGGAGGAAGAGCGTGTGTGGGCGGCACTGCAGGTTGTCACCGCGGACGCCACGGACCCAGGCCGGTGTCCAGGGCGGATCCCGCGGCGGCGCCGCCTGGCCGGGAATGGGATCGGGGTCTGGCCGGCGGCACGGACAGCCGGCAAGGTAAGAAGGCGCGACACGGCTGCAGAGTTACACCTGGTGCATCATTTCCCTGTTTACGATGTATTTATTTGAAAGGCGGAATTAACAGAGAGCGAGCGAGCGAGCGAGCTACAGAGATCGATCATCCATCCGCTGGGTCGCTCCCCAGATGGCCGCGACGGCCGGAGCTGCGCCGATCCGAAGCCAGGAGCCAGGAGCTTCCTCCGGGTCCCCCACGCAGGTGCAGGGGCCCCAGGACCTGGGCCATCCTCCACTGCCCTCCTGGGCCACGGCAGAGAGCTGGACCGGGAGAGGAGCGGCCGGGACTGCAGCCCCCGCCGCGCCACAGCGCCAGCCCCGCGGTCCTTTTCCATCCTCTGCTTCTTCCTCTCGCGGTCGGATCTGACCCCGCTGCTGACCAGCCTGGCCACTGGTAAACACTCTGCTCTCTACCCGGCAGCTGGAGCGGGCGAACGTTCCTGGACCGGGGTCCGCGAGAACGGCGGGCGCCCTGCGAGCCCCTTCCCCTGAGCGGGGACTCCCGAGCAGCCGCGTCCGTCCACCGAGGCCCCGGCCCGCCCCACACTAGCGCCTTCTTACCCGCAGGTACAGATCTGACAGAGACACCAGCTCCTCATGCTCCCGGCTCGCACGACCCGGGCGCTCGCCAGCTTCTCCGACCGCTTCGGCCGTCGTCAAGGCAACCGCGGGATTTCCCGGGAGACGGACGCGGCGCGCTTCCGGGGACGTCAGAGGCGCGCGCCCGGGTCAAAGGTTACGCGTCGGCTCGCCCCGCCCCGCCGGCGCGCGGGTGTTCGGGACTTGACGGAGCGTCCTGGACTGACTGAGGGTGGGAGTGCGGCTGGCCCGACGGCGGGAGACGGTGGGTGCGAGCCGGCGCTCGGGGGCTTGGCGCCCTCCGCGGCCAGCCCGGAAGCCGTGCTGGGGGACCCGGCTCGGGGCGGGACGGGGCTCGGCGCGAGGGGCGAGCCCAGGTGGGGAGCGGCCATCTGCCCGAGCCGTCGCTTGCATCGCAGCCCCGGGGTGGGGGGTGCCCGGGGGTGTGCGGTGGAGGGCTCCCTGCGGGAAGGCAGGATAGACCTGCTGCGGTGCACCTGCTGGGCCGGTCAGCACGTGGCCCCAAACTTTATTCCGGCTGGCGGGTGTGCGCAGTCGCGAAGCCGCTGCCTGTCCACCTCGGGTGGCCGCGAGCGAGCCTGGGGCGGGGAGGGTCGTGGGGGAGGTTGAAGCCGGGGAGGGCGGCCGGCCTCTGTCTTCCCTCCGGCGGACACTCCCCAGGCCCGCAGAGGCGCGCTCGGGCAGAGTCCCCGCACCCGCCCGGGGTGATTCAGCCCAGGGGCGGCGAACCTGCCCTCCGCGCTCGCCCCGCGCTTGGGCCCGGCCCACTGAGCCCCGTCCTCAGGGTTCTTAGTTGAAAGACTCCGAGACGTCTCCTGGGCTCTCAGCATTTGCATTTTGTTTTCCCTTTGGCCCCTACTTCTCGAACCCCCTCTCCCCCACGGTGCGCGTTTTGTAATGCACTTTGAATTGTGACTCACAGGCACCGCGGAACCATGGTGCTCAGTAGCCTGGAGAAGATGATTCAGCTGCAGAAGAACACTGCCAACATCAGGAACATCTGTGTGTTGGCGCACGTTGACCACGGTGAGAATCCTGTCGCACTCAGCGGCCAGGCGGGCGCGTCTCAGCGGAGTGAGGCTGTGGACAGTTCGCGGGAGGGGACGCAAGTCTTCTTTATTTATTTTTTTTAAGATGTATTTATTTATTTTTAAGGCAGAGTGACAGAGAGGCAGAGAGAGAGAGAGAGAGGTCTTCCATCCACTGGTTCACTCCTCAATTGGCTGCAACGGCCAGAGCTGCGCTGATCCAAAGCCAGGAGCCAGAAGCTTCTTCCCCGTCTCCCACGTGGGTGCAAGGGCCCAAGAACTTGGGCCATGTTGTACTGCTTTCCCAGGCCATAGCAGAGAGCTGGATGGGAAGTGGAGCAGCCAGGACTTGAACCGGCGCCCATATGGGATGCCGGCACCACAGCATCCACTTTATCCACTACGCCGCAGCGCTGGCCCTTATATCTTTTTACAGCTTTTTGTGTGATGTCAGAGAAGTATGCTGTAAAGCATTTGAAATGAATTCACTTACGTGATGGTTCATTCTGTGTAGCGTATCAGGTTGTCTTTTAAACCAGAACTTGAGTTTTTGTTAAAATATAAAAAAATTTTCTGATTTTTTTTTTTTTTTACTTACTTATTTTTAAAGATTTATTTATTTATTTGAGAGTGACAGAGGGCGAGCTCTTCTATCCACTGGTTCACACTCCACATGACTGCAGTGGGACCAGGAGCTTCATCTGGGTCTCTCACACGGGTGTCGGGCCCAAACACCTGGGCCGTCTTTCACTGTTTTTCCCAGGCCATTAACAGGGAGCTGGGTCAGAAGTAGAGCAGCTGGATCAGGAACCACTGCCCCTGGGGGATGCTGGCATCGCAGATGATGGCTTAACATGCTATGCCCCGGTGCCAGCCCCTATTTTTTTAAAATTATATATGTGTGTGTGTGTATATATATATATATATGTATATATATACATATATATATATATATATATAGTTCATTTGCTTTTTGAGACAGGGAAGATAGAATTCACATCCCACCAGCTCACTCCTCAAATGCCTGAAAAGAGCCATGAGCAGGTGCTAGGAGCTGGGAATTCAGTCCAGGGCTCCCATAGGGGTAGCAGGAACCCAATCACCTGAGCCGTCACTGCTGCCACCCAAGTCTGCATTAGCAAGACTGGGATGAGGAGCCAGAGATGGGACTTGAACCCAGGCAGTCTAATATGAGATTCAATTTTAATCACTAGACCAAATGCCCAGGCTTGGAAAAAAATTTTAAATAGCTTTGTTTCTAAAATGTCTATAGTCTTGGAGCTTGTATTATATGTTCCTGTTTAACTCATCAGATATTTATTGAGATCTGCCAAGTTCAAGGTATTTTGCCTGGGATGTCAGTAGGTAGAAATTTATGAGTGGAACAGCAGTCCAGCTGTTGAGGCGGTCTTGGGGTAAGGCCTGGTGAAATGAGACAGATGTGTGAGAAAAACACAGCCTGTAAGGGTTGGGCACGCTTGATGGTTGGGGAGCTAGGGGCTTCACAGCATAGCTAAAGATGACCCTTTGGGGGAGAAGTAAACCTATGTGGCCGAGGCCCATGGCTCTGGGAGGTCAGGAGTAGCTAACGCGGATGTGTGGACTTTTGATGGCTGTAGCAGTACTTCTTGCTCAGCCTGCTTGGGTTTCTGACTGCTTTGTAGTTTGGGTAGCCACCGCACAGGGACAGGAATGAGCGTGTAAAGTAAAACCTGTCTATCATCCTGAAGGTGAGGACAGGCTGGGCCGTAGCTCGTGGAGCTCTGCGTGTAAGGGTCAAATGCTCCGGCTCTGGACCCAGACAACCTGGGTTCAGAATTCTGTTTTCAAGTTGCTTCGCCTTGTGGAGCTTCACTGTACAGTACCTATAACATAGTCTGAAGACTATTACCTACCTTGTAGATGGGAAGATCACACGTGATGATGATGAGAAGCCCTTGGCAGGAAGATAAATGCTTCATCATGAAAAGGATCATTAACATTTTTTATGAGGCAATAGGAAGCCATTGGGCACTAAAAATAATGCATGGTAGCATGGTCAAGAAGTATATTAGAGGCCGACGCCACGGCTCAATAGGCTAATCCTCCGCCTGCAGCGCTGGCACCCCGGGTTCTAGTCCCGGTCGGGGCGCCGGATTCTGTCCCGGTTGCCCCTCTTCCAGTCCAGCTCTCTGCTGTGGCCCGGGAGGGCAGTGGAGGATGGCCCAAGTGCTTGGGCCCTGCACCCCATGGGAGACCAGCAGAAGCACCTGGCTTCTGGCTTCATGGCCAGCCACGGCGGCCATTGCGGGGTGAACCAACAGCAAAGTAAGACCTTTCTCTCTCTCTCTCTCTCTCTCACTGTCCACTCTGCCTGTCAAAAAAAAAAAAAAGTGTATTAGAAAGGTGAGGGCCGGTGTTGTTGAGGGAGACCTCAATGAAGTTCCTGGCTCGTGGTTTCTGAATGGCCTAGCCTTGGACATCGCGGCTATTTGGGGAGTGAACCAGCAAATAGACTCTCTCTCTCTCCACCCCCACCCCCACCCCCGCTGCCACTCTGTAACTTTGTCTTTCAAATAAACAAAATAAAAAGAATTCTTTTTTAAAAAATGATTTGGCTGGTAGGAGTGCTTAGGAAGAATGAAAGGCAGATAAGAGGTTAGGTGGCTGTGCTATGGATAGAACAGTGAAGGGAAGATGTGTGGGGACAGAAAGAGATAATAGGTCACTTTCCAGGAGAAGCCAGCTGAGAATCAATGTTATGTAGAAATCCAGGAAGAACTGCCCTGTGAGTTTTTATAATTATATTTCTCACATTTTCAAGATAGGAGGTCTGACATTTTTTTTTTGCTTTATGAATTAAATCATGGAAAGTCAACTGTGTGTGTGTACCAACTCACTTTAAATTTATTCTTTAAAATTATGTTAAACTGTGTCATCCCAGAAAATCTGTGATGCATTCATTTATTTAACAAATATTTATTGGATAGCTCTCAGGTGCAAACATTGTTCTGTCTAGGGATATGGCTATGATACTTAATATTCTAGAACAATATATGTTTGAGAATGAAATCTCCATTATTGGGTAGTAGGAAAATGATGCTGGAGGATTATACGCTGCCACACAGTATTTCTGTAGCCAACAAGTGAGCCAGTATTAAAGTTCGTCAGTGTTCCTACTGATTGGTTAGTGATTCAAACTATGCACAATTCCATAGCTTTGCTGAAGTTCCCGGAGTAGGATTAGGACTTGCCTTGAAGGAAAATACCCTCCTGTTTCAACCCAGCTACTCTGGCGTTCTTTAAACCAAGTTAGCCGTTTGTACCACTTGACGTTGTATAGTCTTTAGCTGTAATCTGTTTAATGAAGGTAACTATAAATGTTCTTTGAGTATACAAAGAATTTGTTTCATTTTTAAGTGGATTCCTAAGGTTTAGGTTTGGATACTAGGTTACATTGGTAGCTACCGTGTAGCTGATGACCTCTGCAAGGCTATATTGCAAACAGTAGGATATCTGGGTAAATTATTTGAATTTCTTTGCTAAGTAAGTATTTTATCAAGACAGAGAAACATAGAGACAGGAATCTTCTATCTACTGGTTCACTTGCCAGATGCCTGCAGCAGCTGGAACCAGGCCAGGCTACCCAGAGCGTGGCACTCAATCTGGTCTCCTACGTGGGTGGCAGGGACCCAATACTTGAGCCATCGTCTGAGCCTCCCAGGATGTACAGTGATAGAAGCAGATCATGCACCTAGTACGGGATGTGGGTGTTCCAAGCAATCTCATGAACACTGTGTCAGACAGCCCAGCCTTGTGTTGTTTTTTTCATAGACAAAAATTATTGCTGTCCTGTTGCCATTCCAAGTTATCAGGGCTTAAGTTTATAAGCACGATTGCTATCATAGATATGGAATGATTGATACAATAGCTGTGATAAATATGACCAAATTCTTGAGGCTGGGACAGGTTATAGGAACTATGGAAGTCATTTGTCAGATGTCCGTATTTTGATTTGCCCTATCAGTTAAAAAGTCCATGCATTTTACGCTGTGTAAAGTCTGCCTCAGTTTAAGGAAAATGCTTAGATAAAAGTTGCTTGCCACCTTTGCAGGTGAGGTTGATGAGATCCACAGGGTTGGAGCTAAGATTGCAGCATTGTAGGATTTTAATATCTGTGTCTTTCCAGATGGTATACTGTCCAGAAGTCTAATAAAACTCTAAAATTTCCCTTTTTCCTTCTGTTACCCAGCGTAGGTAAAAGTAAAATCTTTGCTAAGCCAGCTTATGACCAGATATTAAATCTGTAAGTGCAGTCCATCTTTCCATCCCTTTAAAAATATATAGAAAATACATAGATTTGAACAAATGTTATTTTAACAGGAAAAACTACTCTGGCTGACTGCCTTATATCCAGCAATGGAATCATCTCAAGCCGCCTGGCTGGAAAGGTAAGCTGTTACATCTCTTCAGTGCTGTTCTTCCTAAGTCTTAGCTGTCTCTGAAGTGGCAAACCACTTGCTGTGTTCTTTAGTGATCCAAAAAAGTCTAAAGCATAGTTCTTGAATCTAAGAAGCTAGTAAGATAAAATAGATGTTGAGAAAAAGTTCCTACTGCTTTGTAATGCTTTATAAATGCAAAAGTGAATTTTTGCAACAAATAAAATGATACATGATTGTGGAAGATTTTACAGAAAAAGAAGTTATTCAGAGGTGGATGAGTTGGGTGATTTGAAGAGTGGGCAGGGAAGAGGGTGGGAAGTAACATAGATGAAGGTCGAGTGTTGTGTTGATTGGAGTGCGGTATATCCCTAGAGACTAGCAGAAGAGAAAACACTATGGTAGAGAGAATATCCGATTACAGAAGGAAGACCTTGAAGGGTAGCCAAGTACCAAAAAAAAAAAAAAAAAAAAATTGGTTCTTAAGCCTGAGATGAGTAGTGCTTGCAGGAGTGTAATCTGGGATCTGTGATTCTAGTTGTGACTTGAAAGGCCTTCTAATAATTTAGGTAGTGATAGAAAAATTTAAAAAGGTGTTCCTCTTCTTCATTTAGGCTGTAATCAGGAGTAGTGATCAGGTGACAGGGAATGAGAGAAGAGGAGATGGTTAGCAAAATGGAAACAACAGAGTAGACCCAGGAGACCTGCAGGTAGAGTGGGGTGTTTGAGGTGGAGTGGGTGGGGAGCTAGCTCAGACTATCTACAGGAGGCTGCAGGACTTAAAAAGTTGGGATGAAATACTGGAATACTTGTATTTTTCCCATGTGAAAAATTAGAAATTTTCTAAGTACAAGAATTCTAAAGTAAGTACAAGAAAAAAAATAATAAAATCTAATTAACGAAGAATAATACAGACATTTTATGGAAAGGATCAGTAAAACCACAAGTTACTGAAAAAGATTGACACAGCTAACAAATACAGTATAATAATGCTGGGTGCATGCCATTACTCATTTTAAGAGTGAATTCTGCCGGCGCTGCGGCTCAATAGGCTAATCCTCCGCCTGCGGCGCCGGCACACCGGGTTCTAGTCCCGGTCGGGGCGCCGGATTCTATCCTGGTTGCCCCTCTTCCAGGCCAGCTCTCTGCTGTGGCCCGGGAGGGCAGTGGAGGATGGCCCAAGTGCTTGGGCCCTGCACCCCGTGGGAGACCAGGAGAAGCACCTGGCTTCTGCCTTCGGATCAGCGTGGTGCACCGGCTGCAGTGCGCCGGCCATTGCGGGGTGAACCAACGGCAAAAAGGAAGACCTTTCTCTCTGTCTCTCTCTCTCTCACTGTCCACTCTGCCTGTCAAAAAAAAAAAAAAAAAAAAAAAAAAACAAAAAACAAAAAAGAGTGAACTCTAATGTAAATTATGGGCTTAATTAATTATAACATATTAGTGCTGGTTCACCAGTTGTAAAAATATATATCATACCCTATGTTAATATGAGATGTAAATTATAGAGAATAGGTAGAGCATATATGGGAACACACATACTTTCCAGTCATTCTACTAACTTAAAAAAATTACTACTAATTATATAGGTGATTCATGATTATTTGACAAAGCATTTTTGTTTTGTTTTTAATTAATATTATTGAGTCACCTTTGGTACTAAAGTGACTCAGTGTATTTGGGGAATAAATGAAGTATGGTATGAACATATAAATAAATGCTTTTGGATGAATGACTTTAAAAGACTGATATGACTGACAGATATCGGCAGGACTGATGCAAAAGAAGAGAAGGAACGGACATGAGTGATACTGGGAAAGAATGTGCTGCAGGTTAGAAGGTAGCAACAGGGGCCAGCACTGTGGCACAGAAGGCTAACCCTCTGCCGCCGGAATCCCCTATGGATGCCGATTCATGCCCCCGCTGTTCCTCTTCTGATCCAGCTCTCTGCTATGACCAGGGAAGGCTGTAGAAGATAACCCACGTGCTTAGGCCCTTAAACCTTCTGGGAGACCCAGAAGAAGCTCTTGGTGGCCATTGGGTAGTGAACCAATGGATAGAAGACCTTTTTCTTTGTCTCTCCCTCTTTCTCTTTGTCACTCTACCTCTCAAATAAATAAATGAAATCTTTAAAAAATTAATAACAGGTCATAACAAATAACTTTATGACCATGAATTGAAAAATGGTGAAATGGAAAAGTCTAACATGTATGGAAAATTATAACTTATTAAAATGGAGTCAAGAATAAATACAAAACTTGAATAATTCTATAGTCACTTTAAGAAATTAAAAAAGGGCCGGTGCTGCGGCTCACTAGGCTAATCCTCCACCTGTGGCGCCGGCACACCAGGTTCTAGTCCCCGTTGGGGCGCCGGATTCTGTCCCGGTTGCCCCTCTTCCAGTCCAGCTCTCTGCTGTGGCCCGGGAGGGCAGTGGAGGATGGCCCAAGTGCTTGGGCCCTGCACCCTATGGGAGACCAGGAGAAGCACCTGGCTTCTGGCTTCGGATCAGCGAGATGCGCCAGCCGCGGTGGCCATTGCGGGGTGAACCAACGGCAAAGGAAGACCTTTCTCTCTGTCTCTCTCTCTCTCTCACTATCCACTCTGTCAAAAAAAAAAAAAAAATTAAATTAAAAAAAAAAAAGAAATTAAAAAAGAGAAATTGAATAGGTTGGCAAATGTCTCTTTCCACAGAGCAAAAGCCCAGATACTTTGAAACATCTGGTCTGTCAAACATTCAAGAAACAAAACAATTTTATTCCTATTTAAATCATTCCAAAATATAGGGAAGAGAACCCCCACAGGGAATCTTCCCCAGATCATATGCAGATGACGTAATTTTGATACAAAGGACTGTTAAGGGATAACCAAGACAAGCAAATTGCATACCAACCTGATGATTGTAGATAAAAAAATTATCACTTAACAAAATGAATCCAGCATTGTACAGATAGAAAAAGATAATGCTTCATAACCAGATTTTATCCTAAGGAACTCAAGATTGGTTTCATAGTCCTATAATATCAACATATTAGTAGATTAAAGGAAGAAAATTATGATCATTTCAATAGACACAGAAGACATTCAAGAAAATTTAACATCTGTTGTGATATAGCCTCTTCACAAAGAAGATGTAGAAGAGTTTCATAATCTCATGCATATTTACAAAAAGCCTACAGCCGAGGTTAAGCTTAATGATGAAGTGTTGGACCTTTTCTATTTATATTCAGGACAGTGCTGTCAAACCAATCACTTCATTGTATTGTAACTTAAGATTTACTAGAAATTCTAGCCGCAACAGTAAGGCAAGCAAGAGAAATAAAGTGAATTTTGGAAAAGAAGATACAGATGCTTTGACAGATAATATGACTTTATAGAAAACTTTAATAATATATAGATAAATTGCTAGGATATTAAGCATTTCTAGATACAGAAATCATTGAAATAAATGTATATAAACAATAAGTAGAAAATATAGTATAAAAAATGTGTGCCATTTAAACTGAAAATGTATCTGTGAGAAATTGAAGAAAATATAAAAGGAAGGTATACCATGTTCATGTATTAACAGGTTCAATATTTACAAAAGTGACAACTTTTCATGTTGCGCTAAAGATTTAGCAATTCCTAAGGAATTCTAACAGATTTTTTTAAAAACTTGAACTTGATATACTGATTTAAAAATCTGAACTGTACAGCAGATGGTAAACTGATAATAACCAAGAAACATCTGAGGAAGAAGGTGGTGTGGAAATGTGTCCTAGTAGATGGCAAGACCTTTAAGAACATATTATAACCTGCAGTTTGCAATCAGTAGAGGTGGAAAATTGATAACCTGGAAGATTATGCCTAAAAATAGATTTGTAGGAGCTTCATTTATCACAGAGTTGGCATTGCATTTCAGTGGAAAAAACATGAACCTCTTAATAAATGGACCTTAAGCAGTTGGTTATCCATGTGAAAAAAGGAAATTGGATTACTGTTGACCACCCCCAAAAAGTCAGTCGTACAGTTAAAATATTTGTATTTTAAAAAGTACTATAAAGCTTGTAGAAAATAATATAGGAAAATGCTCTCATGACTTTAAGGGAAGATATCTTAAGATAAAAGTGTGAGAGGCTGGCGCTGTGGCGCAGCGGGTTAAAGCCCTAGCCTGAAGTGCTGGCATCCCATATGGGCACGGGTTCTAGTCCCGGCTGCTCTACTTCCAATCCAGCTCTCTGCTGTGGCCTGGGAAAGCAGTGGAAGATGGCCCAAGTCCTTGGGACCCTGCACCCGCATGAGAAACTCAGAGGAGACTCCTGGCTCCTGGCTTCGGATCAGCACAGCTCCGGCCATTGCGGCCAGTTGGGGAGCGAACCATCAGATGGAAGACCTCTCTCCCTTTCCTCCCTCCCTTCCTTCCGCCCTCTCTCTTTCTCTTTCTCTTTCTCTTTCTCTCTCTCTCTCTCTCTCTCTCTCTCCCTCTCCCTCTCCCTCTCCCTCTCCCTCTCCCTCCCTCCCTTTCCTCTCTCTCTGTGTAGCTCTGGCTTTCAAATAAATAAGTAAATCTTTAAAAATAAAAGTGTAGTCCACTTAAAAAAAAGATAAAAGTGTGAGCTATTATATAAAAAGTTGACTAATTGAACTACATCAAGAACATCTATTTATCAAAAATAAGGAAAGGAAAAAATCTGGTAACTGGGGAAAAATATTAATAACAAACTTATAGTAATTGACAAAGGACTAGTACTCAGAGACCATAAATAACTCTTACCCAAAACAAAACAAACTTGTAATACAGCCAGTAGAAAGATGCACAAAAATCTAATATAGGAAACTCACAGAAGAGGCGTAACAAATGCTCAATATAATGAACCCATTTTTTTTTTTAAAGATTTATTTATTTTATTTGAAAGACTTAGAGGAGGAGAGGCAGAGAGAGACAGGTCTTCCATCCTCTGGTTCACTCTCCAGTTGGCTGCAACGGCCCAAGCACGCCGATCTGAAGCCAGGAGCTGGGAGCTTTTTCCAGGTCTCCCACGCAGGTGTAGGGGCCCAAGCACTTGGGCCATCTTCTACTGCTTTCCCAGGCTGTAGCAGAGAGCTGGATCAGAAGTGGAGCAGCTGGGACTTGAGCCGGTGCCTCTATGGGATGCTGGCATTGCAGGCAATAGCTTTACCCACTGTACCACAGTGCCAGCCCCACAATGAACTTATAAAAAGATACTCAGCTCCATTAATAATTGGACTGAAGTAATATAAAATCATGAGATATGCAATATCAAGTCTTGTTGACATTTTGCATTGCAAAAGTAATCCTCTACTGTTGAGAGATTAGATCAGTCTAAGTACTTTGGCAAACCATTTGGAAGATGTACAAATGTAATAACTCAAATTCCCTTTCTATGTAGATTCAAGAGATATGCCCCCATCTGTTCTTATAATAAGAATAATAACTTCTGTTACAGTTGCTCAAAACTGGCGTCAGTTTACATGTCCATCATTCATAGAATGGATAAACTAGATGTGGTAGATTTGTAAGGTAGAATCCTACAGTAATGAAAATGAATAAATTCTAACTACATCCATCAATGTGGATGAATCTTGGACAAAATGATACGATGTTAACATATGGTATGCTTCCTTTTATGTAAGGCTTAAAATTTGCAACTCTAAGTGATATATTACTTAATGATATAATGCATTTTCAAAAATTATAAAGAAAGCAAGAGAATGATCAAGATCAAATTTCAGGGTAGTGATAACCTATGAGCCTGGTGCAAGGGGACTTCAAAAATAGAAACTTTTCTTCATTAAATAATAATAAATAGGATGCTATTTCCACAGGTGTTCATTGTATTGTTATTATATTTTTACTGATACCCTTATACATGTTTTCCAACAGCTTGGTGCTTAGAAACATTTGGCTGTATGAAATGTATAAATGTATAAAATGTATAAAATAAAAGGCTTCTAGGTCAACAAAAGTGAACCTTGAAAAAGATAATTGCCCTTGGCCAGGGGTCATTGGTGTCTTTGAGAAGTTTTGCCAGAGCTGTGGGAGTGGAAGCCTTTCTAAAAACAACAGAATTAATGTGAATAAATGAATGTTGCCACCCCATGTCAATAAGTAATTCTCAAGGCTTTAAATGAGAAAAACGAGTAAATATAAAAAACAGGAGTTTTTGTAAAGTCTGAAAGTGGAGAGGAAGAAGGTAGAACAGGAGATCTTTCTGGAGGGGGTGGGAGGAGGTTTGTGTGCTTAGGGCCGCGGAGCTGGCAAGGGTTGGGTTCTCCGGGAAAGGAAAGCCACTGCCGTTATTGATGCGTTGCAGAGCCTAGCAAGCAGCGCACCCTTACAGGTAGGCATTAAAGCTTTAGAAAAGCCATCAGCTGCATGGTGATGTTCTTCATTCCTTCTGTACCTTTCTTTTTTTCTTAAATGTGTTTAAAATCTGTTGACTGGGGAAAAGCGTTAAGGCTTTTCCTGCCTGTAGAGACCTTGTGTTTCAGTGTCCTTAGTCTTTGTCAGACATCCCTTGGCATTGCATTTTTGTGGGGAAAACATGAAAAAGAATGGCAGTGTTCCTGATGAGTGGAAGGGAATTCCCCCAAATGCTCCTTGGTGTGCATTATTCTTAGTTTGCCCAGACATTCGAGGCTGAAGTTCGAGTGAACAGCACTCGGGGGAGGGTGTGCGGTTTTTGAGTATGTTCATGAGTTGCTAGTGGTAATATCTTTCAATCTGTCTGTGTTCTCTTCCTTTGGCCAACTTTCCTTCTTCAACCCTCTGCCCCTTAAAAAGAAAGTCTGTAGTTTAAAATTAGGTATTTAAGATACAAGCTTAAATCAGCTGATTTTAATGTTACATTTTAATTCATTGGGAAGTAAGGGTGCATGTGTTACGTTTTTCCAGCTACGGTACATGGACAGCAGGGAAGATGAACAGATCCGCGGGATCACTATGAAATCCAGTGCCATTTCACTACATTATACGGAAGGTACATCAAACATCGAAAAAAAATAGTTTTGCGTCTTTCACATCTTATTGTAATGGAATGAATTGCATGCCTCAATGCCTCAATTTCTTTGCTTTGTGTTCTGCAAATTTCATTCTGGAATCTCCAAATGATCCGTTGCTACAGTAAGGCCATCTAGGCTGGGATGCAGATGAGGGTCTCTGGCTGGGGGGCAGTTCCCGCCTGCCACCTCCACCTGGTGGATTCCCTCACAAGGAAGTCGGGAGCCCTGGGACTTGACTGGCAAAGCCTTCATGTTCCACGGCAACAGCGGGTTGCCATGATCAGTTTCAGCTTGCTGTCCCTAGATGAGGATGTCATTTTGAAGCAGCCCTTCTGGGATTTTATCTGATAGTTATACAAATGTGGAAGATACCTGTTTACTCTTATTCAATGAAAAGCTTGTATTAGGAAAAAAAGATGCCAATAATCTAAATGTCAAAAGGAGAATGGTTAAATAAACTGATAAACCCATGCTGTGAAATGCTATTCAGCTGTGAAAACAAATGTTTGATCTGTATGTGATTATATAGAAAGAATGTTACATTGAGAGAAAACAAAGTAAGTTGCAGAATATTTTTGTAAGATATGAATGTTTGGGTGATACAAAATATATTATTATGTATGCAGATAAAGGTGTCTGAAAGGATACAGACCAAGCCCATAACAAGGATTATCTTCAGGGGCTGGATCATAATGAAACTTGTACTTTTCAATATATTTATTTTTGTACTGTTCTAAATTTTGAATAAATGTATATTTTTATAATTAGAATATAATAAAGATCTTTTTCCTTTCCCTGATGGACTGATCTGTAGTTCATCTTCACAATGGCACTGGCACCAAGGGAGAGCCTGCGTGGGGCAAGGCTGTTCTCTTTGATATCAGTCTAAAAATGTTTTGTACCAGACCAGTGCTGAAGCACACAAATTCCTGATGTTTAATGCTTCATTTCTAAAACATCACCTCTCAATTCTAAAGGATTTTTTCTTATTCTGTGATTCAGACAATGAGGTCAAAGATTTATTTATTTCCTTAAATTTCTTTATCCAACGTTTATCTGAGGGTTTATTTATTTGTTTTTTTATGCATTTCATTATTTACGTAGATGTTTAGGCTCTTAAACTGAGTTTATATAAGCTGGTAAACCCTGACCAAGTACTTTTCCCATAGAACTGTAATCATACATTCACATATATAGTATAAACATGTGATTGAACTGAAATTAATATACATCTCCATCTTATGATTTTTCACAATAAAACAAATTACCAGGTATGCAGATATTATAAAATATAAAATATTAGATGTTAGCTCAACTTGGTAGTAGAAACCCACTTTGATTTTTCCAAGAAAGGTTAGAAAGAAAAAGGAAAAAAAGAATCACACTTCAGACAAAAATGAATTGGTAAACAACTTTGGGTAAGTATAGAAAAATGTTGTAAGAATTTAAGAGAATTCATGATCAAGAATTGTTTTAAGCCACATACAGTTCTACCTTTTACATATTTACATTTTCTACAAGTTCTACACAAGACAAAGGTAACATTTTTCTAAAAATACTGAAGAGTTCACTCCCATTCTTTTTTTCAGCCTTACCCCTACCCTGTTAAACCTCAGAATGCGAACATTAAACTAATTCTAAGGCTTTTCTGCCAGAAACATTAAAGACAGGTGCTTCTGCACAATACAGATTTTCAAAACGAAGGTTTTCCTGAATAGTGCAAAATAAGACTTATAGAAAGGTTAAATAATCATCAGAAGACATGGCAAAATGAAAAAAAAAGAGGTTAAGCAAACTTGATCTGCATTGGTATGAAAGTGGGAGATGTAAATGTAAAGTGACCAGGCTGATAACCTAGTAGCCTCTGCTCTTAGTGTTTCAAGGAGTAAACCACATAAGGTCTAGAGTGTTTGTAGTTCCTGGGATTTTTAATTGTTGAAAAAAATTATCTTAGCGTTATTTTTTAATTTAAAAGGCAGAGAGAGATAGAGGTGTTCCATCTGCTGATCTGCTCTTCAAATGCCCACAACAGCTGGGGCTGGCCAGGCTGAAGCCAGGAGCCCACAGCTCAGTCTGGGTCTCCCACATGGGTTGCAGACACCAACCTGCTTGAGCCCTCACTGCTGGCTCCCAGAGGGAACAGTAGCAAGAAGCTGGAATCAGAAGTGGCACCAGGACTTGAACCCAGGGATGCGAGCACCCCAAGTGGCATTGTAACTGCTGTGCCAAATACCTGTCCTGATTTTAGTTCTTATGATACTAAGATATCAAGTATTATGCTGGTTATTTCTAAGTTTCTTAGGTGTTGGTAAATTTCTGGTAGGTGAGAAGATAAAACTTGAAGGTGCAGCATTTCAGGAAAGGTCACATGGTCAGATGATAAGCACATTTTAAGTGGGAAACGCCAAGAACCTTTTGCTGGGTATCCAGAGAGTTGATCTTTACTCATTCATGGTGGTCGTAATTCTGTCATGCCACTTATGGCCCGATAAAGTAATGGTAAAACTGCTTTCTGATACTCCTTCACCAAGTAACATGCTGACTAACATGTATAACAAACTAGGACATATATCAAGTTCCACTTCAAGATTTAACCAGTCATCAACACAGTGAGTCATTGGTGCAGCACCATCGTCTAAAGGCCAGTAAGAACGTGGATGCCTTCTCTGTCCACAGGAGTAGCCTAAGTTCCTTTCCATACTCCTGCTGTGGTGGTGAAGTCATATGTCTTAATGTCTTCTCTAAGCTTAAGGTTGTTTTGGTTGGGTTGTATGTAATAAGAAATCCCATGTTCTTGTGTGTGACTTCTGCATGAGCTAAGTGGTTCATTTGAGCCATGTTAACTTGGGTAAAAACCAGTTAATAGAATTATATGAGACTTTCATAAATGGAGTACAGCAATTATGCAGAGAAACTGAAGTCTACCTCGCTGTAGTCCGCTTGAAATTGTCAGTGCTTTGAGTATGAAGTGATGGATGATGGGAAATGAAATGAGCCTCCTATTAGGAAGCAGCAGTTCTTGTCCAGTAAATAATAGGGAAGTGCGCTGAGGCTTCCCCACCCTGGGCCACACTGAGTAAAGTGCTCCATGGCCTTCAGTTCAACACTTTGGCTGGCTGGCCATTTTTACACGGGGGCTTCGTGGTAGAATAGTAATAATTTTCCACAGTTCATTGTCTGCACAGTTGTCTTGCATTGCCTGGCAGTGATCTCCATTGCCATCACAAACTCCCTAAATGTGTGGCCAAGAACACCACAGAACTGAGGCATGAATGTGCTCACTGGAGGTTGTGGCCTACTTGTATAGCTGGTCCTAACCCAGTGGGACGGGTGGCAGTGGTCATTGTCTGTGCAGGTGGTAGCAGGGGCACCAGGCTCTACCATGCAGCCTCTTTCTTGATTGATTGATAACACAGCCTCTTTCTGTCTTTAAGATACATGGATGGATGGATTGGTTTGTTTGACAGAGAGGGAGAGATGGAGAGAAAGATATTCGATGTGCTGGTTCATACCCCAGGTGGCCACAATGGCCAGGGCTGGGCCAGGCTGAAACCAGGAGCTTCCTCCAGGTCTCCCATGTGGGTGGCAGGGGCACAAACACTTGGTCCCTTTTCTGCTGTTTTCCCAGTCCATTTACAGGGAGCTGGACTGGAAGTGGAGCAGCCAGGACACAAACTCACACCCATACAGGATGCCAACATTGCAAGGAACGGCTTTACCCACTGTGCCGTGATGCCAGCCCCTTTTTTCTTATACTTTATAGACTTTATAAAGATCTATAGCCTTCTTCCATACTCATGTTTTTACTCTGTTTTTCGTGAAGATTCTGGTTGTGTCCATTTTCGTCTTCTACTCTGGACCTTGTCTGTAGTTGGAGCTGTAGACATTTTGATTCTGGATCCAGGATGGCCCTAGAGATCACATTCCTGTAAAAGTTTGTGGATCTTCCCTCTGCAACTCCGCTGTGGGCATCTGGTTTTGTATCGATTATTCTTTAGTATGTCTTTATCTTTGCAGCTTTTACCTGTTCCTCTTGCTCTGACTTTATCCAGGTTCCTTATCTTTACTCCTGTCTCTTTTTTTCACCTTACTTCTGTTGCTTACTGTTTCACTCTCTTGTGTTTCTGGTCACACAGTCTGAAGAGCAGGATGTGGCCCAGCTCATCTTCATGCCAGACATCACAGAGGCTGCACCTGTCATTGGCTGCCCTTGTGTGGGATGTTACCTCCTAGTCCAATTGGTGGTAGCTAGAGTGGAGTTGAAAAGTGTCTCATGTGTTTCTCTAAGATGGCATAACTGCCTAGAAGGGACTTTGGACATTCTGACAATGCTAGTGTTGTTTTCCAACTTTGAAAAGTGGGGATAGAAGTTGGGAATGTTGATTGAGAGACTCAGGCTCTCAGAATACCTGAGAGATGAGGTATGTCCTGTCATGAAGGTGGGGCTGTTTGGAGGAGAACCTGGAAGAGGGGAAAGAGACTTGATGGTTGAAAAACTCCACAGATCACAGCTTAACCTTGCTTTCTTCCTTCCATTCCTTGTCCAAGATGAACTCTTAAGTTCAGAATCTGCATACTAAAGGTTAATATCTTTCTCTAAATCTGACTCTCAATTTAACAGGCTTTCAGACTTGTTTCAGGTCCTGATTTGGATTGGAATAGAGACCGAGGACATAACAGATTTGTGCAAAAACATCCAAGTATTTGTAGAGTCCTTATATGGTGATGAGCAGCTGGAGAATTTACACCTCTGTTAGTCTCGGCTCTGTGGTTCTCTGTTCTTAGTCCAAAGAAGACCATGGAGAAACACATGCATAGGGCCAGCTCATACCAGGCATTTTTTCTTATGCAGAAGTGGTGGTGTCCCTGGACTGTGTGAACATCAACCCGTGATCCTGATTGTCTTTCAGGAAAGGGGCTAGGAAGGAAGACTTCCACTGTCCCTTGTTTGATTAAGGGTCAGATTCTTTAATCTTATGATAGTGTCAGTTTGTGAAATAGCCCTTAGACTTCAGACCCAAGAAAATGGGTGCATGATAGTTTTTATTTTGAGCAAGGTATCTCACGTGCCTGGTTTTGCTTAATCCTCAACAACAACCCTGTGAGATGGCTATTGTCCTTTTTTTACATATGTGCGCAAGGAATTCAAAGAGGTTACAAAATCTCCCCATGTCCAGAGAAGTTGCTAACATGTGGCAGTGGTGCTAGGAACCGAGTAATTACATTTCCAGCCTATTCACTTGGACCGGGAGTCTCTTGGAAGGCATTCAGTCTGGCTGTGGCTAACTCCTCCTGGAACTTAAGTCTCTGCTTTCCAACAGGGATTGCTGGGCTCCCTTATGGACATCTTCTTGTGGCCAGCGCCACATCCCTATTGTCCTTGGTCACCGCCCAAGATGTAAGCCACAGGGTCTGGCCTCTCTTACGGCCATGTTTCTCCGTGGTTCTAACAGCCTCCTTAAACCATCCGTCTTCCCTTCCTTACTAACACTTACTCTAAAAATGTTCCAAGGTCAATAAATATATCCACATCCTCAATGTCTTTTTATTGACACTCTGTCTTCTTCCTGCTTGGCTTTCTCCTGACAACACTGCTTTCTTTTACTGTTTTCAAATGAGTGCTGCTCATTTTTACATGTATCCCTGGGTTGGGACATGGGGTTGCCATTATTAATTTTTTTTTTTTTTTTGGTCCTACTTATGTTTTTTTTTTTTTTTTTTTTTGACAGGCAGAGTGGACAGTGAGAGAGAGAGAGAGAGACAAAGTCCCTACTTATGTTTCTAAAGCTCAGTTCTTTCCCTCCTTGTTTTCAAACCCCTTTTGAGACTCATGCTATCCGGTTATCCACCATTCTTTGTTGTTGTCAGCTCCTGGTTATGGTCCCTGCTCACTGTTGAATTTGGCAGTTGCTTCCTCCAAGGTGGCTTTCACCATCTGAGAATGCCTTCTGCAACAACTCAGCAACAGTGATGTTTATTTAGTTCTCTACTTCACCAACCTGCTGCCACGGCAACTTTGAGGAGTCCAGCATCCTAGCACCTGGAACTATCTGTCGCTGACTTTTAAATTTAAATGCTCCCTTCTCCATTGTCTAGCTGTCCCTGCCTGTCATTGTGGGTAGCCTTCCTTTGACATCGTCAGCTTCTTGAGCGTTTTGCGCCCTGATCGGTGTCCTCCTTCATTCACACCCTGCCTCGGGACAGCCCAGGTTCGTCATTTCACTGGCAGTTGCCGTTGTCCTCAGTGTCTTTGCTTCCTTGACCTCTCACACCTCTCCCAACAAAACCCCCATCCTTAATAAAATGAATACACGTCTGTCTTTATTGGTTTGGGTTCCCAGCTGGCAGCGTTTCCACGTCTCCCCTGTTCCTTCTTGCTCATTCTCAACAGTCGTTTTAAACCCTCTCTCTCCTCTTCCAGGCTGCCCCTCAGCCCCTCCCCTGCGATCACAGCCGACACCCCACCTGCTGTTCACAGAAAGCAGAAGCCTTCTCCACTGCTTGCTCCCGAAACTCAAGAGTGGAATGGTGTTGCCATCTTTGCTTATTTCCTGTCTCTCAGGGCAGACTTGTGCTCTGGCCCTGACTCCTATTGATCAGCCTTCCTGCTGGATCTTCACTCTTGTTCTACACTGACTCTTTTTTTTTGGACAGGCAGAGTGGATAGTGAGAGAGAGAGGAGAGACGGAGAGAAAGTCTTCCTTTTTGCCGTTGGTTCATCCTCCAATGGCTGCTGCGGCCGCCGCACTGCGCTGATCCGAAGGCAGGAGCCAGGTGCTTCTCCTGGTCTCCCATGGGGTGCAGGGCCCAAACACTTGGGCCATCCTCCACTGCACTCCCTGGCCACAGCAGAGAGCTGGCCTGGAAGAGGGGCCACCGGGATAGAATCCGGTGCCCCAACCGGGACTAGAACCCGGTGTGCCGGCGCCGCAAGGCGGAGGATTAGCCTGTTGAGCCACGGCGCCGGCTCTACACTGACTCCTCTTGATCAGCTCTTATGGACGCTCAAGTCCGTCTGGTCTTAAAAGTATCTATGAGTATGAGGCTCTAGCCTTTCTTCAGCCCACATGCCCTGCACGGTCATCTTCCTTCCTGGTTGTAGGTATGCCACTGTTATTCTCTCACTTGCCCTGATGTTGGGACCTGTGCCTTACAGTACTGACACGCATTAGCAACGTCAGACTGCGTGCCAGACAGTTCGTCCTGGTCTGTGACGCTCCCTCCAAGACGATGTAAGCATAGAGAGGCTCTCAGCAGTAAGCCTCGATCTTTCCTTACACTAGAGTTTCCTATTCAGATTCTTATTCCTACATCCTTTCAAGTAAAAATGCCAGTAAGTAAAGGCATCGCAGCAGCGTAGGCGTGTAAGTGCTAGATTTCCTGCTTGTGCAGCAGGACATCAGGAGTGGGACGTTCTCAGGGGTGTCAGAGTGAGGGCTGAGGCCATGTTACTGGGCTGCTGATTTGGACCAGCATCATGCTAGGAGAAACCAGACTTGAGTGAGGTAAACCAGAATCACTAGTGGTCCCCACACAGTCTGATGGGTGCCGTTCATGGTTATTTCTAGATCATGGTGCCTTCCCTCTTCCTCCTCCTCACTTTTCCCACTTCCTCCATCAGTCAGCCATCCACAGCCCTTCTCCTTGTCACAGTCCTCTCCTGAGGACGGAGCTTGGTTTCTCCTCCGTGCTGTTTCCTGCGTCTGCACACTGGAGATTCAGTGTGGTGCACCGTGCTTTACAGCTCTGTCAAATCACAAACCATACTGGTTGATTTGCAACTTTTAAAATATATTGATTTAAAATAGAAAAGGATGGTAGGAGGGAGTGAGTCTTGTGATTCTAGTTGGGGTATAATTTATGAACATCATTGTTGTTTGTTAATATGTAAGAAGTTTAGTCAGATAACTCAGGTTCTGCCTGTCTTCCTGTTTTTTTCTGTTGTTAGATACAGTATTTCTACTAATATACTGAAATATAAACGATACTTTAAAAGCTTTCAGATCTCTGTCCACAGCTTCAGTTTGTCTCTCTTCATTTTTTTTTTTAATTATTTATTTATTTGAAAGTCAGAGTTACACAGAAAAGCAGAGGCAGAAAGAGAGAGAGGTCTTCCATCCGCTGATTCACTCCCCAGTTGGCTGCAACAGCTGGAGCTGCGCCGATCCGAAGCTAGGAGCTTCTTCCGGGTCTCACAGGTGCAGGGGCCCAAGGATTTGCGCCATCTTCTACTGCTTTCCCAGGCCGTAGCAGAAAGCTGGATCGAAGTGGAGCAGCTGGGATTCAAACCAGCGCCCTTATGGGACGCCAACACTGCAGGCGGTGGCTTTACCCACTACGCCACAGCGCCGGCCCCTCTCTTTTCCTTTATTTCAAGGAAAGTTTTCTCTGGAGCTTTGTGTGTGTGCTTTCGTGAGCATCTCTATAGTGTTCAAGATATTGAACACTGAATTCCTTCCATGAGGTTTTACTGTTCACAGAGGAGACATTTTTGCGGGTGCTGGTGAGGAGTAACTGGTTTCTGTGAAACAGTGACCTGTTGCACTTTAACTGCTTGCAAGTCTCTTTTCGCGAACCCTCAGGAAGCAGCAGAAATTGTCTGGAAGGCATTTCTCGTGCTTAACTCATGGCCTTTCAACTTTTTTCTTTTTTTTCAATTGCCTGGAACATAAAAAAATTGAATTGTTGTTTGACTTATTAGATTAGTCCCTTGAAATGAAGAAATTTATTTTGGATGCCTGGAAATAAGGCAGTAGAATTTTTTGTCCCTGAATGCCATAGCAGGGATTAATGCAATACATAGCTCTAGGACCATGTTACCAATCAGAAAGATCATTTGGCATACTTAAAAAATGGTTTCAGGCCGGCGCCGTGGCTCACTTGGTTAATCTTCCGCCTGCAGCGCAGACATCCCATATGGGCGCCGGGTTGTAGTCCCGGTTGCTCCTCTTCCAGTCCAGCTCTCTGCTGTGGCCCGGGAAGGCAGTGGAGGATGGCCCAGGTGCTTGGGCCCCTGCACCTGTATGGGAAATCAGGAGGAAGCACCTGGCTCCTGGCTTCGGATCGGCACAGCTCCTGCCATAGTGGCCATTTGGGGGGTGAACCAACGGAAGGAAGACCTTTCTCTCTGTCTCTCTCACTGTCTAACTCTATCTGTCAAAAAAATTTTTTAAAAAAATGGTTTCTAATTTCTGCTAACAGTTAGTAATAATGTCTATTGTGATAAACCCTATAACTTTTTTTAATGTATTTTATTATTTGATCCTTATACATGCAAAATAGTAGATGACTTTCAAGAAAACAAGTTTTAAAAAAGCATAATGTGTGGGGCTAGCGTTGTGGCTCATGGCCATCTAATATGCCAGCATCTCATATGGGTGCTGGTTCCAGTCCCAACTGCTCCACTTCTTTTTTTTTTTTTAAGATTTTTTTTATTTATTTGAAACTCAGAGTTACACAAAGAGAGGAGAGGCAGAGAAAGAGAGAGAGAGAGAGGTCTTCAATCCGTTGGTTCACTCCCCAGATGGCCGCAACTGCCGGAGCTGCGCCAATCCGAAGCCAGGAGCCAGGAGCTTCTTCCAGGATTCCCAAGTGGATACAGGGACCCAAGCACTTTGGCCACCCTCCACTGCTTTCCTAGGTGCATTAGCAGGGAGCTGTATCAGAAGTGGAGCAAGCAGGAGTCAAACTGGCACCCCCATATGGGATGCCCGTGGCTTTACCCTCTTAAACACAACGCCAGCCTCCTAAATTCTGTTTTAATGGTAAAACTTTGTTAAGGGTGACCAGTTGTTCTGGTCTGCTTGGGAGATGGGATATAGAAATTTTCGTGCTGACGCTGGACAGGTCCGGATGATTGGTTCACCTGCTATAAACCTCATAGGTGTTTTTTGTTGTGAATATTAAAGGAAGTAATATATAGGAAAGCATAGAGCAGCTGCTCCTATATTCCTTTTGTAGAATTGGGTCTAAGTTTTGATGGAGCAGATCCATGCGTTGCTCGATGAGAAATTCTAGGGAAGAACTTGGCCTACTGCCTACTGCTTTGTTTCTAGCGTTTGGGGCTTTTAAACAGCTTTCACTCTTAGCCCTTAGGCACTGGTTTCTTTCAGTGTCAGTTTCCTAATCTGAAAATGAGAACAGTGACATTCGTCTCATAGGGATATTGTAAGGATGTAATAACCTGTGATTAGTGTTTGAAGAATATGTAGTGCAGTGCCTGACTCATGCCAAGGCCTTCGTGATTGGTAATAACTTAGAATAATAGGCTTCCAACATTTTATACAGATGCTGTATAAAATCATCCGCCGTCTCATCAGTGAGAAAAGTTGGAATGGCAGCTGTTGATTGAGCTTTTGCCTCCGTCGTGTTTAGTCTTTTCTGGGGAGCTTTCGTATTCGAGAATGTCTGAGGAAGAGCGCTGCGCACTTTGCACACAGGTTTTCACATTTTGTTTCAGGTGAGGGCGAGTACCTGATTAATCTGATCGACTCTCCCGGACACGTGGACTTCTCCTCCGAGGTGTCGACAGCCGTGCGCATCTGTGACGGGTGCATCATCGTGGTGGATGCCGTGGAGGGAGTCTGTCCGCAGGTAACGGTGGCCCAGGGAGAACTGACCGCGGGTCTTCACGTCCACCGCGGCATTTCCCTGACAGCTGGAAATCTGTTTTTATGTTTCACTGTCAGCCCCGTTCCAGGCCGCGGTCGCGTTAGATCGCCGGGGCTGCGAAAGGATCCTAGACACGATGACTCGCATTAGAGGTTTTCGGGTTCAAGTGCGTGATAACCTTTTAGATTTAGCTGAAATGGGAAAAATGGTGACTTGGGAGAGGATCCACTCTCATCTGGTGCTACCAAAGGCATTAGAGCTCGCCCTGAGGCCTGAGGGAACATACTCCGATAGGTCTGGTGGAGATGGAGCTGAGTGCCTCTCCAAGTTCATCTTGTTTAATTTTTTTTAAACATATATTTAAAAAAAAAAAAAGATTTATTGATTGATTTGAAAGGCAGACTTACAGAGAGGCAGAGAAAGAGCGAAGTCTTCCATCCGCTGGTTCATTCCCCAAATGGCTGCAACAGCCAGGGCTGGGCCGATCTGAAGCCAGGAACCAGAAGCTTCCTCCTGGTCTCCCAAGGGGGTGCAGGGGCCCAAGCACTTGGGCCGTCTTCCACTGCTTTCCAAGGCCATAGCAGAGATCTGGATTGAAAGTGGAGCAGCTGGGACTTGAACCGGCACTCATATGGGATGCAGGCACTGCAGGCGATGGCTTTACCTGCTATGCCACAGCATTGGCCCCTAAACTTAACATGTTTTAAAATGGCATCTTTGGGCCAGCGCCATGACTCACTTGGTTAATCCTCCGCCTGTGGCACTGGCATCCCATATGGGCGCCGGGTTGTAGTCCCAGTTGCTCCTCTTCCAGTCCAGCTCTCTGCTCTGACCCAGGAGGGCAGTGGAGGATGGCCCAAGTGCTTGGGCCCCTGCACTTGCATGGGAGACCAGGAGGAAGCACCTGGCTCCTGGCTTCAGATCGGCGCAGCACCAGCCATGGCGGCCATTTGGGAGTGAACCAACGGAAGGAAGACCTTTCTCTCTGTCTCTAGACTGTCTATAACTCTACCTGTCAAATAAAAAAAAAAATGTCGTTTTTATATTCTATTCCTTACCTTAATATACACATGATTGTATTAATGTCTTTTTAAAAATAACAAATAAATTACTCAGGTGGAAGAAATATAATCCAAGAAGAGGCACTGTGACTATTCTGTCACCTTGCTTCTGATACCCGGAAGGCATAGGCACGCAGTGTGAGAAGCATGGCCATAGTCTGAGGTTTCCTCCTGGAGCAAAATCCTCTAAGAGATGAGGTTGTGGTCAGTGATGAGGGAGGTCCACCGTGGGGTTTCTGGGTCCTGTTTGCTAGTAGCATGACTGTTTGTTTTACAGTTATTTAACTAAATGTGTTTTATGTGTGTGAAAATGGAATTAATACATGAGTTTATTTTGGTGCAAAAAAGAAGTGAAATTCATGTGTACAGAGGTCTTTCAGAATATACATGGATATTACATAATATGAAAAAACCCTGGGTCTCTATATATATGCATTTTGTGACTGCCTCGTGAATGCATTGTCTGAGTTATGATGAAGGAGTATAAGAAGTACTGTGTTTGGTTATTAATCAGCGTTTGCAAATGTACTCTAATTATTTCAAATAATGAGTTTAGCATTTTTCGTTCTGTTTTTATCAGACCCAGGCAGTTCTGCGACAAGCCTGGCTTGAAAACATCCGTCCTGTTTTGGTGATTAATAAGATAGATCGCTTGATAGTGGAGCTGAAGTTCACCCCACTGGAGGCCTATTCTCACCTAAAGAATATTTTGGAGCAGGTATTCTGTTCTTCCTGTGTAACTGGCACTCAGAAGACTTGGAAGGGAGTCACTGAGTGGCGTGTGAGACATGGCTGCAGGAAGGTCACTGCTGAGCACTTTCGCACTTCGGATCCCTGTGTTGCAGCTTTCACGCTACAAGAGAGGCAACAGAGCAGGCGTGCTCTCAGGAGCCCCCGCCATCTTCGGGACGCTCCCTTCAGTACAAAGCTTATGCAGTAATCTCTCTCGTTCAGAACTCTGAAGTTTGGTTCCAGAGTAAAGCAGTATTAGGAGAGACTCTGGTTATCCTGTTACTTGTCTTTAGATGAAATTTTGCCCAATGCATTCACTCACTTATTTATTCAGCAGATATTTACGTAAATATGTGTTTAGTAGGCGAGTCACTGAATATTCACTGTGTGTAGGGACTGTGCACAGAAAGATGGCCTGGTCTGAGTCCCTGTTGTCAAAGAGCCCACTGTGTGGTTAAAAAAGAAGTGTTTGGAGAACAGTTAGATAAGTCTAGGGTGTGACTTGGGAGCGTTGATGAGGGCCACTTCATCCAGTCTGGATCAGAAGGGAAGAGAGGCAGGAAGCCTGAGGTGGAAGAAGGGTAAATATTTGCTAGATATGGAATTAAGGGAAGTCCATTCAAAAGAGAAGTGAGTCAGACAAGAAAAGATAGAACACAATGTTTCATTCAAGGAACTGCAAATTGTTTGTTATAGCTGAAGATCTAGACCATATTGAGCATGAAGAGATGGGAGAGAGGAATACAGAACTTAGATTTTGGTGGATCTTGTATTCCAAACATGAGAGTTTGAAATTTCTTCTTCAAGAATGTGGAAAACCATTTGATGACAACCACTTAAAAATATTTATTTGCTAAAGGAGGGGGTAGGGGATGATGTTAGAGCAGTAAAAAACAATGACCTTATGAAACAAGATGCCTACCCCTATGCCCTGTACAAAAATGAATGAAGGATCTATACCTAAGACCTGAAACCATCAAATTACTAGAGGAAAACAAGAGAAACACTGCAAGACTTTGGAATAGGCAAGGACTTCTTAGATAAAACCCCAAAAGCCCAGGCAGTAAAAGCAAAAATAGACAAATGGGATTACATCAAGCCAAGAAGAAAGGGAAACAACAAAGTGAAAGGAGCAACCAACAGAATAGGAGAAAATATTTGCAAACTATACATCTGATAAAGGATTAATATTCAGAATATATAAGGAGCTCAAGAAACTCAGCAATAAGAAGCAAACAATCCATTTAAAAAATGAGCTAAATACGTGAACAGGCAGTTATAATGGCCAACAGGCACATGAAAAAATAAATGCCAGGATCACTAGCCATCAGGGAAATGCAAATGAAAACCACAGTGAGGCTTCAGTTCACCCTGGTTAGAATGGCTGTCATCCAAAAGTAAAAAAAAAATAAAAATGCTGGTGAGGATATGGAAAAAAAGTTACACTAATAGTAGTACAGCCATTGTGGAACAGTATGGAATTTCCTTGAAAATCTGAAAGTTGATCTACCATGTGACCCAGTCATCCCACTCCTGGGGATTTACTCAGAGTATGAAATTAGCATATGAAAGAGTTAGCTGTACCACCATGTTTATAGCAGCTCAATTTACAGTAACAGATACGGAATCAAGTCTGATGTCCATCAACTAACAACTGGATAAAGAAAATGTGGTACATGTACATGATGGAATACTATAAAATAGAATGAAATCCTGTCTTTTGCAACAAAATGGATGTAGTTGGAGACTATTATGAAATAAGCCAATTCCCAAGGACTCTAGTACTTGAGCCGTTCTCTGCTTCTTCCTGGAACGTCTATTAACAGGAGCTGGATCAGAAGTGAAAATGGGACTTGATGTCAGGCACTCTGTGAAGGGATGTGGCCTCCCAGGTGGTAACTTCACCGTGTGTGCCACAAGTCTGCCCCAGAGACACTTGTTAAACACTTGTTTAACAGTTGATGTAAGAAATGGGTGGAGGAGTTGACAGCAGTTACAAACTAGACTTAAGAGGGTTTAGAAACAGTGAGTTCCTAGATTACAGGCTCCAGAACTGAAAAACAAGGAAGTGACTCAACTGCATTTACATAAAACCAATCACATCATCATCATCACACAGAAAACCTTTCAAAAGTCTTACACAGTAGCCCCCTCCTAGCCATGATTTGCTTTCCATGATTTCAGTTGTCCACATTCCAGGAAATCTAAAATACTGAAAGTGCTAAATGGGAAATGCCAGAAACAGTAAGATGTTAGTTGCATGCCATTCTGAGTGGCAAGGTCTCATGCTGTCCCACTGCATCCTGTTTTAGTACGTGAGTCGGTTTTTGTCCAACATTCCTAAATACCTGCTTGTCAGTCACTTAGAAGCTGTCTCAGATATCAGAGTTCTGCTGTGGTGTGGGTATGTCCAAGTAACCTTTGTTTTAATTGATGATAACCCCAAAGAACATGAGTAGTAGAGTTGTCAGTTTTATTATGTGCATTGTTGCAGTTTTTCTATTTTATTATCAGTTATTGTTAATCTCCTACTGTGTCTAATTTGTAAATTAAACTTTGTGGCAGGCTTGTTTGCATAGTGATAGACACATTGAGTTTGGTCCTGTGGGAGGTTTTGAGCATCCACTGGGATCTTGGAAAGGATCCCCTGTAGATAAGGAGAGAAGACTGTGATGCGGTTTTGCTGTATTTTTAAAGGATAGGTTAATGATATGTAAGTTATTCATTGACTGTAAATGTCACCTCCATCCATGTGTGCTTAATGGAAACCCAAACTGTAACTGACGCTTGTCGTTCTCAGGAAGGTTAGACAGTGTGTCTCCTGCCATGACCGTGCCACGCATCTGAATGACCCTCTGCCATTTTCACATCTCTCCTAGATTAATGCACTCACAGGAACTCTTTTTACTTCTAAAGTCCTAGAAGAAAGAGCAGAGAGAGAGACTGAATCCCAGGTGAATCCCAACTCTGAGCAAGGCGAGCAGGTGTATGACTGGAGCACTGGCTTGGAGGACACGGATGACTCTCACCTTTACTTCTCTCCAGAACAGGGAAATGTGGTGTTTACCAGCGCAATAGACGGGTGGGGCTTTGGGTAAGTCAGAGTCTAAAACTCTTTGTGGATTTTACTTATGACTGATTTTCAGTTAAGCTTTATTCTCAGATAATTGTAGATTCACCTACACTTGTAAGAAATTATAGAGTTCTCTTGTACTGTTTACCCAGTATCTTTGGACTCTCCCCGTGGTAACTTCTTGTAACACGGTAGTACAACATCACACCAGGACATCGACATTGATAGAATGGAGCTGGAGAACAGTCTCACCACCACAAGGGCCTCTCATGTTGCATCTGTGTGTTTCCTACCCTTAAACCCTCCTGGATCCCTGACAGCCCTTTGACCTGTTCTCTGTGTTTCTAAAATCTGTTTGTTCAAGAATGTTACAGAAATGGAATCAAAACCATACTGTAGAAATGGAACCCAACAATGTGTTAGCTTTTGTAAACTGGCTTTTTTCCATTCAGTATAATTCTGTAGAAACTTAAGAAAGTTGTTGTGCATATTAATAGTTGGTTCCTCTTTATTGCTCAGTGGTACTTCCTAGTGTGAATTTACCTTGCTTTTGGAGTCAGGTTGAGAACTCTTTGCCTTCCACTGGATCCTGAAGATTTTCTTATTCTTTTTCTCGATATAATAAGATTTTACCTTTTTCCTTGAAGACTGCTTTATTTTGCAGTAATTACCATGTAAACTATGAGACTTGGGTCAAGGTTCATGGTTTCTGTCTCTGAATGTCTAAACATTTGTTGAAAAGGCTACCACTCTTGCATTGAGTTACTTTTGTGCCTTTGTTAAAAGTACATTTGCATGGGTGTGTTTCTGAGTGTCTTTCTGTTCCACTGGTCTGTCTTTCCAGTAGTACCAGTTTGTCTTAATTACTGTTGCTATAAATATGTCTTAAAATAAGGCAGGTTGTCTCAACCCCCATTATTTTACTTTTTAAAAAATTGCTTTAAAAAAAAGCTTTTCAAGGGCCTATGTCTTTCCGCATAAATTTTCTAATAACCTTCTGCAAAACATCTTGCTAGGACTTTGGTGGAATTGTATAAGCCTGTGTGTTAGTTTGGGGAGAATTGGCATGTTTTCTCTGTTGAGTCCATGAACACTGTGTTGAGTCCAGTGTCTCTCCATTAATTTGTTTAGCTATTTGATTTCTTTCATTATCATTTTGTAGGTTTTGGCATATACATCTAATACATGTTGTGACAGATTCACACATCATTTTTCATCTTTTGAGCAGTTAGAAATGATATATATTCAATTTTTGTGCCCACATATTCATTCCTGGTATGTGGAAATAATATTGATTTATGTTTAGCTCTTAAATCTGTGACTTTGCTGAATTTGCTTTTTAGTTCTAGCAGTTTTTTTGTGAATTCCTTAGGATTTGCTATAAGATAATCATGTCATCTGCAAATAGGAACTGTTTTATTTCTTCTTTTCTGAGGTGTCTGCTGTTTTTCCTCAATGCATTGGCTAAAACTTCCAGCACTATTTGAATAAGAGTGGTTATGGCAGACACCCTCGCCTTGTTTCTGATCATAGAGGGAAAACATTTAATCTTTCACCATCAGAAGTAATGTGAGCTGTCAGCTGTTTTTAAATGTTCTTTATCAAGTTGAGGACGTCCTAAAATATTCCCATTTTTCTGAGTCATTATTATGAATGAATGTCAGATTTTGTTGTGTGCCTTTCCTGTTTTGATTAATATAATCATGTGGTTTTTCTTCTTTAGCTTGTTAATATGGCAGATTACACTGGTGTTTGAAAATCAAGCCATTCTATACAATTGATGTTTTTAAACTTTATTCTATGAATACATTCAAAATGTACAAAAGTGTTTAGACCACAGGCATTCTCCCACCCTGTCTCTTAGCTCCCTGCATTTTCTGGCAGTGCCTTGTGTATCTTCTTGAGATAGTCAAATACACATTTATCTCAACTTTTATACCAACCCTGGGAGACATTAGTATGGAAAGCAGCTAACCTTATTGAGGATGTACATATACTAGGTTTTGAGTTAGTCACTTTATTTAAATTATTACATTGTATTTTTTGTTAATATTTACTTATTTTTTTTTAACCTACTTGAAAGGCAGATCAGAGAGAGAGAGAGAGAGAGAGGAAGAAGTCTTCCATCTGCTCTTTCACTCCCCAAAGGCCCACAGCAGTCAGCACTGGGTCACGTTGAAGTCAAGAGTCTGACACTCCATCCAGGTAGCTGGATTGGAAGTGGAGTAGCCAGGATTTGAACCAGGAACTCCCATTTGTGATGCAGGCATCCTAGAGGTGGCTTATCCCAGTAATCTACAATGCCCACCGCCATGTGTGACTTTAAGATACATACTGAGAGGTGCATTAACATGATTTTGACATTGTGTGAACACCATGGAATGTACTTAGACTGCATTTTGTTTAAGTTTTATTTGTTTGAAAAGCAGAAAAAGAGACAGATTTCCTGTCTGCTGATTCACTCCCTAAATGCCCTCAACAGCCAGGACTGGGTCAGGATAAAGCTGGGAGCCAGGAACTCCACCTGGGTCTCCTACTTGAGCTCTCACCTGCTGCCTCCCAGGGCATACGTTAGCAGGAAGCTAGAATTGGGACCAGAGCTGGCTGGCACTCTGAACTGGGATGCCGGGGTTCCAAGCAGTATCTTTGCTACTATGCCAAGTAGCTGCTTCTTTCATTAAATTATTGTAATAGTTGTTTGAAATAAATATTAATATTTATTAGATAAGACTCAAAAACATTGAGCAACTTGTTTAGCATACTCACGTACTAAGTGGCAGAACTAACGTTAAAAAGCTTGCTTGACTCCAAAGCTTGTGCTTTTTATTTTTTAAGAAAATGTTAATTTTTTTGTTTTTGAACAGATTTTGTCTCGGGCAGTATAATGACATGTAATTTCCCATGTCTGCGGTAAATTATGGAAGCCTTGGTGTACTTGGTACTGAAAGGTCGTACTGAGCAAACAAGTTCAGATAATGGAGATGTAATAGAAACAGAAGCTGTGAACCTGCTGAGCCTTTGCACTTTTCACTTGTGGCTGCTTGTTTCCCATTACCACTTTCCGAGTCTCAGTTTCCTCATCTGAAAGGTTGCAGTATTGGAAGATGATCCCTAAGAATCTCTTCCCGTTTTAAAAAAAAAAAAAAGTAGTGATTCATTCAGTCATGCAGCAGAGTGAGAGCCATTGATTTCCTAACGTGAGCATTCTGCCAGTAAGCCACAAGGGGGGAGGCTTGGTCTTTTCTTCACATGCTTTCCTGACATGATTATTGTTTTATACTAATTTTACTCTAAGTCTCACAAAATGCAAAGTTTATTACAGAAGGAAAAGAAATGGACAGAAGGCTAGAGGGTAGAATAAGGCTAACTGTGCCCCCTTAGAACTGTGCGTGCTTTTAGATCACTTTCCCCACGTTAGACAAGGTGAGATTTAGAGGTGAGCCAGAGCCTGTTTTCAACAACCTATAAGCTGATATTGGGGGGTAAGGATGGTGGAGGCATTGAAACACTGGAGACCTTTTCTTCCCATTTTTCTCCTGAAATGTGAGTGATAGGCGAAGTTGGCAGCTGCATGTGTCGTGAAAAGTGGAAAATAAGTGCATCTCCGAATTTGACAGACAGTGCCACGAGCTCTCCTACAGTGGGACAGCCGTGTGACTCTGAATGGATGCCTGCTCTGTTAATAGATGTTGACGTCAGAGAATCTGCTCTGACACACCGCTGGAATCTAGGTTCTTGCTTTAAATGCATGGAACTGAGGTCCCACCCCTAGACAGTAGGCACAGGGAAGGAGAGCCAGTGGAAAACCCTTCCTAATAGTTTTCTCTGCATGCATCAGTGCTTGGAATCTGCCGTTAGCATTAAGGCACCGGGTAGCTCGGTGGACAGAACAGCATGTGCCTCAGTTATTTCCTGTTTGACCAAGTTGTCATTCAGGTTAGCACATGGAGAGCTCAGTGAAGTCTTGGAATGTCCAGGTCTCTTCTGATGGTCTTGCTGGAAGGTACTCTGTAGAGGAAGTGAAGTAGACTTCAGGAATAGAGAAGTTATGCTGGAAACTGTCAGTGTTTATAGCTTACCAGTGATGGACAGATGGGTAAAAGTATATGAATGGTAGACGAGAAAAGGCTTTGAGAACAGTGACTTAAGCACATGGGCACATGCCTTACTGTAATTTATGATTTTGGTGGAGGTTTTAGAGTATTTATGAAATCTTTAAGTTTTCCCCTTGTAGATTTAAAAGCAAGATATTCATCTGACATGTTGTAAAAGATAAAAGAAAATGTGACACAGCTTGGATAACGCAAATCAACCTTGTGTTAAAATTCCTAAAAACAGGACCAAAAACCACACTGAGAATCCAACTGATCCAAACAGTTGTGGCAGATAATAAATTATGAAATCCCCCACAAAGGAGGTGGAGTACTTAAGGAAATTTTGTTAGAAAGATATAAATCCAAAAGTTTTTACATAAAAAAACTACTATAAAGCATAATGAACGAGGCTAAACACCAAAGCTTTGGGTCAGATATGTCACTCAGAAATGAAGTAGATTTGGCAGTATTAATAGGAAAATAGAAGTGATGGCAAATGAATTATGGCATAAGGATCAATTTCATATGAATAATTATACATTTCAGAAGTGATTAACTGTCAGCCGTCATAACAAAGAATACAGGACAAAAGTAGAATTGTAAGTTGAACCTATAGGCACATGGTTTGGGGGATATTTTAACCTAGGTGTCACTGGCAAACTGTTAAAAGATTAAGTAGACAAAAACTGAAGCCATACGAATATTACAAATCAAGTCAAAATTTGAGTGTCAGTGAAGGATATGCAAAAGCTGATCTTGTAGCAGGTGGAAAAACAATTCAAGTTCAAAAAGATAAGAAGATGGTGAAAGTTTGATATACTAGTCAGTCCATCATTATCTTCGTAGTTTTCCCTGCCTGGGTACAGGACCAAGTTGCCAATATGGAGGGCAGAGGCTCAGCCTTCTTGTGTCACTCCTCACCATCAGGGCAGCCTGGGAAGCTGAAGGTGGAGAAAGGACTTTGAAACACAGGCCAGAGGTTGCCCCCTGTCACCTGCCTCCACGTCTAGCCCCTGGACCTGCTCATAGTCCTCAGATCTGCATAGGGGACTGCAGCCTTCCTGGCAAAAGTGGGTGTCATAAAAAGGTCCAGAGAGCAGGCCTCCTGCTGGTATCTGAAGAGAGGCCCTGGGCTCTGCTCTGGGTTGCTGAGCCACAGGGAACCAGGGAGGATGCTTCGTTACTGCTCCTTGCAGTAGGCAGCAAGACAGAGCCTGTTTCCTTTTTGAAGCTTAGGAGCTCTACCCAGGGGATAGGATCTTGGTCTTCTCTTCACTTGAGGAGGAGCTGGTGAACTAGAGAAATCGGGAGTTCTACTTTCTGCGCTCATCTGTTGGGAAAACTGCAGAAGTCTCAGGGCCTGTGAAGTGGGGTGAAGATTTGTGGAGAGGATTCCCTCCTTCAAGATGGGAAGAAAAAAACCACATATACATACATAATACAAATGTCATGGAAACTAAGATTTTGGAAAATTTAAAAAGAAAACACTAAAAACTAAACCTCTGCTAAATGAAGAACTATTAGATTAAATAGGAAATGAAGTTTACAATAGCAGGTTGCTTAGAAAGTGATGATTTTTTTTTTTTTTAATTTGAGAGGTAGAGTTACAGACAGTGAGAGAGAGATACAGAGAGATTTTTTTTTTTTTTTTTTTTTTGTCACATGGCGTTTATGCTCTCCCAGGTGGCTGACCACTGGTTCCAGAGGCCCGAGGGCACAGCACACACACGCACACACACCTGGGAGGCGTTTCCCCAGGGGGCACTGGGATCAGAGCTGGGAATCTGGATCAAACTGGTGATTGAGGTCTGTTCTTCAGGCAGGGATAGGCTGGGAGAACGCGCAGGCCAGCGCGGCCCTCGGACAGCCAGAGGCGGCTGAGGCACGCACTGGGGGGGGGGCTGCAGGAAGTCTCCCTGTCAGCGCCCCCACCATCCACTCTCACTTTGGTCACAGACTCAAGTTCACTGCTCCCAAGGGTCAACCTAAACGGCTACAGGTTCACTCCCCAAATGGCTGCTATGGGCGGCACTGCGCCAATCTGAAGCCAGGAGCCAGGTGCTTCTCCCTTTGGATACAGGGGCCCAAGCACTTGGGCCGTCTTCCACTGCTCCCTGGGGCCACAGCAGAGAGCTGGACTGGAAGAGGAGCAACCGGGACTAGAACCCCGTGCCCATATGAGATGCCAGTGCCGCAGGCGGAGGATTAGCCAAGTGAACCACGGCGCCAGCCCCCAAAAGTGATGGATCCTTAACAGCAGCCTCTGGATGTGAACAGCCTGTAACTGTGTCATTTGGATTTTGATTTTTGACTGGGTGTTATTCCTGTCCCTCTGTGACAGGTGTCCCTGGGTGTTTGTTTTCTGTAGTGTCTGCTTTTGATCTTCACATTTCTGATTCCCACCGTAGTTAATGACATCAACTCCTACAGCCTCATGTTCCTACCAGGCTTCCCCTACCATAGCTTAATCAGCTGTTTCTGACCACTGGATCATCGCAAGAATTGGCTGCAGCGTACTGTTTGTGTTCCTTCTGTAGTCAGGAAAATGGCAGCATTTAAAAATATGTATGGAAAACACATAAACACAAACACTTGTTTTAGAGCAGCTTTATGTTCATAGGAATATTGAGAGGAAGGTACAGAAACTTCAACTACCCCCACACATACGTAGATTTCACCATTGTCATTATCCCTCCCCAGTGTTGTACAGTCATTGCAATTGGTGAACTAGCACTGACAGTTACCACCCAAAGATTGCACTCTTACTGTTGTACATTCTGTGGGTCGGCACACAAGTATAATGTTGTGAACCCACCATTAATTCCAGTGCCACACTGAGTAGTTTCACTGCTCTCAAAATCTTCTGTACTCCGTCTCTTCATTCCTCCTACCCTCCTAACCCCTGGCAGCCATTGGTCATTTTACTGTGTCCCTAGTTTTGGCTTTTCCAAAATACTTCATGGTAGGAGTCAACAATATGTACCTGTTGAGATTGACTTTTTTCACTTTGTAATATATACCTGTGTTTTCTCCATGACTTCTCACGGCTTGTGATAGCTCATTTGTCATGACTAGTGCTGAGTAACAGTCCATTGTCTGGATGTATTATACTTTATTCATTTGCCCACTCGAAGGACACCCTGGCTTCTTTCAGATTCTGGCACTTAGGCATCAGACTACTATAAACATCCATATGCAGGTGTTCTTGTGGACATATGTCTTCAACTCATGTCTTTTTGGTAAATACCAAAGACCATGATTGCTGGATTTATGGCAAGGGGATGTTGAATTTTATGAACAGTTGAAAAACTGTTTTCCAGAGTAGCTGTACCGTTTTGCATTCCCACCAACAGTGAGTGAGAGTTCCTGTGGCTCCACATCCTTGCCAGCGGGGTGCTGTCTGTTCTGGATTTCAGCCATTCTATTAGTGTGCAGAATAGCTCGCTATTGTTTGAGTCTGTTTCCCTGATGGGGTAGGAAGCAAAGCATCTTTTCATTTGCTTATTTCCCATCTGTATGTCTTCTTTATTGAGGTGACTGTTAAATCTTTGGCCTATTTTTAAATTCTTTGTTAATTTGTTTTCTTGTTGAATTTTAAGAATTTTTGTATGTTCTTTATCAGGTGTGTGTTTTGCAATATATTTTTCTCCCAGTCTGTGGCTCATCTTTCATTCTCTTGACAGTGCCTCATATAGCAGAAATTTTTAATTTAAAGAAGTCCAGCTTATTTTTTCTTTCATGGATTGTGCCTTTGGTATGATGTGTAAAAAGTCATCACCATACCCAGGGCCACCTAGAATTTTTTTTCTGAATTATTTTCAAGGGGTTTTATAGTTCTGTGTTTCACATTTGAGTCTGTGATCCACTTTCAGTTAATTTTTGTGTATGATCAATGTCCAGACATTTTTATAGGTGGTGTTTAGTTATTCCTGTACTGTTGAAAAACTGTCTTTGCTGCATTATATTGTCTTTACCCCTTTGTCAAAGGTCGGTTGACCCTGCTTATATGGATCTGTTCTTGAGCTCTCTGCTCTGTTTGATCAGTCTGTCTGTCTCTTTGTTCACCACTACTGCATGGTCTTCATCATCAGCTATATAGTAGATCTTGAAGATGGGTATCGTTAGTCCTTCCAGTTCTGTTCTTTTGATATTCACTGGGCTCTTGTGGATTTTTTGCCTCTCTTTATACACTTTAGTCAATTTGTTTATCTCCACAAAATAAGTTTGAGATTTTGATTGGGATTGCATTGACTCTGTAGATCTACTTGAGAAGAACTGCTATCTCTACACTATGAAGTCTTCTTCCCTGTGAACATGGAATATCTACTTAGTTCCTCTGATTTCTTTTATCAGATAGATCTTATACATATTTTGTTCTTTTTCTACCTCAGTATTTCATTTTGGGAATTATCACTGTAAATGATACTGTTTTTAATTTCAAATTCCATTTGATCATTTAGTATGTAGGAAAGTGGTTGACATTTGTATATTTACTTTGTATCTAACCTTCCTAAAATATTGCTTATTCTGATAGTAATTTTGTTGATTCTTTTGGATTTTCTACATAAATGATCATGTCCTATGTGAACAGAAATATTTATTCCTTCCTTCCTAGTCAGCGTACATTTCCTTCTTGTGTTATTGTATTAGCTAAGGCTTCTGGTGTGATGGTGATGTTTTATCTTGTTTTATATACTTAAAAAAGACAACTATTGCATGACTTCTAGAGTCAGATCAGTGTAGACTGTGTTGGCCAGGATCATGGGCTTTGGAGCCAGATAGCGTGGCTGAGAATCCCACTTTCACTGACTGTTTGTATAATGTCTTTGACTTCAGTGTCCTTTTCTGTAAAATAGGAAAATTTGTAGGATAGTTGAAGTGATTAATTTTAGTAATGCCTGTTGAGAACTTTGAACAGGACCTGTTTCAGAAACATTCTAAGTATTAGCTGTAACTCATATTTACCATGACTGGTTTCCTTCCAGAATCGAGCACTTTGCCAAAATATACAGTCAAAAAATTGGCATCAAAAAGGAGGTTCTTTTGAAAACCTTATGGGGAAATTATTATATAAACATGAAGGCTAAGAAGATTATGAAGGTGGATCAGGTAAAGTGGCGTATGTTCCTTTTGGTTTTTGGTCACATTCTTACCCTGTGAAAGCTGTTATTAAAACACCTGTCATAAATGTAATTCAGTTTTACTTCACGTGGGTGAATTCATGAGGGGTTTTTTTTTTTTTTTTTTTTTAAGTGTCTGTAAATGGGAAAGGCTTGCAAACCTTATATCCAGGTATTGTTCATATAGATAGTTGTTAGGCTTTTAAATGAAATGAATAAAGAACTGCGTTTTTCTTTTTAGAGAACAAAAAATTCTCAGCTCCTGGGCACTTGAAGGTGGATATATTGCATCATATGCGTTGTCTCCTTTACCTTAAAGGAGTGTCTTTTGTAGAGCGCGCCATATAGTCTGTGCTGCACTTCCAGCTGCCGTGGAGGCCCGGTCTGCCTGCACGCTGCTCACTGTGCAGTGCCGGTGGGGAGCAGTGGGTGCTCCCTGCGACCCCGTCCTCTCTAGGTGGAGGAGATGTAGGACTGCTGAGACGTGCAGCCTCGAGGGCTACTCACCTTGAAGCTTTATTATTGTTTTTCAAAGCAAAATTCAGGATTTTCTGTTTGTTCTCATTTAAAATCATGTGTTCCTTCTGGAAGGTACTCACACATATAAAGCCATAAGAAAGAAAAAAGTCAGAGACCAACCCTGTTAGTGATAGGGTTTTAATTTCTTTCATTCTTTTTGAGTAGGTATATACATCCTTCAGTTTGGATCATACTGTTTAGATAATGTAGCTGCCTTTTTGCTTAATGGCATATCATGAATGTCTTCCTCTGCCATTAGAAGCTTTTTCTAAACAGTGTATTTAAAAGGAAGTGGGCATAGTTACGTAGGAAAGAGCGTGGCTTGAGAGTGAACTCTCTGTTTGAATCATCTCATAGGCAGTTACTGTCATTACGTGAAGTAACCCGAGCCAACTTCTGTGAACAGTTCCTGTCACACCGTCAGCATCCTAATATCATTTAATTTTGTGAGGGTGCCATCATTAATGTAATTCTTCTAAGATCAGATATAGTTTTTTTTTTTTCAAATGTTTTCATATTGCAAGTAGAGTTAGGGTTGATATCTGTGTACGGAAGTTTTTGTACCATCATGATGACATTGCTAATCTGGGCATTGGAAGACAGACAGCGACTTTTGATTACCTGTTACTGTTACCAGTAGCCCTTCAGAGAGGAGGTGTCGATTTATCTTCCCTCTCATGTAAATGTGAGAGCAGGGACCTCCAGGCACTCTTGCTGTTAATCTGGTAGGAGAAATAGTGGTTTGTTTTTAAAGATGTATTTTGTTTATTTGAAAGGCAAAGTGACAGAGAAGGAGAGACAGAGAGATCTTCCGTTCATTTGTTCACTCCCCAAATGGCTACAATGACTGGGGCTGGGCCAGGCTGAAGCCAAGAGCTAGGAATTCCATCCAGGTCTCCCACGTGGATGGTAGGGACCCAAGTACTTGGGCCTTCCTCTGCTGCTTTCCAGGCACATTAGCAGACAGCTGGATCAGAAGTAGAGTACGTGTGAGTCGAACCAGCACTCCAATATGAGATGCCAGTGTCATAAGCAGTTGATTAACCCATTGTGCCAGCCCGTTTTTTGGTTTTGTTTTTCAAACTTCCCTGTCCTTGTGACATTTTTTTCATATGTTTAACAACATTTTATATTGCCTTTAGCATACTTTAGACCACAGTTCACGAGCAAAGCCTGCATGTGCAGAGTGCAACTACCCTTGGCTGGGTAGTTGTAGGTATTTATTTGTTTATTTACTTATTTAAGATACATTTATTTATTTGAAGGCAGAGTTACAGAGAGGCAGAGGCAGAGAGAGAGAGGTCTTCCATCTGCTGGTTCACACCCCAGATGGCTGCAAGTGCCGGAGCTGTGCTGATCTGGAGCCAGGAGCTTCTTTTGGGTCTCTCATGCGGGTGCAAGGGCCCAAGGACTTGGGCCATCTTCCACTGCTTTCCCAGGCCATCACAGGGAGCTAGATCAGAAGTGGAGCAGCCGGGACTCAAACAGGCACCCAGATGAGATGCCGGCGCCACAGGCAGCAGCTTTACCCGCTATGTCACAGCGCTGGCCCCATGGGTATTTTTTGGATGGTAGTGGTGGGAAGCCACAGGTACTCTCCCTTCCAGGGGCCTATTTTTTTCTTTTTTCTTTCATTTAAGGAATATAACTTCATGCATTTAACATACACAGATTTAGGAACATGATGCTCTCCACCTCCCTTCTACCAGTATTCCCACCTTTTTTCCTCTTGATTTTTCCTTTCCCATTCGTATTTTTTACAGAGATCAATTTTCAGTTAATTTTTATATTCATAAGATTAATCGTACACTAAGTAGAGATTTTCTTCATGCTAATTGGTGAACTCTCTACTGTAGGGTCTGTTGTTTTTAAAGTCCCTTATTCCCTAGGGAAGGGACTGGTAGATTACTGATTGGAGAGTATCAGCTATTTAAAGCATTCTTATAACTGCTTTCATCTTCTTTATGGCTGAATAAGTATTTCTGAGTAGAAATGAGATGTGATACTAAAGCATGTCAGGAATGAATATGCAAATTCCCATGACATGTTCAGAAACTTAAGCCCATGTATCTTTTGTACAGGCCAAAGGGAAGAAACCTTTATTCGTACAGTTGATCCTGGAAAATATATGGAGCTTGTATGATGCTGTCTTGAAAAAGTAAGGCTGTTGCACAGTTGCTTACCTCTGGGCAGTGTAGTTGGCCTCACTTTCCAGGTTGAGGAGGTGCACCTAGAGTCTGAGACAGACCGAGAAAGCAGCAGAGCCTTTTGAGATGAGCGGATTACAGAGCTTGGGTGGAATTTAAAGGTGTATATGTAGCTGAAGGAAAGGGGTGGAGGAGGGCCAGGGTGGCGATGCTTGTTGTAGAATGCTGAGATAAAGAGGTAGAAGGATGGAAAGAGACGTTGGGCCTTTGTTTTCACCAGCTCAATTTTTGTTTTTTGTTTTTGTTTTTCAAAGATTTATCTATTTATTTGAAAGCCAGAGTTATGCAGAGAGAGAGAAAGAGAGAGAGAGAGAGAGGAGGTCTTCCATCCACTGGTTCACTCCCCAATTGGCCACAATGGCTGGAGATGGGCCAATCCGAAGCCAGGAGTGTGGAACTTCCTCTGGGTCTCCCATGGGGGTGCAGGTGCCCAGGGACTTGGGCCATCTTCTACTACTTTCCCAGGCCATAGCAGAGAGCTGGATTGGAAAAGGAGCAGCTGGCACCCATATGGGATGCCGGCACTGCAGACAGCCCCTTTACCTGCTACGCCACAGCGCTGGCCCCTACCAACTCAGTCTTAAAAAGTAGCAATTGGGCTGGCACCGTGGCTCAACAGGCTAATCCTCCGCCTTGCAGCGCCGGCACACTGGATTCTAGTCCCGGTCAGGGCACTGATCCTGTCCCGGTTGCCCCTCTTCCAGGCCAGCTCTCTGCTGTGGCCCGGGAGTGCAGTGGAGGATGGCCCAAGTGCTTGGGCCCTGCACCCCATGGGAGACCAGGAGAAGTCCCTGGCTCCTACCTTTGGATCAGCACAGTGCGCTGGTCGCAGCGGCCATTGGAGGGTGAACCAAGGGCAAAGGAAGACCTTTCTCTCTGTCTGTGTCTCTCACTGTCCACTCTGCCTGTCCAAAAAAAAAAAAAAAAGAAAAAGCAATTGTAGTAGAAATGATGTTTGATATTTTGATATCTAGGATCATAAATGGGGCTCTTAGGAAATAATTTGCCTTGTACACACAGGAAAGTTTTCTTTAGTACATTTACCTTCTATGTTACTCTAGAGGTAGAAGAATGACATTTTCACATTACTACTCCAGTCGGCATAGCTTGTTTAAAGAGGTTGTTGCTGTTGAAGAAGGGCTCCTTCCAAAGTGTAGGAGGACAAGTTGAGGAGTCTTTTTCAATCATTTTCAGCATTTGGGGGGAAGAAGTAATATATTAGGGAAAAACATGTGAATGTTCTTTTTCCCCACTGTTCATTCATGTCTGTGTATGCCTCTTTCCCCTCCAATCTTGTATTTACTATAGAGACAAAGAAAAAATTGATAAAATAGTGACTTCTTTGGGATTAAAAATTGGAGCACGGGAGGCACGCCATTCAGACCCTAAAGTTCAGATCAATGCCATCTGCAGTCAGTGGCTCCCCATATCTCAGGCTGTCCTTGGTATCCTTTATCTCAGTGGCCGTTAGTGAAGCAGTTGTGCTGAAACGAGAAAGAAAACCATGTTGTTGACACCAGGAAACCCCCTGGAGAAAAAACATTCCCATCCAAGGTAACTATTCTGTGCTGATTCACTGTTCTACCATGGGACAGTCTTCACTACTTCAAAACGTATTATACCAGCATCGGTAAGAATTAATGCTAGCCCTAAGAATCTGCTTTTAAAACAGACATTGCTTTTGGTTTTGGCTTGGTAATCTGGCAGAGTTAAAATGTGCAGAATAAGATTTCTATGTCAGGAGGTGATTTAGGTGTTTGTGTTAGGCCAGTGCTTCATTTTAGGGTCGTAGGTCTCTAGCCCGCTAAGCCCTCCTCTCCTCCTTTGGTCCCGGGCTGTTGAGAGTGTCTGTCTGGAGAGTCCTGCTTGATCTTCAGGGAGCAGTGGAACTCTGAATTGCATTTTAAGTTGTGCTGCATTAAACAGTGTTCCCTTAAGCCCTGGCATTTTCTGCATAGACATACATTGTCACCACAGCATTTGTATGGATTTCACTTATTTGAGATTCAGAGGACTCGTATCCACCAGTTCACTCCCCAAATGCCCATAATAGCTAGGGCCAGGCCAAGCCAAAGCTAGGAGCATGGGTGCCAGGGACTCACCTACTTGAGCCATCACCTGCTGCCTCTTGGGGTGTACGTTAGGAGGAAACTGGAATTAGGAACCAGGCCAGGGCTGGAACCCAGGATTTGATAAGGGATGCAGGTGTCCCAGGTGGCCTCTTGAGCGCCAGGCCAAGTGCCTGCCCCATTACCTTGGTATTACTTAGCGCATGCACTGAATCTTTATTCTGGTGGAGGGCGCTCGCTCAGAGTTTGAGTCCTTAACAACAGACTTCAGCTATGGTGTGTCAGAAGCTTCCCAGTCCCCTTGACATCACAGCCGAGAGAGTGGAGAAGCTGATGTGCACAGGATCGCAGACGTTCGACTCCCTTCCGTTGGAAACGCAAGCTCTGAAAGCAGGTGAGGTGCAGAACCTGCTGGGATGTGCCACGCTGCTGACTGTCCTCAGTCCCGGCTGCTCTGCTCCCACGCACTCACTGCCAGTTTGCTAAATGGCCACTTGGCCAGAAGGTCAGCTCCACAGATAATCCGTTTTGCAAGTGGCCATTCCACCAGTGTTGGTGTCCCCAGTGCCAGACACACGGTTTTATTTCTGCTGCAGCCATTTTGCCCACCAGTGGGATGGAATCCCAGAGACTCCGATTGTCCTTCTTCCTCCCCTGCTCTCGTTTGATGATCATGCCATATTCCGTCCTCCTAGGTGGCCAGGAGTGTGTCCCCTGAGCCGCAGCATCAGTGCCACGGCTACGTCCCCAGGGAGTGTGGGAAAGCGCTACAAGGGCTGTGCTGCTCACAGAGGCCCTGAGCGCTCTCCCGGGAGAGGGGGCGCTCCCCTTTGGCTTCTAGGCGCCATGAAATGCACCTGCTTGTGTTTATGTTCTCCAGTTTTATATCTCCCACTCTATTGAAATAATTTGTAATGCCTGCCCCCAGAACCATTTTAGTGCCATTCTTGGGCTCCCCAGGGATTTGCACTTTGTAATTCGAGGGCAGTTCTTCGTCCTATGTGTCATGAGAGTGTGACGCAGTGGAGCCTGCCTTCCTCCTTGGAAAACTCGCTTCCCTTGACTGCAGGCTGCCCTGCTTCCTCTCCTCTCCCGCTCGCCTTGCCTGCTTGTTTGTAATCCCTTCTTCTCGTTCCTCTCCGTCTCCCTGACTCTTAACTTTGGGGTACCCCAAGCAAGACTCAGTCTTTGGACCTCCTTTCTTTAATGTGCAGCCCCTCTCGGAAGGTCTTTTGCCATCTCAAGGCTTTAAGTGACAAATGTGTGCTCCCAGTTCCCACGTCTGTGTCTCCAGACCTCAGCTGCTTTCTGAACTCCAGGCCTATATCCAGTTCACATCCTCCCTCTCTCCACTCAGCTGAGAAACACCTCCAACGTCACATCTCGGCGCCTGAGCCTTTTATCTGCTAGTCACTCTCGTTTCCATCGGTGCTACCTCCTTCCTTTGACTGGCTCAGTCATTTGTGTCACATCCCTACATCCAGCCCACCTGCAGGTCCTGCTTATTCTTTGAAATATGTGCAGAATCCACCTGCTTCCCAGAATGCCCACTGTTCCTCCCTGGGCTGACCAGCCAGCATCTCCGCCTGGGTGTTGTAGCCATTTCCCCCGGCATCCCCGCAGCTGCCCTGCCCACGTTTAGTGTCCTCCCATCCCTGCACGTGAAGGGCACTGATGAAAGGTGAGTCAGGGGGCCGGCGCCATGGCTCAACAGGCTAATCCTCCGCCTTGCGGCGCCGGCACACCGGGTTCTAGTCCCGGTCGGGACACCGATCCTGTCCTGGTTGCCCCTCTTCCAGGCCAGCTCTCTGCTGTGGCCAGGGAGTGCAGTGGAGGATGGCCCAAGTGCTTGGGCCCTGCACCCCATGGGAGACCAGGATAAGCACCTGGCTCCTGCCATCGGAACAGCGCGGTGCGCCGGCCGCAGCGCGCTACCGCGGCGGCCATTAGATGGTGAACCAACGGCAAAGGAAGACCTTTCTCTCTGTCTCTCTCTCTCTCTCACTGTCCACTCTGCCTGTCAAAAATAAAAAAAAATAAAAAAAATTAAAAAAATTAAAAAAAGAAAGGTGAGTCAGGGCGTTCCCTGTGCCCCTGCAGACTTGTCACAGGTCGGTCCCCTGGCAAGACTTCTGGTGATTCTGTGATTCTTACTGTTTTGAGGGTTTTGTTGTTTGAATTTTATTGTTGAATTCTTGGTGTATACATTATTTTTACATGGAGTTGATGAAAAATTTTAAGATTACTAATCAATGATTTTATGCTTCCAGTGTATTTAAGAAAAATGTCAATATGTTGATACGAAATTGTGTTAAAATGTATATAGTTACGGAGAATTGACATCTTTGGAGTATTGAATCTTTATAAAATAATTTTTGATGAACATATCATATATGTTCCTTAATGTGGGATCCGATGTAGTATTTCAGCACATATATAAAGCATACATGGTTAAATGAGGCAGCCAGCTTTTTCAGTTTCTTTTCCTTTTATAGCATTGAATCAATTTATTTCTAAGAACTTTTATTATTATCATGACATAGTATTTTTGACTTTTCTTATCTGACTTTTTATTATGGGGGATTCAAAAAGCTATTGATTCTTGTTTTATTAATAATTACTTGGTTTTTAAATTGTTGGCCTTTGGTAACACTCCTTAATCCTGTCTTTTCTCCACTGTATATAGTAGAAAAACATCGTAGAGCTTATTGTCAGTGGTTAGCCCCATTCCCTAGCTTTAATCCTGATGTCAGCTCCTGCAGCCCCCAGCCCGTCAGTCTTGCGTGTCATTCCTCATCTCTGCTAGCTCCACTTGCTCTTGTTCTGCTCTTCTTTCCTAACAGTTTGATACTTTTCTAATTGAAACTTTTATCATGATTTTAAAAAATTTGTAGACTTCTTATATACTTATATGATGCTGTGTTCTAAATATCTTGATTGTTTTCCAGAAATGTTTGGTTTTTTTTTAATCATGGGAAAAATAGTGACTTTTTAACCCCCTGTTTGTTCAGCTTTTATGAAATGTGGAAGTGAGGACACCGCCCCAGTTATTATCTTTGTTTCCAAAATGTTTGCAGTTGATGCCAAGGCCTTGCCTCAGAACAAACCAAGGTAAGGAGAGGGAAGCCGCAGGCTGGCTGGGATGGCGCATGTGTGGTGGGGGTGTTGTTGGCTGTGGTGGGGGGCAGTGCTTCTCCTCAACCCAGACCTCACATTGAGCCATGCTGAGGGGTTGTGCAGCAATGTGTACTCTCCTGACACCTCTGTAGGAGAAAGCTGTTGAAATCCGTTCTGGAATATTGGTTTGAACGGAGGTAAATTCCAAGAAGAGTAGTAACGGTAGTCATAGCAACAGTCAACTTTCATTGAAATATCGGGCAGGTTCTAGTCTGAGCCTGTCTGATGTTAACTCTGTCTCCCTCCACGGCAGTGATAAGTGTGTGCGTATCCTGCATCTCTCTCTGTTAAAGGTATTGGGAGGGAGGGAAAGGTCAGTCTTCAAGTTCCAGAGCCTTGGGGATGGAAGCTGTGGACTCTGTATTATCTGTTTTCCTGTGTCTTCCCTTCTTCTCACCTCTGCTGCCGCCCCTACCTGTTTTGATTCCGACAGGTTTACAGAAATTATTGAAGTAATTTCCCAGCTGGCTCCCCTGCCCAGTCTTTAGTTCTACCAATCCATTTGCTGTATTTCCTTCAGTGATCTTTCTAAGATTCAACTAGGAAGGTATTTCCTGCCTAAAGAAGCCCCTGTGAGTCTCACTGCCCTGAGCAGTTTTGCCTAAAGTGTGCTAATGGAAATTGAGGAAGAAGTGTCGTTAGCAGTCATGTTCACTTTAGTGTGTATCTATGTATACTGCCTATCTATGCCAAGTGATCATGCTCTTCTTTTTACAGTAAGACTTCACTTTTTAATTTAACATGTCCATTTAAATGAAATTTCAAGTAAATAATACATAGGGGTAGCATAAATCATGAAGGTGATACGTCAGTGACTGACGTTTTGGGATCAGTGGCCTATGAAGTAAACTTGACCTATCATAGTAGCATTTCAGACCCAGCATGATGTGACCCCCAAATGATTCTTCAACTACATTTTTTTTTCTAGTATTCCACTATTCCCTAAACAAATCCAGATCATTCCTCCTTCTTGGAAGATCTTATTTTCTTCTGATGATTGAACATAGGAAGCTTCAATAATTTTTACCTTGAGGATCAGTGAAGAAAGGAAGTAAATGAAGTGTGAGTGAATGAATATGTGGATGAAGGAATGATAACTCAGGGAATTGGTGAAGGAGTGAGTAGCTGAATGAATGAATGTGTAGTTGAGTAGCTAGGCTACTCCCAGATGCTATTTCAGTGCCATATGTAGAGATTTCTTGATGTCCTAGGAGATTAGGTTGTTTTGGTCACTGTCAGTGTCTTAGACTCTAGTAGAATCCTTCAGAAAATTAGAGAATTAAAAATTTTGTTCTTGAGATTTCAAGTGTATGTATTTATATTATTGAAATTCTTGTGTGTACCTATCTTTCATTTTCTTGCTGAGGAATAATACTGAAATTATGTAACTCATACTATTAATTACATTTTCTGTAACATTTTTCTTGAGAATTCATATATTTTCCTAGTTTTTGTGTATTTTCGGTAGTGTACTTAACTCTATTCCATTGAGTTGTTTTACTGTTTTATTTTTGGTTTTTTTATTTAACCAGTTGCAGGTTTAGCAGTTGCTATATAATAATATAGGTTTTTCAAGTATAATTGATTAGGGTTGTCATTATCTTGATCTTTCGCTGATTACATTTTTGATGTAAGTTACTCTTTTTTAATTTTTTAAGTTACTCATTTTTAATGTAATGTACTCTTTTTAGAATTGGGGGATATAGACCTTTGAACGTTTGATAGCATTCTTATCTCTGCTGTTTCAGATTTACCACAGCAAGAGCAACTGAATATTATTTTCCTTGAGGTTAGATTAGGATCTGTTAAGTACTGACACACGCAGAGGAGAAAAGTAAAGGAAGATGGGGGATGGGACACCAATAAAACCTATCAAACGGAATGCCTATTTTTATTCAATTTAGTGCCCCCTTGCTGTAAAAGCCTTTTAGTATTAAGGTTCTAAGCAGCCCGTCTGTGGTCTGACATTATACATGAGAGCAGCTCTAAAGGAAAAGCAGCTCAGTGGGGCAGGCGTTGAGGCGTAGTGAGGAAAGCCATGGAAAGCGACCGCCTGCACTGGCAGTGTCCCATAGCAGCGCTAGTTCAAGTCCTGGCTGCTCCACTTCTGATCTGCCTCCCTGCTAATGGCCTGGGAAAGCAGTGAAAGGTGGCCCATGTGCTTTGGCCCCTGCACCCGTGTGGGAGACCTGGATGAAGTGCCTGGCTCCTGGCTTCAGCCTGGCTCAGCCCTGGCCATTGCGGCCAGTTGGGGAGTGAATTAGTGGATGGAAGGTCTTTCTGTCTCTCCCCCCTACTCTGTAACTCCTTCAAATAAATAAATAAATAAAAGTTTGTTGTGGATGAAATAGCTAAAAATTCAGCTTTATTGATCTCAAGTGATATATTTAGCCCTAAAAGTACAGCAGATAGTTCCAGTTAAGTTTAGTTACACAAACTGAGTTTTTCTTCTAGATTTCCAAATACTCATTCATGGAAAGCCAACTTCCATGTATGTGACACATATACAGCCTTGAAAGTCAGTCTCACAGAAGACATTTATGTCAGCAAAGCAGGAAAGATGATACTTGTTTAGCATCACCTGAACTTAACTGAGCAGTCTGCTTACTTAAGACAGTTCATCTGTGAGCAAAAGCACCATCCTATGTTGGGTGCCATTCTCGTTCTAATGATATCCAGAACGCTGAGAAATAACTCAAAAATAGAAAGTGGCCAAGTGCTAAGGCTGCCTTGTGGTTCTTGCTATATACAGATGCCAGTCTGCCTTGCATATCTAAAAACAACAGGAATTAAAGGGTCCTGCTTGACTTCAGGAGAACTTCCCAAAAGGAGGTGGAGGGCCAGGAAATCCACCTGCCTGCTTGTGGTGGGAATCTGTGAAGGGGCAGGCCCGAGAATCTTGTGGATATTCTGTTGATCTGGCACATTACAGAGAACAGACAGGAACATTGTGTCACCCCCCAGCAGGTGTCGATGAGGCCGTCCTTGGGTGAAGGAAAAGGGGCCAGACAGTTTTGCTGCAACTCTACCACTGAATATGGAATTGAACGTTCCCATTAGGGCAGGGAAACAAAAGCCCATTGCAGGCCGGCGCCGTGGCTTAACAGGCTAATCCTCCGCCTTGTGGCTCCGGCACACCGGGTTCTAGTCCTGGTCGGGGCGCTGGATTCTGTCCCGGTTGCCCCTCTTCCAGGCCAGCTCTCTGTTATGGCCCGGGAGTGCAGTGGAGGATGGCCCAAGTGCTTGGGCCCTGCACCCACATGGGAGACCAGGAGAAGCTCCTGGCTTCGGATCAGCGCGGTGCGCCGGCTGCAGCGGCCATTGGAGGATGAACCAACAGCAAAAAGGAAGACCTTTCTCTCTGTCTCTCTCACTATCCTGTCAAAAAAAAAACAAAAAACAAAAAAAGCCCATTGCAAACATGGATTTCATTAGAACTATTGATCTCTTGTTAGTCCTCAGTTTCTTTTCTTGGCTCTCTGTGTTCTTTTTTGTTGTCAACCACCTGACTCTGTCATCATTTCCTTCTTCCTCTCTCTGCCTTTCCACTCCTGCCTTCAGCCTCTTGTACTTGTCTGTCCTGTAAACCAGGACCCAGGTTTATGCCCTCAGTGAGAAGAGCCGTGCGCACGGAGGTAAAAACAATGAGTAGAGTGTCCACAAACGTGCTCATCTCGCAGCTCCGTCCCTGCACTTTCACTCAATAAATAAATCTTAAAGAAAAAAATAGTAAAAGCCCGCTTCCTTCACCTCCCACCTCCACTCCCGCTCAGAGTAGCTCCCAGAACACATGCACACAACACGCTGCCTTTCCTGGGTCAGTGCCGCTGATAATTTCAGTTTGACCTTTGGAAGTCCTGCTGATTTGCATGCCCGTCATGAACCCTGTTTTCCCATGAAGGTAGAATTTCATACTTGTGGAGCAAACCTCAGTGTCTTTCTGAGCCTTTGTGCTCGTGTGTGGGGAATGCACAGACACCAGGTGTCTGTCCCGCATTCCCTCCCTTCTCCTGGTCCTCTGCCTCGTCCATGGGCAATATGGATACCTCCAGTTCCACCTTGTTGTGCTCGGCTCCACCTGGGAACGCGGGCTGTTACGTGTGCATTCCTAAGCTTAGAGTGGCCGGGCACACAGCATTACTGGAGCCTCCCGGGCCCTTCCTACTCCTGCTGTAGTGAGGGAGAGAGCCTGGAGAACCTGCCTGGGTGGCATTTGGGACCTCTCGCCTTCTCCAGCCACATCACTATTTGCCGTTTCCCCGCACGAGCCAACTGAGATGCATGATGTTGCTGGATGACAAAACGTTTGTGATATCCTGTAGGCCTCTCACTCAAGAAGAGATTGCTCAGCGGCGCGCGCGTGCAAGACAAAGGCATGCAGAGAAGCTCGCAGCAGCGCAGGGGCAGGCCCCCTTGGAGCCCACCCAAGATGGGAGCGTCCTCGAAACAAGCCCCAGGGGAGATGAGCCAGCAGGTACAGCTTTCCTGAGCAGCTGTGAAGCAGGGTGTTTGACTCTCTGCTGAACCTGAGACACACATCCTTAACCTCTTGTGCTTTTAGCTGTATTCATAGTTTTTATCAATATTCTTTTCATCTTTGCTGCTCCAAACCTTAACCTGGGCCAAACACATCTTATTGTCTGATCCCTGTGTTTCCAGGCATTTCCTGGTTTAAAGAGAGCATCCTTGGCACTCATTTTCCTTTTGTTTTTGGCAGGTGATGAGCAACAGGTGGAAAGTATGACCCCAACACCTGGGCCCCAAGAAGAAAACAACCAAGAGTCTTTCATTGCATTTGCTCGAGTGTTCAGTGGGGTAGCTCGAAGAGGAAAGAAAATTTTTGTCCTGGGGCCCAAATACAGTCCTGTTGAGTTTTTGCAACGGGTAAGAACTGGAAGTCAAACATGAATATATTGTTTCAAGGGCCTGATAGCTTTGCAGGCTGGCCTGGATTGATGATTGCCTTATTGGTAGATGGCAGGAAGGCACACCTGACCAATCCCCAGTCTCCTCTTGGATCGCTTTGGTACCATTTGGCATTTGTGTCTCACTTAGCAACACTTGGGAAACCAAACCAGTACGTGAACAGACTTTTCTGCTCTGAAGACAGGAAGATATCGTGGCAGCGGATGTTACACGGGGCGTTCTAGGGGACGCAGCTGTAGTGGGATTGCCTGAGTGAGCCTGGGCGTAATAAGAGGATAGTTCAAATCATCCTTTTTCTGATTTGCAGCCCCCAGCAGCAGCGTTTACCAGTTCCACTGGTTCCACACTTTCTTCAAAATTCAGTATTGCTCGGCTTTCAGTTTGACCAATTTGATGGCTATAATGTAGGATCTTGCAGTTGTTTTAATTTATATTTTCCTTCTTAACTCTTCCAGTATGTGCACTGATCAGTAGCAGGCCAGTGCAGATCTTCAGGGAATGTGGAGCTCCAGAGAGTTGGTTGCTCCTGCCAGAGGTGTGAGCAGGAAGCAGGTGATGACAGATAGGCGCTGGACATCTAGCCAAGAGTGTCCATGAACGGGTACCCGCCAGCATCTAAAAATGCTGGATCCTAAAAGCAAGAAAGAAATCCCAGCTGCCGCTGTCTCGGAACATTTTGGAAGTAAACAGGCTACATACATAGAGTGAGTGACTGGTCAGCAAAAAGCTGTGCAGCAGGAACTTGTCAGTTGGCAACATGGAGCACTGAGCCAAAGAGCAGGTGCCCCTGTCCGTGCAGGGGGCGGCCTGTCTGCAGGTACGCGGGCCAGCTGCCGTACTTGGCTGCAAGTGAGCGGCTGAGGAAAGTTTCTGCCATCAGTGTTTGCTCACCTTGAGCGCTTATTCCATCAGTTTTAGCAACTTAGCCCTCAGAGGTGGCAGTGCCCGTGGTGGTTAAGCAGTCCTCGTTGGGCCGCGGCAGGTTCTGGGTTAGCAAGAAGGACCATAGCACTTGGTGTGCGTAGGGTTATATTTTATGGGAAGTTGAAATTGCTGTAATAGCATGTGAGAAAGCCCAGTTAGGATTATCATAACATCTTGGCTTGGACATAATTATACTTTGTTGTTGATCACTAAGAGTTAAGTTTCTGTTACTTTTTTTTCTTTACTCTGTAAACTCTTTGGATGAGTAAGAAATTATCTCATGAGACATTGGGCATTCCTGTTCCTCTTCCATGCATAGTGTCTCTTTGCTCTTCCTGGGCTGCAGGTTGAGACCTCCTGGTTCTGTGTCAGCTGCCTGAAGCAGGAATGTCCAAAGTACAGCAACAGCATAAATGCCGCCTCTCAGTGGTCCAGGCCTTCTTAAAGCTAACTGCAGCCTACGCCTACTGTTTCAAAAATTCTGGGGTCTTTCCAACCTACCCCAGCAGTAACCCCAGCTAGAATTTTGTTTATTTTTGTTAACCACACATTGTAACAAGTTTAGCAGCTCCAAATAATATACATTTTTTTGTCTTCTCACAGTTTTGGTGGGTTAAGAGTCCAGGCGTGGCTTAACTGGCTCTTCCTTAGGGCTTCACAAAGCTTCAGGCAGAATGTTGGCCAGGCTGCAGTCTCGCCAGGATGACGGGGGAAGACTCTGCCTCCATGTGCCCGAGGTTGTAGTTAGAACTCGTATCCTTGCCCCTGTAGTCCCGAGGACTCCAGTTTCCTCTCCTGTGAGCTTTGGCAACTGGGAGGCTTCCTTCACTGAGACATTGAGGAAACGCTGGAATAGGTGTACTGGCAAGCCCGAGTCTTCATGTGACATTATAGGATCACAGCAGGAGTGTCCCGCCTCCATAGAAGACAGACACAGATGCCACTCATCCTTTGGGGCATGAGCACCAGAAAGCTGGGACCATGAAGGAGGCCCTTTAGTCTGTCTGCACCATTCTTTTCTTTATAGTTGTATAACCTATGTGTGTATTTCTAAAGAATCTGTTGTTATATTTGCATACTTTTAAGTTTTGAGTAAATGAAGTCTTACTACAGTTGTTCTACAACTTGTTTTCTTTTTAACTTAACATCTTGAGAATACTTTGTTAGTGCGTAATCCTGTCATTTGTTTATTGTCCCTGCTACATCATATTCCATGACATCTGTATGTATTTTACTTAACCACTTGCCTGTCACTGTAAATTTGGACTGCTTTCAGTTTTTACTAACATAAACAGTGCTACTTTGAATATTTTTGTATATCTCCTTGTGCACGTTTGTAAAAAATTCAGGGGAAGAATGTATCTGTAGTGAGTTGCCTGGATAATCTTCACCTTAACAGGATACTTCCAGATTCTTAGTGCTTTTGACTCACACCCCAACAGAAATGTTGAATAGTCAGCACTTGTTCCACATTTCCGCCATAGTTTGGTATTGTTAGGCTGTTAATTTTTTCCCATCTGATGGCTATCATATGTTATTTTCTAGCCGTTTTCACTTACATATCCCCTATTAAGGTGTGCGTTGTTCATCTTGTTTTCTTCGGTCAAGACTTCATTGGGTCATTCCTCTCTTTTTCTTTTTTCTAATGTGCTTTTTAAAAAAAAAAAAAAAAGTTGATGTTTAGACGTCCTTTGTATCCTCTGGATTCTATTTTTTTTTTTTTTTGTCATTTTTAAGTTTTGCAAAATTTTTTCTCGAATCTGGAGCTTGTCTTCACTTTCGGTTTAGCATCCTTTAATGGACAAAGATTCTTAATTTTAATTTAGCAGAATTCATCAAACTTTATGGGTTTTACTTTTTGCATCTTGTTTTGGAAAATGAAAATTGGGACTATCCTGAATTCACAAAATTCTCCTGTGTTTCCTTCTACAGTTTAATGTTTTGCCTTTCATGTTTAAATGTGTAATTCAGTGTTTGTGCTACAAAGAAGAGACTCAATTTGATTTTTTAACCCATACAAATAGCTGATTGTCCCAGCATCACTGACTTCTGCATCTTTACCCTCTAATCTGCTTTGTTCACTCTGTCATAAGTCAGATGTCACATATGTGGGGGTCTGTTTATGGACTATTAGATTTCATTCTTTTGTCTTTCCCTCGCTCTTCAGTGCTGTTTTTGTTTCTGAATGCCTGGCATCTGACAGGCCATGTTCCTGGGTCTTGTTTTTCCTGTGAGTTTCTTGTTTATTCTCTACTCTTTGCTCCTCTCTAGAAAGTTTACAGTCAGCCTGTCAGGTTCCACAGAAGCCTAATGCCCCTGCTGTTGTAATCCCCTTCAGTTAGTGCATCTAGGTGGCATGAATCCATACTTTGCAATGTAACAGCTTCCTCTCCATTAATGTTTTAGATGCAGCTATTCATGTTGAGTTCATTGTTCATGTTTTAATTAGTTTCCTAGTTTTCTCCATGGAGAGCTTTAGTTGCTTTTGTTGGACTTAGTTTTGGCTACCTTAGATATTTTGTTGGCACTCTAAAAGTTACTGTTTTTAAAATATTTATATGTATTCTATAGAAATACAATGAATTACTGTGTATTGATCTTCCATCTTTCTCACCTTGCTAAACCATCTCGCTGATTATAATTTTTCTGTAGCTTGTTTTAAGTGAGTGGTCATATTGTCTGTGTATAATTCTCTTTCTTTCTGTCTAATCCTTGCATTTTAATTTTTTTTCCAAGCTGTCTTTTGTTACTGTGCAGAGCTGTCGCTGTATCAAGACATGGACATTCACCTGCCCCATGTGTCTAAAAGGCCATAATTTTCATGAACTTTCCAGGTGTATTCCAACACAGGAGCTGGTTTTTCCCTCTTCTGAGCCTTGGCGAATTTTCTCACCCATTGACATTTTTGTCACCTACTGTTTGTGATGTTAGTTATCATTGAGTATGTTGTATCTTAGACATTTTTCTCCTTAGAGCACTAGTGCGGCTCTTTGGGCCTGTGAGTACCAAGGGTATGCCTATTGGTTGATTGAGGTGCTTTCTGGATACTTGAATTTATATGGAGGATATATTTCTGAAGACTTCCCACAACTCAAAACTTGAATCATTCGAGACAGTATGTCCATCAGAATAAATGTGATGTAGGGTGTTGACACATCTTTTCTATTTACAGCGTGGTTGTGCCGTGTGTGTGCCCTGTCTCCTCATTGCTGTTCCCAGTGTTTCACAGTGGGCTTCACAGTGGGCTCTCTTGCAGAGTAGCGGCGTGGCATGTAATAGTTCTTTGACATGTTTTGTGGCATTGGTGTAGTGGCTAACTACCCTTCCAAGGGCACTTCCATGTGTTGCCTGGCATTAACACCAATGCATGGTGAACGTTTGACAGACATTATAATTTGAATGATGATAGCAATAATAAATGTGAAAATAATATCACAGTAGTTACCAAAACTGGTGATGATAGAGTTCACATGAATACCAGCAAGGAGGTATGGTGCTACCAGACCGCACAGAATTTATATTACTTAACTATAGATTATATGATTAAAGTGGGACTCTGGGTGACTTTTTTGCTGTTTGAAAGGTTTCAGTATTTCAGATTTTATTTGTTAAGTGAGACTTAATTTGTGTCATGCCATTTTAAATCTGTTTGCCCCTGGTTTACACACAGTGTGGTGATCCATATCTTAACTGATGAATGATGTGACTGTGGGTACCACTTAGTGCTTTCAGGTGCCTCTTACCACTGTTTCTTTGCCAGGTGCCATCGGGCTTCTCGACTCCAGCAGATGACCTTCCCCCGGTCCCCCACCTGGCGTGCTGTACCCTGGAAAACCTGTACCTCCTGATGGGAAGGGAACTGGAAGATCTAGAGGAAGTACCTCCAGGAAACGTGCTAGGTAGGGTGCTGCTGTGTTCTCTAACTGTACTCCACGCCCAGAGATTACCTAGCATCTCGGAGGACGTGGGAGCTTTTGAAAGGGACTAGAACTTCATGTTGGTGCTTTTTTCTGGTGTCTTGTCTTAGTGCATTTGACATACCAGGTTGTGGATCAGCTACTTGCTGTGAATGATGGTTCTGTTTTAAAAATATACTACTTAATCTGTGAATGCTGTACCCTAAGCAGGGTTTCATTTTTGGGGGAGAAAGATGGATAATTTCTGTTCACAAAAAATTACACTAGATGACACGTTTCTCTTTCTACAGGTTTGATTCTATTGGAAACTGTTCTATTATAAAGATCTCTTTAAACTCATTGCCTTTTTTCCCCCATTTTTCACCCTTTGCATATTGCTTTACTGTCGGTAGTTAATCGTTAATTTTTATGCATATATGTATTGTTCTTCACCACCATAGTGTTTATTACTCACTTAACTTCTGCCCCTCATGTGTATAATTCACTTTTTGAGGTCCTCAGCTTAACCATAAATATTTATATTGAAGAATTTCTCTTGGATCATCACAGGAATCAGTGTGCACTATAGAATATTGTGTCCCATTGCACTTTCAGATTTGGAACCTTGGGGTCATTGCCAACTGTTGTTTCAGAAAAAGCTGGTACATAAGGAAGGGCTGTCAAAGGTGGAAGCTTTGAGAGCAAAGAAGGAGGTAGACAAATCCAGGGTTACACAGCTTGTAATTTATCGGGGACTTACAGGCAGGCGTCTGTCTTGGGTGACTGCAAGACGAGAGAATCGCTACACACACCTCAAGGCTGGAGAAAAATAGAAGCTGTGCTAGACAAAAGCCAGCCAGAATGAATCTGAACTTTCTCAGGCCTCAGGTGAGAGACATTCTGGCTGCCAGTGTCCAGCACTTAGGGCTCAACAGATTATCTTAACAACTTTATTTACCCCATAAGGTTTCAGATGGCTGTCAGGGTCACCTACAGAGCAAGGTGGTGGTTAGGACCATTATGACTGCAGGCAGGAGAAGCTCAGCTCAGAAAGCAATTTATTGGGTGATTATTAGAGAATTCTTTTTACTTTGTAGGGGAAAGTTCTAAGTTGTTGGTCCAGGATAGCCACTGTTTGCATTTGGTGGGCTTTACTCCAAGAAATTTGTTGAAGTAGTTTTACCACTCCTCTGTAGAGAACTACTTTTTTTCTTTGTTTCTTAATTACTCTTTAACATTTTTTTGGCATAAAATTAGTAGAATTTCTAGCTTCTGATCAATGTTACTTATTCTTTTCTACCCATTGGAAAATACTATTTTATTTTTTTTATTTTTTTTATTTTTGACAGGCAGAGTGGACAGTGAGAGAGAGACAGAGAGAAAGGTCTTCCTTTTGCCGTTGGTTCACCCTCCAATGGCCGCCGCGGTAGCGCGCTGCGGCCGGCGCACCACACTGATCCAATGGCAGGAGCCAGGTGCTTCTCCTGGTCTCCCATGGGGTGCAGGACCCAAGCACTTGGGCCATCCTCCACTGCACTCCCTGGCCACAGCAGAGAGCTGGCCTGGAAGAGGGGCAACCGGGACAGAATCTGGCGCCCCGACCGGGACTAGAACCCGGTGTGCCGGCGCCGCAAGGCGGAGGATTAGCCTAGTGAGCCGCGGCGCCGGCGGAAAATACTATTGAACCTTAACAGTTGATGTAACTATGAGCTGCAACAGCCGACTTGGTCAAAAAGGAAATTAATTGGAAGCAGAATGGAAAACACCTAACTATTTAGGCCGTACCTTCCTTGGGGTAATTGTAGAGCTCAGAGTCAGTCTTCTGTGTTTCCTGTGGAATAGGAAGTGGAAGATGTCCAACAGGATGCTCAAACAAAAGACAAGGTCTGCTGTTAAGTGACAGACAGCTTTTGTGAAGTCTCTAGGTTAGGCCCCGTCTGTGTGTTCTTCCTCTGGTAGAGGTTAAGAACACAACATGCATTAGTTTCGGGTGTCCTGCTTTCTTTTTTTGTTTGTTTCTTTTTTTATGCTAAGGTTTTTTGGTTTTTTGTTTATAATTTTATTTAAGGTAAGCAAAATTAATGTATTTCATGTATACAAGGTTTAGGAACATAGTGATACTTCCCACCTCACCCTCCCTCCCACCCACACTCCCACCCTTCTTCCTCCTTCCTCTCCTAATCTCCCCCTTAATTTTTAGTGATTTATTTTTGTTTATTTTATACTAATAAGATTAGCCCTACACTAAGAGTTAAGAAATAGTAAGAAGGAAAAAAAACAAAAACACAGTTCAGGGCTATAAACAATCATTGAAGCTCAAAATGTCAGTTTCACTCATACATTACATTTTTTGTACTTTATTAGTTGTCACAGATCAGGGAAAACATATAGTGTTTCTGTTTTTGGAACTGGCTTATTTCGCTAAGTATAATTGTTTCCAGTTGCATCCATTTAGTTGCAAAAGACAGGATTTCATTCTTTTTCTGTAGTTTAGTAGTATTCCATTGTGTGTATATACTGTAATTTCTTTATCCAGTCTTCATCTGGGTTGATTCTACATTTTAGCTATTGTGAATTGAGCAGCAATGAACATGGGAGTACAGATAACACTTTAATATGCTGATTTTATTTCCCAGGAATTTTAATTTCCAGGAATAAGATAACTGGGTCATGTGGTAGATCTATTTTAGTTTTCTGAGCTATCTCCCTCTGTCTTCCACAGTGGCTGTACTAGTTTGCATTCCTACCAGTGGTGGATTAGGGTATGTTGTTCCCCCACATCCTCACCAGCATGTATCAGTTTTTTGATTTCTGGTTGAGAGGCATTCTGATTGGGATGAGGATGAAAACTCATTGTAGTTTTGATTTGCATTCCCTGATGGCTAGTGTTCCTGAATATTTTTCCATGTGTCTTGATCACTTGAATTTCCTCTTGAAAAATACCTGCTGAATCCCTCGGCCCATTTCTTAACTGGATTATTGGTTTGTTGTTGTTGAGTGTCTTGAGCTCTTGAGATTCTGGATATTAATCCTTTATGAGTTTTGTAGTTTGCAAATATTTTCTCTTATTCTGTCAGTTTCCTTTTTGCTTTGCTGAGTGTTTCTTTTGCAGTACAGGAGCTTCTCAGTTTGATGTAATCCCATTTGTCTATTTTGGCTTTGATAATCTGTGCTTCTGGAGTCTTTTCCAAGAAGTCTTTGCCTATGTCAATCAATGTCTCGTAGAGTTTCTCTAGTGTTCTCCTCTAGTAATTTGATGGCATTGGGTCATACATTTAGATCCTTGTTCCATTTTGAGTTGATTTTTGTATAAGGTGTCAGGTGGGGGTCTTGTTTCATGCTGCTTCACATGGAGATCCAGTTTTCCCAGCACCATTTGTTAAAGAGACTGTCCTTTTTCCAAGGATTGATTTTAGGTCTTTTGTCAAAGATTAATTCGTTGTAGATGTGTAGATTGATTTCTGGAGTTTGTGTTCTCTTACATTGATCTACATTGGTTCCATTTGTTGTATAAGGTTGCTTTAACTGTTTGGGATCTCTTGTGTTTCCATATGAATTTTAGCATAATTTTTTTCTAGGTCTGAGAAGCATGTTGATATTTTGATTGAGATCGCACTGAATCTGTAAATTACTTTTGGTAGTGTGGACATTTTGATGTTATTAATTCTTCCAATCCACAAACATGAATGATTTTTTCCATTTTTTTGTGTCTTCTATTTTTTTCTTTAATGTTTTGTAATTTTCATCATAAAGAACTTTCACCTCCTTGATTAAATGTATTCCAAGGTATTTAATTTGTTTTGTAGCTGTTGTGAATGGGATTGATATTTGAAGTTCTTTCTCAGCCATGACATTGTCTGTGTATATTGAGCTATCGATTGTTATGTGTTAATTTTATACCTTGCCACTTTATAAAGCTCTTTTATGAGTTCCAGTTCCAATAGTCTCTTAGTTCCCCTATATATATAGAATCATGTCATCTGCTAATAGGGATAATTTGACTTCCTCCTCTCCAATTTGTATCCCTTTGATTTTTTTTCTGGCCTAATGGCTCTAACTGACACTTGGAGGATCCTTATCTGGTTCTAGATCTTAGTGGAGATGCTTCCAACTATTCATTCAGCAAGAATCTGGCCTTGAAAGGATGTCGTATTTCATCGAGTGCTTTCTCTGCATCCATTGAGATAATCATATGGTTTTTATTCTTCAGTTTGTTAATGTGATTTATTGATTTGTGAGTGTTGGACCATCCCTGCATATCAGAGATAAATCCCACTTGTTCCAGGTGAATGATCTTTCTGATGTGTTGTTGTATTTTATTAGCTAGTATTTTGTTTAGGGTGTTTGCATCTATGTTCACAGTGATATTAGAGACTATAGTTCTCTTTCTCTGTTGTATGTTACTTTTTGGTTTAGGAATTAAGGTGATGCAGGTTTCATAGAAAGAGTTTGGGAGGATTCTGTCCATTTGAATTGTTTTGAATAGCCCAAGAAGAATTGGAATTAGTTATTCTTAAAAGTCCAATAGAATTCAGCAGTGAAGCTATCTGGTCCTGGGCTTTTCTTTGTTGGGAGAGTCTTTATTACTGATTCAGTCTCCATCTTGGTTATTGGTCTGTTTAGGTTTTCTATCTCTTCGTGACTCAATTTTGGTAGATTTTATGTGTTCAGAAATTATTCATTCTTGTAGCTTTTCCAATTTTGCCATCAGGTCTTTGTAGTAATTCCTGATGATTCTTTTTATTTATGTGGTATATGTTGTTGAATTTCCTTTTTCATATCTGATTTTATTAATTTGGGTTGGTTGGCCAATGGTGTATCAATTTTGTTTAGTTTTTCAAAAAACCGCTCTTCATTTCATTGATCTTTTATATGTTTTTTTGTTGTTTCAATTTTGTTAATTATTTCTTTCCTCCTACTAATTTTGCATTTGGTTTGTTATTTTTCTAGGTCCTTGAGAGACACTGATAGCTCATTTGGTCCATAATGTTGATTAGCTCCATTGTTTTTTCTTTGTTAATTTTTTTGTTTACTTGATCTGTCCATGGATGAAAGTGGGGTGTTTAAGTTCCCCCTTACTATTGTGCTGGGGTCCGTGTCTACCTTTAGATACATTACCATTTGTCTTAAGTAGCTACACACCCTGATATTGGGTGCCTGTATGTTTATTATCATCACATCTTCCTTTTGAATTTATCCCTTTATCATTACATACTGTCCTTCTTTGTCTTTTTTAAGAGGTTTTGTGTTAAAGTCTATTTTGTCTAATATTAGGATGGCTTTTATGCTTGTTTTTGCTGTCCATTAACATGGAATATGTTTTTCCATTCTTCCACTTTCAATCTGCATGTGTCTTTGTTGATTAGGTGTTTTTCTTGTAGGCAGCAAATAGCTGCTTCTTGTTTTTTAATCTACTTAGCCAGTCTTTATCTTTTAATTGGAGAATTTATGCTATTTACATTCAAGGTTACTATTGATAAGTAACGACTTGGCCCTGCCATTTTCCCTAAATATGCTTCTTGCTTTCTTTGGATTTCCTTTGTAGTTTTATTGGAAGACTTTCTGCCTTCACATTCGTTCATAGTGGTGACTGTCCTTCTGTGTTTCTGTGTATAGCACATCCTTGAGCATCATTTGTAAGGCTAGGTGAGTGTTGACAAATTCTTTAAATTTCTGTTTGTTATGGAAGGTCTTCATTTCACCTTCATTCATCAAGGAGAGCTTTTCAGGGTATATTCTGGGTTGACAGTTTTTTTCTCTTAAGACTTTTAGGATCTTTTGTTTATGTGTTATTGTTGAAAGTTTGACTACAATATGAGGCGATGAAGATCTTTTCTGGTCATGTCTATTAGGAGTTCTGTGTGCCTTGTGTACCTGGACATCCCTTTCTTTCTCCAAATTATGGAAGTTTTCTGTAATCATTTCACTAATCCATTCTTTCTTTCTATACCTTCAGGAACTTTTAAGACCTGTATGTTGGGTTGTTTGATAGTATCACATAAATCTCCAACACTTTTTAATTTTTCTGATAACTTGTTCTTTGTTTTGGTTTGAGAAATTTTCACAGATTTGTCTTCTAACTCCGATATTCTTTCTTCTATCTCACCAGGTCTGTTGTTAAGGCCTTCCACTGTATTTTTTATTTGACATATAAATTCCTCATTTCTGATATTTCATTTTGATTTCTCTTCAAAATATCAATCTCATGGAAGGATTTTTCTGTCATGTTATGTATGGATTTCTTTAACTTGTGAATTTTTTTTTAAGATTTATTTATTTACTTGAAAGAGTTACAGACAGAGAGCAGGAGAGACAGAGAAGTCTTCCATGTGCTGGTATATTTCCCAATTGGCTGCAATGGTCGGAGCTGGGCCAACCGGAAGCCAGGATCCAGGAGCTTCTTCCGGGTCTCCCACACTGGTGCAGGGACCAAGCACTTGGGCCATCTCTTGCTTTCCCAGGCCACAGCAGAGAGCTGGATCAGAAGTGGAGCAGCTGGGACTCGAATTGATGCCCATAGGGGATGCTAGCAGTGCAGGGGGATGCTTGACCTACTACACCACAGTGCTGGCCCCTTAACTTGTGATTTGCTTCTCATTGCTTCCAAATAATTCTGGTTAATCTTTTGAATTCCTTTTCAGGCATTTCATCAATCTCTTCATCTTCTCCTTCTAATATTGAAGTGTGTTGTGTGCCTTTGTGGAGTCATGCTGTCTTCCTTATTCTTGTTTCTTGAATTCCTGTGTTTATTTTAGGCATTGTGGGAATACTTGTTGGTTTTCTCCTCTGATAGATTTTATCTTTGAACTATGCCTCTGTGGCTTAGTGGAGTGTCTGCTCTTACAGTGAATACCCAAAGGCATGTGCTGGGTGTGGCCTGGGTGTGGTCAGTGCTCAGAGTGGGGCGAGTATCTAGGGTGATACCCAGGTTGGGCGTGGTGGATCTCCTCAGTTGTCAGCAGGGAAGAGGGCATGTCACTTCTGTTGGCATAATCATACCCTCACCTCCTCTTCCAAGGTGGTCAATGCCCGGGCTTAGCCCACAGTGGGTGCAGCACTCACCCATGCTGCCACATGATCTGTGCAGTCCTCGTGTGAACACAGATCCCACGACAGTGACCACCTCAGGCAACCAGGGAGCCCTGAACCTTTGGCGCCACACTCATTGATTGCCTGGAGATCCAGCTACATGCTGAGCCCTGTGTTGTAGTCCCAGAGTTTCCACAGCACACAGGCTCCCGCTGTCATGGGGTGCAGAGGATCCATCCTGCCCCGCTAGCCTGTCCCACCATGGAGAGGCAGAGACATTCCCAGAGCCAGCTGCCTGTGGGTGCACTGCCTTGGCGGTTTGAGCTTTGGAGCCTGTGACGTGTTGAGAGGCTGCGGGCACCTCGCAGTACTTGTGGGTGCCAGGCCTCTGTCAGTCCTCCCAACCAGACTTAGAGTTGGTGGGGAACTCGGATTTTTCCCTCGGATAAAATCCCTGGATCATATGGTGCACAAGAGCCTCTGCAGCTGCTACTCGTTTCAGAATGGCAGCTTCCCGCACCCGCTGCCAGGTGCACTCACCTGAGCTGGCACAGGCACAAGAGCCAGCCCAGCCTCTACTGCTGTCAGAATGGCGTGCTCTCCAGCCGCTTGCAGGGCACCGTTGTTGGTGGATGGAGAGAGAGACACGTTCTCCTTTTTTGCTGGGTTAGGCTGGTAACCTGTCCCCCAAGGGGTCTAGGCCGTGTGCTCCACCAAGCTCTCCCTGCGCTGTGTCTCCAGTGGCTCCGGTTGCTGCACCTGCTCTCACTGTGCTCTCCAAAGCCAACTCCTCCTCCCACTCTTGGCTGTGGGGTTGCGTGTCGTGTCCATGCTCGTTGCTGTGCATCTACACCTTCCACGCTGATCCACAGCTTCCCTCTGCCTTCTGTAGAGTTTCCGCTGCCACGTGCTCTCCAGCTCTCCCCTGGGAATGCACTTCCTCCACTTTTTTGCTGCTGTTTTCCCTAACCTAACGCAGTACGTCCTTTCCCTGTTCCACCATCTTGGAATCCGCTGGTATCCTCCTTCTGTGGCTAGATTTCTTGGTGTTGCCCGGCACCGAGTTTAGGTAGTACAAGGGAAATCATTCCTTTCCCATCAGCCTCCTAAAGCAACCGTGGCTCTGCCATCTGCTACATGGAAACCCTTATAAACTAACATTTTCACTTACTGGAGAAATTAGGTATACCACACTCTCTTTTGTCGGTCTTTTAAAAAATCATGGGCTGGGGGCCAGCGCTGTGGCATAGTGGGTAAAGACACCACCTGCAGTGCCAGCATCTCATATGGGCACTGGTTCCAGTCCCGGCTGCTCCACTTCCTATCCAGCTCTCTGCTATGGCCTGGGAAAGCAGTAGAAGATGGCCCAAGTGCTTGGGCCCCTGCACCCACATGGGAGACCTGGAAGAAGCTCCTAGCTCCTGGCTTTGGATTGGCGCAGCTTTGGCCTTTGCAGCCAATTGGGGAGTGAACCAATGGATGGAAGACTCTCTCTCTGTGTGTGTGTAACTCTGATTTTCAAATAAATAAAATAAATCTAAAAAGATTTACACAGAGAGGTAGAGACAGAGAAAGAAGTCTTCCATCCGCTGGTTTGTTCTCCAGATGGCCACAACGACTGGATCAGAAGAGGAGCAGCCAGGACTAGAACCGGTGCCCATATAGAATGTCAGTGCTTCAGGCCAGAGCGTTAACCCGCTGCACCACAGTGCTGGCCCCTAAATAAATCTTTAAATAAAAAAATCATGGGCTGGTAGGTAGGGGCTGGGGTGAAGGTAAATTGTGTGCCAAATTTACTGTGTACCCAAATTACCTATATAAGGATAAGCCAGGGTTGGGCATTTTACAAAACAGCTAAGATACCAGTCGAGGTGACTACATCCCATATCAGAGTGTACTAGCTCATATACCCTGGTAATACACACCCTGGGAAGCAAGTAATGGCTCAAGAATTCTACCCATGTGGGAGGTGTGGATTTGAGTCCCAGGCCTGGCTACTGTGGACATTTGGGTAGTGAACTGACAGGTGGGATTTTTCTCTGTCTCTCTTCCTCTTTCACTCTCCTCTCTGATCCTATGCCTCTCAAATAAAAATAATAAGTTATAAAATATATATATTCAAAAAAAGAAAGAAGGTAAGCCTGATGGGTATACAACTCTGGGACAAAATGAATTGAGGCAAAAAAGCCAGATTTATTTCATGTAAGAGTTAGGTTATATTCAGCTTCAGATCACCAAAAATCCACAGCACGGTTGTGAGCTTCACTTGGTAGGAAGTCCGGGGAGAGGGAGCCCAGGGCTGGTGTGATGGCTCCCCTGTGTCATCAGGAAGCCAGTTCCTTCTCTCTGCCTGCTTTTCGAACCTCAGCCTAGGCCCTCGTGGAGCCGAGATGGCTCCTGTGTAGCCCTGAAGCAGATCTGTGTTTCTCTTAGGAAGCGAGCACTAGGGTCAAGGCCTTCCGGTGGGACTCATGTTGTTATTCAGCAAGAAACTCCCCTCCCGGGACTTCTTTATATTCTGATCTCTGTAATTTTTTGTAAGGCTACCCCTAGCTGCAAGGGAGGCCTGGGGTAAGCATTTTACCCTTACAATCTCTGTAGTAGAGGCAGAGGCTGTTGACATTGTGAGTGGCTTTCAGATGGCCAGTCCACACTGTCATGTTCCCCAGCCATTGGCCTGGTGATGCAGGCCCACCCATTAGTGTTCTATTTCTTTACATTGTGTAGAAAACAGTCTACCAGATGGAGTATGGGTATAATAATGAAAGATTAGGAACCCTGTTACCACTTGGATTTAACTTTAGAATGGAAACAGATGATAATTGTTTTCCTTCTTGCTAAAATCTGTTTGAGTGCTCTGTATGACTAGAAAGCATGAGTACCAAAATGTTAGCCATCATTTTGCCACTGATCAGTTACATGGCCTTGGGCCAGTTGTGTAGCCTTGCTGGGCTTTGGTTTTTCCAATGATTTAGACTGGAGCAATGATGACTCATTCCTGTGGTGGAAACAGAGCAGTCACTTGTCACTGTCTTGTAAGAAGGCGGTGGATCTCCAGGGATTCTTCGATTTACCCTCACAGTTGTGTCTGTCGTATAGCTTAAACAAAACATGAAGTAGCGTTGTGTGGAGTCCACTTGTAGCTGTGGCTCTAAGATACTTTGCTTTCCTTACACCGTAATGGCAGGGTCACTTTCCGGTGGAGACGGAGTGAGCTCAGACTTCTTACTGCCTATTCCATGAAAATGTTCCCTGCTCACCTGCCAGTGTCTGAGAAATTCTGAAGTAGAGTACCTCCTGCTTCTCAGACGTGTGTTTCTTACAGGAACCCCTTATCTGAGGCGCTGGGTTTTAACAAGGCTCTTGGTTGGACTGATCGCCCATGTACCTGACTGACTCCATGGAAACATCTTGAAACAGTTACCAACCTCAGAGTCATAGAATTGCCTTTCCAGGCAGAAAGGAGTCGTTCATTGATTGAAAACACAGACCATATGTTAGCAGTAGCAGCCGTTTCATAAGCCAGGTGTTTAATAAAAGCAACTTTTCAAAGCTAGGAGCAGGTTAAGACAGGACAGCAGCGGGGCCGGAGTGCCGAGTGTGTTTAGAGGGGAGAAGCAGACAGCTCGGGAGAGGGCCAGCTGGCAGCCCGGGGTGCCGAACGCCCGCTGGGTGACTGAGACCAGCGTTCTTTTTCTCTGGAGCCGGTTTGTCTTCTCAGGTGGGTTTGACATGGAAAGAGTACCATGACTGAATTTGGCTGAAGTAATCTATGCAGGTCCCAGTGGCCTGTTTCTGCATAATAATCCACGCAAAGCCCAATCACTTCAAATAAAGATGGCTCTTAGTGCTTCGTGCATCTCCAGTTTGGGATTGGTTTGATGGAGACAACCCGTGTGTGTCCGCCACACCTAGGGCTTCTCAGTCAAGTGTCTGGAGGTGTGCCGGCCGTGGCTGAGGCCTGGGCGGTGGCTGCCTGGCTCTCCACCGCACAGTGGCTGGGTGTCACGGGCAAGCGTCCTAACCGGGAGAGACAGGTGGACGCCAGATCCTCTCTGATGACCTAGCCTCCAAGGCCTGCAGCCTGCCTTCTGCCATGTTTGGTTTGTAAGAAGTGAGTCATTAAGATGGCCCATATTCACAGAGGGAGCTGACTCCCCCGTTGGATGGGAAGCTTGTCAAGGAGGTTTTAAAACAGCCACGCCCCTAATCATAGATAATTTCTTGTTTTTGCTTGCATTTTGGCAGGCAGACCCTGGGCAGCACACATTCAGAGAGAGGTGTTCAGAATGATCAGGGCAGGTCTGCAGATGCTTTTTTTTTAACTTTTGTTAGCATAGAGAAAAAGTCTTTTCTGTTTAATAAGAAAGTAGTAGAATGTGACATGACGGATACACCCATATGCTCTTCATCAGAAATGATACAGGGTCAGTAACTTTATCGAGTGCAGATGAAAATTTTTTGTTGGAAAAGAAAATGAAAATATTATATGGCATTCTTGGACAATTCAGTGTTGTGTTGTCAAATTCTAAAGAAAAGTTCTTTTATGGAAACTTGAAAAATGCAGATTTCACATTTGAACCCAGCTATAACTCACTTAGAGAACTTACACATACTGATAAGTGTGGAGTAGATTTCGTGGTCTGGAAAGAGTTGATTTAAAGTTGAAAATACTTTAATTCCAACCTGATGTTTGTGAAGTTGGTATAGATGTAGCCAGAGAGCCTGCACCACGTTGCTTGCACAATAGCCTTTTGTTCAGTGCCCTACTGAGAGATCTCTCAAAATAAATGTTTGCTACAGGCGCCTATTAAATGTGAGAGGAAATTGAATTAGAAATCCACATCTTTAGCTTTCTCAAAGATCTCTTCCATATGTTTACATCTTTAAAAGTTCAGAGACGTGTTCTGAGAGGAAACTTGATAGTCTTCTTTTCACAGCATGAGGAAAATAATAAATATTAATTAACCTTTTTCTGAACCAGTTTTAGTTCTGCTGTGGTTGCTTTTTGGGTTGATGGGAAAGTCAGTGTTGGTGATCAGTGTGGATTGAATGCAGAGGGAGAAAGAGAATATGTGTGTGAGGGAGGCAGAGAAGAAGAGAGGGAGAGGCGGAGGGAGAATCCGTAGTTGTGGGGTAACGTGGGAGTCAGAAACCCTTTAAGAGTTTTATTAGCAAATCTGTTCTAAGGGAAATCTCAACAGCACTGGCTCTTAGCCTTGATGGTGATTTTAATACTTTTAATTTTCTTGCTAGTGAATTTCTTTTAAATGTATTTTGTTCTCAACATTTCCACTTGAAGAGAACCTATTCTACTGCAGTAAAAACTGGTTTGTCCTGGTTGTAATGGATTTCATTTTACAAATGCTTCTCCTCCTTCCTAGTAGTTATGTGTCTGATTTCATTTTGTCTTTGTATTGCTGATGAGAATATGGGAAGTAGTAACAGTCATTGCTGCTGTTCTGTGTGGTTCTTTCCTGACTTTAATGTAAATGCCTCTAGTGTTTTATTTTCAGATTTGTTTCTACTTTTGGATTCATGATATCACTTGCATTGCAAAGAAAGTTTTTCTTTTTAATGGAAAAAACAAAACAAAACCAGGAACAGATACTGAGTTTTCCTGGTGCGTTCTCGGCACCTGAAGACAAAGTTAAAGGGATTTTCTCCTTTCTGTAACTGACATCATGAGTTGTGTTTCATTTTGTGATTATTAAGATGCCCTTGAATTTCCAGGGGCAGGGGAGGGAGCAACAGCCCTTGACCATTGTATAATTGCATAGTATTTTCAAACATTGTTCGGTCACTCGTGTTTTATCCAGATTCTGCTTGCATAGCAAGTAAAATTTTGCTTTTCTGGTGCCATGTTGGTACCCAAATGGGAAGCGTCCATGTTTTTCACTCTGCAGAGCCACATTGTCTGACTGGAAGCCACTAGCTTCCAGTTGTTTACACTGAGGTAGACTGAAATCAGAAAATGTTTAAGTATAAAGTTTATTTTATCTTTTTGGATACCAGCATTATACTAGTTGTGTGAGACAAATGAGAAAGTAGGGATGGTTTTCATTGTTTTCTATTCTATAGACAGCTTAAAAGGCGTAGGCATTTTATGGTCCTTGGTATCTTGATATTGACACCTGTGAACCCAGCTATACCTAGTTTGTGAACTCTGTGATTTGTTAGTATTCTTAGTTGTTATTGTGCCTTTCAGGTTCTTTTTGCTGTTTTTTCTTTTTGTCAGTGATACTTCATACTTTCATAGATAAGCCAATTGATTATTCATTTGCATGGAGACTAATATTAATATTTATTACAACAATAACATCAACAATTAACATCTATTAGTGATTACTATGTGCTAGAAGCTACACTGAATATTTGAGAATGATTTGCCTTATGTATACCCCGATGAATGAGATGGATACATTTTACACAAGGTAAAATTGACGTTTACAAAACTTTAAGTAACTTTCTGTGGTTCTGGGATAGTTGTCTGCTTCTGTTGCCTGTGGTTATTTAACCTTTTTATTTCTGTATTATTTAGGGTGTTTTCTCTTACTCACGTTAGTGGTTTGTTTTATTGTATCTTTCCTTCTGTCCTTAAAGGACCCATTTCTCATATATTTCAGTTATTTTATTACATTAATTCACACAGCATGTTTATTAAGGCTTACTTTCTGTCTGTAGGTTGTTTTACATTTCTTACTTAGATGATTCATTTGTTTCTTTTCCAAAGGAAAGCATTAGTGGCATGAATCTTAGTATACGGTGGCTGAATTTCTTTAATCTCTTGTACAGTGATCTTTTCATCGTTAGGTTTTTATGTGTGCTGTAATTCAACACTTCCTAACCAGGGGACTGCAGTTGCACTTTGGTACACCAGCTCCCTTACACCCTTGAAGCTTCTGATTGGTTTATGGGAAGACAGGAGTCCCCTTGTCTATCACCTTGTGTGTGTGTGTGCATGTGTGTGTGTGTTTTTAATATTTATTTATTTATTTGAAAATCAGAGTTACACAGAGAGAGAAGGAGGGGCAGAGAGAGAGAGAGGTCTTCCATCCGCTGGTTCACTCCCTAGTTGGCTGCAATGGCCGGAGCCGTGCTAATCCGAAGCCAGGAGCTTCTTCCAGTTCTTCTACGCGGGTGCAGGGGCCCAAGGACTTGGGCCATCTTCTACTGCTTTCCCAGGCCACAGCAGAGAGCTAGATCGGAAGTGGAGCAGCCAGGACTCGAACCAGTGCCCATATGGGATGCCGACACTGCAGGCAGCAGATTTGCCTGCTATGCCACAGCACCGGCCCCGTCTCTATCACCTTATATCGATTGTTAGCATACAGTTCAGTAAAATGCTTTTTATGTTTTTTAAGATGTGTCTGTTAAAACTCTTTTCACTGACTGAAGTGACCAGCTGTGACCACATAACTTTTTAACAACATATATTTATTTATTAATTAATAGAGTAAGAGAGCTCCCACCTGCTGGTTCACTCCCCAAATGCCTGTAATGGCTAGGGGTGGGCTGGGGGAACTCAATCCAGATCTCCCACAGGGGTGGCAAGAACCCAGTTATTTGAGCAAACATTGTGCCTCTCATGTGCACATTGTCAGGAAGTTGGAGTCAGGAGCCAAAGCTGAGAATGAAACCCAGGCTCTACCACCACATGGGATGTAGGCACCCTAAGCAGCATCTTAATTACTAGGCTTGATTACATAATCCAGCCTCATAATCTGAGAACTGCTTGTCTGTTAACAGACACATCCACTCTGGGCATAATAAGAGACAGCGAGTTATGTTCTCCCCCCCCCCCCCCCCCATCTCCACATAGTAGGTTTATCTTTCACTCTTAACGCATGCTTACAAGGTGGAGGCCAGATCTTTAGGAGAGATGAAGCAAGACACAATTGAAACAGTTTTTGCACAGACATGTCAGTTAAAGGAAGGAGAAAAATGGGATAATAGTTTCAAGAAATAGTTGGGTCAGGAAGAGAGAGAGAAAGACACTGGAGTGTAATTATACTTTTTTAAATCAGTGAAAAAACGCTGGCGCCACGGCTCACTAGGCTAATCCTCCGCCTTGCGGCGCCGGCACACCGGGTTCTAGTCCCGGTTGGGGCACCGGATTCTGTCCCGGTTGCCCCTCTTCCAGGCCAGCTCTCTGCTGTGGCCCGGGAGTGCAGTGGAGGATGGCCCAAGTGCTTGGGTCCTGCACCCCATGGGAGACCAGGAGAAGCACCTGGCTCCTGTCCTCAGATCAGTGCAGTGCGCTGGCCGCAGCGGCCATTAGGGGTGAACCAACGAAAAAGGAAGATCTTTCTCTGTCTCTCTCTCTCTCTCACTGTCCACTCTGCCTGTCAAAATAAATAAATAAATTAGTGAAAAAGAAGTAGCATGGAGGAAATGAAAGACACAGTGAGAAAGAATGTGCCTCATTTATTTGAGAGACAGGTGGACATTTATTTGAGAGAGGTGTGTTGTGGCATTGAGGGAGGAGAGAAAGCACCATCCACTGGTTCCCTACCCAAGTGTCCATGAAACTGCGAGTGAGGAGCTTAGTTCAGGTTTCCCACCTGGGTGACAGAACCCAGCTGTGTAGGCCATCACCCCTGCCTACTGGAATCTACATTATCAGAAAACTGGAATCAGGAGCTCGAGCCAGGCATCAGACCCAGTGACTTTGATAAGGGACATGGGTGACCTAACCAGAGTCTTAACTGCTCAGCTAGACACTCACCCTTGCACTGAAAATTTAAATCACTAGAGACATAGGTGTGTAGCCTCTCCCACCTCAGCATTGTGAAAGCATGGACGTCTATAAGAGTGAGGAAGGTTTGCAATGTGGCAAATGCATGGAAAGCTGCAGTGAGCATGTTGTAGCAAGTCATTAGTCATCAGCTTGCATCTTGACTAAACTGTGTTGCTATGAGGCTCTGGGAAGAGGTAGAGATAGGAAGTTCAGTGAGTATTGTGCAGACATGGAAATGCAAGACTAAGGGCTGGCGCTGTGGCGTAGCAGGTAAAAGCCACCTCCTGCAGTGCCGGCATCTCATATGGATGCCAGTTCAAGTCCCAGCTGCTCCACTTCCGATCCAGCTCTCTGCTATGGCCTGGGAAAGCAGTAGAAGATGGCCCAACTCCTTGGGCTCCTGCACCCGCATGAGAGACCCGGAAGAAGCTCCTGGCTTTGGATCGGAGCAGCTCCAGCTGTTGCGGTCATCTGGGAAGTGAACCAGCAGATGAAAGATCTCTCCCTCTCTTTCTCTCTCTCTCTCTCTCTCTGCCTCTGCCTCTCTCTTTCAAATAAATAAATAAATCTTAAAAAAAAAAAAAAAGATATGCAAGACGGACCTATGGGAAGTCCTCGACATAGCGGGACTCCAGGCTACTCTTAGACAGTTTGGGCTTCCCTGGATGTAAACTTAGAGGAAATGTCACTGGGACCATCTTTTCTTCAAGTGTTGGGCCCTCATGTTTCTGGTTGTAAGGGTATGGGCAGGCTCACCTGCCAGCAGACTCAGCTGATAGGCTTGTGTGTCTTCATCTTCATGTGTGGTTTTGGCCCAAAAACAGTAGTTGAAAAAATGAACAACTATTTTTAGAATTTGCACCTAATAATGACTAGACTGCAGATCATATTCCATTCCAGAGATATGCTGGCAAGGCACTTGTGAATTGAGTATTGAATTGTCATCATAGTTGTCATGCCAACAACGGGGCAGGCCAGGGATGCCAAAGACTGGGATGTAGCTAAACTAATAAGATGATAGTCGATCAGATGTAGGAAACTGGAAGCAAGAAAGAACAGATGGTAATGGACCACACAGAGGTCAGGTTCCAGAAAGTAGCGATGAGCATTTGACCCGACTGTTTTTAGCACTTGACAGAACAGGAGCATAATTGGGATTTTGTCTTTGCTTTGATGAAGATCGGAAAGATATATTCTTTTTTTTTTTTTTTAATTTTTTTTTTTTTTTTGACAGGCAGAGTGGACAGTGAGAGAGAGAGACAGAGAGAAAGGTCTTCCTTTTGCCGTTGGTTCACCCTCCAATGGCCGCTGCGGTTGGCGCGCTGCAGCCGGCGCACCGCGCTGTTCCGATGGCAGGAGCCAGGTGCTTCTCCTGGTCTCCCATGGGGTGCAGGACCCAAGCACTTGGGCCATCCTCCACTGCACTCCCTGGCCACAGCAGAGAGCTGGCCTGGAAGAGGGGCAACCGGGACAGAATCTGGTGCCCCGACCGGGACTAGAACCCGGTGTGCCGGCGCCGCAAGGCGGAGGATTAGCCTAGTGAGCCACGGCGCTGGCCGGAAAGATATATTCTTGAAGCTTCACCCAGCAGTCTTCTTGTTGACATGATCAGAACGGATTTTTTTCCAGCAGACAACCAACTGATTGTCAAAGGAGCATTAACAAAGGTTTAGGGGCAAGTGTTGTGGTACAGTGAGTAAGCTGCCACTGATGCCTGCAGCATCCAGTACTTGGGTTCAAGTCTTGGCTCTGCCTACAGTGTGCACCCTGGGTTGGGGGGTGGGAGGAAGTGGGTAGGCAGCAGGTGATGGTTCAAGTTGTTGGGTCCCTGCCATCACACGGGAGACAGAGACTGAGTTCTGTGCTCTTGGCTTAAAAGCCTAGCCTGGCCCTCACTCTTGTGAGTATTTGGGGGGTAAACCAGCAGATGGAGGATCTTTCTGTGTCTTTCTGTCTCTCTGCCTTTCAAATAAATAAAGAGGTAAATTAATTTGAAAAAGAAGACATTATTTTTCTGGTATAAGAAGTTGGTGTTTATTTAAATGAAGTTTTTAAAGTATAATTTAAAAACGCAAGTAGGCCACCAGAACCATTCTGCGTGAAAGCACTCATCGTACTAGAGACGTCCACTAAAGGAGTCCTCCGACAACATATGTAAAACAGGAATCAGATGCACTTGCTGCTCCGGAAATTCCTACCCTGGTTATTCAGGGTGACACAGACTTAACATCTTAACAGAGCAGAGGTGATGGGAGGAGTTAGTTTTCCTAAGAATCAAGAAAGAAGGTGAATTGGCCGGCACTGTGGCTTAACAGGCTAATCCTCCGCCTTGCGGCGCCGGCACACCGGGTTCTAGTCCCAGTCGGGGCGCCAGATTCTGTCCCGGTTGCCCCTCTTCCAGGCCAGCTCTCTGCTGTGGCCCGGGAGTGCAGTGGAGGATGGCCCAAGTGCTTGGGTCCTGCACCCCATGGGAGACCAGGAGAAGCACCTGGCTCCTGGCTTTGGATCAGCGAGATGAACCGGCTGCAGCGGCCATTGGAGGGTGAACCAACGGCAAAAAGGAAGACCTTTCTCTCTGTCTGTCTCTCTCTCTCACTATCCACTCTGCCTGTCAAAAATAAAAAGAAAGAAGGTGAATCATGGACACTCCTGAATTGTGCACAGTGGGGTTGGCACTGAGCTGGATGGGAGTGGGAACCCAGGTGGGCACAGAGGATGAGTGGCTGGCTCCTGAATTGCAGGAGACGAGGTTCTGATGAGAAGCAGGTGCACAGGCTGAGACACTGAGCAAAGGGGGAAGCAGGCAGAGTGACTGGTGTCCTAGCTCCTGGGAGAGCCCACGTGCCTGGTCAGCAAAGCCGTGAGCTGTGTGGGGTAGATGTTTTCTGCAGGGAATCATTAAAGCAGGTATATAATCTCTATGATACTCTGACAAAATACAGACTCACAAATCTAAAACGGATCAGGAAATTGTGGTATTGTTTTCTTAAGAACTAGATTAATTTTCAAGCTGTCACAAGGAAGATCTTTGTTGGAGCCTCTAGAATTGTGTGAAGAGCAGTAGGGATCGAAAGCCTGCAAGTGCTTCCCAGGAACAAAACAAGCCGTAGTCTTTGAAGAAGCACGTGGCCGTCTCTCAGTTTCCTAGGTGGGGACAGCAGAGTCATCTCCCTTGACAGGGAAGGCGTCCCTCTGCAGAGATGAGCACTAAGCTGACGTCTTCCTGACACCTCACGCAGCAGGTGCCTTAAGGACTGGGCTTGAGAGCCTCATGCTGTCTTGGTGACCCCTGGGTGTGCAGTGTCCTCTGGTCGCCAGTCTGAATTGTGAATCATTTCATAAGATCGCTGAGCTTAGGCAGGAAAACATTAGCAGCCAGATTAGCGTTCATTGTTTTATTTCCTTCAAAGTTTAACATGTTCTCAGGTACATGAGGAAGCCAGAAGGCATGGAAATACTTCTTTAGAAGGGAACAGATTTGCTGTTCCTTATAAAAATGCTGGAATTTGGTAAATGAGAGCAAATCCCTTCTTGGTGTGAACATTTCTCATCAAAGACGGTTGGTGTAGTGACGTTTTCCTGAGATTAGATTTTTCGGCCTCAGGGCCGAGAGGAGCTTTGTTGAACTCAGGTGGTACACAGAACCAACTGCTTCCTCCCGCTCAGTGGGGCCCTGGGTGTTCTGAGAGGCTGGCCGTTGGATTCCTGAGAAGCACAGACATTAGGGGCTTCCTCAGCTCTTTTTCTCATGGCCTGATGCAGTCCACAGGAGGGCCCTGTCCCACAGGTTGCCAAGCCACAGGTGCCCCCCCGCCCCTGCAGCACCCCCGTCTCTGGAGCTGCGCACGCTCCTAAGGGAAGGTGGAGCCAGTTGCCTCCTGGTCTGGAGGCTTGTCTGCCCCAGCTGCTGTTTTGTGCAGTGTCCTCAGAGATGGGTAGGGACCTCTCGCTCCTCTGATGCCTGCCTTCTTTCTCACGTTCTCTTCTCCACTAGATGCTTTGGGAGTGGCCCCCTTCGTGCACTGTGTTTGAACATTATCTGTTGGGTATCTCTCCTGTGCCTGGCTGAGCTCCCAAAGGGCGTGGGCCAGGCAGCCCGAGAGAGGGAGGGGGTTCAGCTCCGCGTTCTTCCAGATGGCGCTGTGGAGCCAGCCCGCTGTCCGCTCACCCCTGCTTGACTTCCGCCTCTGTCACTACTGAACCCCCCGTGGACAGGTTCTGGGCTCTGCTTTGTGCCCCGCTGTATTCACCTTTCTGTAGTGTTAGATTTTGATGATTTTTATAATACATGCTGGAGTCTGGTTTTGCCACCACCAGTACCGTGATGCTGGCCCCTGGGCACTGTTATTTTTAACTTCTGGAAAGGCCGGCTGCTGTCTCAGCGGCAAATGAATTCTCGCGTACCTGGGTGGCCTTCACTCTAGTTTCATTTCTCCGAGTCTCTGGTATTTGGATGAGACCTTTTCCTGTGTTGACACAGCCTTTCCCTCATTTCTGCCTCTCTTTGGACTTGGGCCTGGGGGTAGAGAGATTTGAGGCCTGTTAGGTGTCTTCAATAAGCCTGCCTTTCTCAGGATCCAAAGTGTCTTGAGCAAAAAATATATATATGTATATGTATATATATATATGATTTTTATGTTACATACAGTGAACTGTTGCTTGCTTGAAAAGGTACACCATCAATTGCGTAATTTTGTAGCCTGGTACATGTATCTATTTTGTGCTTCTGCCCACTAGGTTAGTCCTCCAGCTGGGTACTTAAATTTCACCTGCCAAGTTGTATATAGGCCCTTTACACTTCTGATCCCAAACTGGACAGTGGGGCGGCCTCTTATCTGCGCAACAGCAGTGGATCACGGCTGTGGGACACGGCAAGTTGGCCTCTTGTGTGACCGTTTCCGGCCCTGAGTCTCTGCCCATGTACAGTAAGTTTATAGTTAGATGATCCCTCTTGGTCCTTCCTTCTTTCTGAGCTCATTTTCCAAATCCTTCTCCACCTTCTCCCTACCCTTGTGGTTTCCGGGACCCTCATTGCCCTCCCCTCCGCTGTGACAGTGACTTTCATGCAGCCCCGTGGACGCAGCCCCAGTTGGCACACAACAAGCCAGCCCTGCAGAGGTCTCTCCCAGCCAGGGGCTCTGTTAAAGCACCCCTCTTCCTGACTGCACAGGGCCCAGGGGTCATGACTGTGCCTCCAGAGGGGACCAGGTCAGCTCTCTTGGACTTGAGCCAGCTCAGGAACCCCGACACTTTCTGCAAGCCCAAGCAGCGGTCTCCATGTAGCCCGGCCTCATTTCAGGGCAGCGGTTGAGGGGGCTAAGCCCAGGCTCCTCGAGGCCCTCATGGGCTGAGGAAAGCCCTCTTCCTTCTGTTGTTCCTGCTCTGGCCGGGCCTCAGCTGCACAGGGTTGAACACAAGGGGGCAGCCTTTCCTACAGATTTTCATCAAATCAGAAAGCAGGAACAAAGAGCCCTTGCTCTGAGAGCTCTGCTCCAGCAAACACCATGTAAAATGTGTAGGCTCGAACTCTGTGTGTGTCGGGAGCATGCAGCTGGTGGGAGGAGCCAGAGAGCGCTGCGTAGGTCCTGTGCTTTGCTGGGCTGAGGGGCTGTTAACACAGCCGCGGCTTCTTGGGTGTGGGTGCTGTCCACTCTGTCCGGCTGCCCAGCTCAGGGTCATGTACATGGCCGGCCGGCAGGCATTCTTTAGGGGCCTGAGGGGTAATAGCATCGTTAATATAAAGAAGTTGAAATTAGTTCGCCTTTGCTGTTCGAGCCTGAAGAATGATGTCAAAGCAGTCATTTGAATTTATTTGGTCCCCTTTTTTCTTTCTCTTCCCTTCTCACCTCTATTTCAACTGCTACAGGCATTGCTTCAGTTACATCTTCTCTCTCCTCACACCCACCCACCGGTTTCTTCATCTTGGTTGTTTCTAGCTGGAAAAAGCATCACTATGAAAATGTATACTGTTTCGTGGGCAATAAAGCAGAATGTAAAATATCAGAAATATCCTGATCGCCCATGAAATTAGGAGCACATTCTCACTGCTTTTGTCTCATGTTTCTCAGATGGCTGTTACTTTACAGCCATTCAGTACAGAATTGCATTGATCAACATATTTCTAAAGATTGGGTCTCCTGATTCAAGTGCAGAGTTGAGGGGAAGGTTGTTACTCCTCCACTGTTGTATCTGAATTCATCTTACTGTTTGACTGTAACGGCTGGAAGAAATCAGGTATGCTTTGAAAATCAAAAAATAAATTCCCTAACCCCTGGGGTGGGGGTAGGGTGGAAAGAGGAACATTTTCTTTAAGGTCTCAACAGAAGCAGCAGTTAGTAGATTTATTGAATAATAGTTGTTTTCCTTCAAAACCACAACCTTCAGTTTTCCAAAAATGAAAATAGAAAACTTCCATTCTCTAAACAGTTTTCAAAATTTATTTCCTTATATTTGCATATCTTTTGTTAAAAGGTACTAACAGGGATGCCACATTTGTTAATGTTCTTGAAAGATCTATTAAACTAGATTTAACCAACACTTATTTAGCACCTATTGCATGCCAGGTGTTCAGGGAGTCAGTTTTGTGTATTTTCTTACTTAAGCCTCACAACAAATCTTAGTGAAAAGTTTTATTATCTTCATTTTGAAGATGAGAAAACAGAGCAAATTTTGTCCTCCCAGGTATCCCATAATAGTTAGGCTTGTATCTGAGTTGTGTTGCTGAGATTGGTTGAAGCACTTCTGTTACTGGTTCTCCCGTCTTGATATGCTCATTAAAAATGAAAATAGGCTGTGATGATTTTTGACAGTCTGCTCATAGAATCCTTGGATTTCAGTTCCTGTAGTCCAGTGGCTTTTCTACTGCAAATGAGGAAGTGAGGCTCAGAGCACGGCCGGGTCCTCTCTAACCTTGGGTACCTGGTAGTGAGAGTTGAGACTGGAACCCAGGTCTTTAAAAGAGGGAAAACCATTAAAAAGGACAGGAGAAGAAATAGCTGGGCCTCTCAGGGAAGAAGAGAGAAGCGGGCGATGGGGATTTGTCAGTTCGGTCCAGTTTGGGCAGAGGCCTGTCGCTGTGTGCCTGCCTCTCCCTCCTGCAGACGTGCGCTTTGCTTCCCGGCCCTCCTGAACACGCCCGGTGTGGTGCGTCTCACACAGGCTGATCTTCTCAAGTGTTCTTTCTCTCTGTGCCTGGGGAACTCGGACTCAAGGCCCAGCTCAAACGGCACCACTTCTCTGAAGCCTTCCGCAGGTGCTCTAGACAAACACTTCCCGCTCCTTCCTTCTTTTGAGTTCCTATGCTTAGTTTAATGCATGTCTCGTAGAACACTTATTCCATTACGTTGTTTGTTTTCGGCTGGTGTCTCAGAGCTCCTTGAGGGATGTGCAGGATCATCCTTCTTCAGGTTTTATCCCTAATGTTGAGTCTGGGCCTGATAGACGTGGACGTTTATCACTGGGATGCACGTTCAGGTGCGGGTGGGAGGGAATAAGCAGATGGCCCTGTGCACCCGCGCAGGTGTGGGACTCCCTCTGAGCACGGAGGAAAATGGAGCTGTGAGTAGGTCTAGGAGAGGTTCTCGTCATTGGTTTGCTGGCCTTGGACCTCTAGAAAAAATCGGAAAACAAGCAGAAAGGGAGACTGGAGGTCCAGCTGGTTGGGAACATTGACTTTGTGGGATGTGGCCACCACGTGGTATCTTGTTTGCTTCTTTGTTACGTCTGATGTTCATTATATTCACCAGGAATTCATTTCTCCCAAGGGGCTACATTAATTTAGAGGTGTAGAACTGGAGTAGGCAACTGTGCTGGGTGCTTGTGCACACGTGTAGGTGTTACATCAGTCTGCCCAGACACAGGAAACCCTAGTAGTGTTCACAGCCTGAAATCTCATAGCGATAAGCATTGATGATAAAACAACATTGGTGTTACTCAGATTTTTCAGAATATCTTCACTCTTGGGCCGGCGCCGCGGCTCAGTAGGCTAATCCTCCGCCTTGCGGTGCCGGCACACCGGGTTCTTGTCCCGGTCGGGGCGCCGATCCTGTCCCAGTTGCTCCTCTTCCAGGCCAGCTCTCTGCTGTGGCCAGGGAATGCAGTGGAGGATGGCCCAAGTGCTTGGGCCCTGCACCCCATGGGAGACGAGGAGAAGCACCTGGCTCCTGCCATCGGATCAGCGTGGTGCGCCGGCCGCAGCGCGCCTACCGCGGCAGCCATTGGAGGGTGAACCAACGGCAAAAGGAAGACCTTTCTCTCTGTCTCTCTCTCTCACTGTCCACTCTGCCTGTCAAAAAAAAAAAAAAAGAATATCTTCACTCTTTGGGATAACTTTGAGTGTCTTATGGATTTCCATTAGGCCCATTAAAGTCTTATTTCTATAATAATTCTGATACATGTATGGTTGTTTTCAATAATTTGGAAAGCAGTTTTCCTTATGAGGTTAGACAAGCTTAGAACTGACACCAGATTTGGTAAACCTATGCTAAAATACCATCTTTTTTTTTTTTTTAAGTACAAACAATTGCAAAGTGGCAATTTACTGTTACAGTTGTAGATCATTTTAATGTATTGATATTGAACTCTGAATGAAATCAGATACTTTCTAAGACCCACAAGACCGTGACCAAACTAAGTTTACTTTAAAATGCAGCAGATTTGCAGCTTTTGTCTTGGCACACATCATCGAATATTTTTGTGTATCTTACTTTGTTTCCCCTTTTCTTTAATATGCCTCATGGATGTATAGACTGAAGAAACAAGGCTGTACTGCACCACAGGAAACTGAGCGTTTGAGCCCACTAATTCTGTCCCTTTCTTTAGCAAACTGAGCTGTTTATTTTTATAACTAGGAAAATCAGGACATCTGGTTCATGCCTCTTCTGCTGGAGAAATTGAGAGTGTGTCCTTTCACTCTTGAAAATCCTAGTTTGAATAATGAATTCCTCTTATGATATACATTTTCTCCTTGATTATTTTATGCCTTGATTTTGATGCTTCCTTAAGTGCTTTTTATTTCTATTAATAGCTGCCTTTTATGTTTTTTTTTTTTTTTTTTTTTTTTATTTTTGACAGGCAGAGTGGACAGTGAGAGAGAGACAGAGAGAAAGGTCTTCCTTTTGCCGTTGGTTCACCCTCCAATGGCCGCCGCGGTAGCGCGCTGCGGCCGGCGCACCACGCTGTTCCGATGGCAGGAGCCAGGTGCTTCTCCTGGTCTCCCATGGGGTGCAGGGCCCAAGCACTTGGGTCATCCTCCACTGCACTCCCTGGCCACAGCAGAGAGCTGGCCTGGAAGCGGGGCAACCGGGACAGGATCGGTGCCCTGACCGGGACTAGAACCCGGTGTGCCGGCGCCGTAAGGCGGAGGATTAGCCTGTTGAGCCACGGCGCCGGCCGCCTTTTATGTTTTTAAAGTCATTGTTTAATATAAGTCAACACCAGAATGTTATCTTTTAGACTCTATAAATTCGTTAAAATGGCACCTGGTTTGTTTGTGTGTCTCTGATGGTGTCTAGTAATGTACTTTGAACAAGTAAGTGCTCAAGAAATATTGATGGAGTGGGTCTTGGGAACCAGCTTGGCCTTCTGCAAATGAAGGGTGAAATTTGGTCTAGTCTAGAACATTCTAGGCCCTGAAGATGAAGGGACTGAGGAGCCAGGTAGCTCTGCAGTGCTGCAACCCAACTCAACTCTGGAAGAGATTCTGACCACCTTCTTATGTTACCTAGCGACTCCCAGATGGGTTTCCAGAAACTCTTTTTCGATTAAAGTTCTTTTTCTGCAGTGATGCTGTGGCTAAGTATACAGGCAGAGACAGACTGACACGTAGTGTGGTTTGGCCACCGCGACCACTAGCAGGGTTATGTTGGCATTTGCATTGTGTTCCAGAGCTGGAAGACGTGGGCCCCAAGTTGGGAGGGATCCACCAGATGGGGCAGTAGTCCGAGGGACTTGGAAAGAATGCTTGAAAGAGGTTGAAGATTTTTGTGAGTGAATTCAGGTGACTGAGGCGTGTGTGTCTCTGAAGAGCAGATTTGGTTTAATTTGGAGTCGTCACGGTAATGGAAGGCCTGGTGTATTCAGTCGCAGGCCATCGCTGCTGAGCCAGAGGAGGGAAGAATGGCCTTTTTTTTTTTTTTTTTAGAACCTGCCTGATAAAGTGAGTCTTTTTGCTTTGCCAAATTTTAGCTAAGTGCCTCTATGTTCAGGCAAAAAAAAGGACAAGTTAACCATTCTTAAGTATAATATTGCCACAGACTTTCAGGAATAAAAGCCTTTGATAATTAGAAAATAGAGTTATTTTTGAGTTTATCTTCAAAGCATAGGGGTTACTTACCTGCAGAGCTAGAGGGAGTTAGGGAGCCTGTGCTCACGTAAGGAAGGGTATAGATAGATTGGATACAGACATTCCATGTGACCTAAATTGGTAGCTAACTAGGTAGAACACTGTCTCATACCCAATAATGATCAACAGGCATTCACATTTCTTTCTCCAGCCTCTGTATAGTGTATTTTATCATTAAGTTCACTGTTCCATTCTCAGGCTCCGGTGGTCACAAACCGTAAGGCAAAATTGTATTCATTTTTCTTTTTAAAAGTACATAGTTGAAATTTTTTGTTTAAACAGTAATGCCCAGTCTATATTGACAAACTTAGCAAGTTGTTATTTTTTGTTCACTCATTTGAATTTCCAAAGTAGTACATGCTTATAGAAATCAAAACTATAAGAAATAAAGTAAAATCAGTAGTCTCCTCATCTCTGCATCCACTTCTCGGATTTAACCATTGATACCAAGTCAGCATTTAGCCTCCCGTAGTCTGTCTTCATTCCACACACAGTGAGCATATTATCAGCTGGGTGCAGTTAGCAGATGCGCGTGGAGCTCTTGCTCACGCTGGGTCAGGAGGTGCTGTGCCCTGTGACCGTGTGTAACCTCTGCCCTTGGACAGTGCGCTCAGGCTCCTCCAGCACACTTTTCACTTCATCACTGTTGCTAAGCCCTTTATCAGTTCAGGAGAGCTGTCCACTTCATGGTGTTGTGACGCCTGCACGAGGGAATGTGTACTAAGCACTCAGCTAAGCACAAAGAATAAGATACAGCCAGGATGATTAATAATTGAGTGTCTCTGAATAGTTGGAAGTGTCTTGTTTCTAAAGGAAAAAGTGGCTCACCTGCTTGGATTTTTATTATCTCGGTGGATTCCATGCAGTTTCCAAAGCCCCTGGCTGTACTGCGTTTCCTTTACTGTGCTTTCTGAGGCAGCACGCCTAACCTTCTTTGCTTCGGCAGATGTTTAAAAGAAATTCCCATTAGTTGCAGGTACCTTCAACAATCCTGTTTTCCCATATTCTTGTTTTTTCCTGACCTGCGAGAGTGAGGTATACATTTCATTCGGTTCACATGTGTTGTGGAGTGTAAGATTTCTTCTGGTTTGTATTCCACGTCCGTGGTTGTTGTGATTATTTTATCACCAACTAATTACAGCAGGAGATTTTAACTCGGCCACAGATATGAAGTCCTTCTTTGTCAGAAGACCACACACAAGTCTTGAAAAGTTACTTTCAAATTTGATCACACAATCTTCAAATGTCCTCCAAGAAAGTAAGCGTGATGGCTTTGAGTTAAAAACCGTGGCGCTTGACCAAAACCTCAGTTTGTTTCTGATCATGTGTGGATAGAGTGTAATTTGATTAAAGTTGACTGGCCTGAAATGATCCCAGTAAGATGTTGGCTGGATCTGGATTACAGTCTCACTATTTTCTGCCCTCATCCAAGCATTGAGGAACCCTTGAAATGAATGAGCCTGGGATTTCATGCCCAAATCCATTTTTAATACTACCACCTTATGTTTTCATAGCACTGTATGCTTTTCAAAATGCTTTTATCTGTAGTATTTGATCTGTCCCGTCTGCTTAGCTCCTATATTTCAAAGGCCGGCAATGGTTAGGTTGGAAGTAATACCTATTAAAATAGTGACTTTGAAAACTTTTAAATCATTTCCAGGTGTTTTAGGCTGCATTTGAATGATGAAACTTTTAAGCTTTGTTTTCTATAACAGAAAACCTTACTGCTTGAAGTAATCTTAGAAATTAGCGACCCCAAAGATTCCAAGGGTTTTCTTCTTTTCTTCCTGTTTGTATGAATGTGCATAGCTTACTGCAGTGTGGATAATGTATAGAATGTGTAGGGAAAGCTATGAAGGTAGCAGAGGAGAAAAGATGGGGCAAAGAAAACTCAGTTTTTCTTAAGTCTCTGGAAATGAATTTTAAGCAGCTTCATGATAGAAATCCCCCCCCCTTTTTTTTTTACAGTGGACATGCCAACTAAGATGGAAAAAGAACCAAGGGTAATCAGAGATTAAAATAATACCTGTGTGTTAGTATATATTTGGGGGACTGTATTGAGATTTTATTTGTGATCTAGTATTTATTTTGAATACATTCCACAGATATTAAAGAGAACTTGCATGTATACATGCATATATCATACATGCATTTTCCCATAAATATAACAGTACATATAGTACACGTATTTATATGCACACATTTATAATACACACATTTATACATATGTAGAGACACACATTCATATTGTCATCGTCACTCAAACCATGGAAGGGCTTATTATTTGGAGCAAAAGTAAAGCTCCTTACTCTGATTCTACTCGCCAGTCTGTTCTCATAACGTGCAGATATTTTCATTACCAAGATGGCAGAGAAATTGACAATAAATCTAAATTCTTCCTTTTTTTCTCGGAGTCAAGATTTGAAGAGATACTATCTGGCATAATGCTTCACCACTCACAAAACAAAGATGGTGCCTCCCTCTCTTCGACTAAACACGGAGACATTTGACATTTGACACTTGGACATTTGACCAAGAGAAGCAAACAGACCAGTTTAAATCAGATTTCTTGTATGAAACAGTAGAAAACTTGGGAAAATAAATTACCCACAGTAAGATTAAGAGAGTATACCTCAATGAAAATCAGAGAGGATGGTTGAAAAAAACAAATGAGCTGGGAAGTTCCCTGTAGGAAGCACTGCAGTAGCACGAGTGCTCCCATCCCCTGCTAACCCTCCGTGTGCTATCGCTTAAGCACAGAACAAAAGTCACTTACGTAAGAAGCTACTAAATCCAGGTGGCACCGCACTTTCTATTCAAGACTGCAGGGAAATGATAAACAAGACAGCTCAAGAAATTAGCCTCAAATGACCACAGCCTGAGCTTTGGTGAGGGGGTGCTCAAAACCTCACAGGCACCTGTTATTGGAATGACAGCCATGTGCCATATGACGACATTTCAGGAGACAGATCGCATAAACTGCAGTGCTCCCTTAAGATTATAATGGAGCTGACCGCCTTGCGGCGCCGGCACACCGGGTTCTAGTCCCGGTCGGGGCACCGATCCTGTCCCGGTTGCCCCTCTTCCAGGCCAGCTCTCTGCTGTGGCCAGGGAGTGCAGTGGAGGATGGCCCAAGTGTTTGGGCTCTGCACCCCATGGGAGACCAGGAGAAGCACCTGGCTCCTGCCATCGGAACAGCGCGGTGCGCCGGCCGCAGCGCGCTACCGCGGCGGCCATTGGAGGGTGAACCAACGGCAAAGGAAGACCTTTCTCTCTGTCTCTCTCTCTCTCTCACTGTCCACTCTGCCTGTCAAAAATAAAAAAAAATAAATAAATAAAAAAATAAAAATAAAAAAAAGATTATAATGGAGCTGAAGCATTCCTGTCACCTTGTGATGTCATGGCTGTCCCAGTGCCGTCAGGCAACACGCAACCATCGCGTTTGTGTGTGGTGATGCTGATGTCAGCAAACCCACTGCACTGCCAGCAGCACAGTGTGGCACAGGCGGTGATACACCCCTGCCGTTCTCGATGATGGTAATCTGGCTTGTGTGTTTAATGTACTTTTTATTGTTGTCTCAGAGTCTACGCTAACGTTGACTGTAAAACAAAACATTATGCCATGTTACACTGACAGCAGCCTCATCCCACCTCATGGTCACCGCGTCTCCAGGTGGCATAGACCTGTGCCCTCTGCTGTTGTGTGAGGGTACCCTGTGATGTTCCCATAGCGACAACATCCCCAAACACTGCATTTCTCAGGCAACGTCCCTGTGTGGTTCAGGGGTACAAGACCATGATTGCACAGCATCGTGAGTTGGCAATTCCCAGGGAGAAGGGGGCGCCCAAAATTCAGAGCAAAACGAGCCTCAGTCATCCAGGAATTCCAAGCACTGTGAAGGCTGTGTAGACAAAGCGGCCCCAGGTAGAAGCGCAAAGCCAAGTCATGTGACCAGCAGCCTCCAGACAGTTGGAATAGAAAGCTCAGGTCTGGAAAATCTATTACAGGCCCTGGAGGACATGAAAAAGGGAAACTGCTCACTCACAAGAACCAATTGTTAGGTTTTTAGGAATTTTGCCAACCAGTTGTTAAACTTGGCCATTAAATGACATAAAGGTTGAGTTAGTATATTAAAAATAAAGGTAACATACTTTAAATGGGTCAGAAATAAGAGGCTGGTGCTCCTGGTGAGAGCAAAGCAGTAACACTAGCACACCTCAGTTTTGGAAATGACTCCATTCATGAACGTGGTCAACAGCTAAGGTCCCCACTCTTTCGCCTTTCTGTGTCATTCGGGACAGTGCGCGTTTAGCTTGAGTTCCCCTAGACAGCTGCAGGGCATAGCATTTCTGTTATGTTAATGACCTTTCCCCTTTGTAGCCTTTTGCCCTCACACCCTGCATTTTTGAGTATTAATTAAAGAAGGTTGCCCAAAGTAGGAGTTGTGTATATCAAAGCCTATGGATTGGGGGTGGCCTTTGCTTTTTATTATGTAGTGAGGCAGCTATGCCACTGAGGAGATGAGAGGAAGAGCAGTACCTCCTCCTGCAGAAATGGGGGTGGAGGTGGAGAAAAGAAGATCTTAATAAAGAAAGCCCAGAATCTGGATTTCAACACGTGCGCTGGAATTGATAGTAGCAGCTGTGTTTTACAGGGTCGCCGTGACGGACGGATTTCTCGCTGAGGAAGGGGAAGCGAACATGTGAGGATGAGTGGGGGTGAAGTCACACACTAGTGCCCAAGACAACTCTGCGTGCTTCTCAAGCCTGATTAATTTCTGTATGCAAATATACTCCTTAATCTCCTAGAGAAAAATGAAACTGTTTCAAGAATAGTTTTTCATAGGGTCTTGATGATGGCGATAAATAGTGGTATTGGAGTTTAGCTTAAATTGGCCTTTAATTTCAGTGAGTTTCAATACTGCTTTGTATACTGTTAGCCACTTATGTGTCTTTCTTTATTTTTCAAGATTGATTTATTTATTTGAAAGGCAGGAGAGAGATTTTCCATCCACTGGGTCACTCTCCCAAATGCCCATAACAGCTGTGACTCCGTCAGACAGAAGGCAGGAGCCGGGAACTCCATCCAGTGCTCCCACGTGGGTGGCAGTGGCCCAGGTGCTTCAGCCATCATCTGCTGCCTTCCAGGGTGTACATTAGCAGGAAGCTGGGTTATAAACGGAGTAGGTAGGCCTCGAACCAGGCACTCTGATAATGGGGTATGGGTGTCTCAAGTAGCAGCTTAATTCACTGCACCACCATACCCACTCTATTGTATTTTTGTTTGTTCATGTCTTTTGGCTGTATTTGTTAATTGTGGCATTTTTTTTTAGTTTATTGAGAAAACTTTTGTATTTGTTGAAGCTGTTTATCTTTGTTCTGATATATAATCTAAATAATTTTCAGTTTTTGACTTGCTTTCTAATTTCATTATTGTTTTTGCCATAGAAAGGTTACATATGGGTAAAGATGTGAGTTTTCATTTTTCTTTAGTAATTTCTTTTGGGTATTTAGAATCTCGATGTAAATTTTCTTTGGTTTTTAGCTTTTTTCTGTTTTCATTGTTTCATAATTATATTTAATAGTTGTATGTGTATTTTTTAAATTGATGTGAATTTTTATCCTGGCTTATGTGGTGGGCTATGGGTGTGATTTTAACGTAAGTGATTGAATGTTTGAACTACACAGATGGGGGAGTGGGGACACACACACCCACACATATGCATGTCTTAGTTGGCCCTAAGAAATTCATGGCTTCTGGGAGGAGGAGGTCTTCACATTTGAGTCTGTTTGTGTGCTCAGCAGAACTAAAACTGGGTTTGTCCCTGAGAGCCAGAATCTGCTGTGGCAGGGGATCTTAAGACCAATTTTCCTTTTGTGTCACTCAAGCTTTTGTTTTCTGTTAACACAGTCTAGTGAAGTGATGACTCCTTGTTTCTTAACCTCACTCTCCTGTGTGTCCTCTAATAAGAAAACTACACTTCTTTGTTTTTGTGATTACCCATAGTGTGACTGTGAGGTGCATGGCTTCACCCACTTCGTCCAGTCACCTCTGTCTGTTAGCCTATGGGAGTTAGACTCTCCCTCACGGTCTGCTTAGCTTCCACTTTGTCCTGAGTGTGGGAAGTGTTCCAGAACAGAACGAGACCGTGAGCGTGAAATGCTGCAGACACAGCTAGGTGGGGCTCGAGAGAACACGGCAGAGGCTCTGTCTGTGCCAGCTTGGACACTGCTCATCATCCCCTTTGGAATGTGGAGTTAGCTTGGTTTTGTGGGCGGGTGTAGCAGAGCCCTGATTTAAGATGAAGTGTGACTTAGGGGAGGATAGGAGGAATGGGCTCCATCTCCGAGAGAAATGTCACTGTGGTCATCAGCCCCCACTTTTACCAGGAAACTGAGCTTAATGGCTCCCACGCCACCCTGACTGCAGAGTTTTGTCTGCTCCATTGCAGAGTAACTTTCTTGGAGCTAATGATTGTGCCTGCATCACGGTGGGGTTGCTGCAAGCGTGTGCTACCTAAGCCATGGCCTGAACTTGCCTTCCTCTTACTTGTATGTCCACAAGGGACCGGGAGCCATGTTCACCGTTCAGACTCCTGTGCATCTGAGCCGTAGATCTTTTACACAGTAACATGGCAGTCCGAGCTCTCCAAGATGGGTGCTTGTGGTGATGGCTAACAATGTTCAAAGGCGATGAAATATTTTGGTTAAAAATAATCACTAACAGCTGATTCTGATGGTAGCTGGTAAGAACAGGTCCCTTTTCTTAACTATTGCTCAAGCCTGCTTCACGGTTCACCCACCTCTGAGGTCCCAGAATGCCACAGCCCTGAAAGGGGAGCCCTCCATTACTAATGCGCACTGCTGTGTAGTCTGCTCTTGGACTCATCTGATAACCTGGTGGTGTTCTTCTGGGCAGACTTCCCAGTGCACTGCACTTTTTAGGGAATCCTATGCTTAGTCTTGTTTTAATGTTGGCTTCAGTAACTCCCTCAGAGATGGAACCAGCTGCCAACTGACCCTGTTCGCAAACAGAGAGCACAAGGGCCTATTGTGGACCCAATGATAATATTCAGAATGGCTAAACTTTCAGGGCCTCAGAGCTACAGAGTGCATTTTATCGGACCATCCTTAGACATTTGCTATGCTGCCATTTCTTCCAGCTCCTTCTATCAGATGTAAGGAAAGTGGAGCAAGCTGTCGCCACGCCCATTCTCCTCAGCCGGCCCCTGCTACTGCCTGTGGCGCGTATCGTGGCATAGTCAGTAGCACCGGCATAAGTGGGCCAGCGGCTGTTAACAGTGAAAGGTGCCCTCGTGGTGATGTCATGACCCCCCTCCTAATGAGTCAAGGACGACTCCACAATAAGGAGATTAACTTCCTGAAAAGTGAGCTGCCTTCTACAAAACCTAACTTCATTGCCAAGTGTATGTCTATCTCACGTACTTAGAGAATTAGGCACATGTACCCTGCAATAGGAAATGCTTTCTTTGAGTTACTGAAGAACACAAGATAAAATTATTATGAAATACGATTATCAACTTTTCTTTGTCCCTGCATTTGAGAAATGGATAATTTTGCTACTCACTGTGTATAGCCAGAGGGCTCCTGGGGTGGAATTCTCTGGACAAGTCCTCCCACACAAGCCTTGACAAGGAGTGGGCTGTCACCTCCAGCTTCCCTCTCCTGCCCTGTTGTCTTTCCACCCCATAGCCTCTCAAGATGCCTGGTGCCAGAGCAGCTCAGACCCGGGCCTGGGTTGGACGCCCCATTTTTCCTGCCGCTTGTTTTTCTCGTGTTGCCTTCCCTGGCTGACCACCCTGCTTGAGTAAACCTGACTGCGTGCGTCCCGTTGACTTCGTGTCCTTCAGGCCCGTGCGTGTGATTCACAGGCGGCTGCTGTCCCTTTTCTGCTAGCCTTGTTCTTTCTGACAGACCAATGCGTCAGGTGTGGGTGACCATTTGTAGGATCTGGGCACTGTGCTCCAGAAAGAGCTCAGTTCGAGCAGCTGCCCACAGCAGACCTGCTGTCAGACTCCTTTTCACACGGATAGCTACCTAGAAATGGACTTGTGTGTGCAACTGCTTTTTTAACCTTAGTGTATTAGAATTATATGTGGAATATGATGGGAATTGGAAGGTTTTTGGGGGGTGAAGGGTAACTATGAAAAGAAATGATGGGGAAGGTGTGATAGCTGGCTTTCAAGTATTGAAAGGAAAACACAAATTCAGAAAGAAACTCCGGTTGTACAACAAGGAATGTGATTAGAATATCACACAAGACAGGCCAGCACCCTGACCCACTAGGTTAATCCTCTGCCTGCAGCACCAGCATCCCACTCGGCTGCTCCTCTTCCAGTCCAGCTCTCTGCTGTGGCCTGGGAAAGCAGTGGAGGATGGCCTGAGTGCTTGGGCCACTGCACCCCATGGGAGACCAAGAGAAGCACCTGGCTCCTGGCTTCGGATCTGCGCAGCTCCAGCCATCACGGCCACCTGGGGAGTGAATCAACGGAGGGAAGACCTTTCTCTCTGTCTCTCTCTCTCTCTCACTGTCTGTAACTCTGCCTGTCAAATAAATAAATAAATAAATGGTCTCCAAAAATAAAAAGGATATCACACAAGAAAGCCAGAAAGAACCTGAAGGGCGCACACGGTGTCATGTTCATTTGCCCACCAGGGAGCTCTGTCAAGCAGATGTTTGCACTGAGTGAGTGAATTGACAGGAGCGGGCTAGCACCCGTGCTCTTCGTCGGGGAGGTGGGCTGCGTGGCCGTCTCTCGTGGGGACACTGTGAGAGAGCCCGCCCTGCGGGGAGGTGGTTAAGCAGATGGACTGTCAGGCTGCTTCCACTTCCGGAGCTCTGATTCACCGTGCTGTTCTGTGTTGTCACTGAGGAGAGCACATCTGATGTGCATCAGGAAACTGGAATTGTTTTTCTTCCTGCATCCAAATCACAAGGCTTTCTTAGATAAGAGGCTTGATGCTTACTTTCTTGGAATTGTATGCAAAAAATGCAGAAATACCAGTTAACTATTGGAGACCACTTTTTCCCACAGGCAGTTAAATTTAGGACAAGTCTGTATATTGATGTTTTATACAGTGTACCATGTATGAGTGGAAGGAAAACTTCTAATAAAATCATAAGATTCCAGATGTTCAGAGCTTGAAGGACTTTGGAATACCATTATATCATTACATACAAGAATTCTGTAGGAGAGACCTACTTTATAAAAACTGACTGGTGTTCTTGACGGTTGGCCAGTCAAAATGTTGACTGGGGCAGGTGTTTGGCCTGGTAGTTAAAATGTCAGTTAAGACACTTCTTCCATTTCAGAATACCTGAATTTGAGCTCCAACTCTGGCTGCAAATGCTGGGATACAGCAGATGATGGTTCAAGTCCTTGAGTCCCTGCCGTGCACAGGGGAGACCTGGATTGAGTTCCCAGCTTCCTGCTTTGTCTTGGCCCAGCCTGGCTGTTGGGAAGTGAACCAGCAGTTGGGAGCTCCCTCCCTCTCTCCCTCTCTCTCTCTCTCTCTCTCTCTCTGAAAAAACAAAACCAAAAATTTTTTACCTACCTACCATGTGTATCTTCATACCAACTATATGAAGATATACCAAGTGTATTTCCTTATATTGAAAGGGGGAAAGATCTCATTCTTATTGTTGTTTTATTCTACCTTATTTAATTTTTTATTTATTTTAAGGGCAGAACAACAGAAAGAGAGAAGGAGATCCACTGATTCATTCTCTGAATAACTGCAATGGCAGGGCTGGGCCAGGTTCAAGCCAGCAGCCTAGAACTCCAGCACTGGCATTCCATGTGAATTCTGGTTCAAGTCCTGGCTATACCACTTCCAGTTCAGCTTCCCACAAATGTGCCTGGGAAAGCAACAGAAAGGGCCCAAGTGCTTGGGATCCTGACACCCAATGGGAGACCTGGATGGTGTTCTAGGCTCCTGCCCTTGGCCTGTCCCCAGCCCTGGCCATTGCTGCCATTTGGGAAGTGAGCCAGCAGATAGAAGATACCTCTCTTCCTCTGTGTCTGTCTCTGTCTCTCCCTCTCTCTTTGTAACTCCACCTTTTGAATTGCAATAAACTAAATCTTTATTAAAAATAAGTAAACATATGTACCTCAGAATATGTTATTAGTACAGTGTTTCAGAATTTGTTATCACATTCAGGTTTATCATGTTCTTTCTCATGCCTGAATTCATTTTATAGATATACCACAATATTTTTAAACCAGCCCCTTCCTAATGGAGAATTATTCTGCCACAGTCACTGTTATCCCGTTTCAGGCCGTGTTCCAGTGATGATCTGTGTGCAAGGTGGTGGAGGTGGGAGTGGTTGCGTTTTATTTTTCCTGTGGAATTTTTTTTGCCAGTTTATTCACAGTTGCTGATTCATTTTAATGAACATGTAACACCACTGGGCTTCATTCATTCAGCAAATATCCATGGAGGGCCTGCTCCATGCCTAGATGCCAGGTGTGGCGTCATGATTACGTGAGCAGAGGGGCACCAAGTCTTCAGTGAGTCCCGGTAGGGATGAGGACAAGGGGAAGAGCTTAGAGAACAGAAGAAAGCATGGTCCCGTGGTGTTAAACACTTGAGAGGCCGGCGCTGCCTCAGCTGGTTAAAGCCCCAGCCTGCAGCGCTGGCATCCATGTGGGCGCTGGTTCAAGACCCAACTGCTCCTCTTCCCATCCAGCTTCCTGCTAATGTGCCTGGGAAAGCAGCAGAGGGTGGCCCAAGTGCTTCAGCCCCTGCACCATGTGGGAGACCTAGAGGAGGCTCCTGGCTCCTGGCATCAGCCTGGCTCACTCCTGGCTGTTGCTGCCATTTGAGGAGTGAAGCAGCAGACAGAGGGTCTCTCTCTGTCTCTCCTTCTCTCTCTGGAATTCTACCTTTCAAATAAAAAATAGGGGCCAGCGCTATGGTGCAGCAGGTTAACACCCTGGCCCAAAGCACCAGCATCCCATATGGGCGCCAGTTCGAGTCCCGGCTGCTCCACTTCAGATCCAGCTCTCTGCTGTGGCCTGAGAAAGCAGTAGAAAATGGCCCAGGCCCTTGGGCCCCTGCACCCATGTAGGAGACCTGGAAGAAGTTCCTGGCTCCTGGCTTCAGATCGGCACAGCTCCAGCCATTGCAGCCATCTGGGGAGTGAACCAGTGGATGGATGACCTCTCTCTCTATACCTCTCTGTAACTCTTTCAAATAAATAAAATAAATCTTAAAAAAAAAAAAAAATAAACAGTCGAGAGTCTAAGTGTTGTCAGTTGAGGGGTTGAAGCTGGGATAGAACATACGAGCAGTTAGTGCAGTCTCCCAGTGTCCTTGCCTGATTCTGTTTCATGGTCAAGATGTTTTGCCCCTCATTTGTCCCTTCTTCAGTGTTTTGAAAGATTTGATTTATTTGAAAGTGTGAAACAGAGAGGGAAAATGACAAAGACATCTTCCATCCTCCAGTTCTCTCCCCAGATGCCCACAAGTGAGCCAGAACTGGGCCAGGCTGAAGCCAGGAGCCAGGAACTCCATCTGGGTCCCCTACATGGGTGGCAGGGGCCCAAGTACTTGGGCCATCATCCACTGCCTTCCCAGGCCATTAGCAGAGCAGCCAGGACTCGAATTGGCACTCCAGTATGGCATGCTGCTGTCTCAAGTGGTGGTTTAACCCACTGTGCTACAGCGCTGGCCCCTGATATTAATTCTTTTTTAATTTTAATTTTAAATTTGTCTTTAACAGATTCAATGTGCTTTGTAGATACAATTCTAAGAACATAATGATATTCCCTTCCTCCCCCCCCCCCCCACTCCCTCTCCCACCCACCCTAGTTCCTTCTCCGTTTCTTTATTTCTAGGTTTTGAGATGACATATTTTAAATCTACATAAAAGTAAAAAGACTTGATACTTCACTAAGAAGTTTAACAAGTTAAAAAGCAAAAAGACTCTAGTTTAGTGGGAATATAGACGAGGGCTATAAACAATTAAATGGAAAAATGACCATTTCACCCACAGACAGTAAATTTTAAAGTAATCATAGATCGTTACAACTCCAGTAGTATAACATTCTTAACCATTGGTTTCACAAAGTTACAAAGCAAACTTTTACAGAACTAGATTTCTAGCAGTCCTGATGCATACAGACTTTTCTTTTTTCTTTTTCATTTGTCTTTTAAATTTTAGCTCCCACATATAAGGGAAAACATACCATATATTTTTTTCTGGGTCCAACTTATTTCACTCAACATCATGTCCTCTGGTTGCATCCATTTTGCTGCAAATGGTGACTTTCATTCTTTTTTATAGCTGAATAATATTCCATGTGTCTATCTAACACATTTTCTGTATCCATTTGTTTGGTGATGGACACCTTGGATTCCACATTTTGGCTGTTGTGAACAGTGCTGTGAACCTGGCGGTGCAGTATCTCTTTGATACATTGTGTTTGAGTCTTCTGGGTATATATCCAGTAGTGGGGTTGCTGGATCACATGGCAAGTCTGTTTTTAGCTTTTTAAGAAATCTCCACACTGTTTTCTTTCTTTTTTTTTTATAAACTTTTATTTAATGGATATAAATTTCCAAAGTACAGCTTATGGGTTACAATGGCTTCCCCCCCCCCCATAAGTTCCCTCCCACCTGCAACCCTCCCCTTTCCCGCTCCCTCTCCCCTTCCATTCACATCAAGATTCATTTTCAATTCTCTTTATATACAGAAAATCAGTTTAGTATATATTAAGTAAAGATTTCAACAGTTTGCACCCACATAGCAACACAAAGTAAAAAATACTGTTGGATTACTAGTTATAGCATTAAATCACAATGTACAGCACATTAAGGACAGAGATCCTACATGATATTTTTTAAAAATTGATTAATTTTCTATGCAATTTCCAATTTAAAACCAAGTTTTTTTTTTCATTTTCAATTATCTTTATATACAGAAGATTGATTCATTATATACTAAAGTAAAGATTTCATCAGTTTGCACCCACACAGACACACAAAGTGTAAAAATACTGTTTCAGTACTAGTTATAGCATTACTTCACATTGGACAACACATTAAGGACAGATCCCACACGAGAAGTAAGTACACAGTGACTCCTGTTGTTGACTTACCAATTTGACACTCTTGTTTATGGCGTCAGTAATCTCCCTAGGCTCTAGTCATGAGTTGCCAAGGCTATGGAAGCCTTTCGGGTTCACCGACTTCGATCTTATTCCGGCAGGGTCATAGTCAAAGTGGAAATTCTCTCCTCCCTTCAGAGAAAGGTACCTCCTTCTTTGATGGCCCCGTTCTTTCCACTGGGTTCTCACTCGCAGAGATCTTTCATTTAGGTCTTTTTTTTTTTTTTTTTTTTTTCCCAGAGTATCTTGGCTTTCCATGCCTAAAATACTCTCATGGGCTCTTGAGCCAGATCCGAATGCCTTAAGGGCTGATTCTGAGGCCAGAGTGCTATTTAGGCCATCTGCCATTCTATGAGTCTGCTGTGTATCCTGCTTCCCATGATGGATCGTTCTCTCCCTTTTTGATTCTATCAGTTAGTATTAGCAGACACTAGTCTTGTTTTCCACAGTGGCTGCGCTAATTTACGTTCCCACCATCAGTATGTAAGTGTTCCCCTTTGTCCACCTCCTGGCCAGCTTTGGTTACTCTGTGTGTTGGATTTTAGCCGTTCCAACAGGGGACACACATATCTCATTGTGGTTTTGATTTGCATTTCCTTGATGACCGGTGATGTTGAGTATTTTTTCATATATTTGTTGGCCATTTGTATTTTCTCTTTTGAGAACTGCCTGTTGAAGTCTTTGCCTGTTTCTCAGCTGGATTGGTTTTTTTTTTGTTGTTGTTCTTGAGTTTTTCAAGCTGCTGATATATTTGGGATGTTAATCCTTCATCAGATAAGTAGTTTGCAAGTATTTTTTCCCATTCTGTTGGATGTCTCTTCACTCTGTTGATTGTTTCCTTTGCTGTGTAAAAGCTTCTGAGTTTGACATAGCCCCATTTATTTAGTTTTGCTTTTTTTTTGCCTGTGCTTTGGGGGTCTTGTGCAAGAAGCTGTCCCCTACACCAATGTCTTGGAGTGTTTCCCTTAATTTTATTACTGTAACTTCATAGTATCAGATCTTAAATTTAGGTCTCTTGTCCATCTTGTGTTAATTTTTGTGTATGGCAAGAAGTATGGGCCCAATTTCATTCTTCCACATATGTAAATCCAGTTTTGCCAGCACCATGTGTTGAGGGGACTATCCTTATTCCACTGTATGGTTGGAGCACTTTTGTCAAAAATCATTTGGCTATATGTATGTGATTAATTTCTGGCCACGCAATTCTGTTCTGTTAATCTATGTATTGATTTTTTATGCCAGTACTATGCTGTTTTAATTACTATAGCTTTGTAGTATGCTTTGAAGTCAAGCATTGTGATGCCTCCAGCTCGATTTTTCTTGTTCAGGATTGCTTTGGCTATTTTGGGTTTTTTGTGTTTCCATGTGAATTTTAGGATGGCTTTTTCTAGTTCTGTAAAGAATGTCACTGGTATTTTTATAGGGATTGCATTGAATCTGCAGATTGCTTTAGTTAGTATAGACATTTTAAGGATATTGATTCTTATCCATGAGCAAGGACTATTTTAATTTTAAGCTAGTCTCAGCCGTAAGAAGATAGTTGTAGGTAGGACAGTAATACTTATTTAATTAACCACCCCTTTGCCTTTCTGCAGTGTTGATTCTGGACATAGACACTGGGGTCTCTCGGAGTTACTGCTTCGTGTCTCCCACCGTGGTGGGAGCTCCTGGGCACGCAGCCGCTCTGGAGGCAAGAGAGCGGCCCGCAGCCTCCTTAGCCCTGCCAGCACCGCCTCCCTCCCCTCCCTGCCCCTCCTCTGCCTGCTGTGTTTGGCCGTTTCTTGGTCCTCCGTGGAGGGCAGGCCTGTGTGATTGCGACTTCAGCGATAGTGGAAAAGCGTAGAGATAGTGTATTTCCTAGCCTCCGGAGATGCAGCCTTCTCGTCTGGGAGATGTTGAGGAAACGTGGCTGGTGGAAAATCCCTGGTCTAGAAGTCAGGAAAGCTGGGCTTCGTCTGGCCCCGCTGGGGCTGTGGATGTCAGGTCAGCCTCTCCACACTCCGCCCTCGGATTCCTCACCGGTGAAGAGCTGGAGCTCCGGGGACTGCTGGAGCTTACGCTGTGTGATTCTGTCTTCAAATCAGGGAGTGTATTTTACAGCCAAACTATAAAATGTGTTTGCAGAGCGTTAAAGAAATCTCTGATGTTAACTACACAGAGGTCATTTTAGAGGCCTGTCCCTGTCTCCCGAAGGCTTTGCCCACTACTTGAGTGTACCTGGTGGCGCCCCTCTTCTGTCCCAGTACCATGAGCTGTGTTCTTAACGTGGAGTAGTAGTGCGACTAGTTACCCACGAAGGATTGGTGTCCACAGGCACCGCGTGATCTTCCGGGATTCGCAGGAGAGGCATTTCCAGAGAATTGTTAGAACGGGTCCATGAAGGTAATTGCGGTACTAAAGAAGAAGAAACTGGGCAGGACAGGTGACCCGGTAGCCAAGGTTTAGTCTCGAGAGGGAGGAGCAATGATGCCGCTTGATTTACTTGTTGGCCCAGTCCCATTGCTCCCCTGACTGAGGCCTTTGGAAGGCCCGAGTGAAACCTGGAAGCGCTGACCTTGGTGAGACCTTGGTCACAGCAGTGCCGTCACACCTGCTGAGAGAGGAGGCATAGGAAAGAAGCACTTCCACCACTCCAGAGATCCCCGCAGAACTTTGGCAACCTCCCCACACTGGTGTCCGGTGTCTGCGGCACGTGTCCACTTATGGGCCCGTGAGGAACACCTCTAGGATTTCCAGATGCATGGATTGGACACATCCCAGATAAAGCCCTGCTGGGAACATTGAGCCAGAGGGGTTTGAGGATCATCGTTAACATAGCCACACGCATAAGCATAGGCCGGGAAGCCTGCTGAAAACTGTGCGGTGGTTACAGAGTGGTTAGACTTGGCAGTAGCAGAGAGTGAGAGCGGAAGGAGACACTTGGAAATCCTTGGATTTTGTGAAGTATTGGACTTACATATACATATATAAGTACAGAAAGGTAGTAGTGGAGAAGCATGTGATCTTTGCTGGGAATTGGTTTATTTTCCAGAAAAGTCAAAGAGGCTGAAACCAAAAAGTTCTCTAAACCTTCTTTGGATGCCTTCTGGTGGGGATTTATAAAGGTCAAACTCTGTGAACCACAGAGTGTCTGGGGCCAGAGGGCAGGCAGACGTACAGGGCCAGGAGGAAGCTCACTTACTTCAACAAGGAAGTGAGCTGGTCGGGAACAGCCATGCTACAGAGGGTCAGCATGAGGACTTTGCAGTGGAAGACATATTTTATCCATCATTGCAGGATGTGGAGGAGAAAGACGGGAGGAGACAAGCCACGTGCTCTTTCCGTTGGTGCCAATTCTTTAAAGGTTCCGAAATGGTTTCTCTTTATTAGTTGTAGTTATCATCTCTAAAAGACCCAGAGACACTTAAAATAGCCGTGTGATTTGTGTCAAATAACGTTTTTAAGTAAACTTTGTTACATACTGTGTGCAGAGAAGAGTATGCAAATCTTCAGTGCAGCTTGATGAATTTTCATAAATGAGCATGTGCCAGTGTAACTGGCAGCCAGATCCGGAGGCAGGGCCTTACCAGCACCCCAGGAGCCAGTCTCGTTTCTAACTGTTGCTGTGTGTACCTCCACCCCTACGGCTGGCTGCTCTCCTGGCTTCTAACACCATAGACGAAGTGTACCTGTTTCTCTGCTCTGTACAACTTCAGTCATGCAGGTGGACTCCTGTTGGACTTCTCCCATCCAGCTTTCTGTTGTGAGATTCGTCAGTGCACGTGGCTTGATGTGTCCGTTCTCATTCTGCGTTGTGTGACTACCCTGGTATATTTGTCTAGTCTTTAGTCGCTGAGTATTTAAGTAATTTCCGAGCATGGCATTCGGCCTGGCGGGTCAGCCACCAGTTAGGATGCCTGTGTCCCACTTGGAAGTACCTGGGTTCAGTTCCCAGCTCTGACTCCTCATTCCTGTTTCCTACTAATGCGCTCCCTAGGAGGCAGCAGTAGTGACGCTAATGACTATTGATTTTTACCCATTTGTGAAATGCCTACTTGGTCTTCCACACTTCTTTTCTTGCCTTTTTCGTTTTGATCTGTAGACGTTCTGTACATATTCTTATCAGACGCCCTGGTTTGGTGTGTATATTGCATCCATATTTTTTCTCACTCTGTGCTGTCTCATGATGTCTTTTGATAAACCAAAGTCCTTAATTTTAATACAGCCCAATATTTTCTTTTGTGATTAGTGCTTTGTGTGACCCATTTGAGAAATCTTTGCTTAAGCCAAAGTCATTGAAGGGTCCTGTGTTATTCTTCCATGATCTTTTTCAAGTGTGCAGTTTGGATCTAGAATCCCCGTTTAGTTGGTTCCTGGGAAAGGTGCGAGGTGGATAAAGATGGTTTTTCCCATGCAGCTGCCCAGTTGACTCACAGCGTCACTGAACCCTCACTGCACTTGCGTGGTCCCCTCTGCCGTGGGTCAGTTTTCATCCATTTGATTCCATTAATGGCAGCTCCTTAACCCTTCAAAAGTTCTGGTAGCTTCTGTCTAGTAACATTTCATGGGAAGAATTAAAATTTATTTTTAAAAGATCACTCAGGGGGCCGACGTTGTGGCATAGTGGGCAAAGCTGCCACCTGCAGTGCCAGCATCCCATGTAGGTGCTGGCTGCTCCACTTCCGATCCAGCTCTCTGCTATGACCTGGGAAAGCAGTAGAAGGTGGCCCAAGTCCTTGGGCCTCTGCACCCACGTGAGAGACCGGGAAGAAGGTCCTGGTTCCTGGCTTCAGATAGGCGCAGCTCTAGCCGTTGTGGCCATTTGGGGAGTGAACCAGTGGATGGAAGACCTCTCTCTCTCTCTCTCTCTCTTTCTCTCTCTTTCTTTGCCTCTGCCTCTCTGTAATTCTGCCTTTCAGATAAATAAATCTTTAATTAAAAAAGTAATCACTCAGATTCTCAAGAGTAGCACTACTACAGTATATGCATTTTTACTTAGTTGTCTTCTATTTTTCTTGTGTAATTCTACTTACATAGAATTTTATCTTCTACTTCTGAGTAGTCGTGAAAATTCAGTTTATTAGTGCCTATGTAGTATTTTGACAGGTGTATCATGTATAGCCAGTCTTCTATTAGGCATTGGATGATCATTATAAAATTAAAACCCATAACTGCTGTACATAAAATCTCATTAGTGTTTGAAGTGATTTTAGTATAGAAAATTCACCTGACGTTCTCATTCTTTTCTCATTGATCCATTAAGTGAGAAATGTGAGAGTCACTTGAACAGAACTGCTGGGAAGGTTGCTTTTTCTCACCGGGAAGTAATTTTTGTATTGGATAAGATATTGACCTGAATTGAATGGCCCACGTTTGCTTAAAAATTAGTTTTCGCCCTCACGTAGTTAGTTTTCGCCCTCAGGAGTTACATTTCTCCAGCAGGTTCTGATGTTGGCTCTGTGCGTGGAACCTGTGGCACAGAAGGATGCAGGCGCTAGGACTGGAATAAGTAATCAGCAGTAGTGTGACCAAGTCCCTAAAACACTCTAGAAGCACTTCAAAAACGAGGTGCAGGGAAATCCACTGTGGCTGGCTGTCTTTGCTGTGTCTCCAGTGGCGCGCGCAACACAGATGTGTAGACACTCAGTGCTAACAGCTACTTAATAAGTCTACAGAGCACAGAGATTATGTGCAACCCCCCCCAAGCAGCTGCTTGGGGCTTACCCCCAAACAGCCACAGTTAAGAGTCTCCAGGACCCTCCAAAGGAGGAGCCCTTGGAAACGTGGTTGTTGCAGTGGGAAAGGACACGGGGGCAGCGTCAGGTGTCGCAGGTCTCGGCTGCTGCCAGGGTGGATCGTGCCATGTAGGGGCTGCCTGGGGGAACAGGATGGAACCCGGCCTCCAGCCTCAGGCCACCAGACTCCTCTCTCTCAGGGCCTTGGTTAACCTCAAGAAATGCCCCAGCTCCCTGTCTGAAAGAAATCCAAGACTCCCTCTGTGCTCACCAGGCACCGGCAGATCCGAGCCCGGAGATGCGGAGGTGAGCGCGCAGTTTGTCTTCCAGGGCCTAAGGTGCTGGATGCAAACGGAATCTCTGCCTGCAGCCCAGTCCCAGGGCTGTCGCTCTGTGGTAACTCCAGCACACGAGCATTCGGGGCACAGAAGTCACAACGGCTGTTTGTGCCTACTCCTGGTTCCTTTTTTTTTTTTTTTTTTAAGTCTTTATAAAAATGGTACATTTGCTAAAACCATTTGTTTAAATATAAAAAAGCAAAATGAAATGACAGTCGTCTTAATCCCCCCCTCCCAAGATAGCCACTGTTAACATTTGGAACTTACCCTCGAGTTCCTTTTTTCTATGCGTGTGCAGATATTTTTCTTAAATATTTAGGCATGTCCAGAAAGCTGCCATTTTAAAGTAGCTGTTAAAAGGTAAACTTTAAACATGAACTCAGTACAAGCTAGTTATTTGCAAATTACAGAAATAAGGTAAACGTTATGATCCTGTTATGCAGCAATCATTAGCTTTGTAAAATTTTGAAATGTTTCAGTCATTAGTATGATCAACACCACGCGCCCACCATCGGTTTTGCTCTCATTTTAATGCTTTTCTATAGCTGTATCAACTGCGAATCTAATGTAAGCGCTTTTATACTGTTTCTCTGCCTTAACTCCCGCCTTCTCCAGGAGTAATCGGTTGTGTTGTGTTTTCCTTCTCCAGTGCTTTTATTTGCCACCTTGGTGTATGTAAGCTGTGGGTGTGTGCGTGTGTGTAATTTTTAAACCGTGCATAATAGTAGGTACATTGTTTCACCCTGCATAGTGTGCTCTTTTTAGACTTTCTGTATGGATCCACTGTATGACTTTATCGTAATGGATGTATCCAGTCTTCTGCTGGTGGGTGTTTGCTGCTTCCAGTTTTGTGCCATCACGGTGTTACAGAACACACTTCCTGTGCTCGCTGGTGAGGTTCCTAGGACGGTGATTCTGCGGCCTGTCGGACCCAGATCATCTTTCTGTTGTGAATATTCTGACAGACTTCCACTGCACCACCCAGAAATGATAAAGAGAAAGTTCTCTTCCTGTCTGTAATTTCAAGTGCATCGGTGTAGTACTTTCTACTTATTGTGAAGAATAAAGAAGTCGTTTCCAGTAGCCAAGCTGCGTTTCAGAATGTGAGCGTTGCAGTGGGACTCCACCAGCAGGCATGGTTAAGCCGTTGCTTGCAGTCAGCACGTATGAGACAGTCATGAACGCAGTCTGATCCAGAGGCATGGCGTCGGTTCCTCAGATGCAGTGCGTGACTCAGATTTATTCTTCCTTTGAGTTACCACAATTCCATTCCTGAAAATTCAGTGTATGTGTGTGTTTATTTAGTTTTAAGTTTTTATTCATTTTATTTGGAAGACAGAGAGAAAGGTAGATCGTAATCTCCTGTGCACTAATTGTTCCTGAGCCAGGTCCAAGCTAGGAGCCTGGGATTCAATCTGGGTCACCCCCATGGGTAGCAGAGACTCAACAACTTGAGCCCTCAGGGCGCATGTTAGCAGGAGGCTAGAACAGGGAGTGAAGCTGGGACTTGAACCCAGGCACTCCATAGTATGTTGAGGATATCTTAACTAGTGGGTTAAACATCCGCCCCCTCAGTGTATATTAAATTGCAAACAGAACTTTGCTATTGAAATGCAATCAGATTTAAACTCAGGTTGTTATCAGTATATTTGTCCAGCAGAGTATTCAGAAGCTGTGTACAGGAGGTAATTCCTCGTCTGGGACATTCACACATCACCAGGTACTGGCTTCTGCCCTCCAAGTGTCACTAGTGGGTCCCACCAGTTGCTAAGTCACCAAGTGGGGAGGTATACTGGTGTTTAGGGTGCACTGCTGATACACTGCTGTCTTATTTAAGCACTGCTCTGAGAAATAAGACTAGACATGGGCTAGGTGAGTAGCACAGTGGGGCCTCCCTCGCTGAGTAGTGTGGAAGCTTTCTGTCACACAGCTGTAACACCTTCTGCTCCCCTCTAACCTGCTCTCTCTGCACAGGTTTGGCTGCTCGTGTTTTCTTCACTCCTAACAATTGTGATTGTATGAAGTAGTATCTTGTTTTAATTTGCTTTTATCTTATTGTTAATGAACTTGAGATTCTCGAGATTTTGTATATTTTTTGACTGCCTGGGACCTCTTTTTTTTTTTTTTTTTTTTTTAAATGGTCTTCTGGAAACTGCTTCTGTTCCTTACTTGTACTCCTGTTGGTTTGCTTACCTCTCCCCATGGATTTTTACTAGTTCTTTGTATGTCCTTACAGCTCTCTCGTAGACATGGCAAACGTTTATGTGGAGCTTTCCACTGTGTTTGTGGTGCCTTGTTTGGAAATCAGCGTAGGATAATGAAACCCAGGAGCCTGGGAGTCATGTGCCTTCCATTTGCATGTTCACATCTAGGTCTCTGATCTACACAAAAGTTATTTTTCTAGAAGGTGTTTAGTAGCAGTGCAGGTACGTTACCTTTTCCTCTTCACACACTGCTTGTTTCAGTGCTGTGTCTTGAACAGGCCCTTCTGCCTTGCCACTGTCGCCCTTCACTGGCCCCGCAGTGTCCTGGCCCAGCGCCATCTCCGTTCCAGACCACTGCCCCGTACTTCTGGTCCATCTTTCCCTCTGAAGTTGGCCACTCCCTCAAGGAGGGAGTTGGGGTTGGACCTTGGTATTTGTCTTGCACAGGTGCACGGCTAACAGAAGGAGCTCAGGGCCAAGGCCCTCTCTCTAGCTGCCTCCACTCGTTCAGAGTTTCCTTGGTTTTCTGTTTCTCTGAGCATTTCTGTCAGAATCTTCTGTATACCTGTGCTAATGTTATTACATCTAGAAATGACTCTGTTTTCTCTACGTAATTGGAGATATTTAAGGTTGAAGGGTAGAAGGAACCCAGGAATGATTTCTGGGTGTGTAAAGCCATGTCTCCAGTTTGTCTTAAACAGTTTTCCAGCATTGGTTTCAGTGATGCTAAGCATTTTATGCTCTAACGTGCTGAATCTTATATGTTTCCCATATTTTAAAAGATCATTTTTAGGGGCCAGCATTGTGGCCTGTGACACTGGCATCCATATGACTGTTGGTTCAATTCCCAGTTGCCTCACTTCTATCTGCCTCCCTGGTAGTACACCTGGGAAAGCAGCGGAGGGTGGCCCAAATAAATACTTGGGCTGCTGCCACCAACATGGCAGACCTGGATGGAGTTCTAGACTCCTGGCTTCCACCTGGCCCAGCCTCGGCCATTGCGGTCATTTGGCGGGTGAACCAGCAGGTGGAAGATCCCTCTCTGTCTCTCACTGTAACCTCTCTTTCAAGTAAACCAATCTCTTAAAATTTTTAAGAATCACCCCATTTCAGTTGGAATGAAGCACATCTGACAAGAGCAGCGCTTCCAACCAGGTGTTGCTATATGAAATACAAATGTAGGGCAGTGGGGTAGGCTGCAGAGCTCAGGAATGGGGCTGATCATGAACATGACTTTGTGCTTCACAAAAGCTGTTACAAGGAGCTCAGGGCCAAGGCCCGCTTCTCTAGCTGCCTTTGTAGTTAGCTAATTAACCATGCAGTTCATATCAAACGCTGCAAGAAATTCCAAGTGTGATTAACAAATTATTAATGAAACTGCCAATATGACCTTTTTTTTAAATTTATTTATTTGACAGGCACAGTTAGACAGTGAGGGAGAGAGAGACAGAGAAAAAGGTCTTCCTTCTGTTGGTTCACCCCCTAAATGGCCGCTACAGCCGGCGCTGCACCAATCCGAAGCCAGGAGCCAGGTGCTTCCTTCTGGTCTTCCAAGGACTTGGGCCATCCTCCACTGCACTCCCAGGCCACAGCAGAGAGCTGGACTGGAAAAGGAGCAACCGGGACAGAATCCAGCGCCCATTTGGGATGCCGTGCTGTAGGCGCAGGATTAACCAAGTGAGCCACGGCGCCAGCCCTGCCAGTATGACAATTTTAACAACCACTGCCACTACTTCCATTCATTGCATTAGGTTACAGCTGTAATCAAGCTCAAGTCTCCCTGATTCCGCATCAGCCTTAACACAAATGCATACTGACCACAAAAAACAAAACAAAACAACAACAACAAAAAAAACAGTTGCAGTTACACAATCCCTGAGCAGTGGAAATGAATGGGATGAGAATGTCTTTTCTACACCTGTCACTAAGGACACGTGCAGCCTAGCACTCACTCCTCACCCTCCACATCCTTGTCTCCATACTCCTGTGCGGCATGTCTCCACAAAGGCTGCCTACTTCAGTTTCTCTCTCCGCATGATAAAATGCAAAAGCAGTTACAGCTCTCTGGCCTTGTTCTGGACAGAGGGGCAAGCCTCTACCTGTTTCTCAGATGTGAGCAAAGACAGTAAGCATACACCTGTCTTTTAAAAAGAAAGCTCAACTTTTCATGTATTCCTTTTCCTCATTTACTGTCGTCTCCAGAGAAAAGGGCCCACTGATTATGATGTAGCTCTTTTAAGAGCTACTCTTAGCTTCAGCAGTTCCTATAAGAAGAAAAACATAATTATGACACAGTGATATCATTGCAGCAAGATTTTTTTTTCCCCTAGGGCTTCCAGTAACACAAGAAGCTAAAGGGCAGTTGCTTTAATGGACTCGTGTGGTTTGATGGACAGAACTCGACCCACCTTCTGGAGATACTAGCCAAGCAGGCTTGGAAAAGGCCATTCTAGTCGGATGGCCTGTCTGCTTCCCGTCCTTCATGACAAGAATTATAAATGTGGATTCTCTGATGCGCTCTAGTTGAGACAGAGAGAGCAGGATACGAGTTTCAGGAAAGGACACAGAACCAGAGCATGCAGTGAGAGCCAAAGGACTTGGGTGTCTTTGGATATCAAAGGCAGAGGAGCCTAGAGCAGAAGATTCTCTAGGCTCCCCCCAGGGACCTGCACTTAAGGAAAGACAGCCCCTGGTTCACGCCCCAAATGGCCACAACAGCCAGGTGTGGGCCAGGCTGTAGCCAGGAGCTTGGAATTGTATCTAAGTCTCTCACTTTGGCTCAAGCACTTGGGTCATCTTCCACTGCTCTCCCAAGTGCATTAGCAGGGAGCTGGATCAGAAGCGGAGCAGCCAGGACTGGAACCAGCTCTCAAATACAAATATGATATGCAATGGCTTACCTGGTGTGCCACAACGCTGACCCCACGAAGTTTCCTTGTTTGATTCCAGTAATCAATATGGCAATGAAAGAGCACTTTCCAAATCCAGATTTTCCTGGACGTAGCAATGCTGCTGACTGTCCACACAGCTCACAGGCTGCCCTGAAATGCAGCGTGTGTTAATGTTTATTCTGCCATCTTCCTCCCTGCCAACAGAATCTCATCTCAGATTGAGTCAAGTGTGCAGCAGCGTGCTGTTAAGAAAGAAGTTCTTCAGTAGAACCCCATTCATCTTGTCATGCCCCAAGCATCACTTCCATCTCCTGTCATACAAGATGCTCCCTTCAATATTGTTCATCTGTGGGGTTCTTTCTAAAGGACAGAATTTGGGACAGACTGGAAAAAATTGAGGCCTGACAGTGTTACAAAATCCTGCGTTTTTTTTATTGAGAAGAATGTGAAGGGGATGGTGCACAGCCCGGCAAGGGCCCCTGTGGCCCGGGGAAGGGCTCAGCATTGGCGAGCACTTGGATGTCTTCTGTCACCCCAGCCTGTGAGGCAGTGTACAAGCTGACTGATCCAGGTTTACTTGGATCCGAAAGGACTTGAGTCATGTACCTTCACTCAGACAACAGTTCCTTCCTAGTGTTTATGAAAAAACAAACTGGAATTCTTGGTGTCTAGCAAATTGCTTTAACTCCATATTCCTCAGCCTGTTCTCTTTTTCTGTCTCTTAGAATCATATGCCCTTTTTGATAAACATTAAAAAAAAATTCCACCCTCTAACCCTTGAAACTGACAATAAATTAAATATAATGACTAAAAACAAGTCAGGGCCATACTCATTTTGGATCCCCCCCCCCCCCCCCGAGCTATTGCTCCTCCTATCCCAGAAATTCTGAAATGATTCCCCGGAGAGAATATGCCCCTTCTCCCCCAATCCCAGTTGGAAAACACTTTAGAAAATGTCCTCTGTGAAAGAATTATTCCTCCTTAATTGTTACCATTTTGACTAAAGCAATGGAACTGAATATCACATGACTTAAGCAGAAAAAAGAAGGAAATATAATTATGTGGACATTATAATAGTACCAATTATGTGTGCCAATACAGGAGAACAAGAGAGGAAATACATAAAAATAAAAATAGTGACAACAATAGAATGGCTTGGTTATGGGTTTGCAATTCTTTTTTCAGAATTGTACTTGGTGGCATTATTTTTAAAACAACATGGATGTTTCAAGCTGTGTTTTGTATGAATATCAAATTGTGCACTTAGTAATTATCTCATAACATATCTAGAAATTCACAAAGTGATTTTTAAATCATTTTAATTTGACGTGCCTAGATCCCTTGGTAGTCTTTTTCCTAGGTTTTAACATTAAATTTAAAAATAAGTACAAAACAGTGGCATATAGAGCAGGTGTAGAATTTTTACTCACTTGGTAACAGAGCTTTTCCCATGAGTTTTGAATCTTAACTCGGAATGTTGTGGTATTGAGCTCCTTCTTTTCTGTTTTGAGGGCAGTCATAACCAAGTTAACAGACTTGGGCATATCTAAATAGCAAGAATAGATTCGGTTATTGGAGCTGCAAAATGGAGACCAGAAATTCCACGCGACAGTCTTTAGCATACCCTGGCCTTCTGCATCCTGTGTCCCTGGTGACGCGAGGGGAAAGCAGCGTTGGTCTTCGCATTGAAGCCACGCGCTGTGCGTGTGCAGGAAGGAAGTGCACGCTGGTGAGAGGTCAGAAGAGGGTGGGTGAGTTTCCTGAGGGCCTATTTACTGTGGATCTCCCTGAACACCAGGCCTCCCAGGAGATGTCATTTCTGAAAGCTATAGACCCAGATCTGTGACATCGTGGTCCCAGTGGGAGATGCAAACAAGAAGCTATGGCCAGGCAAAGACCTCTGTGTGCTGGGCCACAGGGTGCAGTAACGGGCAGTTTAGACATTGACCAGAGTAGTCCACTGGAAGCCTGGGGGACGCTTAACTCAATAGAAACTGGAGTCTGAAGAGAGCACACTCACTTGGCTGTGGAAGCTTTTGAAATCCTGTCCTGAGCTGAACAGAGACAGGACTGATGGTGTCCAAGGGTGAGGCAGGACAGGGTTCAGGGATCTGACAGAGGCTGGCAGAAGCCGGGTGCTGGTTGGTGAGAGTGGAGAAGCACATTTCCCATGACCCTTGGAGACTGACCTGAGTGGGGCAAGACAGGGTGGAGCTCTACCACCAGGTGGTGAGCAGTGAACTCTGCAACTTTCCACACTGTGTAGTCTGACAGCAGGAAGCCTCTCACGGCCTCCAGGGGCCTCGGCCTCAGGGCCCCCACCTAGCTGGCCGCTGCCCAGCCATGTGACTCCCATCCCCGCACCTCTGCCTGTTTTATCACCTGGGGGCAGTGGAGCTGTTCCCTTTGTTTCTTCCCTTCCTTGTTTCTAAGCTCAGATGCAAACATAGATGCTGACTAAATATTTGTCACCCTCCCCCTCGTATTTTCATCCTCTCGCTAACCCAGAAGCACAGAAGTGGCCCTTGTGAGTGTTTCTTAATTTGTTCTAAAATGTTGTCTTCTCACACTCTGGATGTGATTCCATGTGTCCTGCATCTCTCTTCTAGAACGTTCTCTCTGCGACCATCAGCCAGGAGCCTGAACTTGAGAGTGGTAGTGCTAGGATTCTCTTCTGATATTAGGGTGGCATAAGGGCCCCTGGGTTCATGACCTTCACATAATCTGAGTCTGAATTCCCTTTTCCCTTATGCAGGTGGAGCTGGCAGAAGATTGTTTCAGTAAGATACTCAGGTTCATGAAGTGATATTTTTAAAAAATCAGAGTTAGGCTGGTGCTGCAGCTCACTAGGCTAATCCTCCGCCTGTGGCGCCAGTACCCCGGGTTCTGGTCCCAGTTGGGGTGCCGGATTCTGTCCCGATTGCTCCTCTTCCAGTCCAGCTCTCTGCTGTGGCCCAGGAAGGCAGTGGAGGATGGCCCAAGTGCTTGGGCTCCTGCACCCCATTGGAGACCAGGAGGAAGCACCTGGCTCCTGGCTATGGATCGGCGCAGCGTGCCGGCCGTAGCGGCCATTTTGGGGGGTGAACCAATGGAAGGAAAACCTTTCTCTCTCTCTCTCTCTCTCACTGTCTAACTCTGCCTGTCAAAAAAAAAAAAATCAGAGTTAAAATTAGAAATATTCAGTTTTCAGACAGAAGTATCTGGAAATGGTCTTTTCTGTGGTCGAATTCAGTAAATATTCACCCAATGTGATGTACTAGGATTTGTGTATCTGGAAAACAAAAACTGGAAAAAATTTTGCATTTTTGTCAGCTGCAAACAAAATAACTTCAAAAACTTCAGAGGGAAATGAAATTAAAAATTAAGTTTATTTGGGTGAAAAAAATTTTTGAAACCCATGCATAGTTTTTCCGTAGTGCACATTTTCCACAAAATCTTCGAAGTACCCTCCAGGACTACAAAAGACACAGCATGTTCTCCACCCCATTCCTTGGGACGTTTTGGAAGTGGCTGTGACATGCACACTGTGTTGATTCTGTTGGTTTTTCCCGTAAATTCAGAAGCTGCGGTCCTATAATGACCCCTATGTGTCTTCTCCCTGCAGGGATAGGAGGCCTCCAAGACTTTGTGCTGAAATCCGCAACGCTGTGCAGCCTGCCTTCCTGCCCACCCTTCATCCCCCTCAACTTCGAAGCCACGCCTATCGTGAGAGTTGCCGTGGAGCCGAAACACCCAAGTAAGATGATCCTGTGTTTAAGAGCATGTAACTTCCATCCTCCTTTCTAAGTCCACCCATGTCATACTTGGTTCCTCGTGATCTGTTTCAGCAACTCTCCAAAGGGCATCTAACCCGTGTCTTGGGAACGGGGCAGGGTCAGGTGCCTGTGCCAGCCCGGGAGACTGTGTTCTTGTCAGTGGCAGAGACGGGGTGTTCTCTGCGTCTCCGCAGCCCTGTGACCATGGCACAGGAGGGTGGCTCAGCAGAGCTCACGTTTAACGTGAGAGCTTCTTAGCTGGAATCTTACCCCAACTGCTTGGTTGAGAATCCGTCGTCGGCCTCTTCCATCAGTTGTGCTGCGTTATCTGGTCTTTGGGTGTTTCCATTCTGTTTAGAAACTGCTTCCTTGGCCAGCGCCATGGCTTAACAGGCTAATCCTCCACCTTGCGGCGCCGGCACACCGGGTTCTTGTCCCGGTCGGGGCGCCGGATTCTATCCCGGTTGCCCCTCTTCCAGGCCAGCTCTCTGCTATGGCCCGGGAAGGCAGTGGAGGATGGCCCAAGTCCTTGGGCCCTGCACCCCATGGGAGACCAGGAGAAGCACCTGGCTCCTGGCTTCGGATCAGCGAGATGCGCCGGCCGCAGCGGCCATTGGAGGGTGAACCAATGGCAAAAAGGAAGACCTTTCTCTCTGTCTCTCTCTCACTGTCCACTCTGTCTGTCAAAAAAAAAAAAAAAAAAAAAAAGAAAGAAAGAAAGAAACTGCTTCCTGCTCCTTTCCCACTGGCTGTTGAGGCATCCCCATATTCCCGATCAGAAAATAACAAATCCGTAGTCTTCGGCGAATGCCCTTTTCCTGGCCGGTCCTTATTAACGCTTCTGTTTGGCTTCCTGTGACTTTCCCTAACCCCTTTTCCTCTGTGACCTCGCTGTTGCAGTGCTTAGTGTTGGTCACTGAGGAGCCGTCAGCCTGTGCTTTATGGAACCCGACAAGCAAAGGCATAAAGCGCTGGTTCTCTGTAAAGACACACAGCGGCTTCTCTCTCCTGCACCTGTGCATCCCACCTCTCCCCAGGTTGAGGCCTTCTAAGACTCACCCTCCCTCAGGTCCTAAGACATGTCCTTAGCGTTTGTGGCTCTCTAGAACCCTGGGGCAGATACTTGGAGGACCGCTCCTCTGGCTCGGGGGCACAGTCCTCGTGGACATCCATCTGCCTTGGGCCTCAGAGACGGGGCCTCAGGACACGTGTCCCCAGGTCCTCTCTTCCTGGACAGGTCCATTGTTAATCCTGAGCAGGACACGTGTCCCCAGGCCCTCCATTGTTAATCCTGAGCAGGACACGTGTCCCCAGGTCCTCTCTTCCTGGACAGGTCCATTGTTAATCCTGAGCAGGACACGTGTCCCCAGGCCCTCCATTGTTAATCCTGAGCAGGACACGTGTCCCCAGGTCCTCTCTTGTTAATCCTGAGCAGGACAGTGTCCCCAGGCCCTCTCTTCCTCATGACGGTCGAGGCTGATTGGTCCTTAGGACAACATTCTGTCCTCTCGGAAAGAAGCAAATCCTGAGTGTTTGTCTCGTTTCTCCAGGCAAGGGTGAAAGTGTCATGGTGGGCACCCTGTGTTCCACACCCACAGGGTCTACTCAGAACCAATACAGAGAACTCACAAACGTCTCAGAGTCGTTGTCTGGTCATCATTGTCCCTTCATGGGTGACACGCAGTGCTAAGGACTGTACATTGATTGTCTGTTGGATCCTCTCAGCAGCCCTGTATTCGCTTTTCATCTCTCCAACCAAATACCTGAAACAACTACTGAGGAAGAATGGAGGTTTCTTTTGGCTCATGGTTCTGGAGGCTTGTTGTGAGCATAGGCACGCGTCCCTGGGAGACAGTCTCTCCCTAGGGAGTGGCGCACACATTGGTGTCTTCCACACTGTCAGGTGTACTTGTCGAGCACACGTACAAAAATCGATCCTAGCAAACATGTGAGGTTAGTCAGTACTGCACCTCATTCACATCAGGCGGGGAGCAGAGGGGGCCTAGGAGCACAGAGTCCATTGTGTGGGATGCTCCCTTCGCTGGGCAGGTGGCTGTCAGGTTTGTCGGTCGCAGTCCACCCGACCACCTTGCTCACAGAGTCACTGAGGCAGAGTGCTTCGCGGCGGCTGCTGGTTGGCACAGGTGGACACCTGCTGCCCTGCGGCCAGTGGTGCTGGTGCCCTGTGCCAGAGTTCCTTCTCCACCTTGATAGGCCGTGTTTGGGTCGAGTTGTTATCCTGTTCTTAAGTCCATGAGTCTGTCTGCCTTTGAGATCTCTCTTAGGCACTGAGCCCCGATTCTGTGCATGTGCGGTTGGTAAGTCCTTCACTGGTGTCATTTGGCTTCGCCAGATTTCAATGTGGAGTCACTCGGGTCAGTCTTGTTCGTGCTCTGTACAGGGCTCATAGTCTAACCTCGCTGGGCCCCCTTGGTGAGGGTAGAGGATGGTGAGAGTGGAATGTCCAGTGAGCCAGGAAGCTGAAAGGCAGGAGGCTGCAGCCTGTGTGTGTAAGCAGCCCTTTTGTGAAAGTTACTTTCTGAGGCCATCCCAGTGCCTTGAGAACCTGCCATGAGGCCGACCTCTTAAAGCCCATTGTTGGGGTAAGTTTCTACCCTCCCAGTGCCAGCAGCACAAGACTCCGGCTTCCGAGTTTAAACATCTGCATGGCTGAGGGAGCCACATCCTGTTCCGGGCAGAGCAAGCCATTGTCTTCACATGATGGGAACTGACGCACAGAGAAGTGAATTAACTTGCCCAAGACAATGCAGTTAGTAAGTGCCGCTGTCGGGATTCAGGCCCCTGCCTCGGAGGTAACTGTGGTTCTTCACCTTTAGGACTTCAAGAAACCCTGTTCACCTGAGACCAGAGTCGCTGGTTTCTAGAACCCTTTCATCCTTTACCCATCATATCCAGTTTGAAAAAAAACAAAAAAGCATTCAAACCCTGTGTTTACATAGATACATCCATTTTATTAAAAAAATATTTATTTGAAAGATTGACAAAGAGGAAGAAACAGAGAGAGATCTTCCTTCCATCCACTGGTTCACTCTGCAAATGGCTGCAGCAGCCAGGGCTGAGCCAGGCCAAAGCTAGGAGGCAGGAGTTCTGCCCTGTTCTCCCACATAGGTGGCAGGGGCCCAAGTACATTGGCCACCTTCCTCTAGCAAGAAGCTGAATTGGAAGTAGGGTAGCCAGGTCTTGAACTGGAAATCTGATATGGGAGGTGGTGTCACAAGCTGTGGGTTTACCCACTGCACTACAGTGCCAGCCCCAGATACATGAATTTTTGTGCTAATGGCTCATGTACATTATGAAGGACACAAAACTAGAAAATTTTATTTATTTATTTTAACAACAAGCTCTGGCAAGTTTTGTTTTGTTTTTAAGATTTCTTTTATTTATTTGAAAGGCAGAGTTACAGAGAGAGAGATATCTTCCACCTGCTGGTTTATTCCACAAATGGCTGCAATGGCCAGGACTGGGCCAGGCCAAAGCCAGGAGCCAGGAACTCCATCCAGGTCTCCCACGTGAGTGGCAAGGGTCTGAGTACTTGGGCCATCTTCCACTGCTTTTCCAGGCACACTAGGGGAGCTGGATCGGAAGTGCAGCAGCCAAGACACAAGCCAGCACCCATTTGGGATGCTGACATCGCAAGTAGTGGCTTAACCAGCTAAACCACAACGCTGGCCCCATCTGGTAGGTTTTATTAAGGAAACGTCTCACGTGGTTTACTTTTCACCAGTTCGTTCTGGCATGAATCAGGGTCACCGTGGATCGGCGTAGCCAGTGTGCACGCTCTGTCGTGTTCTCCACACACTGTGGCCAGTTTACTGTGATCACCACTGTCATGATGGGCACCAGTTTTGGCCAGCACGGTGTAGTTCTCGATTTTGGACATCCTCCGTGCTGGGCAGTTTTTGGTGAGGCAGACGAGTTTCCCTTAGCCTTGTCTCATCATCGTCCGAGTGTGCTTGTACCCCAGCACGTACTCCCACTCTTCGTGACAAGCTGGACCCTCGCGTTGACTCCAGTGACTCCAGTGACTCTTCCGTCGTCTTTGTGGCCACCATTTCCTGCTTAAGATGCAGAACGGCCCCCAGCCAAGAGCAGCCACGAAGATGGAAGGTCAGCAAAACAGGCAGAACCAGAAAATGTTTAAATGAGGATGTAGGCGTTTGAGGAGTGCCTTTCAAATAAAAAAAAAATGGAATAGCTAATTTTACTTGTATTTGATAGAGATATTCACAATATATAAGGTCTGTGTCACAATATAATTGAGTTGTGATTGTGGTTTATACTTGTATTACTTAACACATGACTACAGAATTTGGTGGAGGGACTGTAATGGTCATTTATTTTTTTCAGACTTTCTTTGGTCAGAAGTTTGGAAAGGGTTCCGCTTGGTGTCTCGGGTGTCTCTGAAGCAGTTTCAGTCTTTTATCACGTTGGGCTGTGTTCCCAGGTGGTTTGCTCACATGGGCACACAAGTTATTGCTATCTGCGCAGGGGGCCCCCGCCATGGCTACGGAGTGTCCTGCCACACAGCATGGAGAGTGGCTTCAGCTGGCTGCCAGAAGCCCACGGCAGACGCTGCGATGCCGTCTGTGATTAAGCCTTAGGACTCAGATGTCAGCCTTCCACAGTGCTCTTTTGTCACCCAGTTCTGCCCTGACGCGCATTGAGAGGGCTGCTATCATGCACTGGAGAGTGTGACTATCAGGAGGCCGGAGTGATTGGAGCCAGGCTGGAGGCGGACGACCAGAATAGTGCCCCATTGTTGTTTCATTCTTGCCTTAGCGCTTTGTGATACAGCTGTCCAGAGGTCTGCTTCAAGGTCCCATCTACTGCGACACTGACTCTGGCGGCTGTAGCCACTGGAAATTGCGTCCCATAAAGTCCCATATGAGAATGGCAGAAACGCATCATCAGCTGCCTTTGCTAAGTTATGGTAGCCATTTGCTAAACCCATTTACCAGTTATCCAAAGCTTTTGATGAAATGCAGGATCTTGTTTTTCCTGATGTCATCCAGTTTTTATTGTGCGACTCAGGAAATGTAGATTTTTATGTCTTCAGTGAACCATCCATTTGAAAAATTTTAAAAATAGATTAGGGAAATCACCTAAATTTTAAGAGACTTTTACACATGAGATGTTTATGTTGTTTTGAGCAACAAAATGGCTGTCAGTGCAAGCGTGTTCAAACATCTAGATTCAGAATGTCTCTGGGCTTCAAATTCTTATGGAAAAGTTGCTTTTCCCTTTAATCTTAAGCTATCATCTTTATCTTGAAGAGATTGATTTTGGCACATATGTGGATAGTCTTCAAAAAACGCTGTGGAAAATGTGTATTATGGGAAAACTATGATTGGATTTCAAAAAAAAAAAATTTGCACCAAATCAACTTACATTTTTATTCCATTTTGCTTCTGCAGATTTTTGAAGTACTTTTGTATAGCTGTATATTTCAGTGTGTTAAGAGTCCCAGTATGTGACAGCCCTTGCTTTTGCTTTGTAATTTGACTACTGGAGAGCTGCCTTTTTTTTTTTTTTTAATTGCTCTCTTGTTGCCTGTGTTATTAATATTATCAGTGTTCTCCTTGTAGGAATCCTTTTAAGCTGGGTTTCAAATTCTGTGAAGGTTAAGTTAGTTAATGCTAGATCAGGTCGGTAAACCCACTTCACTAGCCACTGGCAAGCCACAGTGTGCTGAACAGGGACAGCCCTCATCCAGTGAGATCCCACTGCCTGTCTTCCCCGGGAGGCCCCGGCATCCCGTCTGTAGCCTGGGAGGCGCTGCCGTCTCTCCAGCTGCTTGTCTCCCAGACCAGGTTCTGCCGCCGAGTGCTCTGTGACTTGGAAAGCACAAGTTCCTTAGCTCCTCTACATCTGTTCACTCATCTACAAAATGAGAGCGGATTTAGATCTGCCCCCTCGTTAATGAGTTTGTATATGCTAAGAGCTTGGCACATCGTTATCTCCATAAAGTGTCCATTATTGTTGGAACTCACCTTCAAGAATAAAAAGGCCTGAAAGTTCTGATATTCATTTCCTGGCCCCCCAGTTAATCAGCTTTTTTTTTTTTTTTTTTTTTGGACACGCAGAGTGGACAGTGAGAGAGAAAGAGAGAGAGAAAGGTCTTCCTTTTTTCCATTGGTTCACCCCCCAATGGCCACTGCGGCCGACGCACCGCGCTGATCCGAAGCCCGGAGCCAGGTGCTTCTCCTGGTCTCCCATGTGGGTGCAGGGCCCAAGCACTTGGGCCATCCTCCACTGCACTCCTGGCCACAGTAGAGATGGACTGGAAGAGGAGCAACTGGGACCGAATCCGGCGCCCCGACCGGGACTAGAACCCAGTGTGCCGGCGCCACTAGGCGGAGGATTAGCCTATTGAGCCACGGCGCAGGCCTGTTAATCAGCTTTGTAGTGCATGTTTGGAAACCACTGCAGAACGCTCTCGGGGTTTCGGTGGTTTGGTAGATTGAAAACCAAACATTTGAGAAGTATTACATCTTTTCTGAAAATGTGGAAGTGAAACAAGATTGCCTAAAAATGCCTTGAAGTCCAAGGTCTCTGCTTAAGCAGTGGCAAGAGACTTCCTCTGGCCTACCTTGAGTGAAGAGTAACAGCTGGTATGTGGGAAGGGGTGGAGAAGGCAGCCATACCCAAGATGTGGGTCGCTGTCTAAGTGCCAGGAAAGAGCGACTGTCGTCCAGAAAGCACTAGCAGAATGGAACGCAGGGGTGCCTGGGCTCCCGGGATCTCATCACTCTGCAGGGTTTGCTCAGTCCCATGGTGCTATCAGGCAGCTTCACAACTAATTACTCCTAATAGAAGACTGTGGTTCAGTCTGTTCAGTATCTACTAAGCACTTCTTTGGCTTATTGTTGATTTTATGGGTACTGTTTGAGGAAGCATTCTGTCACATTTCCAGGGACAAACCACGTGTAATGGGATTGAAGTACGTCCACAAGTATGGTGGTGGTAGTTTTGTCTGCTGACTGTTGGAGAGAGAGGTGTGGGTCAGCTGTGGGTGGGTCTCAGTGATAAACTTGTGAGTATCTCGAGTTAGCTGTCGGCACACACAAAGCACGAGAAGGTAGTGTTCTTCACGTCACTGCATTGTTTGGAAGAACAACAAACTCTCTGTGTGATTTTCCCCTTGGTGGCCATGCCCGTGGTCTTTAGATCATGCTATCCTCATGTCATGCTGTATTTAACCACTATTTCATTTTGTTAACCTAGGTGAAATGCCTCAGCTCGTGAAGGGGATGAAGCTGTTAAACCAAGCTGATCCCTGTGTCCAGATTTTAATCCAGGAAACCGGAGAGCACGTTTTAGTCACCGCGGGGGAAGTCCACCTTCAGCGATGCCTGGATGACTTAAAAGAAAGGTTAGGTGAAAATGATAGAAATGGAGAAACTGTAGTTCCACATTGAATGGGATGTTTTAGCGCTTCCTAAACCAGTTGAACTTAGACTATGGCTTGATCTTGGAGAAAAATGGTGGGCTTGAAATGTGACTAGTTCTTAGATTTAATTTGTAGTAACTGAAAAATATCATTCGCTGCCTACACTTGGATAATTTTATATTTTTAGTTTGCATCGTAAAAAATTTTCATGTACTCATATTTTACATCAGGCACATTACGCATACAACGTATCAGGGCAACAAAACAAGATCTGTTTTGTAAATATAGGCTATGATTAGAACAGACATCTTTCCAAATTGATATGGTCTCTAAAATATAAACTTCTGGGAATCTTTAAATTTGTCTATAAATATAATGTGTCATGAAGTGGGAAACCCAAATCACTTTTTATAAATGACATGTTTCCTCTTTGTTCCAAAGATAATGTGTGTTTACTGCAGCAATTAGAAAGTACATAAGAATAAAAAGAATCATTCATACATGCAGAAATAACCCCCATTTCTGTTCTGTGCATGTTCAAATAGTATGCATATTTCTATACACAGCTCTGATTATTTGGTTAAGATAAACTGCCGAAAGTGTTATTGCTGGCCCAAAACACATGCATAGTTTTAAAGCTTTGGGTCCATGTTTTCCTCGGGAAAGCCTGTTCCAATTCACATTGTGAATGACTGAATCTTCCAGAGTGCCTCTTTTCTCCAACTTTCACAGCCTCGCTTTTTACTATTTTTAAAAAAAATTTAACCAACCTGGAAAACCAAAGGTCTTCATTGTTAATACACATTTGTACACTTACTAGTGAAAAAAAGTGTGACTTGCTGTATAATGCTTCCTTTATGTTTAGGTTTTCTGGGACCATGATAAAGTGATCATTATAAGTGATCTGTGTCTACTAGCTACTGCATTGACAGTCACTGTGTTAAGTACTGTTGATCTCATTCAGTCCTCCCAGCAGCTCGCTGAAGTTGGTGGAGATGGTCCTGCACCAACAGCTGCTGCTGCTGATGGAGCAGGAGCAGCTGCCACAGCAGCACCAGCCACGGGGGCTTTGTGAGACGCCCCCCACGCTGGGACCGTGCCCCGGCCTGTTCTTCAGTTGTATGGTCTCATGGCTTTTTCCCATTTTCAGTGTTTTTATGGCCAATATTAGAACAAAATTGGAAGGTAGATCTTTCATCTCCTTTGCTCTTGTCACCAGTTTCTTAAATTTCTGATGGTGGTAGTGGTTAGGAAATAATGCAAATTGGATATTATAGAGTATATTTGAAAATAATAACTTAGTTCTCAGAGGATTTCTTAAGACTTTTGTTTGTATATTTGAACTAAATTATGTTCTTGCTTTTCACTTGTCCTTGTTACCAAATTAAAATCCAGGAAATATAAGAGAATGTACGAACAGTCCCAAAATGCTGCGGACTGAACACTTTTTGATAATCACGTGTTTGGTTTTGGAGCATTTCCGATTTTCCGATTAGAGGTGCTCAAACCTATCTATCCATAATATATATTAAGAATACTTTTTAATACAGGAGAGAAGCTGCAGCCCAGTAGAAAAAAGTGAACAGACTGGAACAGGTTACAGGTACCCTGTCACCAAAGAAGGATTCTACAGGCCAGTAACATGAGAAAGTGTTAAACTAATAGGAATTGGTTAAATGAAAATTAAAATCACAGTGAGATATCTCTGCATATTCACAAGCATATCCACCAGAAATTAAAAAAAAAAAAAACTTTTTAAAAAGATATCTTTACTTATTTGAAAGGGTTATTATATAGAGAGAGGGAGAGACAGAAAAAGAGATCTTCCATGCACTCGTTCACTCTCTGTATGGCTACAACAGCTAGGACTGAGCCTGGCCAAAGCCAGGAGCGTCAGCCAGGTCTGGGTGGCAGGAGTCCGAGCACTCGGGCCATCTGCTGCTTTTCCCAGCAGGGAGCTGGATCGAAAGTGGAACAGCCAGGACACAAATGCACACATGGAATCCCATCATCACAGGCTTTACCTGCTATGCGACAATGCCAGCCCCTGAAATTTTTTAAGTGACATTATCAAGTGTTGGCAAAGATGTGGAGCAATAGAAATTCACCTACACGAGGCCGGCACCGTGGCTTAACAGGCTAATCCTCCGCCTAGCGGCACCGGCACACCAGGTTCTAGTCCCGGTTGGGGCGCTGGATTCTATCCCGGTTGCCCCTCTTCCAGGCCAGCTCTCTGCTATGGCCCGGGAAGGCAGTGGAGGATGGCCCAAGTCCTTGGGCCCTGCACCCACATGAGAGACCAGGAGAAGCACCTGGCTCCTGGCTTCGGATCAGCGAGATGCGCCGGCTGCAGCAGCCATTGGAGGGTGAACCAACGGCAAAAAGGAAAGACCTTGCTCTCTGTCTCTCTCTCTCTCACTATCCACTCTGCCTGTCAAAGAAAAAAAAAAAGAAAGAAAGAAATTCACCTACACGAATAGTGTGAATGTGACTTAGTCTACCTACTTTGGAATATGGTTTGATATTATCTACTAAACTAGAAGATAGGCAGTTCTGTCGCCTAGCAAATCTCCTAACACAAAGCCAGCAAGATGCACCAAAAATATTCACAGCAACAAAAATTGTAGCCGATGCCTAGGAACAACTCAAACAGTAAAGTGGACAAATAAATTATGGTGTATCCACACAGTGGAATTCTACAAATAATCTCAGGAAACAAAACCACAGCTGTACAAAACGTGGATGGACCTCAGAACGTGATGTCGGGCAAAAGAACTCAATTGCAAAAAAAGTTTGATTCTGCTGATGTAAACTTTAGAAAGCAATATACTGTGTGATGTAGAGTCTATACGTTTAAGTGATAAAAACAAGAAAAGAAACAAGGGTGAAATTACAGTAAGAGCCAGGTGTAGTGACGGCCTGAGCGCATACGATTTGGAGTGGGTGTCAGGGAGCCTTCCGAGAGCAGCAGTGCTGTTTCCTGGCTTGGGTGCAGTTTTCATTGTGAGATATGTGATCTTAGATTGGTCAGTTTTTGTTCAGGGCCCTGCTCTGAACATGTGACTGCCAAGTTTCATACTTATGTTAAGAACATGTACAACTCTAGAAAGTTTTAATTCTCAGAGGGTATAGCCGGCCTTTTAGTACAGTAGAAGCCTGCCTTTCAACTCCGCACTCATTTTCGGAGACAGATGATCTGCAGGAGTGGGAGACGGAGACTGCCTGTTATCTGGAGAACAGAGAGACCAGCAGAGTTGTTAGCCTCTAGATCTCAGGGAAGTAATAATAGGGCAGGAAGCCACAGGGAATTGTCTTGACATAGTCTGAGCCCACTGTGCTTTATTTTGAAGTAGTGACAGACTCTACACTGCTAGGAGCATTTAAGAACCTTCTGTCTGCCGGCGCCACGGCTCGCTAGGCTAATCCTCTGCCTGCGGCGCCAGCAACTGGTTCTAGTCCCAGTTGGGGTGCCGGGTTCTCTCCCGGTTGCTTCTCTTCCAGGCCAGCTCTCAGCTGTGGCCCGGGAGTGCAGTGGAGGATGGCCCAAGTGCTTGGGCCATGCACCCACATGGGAGACCAGGGGGAGGCACCTGGTTCCTGGCTTTGGATCTGCGCAGTGCACCGTCCGTAGCAGCCATTTGGGGGGTGAACCAACAGAAGGAAGACCTTTCTCTTTGTCTCTCTCTCTCTCTCACTAACTCTGCCTGTCAAAAAAAAAAAAAAAAAAAAAAAAAAGAACCTTCTGTCCTGGGGTGCTTTGTGGGTGTGACTAGCTTACGGTACCTTCCAAGGTGTGGAGTGGGAGTGGCGTTAGTGGATCATGTAAGGGATTGCTGTAGGAGACTTTTTAACACAAGGGTCAGAGGACAGCACCGTGGATGCATTCTCTCTCATAGCTTCAGGAACTTTGCAGTTGATTTTCTTGAATGTTTTAAATATATGAACATATTTTTGCTAACAAAAAATCATTTAAAGAAAACAATCCTTTCTTGTTCCCAAGATTTCTAAGTGCTTTTCTTTTATAAAAATCAAGAATGGGTGTGGGATTTTATTGAATGCAAGTTTATCACTTTTTAATTACTTTGACTTTTTTTAAAAATAAAGATATATTTATTTTTTTGAAAGAGTTACACAGAGAGAAGAGAGGCGGAGAGACAGAGAAAGAGAGGTCCTCCATCCGATGGTTCACTCCCCAATTGGCCACAACAGCCAGAGCTGTTGCTGATCTGAAGCCAGGAACCAGGACCTTCTTCCTGGGTCTCCCATGTGGGTACATGGGCCCAAGGACCTGAGCCATCTTCCACTGCTTTCCCAGGCCATAGCAGAGAGCTGGATCAGAAGTGGAGCAGCCAGTTCTGGAACCGGCACCCATATGGGATGCTGACGCCTCAGGCCAGGGCATTGACCTGCTGCGCCACAGTGCCGGCCCCTACTTCAACATTTTTTATGTGAAATATTATTTTAGTAGATTGCCTCATGCAAGTTAATTTTTATATAACCTGTGGTAAAAACTAGCCAGTGTTGTAGTAAATTATTCTCTTAATGTGCTGTTTTGATTTTTCAGCATAGCATAGTGGCTGGGAGTGTGAATTCTGAATTCAGGCCTCTACCTGAATCCTAGATTTTTCCACTTATTAGCCATTAGGAGAAGTTGGTTAATTTTAAAGAGTTTTCTCCTCCATAAAATGAGGATGATGCTAATATGTACTAAAGAAATTATACAGCTAAAACACTTAGTACAGAGCCTCAGACATAAGAAGTAAGCATTTTAAAAACCCACACACGCACACACACACATGCACACATGCACACATGTTCCTCCGTTTTGCCTGTGTTTATCTGCATCAGGTTTGAGTATCAATAATTTTAAATTAAGACCGTGTCGGGTAGCTTTCCATCTTGTGTATTCTGAATCAACGTAAAATTATATAGCCCTGAAATAAGCTAATTGTTGAAAGTGAAAAAGAAACTCACTGGCAAAGCCAGAGCTTTCTTTCACATTTTAATTTTCTTCCATATGTTATGGTCATTCACATTCTATATTCTAAAATCAATTTTGTTGACATTATTTAAAAAAAAAAATCCATCTACTGAGTTTTCACATTTACAAAGAAGTATAAAGTCAGATACCTGCCCTACATCCACAAAATGTGGAAAATAAATCTAGAATCAAATGTAAGCATTTCAAAAATTTTTGTTTATTAACTTAATTGAGAGGCAGAGAGAGAGAAAAACCAGGTGTCTCCCATGCTCTGGTTCATTCTGTAAATGCCTGCAGTCACCAGTGCTGGGCCAGGCTGACTCCAGGAGCTGGAAACTTAATCCAGGTTTCCATGCGTGGCTGGGGCCCAACTACCTGAGCCATCCCGTGCTGCCTCCTAGCGTATGCATTAGTGGGAAGTAGTATTGGGAGCAGAGCTGGGACTCGAACCAGGCACACCAATATGGGATACTTTTTGTCCCAAGTGGCATCTGGACAACCAGGCCAACTACCCCTCAAAGATTTTTAATACTCAGTTTCCTTACTGTATAACTTTCCCAGGACAAAGCGTTGTTCTGAGATCCCAGAATTTCATGTAACATGTGTATGTACACATATACACACATGCACACTTTATACATTTATCCAGCCACATGCTAGTAGCAGATGTAGATCAGACCAAAACTTTGGTATTACCTGGGAATGAGGTGGGCAGAAAATAAGGGAAAGATTGCCTAGTTTCATCCTCGTCAGAGTCGATCCTTGCCAGTTTCTAGAATCCGCCCTCTGGGAATTTAGAGCTCAGTTGGAAGAAAGGCCATCATGAAGGTAAACTTGATACCACGCGGGTAAAGGTGCTCTCTGAGCGTGGTGCCAGACTGGGGCGGGAGACCCGTGCTGTGCCACACAGGCAACAAGTACCCGTGTGCACTTGTTAAAGATCAGATTAGTTACAATCAAAATTTAAAACGCAGTTCCTCAGTCGTCCACATTCAGTAGCTACATGTGACTATTTAAGTTCAAATAAAATAAATTTATTTCAGTTATACCAGGCACACTTCAAGTACCCAGTCGTCACAGTGAAGATAGAGAACAGTTCCATTATTGCAGAAAGTTCTTTTGGAAAGTGCTGCTCTAGACAAACTCACGTCAGCCCCACCGTGAGCCTCCTCCACAAAGCCAAGTACCACGTGAAATTTGCCGAGCTGTCCTGAGGTTCTGTAATTCTGTGTTGGTGTAGCATCATAATCATTGGATTTCTTTTCTGCAGAGTCTCTTAGATTGACACATATTATTTTAAAGAATTTAGGTTGCAGATCCTATTAAAACATTTATTTTCCACTGAAAACATTCTTATCTAAATAGTTGGTTTATTTATCTTGAGAATGAACAAAGCAGTGAAATTCCTGTACAAGCAAAGAACTCCCTGAAGATATATTCCCATTAGAGGTACTCTTTTCACTCTGAAGTGAAAGCAGTTTTTGAATTGTGATATAATGTAAATTATAGGTCTTTCATTGTAAATACCTTTTATTTTCCTGTTTCTACATAGTCTTCATTGTGTAATAGGAAGCTTTGATGCTGTTTTGATTATAACCTATCTCTTTTGAATTTGTAGGTTTGCCAAGATTCAGATCAGCGTCTCTGAACCCATTATTCCATTCAGAGAGACAATCACAAAACCCCCCAAAGTTGACATGGTCAATGAAGAAATAGGCAAACAACAAAAAGTTGCAGTCATACACCAAGCCAAAGAAGACCAGAGCAAAGTCCCGGAAGGAGTCCAAGTGGATGCTGACGGGCTGGTCACCATGACAACCCCCAACAAACTCGCCACTCTCAGTGTTCGAGCCATGCCCCTTCCGGAAGAAGTCACTCAGGTTCTGGAAGAAAACAGTGATTTGATTCGTTCCATGGAGCAGCTGACGTGCTCTTTGAATGAGGGCAAAGACGGCCAGGCGGTTCATCAGAAAGTCCAGGAGAGAATTCGGGAATTCAAAAGCAAACTGGAGGAGCACTTAACAGGCCGGAGATGGAGGAACAGTGTTGACCAAATCTGGTCATTTGGCCCGAGAAAATGTGGGCCCAACATCCTGGTCAGTAAAAGCGAAGACTTCCAGAACTCGGTGTGGGCAGGCGCCACCGGCAGAGCCTCGAAGGACGCCAGCAGGCACCGAGACTGGGGCAACAGCATCGTGAGCGGCTTCCAGTTAGCGACCCTCTCGGGCCCCATGTGTGAGGAGCCCCTCATGGGGGTCTGTTTCGTTCTGGAAAAATGGGACCTAAGTAACCTTGAGGAACCAGGAGCAGGTGACAAGCAGAATCAGGAACAAGGCGGTCCGGTGGAAGCTGGACCCCGTTCCAGTGCAGGTGAGAACCAGGCGCCGCAAGAGGAATGCTCTGAGCCGGGCGAGAAGAGGACTTCCCAGAGAGGAGACTCTTCGCTTGTGGACTGCTACGGGCCCTTCTCAGGACAACTGATCGCCACCATGAAGGAAGCGTGCCGCTACGCCCTGCAGGTGAAGCCTCAGCGTCTGATGGCCGCCATGTACACCTGTGACATCATGGCCACCGGGGACGTTCTCGGTAAGGAAGGAGGGAGAATGCGGTGGGAGTTCCCAGACAGTGACGCCTCCTAACCCAGAAGCTTAGATTCATGTAATACTTGCACAGAGCTGTCTTGTCTTCTGTACTAAGGAATTCAGGTCTTTGGAAGCCAGAGGCCTTAAGTGTTGAAACCTTCCAGGGAGAAAAAACATGACGACCCAGGATGGTTTCTTTTGCAACAAATACTCTCTCCAGTAGCGAAAGGGCTGGTAACTGAGGCTTAACCTGCCTGTGTGGGTTCCCATCCAAAACTAGGCAGCACTTTCTCTCCAGGGAGCGAGCTGGGAGCCTGGGTGACCAGAGTCATCCTGAAAAGGACCAGGGAACACAACCACGTTCTGCTGCTCCCGACACAAAGGGGCGTCTGTGAATTCTGGTCCTTCCTCCAGAAGAGAAACTACTGGTGACTTCTCTCAAAATCGCAAATTCTCTCTGATTTATATAAATATATGTGTGTGTGTGTGTGTATTTGAGAGGTAGAGTTACAGAGAGAGGGAGAGACAGAGAGAAGGTCTTCCATCTACTGGTTCACTCCCCAAATGGCCCCCAGCAGCCAGAGCTGAGCCAATCCAAAGCCAGGAGCCAGGAGCTTCTTCTGGGTCTCCCACACGGGTGCTGAGGCCCAAGCACATGAATCATCTTCCACTGCTCTCCCAGGCCATAGCAGAGAGCTGGGTTGGAAGAGGAGCAGCCTGAGTACAAACTGGTGCCCGTGTGGGATGCTGGCACCACAGGTGGAGGCTTTACCCACTGTGCCACAGCGCCAGCCCTGCGTTACATCAAATTCTGCTCCCAAGGTTTCTGTCGAGGGAAGCAGCCTTTGGGATCCACAAGAGACGTGGAACCCTGACATTTAATGTAGCTATTTTTGACTCTTGGCTGATATTACTTTCCTGAGACTTACCTTCTTCATTGTCAAGAAAAAGAGGGCCATATTCATTATAGGTCACAATGAGAGTATGTAGCGCCTGGGAACTTCTTCATTGGTAAGGAGAATGTCAACAGGCGTTGAGCACCAGATGAGAGAGTAGACCAATTTGTAGGTTTCCTCTAGCCCTACAATCTTCTGGGTCAGTATGTGGTTAATTACATTCTTCATAGTAAGGTTCTTGGGCTGGTTAATCCTTGCAAACCAAAACCTACACTACTTTTTTTCCAAGAAGAAATTTGGACTTGCATCCCGGTAAGGTTCCTGTGAGAGGAACTGAGTGTTCCTAACAGCCTTTCAGCTGGGTTAACAAAGCTGCTTAGATATGAGAACTGTAAGATTACTTAAAACCCTGAGCTCTGGGAGTGGACCCTCCAAACAGGAGGTGTGATATTCTGTGTCCTTGACCTCACTTACATAGAGCAAACCTGTGAACTTCTCACAGCATCTGTAAATTAGTTTGGGGAGCACCAGTCTTGGCCATTTCCAGATATTCTTCATTTTCACTGTGAATGTCCTTAATATCAGAAGGTAGAGGTAATTAAAATCAGGCGTCTTGATTCTTTCAAATCCTTGAAGAGGACTTAAGAGCTCTTCTCCAGTCTCGCAGCACCGCTGTTTGATTGCTTCTCTTGATGGACAGCTCACAGCCAGTGCCATGATGATTAGAATTTCCACTTTTTAGCAAAAAAAAAATCTGTCTCCTGCTATTTCACAGGCATTCGTACTCTCTTCTGTATGGTAGCACTTTGCGTGTTTGAGGATAGCATTAGTGTTCCAGCTGTATATCCGGGAGAAAACTCCAGGTCTTCACCTGTGATTGTGTGGCTTTTGTACCTTTTCACCGTGCTAGCTGTTCTGCTTCATACCCACTTTTGTTTGGTATTCTTCTTAAAGAAAGCAAAGGGACTGGAACACAGGGCCTCAAATACCATCCAGCCAGAACATACCACGACGCACTGCGACCTTCTGTGAGAGGTACAGCACTCTTCTGTTCATGAAACCTGGGCCTTGCACTGATATTAACTCATGGGAAGTCGGCACCAACCCCGTTTTATCTTTTCTAGAAATAAGCTGTGTCTTCCCATTCTAGTCCCCAAAAATCAAATGCGAATTTTGCTGAATGACTAGACCATAGAAATGATACGATCTTATGAACTCCCGTATTTACATATGAATAATCTGAGTCCATACAATTTTTCTTAATTAAATTTGTTACATAATAAACATTATAACAATAGGAAAGGAAAAAACATCATATTAGCATCTTAACATATTGATTCTTTTTTTCACTTTTTTTACTTTTTTCTTACCTGGTGAGAAATGAAACTCAAGCAGTGAATCGATTTTTTTAAAGATTTATTTATTTATTTGAAAGTCAAAGAAAGATCTTCCCTCCACTGGTTCACTCCCCAAATGGCCCTAACAGCCAGGGCTGGGCCAAGCAGAAGCCAGGAGCTTCTTCTGGGTCTCCCACATGGGTGCAGGTGCCCAAGCACTAGGGCCATCTCCTGCTGTTTTCCTAGGCACATCAGCAGGGAGCTGGATCAGAAGTGGAGCAGTCAGGACTTGAACTGGCACCCATATGGGATGCCAGCCTTGCAGACAGCATCTAAACCCACTACGCCAGCCTCCTGAATCAAAATGTTTTGATGAGGTTAAATGCCTTTACACTTGTGGCATTCCATTGCTTATCACAAACTGTCATTTTTGTGTTACAAAGTCCATGTTGTCTGGGGCCGGCGCTGTGGCGCAGCAGGTAAAGCCACTGCATGCCATGCCGGCATCCCATGTTGGTGCTGGTTCGAGTCCCAGCTGCTGCACTTCTGATCCAGCTCTCTGCTATTGCCTGGGAAAGCAGTGGAAGATAACCCAAGTGCTTGGGTCCCTACACCCACGTGGGAGACCAGGAAGAAGCTCCTGGCTTCGGATCAGGGCAGCTCCAACCATTGCAGCCATCTGAGGAATGAACCTGCAGATGGAAGACCTCTCTCTCTGCCTCTGCCTCTGTCTCTTTGTAAGTCAGCCTTACAAATAAGTAAATAAATCTTTTTAAGGGAAAAAAAAGTCCATGGTAGCTCCAAAGGTTTACCTTATACTTGTATAAATGTATATAAATGTCTGGTTTTTTTTTTTTTTTTTTTTTTTTTTTTTTTTTTAATTTTACAGGAGATTAGCATATGACTTTCAGTGTTTTTATCCTCAAAAAGTTCAGTCGTTTTTTTTAAACTATGAGATAAAATTCTGGTCCTTGGGACTCGAACTCGCTTAAGACAGCCAGATACTTCCTCATCCACGTCTCAGTGTCCTCTCCCGTATTGCACGTGCTGTCCTTTGGTCACCGTTCTCCTTGCTGGGGAAAATGGGGGTAGCACAGATGTTGGGAGCCCCTGTCCTCCGTTAACCTTCCCCCAGCATCTCCAAGTTGTGGGCGCTTCTTATTCTGAATGCAGTGGAAAAGGTCCTCTGCGTTGTATCAAGTCTCCTACCGCTGAAGGCTCGGCTCGCTTGAGCATCCTGCGCATGCTCCTGACCCGTGTAGGGCCGTGCCTATCCCTTCTCTCAAGATAATGGGAACATGTATTTCCTCCCAAAATAATGGGAACACACATTTCCTCCCCAAATTGCCAGCACTTCTGCATTATGCATTGCAAGTGGCATTGGCCCTTTGTTTTCTGAGAAAATAAATTTTGAGCACAACCCCTGAAGCCAGGATCAGCTGTTGGTGTAGATCAGACTGCATTGCCCAGCGGACAGGCGAGTTGCCCTTTGAGTCATCCTGCTATGTCCATTTTCTCATTTTTGTTAGGGAATCAGCACCTGGCCCCCGCATGTGACCAGGCCAGGCTAGGACAGTCCCTCAGAATGTCATTGGTCATCCTGTCCTCTGATCTACGCAGTAGCAGCCCTCTGCTGGCCCTCACACTCAGCACCTGCCACTTTCCAGAGAGCAGTGTCTCCCTGGGCCCTGGCATGGTTTGCTGTCTTCTCTCTCGGGAGCGTCTCTTTCCCATGCCATGTCCAGGTTCAGGTCCCACTGCCAGGCCTCACTGTCCCCTGTGCAACCTTTCTTATGTACTGTCTTTGTGGCGACTGTGGCTTGGCTGGTAGTTTCTGTTTGCTTGTCCCTGCCCCTGACTTCCCTGAGACCAACTGACTGCCACACCCAGTGCCTTACAAAGAAGCTCTGTTGAGACTTGGTCTGGATTTCTTCCCCCTGCTGAGTTGCCTTGAAGTCCTCTTGCTTATACGAGCAAATCTCTGAGCCCTGTGTTCTCGTTGCTGTTGAGGGACTCGTATTGGTGGCCAGTGTCTGGCTTCCAGGTTCTGTCAGTAGCTGCTTCTTGATCAGCACCATCAGCTGGGGGAGGGAGTGGAGAGAACTCTGTCCCCGTGGGCGTTCACTTACAGCCAGCTAGGTATTCAGAGGTCTTGAGAAACTGTCGACAGTTGCTTTCATTCTCTAAGAATTGGCACAAGTTGACTTCAGGTTCAAATGAGTTTCCTCCAAGTCTGTTTAAAACTGTTTCCTACACAGATTATTAAAGTAAGAAATCTCTCTATTGATTTGCATATAGTCAAGTAACAAATTTTGTTGGAAAGTAATCATCTCAGTATCATTTTATCTGGGAAAAGAGTCCCAAGAAAATGGGCTTTACTTTTAAACTCCACCTTTTAGAGGTGCGGTTCTTTTATTTTTTCACCCAGGAAAAGTTTCTTTAATTAAAGGGCTTGACTGGACCTCAGCAATGCTGGGTGTTTTTGCGTGCATGTCATTTGGCGAGGGAATGGTCTCTTTCTGTATTTCTGCCTTCTAACCTGTTCATCTCTTCCATTTTCGTTTTTGTTTTTTTATCTTTGACAATACCCTCACCTTCAACCGTACCTTTTAAAGACTTCTCTCGTTCTAAACCTGTTCTTACTCTATATTCTTATTCTTCTTGTAGTTCATGAATCAGCAAAGATTTATTGTGGTGCACATGCCAGCACTGTGATAAGCACGATTCTTGTTCTGAGAGATAAGTCACGGTGATTAACGCTTGTATGAGGTTAGTGTGCAAATGTGTTTTCCAGTGAAATGTTAGAAGAAGGTGGGATTAGCGAAATTTGAGACAGAGTGGGCCTCGTGACAGTGATGGTACTTTGAAGTGGACTTTGACAGGTAGAATAAGTTTACCAGCTTCGTGATAAATTGGCTTTCTTCATACCACACCCACTGAAGACCACAACTGAGCTTAAAAGCAAACGGGTTCCCTGTTGTTTTGATAGAAACTGCTCTTTGGGATTACTTCACCAATCATGGTTGATGGAAGAACCTCGCGTTTATCCATGCTGGCTGTGCCTTGCTAAATGGAGGCCCTTACCTCGTTATCCTGATCCAGACAACATAGTTATTGCCCTGCCAGCCTCTTGCCAGCTTTGGCTTCGATCCCCGTGCCTTCTGAATCTTTAAGGAGCTGATTGTCGGAGTAAGGACAGAGCTATGAGCAGAGCCACTGAGGACTCCCTTTCGGGAAGCATCAACTTGTTAGCTGAACTCACCTGTAGAGCAGCAGTGAGCCCACCTCCCCCGCTATGTCCACAACACACTTCATCTCTCGTTTCCCGGAAGCCCATCCGTGTCCCTGTCCACCATGCTTGCTTGATTTAACAGTTCAGTGTCTCTGTGCCAAAAGGAAAAACAGGTTAGTGTGACCTCATTTGTAAGAATAAGAAGCGCCCAATGTTTCTGTGTGTGTGTGTGTGTGTGTGATTGAATTGTTCCACAGTGTTAGCAACTATAACAGAAATCACAAGATGGAAGAAAGATCTTCCTTGAATGATTTCCTTTCTGTCTCATTTTCCATTTCCTTTTACTATTCTTGTCCATAATGGTACATTTTACATAGCTATCACCTTATGGCAGAAGTAATCTAATATTTTGCTTTTTATTTAGTTTATTTGGTGTGTCAATGTTGCCAAATGATGCTGCATTTTTTTTTTCTTGCTTTTAATTTTGTTTATTTATTGATGAGAGAAAGAGTTTCCATCCACTGGGTCACTCTGAAATACCTGCAATGGCCAGGAAGCCAAAGCTGGGAGATAAGAACTCAATCCAGGTCTCCCATGTGGGTAGCAGGAAGCCAGTAACTTGAGCCATCGGCACTGCCTCCAGCAGGAAGCTGGAGTCAGGAGTTAGACCTGGGACTCAAGCCCAGGGGCTCCAGTGTGGGATCCAGGTGTCCTAACCTGTGTTGCAACTGTTGGGACACATGCCTGCCCCGATTATTTATTTTATGAGCATGCTTCCATGTGGCTTCTTTGTATTTGTGACGTTCATTTTAAACTCTGCATAATGTCCTATCAAGTTGATGCATTATAGTTTACTTACCCATCATCCCTAAACTGGAAATTCACGTTGTTTCCTGTTGGTTACCTGTTAGAGAAAACATTGCTGTGAACAGCTGCTTACTTTCTTAAATTCTGAGAAAGACAATAGCACACCTTTAGCTGCCTGACTTCTAGTGTTCAAGATTCTAGAGGGGTGGGCGTTTTGGTCGTGGTTAATGTGCTGTTTGACATACTCACATCCCATATCTGGGCGCCTGGAGTCAATTCTGGTTTCCTGCTAATGCATACCCGGGGAGGCAGCATGTGATGTTGCAAGTGCTTGGGCTCCTGCTACCCGTGTGGGAAACGCGAATTGAGTTCCTGGCTCCTGACGTTGGTCTGACCCACCTCAGCTGTTACAGACAGTTGAGGAGCGAACCGGTAGATGGAGAACTGTCTGTCTCTACGCTTTTCAAATAAGGGTTTTTTGTTTTTTTTTTTTTTTAAATTGTAGAATCTACAAATTAATCTTGCTTACTATTATGGAAAAGAAACATCTGTAGCACCATAAAAGAACAGATGGGATTCAGTGGAGCCCAAATGGGGAAGAGCTTTTTTTTGAACTTGGGTGTTAGAGAAGACAGTATGCATCAAGATCTTTTTAATGGGCTCTAAGCGATGAAGAGGACTTGAAAACAGAGTTGAGTTGCAAGTGATTGAAGAAATTGTGAGCTCGGAGTGGAAAAATCCCAGATGTGTAACTGCAGGCAGTCATGGCGTACCGTGGCATGCTCTCTCTACCCTGGGGTCTGGCAGTCACAGGAGCCAACGTAGGGATGACTGCCAGCCTCAGAGAGCCCTGAATACAGAGACCCCTGTATTGTAGACATTAAGAACTGAGCCCCAGTCAGGACTTCTCCATGTGATTGACCTTTTTGTTGCTGTTTTGTTCTGACAACGACCTCTTCCCTGGTCCCTTTCACACAGTAGGGCCCTCAGTTATCTTTTATTTTTTAAAAAAGATTTATTTATTTATCTGAAAGAGTTACAGAGGGGGGTGGAGAGAGAAAGAGCAAGAGAGGTCTTCCATCTGCTGATTCAATCCCCAAATGGCTGCAACAGCCAGAGTTGGACCAATCCAGAGCCAGGAGCTTCTTCCAGGTCTCCCACGCAGGTGCAGGGGCCCAAGGACCTTGGCCATCTTCCACTGCTTTTCCAGGCCATAGCAGAGAGCTGGATTGGAAGTGGAGCAGCTGGGACTCGAACTGGCACCCATATGGGTTGCCGGCACTGCAGGCAGCAGCTTTACCTGCTGTGCCACAGCGTCAGCCCCTCAGTGATCTTTAAGTGAACAAATGTATAACCAAGAGCTCAGGGCTGCCTCCAAAAGTTTGTGGAAGACAAATCAAAAGGTACATTTATTTTAGTGCAAAAATACTTGAAATCCCTGCTAAGGAGGGGGCTTTACTCATGAAAATTATATAATGAAAAAGCGATGCACGGCTCTCAAAGTCTGTTAAAGTGCCAGACTATTGGAGGGACCACAGCATCCTCATTGGTCTGGCTGCGCTGAGCTCTCAATGATGCCGGCAGCAGGTATAGAGGGGTGAGGGTCTCTGAATGTACCCCAGCGTCGGGCACACCTGTCGTGAGAACCCGCCATGTGTGGAAGATTTCATTCCAATGTTTTTCTTTGTCTGGTGATCGGTCACTGTGCCCTAGTTTTCAGATATTGTTTTAGTCGAATTAAAATTGGCTCAAAATTACATAGTTAATTACATTCACTTTCAATCACTGTTATCAATCCAAGCCTGTGGACGAGACCCGCGAAGGGGAGGGGTTGCCAGCCTCTGCAGCAGCAGGCAACGGGCCTGCCCCACAGGCCCCATCTCGTCTGTGTGCCCCTAATTTCCTCATTCGTTTTACCCCTCAGATTTTCTATTTACTTCCTTAGACCACCTTACAACTTTTCTTAGCAAAGATCACACCTATGAGCTAGATGGTAAGATTTTTTTTTCTTGTCTATCTTAAACAATGTATAGCCCAAAGAGGATCACAAATGAACATTAATAGTTGCTCGTCTTATTTCAGAGCATTCAAACTATACTTGAAGTATTGCTTACATTGCTGGTCACCACATACTAAGAGGGATGTAAATAAGGTGCGGTAGTTCAAGTAGGAGAGTGGGATAGAACAGGAAATACAGTTCATGTCCCACCAACGCTGGCCTGGAAATGCAAAGGCAAACTACCTGTCTTTGAGTAGTTTAAATTAGGCTGATTTGTGGGAGAGAGATTAAACTTGTCCCGTACGATAAAACTAAGACTTAACAGTTAGCAGCTTTAGGGGAGCAGATCTAGGGACCAAGAATTACCTGGCTATTAGTTCTCTCCGAAGATAGTGTGTACTGACAGTGTCAGTGACTAGCGGGATAGAATTTGTTGGCCCTTCAGTTCCCATCCAAGCCACTGTGACCTTTGTAATATGACAAGGGGGAACGGCTGGAATTGGGAGAGTGGCATCGCCTTCTGGGGTAGGTATTGCATTTTTAAGTACTACGTCACACATTTCAATAGGAAGGCCGTGGGCATTGTAAATGTGAGTTGCAGGTGAAGAGAGGTCTGGCTTGGAATCTCGGGAGTCCCAGGCGTAAAATTAGCATTAACCACAGAAATCATGAATGAATTGGTTCTCCGAGGAGAGAGTTTGTTCAAAAGAAAGCATCAAGACTCCAAGAATACCTATAGCAAGTAGTTGTCCACGCCACAGTTACTGAGCTAAACACTGGAAAGATCAGAAGCCCCGGGGAGTACAGGAGGTACTGAGTTTGGGTAGTGTTGGCAGAGGAGCTACTGATCAGTAGCTTCTAACACCAGGAGACTGGAGAGTGAGGGTTGGGAAAGGGGCATTCAGGTTAGGAGTGTGAAAATCATTACAAAGTTGCAAGCAAGCATTTTCAGTAGAGCTTGGAACAACCCGGAAAGCATCCGTGTTGAAGAGCGCACAGAGAAGAAATGCGAGCGAGGAAATGCAGGAGGGCCAGCGTCGTGGAGCCGCGAGTAGGCTGCTCACAGAGCCAGCCTCCGACAGCAGAGCGCCCGTCCCTTCCCGTCCAGCTCCCTGCTGACGCACCTGGGACAGCAGCAGAGGACGGCTCACGTGCTTGGGCTCCATCACCCACAGGGCAGACTCGGATGGAGTTCCTGGCCCCTGCCTTTGGCCTGGCCCAGCCATGGCTATTGTGGACTTTTGGGGAGTGAACCAGTGGATGGAAGCTCTCCCTCTTTCTCCTCCTCCCTTTCCCTCTTCCTCTCTTCTGTTACTGTGCCTTTCAAGTAAATAGATAAATCATTTTTTATATTTTTAATGTAGGAAGAAGATACTGTAGCGGCTGGAGGAGAGTGGGGGGGGCACAGTGTCAGGGTGGTGGTGGAGAGTTGGGGTCACAGTGGCACCTTTCTTGTCACTCACAGAATTTTTACTTTTTTTTTTTTTTTTAATTGAAAGGCAGAGCGAGAGATTGCCCACTTGATTGTTCACACACCAAAAGCATGCAACAGCCAACGCTGGACCAGACCAAAGCCAGGAGCCTGGAATTCTATCCAGGTCTCTCTCCTGCATGTCAGGGACCCAACTACTTGAGCCGTCTTCTGCCTGGCAGGGTGCACAGTAGCAAGAAGCTGAAACAGTGCAGACCAGGACCTGAACTCCGGCACCCCCAGTGGGTGCCGGAGCATCTTAATCCCTGTGCCACACCACTGCCCCTACTTTGTTTTTAAGCTAAACCTAAAGATGATAAAGGCCCATCAGTTTATAGGCTTGGTTAGTGTTAATTTAAAAAAAAAAAAAAGATTATTTATTTATTTATTTATTTATTTTGAAAGAGAGAGGAAAGGCTCTTTGGACTGCTGATGGATTCCTCAGATGGCCACAACAACCAGAGTGGGCCAGGCCGAAGCCAGGAGCTTCACCTGGATCTCCCGTGTGGGTACAGGGGTCCAGACACTTGGGCCATCTTCCCCTGCTTTTCCCAGGTCGTTAGCAGGGCGCTGGATCGGAAATGGAGCAGCCAGGGCACAAACCGGCACCCATATGGGATGCTGGTGTCGCCGGCGGCAGCTCTACCTGCTACGCCAGCACGCTGACCTCTGTTTTAATTTCTTACAGCCTTACAATACGTTGAGTTTTCCACCATTTCTTTTTTCCCTTTATCCTTTCTCATATCCACCACCAGGGGAGAAAAAGGCACAGGGACTCAGATAATTTCATCCTGTGCCTTCAGTCATTCGTTTAAAAAAGATACAGAGTGAGTGGGTGGCACACACACCAGATGCTTAGGAGACAGGAGTCCAGGACACAGTGTAGTCTCAAAAGACGCTGCAGCCCTGCTCTTCTGCAGTGAGGCTCTCTGAGGCTAACACATGCATGGGTGATTGCTGTAATTACAATTGCCGTTCAAGTGGAAGGAAGAGGCGGCCTTAGGGAGCATCTGTGCTAACTATCCCAGCTTCTTCACAGTTGTCCATGATTCTCTTCTCTTGCTCTTCCTGTTGACTTATAGATCGATCCGTCTCACACATTTTCTCTCCCTACTCTTAAATAGATAAATATGGTCGAAAACGTTTCCATGCTCTTGAAAACCAAAATTACCGATAACAAATTTATACAGGGTGCGATGTGGAGGCAATCGTGTCCCCGTGTGGCCAAGGCGATGAACTGAAGCCATTCCTGACTTTGCAGGCCGCGTCTATGCTGTCTTGTCGAAGCGAGAAGGTCGAGTGCTTCAAGAAGAAATGAAGGAAGGGACAGACATGTTCATCATCAAGGCCGTGCTGCCCGTGGCCGAGAGCTTTGGTTTCGCCGATGAAATCAGGAAGAGGACCAGCGGCCTGGCCAGCCCGCAGCTGGTGTTCAGCCACTGGGAGGTGAGATTCCCCAGTTCCCCAGCTCCTCCTCTACATCCCTGGATGTGCCCCCTGCCAGAGAGGCCCCGGGAGCTCACGGAAGGCCCTGGGCGCTCAGATGGCCGACAGCAGAGAGCAGGGGGCTTTGCTCATCCGGGTTCAATGGACCCTCGATTCTGCGTGGCTTTTAGTGCGCACTTGGGCGCGTTTTTCACCCTCTCTTTTTATTTGGTGTAAAGTTTAGATGCACGACACTTAATCCTCGTGTTCTCCCTGTAAAGCTTTATTTTAGACTTTTACAGGAGAATCACGGATCTTTCAAAAGTGAAACGTCACTTGGGAAAAACTACCTCCAGCGCCCAGGGGGGAACAGTCCTGCCCCTTGCAAGGGGGAGCTTTAGGTCTGCTGTAGTTCGTATTCCTCGGCCCATTATGAAGATTCAGGGTGTGTGCAGCTTTCAAGTGCTGTGGAGCAAAATGCTCATCAGAGCACTTCCGTGTCGGCGTGGATGGAGGGAGGCGAGAAGATGAGCCGTGTCTGTACTCGGAAAGGAAGAGTCAGCAGCCCACGTTGCCGGAGAGAAGACAGCTTGTGAGCACAGTATTCTTCAAGTCGAGGCGAGACGAGTCCTGAGAGCAGGCCTCAGTGAGGTCAGACCACCCTTCCTGAGCAGGCCCAGGGGGGCGACGCGGGCCCATCGCAGGTTACGTTTCAAGACAGAGCCGAGGGTCAGGAGTAGAATTGTTAAACTAAGAGACATAGGCAGAAAGGTTGTTTAAAGAAAACTTTCTAAGTAAGTTCACTGTTTTGTGTGTGTGGTTTTGTTTTGTTTTTTTTTTTTTTTTTTTTGGCTTTCACCATGGAAGTTTATAGTTTAGTGGAAGAAACGTTGACTTGGAATCGGTCCTGGTTTCAGATGTTAGTTCTGCCACTTATTTGGACAAATTGTGAGCCTCCCTGAGTGTTTTTGGCCCCTGGATACGATGTGTCAAATATCTGACTGAGTGGCTGCCATCGCCACGTGCAGGCCGTTGACTGTTTGCCATTCTCTGTCCACACCACATTCCTTGTGTGTGCTCTCAGCAGCGTGGCCCTGCACCAGGCTTCACGCCGAGGTGCAGGGTGTTTTTCTTCAAATCTTTTTATTTCCACAAAACTCACGGTTCAGGTTCAGTACTAGTTGTTCTTTCTCTGTGTTTACCCTGATGGGTCCATTTCTCTAGAACACTTTAAATGGAGTTTAAATTTATTTATTTATTTAAGCAAAGAGACAGACAAAGCGCCCATCTGTTGGTTCACCCCCAAACGGTCTCAACAGCCAAGGCTGGAGCCAGGAACCCGAAATACAATCCAAGTTTCCCATGTGGGTGGCAGGAATCCAACAGCTCGCACTGTCTCACAGGAAGCTGGAGCCAGGACGCGAACCCGCACTTCAGTGTGGAATGTGGGTATCCCCACCAGGGTCTCAACTGCTAGGCCGAATGTCTGCCCAGAAAGTGTAAATTCAGGTAATTAATGGAGAATGAGAGTAGTTGAGAAAGAATCTTCATTTTAGGCCAGCGTCGTGGCTCAATAGGCTAATCCTCTGCCTAGCGGCTGGCACACCGGGTTCTAGTCCGGTTGGGGCACTGGATTCTGTCCCGGTTGCCCCTCTTCCAGGCCAGCTCTCTGCTGTGGCCCGGGAGTACAGAGGAGGATGGCCCAAGTGCTTGGGCCCTGTACCCCATGGGAGACCAGGATAAGCACCTGGCTCCTGCCTTCAGATCAGCGCGGTGCGCCGGCCACAGCGGCCATTGGAGGGTGAACCAACGGCAAAAGGAAGACCTTTCTGTCTCTCTCTCTCTCTCTCACTGTCCACTCTGCCTGTCCAAAAAAAAAAAAAAAAAATCTTCATTTTAAAATTAAACTTAGAATCTGGTCAACCAGTGAAGTAAATGACACTAGAGAAAAACTGACTTTGGCCAAGGTAAATTTGATTTTAATTCTGCAAGTTCATATCATCTAAATTGATACGAGTGAAGTTGCATTGGACTTCATCTGCTTAAAAAAACTTACTTTTTAAAAAAAGATTTTTATTTATTTGAAAGAGTGAGAGAGACAAAGAGAGATCTCCCATCCACTGTTGCACTCCCCAAATGGCCGCAACTGCTGGAGCTGGGCCAGGCTAAAGCCAGGAGCCAAGAACTCCATCAGGGTCGGGTCTCCACGTGGGTGCGGGGGCCCAAGGACTTGGCCATCATCTGCTGCTTTCCCAGATGCACTAGCAGGGAGCTGCGTCTGAGGTGGAGCAGCCGGGACCCAAACTAGTTCTCTGGTATAGGATGCTGGTGTTGCAAGCTGTGGGTTAACCCGCTGCACCACAATGCCGGCTCTAAAAATCCCATTCGTAATGCATGATAGAACCAAGGTTAGTGTTCTGATTTATGTAACTTTTTTTCCCCTCAGTATAAATTCTATATTTCTTCAGTGACTTACTGTGAAATTTTCTTGAATTTTGCATGTTTGAAACTAAATGTTCTTTCAGTGGTTTTATTAACTTACGTCTGAGTAGTTATCATTGTTACCTTTCATTTTGTTGGAAACAGTAGCCCCAAAGCATTTATATTTTAATCCTGAAGCTTACAGATAGTAATTTCTTATTTTCACGAAAATCCTAGCTTTTTAGCTTTGCCTTCGGCACTCAGCTACCACATGTGAACATAAACAAGTAGGAAGCAGGAGAGACGGGTTATCACAGACAACACCTGGGAACAGGCGAGGGGTCTGTCACGTGGATGCATTACTGACGTTCACTCTGGGGAATGTCATACGGTGTCCTCTGCCACGGGCGCTGGTGACCAGACCTGCGATCCTGGGCCAGGAGGCCGGACGATACTTAGAACTGGAGAGAGAGCTGTTCACTTCGGTGTAACGACCTAGAGAGGCAAACACTTTCTTCATTGGCACTGCCTTCAGTGAAAACTGCCTTCAGCACCCACAGCTCTGGCTCCTTACTGTCGTAGCAATGACGAGTGTTCCGTCCCACGAGGATGGCCTTGACCAACACTGCAGAACCCCAGGTTGCAGAGGGTGTGCGTCCGCCAGGTAATCACTGTGTCTACTGTTTGTAAGTGCACATCCAAAACAGACACTCAGAGCTGCTGTGAATGTGGCGTCGTGACTGGCAGAATCTGAGCTCGTATGTTCTGGTTTTTGTTCAAAGATCTCATCATTTTACAGTCTTATCCTCAAAAGTGATTTCACAAAGCACATTTTTAGAAAAGTATAAAGTCCACCTCATTTCCTAATTGGCAAATATACCAGGATACTCCAAAAATTCATGGAACAGTGGAATGAAAAGATAAGTTTATTTTAATGCAAATCCATTTTGAAATCAGTGGGTGGTTTTCTTCATGTGCATCTTCCACAAACTTTTTGAGGACCCCTGGTGTTGGTCAGGAAAGGAACCCAGAATACAGTGGCCCAAGTAAAGGGGAGACTGTGTGTCCGGAGGTGGAGGAGGTGGTCTAGGGCTGGCACGTGGCGCTGTGCCAGGAGCCCAGCTCACTCCAGATGGCTACGTTTCTCCGCCCTCGGCAGAATTCTGCTGGTGCGCAGGCCGGCTGTTCCACCTCCCCGTCTTGTCCACATTTGAGCTAATAGGAACGGGGCGGGAAGGAGACAGGACGTGCGCCTTCACTGTGCGGATGCACACCGGATCTCGCACACGTCACTCCATCCCTTCCTGTTCCCCAGAACCAGTCTTGTGACCAGTCTAACGAAGCCCCACTTCACAAGGCTAGAAATGCAGCATTTGACCAGGTCAGGGGTCAGCAAAGTAGGGTTCGTTTCCTGTTCGGGTAAAGAAGTTTTTACTAGAACATAGCCAGACTCATTCATTTGTGTATTTTTCTGTGGATGCTTACATGCATAGCTAAGTACTGAGATCATAAGGCCCATACGGTCTGAAACCCTTCCTGTCTGGCTCTTCATGGAGAACGTGTGCCCGGGCCCCTTGAGCCAAGGCCGCCGTGTGCTGGCCAGAACTCCTGCTACCAAAGAAACAGGGACGGGTGGGCGTTTAGGGGCAACTCGGATAAAATCAGTGAGGCTCTTCCAAGGACGTGAGTTTTATTACTTGAAAGCCGAATGGTTTTCAATCTCCTTTGTCTCAGAATTGAAATAATTTTTTTAAATGCTGAAAACTGACCTTACGCACTTAGTGGTTTTTTTTAAACTACGAGTTTCTGACTTAACTACAGCTTATTATTAAAAATCAGTCTCTTTAATAAATAATTTTAGAGGAGAAACTGCCGTCCATGAAAGTTTTGCCCCAATTTTGAGCCATCCTCCCGTCATCTCTCGGACACCTGTTGTGTTCGTGTTCCCCAAAGCTGCACATCTCACAGCTAAATGCCACTGATCTGATATTTCATGGCTGTCTCGGTTCCCCCCCGTGCCCCACCCCGTGGTTAGCTTTAGAAATAACACAGTTGTTGAGCTCTGGCTTCTCACTCCAAGGCACTTTTTTTTTCATTTGTATTCTGCCACACCATGTAATTTACAATCAAGGGCTTTTGAGAGAAAGTGCTTCGAGAAACGGAGGAAATAAAATTACAGGCATTTTCCATGAGGAAACCTTTGAAGTCAGCAGTCGCGTGATTTCTCTCTCAAGTTCTACCCTTCTGTGAAAAAGGAAGAAAAGGAGCTAATGACAGGCACAGAAAGAGAAGCAGCGCCGGCCAACGCGCTGCGGGGCACGGGGGGCAGCCCTTGAACAGGGGCTCACTGGGCGGGGGTGCTGCCCGGGGGCCGCCTCAAGTTCACGCAGGGTAAGGGAGAAATGACTCCAGTGGATCCGAAGAAGTTCATTCTGAACACTGTATTTCCACCTGCCAACCATAATTATGGTGGAAATTGAGCAAAAAATTGAATTGGGACCTAGGGTTTTTTGGTTTTGTTTTGTTTTTAAGACCCAGGACAGCAGCTTGCTCAATGCCTTTCTGTGAATTACAAAATGGCATCCTTGGGGCCTGTGCTGGGCGTAGTGGGTCAAGCCCCTGCCTACAGTGCTGGCATCCCATATGGGTACTGGTTTGAGTCCCAGACATTCCCCTTCCGATCCAGCTCTGTGCTATGGCCTGGGAAAGCAGTGGAGGATGGTCCAAGTCCTTGGCCCCTGCACCCATGTGGGAGACCCAGAAGAAACTCCTAGTTCCTGGGTTCAGATGGCTCAGCTCCAGCCATTGCAGCCATTTAGAGAGTGAACCAGTAGATGGAAGACCTTTCTCCACCTCTATCTCTACCCCTCCTGTAACTTTCAAATAAATAAAATAAATCTTAAAAATCTTTCAAGTAAACAAAATAAATCTTAAAGAAAGCAAGCCATTAACAAGGAGCTGGGTTGGAAGTGGAACAGCTGGGGTACAAACCGGTGCCCATGTGAGACGCGGGCACTGCAGGAGCTCACAGATAGGAGCCCTTTGCTCACAGAGGCTTCACTGCATTGCCCGGCTCGGGACCCAACGTGTGTTTCCTAAGGACTCTTGTTCTCTGCTTCTAGAACTCGTGTTAGATACACCCTGCAATTTCTGTCTCTCTCTGGGAGACTCTGGGACGTTTCTGTAAGTCTACCTTTTTTCAATAATAATTTATTGGGCTGAAATTCATAGAGCATAAAGTTAACAACCATAAGCAGTTCTGTTGCTTTTAGCACATTCACAATGTGTGTGACCACCACCATCACTCCAGAGTAAGGCTCCTCACCGTCCCACCATACCCAAGGCCCCCCTGACTACTGGGCTGAGTTCTTTCTCTGTGGGCTAATCTATTCTGACGCTACATACACAGGGAAGCGTTTAATGTGTGACTGTTTGTGTCTGGGTTCGCGTCACGCAGTGTTTTGGGTGTATCTCTGTGTCGTATTAGTGCTCCGTTCCTGTTGGTGGCAGTTCAGTAGCCCGTTCCGTGGATGAGCCATATTTTGTTTATCCACTCAGCCACTGTGGACGTTGGAGCCTTCTTCCCCAGCATGAGCTGCAGGTCTGCTGTGACCCTGCGTGCATGTGTACCCGATCCGGTCCTTCTTTCCAGTTCTTGGATCAGTACCTAGGCATGGAGTGGGGAGTCCTACATTAATTTAACTTCTCAGGGCGCTGCCGGACCTTTGTCCTGGTTTCTGTGCCGTTCCACATTCCCGTCCGCAGTGGACGGAGGCTTCCCGTGTCTTCGCATCCCCCCAGTGTTTGTATCCTCTCTGTTTTCATCATTACTTCTATCACAGCTGCCCCGGTGGGCGGGACGTGGCACCTCATGGCGGTGCAGACTTGCCTCTCCCTGGTGCCTCTCTTCTGCCCACGTACCACCTGTATAGCTTCGTTGGAGAGATGTCTCTTCAGATCTTTGGCCAGTTTTTTATTGGGTTGTTGACACATTATCTTCCTGTTGCGTTGTAAGGGTTCTTTATGTACTCTGTATCCATGTCAGCCTTTTAATTCACTACTTCTCAGCCGTACTTGGTCTGCTCGCTGGACTTGTTTTTCACAGCTGCCTAATGTTTGCTGGATGCCAGCTGTGCCCTCTGTTTCTCTGTGGACCCCACTGCTCTCTCTGAGGTCCCGTCACATTGCTCTGCTGCCCTTCTCGATTAGCTCTTCGGTTCTGCCCTCTGTCGGTTCTGATGGCTGGCTGGGCGCTGGACTCCGTGCTGTGCCTTCGCTCTGTCACTCACGGAAGGTCATCTTCAGGAGTTCGCTTGCCGTGTGTCCCGCTGTGGAGTGGCCTCACCGGTCAGTGTTTCAGTCACCTCTTCCTCTGACCCCCCAGTGCCATGGCTCCCACCACGTCCCTTGCCGTGGCTCCCTCGCTGCCCTCGCCAGTGTGGGTGGTGCAGAACCGCAGGTTAGCACGGGCTGCATCTCGTCTCCACAGCTGCCTGTGTCTGCCACGTTTCTGGTCACAGCCTGGGCAGACACGGGTGTCCTGGGTGCAGAGCCGAGCGAGCAGGTGTCTTCCAGGTATGTGGCTCTGGGCCCTTCACGCGTGGCTCACACGTGCCGTGGCTGCCTGTGGGCTTGCATGGGGCTTTCTCCTGGTTTACTACTGTGATGTCGCCCCTCCTCCCTCCAAAAACTTCTCTTCCTGGCCCACAGCAATTTCCCCTTCCATGTTGAAGAGTGACTGACTAGCTTTTTTTTCTTTTCTATATTTTGAATTGAAAAGTGTTGGGGGCTTGTGGCTACCCAATAAATAACCTTCCCCCTAGTTGAGAAATAAAAGAATTATAACAACAGCAACCCTAAGGCAAAGAAAGGCCAGCATCTGGGCTTCATTGCTGATCAAGCTGATCTTGGAGAAGGTGGTCTTTAAGGAGAGGCACGTGGCTTTCTAAGCCTGACGAGTCCAAAGCGGCAGCGTGGGTACAGGCTCTGGGGCATTGGACTCCACTCAGATGGGTCCATGTCCAAGGTCACCATCTCCTTGAACAGCACGATGTGGCTGCTGGCCATCCCTCTACGCAGTCTGGCTTCCAGACTAGTCGGCTCTCTCCTCCTTGCCCTTCTCCAAGCTCTGCCCTCGCCCTTCCTTTCAAGGAGTGAGGTCAGCAGGGAATTGTCCAAAGCCTGCCGTCCTCTGGGTTTATCTCTCCTCACCACCTTTCTCTGTGTGGGTGCTGAGAAAAGGAAGCTACTCATGTCTGCCTCTGGTCCCGCTCACCAGGCTCTGCCCTGAATTGGAGAGCAAAGACTCAGAATCAAAAATGTGCTTCCAGGAACCTGTCGGTCTTTGCTGGGGACAAAGGCAACGTTGATGAAAAGACACTAACCCCCAGATAAATCCTAGTGAAAAGGAAAGTTTTCAATTGTGTTATTGAAGATTAATGGTTTGCCCTCTGTCTTCGTGTCCTGAAACAGCTCTGAGCAAAGGGTAATGTAGATGGTGGAAGCTGGGTGTAATCTACTGCCACTTGTTCACAGCGCCCCAGGGTCTTCGCATCGGTTCTTTCCCATTCCGCATAAACCTAACTGCCCATTGCCCAGCTTCTTCCGTCGGCTACGACTGTGTGAGCTGGGGGGCCCCACAGATGGGGTTTGCCATCGACATGGGCGTGCCTAACCTCCCACTTTCTGTCCCCTCTCTACAAGATCATTCCCAGCGACCCCTTCTGGGTGCCGACCACCGAGGAGGAGTACTTGCACTTCGGGGAGAAGGCTGACTCCGAGAACCAGGCCCGGAAGTACATGAACGCCGTGCGGAAGCGGAAGGGCCTTCACGTGGAGGAGAAGATTGTGGAGCACGCCGAGAAGCAGAGGACGCTCAGCAAGAACAAGTAGCCCCCCTCCCGCCCCCCCAGCCAGCGCCTTCCTCGTAAGGACTTGGAGTCAGTGTCGCCGAGGGGTCGGTCTCGGGAAGGTTTCTCTTTCAGTAAAGTGGATCCCTATAAATATTTTAAAGAAGATGTCACAAAACACATTTTCAGAGTGTTGTGGTTTTTTGGTTTTAAGCGATCCAGGTTCGAGGCAAGAAGTGACCATAATTCTGCAATGGTGACTTAGTGTTACCCTGCTAACCAGCCCCCTGCCCCTGCAGTGAGCAGTGTTCCGATTCCAGGACAACCTGTCGTGTGCCGGGTGGAGAGGTGCAGACGCCGTCCTGTGCAGTCTCCTGCACTGGGGCCCGCTCTGGCCTCATGGGCTCTGCACCTGCCAGGGCGGCGTCGCACGTCCTCCATCGCGGTGAATTTCTGAGCGGAAGCATCGCTCCTACCTAGTCACTGAGTCACGGAGGGAAAAGTACGGACCAGAGAGAGCAGAGCTGTGCAGTCCGTTCAGGCCACTGTCAGAACCGACCTGCTGCGTGGTCCAGCGAAGCAGTGAGCGCCTGTGTGTGTGCGTGTGTGTGAGTGTGTGTGCACCATCAGAGAATGTGTCGTCCCTTTTAAAACAAGTGTTAATCAAAATTTTGGCCCTTTTTCAAAAAAAAAAATCCTGTAATTTTCTCTGCTCTGTCCTGCAGCCTCACGGAAGGTTGCCGTCTGATGGCCACGAGGTGGCTGCCTTCGCTGTAAACATCTCTCAGGCTCCTCGGCCACCTCATCCAGAGCGATCCCCATTTAAGGAACAACGGCAATCCGGTCAAAAATAGACTTTGTTGTCTCTGAGGTTGCATAATAATTTTTATAGCCACTTAGGATTCCTTTTCGTAACATACGATTATCAGACGCGACTTTGCTTTGTGAATGCCTTTAATGAGCCTGCCTAATAAGCTAGGTCGTCCTCCATCCCAGTTGTCACCTTATCTGTCATCTTCAGGGCCCAGCGTGGCCGGTCATGTCTGGCTGACCCAGACTCTGGGGAAAGCATCCTAGATAATCCGCCGGGTCTGTTTAAGAGTAACGGGTGGTGGTATCTGAATTCGTGGAGGAGAGTGATAGCGTGTGCTGGTGATAGCCCAGGAAAAGCTCGCACGCGGACGGCAGCCTTCAAACTGCGAGCTGTGCTCTAAGTGTTTTCTTGGACTGCACACTTGATCAGCAAATCACGCACGCAAGGGAGGAAAGAGGCCCAGCCCAGGCAGGGTCGGAGCTCTCCCTGCTGTTCTCTGGGGCCCTGCCAGCTGTGCCAGCATGGGGAACGCACGCGTCTGGCTGGGAGCCCGCCTCTCCGTGTAGGAGGAGACACTAAGGGGCAGGCCGAGGGGGGTAGCTAGGCGACCGTCTACATCGTCTACCCTAACATGGGTCTGGCCTTGCGACCCTGGGCGCTGACCACTGTCCCTGTCTGTGACAGCACAGTGAGACTGTCTTCCTCTGTCCCAGCGCCATGCCCAAGTGTTGAATTCATTGGAAGGAAACCAGAAAGCTCTCAGTGTCCACGTGGAAGTGAGAATCCTGTGGTCATGGGGCAGCCGGAGTTTGGGCAGTGGTCTAGGCAGGCTTCAAAGATGGTGCAGAAGGTGAGGATGAAGAAGCCACAAACCCAGGACCCTCCCCCTCTCCCCCTCACCTCCCGAAGGTTCTTTGCACTGAGGGTCCAGAGACAGCTGTGTATCCACTCGGGGTACAGGCCTAAGGGACACCAACCTTTCCGGGCCAGCCCTGAGCCCAGAGTCGGGAGGGGAGGGTGCGGGCAGGCGCGGGACTCCAGGACCCGCTGCAGGCGGGCAGCCCAGAGCATGAGCCTGGGGCCTTTTTCTTGGGTCAGAGTTTCTGTGGGTCAAAGGGGGATGCCCGTCTCGTGGTGTGGATTGCTGGAATGGTGCCCATGTTTATTCGTCTTCTTCATCGTGTTGGGTACGTACACACAAGGGGACTCCAAAAGGATGTTTGTTTTGATGCCAAAAATACTGATCTCTGTGAGGGGGTTTCCTGCAGGTTCACGAAGATTATAAACTTCGCACAGCTATCACAGTTTTTGTATCCCAAAATAAAATGTGTCTTTTAGCTCCATTTTCTGTGAACTTGTGGAAGTCCCCTCGTATGGATCATGTCCTCTGCTCCTTCCACCTGTTACATGAGACAGGGATAAGGAAACTCATTAGGGCCTGGCAAAGGCTGTTCATAGCCCATGGTCACGTAGCTCATTCAGTCGCACCTCTGGGTGCTTGCAAGGCATCGCAAAGGGAGTCCACTGATGATTTCATAATTTGTGTTGGGCTCTAGCAATCCATCAAAAGAATGGCAGGGGAGCTGGGGAGGCCTTGGGGGCGTCTGATGTTTGTATTCTGGGCAAAGCTGCCGAGGTTCAAGGGTAATGACTGGTGTTCTAGATTCTTCCTCGGGGTTCTAGAGTCGTTGCCAGCGTTCAGGGTTCCCTACTCAGTGACCTAGGTTTATTGTCCATGTTCTAGATCCATTGCCAGCACTCAGAACCGTTACTGGTGTTCTGGATTCTTCCTCAGGGTTCTAGAGTCGTTGCCAGCGTTCAGGGTTCCCGCACTCAGTGACCTAGGTTTATTGTCCATGTTCTAGATCCATTGCCAGCACTCAGAACCGTTACTGGTGTTCTAGATTCTTCCTCAGGGTTCTAGAGTCGTTGCCAGTGTTCAAGGTCCACCATCCATACTGGCTCAGAGTTGTGACTGGTAACTTTAGAAAAATAACTGATTTCAGTAAGCAGTCAGCTTGGGTGCTTGGAGCTGCGAATGGAGATCCACAGAAGTATTCCTTCCTTCCTCCTGTCTGCCAACAACCAAGTAAGACACGAAGCTATGGACAGCTTGTCCCAGGAGCCAAAGGAGATGAGTAGGTGATTGAATATGGAAATTAGGAAGTCCTCCATGGTCAGAGTGCCAAACCAGCCCTTTCTGGTTAAGGCAAAGGGCACCTTACACTTTCCATGCTGGAAAAAAACTTCAGGAAAGTAATGAAAACCAAGGCATGGGATCAGGTCCTAAACAAGAACATGAACATCACGTTAAACACACAAACCAGACCGTGGAAGTCAGGGCCTTGCTTTGGGCGCGCTGTTAAATGTACGGAGCCTGGGCCACAGCAGCCCTAGGGCCCAGGCTGAGGTCAGGGTCCCCTGGCAGCTCCTGCTACAGGACGGGCAGGAGGAGTGAGGGGCAACACAGGGGAGAGTGCTCCCCAGAGGGGCCGAAATGAAAGAGCCAAGCCCCCCCCCCCCAACTTGGATGTCCCCAAAGAGCTGGGTGACCAGGGTGAGGCACCAAGTCTCCTTAAGCCTCAGCCCTGGTGCACAGGGTTACTGGGACGCACACATGAGCTAATCTTTGTTAGGACACAGTACCTGGTACCTGGTGCCCAACACAGTGAGGGCAGCTGCTGTGGCTGTTTTTGTCCGTCACATTTCCTAGCGCACGTGCACTGGAAGAGACCTGACGTTTAGGCCGGTTAAAGGATCAGGTGGGGGCCGGTGTCGTGGCACAGTGGGTAAAGCTGCTACTTGTGACGCCTGCATCCGTATGGACGCCGGCTCCTGTCCCGGCTGCTCCACTTCCAATCCAGCCTCCTGTTGATGCACCTGGAACACAGTGAAAGATGGGCCAAGTATTTGGGATCCTGCCACCCACATGAGAGACCCAGAAGAAGCTTCTGTCTCCTGCCTCCTGGCTTTGGCCTGGCCCAGCTCCAGCTGTTGCAGCCATTTGGAGAGTGAACCAGCAGGTGGAAGATTCTCTCTCTCCTCTCTTCTCTCTCTCCTCTATAACTCTTTCAAATAAATCTTTAAAAAAAAAAAAAAAAGAATCAATTGATCGTATGACAAAAATGGAACCTGCATATCTCACTTTATTCTGCTCTTGAGATTTCTTGCCTTCCTGCTGGTGTTGGGCCGTCTGGAACCAAAGAAGCTGGAACCCGCCAGAGGCGCTTTCTGCCTCTTTTCCTTTCCTTGTCTTTCCTTCAGGTTGGACTTCACACAGAGACCGGCGCCCCTTGTCAGAGCAGGGGCTGCCTGTCCCCAGCATTTAGCCAGTGGGATTCACCGTCCCCGCCCTCCCAGCTGCGGGGCTCTCTAAGCAGTTGGTCTTTTTTCAGCCACTGATGCTCACGTGGCAGAGTGGCTGGTGCTGCCTGACTCCGTCCACACACATTGGGCCCCTGGGCTGTCTTCATCCTTGACCTGGGAATCCACAACAGTCACTGGCTACAGCCAGAAGAGGACCTGCTAGAGGGTGCTTAGCCACACTGCAAGGGCCTGGCCCAGCCTAGGTGTTAGCTCTGCTCTCTCTGTTTCCATGCCTAGCAGCCTCAATTCCTGGTCTCCCCCCAAGGCCACCTCTCTTGCCCCATGCTACTGTGGAAGCAGCACTCATGGTTCCTATGGACACTGCCACAGCCCAGGAAGCTGTGCCCCACTCCCACCTTCTCGCGACCCCGACAAGCTCCAGCCGCCGCCACACTGCCAGCCTCACATCCCCATCCCACTTTTCACCCCTCTTTGCCTTGATTTGCCTCCTTTTCCAGCCTACAGCTCAAAACCAGTGGCTCCAAAGACTGCACCAACACTGACCATCTGTCCCGGCCAGCCGGCTGCCCAACACAGACATCCCCACACACCTGCTCCCATCCTGGCCCGGGTCACCTTCCTGCCACAGCCCAGGCTTGCTCAGTCGGCCCCCTTGCCTGCTCCAGGACCACTGCCCCTGGGAACCCCCTCCCTCCTGTTTTCAAAGAGCAAGCACACAGAAAGCCTTGGGAGGTGCCGCTCCCAGAAAGGTAGCAGGCGGTGACGCTGCAGTCTCAATGGCCAGCCTGGCTCCCCAGGAGGGGGCTGGGCCCAGGAAGAGGCACTGGACCAGCAGCAGTGACTCCTGCTTTGGTCAGTTAAGTGCACAGTGGCACCCACACGCGACAGGGAAGGACCAGAGCCTCCCAGGAAAATGACTGGGGTTCAAGGCTCGGGAAAATTTGCACAGTGAGTAACCAGCCCCTGCCCTGGCCTGGTTGGATGCTTGGAGGTGACAGACAGCTCAGAGTTGACTCTCAAGGCCTGGTCTGGAGGAGCTCACGCCCTACGTGTTCCTAACACTGAACAGTCCCCTGGCAGGGTTCCTCCTGCTGTGGATAGAGGGAGCACAACACAGGACAGAAGCCAGCTGGCACCAGGTCCAGAGTGGCACAGGGTGGAGTGCGGGGGGACACATGTTCAGCTGGGTCCCCTCTGATTTGCCTGCTGAGCCCAAGTGTGGGTTCTTCCTGGCTGTAGTGGCTCTTGCCTCTCTGTTGTGCAGTACCCAGCACCCTGCCTTTCTTTCATAAAACCACTTCAAATCTGTGCAGCCCGTGCACTGCGAGTGTGGTCATACATGCTCCCAGGACGCAGGCGTGGACAGTCCGTGTGTGCAAGTCCCTTGGCCTCATTGGCATGGATGTCTGACCCAGGGGTGGGTCAGTGAGTGCCCACCTCAGGACTTTTGAGAAAAATGCAGGAGTTTTTATTAGAGTTGCTTTGCTAGTAAAATAATAATAATAATAATAATAATAATAATAATAATAATAAAAGCCAGGGCTCTATTTTCTTTGCCACCTGGCCAGGTCCTACCAGAGAACTAAGCTTGCTCAGGAAAGCAGGGCTGAGTGAATCAGGAAAGACCAACTCGTGATAACATCGTCCTGAGTGTCTGAGCTCTGTCCCTCGCCCCGACTTCCCAGTTGGATGAGGCACTAAGGACTAAGGGGAGTTGTGTGTCGGTCAGCAGCAGGGCAGAGTCCTGGCCAGTATAACGCCTTTGCGCATGCCCCGCTCCTGCTCAGCGATGGCTCCTGCTTCCCGTCGTCCCCACCCTTGGCTGCGCCCTCTCTGGCTCCATCTCCATCGTATGACACCTTCCTGTGGCTACCCCACCTGGAGCTTTTCTCCTCTGGTGCCTGGAACACCATGTCGATCTCTTACGGGACCCAGCATGTTCTGATAAATATCGTAGTATAGGTTGTGTACAGATCTTACCCCAGCTTCTTTGAAAACCCCTCGAAGGTGGAGATGTCTCTCCCATTCTGGGCCTTGCACCCAGTGGGCCCAGCAAACCCTAGCAGAAGTACAGTGAGTGGCTTAAGGCTGTGCATTTGGTTGGGGAGAACAACCTTGGGAAAACAGGTCTCCAGCTCCCTGGGATGTTCACTAACTACTGCAGGCTGCTCCTCCTCACTGTGAACTAACCTCCTGCAAGACGTCCTTTGGACAATTCATTTCCTTCCACTTTATGGTAGCTGCAGAAGTTCTAACGTCTTCCCAGACGTGTCTGCTGTTCTTTTAGGAGAGAACGAACCGAGAAGCTATCCACTTGGAAACAAGAGTGTCCGCTAGTGATCCTTCTAGACAGAACGTTGGTGGACAGAGGAAGGAGTTACTTGCCTGTCAAACCCAGTAAGGGCAAAGAAAGGGAGTAACGGTGTGTCTCTACCAGGAAAGATCTGGGGCACTCAGAAATGTACTTTTAAGGAGAAAGGTTGGATCAACTTGGAAATGGTTACTTGAACCTCAGATGTAGCTGTTTCTTTTTTTTATTTGCCCTAATCCAAAAGCAAAACTGAGACCCGATGAGACATCTGGTTGTGAGTTTTTCCTGCTCTGTTATCATTTTTTTTTTTCTTTTTTAAGAAAATGCCTAGACAAGTTGGTGTTGGGAGAATTTTTCTGTTCTGTGGATCCTATGAGATCATAGAAAATACACTTTTCATTGTCACACTTTTCGCTTTTGTTCACAACATCTTGACTTTAAGAATTAAACGTGGAGGCCAGCGTTATGGTGTAGTAGGATAATTCTCTGCCTACAGCGCCAGCACCCCATATGAGCGCCGGTTCGAGTCCTGGCTGTTCCTCTTCCAACACAGCTCTCTACTATGGCCTGGGAAAGCAGTAGAAGATGGCCCAGGTCCTTGGGCCCCTGCACCCGCATGGGAGACCCAGAAGAAACTCCTGGCTCCTGGCTTCGGATCAGCACAGCGCTGGCCAACGCAGCCAACTGGGGAGTGAACCAGCGGATATCTCTCCCTCTCTCTGTAATTCTACCTCTCAAATAAATAAAATCTCTTTAAAAAGAAGAAGAAAATGTATTTGGGGATCACTCTTGGTTTATTTACTATTTGCTATTTAATGCTCTGAAATTTGTCCTGTTCACTGTCAATGATCAAAATATTTTCAGACCTGCAGTGTGAACTCTGACAAGCAGCCTTGGTTTCCAATGCAAGAGGTACAGAGAGAGCTCTGGCACCCCGTTCTAGGTGCCTTTGCCTGGCTCCGAGCAGCGTCAGGAGCACTTTCTAAGGTGACCCCCCACCCCCACTGCAATGAGCTGGCAGCATTGATTAAATTCCTGCCAAGTCCATGCGTTGGGTGCAGCAGGGTGGAAACCACTAACTGGACATGACATTGGGGGACGTCGAGGTGAGTACGACATTCTCTGGCAACGGTGGACTCAACACAGACAAGCAGCCCTATAGAGACACCCAGGCACAGGTGCAGAGATACCTGACCGAGGCAGTGTGGAGTGGCCCCAAAGGGAAAAACTCCAGTGTCCATCAGTGGAGACCCAAGGAAGAGAGTGCACCAGTGGCCATTAGGGTGACTGCAGAAGACTTTACCTAATGACACAGAGTCCCAAGATACATTGGAAAGTACAAAGCCAAGCTACAAAATTAAATTTTGTTTGAATGCATGTTTATTATGTACGGATAATATGTGCATCCATTCTTAATAAACCACTTGCTAAGTGCATGCAATGTTGCACAGTCCCTCCCCCTATACGTTAATGCTAGGGACAGGAAGTCTAGAGCTTAAAGAACAGAGATCCGCATGAGCTCCGACAGAGGCAAAGAGCTAACACCCGGCGGCCTTAGGTCCCTGTTCTTACAAGCAGTGTGCTCACGCCCCCACCGCGTGAGTCAGCGCTCTTATGCCAGGAATATGGATCATAAATATTACTTGTGGAGCTCCTGCCATGTGCCAGACACTCTTCTAAGCGCTTTAAAAAAGATTTATTTATGTTTATATTTGTTTGAAAGGCAGAATGATGGCGGGGGTGGGGGGATAGGGGGAGAGAGGCAGAGAGAGAGAGAGAGAGAGAGGGAGAGAGAAGCTTCTATCAGCTGGTTCAATTCCCAATTGGCTGCAACAGCCAGGGCTGGGCCAGGCTGAAACCATTAGCCATGAACTCCATTTGGGTCTCCCACGTGGATGGCAGGACTCAAGGGCTTATTGGGCCACCCTCTGCTGCTTCCCCAGGCACATTAGCAGGGAGCTGGATCAGAAGCAGAGCAGCTAGGCTTCAAACTGGCACTCAATACGGGATGCTGGCATCGCAAGCTGCTGCTTAACCCACTGTGCCACAACGCCTCCAACCTCTGAGCACTTGCTATGGATTCCCTCCATGAAGCCAGACGTCCCTTCGGGGTGGATAAGAAGATTAAAGCAGACTCAGTAAATAACTTGCTCAGCATCACAGGCCAGTGTCCCAGAGCCCTGCAGGCACCTGCCTGGTCCCAACTCTTGTCAGATGGTCCATATAAGGAGCCTGGTGAGAGACGGCAGGTGGTAGGAATGCTGGGGTCCAGCCAAGGCCTTAGCCGTGCCCAGCCGGAGCTCCCAACTTTGCCTCCTGGGCTCTCACAATTTCAGGCCACCATCTTTTTCCAGAGAGGAAAAGGTTGGGGCAAATCTGCCTATCAAGGCAACATTGTATCCTCCACCGGAAAATGCACTTGTTCGTGTTTCCCTGCTCTTCTGCACCTGTCAAGGTGACCGGTAAACACCGGAGTAGAAAGCAATCAGTCCTCTGCTTTCAACTCGGCCGCCTTAAATTTCAGCTGCACCCATAGTCGAGACGGCCAGATGGAGGGGTTGAGGAGAGCGGGCTGAGTGGGACGGGAGAGCGCAGGAGTCACAGCCCGGGACGTGTGCGATTCTCTCTTGGTTCTTAGGGTGGTCTCTCCAGCACGCCGCGTCCACAACAAGCCGAGCCCTGGAGCTGAGCACGGTGCTGAGCATTTAGCAGCTAATACTCTGGAACAATCACTAATGTACGTCCTGCCAATCATCCTAACGCCTCATGAGAGTCGTCTAGGGCACAGGCAGAGAGGCTGAGACGCCACAGCTGGCAAGCAGCAGGGCAGGGGTTTGAAGCCAGGGGGCAGCGCTCACGCACCCAAACACTGTCCCAACTGAACAAAGAAGCATCCTAGTTACAGCCCCACCGGCAGGTGCTGATCTGAGGTCCAGTGAGTTCAGATAAATTCCTTCAGGGCACACAGGTAATAGAGGAACAGAGACTCAAACCCAGGCAGTCTGACTCCAGCCTTACTCTCAGCCCCACCCCGCGGGGCGATGAAAACAAGAGCCAGAGGATACAGGAAAGCATCACCAGCCAGGTACGTTCAGGGAGAAACGTTCAACATCATCTTTTCGTCGGAAGAAGCACATTGAGAAATACAAGGCGAAGCACATTGTTTCCAAGAAATTAAGCGGATGGCGTTTTCCCGGGCGAGGTTTGCAGCTGTCAACAGCTGTGGCGTCTGCTCGCTGAGTTCTCTTGGTCCAGCCTCGGGGTGTGGGTGGAGGCGCACATGCCCATTTCTGATGCTGCAGCGCGGCTGGTGGAGGCGCAAGCAGACAGAGGTGGAAAGCATTCGCCCATACGTGGCCCCCCGGAGTGGAGGGCTGTGCGGGTAGAGAGGGAGAGACGCAGGTCAGGATCCAGGGTGAAACGCTTTACCCAGTCCAGGCACGTGTGTCGGGCGCTGTGGCAGGCACTGGGGGGATATTGGGGACCTACACAGGAGGCCGAGAGAGCATCTGTGCAGAAAGGGACCCACGGCTCACTAGGCTAATCCTCTGCCTGCGGCACTGGCACCCTGGGTTCTAGTCCCGGTTGCTCCTCTTCCAGTCCAGCTCTCTGCTGTGGCCCGGGAAGGCAGTGGAGGATGGCCCAAGTGCTTGGGCACCTGCATCCACATGGGAGACCAGGAGAAGCACCTGGCTCCTGGCTTCAAATCGGTGCAGCACGCTGGCCGTAGCAGCCATTTGGGGGGTGAACCAATGGAAGGAAGACCTTTCTCTGTTTGTCTCTCTCTCTCACTGTCTATAACTCTCTCTGTGTCTCTCTCTCTCTCTCACTAACTCTGCCTGGCCAAAAAAAAAAAAAAAAAAAAAAAGACCCTTGACCTTTGACCCTAGGCCAGGAAGGGTGAGGAAGTGACCTTCCAGGAAGGAAGAACTACACGTTCTGAGGCCTCCAAATTCTCCTAGAGACTTAACCCCTGAGCAACCGTGCTAAGAGGTAATAAACCCTGAGTAGCATCAGCTGCCCTTGGAAGAGGACTTGATGGGGGCCGGCTGTGTGGTGTAGTGGGCTAAGCCTCCGCCTGCAGCGCCGGCATCCCACATGGGTGCCGGTTCGAGTCCCGGCTGCTCCACTTCCGATCCAGCTCTCTGCTAATGCACCTGGGAAAGCAGTGGAGGATGGCCCAAGTCCTTGGGCCCCTGCACCCACATGGGAGACCCAGAAGAAGCTCCTGGCTCCTGGCTTTGGATTGGCACAGCTCCAGCCATTGCAGCCATCTGAGGAGTGAACCAGAGGATGGAAGACTCTCTGCCTTTCAAATAAATAAATAAATAAATATTAAAGAAAGAAAAAAGACCCTGGAAATCTTCAGGTTCCTGATCTGGGAAAGAGAACGCTGCTCTGACTTTGACCATGAGGGTGGCAGCCCGCACCCATCCTGTTCGCGGTTTCACCAGCCTTCGGGGCTGGACCCATTGCGCTTCCAGCTTCCTCCTTCTGAAAATGGAGAAACTGGTGCCCAATTCCTGCCCCATCGCGGGCAGAGTTTGTAGTGTGTTGGTGAGGCTGCTGAGTGCTGTGGAGGTGTGTGTGTGCGTGCATGTACTTGGGGGAACACTTGCACCTGCGTGTGGGTGTAGCCTGAGCAGGGACACTGTTAAGAGCAAGGTTAGAGCTAGAGAGACACTGACGGATGGTCCACACGTTCCTTTATTCAGTTTCCCATCGACCCAGTCATTCAGCAAACCCGGATGGAGGAGCTATCTGCATGGGGTGCTGGGCACAGCTTCTGTCCCGCGGAGCTCGTAATTTTATCGGTGGGGGGGGAGGGGCAGGTATTAATCCAAGAGCTGCATAGAGGAACGTACAACTCCAGACAGATAAAATGGCTTGCATTGAGGCCAGCTGTGGCGTAGCGGGCAAAGCTGCCTCCTGCAGTGCTGGCATCCCATAGGGGCACAGGTTTGAGTCCCAGCTGCTCCACTTCTGATCCAGCTGTGGCCTGGGAAAGCAGTGGAAGATGGCCCAAGTCCTTGGGCCCCTGCACCCGCATGGGAGACCAGGAAGAAGCTCCTGGCTCCTGGCTTCAGATCGGCGCGCTCCAGCCGTTGCAGCCAATTGGGGAGTGAACCAGTGGATGGAAGACTCTCTCTGCCTCTCCTTCTCTCTCTGTGTAACTCTTTCAAGTTAAAAATAAATAAATCTTTTTTTTAAAATGGCTTGCATTATAGAAGAGAGCACAGGAGGGAGGGAAAATCAAGCCAAGAGGACCCAGGAAGCTGAGTTTGAAGGCAGGAGAAAAGGAAGTGTGGAGGTCCTGTGGATGGAGGTAGCGCAGGAGAACAGGTAGCGGCTGGACCTGGAGAGGAGGGTAGAGTAGAGGCAGGTGCACCTGCCCCAAGGGCTGCTTCTGGGTTCGTCTCCCAGAGCATGGAGATGAACTTGCAGTTTGTTTGCTGGGTTGGCTGGGGGGCCGGCTGCTCTGACTTGCCCCCGCCCCAGGCTTCACTCTTCTGAGTCGCAGGCACACTCTCGCTGCACCCCTGCTAGGTCGTGTGCTCTGTGGCCTTCACGGTGGAACCCCTCACCCCTGGCCACGGGAGGTACCTGGGTCTCAGCCCAGGGCTGCCATCCACCGGCCAAGAGAGGGCTGTGGAATTCAAGCCAGGCCTTCCATCTACCTCCTTCCCTCCCTCCCACCCCCCAGCTGTGCCCCTGGGTCTCCAGATTCACCTGGGTGGCCGCTCCCCCAAAACGGAAGTGCTCCCTACAAGGAAGTCACTGCATAGATTCCAGACCCAGACGGGTGACACAAGCCCCACCCCCATAGCATGCTGGGACTTGGGTCAGGGAAGCCAGGCTGCAGGTGCCTAACCCATTCTTCCCCTCCCTCCTCTGTCTCTCTTCCTTCCACGGTGCGTCAGCAGGAGATGGCAGGATTCCCGTTTCCTCTTCCTGTCCAGAAGTCTCTTCTTCCACAAGCCCCGCCCCTCCTCAGCCGTCATCCCCAGGACTGCTAGAGGGCACCTTCTCCATGTTCCAGAAGAAAAGCCATGGGCTGAGTCTACTGCGGTTGGCAACAGGCGCTGCCCTGGGTGAATACCCAGTGCCTGGCAGGCTCCCCCAGCCTCGTGTACCACCACTGCCTCTTCTCCCAGCTAGCTCTGGTGCAGGCTGGGCCCCACCTGCCCCTGGTTCCCGGCTCTCTGCTCCCCTCTGGTGGAGCCCTGCCGTACCTGTAGTTCCCTGCCCTGCCCCGGTTGACTTCCCGAATAGCTGCCAATCACAGCCAAACAGGTGAGTATTCCCATGGGAAATATGGGAAATGGGGGGGGGGGTTGTTGATCTCCGTATCTGTCGTAGGGATAAAAATAAGGAAATGGGGACCCAGGGGGAAGCAGTGTTTATTCAGCCCCTATGAGCATCAGGCACTGGTCGGCTGCTTCATTGTGAAGGTTCATGACGGAGGCCGGAGAATTTGAGTGGCTTGCCTGAGAGTGAATAGGCAGGATCCGAACACAGGGCCACGGCAAGCTGCTTCCACTGAAATACAGAAGAGACCCGGCAGAGAGGTGACAGGAGTTCTGGGTACAGCAGGATTGGTCCCCCCCCCCCCAACTCACGCAGTTGGGTACACTCTGATGTCTTCCTGTTAATGGCAGGAGGATGACGGGTGGAGACCTAATCTAATGGTGGCTGTTGTCTAAGGGGTGGGGCCGGTGGGCAGCCTTTGGGTCCTCAGGGGTGTGTCCTCTGAGGGTGGGTAGGAGGGAGTGCACTCAACTCCTATAGAGCATCCTGAATCCAAGGGGAGGGATGTCAGAGGGTTCCCAGAATGCCCAGCAGGGGGGCAGGGCTCACTCCTCCAACCAGCAAGGTGGCTCCTCCCCTCCCCCTTGTCACCTGCTCAACACCTGGGAAGCAACACCTGTCACCTCTAGTTCCAGCCACCACCGGGTCAGGGAAAGTCTGGTTTGGAGGCAGGGGAGGGGAGGCTTCTGGAAAGGGAGACAGCTCTGGGTCCTCGTCTTCCCATCCCACTCACCCAAGAGTTCAGGATGACTGTGTCCTGTTCCTGATCCAAATCTTTAGGGGGAGGCTGCTCCTGGGTGGGGTCTGGGTCATGGATAGGGAAGTACAGTTTATCCCCTAGCTGGAAAACCTGTCACCCTCCTGGCCCCAAAGAGCACAGAGGTGATGCCGAGACCTTGTCCCTCAAGCCAAGAGCTTTCTCGTGGGTGCGGTGAGCCAGGCTGCTGGCCACGGGAGGAGGACCCCCAGCCATCACGGCAACTGTGTCCCTGTGGAGCTGCTATGGTGCCTTCCCTAAAGAGCAGCTCCATTCCCCAAAGACTGCCTTCGCTCACCCCGCACAGTGCCAGCTGTGTGTGGACATCTGGTCACCGAGGCCCCCGAGGCCCTGGCCCTGGCCACCAGGACTTTTAAAAAGCGCCTTGCATAGTGTGGTGCTGCGAAGCGGCACTGGTGCAGTCACTGGGTTTGTACTTGTGCAGTATTTGGTGCTCAACTTTTAACTCTCTCTGCATTTTCCAGTGAGATTTGGGCTGGACTAGGCAGACCTGGATTTCAGTTCAGAATCTGGGAAATTTGCATAACTTCCCAGTACTTCAGTTTGACATCTGTAAAAAGGAACAAACCATTGATTTCCTGCTAAATGCTCATAGAAAGGATTAAAGCAGATTAAATACATGGGGGCTTCAAAATGCTCATGAGGGGGCTGGCGCTGTAGCTCAGCAGGTAAAGCCGCCACCCACAGTGCTGACATCCCATGTGGGCCTGGTTCGAGTCCCGGCTGCTCCGCTTCCCATCCAGCTCTCTGCTGTGTCCTGGGAAAGCAGTAGAAGATGACCCAAGTGTTTGGGCCCCTGCACCCATGTGGGAGACCTGGAAGAAACTCCTGGCTCCTGGCTGTCTGGGGAGTGAACCAGCAGATGGAAGACTTCTCTACCCTTCCCTCTCTCTCTCTTTCTCCCCTCCCCCTGCCTCTGCCTCTCTGTAACTCTCTGCCTTTCAAATAAATAAATACATCTTAAAAAAAAAAAAAAAAAGCTCATGAGAAAGAAGAGTCAAAGGTAAGCTTATCTTGGTGCAAAGACATCCAAAATCCACGGCTTCAGTTTTCACGATGTGCATTTTTCACGAACGTTTCAAGGCATCGCCACATGAACCTCTTAGCCCAGCTCCTGGCATGTACTAGGTGCTCAGCAAACGCAGCCGGACTCCAGCTGAGTTTCACAGCCCATTTTCTCCTTCTCATTTGGGTTTGGTTTTATTTCACTTACGAGAGATTAATTTCTCTGCTGTGGCTCATTTTCTTTCTAGTTGCTGGCAGAACTTGAAAATGACTGCTCCTCTCAGGTCTCACTCAGCCTTACTTTTGAGGGTTTCTTTTTTAAAAAAAATATTTATTTATTTATGAGAGAGGGAGAGAGAGCGAGACCTTCTATCTGCTGATTCACTACCCCCAGATGGCCCCAACAGCTGGGGCTGGGCCAGGCTGAAGTCAGGAGCCAGGAGCTTCTTCCAGGTCTCCCACCTGGGTGGCAGGGGCCCAAGGACTTGGGTCATCTTCCGCTGCTTTGCCCAGGCCGTGAGCAGGGAGCTGGGTGGGAAGTGGAGCAGCCGGGACATGAACCGGCGCCCGTAAGTCATGGCGGTATCACAGGTGGTGGCTTTCCCTGCTACACCACAACCTTGGCCCCCACTTTAGAGTTGTGTTTTGGAGGGTGATTTGCTGGAGTTGGGAAGCAGACAAACCGGTTTTCCGAGCCGTGTCACCACACCTTGGCTGCCAGCTTTGCCGGCGGTGGTGCCATGAACATTTCTGGATGGTTCTGAGTGACCCAGTTCCATAAAATGTCTGAAAACTGATCACTGGATGTGCACGTCGGCAGCTGGTGAAAGGTTCATTTGCCAAATATGTATGTGTGACCTACGACTGAGCAAGGTCCTGGGCTTGCCGTGGGCCCAGCGGCCAGTCTGACGAGGATTCTAGCTTCTGGGGTTTCAGGGTAGGGGCGGGGCCCACGGGAACCCCTCTGCGTGCCCCCTTGGATCCACTCTGGACCCTTCTTCCTGCACTCTGGGCCCAGGGGTCACCGACCTTGATGGGCCACATGTCCTCTAGTGGGAGGCACCAGCAGGAGCAGGGGAGGCCGGGACACCAGGCACAAGGTTCGTGGACTTCTTGCAATAGCGATCGACAAGGGGCCAACACGGAACCTGCACAAGATTTATCGGGAACTTATACCCGTGCATAAAGATGACAGCAGCAGAGCAGAAAGAGATTAAGGGGTCTTCAGGGGGCTGGGGAGATGTGGCCGGGTCCCCTCAGTCTCTGGGCCCTCCCACTCTGCACATGGCACTCCAGTGTGCACCTGGCTCCGTGTCCTGTGCAGGAGCGTTTGCTTCTTTTGCACACGACACACCTAGCCACCCAGGTCCCATTTATTTATTTTTGAAATATTTATTTGAAAGGCGGAATGACAGAGAGGGAAAGGAAGAGACAGAGAGACAAAGATCTTCTTCCCTCCTGCCAGTTCACTCCCCAAATGGCCACAACAGCCAGGGCTGGGCCAGGCAGACTCCAAGAGCCAGCAACTCCTTCTAGGTCTCCCACATGGGTGGCAGGGGTTCAAGGAGCCATCCTGTGCCACCTCCCAGGTGCATTAGGGAAATGAGGAGGGACTGGACTCAGACAGCACTCTGATAGGGGATGCAGGTGCCCCCAGCAGCAGCTTAACCTGCTGAGCCACAGCACCTGCCCGCACCCTCCCCCAACCTGGGGGGAGGGGCTTGCTGTGAGCTCCACCTTAGAACCACCAGGGTAGGATAGGAGGTGAGAGAGGGCAGGGAAACAGGGAAGCAAAGCTGGAAAGGCACGGGGGACCAGGCTCTGCAGGTCTTACACAGTGGGCAGGGCTTGTCCTGTGTTAGTGTGGGTGCTCGCTGCTGGGAAGGCGTGTGTGTGACTATGTGTAAGTCCATGCATGTGTCTGTGTGTCTGTGTATATATGTATAGGTGTGTATGTGTGTGTATATTTGTGTAGGTGCACGTGTGTACACATGGGTGTGTGCTTATGTACATATGTGTACATATGTATATGCGTATTTATGTATGTATATGTGTACGTGTATATACGTATTTGTGTATATGTGTGTTGTATGCATTTATATGTATATTTGTGCATGCATGCGTGTATATGCATATGTGTGTTATATGTATGTATTTGTGTATATGTGTGTTGTATGCGTGTATATATGCTTGTATGTATATGTGTATTTGCATGCCTGTATGTATTTGTGTGTTGTATCATGTATATGTGCATGCCTGTGTGTAGATGTGTATATATGTGTGTTGTGTATGTGTGTATATGCATGCTTGTATGTGTATATATGTATATGTGTATGTATATAGCTATCTGTGTACATAGCAGGTATATGTGTATTTGTATATATGTGTGCTGTACATATGTATATGTGTATGTATATGGGTGTATGTATGTATGTATTTGTGGATGTGTGTATATGTATGTATATGCGTATTTGTGTATATGTGTGCTATATGTATGTGTATGTGTGTATGTGTGGATGTATATCTGTAGTTGTATGTATGCATGTATTTGTATATATATGTTGTATGTATTTATATGTGCATACATGTGTGTATGTGTTTATATGTATAGATGTGTATATGTATATATTTGTGTAGGTGCACATGTGTACACATGTATGTGTGCATGTGCATATGTATATATGTATTTATGTATGTATATGTGTACGTGTATATACATATTTGTGTGTATATGTGTTGTATGTATGTATATATGCTCGTATGTATATATGTATTTGCATGTATGTATTGTGTTGTATGCATGTATATGTGCATACATGTGTGTATATGCATGCTTATATGTGTATATATGCATATATATGTATTTGTATATGTGTGTGCTGTATGTATGTATATGCGTGTATGTATATACGTATTTGTGTATATGTGTGCTGTATGTGTGTAGATGTGTGTATGTGTATGTGTGGATGTATATATGTATTTGTATGTATGTGTGTATTTGTGTATATGTTGTATGTGTTTATATGTGCATGCATGTGTGTATGTGTGTATGGTGTGTATGTGTGTATGTGTGTGGGCACTGTGTGTATGTGTGTCTCTGGGCGTGTCTGTGGGCCGAGCAGGAATGCTGTAAGAGTGCGGTTAGAGGCAGAGACATCAGCGGAGACCTCCGTGCTGAGGAGAGAACAGCCTAAGCCCTCCTCGGCTCCGTGGACACCTGGGCCGGGCACCTCTGCTGTGGGAGCTCCCGTGCACCCATGCCCAGGTCACGCTGCAGCCCTGGCCTCTGACCGATGCCAGCAGCACCCTCAGCTGTCTGTGTCCAGAATCTGTCAAATGCCCCTGCGGGGCCAGCTCACCCGGGTCGAGGACCCTGCCCTCCGGCCTCCAATCTGGCCGTGACCGTGGGCTGGAACCCGGGCTGCCCGGCTGTGAAGTGAGCCGCGCTGGTTCCAGCCAGCAGGCGTCTGGAGGCTCGGAATGAAAACCGCTCATTAGCAATTCGGTATCGATCGGTCTGGGCAGGCTGCTTTCGGGCATTTTGCCCTGGTGGCCAATTTGTCCAGGTGACACCGTCCCGAGGACGGCAGCTTCCGGAGCTCTAAATAACGGGGTGTGAAAGGGCTGGGGGGAGGCCTGGCTGGGCAGGAAGTGACCGCTTCCAGAAGGTTCCGTCCTCACCCTTGGAGTCCGTGGCTTCCTGGAACATCCTTCCGTGATGGGCTCACTATCGGTCCTTTACCTTAAAGAGCAGACACTGGGTAGACGCCTGGATTGGAGACGGAGGCCCCTGCCCCCTGCTCCCCTGCCCCCAGCTAGGCCACTCCCTTTGAGTGCCTGAGACCACAGCCCGCTTAGTGCGGTCAGGTTAGAACAAAACACCATGGACCGGGTGGCTTGTAAGCAGCAGAAACTTCCCCCTCACAGTTCCAGGGACCAGGAAGGCCAAGATCAAGGCCCTGGCGGGTCCGGTGCCTGGTGAGGCTCTGGTACGCGGCTATCTTCCCACATGGGAAGGGGCGGGGGCTCTCCAGGGCTCCAGTCCCCTGGTTGATCACCTCTCAGAGGGCCTGGCTCTTAGCCCCAATGCCTTGTAGCCTGGACTGTCAACACAGGAACTTGAAGGAGGGGACACAAATGCTCAGACCACAGCAGAGCCCTGCGGGACACGGGGAGGAGTGGACACGCAGTGCTGCAGTTGCATCTGGAAAATCCATGGTGATTCTTTTTTAAGGTTTGCTTATTTATTTGAAAGTCAGAGTTAGAGAGAGGAGAGGTGGGGGGGGGGGTCTTCCATCCGCTGGTTCACTCCCCAATTGGCCACAATGGCCAGAGCTGTGCTGATCCGAAGCCAGGAGCCAGGAACTTCTTCCTGGGTCTCCCATGCGGGTGTAGGGGCTCAAGGACCTGAGCCATCTTCCACTGCTTTCCCAGGCCGTAGCAGAGAGCTGGATCAGAAGTGGAGCAGCCGGGACTTGAACTGGTGCCCATATGGAATGCCGGCACTGCAGGCAGAGGCTTTACCTGCTACACCATAGCGCCGGCCCCTAATTCCCCTTCTTTTCCCAAGGCTTCAGGGGAGCTGTCCTGAGCCCACCTGTGAATGCAGTGTCTTTGTGCAATCATGGCAAGGAGCGGGGAGGTGGTGACAGGGCTGCGTCCCTACTAGTTTGCTGGGAACACTCCTTTAAAAATTTGTGGAGAGCTGGATCGGAAGTGGAACAGCCGGGTCTTGGACCAGTGCCCATATGGGATGCCAGCACTGCAGGCGGTGGCTTTATCGGTTACACCACAGTGCCAGCCCTGAGTGGTGATTCTTAAACTTGGCCCTCATCAGAACCGCTGTAAGACTTATTAAAACACAGTGCTTCTGATGCAGTGGGTCTGGGGCGGAAGCTCCCTGGTGATGTGCTGGTGCAGGCACCACACTTTCAGAAGCATGGCCTTAGACACATCACAGAGCTAAAAGCTATCTAAGGGGGTATAGAGTGTAGGCCTACTGGTCAGGACACTGCATCCCACAGCAGGGTACCTGGGCTTGATACCCGGCTCCAGCTCCGGACGCCAGCTTCCTGCCCCTGTGCACCCTGGGAGGCAGGGCTGATGGCTCGTGCAGTTGGGTCCCTGCCATTCACCTTGATAGAGTTCCCGGTTCCAAGCTTTTGGCTTCAGCCTAACCCCTGGCCACTGGGGCATTCGGGGAGTGAACCAGTTGGAAGGAAATTCTCTCTGTGCACAGGTCTGCCTCTCAAAATTAAAAAAAAAAAAACAAAAGAAACAAAACAAAAACCCAATAATCCATGTAGTGTGATAAGCAATGTGGAGGATTGGTGCCACCTTGCAGCAAGGTTTGCAGGGTTTCGGGGTCCCCATGTGTTATAGGATGGTTTGTACCTGAAAACGCCCTCCAGCCCTGACCATCGTCGGCCTGGTGTCCTGACTCCTCAGCTATCTGAAGCCTCATCCTCCATCCTGGACAGAGGTCCCGGGTCTGCTGCCAGCCCAGGCCCCGGGGGGATGGAGGGTGACGGATGATCCTGGCTTGCCTGGGACCCGGAGGTTTCCAGGAACTCCTAGTGCTAGAACTCGGAAAGTCCAGGACAAACCCAGAGGAGCTGGGACGAACTGCTCCCTCCCCACTGCTGCGCCCAGCCCCTGGGAGTCCTGCTCCATAGCCCCACCTCCTGTCCTGCCCATCCAACCAGCAGACAGAAGATCTCTCTCTATCTTCCCCCATTCCCCATTGCTCTGCCTTTCAAATCCATAAATCAAAAAACAAAAAAAGTCCCTTCCTCGTCTTCTCTCTGCCTGCCAGCTGTGGACTGAAAGTTTGTATCTTCCCCGTATGTTGCAATCCTGATTCCCAATGGAAGGGAGGTGGAGGGTGACAGAGGCCCAAGGGAGCTGCCTTTCCCCCGTCTGCCACATGAGGGCGCTGCTAGAGGCTATCCTCAATGAGCCAGAGGGTGGGCTCCCCAAACGCCAAGTCTGCTGGGGGCTTGATGCGGGGGGCGGGGTGGGTTCCCAGGCTCCAGACCTGTAAGAAAGATGTTTCACACAAGCCTCTTCGTTTGTAACCTTTCTATTACAGCAGCTGAATGGCCCAGGCCAGTTCCTGTGCGTGGCCTCCAAGCTCAGATCCTTAGACACACCTTTCCCTCTTCTGCCATCCCTGGTGTGCCCTGTCCTGTTTCCTGGGCCTGCTGACCCTTCTCGGGCTTCTGGTCCCCCGTGAGAGTGGACGGGATGGGACGAGGTCATCGATGGCTATGGGTAATGCCAGTGGGATTCTGAGTCCCTGGACTGTCTGGAGGACAGGAGAGCTGTCCCCTGGATCCTGGAAGGGAAGAGGCCTTTGGATGTTCTAAGGTCAAGTGCCACAGGCCATTTGCACTGCTCTGGGAGATCTCCCCCAAGGCCTGTTCCTCTGCCGGGAGCATCACATCATTGGGATTCTGGAGAGACCTGGGGCTTCTGGAATTTTCCTTCTGAGATTCAACTTCCTGTGAGTGGCTGCTTTGGTGGGGCCTCAGAGATCCTATTTCATAAAACAGACCCAAATGTACAGATAGAAAATGCACGCAGGGCCTTGGGAGGGGCCTGGGGTTGGGGGTTCTGGAGTTTAGCTGCATGAGCTTACTGGTCAACCCAGCTGTCCTGGTCAGCAGCCTCCACATGTTACCCGTCCTCAGGTGATCCTGGGGTCCCCGTGCGGTGTGGGAGGGTGGAGGCAGGCGGGCGTGGGACCCAGTCCTGGCTTTGTCCCTGGCCAACTGCACCACCCGAGTCACTCTGTGGGCCTCAGGTTCCTTTTCTGCAATCAGCTGGGGTTGCTCCTGGCGTAATTACTCTGAAAGCTTTCCCGTGCCGCCTCCTGAAGCCTCAGAACTGAATTAAAACGACTCGGGAGCCCCTTGCACCTGCCAGGACAAAAGCAAGTGCTTAAAGTGATGGCCAAAAAAAAAAAAAAAAGGAAAGCTTTTTGTAACTTAAGGATCCACTTCATAACGTGTCATTTGACAGACCCGCCACACTTGAGAAAAGTGCACTTGACCAAGGGCCGGGGAATTCCTCCACTTGTCTCAAGAGAGTCTGGCATCTGCCATGGCGGCGTCAGTGCCTGGTCCCTTGCTGGGGGCTGAGGGGGAGGCGGAGGCTGCCCCTGCCACCCAGGAGTGCCCCCCCCCCCCCGCGCCACCCCCAGAAAGACATGGGGGAGGCAGGGAGGATGAGGAAAGGAAAGAGGGCCGGGGGTGGGGGGGGTGGGGGAGGTGGTGGTTTGTCTTCCTGTCCTGGGTTCAGGGTGCCCCACAGAGGGGAATCTGGGTGTAAGCGGAGTTAAGTTTGGGCATCTCTTTGCTCCTCTTTCTTTGAGGGGGTCCTTTCCTCCATTCCAGACACTTCCCGTGGTCCCAGTCCCACCCTGCCTCAGCACGCAGGCCTTCCCCTTGACCTCCCAGCTCCCAGCCCAGCCCGCCTCCATCAGTCCCCAGGCTCAGGTGACAGACAGATGGGGTGGGAAGTAGAGGGAGCTAAGCTCTGAACGTCCCTCCCGGTACCTTCACTCTGGAAAGCAGTTGTATCCAAAAGAACTTCTGTGGCCACCTGCACAGGTTCTCGGGGCAAGGAAGCCAGTCTGAAACCCAGCGGCTGAGGGTCACGCCCAGAGGCCGCTGCTCTTGGGGGTCCTCGAATTCCCTGGTGTTGGAATTTAGGCCAAGAAGGAGGGGCATGATGGGGGTGGTATGGGGAGTGGGGAGGGGAGAGGCTGTTTGCAGGTGCATCTGTTAAGGGGCTGATGCCTGCTGGTTGGAAGGCAAGTCTTTGGGACTGCAGCAGGAGGACTGGCAAGGGTTAGGGAAGTTAGGGGGAACAGGGTGATGAATGGTGGGGGGCAGGGGAGGGACATGGACGTGTCCTCATTTGGTGGAAACTGGGGAACTCCCAAGGCTTTTGAGCCTAAGAGTGCTATGTTTAAAGCTGCTTTTAGGAACAATGGATCTGCCAGGGATGTGCCTGCTGGGTTGGACAAGGGAGTTTGGTTCCCCAAGAACGCAGGGCTGGGTGGGGCACAGCGATGGTGTTCCAGTGCGATGCTGCTTGGGGTCCCAACAGAGCGGCTGGAGAAGACAGTCGAGATCCTCACGGTAATATAAGGATCCCCCAGGACGCCGGGGCGGGCTGCCTGCACAGCGACGGGTGACAAGACTGAGTTGGGATAGCCGAAGGGATTCTTGGAAGCAGCTGGCTCATTCTTCGCCACTGGTCTATTGCACGTCTTTGTTCATACATCTTTGTAAACTTGTGTGAATATTTCCTTAGGGTACTTTTCCAAAACAGCTATTAGCATATCAAAGCATATATGCATGTAAGCTTTTGATAGACTCTGACAACCGTTATTTATTTTACTTATTGAAAACTTTTTTTGTTTTTATAGATTTTTGATCTTTGACATATTAATTGTACCTATTTATGGGGTGCGGTGTGACGTTTCAATACATTGTGTATTGATCAGCATATCCATTACCTTAGACATCTATCATTTCTTTGTGTTGGGAACATTTAAATCCCCTCTACCAGCTACTTGAAATATACAATTAATTGCTGTCAACATGGCTACCCTGCTGTGCTAGGGAACATCAGAGGGGCTGGTGCTGTGACTCGACCTTTCAAATAAATAAATATTTTTTTTAAAAAAAGGAACACCCGAAGTTACTCCTCCCCACCTGTACCCCTGGGTTATACTCTCTGTTCCCCTTCCCCCACAGCCTCCCCAAGATCTGGTAATCACTATTGTTTTTTTTTTAAATATTTATTTAGGCCGGCGCCGTGGCTCAACGGGCTAATCCTCTGCTTAGCGGCGCTGGCACACCGGGTTCTAGTCCCGGTCGGGGCGCCGGATTCTGTCCCGGTTGCCCCTCTTCTAGGCCAGCTCTCTGCTGTGGCCAGGGAGTGCAGTGGAGGATGGCCCAAGTGCTTGGGTCCTGTACCTGCATGGGAGACCAGGAGAAGCACCTGGCTCCTGCCTTCGGAACAGCGCGGTGCGCCGGCCGCAGCACACCAGCCGCAGCGGCCATTGGAGGGTGAACCAACGGCAAAAGGAAGACCTTTCTCTCTGTCTCTCCCTCTCACTGTCCACTCTGCCTGTCAAAAAGTAAAAAAAAAAAAAAAAATTATTTAAAAGGCATAGTTGCAGAAAGGGAGAGAGAGCGAGATCGAGCTTCCATCCATTAGTTCACTCCCCAAATGGCTACAATGGCTGGAGCTGGGCCAGGCCACAGCCAGCAGCCTGGAGTTTCTTCCGGGCCTCCCACATGGGGACAGAAGCCCAAGGACTTGGGCCATCCTCTGCTGTCTTCCCAGGCGCATTATCAGGGAACTAGATCAGAAGTGGAGCAACTGGGACTCCAATCGGTGCCCATGCGGGATGCTGACATCACAGGTGGCGACTCTACCCACTTGGCCACAATGCCAGCCCTGGAACTTCAGAACTCTTAATAGATAAAGTGTATGGCAATAGATCTGACAGGGATTCCTTGTGTTGGAGAAACGTTTTTATCGCAAAGATGAGTGGTATAATACATTTGATTTCATTCAACTAATAATTAATTAAAAGCAATAATACAGGTTGAGCATTCCTAATGTGAGAACCTGAACTCCAAAATGCTCTGAAATCTGAAACTGGACCCTCAAATATTTTCACATTTCAGATTTTGAGCTTAGGAATGTTCAACCGGTGAAATCTACCAAATATTCCAAAATTCAAAAAAAAAATTTCCAAAATCTGCAACACTTCTCATGTAAACACTTTGGATAAGGAATACTCAACTTGAACTTGTTACTGTTTGTTGAGAGCTTAGCACATGTCAGGGCCTGGGATGCGTGCACACACATGTTCTCTTGCATAACACACGCCATGCAGTCATGTTGTACATTATATATTACATGCTGTTTGCCGTGTTTTACATTACTACACGTCGCATGTTATAGATTACAAATTGTAGTCAGGAGGAAACTGGCAGCTGGATCTCTTTTTATCTTATTGTTTCTTTATTCAAAAGGTAGAGAGACACAGAAGGGGGTTGCTTAGAGAGAGAAAAAGAGAGATCTTCCACCTGCTGGTGTACTCCTCAAATGCCCACAACAGCCAGCGTTAGGCCAGGCTCAGGCCAGCAGCCAGGAACTGCATCCAGGTCGCCCACATGGTGTCAGGGACCCAAGCCCGGGCCATCGTCTGCTGCCTCCCACGATGCACATTAGCAGGGAGCTGAATTGGAAGCACAGAGCAGCTGGGACTTGAACCAGGTACCCCAGAGTAGGATGTGGGTGTGCCAAGCAGAGGCTTGATCTGCTGAGCCATGCTACCTGCTCCTGTGTCTCTTTATCTCCCCCTTCTTTAAAAAATGTTTTATTTTTAGGAGATTGTCGTGTGTGTGCATGTGTGTATGTGTGTGTAGGTACAGTGTATCATGATCGGGGTGATGGGTATATCCAGCACCTCAGACATTTGCTGTTGCATTGGGCTGGGAACAATCAACACAACTGAATGTTTTGAAATAGTCAATCGTAGGCCGGCGCCGTGGCTTAACAGGCTAATCCTCCACCTTGCGGCGCTGGCACACTGGGTTCTAGTCCTGGTTGGGGCGCCGGATTCTGTCCCGGTTGCCCCTCTTCCAGGCCAGCTCTCTGCTATGGCCTGGGAGTGCAGTGGAGGATGGCCCAAGTGCTTGGGCCCTGCACCCGCATGGGAGACCAGGAGAAGCACCTGGCTCCTGGCTTCGGATCAGCGAGATGTGCCGGCCGCAGCGGCCATTGGAGGGTGAACCAAAGGCAAAAAGGAAGACCTTTCTCTCTGTCTCTCCTCTCTCTCACTATCCACTCTGCCTGTCAAAAAAAAAAAAAAAAAAAAAAAAAAAAAAAAAAAAAAAGAAATAGTCGATCGTTAGCAGCTGTGTTTCTGATGCTTGGGTTTCCTTACTGACAACTGGACCCTTAAAGGGTCAGAAGGTTGCATTTGTTCCAGGTGACCTGCTAGGGCTCTGCCTGCTCAGGGTGGGTAGGGAAGAAAGTGACCCGTGGCCTGGGAGGAGTGTGAGGCTGTGCAGTTGTTGGCTTGGTGGACACCACTCAGATGCAGCCCTTCCGGCCCTGGGTGGGGTCACCTTGCATCCCTGTGGTGGGCAGGAATGGAATGCTGGGAGCCATCTTCCACCCCCTTCCTAAGCGCAGTAGTAGGGAGCCACATGGGAGGTGGCGCAGCCTGGACTTGAACCAGCACTCCGATATGGGATGCTGGTGTTGTAGGTGGTGACTTAATGTGCCTGCTCTCAATTCACCCACCTTGAGGGCTCATCTCCACCAGGTGTTCCCTGCACCCTCCTTGGCTCTCTTCTGGCCTCGGGTGAGCCCCTCCAAGCTTGCCTGTGATGCTGAGTCCCCTCCAGTCCCAGAGTCCCCTGCCCTCCTTCTTGCCACCCCCAGACAGATCCTGCGATGAAGAAGCATCCATGGTCGACCCCTGCCATCTCCCATCCCAGCCCTTCAATGCCTCCCGACAACCACCGACGGATCAAAAGCCAAACTGAGCTGGTTATTATGTGGGGACAGCATGGTGCAGGTAGAGGTGGAGACGGGAAGTAGCGCTGCTCCTGGCTGCCTCCTCCCTGCACACATGCCTGATGGGTTTCTTCATTTCCATTTTCAAATACCGACTAGAAGGAAGCAAAGCAGATGTTTGCTGGGGGTGCTAGTTAGCGAACCGTATGCTTGGCGCTTCCCACGAGGGATGACTGTCAACCCCAGAGAACACACAGCCAGATGCGAGGGTCACAGGGCGCTGGGTTCTTCTGGCCCAGCCAGGGTGGCACAATCTTTTTATTTATTTATTTGAAATACAGAGGGGGAAGGAGAGGAAGGGAGGAAGGGAGGGAGGGGGGAGAGAGAGAGAGAGAGAGAGATAGAGATCGATCTTCCACCTACTGTTTTACTCCCCTAATGGCTACAACAACCAAGGCTGGGCCAGGCTGAAGCCACAAGTCCAGAACTCCAGGTCTCCCATGTAGATGCAGGGGCCCTAAAACTCGGGTCATCTTCTGATGCTTTCCCAGGCGCAGCAGCAGGTGGTGGGATCGGAAGTGGAGCAGCCAGGACTTGAACCGGCCTCCGCAGGCGATGCTGGTGTTGTAGGCGGAGGAGGCTTAACGCCCTGGCCACAGCGTCGGCCTCGAGTGATCATTTTCTTGCGTGGTGCGCTACAGGACACTCTCTTCTCTTCCTTTCACCCCTACTGTTGGCTACCCTTGGTCGTGATGATGACCTCAAATCTATTTTCATAAACTCCTCAACGACCAAGCACATGGGGGCTCCTCCTGCAGGTGACCCAGGGCCAGCCCACGTTTATTCTCTGCTGCACCCACAGGCTTCCGCATGGTCATCGCACCCCACGGAGTGGGAGACACCACGACTCTCATTTCAGAGAGACTCAGAGATGTTACGAAACTAGGTCAGAACCTCACAGGGCGCACAGAGGGAGCAGGACTGGCACCCAGGCCTCCCCAAGGGGCGATGCTTGTTGAGCTCCACCCCACACCTGTCTGCAGGGAGGGTCCAGGCCTCTGGGTCTTTCTCAGGATCCCCTCATTTGAATCCCTCCCCGTGCACGCTTCAGTGCCATCTGTGAGGGGCTTGGAAGCGCACCTGCCCGCTAGACAGTGGAGAATTGGTAACCAGATGATTGTAATCCACTCCCATGTTAACACTTGCGTGCTGCAGGAGGGGGAGTGTGACTGTGATGGTTCGCTCTCCCCACCACTGGCTAGCTTTGGAGGATTTTCTATGACATTCAAAAAATGAAGGGGGGAAAAAAAAAACATAACCCCAAACCGCTTTACTTTTATGAGCGAGTAAGCATATTTCTGTATCAGTCTCCTCTTCGAATGTTCCAGTTTGGGCTATGGGTTTTAAAAAAGGCACTTTTTTTTTTTTTGGCCTTTTTTAGAGAAACAAAATGGGCTTGAATGGTGGCGTCATTCTGTCATTCTTTGTCTTGTAAAGAAAAGGCTGCATCTGGACTTCAGAGTCCAGAGTGGCCCACTGCAACCGCATGACCAGGACTGCAAGAACCCCTCCAGGGCCGTCCCAGAAAGCAGCAGAGGGCAGCTCATGGGCAAAGTGCTGCCGTCACTGGGGCCTGCGGTGCAGACCACAGACACGTGACCAGGACCCAGATGAAGCCGGGCTGAGTCAGGTTTTCTGCCGGCCGCCGAGGCACTGGCTAAGCAGAAAGCAGAGCCCCAGGAAGTGCTTCCCTGGCTGGGCCCCCTCCTCCCTGCTCCTGGGCACACCCCAGCCCGAGGCTGGGGCTCAGATCTGCGGCCAAGGCTGCCCCGGTCCTGGGCCTGCCTCCGTGAAGTCTGAGCGTGGTGGAGGGAGGAGGGGGAGAGGACCACGGGACTGGTTGTGCGTCCACGGCGTGGCTCTGTCCCGGGTGCCTCAAGCTGCCACCAGCCGGTCGGGGAGATGGGTTTCACATTTTCTCCCAAACCCCAGCGGTGGGCTCTGCATTCGGCTTTGGAGGGAGGGTGTGCTCAGCTTTTTCCAGGTCAGCAGTCAGAGAAGCGAGGCAGTCTGAGATCCACGCTCCAGGCGGGTGCTCGACCTTCGCGGTCAAGGTGCTGGTTAAGGTGCCGCAGGCCACAGGGAGGTGCCTGGGTTCAAGTCTTGCCTCTGACTCCAGCTTCCTGGTAATGCAGACCGTGGGAGGCAGTGGGGACGGCTTAAGTGGCTGGGTCCCTGCCACCTATGTGAGATATTGCCTCCGAATTTGGCCTGGCCCAGTTGTGGCTGTGGGAGATCTCTCTGTCTGCCTCTCTCTCATCTATACATGTACAGAATATAGATAGATATAGAGATATGTATAGAATGTAGATAGATCTCTATCTCTCTCTATATATACACACTTATTATATAGCATGTAAATATAATTATATAATATATAAACACATTATGATATATACTATTTACTATATCTACATATACTATATGGATGGTAGACATATATATATACACTATATAGAATACATAGATATAACAATACATTATATCATTATATAACAAATATATTTACATATTATACAGTATACATAATCTACATAATATAATATGCAAATATGTCTATGATGTATGATACATAACTATTTATGTTATATGTGTAAATGTTTATGTACTGTGTTATTTGTAATTTAATATCGATGACTCCTCACCACACAGGGTGTAGACACTTCTCTGTATACAGCGCATTAGCCATCTGCAAGCCCCTGTGCCCTGGCCTGGGGTCCCTCCAGCTCCTGGGTCAGCCAGGGCCCCCGCCAGACACGTCATGACGTCACAGCCACAACTGGAAGGTCCTCTGCGCCGGGGCCCAGCTCAGAGCGCCCCCGGCAGGTGTCACGTCTCAACATCCACGTTCCACTTGCAGGTTAAATCCCTTCCGGGGTCTCACCCAGGGCCTGGTTCCTCTTGGTCACCCCTCGGCTGGGTCATCGTGGGTGCACCCCTTTCCCTCTCTGACCTGATTTGCGAGTCTGATGGAGCGAATTCTAGAACGTTCCTGTCCGGGAATGCGTTTTCCTGCCGCTGCATTGCTCGTCTCTCGTGAAGACTCCAGTTCTTTCTCGTGGCATGGGAAGCGTTTTTCCCACAGGGGCGGCCACAGCGCTTCTTCCTCAGGTCTCCAGGGTGCGGCAGAAGAGGTGGAGGATTTGGGGTGTTTTCCCAGCTCGCCCCTCGCTCCCAGATCCACCTCGGCGCAGCGGCTGGAGGGCGGGACTCCTGGCCCAGCCCACCAGCCCCTGACCTGGCCACCTGCGCCCTGAGCAGCCAGTGGTGAGGGTGGAGACTGAGTCACGGAGCCCCCGAGCCAGGCTGGCCCCTCAGTGGTCCCTCGCTCGGCCGCCACAGCCGTCACTCACTCTCTGTGGGTGCTTCCTGTTTAGCAGCCTGTGCACCTGCCCCTGGCCTGTCACAGACACGCGGTTCAAGCCCCCTGCCCTGCGCAGGGGCCTCTTGCCCGGCTGCTGTCTCGGTCAGCCTCGCACACCCACGGCTGTTCTTGCCCGAGGGGGCACCAGCATCCCTCCCTTTCCAGGTCATCCCATTCTGCTGGCCACATAGCCCGGCTGACCAATCCCACCCAGCCTCACCTGGCTGCTCCTGCTGCGGGCAGGCCAAGTTCAGGGGCCCCTGCCTGAGCCTGGCTCCCACCTCTGTGCCCCTGAGTTCCCCTCCAGGACCCGATCTGGAGGAACCTCTTTCCCAGAAGCCTTCTCTGCCCATGGCCCAAGTCGAGAGGATGGGCATCTCCTTGAGTGCCTGCCCAAGCCCTCCTCCGTGCCCTTCTCGGTCCTTTCGGGAGAAATGCTGGGGATGTTTGCGATGGGTAAGAGACCTCTCCCGTTTCCTGCCCTGGAGTTAGTATGCTAGCGGAAGGACGCAGGGCCTGGCCGGGTTTTGCAGACAGACATCGAATTCTTGTGGCATGAAACACACAAACCAAGCTTGGCAAAAGTCTCGGCAGTCGAGAACCCACTGGCAAAGCGTGGCGGCGAATTGCTGAGTCTCTTTGTTGCCATGAGTTATGCTCCAGGGTGTTGCTGGTGCGGTAGCCGTTTTGGAAGGAAATGATTGCCCAGAGGAAAGACAGAGCAGTGTCTTACTTACCTCTGTGTCCCGACCTTTCCCACACTGCCGTTACCAACAGGTGCTCCACATTATTGGGGTTTGCAGTTAAAGCCCACACGTCCCGTTCTTGCCCATGGAGATGGCCGCTGAGAAGTGAGCAACAGTAGGTAAAGCTTCCGTGAGAGCGGTCTCTAAGGCGTTGGTCCCTTTCTGCCTTTTCCCCTCTTTGCTGCCTGGGGTTGAGTTTCCTGGCTTCCCAGGTGCCAGCCGCGCCTAGGTTGGGTCCTCCTCTTCCACGCTGGCCTTCGGTTCTCTGTGCTTCTCGGGGAACTGTGGGCAAGGGGGGAGGGCTTGCTGGGCTGCCCCGCACCCAGGGAGCAGAACCGCTGTTGGCTGTCTCTGAGCGAGGGGAGCCCTGGCTGCCCCCCATGAGCACAGTGCTGGTGTGGAGCAGTGTTGGTGGAGCCGGTTCCTGGGGTGCATGAAAAGGAGTTCATCAGTCACAGCTAAGATGACTTTGGAGCTAGAGCTGGCAGCACTGGGTGACTGATGTCCGTGAGAGTTTGAGCAGCTCGCTGGCTGCTTAAAAAGGTACGAGTGGGGAGGGGGCCGTGTCGTGTGCAGCGGGCTCAGCCGGCATCCCATACGGGCACCAGTGTGTGTCCCGGCCGCTCTGCTTCCGATCCAGCTCCCTGCTAATGCGCCTGGGGAAGCAGCAGAAGATGGCTTAAATCCTTGGTCCCCTGCATCCACGTGGGAGACCAGGATGCAGTTTCTGGCTCCTGGCTTTGGTCTGGCCCAAACCTGGCTATTGTGGCCATTTGGAGAATGAAACAGTAGATAGAAGATCTCTCTCTCTCTTTCTCTCTCTTTCCATTGTTCTGCCTTTCAAGCAAATAAACAGATAAATAAGCCTTGTAAAAAGAAGAATTTGCTGGGCCAGCGCCATGGCTCACTTGTTAATCCTCCCTCTACAGCACCAGCATCCCTTATGGGCGCCGGTTCTAGTCCCAGTTGCTCCTCTTCCAGTCCAGCTCTCTGCTGTGGCCCAGGAGGGCAGTGGAGGATGGCCCAAGTGCTTGGGCCTGCTGCATGGGAGATCAGGAGGGGGCGCCTGGCTCCTGGCTTCGGATCAGCCCAGCGTCGGCCGTGGCGGCCATTTGGGGAGTGAACCAACGGAGGGAAGACCTTTCTCTCTGTCTCTCTCTCTCGCTCACTGTCTATAACTCTGCCTGTCAAATAAAAAAAATTAAAAAAAGAATATGCTTTGAAAAACATAATGAGAAGTACAGCCGCATCACTCTTCAGAAAAAGAAAGGAAGAAGTACAGGGGCCTAGAGAGCGCCCAGGGAGTGGAAGGAAGTCAGATGGAGTGGGATGAGTGATGCAGAGACACAAAAGCTAGCGTGGGTGAGCCCTACCAAGAAGGGTGCACGCGCGGCCATATTTTTGCACCTGCGTCCTCTCATTTCAAATTTAGCTGCAAAGGGTCAAGCAAGAAAGACCTGGACTGGGGTGTGGGAGCTATAGGACCACACACACAGCAGGGCTGCACACAGTGGGACTACACACAGCAGGGATGCACACAGTGGGACTGTACATGGCAGGACTGCATACAGTGGGGCTGCACATGGGGGGCTGTACACAGTGGGGTACACACAGCAGGACTACACACAGTGGAACTACACACAGCAGGGCTGCACACAGTGGGACTGCACACAGTGGCTGCACACAGTGGGACCACACACGGCACGGCTGCACACGGTGGGTCTGCACATGGCAGGCTCTCCTGCACAGACCGGGTGGAGGAGTCCCCAGGCCAAGGCTGGGAGGCACTGCTGTGCCCATGGGCAGAAGCTGCATTGAGACACTGCGGAGTGATGCTGCTGCTTTGGGTGTGCACCTACTTGTGGGCAGGAGCTCGGAGGCGCTGCCTCCTCAGGTGCTCTCCGGGGTGCGTGTCGCTTGCCTGTGTGTGTAGACAGTGAACAGTTCCATGTGTAAATGTGGGGGGGTGTGTGTGGAAGAGAAGCTTCCAGAACAGTGGAGACAGCCTGGGAGTGGGTGGTGAGAGGCTAGGGACTGACCAGCAAAGGGAAGGGCAAGGCTGGGGCTGTGTGTTCTTAAGGCAGTGAACTCTGTCCACCACTACCGGCTGCCTTCTCTTCACCTGGCTCCTCCCAGCAGGGGCTGCAAACCTGGGCTCTGCCTCCTGGAGTCCAGCACCTGCCGTACCTGCTGCACCTGCCACACCTGCCGCACCTGCCGCTGTCAGTTCAGGCTCTCAGGGTGGGAGACCCGTGCGGAGCAGGCACCTGATCTGATTGCACTTTATTTAACTTCAGGCCGATGCCCTCTCTGTGTTTTTGTTCCATTTCAGATTATTTTAAGTTAGGAACGTTTTGTATGTTTCTGGTCAAAGCGTGCAGCAAGCCCGGGGCATGCGTTGTGCGAGGCAGAGGCCTCCTCCTTTCTCACCACTTCCGTTCCCCAGGTATAAGTCGGCCGCCGCTTGTGGTTTGAGATGCAGACGCGCCCTTTGAGATCTGTGTCTGGGTGAGCTCCCATGTAAGCATAGTGACATTTGACTACACACATTTCCGTCTGCAGCTGTTTGTTTCTTTTAATATCTGCCTCCTAATCTTTCCACGTTGATACATAGTTCACTCACTCCTGGTCATCAGCTCCATCATGTTCCAGTGTAGGGATGGATGAGGCTTTGCCGAATAAGTCTTGGCCCGAAGTATTTCCAGAGTTCCACTGTTGCAGATAAATATGCTGGAGTGAGAAACGGGCAGTTTCTTTAACAGAGACTCCTAGGAGTGGAATACACATCTAGGACTGATGCAGTAGGCAATGCCAGGATTTGCCAAATTGCCAAAAATCTATGTGCCCCTTTTGATGTATTTATTTTATTTATCTGAGAGTCAGAGCCAGAAAGAGAGAGAGAGAGAGCGAGTGAGCGAGCTGCCATGCACTGGTTCATTCCCTTAAATGCCAGCAGCAGCCAGGGCTGGGCACCAGAGCCAAGAATCCGACTCTGAATTCAGGTCTCCCGTGTGGGTGGCAGGAACTACTTGAGCCATCATCTAGATTGTGCCTTAGCAGGAGGCTGGAATCAGGGACAGAGCGGGGCTCGAACCCAGACACTTTGATATGGGCCGTGGGCATCCTAACCAGCGTCTTAGGCTGCTAGGCCAAATGCCCCTCTTCGTGTTCGTCTTCTTTTTTATTTATTTATTTATTATTTATTTATTTTTTATTTTTTGACAGGCAGAGTGGACAGTGAGAGAGAGACAAAGGTCTTCCTTTGCCGTTGGTTCACCCTCCAATGGCCGCCGCGGTAGGCGCGCTGCGGCCGGCGCACCGCGCCGATCCGATGGCAGGAGCCAGGTGCTTCTCCTGGTCTCCCATGGGGTGCAGGGCCCAAGCACTTGGGCCATCCTCCACTGCACTCCTGGGCCACAGCAGAGAGCTGGCCTGGAAGAGGGGCAACCGGGACAGGATCGGTGCCCCGACCGGGACTAGAACCCGGTATGCCGGTGCCGCAAGGCGGAGGATTAGCCTAGTGAGCCGCGGCGCCGGCTCGTGTTCGTCTTCTAACAGCAAATTTGGCAGGTACCAAGCATGAGTGGGTGCGTCCTGTGCCACACGTTGACTGCCTTTTCCTCGCCGCTGCTGGTTGTCCGCTGACAACTTGACTTCCAGAAGTAGCACCAGGCAGCCCCACAAGTGTCGACCTTGCCGACAGGGGCAGGCCGCACCTGTAGAGTGCTGCCTTTGCCTGGGGTGCCTGCTCCACATTGTCTGCCCTCTGGGCCCCCCCCATCCCTGTCCCTGACGCCTCTGCAGATTCTCTCCTGCCCCCCAGCGCCCCACTGCCTCGCTCCATAACACTGGAGATCACCTGAGTGTGAACTGGTGACAAAGCGTGCTGCACTAGGGTGACAAATGTGGGGATGGAGGTTGGCAAGTGGCCAGCTAGGGAGAGAGGTGATACTGGAATCTTGTGAGTATGTGGGTCCCCCGGAGGGGAGAAGGGGAAGGATGAGAGGCTTGGTGGAATGGGGGGAGAGAGAAGGAGGACAGAGGGAAGGAGTAGTCCGGGAGGAAAGGCGGAGGGGAGACTTCCTGGAGGAAGGGGTCTCGAGTGTCAGGTGGGTGCAGGTTTGAATCCCAGTTCTGCCGCTGACAAGCGGTGTAATCTTGAACTTGATATTTAACACGCAGTTTTCTCATGTATAAAATGAGGATAGCATTCTCACCTACCGGGGTCATCCTGAAGACGGTGAAATAAATTTTTGCACATCCCTGGCAGGGTGCCTGGCATCTCTTCACTCTGCTCAGCTCCCAGTTAAGAACAAGTGTTTGTGTGGGTCATACGATCCGCCTGCTCTTTCCCTCAGAAGGCAACTTCAAAAAGCTCTGCTCGCTTTCCCCAGACTCCACACGTGCAGCCCACGCCACCCTGAGCCCCTTTCTTAGGATGATGTTGGGAGCGGGCACTGGTCTTGATTGGGGCTGATGGATACAGGGAAGGGGGCGCTGGTAGCCACCCGCACTTCACCCCCTGCCGGTGGTGGGCGTTTAACATTTTACCCTTCATATCCTAATTGCACTGGTGCCCTATATGATGAGCTCGTGGCCACCAAAAACTCTCAGGCTTCTGTTGGCACAAACCAATTTTTTTGGAGAACAGCAGAACTTTGTGTTGGAAGCTGCCAGTTTGCATCCTATTAGTTGAGACCCTCCTGCCAGCTTGCATCCTGTTGGTTGAGATCCACCTGTCAACTTGCATCCAATTGGTTGAGACCCACCTACCACTTTGCATCCTACTGGTTGAGTCCCACCTGCCAGCTTGCATCCTATTGGTTGAGACCCCCTGCCAGCTTGCATCCTATTGGTTGAGATCTACCTGTCAACTTGCATCCAATTGGTTGACACCCACCTACCACTTTGCATCCTACTGGTTGAGTCCCACCTGCCAGCTTGCATCCTATTGGTTGAGACCCCCTGCCAGCTTGCATCCTATTGGTTGAGACCCACCTCATCTCCATTTCAGTCTGGTGAAATGCTCTTGAATCCTTGTCCCACCCACAACAGTCTCAGCTAAGATGATTTCTTTGTCCAGACACAGGGGAGTTGGCGTGGGCCTCTGGCCTAGTCGTATAGCTTCACACAAAACAGCTCGTTCAGGTTACTGCTTTCTTAGTTTTCACTCCCTTGCTTACTGGGGGTTTCTGCAACATTATTAAAGACTGACAGCCCAAGATAAGACAAAGTTTTCATGTGTTCTTATGTTGAAATCTGCTCTCTTCCATGAGAGAACTTCAGCCCAAACATATCTTTCAGGCAACACTCTTGCAGATATTACTCTTTTAGTTTAAAAAAAAATTACTTATTTGAAAAGCAGAGTTATAGAGAGAGTGAAGCAAGAGAGACAGAGACAGAGATGTCTTGCTTTCTCTGGTTTACTCCCCAACTGGCCACATTGACTAGGACTGGGCCAGGCCAAAGCCAGGAGCCAGGAACTCCACTTGGTTCTCCCACAAGGGTGGCAGGGGCCCAAGTATTAAGCCATATTCCACTATTTCCCAGGTGCATTAGCAAAGAGCTAGAATGGACATGGATCAGCCAGGGCTAGAACTGGTGCCCAGATGGGATGCCAGTGTCACAGGCAGTGTCTTAACTCTGTGCCACAATGTCAGCCCTGGCTTAGTTTTAAGTATATAGTGCCTCGGTTCCAATCTTTTTTTTTTTAAAAAGATGTTATGTATTTATTTGAAAGGTAGAGTTACAGACAGAGAGAGGAGAGACAAAGAGGTCTTCCATCTGCTGGTTCACCCCCCAAATGGCCGTGATGGGCGGAGCTGGGGCAATCCAAAGCCAGGAGCCAGGAGCTTCCTCTGAGTCTCCCATGCAGGAGTAGGGGCCCAAGCACTTGGGCCATCCTCTACTGCTTTCCCAGGCCACAGCAGAGAGTTGGATGGAAGTGGAGCAGCTGGGACTCAAATCAGCGCCCATATAGGATGCCCACACCGCAGGCGGGAGCTTAGCCTACTTCGCCACAGCGCCTGAGCAGGGGTTCCAATCTTGACTTCTGGCTCCAGCTTCCTGTTAATGCAAAACCTGGAAGGCAGTGGTGATCGGTCAACTACTTGGCTTCCTGCTACTCAAGTGGGAGACCTGGATGGAGTTCCTGGCTCCTGGCTTCGGCCTGGCACATTCCTGGCAATTGTGAACATTTAGGGAAAGAACCTATAGATGTGAGAATCTCTCTCCCTCTCTCTCTCTCCATTCTGAATTTTTAAACAAAGTAAAACAAAACAAAGATAATGGCTTTTGATGCTCTCTGCCACTTTCACCGGTCAAGTGTCCCCGTCAGAGCCCCGCTGTTGTCCCCATGCCTGCCCCGGTGTGTCCTGCCCTGCACCAAGCTTGTGAAACAAGGACTCTCTCTTTCTCTCTGCGGGTGTTCCCTTCTATCCATCAGCCTGAAATCCAACCCTTCGTTGGCTCCCGGGGCGTTTGTTGTGGAGTGAAATTCTGAGATCTTTTTCATGCAAAACCTTCCATTCATAAAAGCTCCCGCCTGGAAGACCCTGGCCCTCTTGCAAGTTTAGGAAGAATCCGGCGATTGTTGTAGGGATTTTCTGCTACCCCACACCCTGCAGATGCTAACCGCTGCTTAGTGTTCCTGGAAGGCAACGAATGAGCGGGAGGGTTTGGCCAGGTCTAAGCACAGCTGGCTACGGGGGAGCAGTCTGGCAGCCTCCCCCGAGGGAGAAGACCTTCAGTGGGTGATGGATGAGCGGAGCTTAAGACCAAGCCCCAGGGACTGCAAGTCGTCTGGGCAAACAGCGCCCAACAGTGAGGGTTTTGGACCCAGCAGGGGACGCGTGCGCTCCACGAGGCCTCTCCAGGCAGGCATCTGTGGTTAGCACGCGCTGCTGGCTGATGGCCTGCCTTTGGCCCCTTCCCAGTCTTAAATAAACAAAGATGATTTAGCATGTGAGACCCGGGAGTTTCCCTTTGCAAACCGAAAGTCTAGAGCAGTGGGAATACAAGGAAGAGCTCTAGGCTGGGAAAAGAATGAGACCCCGCCCAGCACCGGGGCGGGGCGCAGGAGCCTCTGCTCGCCTTTTGTTCTCTAAGAGGGTTAGAGTTAGGGAGCGGGAGGTGTCAGGAACAAAGGTGTCCCCTTTAGCTTCCTCTAGAACCATTTCCTTCCCCTGCCAAGAGCACGCTGCCCCGTGCATCTGGCAATGACTCAGCAGGATCCGTCCTTGTCACTCACGGGCCGGTGCCGCGGACTGCGGCTGTGCTGTGTGTACACGTGTGCCGGCGTATGATGCAGGTGAGGAATTCCTCTGGCCAGTGCTGTCCCGGACTCTTGGAGCCACCATGCAAAGGTTCAACAATCCGTGCTGTAGGTCAGCCATGTGAGGCTACGGAGCCCTTGAGAAGTGACTGTTGCCAGGGAGAAAACTGACTTTTTAATTGCATTTAAATTCAATGGATTGGGGCTGGCACTGTGGCATACCAGGTAGAGCCACCGTCTGCAGTGTCAGCATCCCATGTGGGCACCGGTTCGAGTCCTGGCTGCTCTACTTCCGATCCAGCTCTCTGCTGCGGCCTGGAAAGCAGTAGAGGATGGCCCAAGCCCTTGGGCCCCTGCACCCACTTGGGAGACCCGGAAGAAGCTCCTGGCTCCTGGCTTCAGATTAGTGCAGCTCTGGCCATTGTGGTCATTTGGGGAGTGAACCAGGGGATGGAAGACGTCTCTCTCTCTCTCTCTCTCTCTTTCTTTGCCTCTCTGCCTCTCTGTAACTCTTTCAAATAAATAAATAAATCCTAAAAAAAAAAAAAAGAAAAGAAAGAAAGATTCAATGAATTTTAAGAGAGAGCTAGAGAGCCCTCCCATCTACTGGTTTATTCCTCAAATGTCTACAGTGGTTAGGACTGGGCCGGGTTGATGCTGGGAGCCATAAACTCAATCCGGGTCTTCCACCTGAGCGGCAGGACCCCAATCACTTGATCTCTCACCTGCTGCCCCCCAGAGTCTGCATTAACAGGAAGCTGGAGTCAGGAGCCAGAGCTTGGTCCTGAACCCATGCACTCTGATGTGTGACACGAGTGTCCCAACTGGCCAAACACCCGCCCTCTACATTCAGTGAATTTTAATGGAAGTGGCACAGGCCACTGTCCGGGACCACAGAACAACAGTCTCGCTTGGTTGACTCGCCCACTCCCTATCTCCTGTATTCAACTCAAGTTCTCTAGGCAGCCTCTCCGTGCCAGCACAAGGCTCAGCCTTACCGAGGTCCCAGCCACACCACATGGAGCTCCAGTCCCGTGGAGGCGAGGGGAACGGAAAGAGAGGGTTCCGGGACTTGCAGGATCCAAGTTGTCTACAAAGCAGCTTTGGGAAGGAAGGTGAGGATCCCTGTTCCAAGGCCATTCAAAATGAATAAATTAATTTTTAAAAATTTTGCACCAGAATAAACATATTTGACTTCCATTTTGTCATATGCTGTTTGAGACATTCTTATATAAGGAAGTTACAAAGAAAAATAATTAAGGGGACACTCAGGACCAAGACACTCAGTTCAAGAAATTTGGAATCTACAGGAAGAAAGTTATATATATATATATATATATATATATATATATATATATATATATTATTTGACAGGCAGAGTTAGACAGTGAGAGAGAGAGACAGAGAGAAAGGTCTTCCCTCCATTGGTTCACTCCCCAAATGGCCGCTAAGGCTGGCACGCTGCGCCTATCCAAATCCAGGAGCCAGGTGCTTCCCCTTGGTCTCCCATGCGGGTGCTGGGGCCCAAGCACTTGGGCCACAGCAGAGAGCTGGACTGGAAGAGGAGCAACCGGGACTAGAAACCGGCGCCCATATGGGATGCCAGCGCCACAGGTGGAGGATTAACCAAGTGAGCCACAGTGCTGGCCCAGAAAGTAATATATAAAAGGAAGATTGTTGTATGCTATCAATATTTGAATAAATAAACAGCATATTTCATGTGGAAGGGCTAAATGTTATACTGGAAGATGACTAGGCTATATAACCACACCCACAAAGAAAGCTAAGAGGGCTTTTATTGGAAATACATAAAATGAGAATTTATTTTAAAATACAAAGAGAAAACCATGACGCAATTAAAAATATGTTCACAAGGGATGGGTACTGTGGTGCAGGGGGTTACACTGTCTGGGGCACCCACCGCTCTTATTGGAGCTCAGGTTCAAGTCCCAGCTCCTCTGCCTCCAATCTAGCTCCCTGCTGATGCATTTTGGGAGGCAGCAGAAGACAGCCCAAGTTCTTGGGCCCCTGCACCTGCAAGGGAGACCCAGATTGAGTTCTGGGCTCCTGGCTTCAGCCTGGACATGCTTAATTGTTGCAGGCATTTTGGGAGTGAACCAGCAAATGATAGAGATATCTCTCTCTCTCTCTGTGTCTCTCCTCCCTAACCCCTGCTCTCTCTCCCTTTCAAGTAGATAAAAATAAATAAACAGGGGCCTGCGCTGTGGCGCAGCAGGTTAAAGCCCTGGCTTGAAGTGCTGGCATCCCATGTGGGCGCCGGTTCTAGTCCCGGCTGCTCCACTTCTGATACAGCTCTCTGCTATGGCCTGGGAAAGCAGAAGAAGATGGCCCAAGTCTTTGGGCCCCTGCACTTGCATGGGAGACCTGGAAGAAGCTCCTGGCTCCTGGCTTCTGATCGGCACAGCTCTGGCTGTTGCGACCATCTGGGGAGTAAACCAGTGGATGGAAGACCTCTCTCTCCCTCTCTACCTTTCTCTGTAATTCTGTCTTTCAAATAAATAAATCTTTTAAAAAATAAATAAATAAATAAATAAACTTAAATTATATATTTATGAAAATTCAAAGCAAAGAAACATAGGTCAATGGAACAGGCTAAAGGACCCAGAACTGAACTCTGCTAAATGTAAGACTGTGATGTTTAATATTTTAGAGCAAGAAGGCAATGTGGGGCTATTCGATCAGTGTTGCTGGCACACCAAAAGAGTATCGGGGAACAGCCGGTTCAGACAACACTGAGTGCTTCCCGGTGCTGTGTGCACAGCACTCTTAGCCTCCACCACTCACACAGGCAAAACGTGCACAACACAATGAAAATCATGATTCCAGAGTTGGACTTGCCTGGCTTCCAGTCCGGGCCACACTGATGGTTGGTTGTAACATCGGGCAAGTTCCTTTAGTCCTGCAGGCTCGGGGCTGTGCCCTCTAGAACAGGGATTCTGATCATACAGCCTTCCACGGGGCCCTGGAAGAGTAAATGAGAACCTAGAGGCCAGGGGTCGGGTCCCAGTGCCTGGCGTGTAGCAAGAGCTCCGTGCAAGTGGCTCCTATGGCGATTCCTTCAGGCGATCAAAGAAATACAGAGTAATGTCAACACCACGTCACACCCACTGAACCAGCAGCCACTGTGGGCCCCATGCCAGACAGAGAGTGATGAAACCGTACACCCATAAACTGTCAACCAGCATGGCTGTTTGGGACAGCACCGTGACAATAGTGACACAGCTAGAATCTATAGAACTGGACACAACCTATCACCCAGCCCTCCAAAACAAGGGTATGAATGGAGACTTTGTATACCCTGTGTCTGAGGGTTTGTGTTTATAATCGAGATTACAAACTGTACTACAAGAGTACTTCAAAAACTTCCTGGAGCTGGGGGCATTTGGGCTGGTGGTTAAGACACGGGTTAGGATGCCCGTGTCCCATATCTGGGGACCTGGATCTAATTGCGGGCTCTGCTAAAGCAGACCCCAGAGGCAGCAAGTGATGGCTCAAGTAATTAGTCTCCTGCTCCCACGGGGCAGCCCTGGCTTGGATTCCCAGCTCCCAGCTACAGCCTGGCCCTGCCTGGATCTTTGCGGGCCTTTGGAGAGTGAACCAACAGTTGGGAGATTTCTTTCTCTTCCTTCCTTCTCCTCTTCCCTCCTTCCTCTCTCTCCCTGTCAAATAAATAAATAATAATTTTTATGTTAAATTTCAGGGAAGGCAGAATTAAAGATAAGTGTAGTTGGGTGCAAAGCAGTTTGAAATTCCTGTCTAGTTTTTTCCTAATACACATTTTCCATGCACTCTTTGAACTTCTTGTGTATACCGTCTCAAGAAGCTGCACCTACAAGACCAGGTTCTAGTTTAGAATTTTCTGTGCCTTGGAGTCCCACATTGGGATGCACCAGCATTGGGAGAGCCAGTTGCTGGCCCCCGACTCATTCTCTTGCCAACTTTTAGGTGTGACCAGCACTGGGAGGAGCTTCAAGAATGTTCACACATCCACATACTGTCCATTACCCCGCACCCAGTGGCCACTCCCTGGGGCCAGTTCTGGGTTCTCGGCTGGTGCGGTTGAACCTCAGAGGGAGAGACTCTGGGAGGAGACTATGCAGGCCCTGGGAGAGGAGCATGGTGCCATTGGGGCAGGGGCTCCCGGGAGTCCTAGGTACCTGGAGGGTGATCTGAAAGGGGGATTGTGCATTTGGGGGTGGGCATGTTTCTTTGGCTTGAGGCTTCCTCACCAGGAGGTAGGGACACAGCCAGAGGACAGGCAGGGGGTCACCTGTGACCTGATTCTAGTGCGGGGCTGCTTAGACGCTATCCAAGGAAAGTAGGAAGAACTCATTCAGCAGACAAAAGTGCTCTGCTTACAACGGTGGCTCTCTCTGCATCACATCCGACATCGAGACACCAGCCTAGTGCTCCCCAGCCAGGAAATGCTGAGACAGAGGTGGTCAAGCCGTTCAGAGGAACAGCGTGCCACCACTAGCACCGGGAAACGTGGTGCGCATGCAGCAACACAGATCCTGTCTGTGTGCATAATGCTAAACCAACACTGCCCACTGGGGGACATCTGTCCTTCCTGGGGCAGACTTGGACGCGGCTTGCAGCGAGGACAAGAGCTGCCCAAATGAGGGTCAAGCCGGGAAGCAGCTCCTCCCCTGTCGCTGGAGGAAGGCGAGGACTTCAGGGAGACTAGGGTAGGAGAAGAGCTGGCTGATTGGCTGGGTGGGCTTGGGTCACATCCTGGGGAGCTGGAGGTAGGAACCTGCTCCCCGCCACACGGAAGAAAAAGCCCTTATAGGATGATGCTCCCGGCTGCTTGAGTTGACCGTGACCTTGAGCTCAGAGCCCTTTTCCAAACCATCCCGCCTGCAGGTGACAGCGCACACTCAAAAGCCAGGCACGCAGTGTTTGCTTTGCTTTCTCATACTGATCTTCGCCGCACTCACTGAGCATCTGTTGTGTCCTGGGTGGGGTGGGTGCCCTATTTCTCTGGATCCTGGCTACCACTGGTGACGTGGTAGCGCCTCGGCTTGGCCCAACAGCTGGAAACAGAGAAGCCAGACTCGGGACCTCTGTGCTTCTATTTGAGCCAATGTTCCCCTCTTGGCTACAGACTGCTCTTTCCAGTGTCCCCAGGATCTAGGGGGCTCTATCACGGTGGGGTTTCCATAGATGTGGGACAGTGGTGGTGCTGATAAATCAACAATGGCCTCTCTGGGGCCCCAGGGCCATCTCTGTGGTTCTAACAATGAAGACATGCTGATACTTCATTTCCATTTTTCAGGAATGAAAAGAAATTTGATGGTGGTCTTAGGTAAGCAAGAACCAGGTACAGCGCACGGAGCAGAGGGTGGCAAACCAGGCCAGGAGTCAACTCTGGCTTCCTGCTTGTTCCTGTACAGTCCATGATCAGAGACTGGATTTCACAGTTCTCAACCGTTGGGGGGGGGGGGGGGGGCAGGTGAAAATGATATGAAATTCAAATTTCCGTCGCTGTAAGTGAAGTTTTACTGAGACACAACCATACCCATTTGTCCCTGTACATGCAAGGGTACTTAACACATTTCACAGAAAATGCACAAGGCCTTTTTTATTATTATTATTCACGAGGTAGAGAGACAGAGAACTCCCCAGCCACTGATCTAGTCTCCAAATTCCCATGATGGCCAGGGCCGAGCCAGCGTTGGGAGGCCAGAACTCATTCTGCCTCCCGGGGTGTGCATTAGCAGGAAGCTGGAGTTGGGAGCTGGGGCTGGGATGCAAACGCAGGCACTCCAGTGTGAACTATGAGGCTGCATGCCCACCTGTGTGTTAGCTTGCAATTCCATTTTTTCAAGGCCTGTTTGCAGTCCCACATTGTGTTGTCTACGATGGCTTTTGTGCCACACCAGTGGAGTTGAGTAGCTGCAACAGACAGAGCGTGTGGCCTGCAGAGCCCAAAATATTTACAATGAGTCCTTTGCAGAAAGATTTTGTTGACCGCGCTGTGGACAAGACTGTAACACCAGCTATTAGCAGTAATTGGGCATAGGGCACTCATGTGTGGAGCACCTTCTGTGCCAGTTGTTAAGCTCTGCTTATCTAGATTATTTCAAATCCTACAAGAACATCTTATTGATTCCCCGAGCAGAGCTGGGATATTAGCCAAAGCCTTCAGTTCAAATTCTACATCTCTTCAGGTTCATGCACTCATGTTGTGGTGGTGCTGTGGCACAGTGGGCTACCACTTCAGTCCCGGCTGCTCCACTTCCCATCCAGCTCCCTGCTGGTGCACCTGGGAAAGCAGCAGAAGATGGCCCAAGTGCTTGGGTCCCTACCATCCACATGGGAGTCTGGAATGGATTTCCTGGCTCTTGACTTCAGCCTGGCCCAGTCCTGGCTGTTGGGGCCATTTGCAGAATGAACCTATGAATGGAAGATCTCTCTATTTCATCATCCTCTCCCGGGTCTCTCTACCTTTCAAATAAAGCAAATAAGTCTTTCTTTCTTTCTTTCTTTCTTTCTTTCTTTCTTTCTTTCTTTCTTTCTTTCTTTCTTTCTTTCTTTCTTTCTTTCTTTCTTTCTTTCTTTCTTTCTTTCTTTCTTTCTTTCTTTCTTTTTCTTTCTTTCTTTCTTTTTCTTTCTTTCTTTCTTTTTCTTTCTTTCTTTCTTTCTTTCTCTTTCTCTCTTTCTCTCTCTCTCTTTCTTTCTTTCTCTCTCTCTCTTTTTCTTTTTTTTTCTTTTTCTTTTTATTTTTTGACAGGCAGAGTGGACAGTGAGAGAGAGACAGAGAGAAAGGTTTTCCTTTTGCCGTTGGTTCACCCTCCAATGGCCGCCGCGGTAGGCGTGCTGCGGCCGGCGCACCGCGCCGATCCGATGGCAGGAGCCAGGTGCTTCTCCTGGTCTCCCATGGGGTGCAGGGCCCAAGCACTTGGGCCATCCTCCACTGCACTCCCTGGCCACAGCAGAGAGCTGGCCTGGAAGAGGGGCAACTGGGACAGGATCGGTGCCCCGACCGGGACTAGAACCCGGTGTGCCGGTGCCGCAAGGCGGAGGATTAGCCTAGTGAGCCACGGCGCCGGCCTTTTTCTTTTATTTTTTTTTAGAAAAAAGAATCCTACCTAAGGCAGGAAGAATACAATCAGGGGACCTGAATCCTGGAGACAGCCTAGTGTGCTCTCCTAACCAACCACCCTAGTACGTAGTTCAAACTGCAAAGCGTCAGCAAACTCGCAAAGAAGTGGAAGCAAGTCCCACGCAGTTCCAGGTTCCTCATGGTAACTACACGCTTTTTCTCAAATAGCAACCATCAAATTATGTCATAAGAAGTTTCAGTGCCCCGGCTCTGCCACAGCCTAGGTGTGTGAGTGTACTTGCTCGTCTACTGAGTGAGAAAGCCCGATCTGTCTGACGCTGCCTGGCCTTGTATGACTGAGGTCAGGGGACAGAGGAGGGGTCTCACTATGGCGATGGCTGGACGGGGCGGAGCTGTGTTCATTTTCCGAGGAAAGAAGCCATCCACGGAGAAGTTCCTTTTGACTGCAGGCAGTAGAACATATGAGGCTGTTACAAAAGGTTCATGGAGGATGGGATTAAAAGACGCCAGGATTTTGGTGCAAACACTTCACAATCCATGCGTACAGAGGGGCTCCAAAAAACATCACAGAAAATGCATATCATGAAAAACTAGGCATGGGTTTCAATTCCTTTTTTGCACCCCCAAAGACCTATGTTTTAATTCCGTTTTCCAAAATCCCACAAACTTTTTGAAGTACTGTTGCATTTATTCAGAAAATCATGAGGGCACCTGAGCCAAGCACGGGCCAGACCCTCTCCCTGGCCAGGGGGCGGGGTCTCCCGGAGACCACGCAGTGACCAGAGAGGACCCCACTCCCCGGCTGGGAGGCTCTGGACCCCACCTCCCTACTAGTGCACACCTTTGGAAGCAGTGGTGATGGCTCAAATCCTCTGGTTCCTGCCTCTCACATGAGAGATCTGGGTTGAGCTTCCAGCCACCAGCATTGGCCTGGTCTGGTTCCAGCTGTTGCAGACATCTGGGGAGTGACCCGGTGAAGGGGAATGCCTTCTCTCCCTCTCTCTCACATAAATAAATTTAAAAAAAATGCATACATGATATTTTTAAAAATAAAAAGCTGGGGAGGGGGAGTGGCACTGTGGCTCAGTGAGTGAAGCCACCGCTTTCAATATCAGTACCTCATATGGGAGCAGCCAGGTCAAGTCCTGGCTGCTCGGCTTCTGACCCAGCTGCCTGCTAATGTGGCTGGAAAGGAGCAGACAGACAATCTCAATCTCCCCCACCCCGAACCCCCATAACTCTGCCTTTCTTTCTTTCTTTTCTTTTTAAATATTTTTATTTATTTATTTGACAGGTAGAGTTACAGACAGTGAGAGAGACAGAGAGAAAGGTCTTCCTTCCATTGGTTCACTCCCCAAATGGCTGCAATGGCCGAAGCTGCGCTGATCCGAAGCCAGGAGCCAGGTGCTTCCTCCTGGTCTCCCACACAGGTGCAGGCCCCAAGCACCTGGGCCATCCTCCACGGCACTCCCGGGCCACAGCAGAGAGCTGGACTGGAAGAGGAGCAGTTGGACTAGAACTGGCACCCATATGGGATGCTGGCAATGCAGGCAGAGGATTAACCTACTATGCCACAGTCTACCCCCTCAATTTTTTTTTTAAGATTTATTTATTTATTTGAAAGGCAGAGTTACAGAGAGAGAAGGATAGAGAGATAGAAAGAGATCTTCCATCCTCCGGTTCACTCCCCAACTGGCCGCAAAGGCTGGGGCTGCACCTATCCGAAGCCAGGAGCCGAGAGCTTCTCTTCCGAGTCTCCCAAGTGGGTGCAGGGGCCCAAGCACTCGGGCCATCTTCCGTTGTTTTCCCAGGCTGATTAGCAGGGAGCAGCTGGGACTCAAACTGGCGGCCACATGGGATTCCAGTACTGCAGGCTTAGGCTTAACCTTCTACACCACAACGCCAGCCCTTAGAATTTTTTTTTTTTTTTAAATTCTCATGGTTAAGCCGGTTTGGAACGGATAGGGAAAAGATAATGAAACGAGACTGTGAGGCCATGACATCTGATGCTTCAAGATAGCACGATGCTACGAGAGAAGACTTAGGACAGGAGAAGCCCCAGGAACGCCCAGAGGAACAACAGGACGCAAAAGCCTGAGAGGTGCTCTGTGAGTACTCACGGAGCGCCTCCTAGGAGTCAAGTGGCCAGGAGATGGAGCCGAACAGACAGTGCCCATCCCCAGGGAGCTCAGAGTCCAGTGGGAAGACAGACAAAGTAAGGAGGAAAACTCCAAAGAGAAAACCAGTGCAGACTTCCCAACTGCGTGGCAACTATTCACGCATGGGGCTTTCTAGGCTGAACCTTCAGTGTTGGGCCTCCTGTAGGGAGTAAGTGGAGGCGCCTCTGTCATAGCCTCAGACACAAGCGGGTGTTGGAGGACGCGCGTCTGGCGTGGATTCCGTGAAAACATCTGGAACGCGAGCAGGAAGAGCCACTGAAGGCCCGGGGCAGGTGCTGACTTCTGCACAGTGGGGCACACAGAGACAGGGCTCCAGTCTGCTGGTTCACTCCCCATTTGGGTCAGGCCAAAGCAGAGGGGGAGCCAGGAGCTCCATCCAGGTCTCCCATGTGGGTGGCAGGGACCCAAGTACTTGGACCATCACCTGCTGCCTCCCAAGGTGCATAGTAAGAGAAGCCGGGTTCGGGAGCGGAGCCAGGTGCTCTGATACGGTGTGTGGACACCTTTAACCTCGTCACTAAATGCCTATTTCAGAACATGTTTTCTTTAAGGTGACTCTTGAGCACCTGCAGACAGAGGTGCCAAAAACCTGCCAGCAGCCCTGGTCTGGAGGGACCACGTGTGTCTCTAAAAGCTATACCACAGGTCAGAGGTCAGGGTATCCACCCTAAATTCAGGACAAGTACCAGTCTGGGACCAGGACACGGATCCGGGGTGGGGACAGAGGATCATGGGAATTGGGCTATCATTCAGAACGAGCGTTAGGTCTGAAGTGAAGCCAAAGGAGATGTTAAACACTGTTATTGAGAATCACTGTGGATTAAAACCACAAAGCTGATCCCACGCTTTTATGCTCAACAGGCTCGACATGATTGTGTGACCTTTGTTGCATGTGTATCTTTTTTAAATAAATCATTTACTTACCTGGGAATCAGCACAATTACATTGCATGATCATTGGTTGCTGCGAGTATTTAATATATATCCAATAATGATTGTAATTCTACACTGGGATTTCTTCTTCGCATCAACATATACACTGGAATCCTCCAACACCGGAAATGGTTTACGCCTCTCTTTGCTCCAGGATGCAGGACTGGGGTGGGGGGGCTCATTTCCTTAAGGATATTTCTGGGGCCAGAGTTGTGCAGCGAGCTAAGCTTCCACCTCCGACACAGGCAGCTCATATCAGAACGCTGCTTCCGGTCCCAGCTGCTCTGCCTCCCAGCCAGCTCCCTGCTAATGTGCCCGGGGGGCAGTGGAGGATGGCCCAGGTGCTTGGGCCCTGCCACCCATGTGGGAGGCCCGGATGGAGTTCCAAGCTCCTGGCTTCTCCCTGGCCCAGCCTGGCCTGTTGTTGTTGAGGAGTAAACCAAAGGATGGAAGATCTCCTGTCTCTGTCTCTCTCTCCTTCAATAATTTTTTAAATGTTACTTCTGTATAGTTTGTCTTAATTATTAATTTTATTCCTTCAGCTTCCCAGTTAAACAGTGGTTAGGGGTGAGTAAGGAGAGAGGTCACGAAGTGAGGGAGAGCCATTGGGGCCCCTTTCCTGGAACCCCACCGAGGATCTGCTCTGTGGGAACAGATCCAGGAAGCCCCAGAGAAGGGACCCCAGGGAGCAGCAGCCTTGGCCTGAGTTGTCCTCCTCCTGGTCACTGCCCACAGGAGTTTTTGCAACAAAGCCTTGTTGGAGTGGGAAAGGAGCTGGAGACCCTGAGCCCTGCTGGCCCTGACCTTGACCCTGGGCCTCCTGGGCCTGCACCAGGGAGGATGCCCCAGGTGGTGCTAAGGGCGCTGCAGCCTGGAACACTGCCCACGGATAAGACACAGAGAACCCATTCACTCCTTGCCAAAAAACAAAACCCACTCCTGCAACCCAGACCTTCCCAGGTCGGATTCCATAGGCTCTTGATGCTCATCTTCCTGACTGCGATGCCCCCCACCCCTACCCCCAGAACCATAGCTCTAACAACCCTGAGCCACGAGCCTCCATGGCGGCAAATGCCAAAACCTTCCCAGCAGAGCCAGCGCAGGAGACGTGGCAGCTATACGGGCACCATTCACCATCCTGCAACTCTTCGGCTCTCAAGACCGTCTCCTGGCGGGTGCCCTGTGCCCGTCAGCCCCTTTCCTAGTAAATGAACATTTAATGCTTGCATGTCTCAGCGGAGGGGACCACAGACTCACCTCTTGCAGGAAGGGACACAACCCCGAGTGCTGTGCAAACATCTCTGACAGATTAAATTCCTTGAAACCCAATGGTCTCTGTGTAATCAAATAGCAAGCCATACCCTAACGCTGTATACGGATCTAGAATATGAAACTCCAGTCAGACAAAATAACCAATAATGGGAGAGCAAGCAGGACACGGCTTTGGGTGTGCAAACTAAGTTTTTGTCACTTGTGTGTGGCCTCAGCCTACAAGTGCCCTTCGATCAGGACAAGAGGGGCCCTACCTGGCCCCCTTCCCCTGGTCTCCTGCAGGTGTGACCCCCTCTTGGAGGAGTCTCTGGGGCCAGGAAATGTGTTCTCCCCCACTGCACATCGCTCCCTGGGTGCTCAGGGTGCTGGGCTTCTCCGCCCAGATGCCCTGGGCCTGTTTCTAAGTCCTGTTCAGGTTTCCCTGCCAGAGTCCGCCGTCCTGGGAGCACGCAGCACGCCGAAGGCTCAGGGATGAGGAAGGGGCCGTTTTCTACAGGTGAGAGGGTTGCAGGTGCGTGGGCCCAGATGCACGCACATGATGCTTCTTGGGGGTGAGACAGAGCTGGAGGGGACCGGGCAGGAAGGGAGGTGGTGCAGGTGCTCATGGCTGCCTCCCTCCAGGCCAGCGGGCTCTGGCATAAAATTCCAAGCAGCCTGGAAAATTTAAATTTGGATCTGACCTTCTAGGTATATTTTCTTTAAAACTTTTTTTAGGAGGCTGATGATGTGCCACAGCGGGTTAAAGCCCTGGCCTGAAGCATCGGCATCCCATATGGGCGCCGGTTCAAGTCCCGGCTGCTCCACTTCCTATACAGCTTTCTGCTATGGCCTGGGAAAGCAGTGGAAGATGGCCCAAGTCCTTGGGGCCCCTGCATCCGTGTGGGAGACCCGGAAGAAGCTCCTGGCTCCTGGCTTCGGACCGGCGCAGCTCTGGCCATTGCGGCCATCTGGGGAGTGAACCAGCAGATGGAAGACCTTTCTCTCTGCTTCTATCTCTCTCTGTAATTCTGTCTTTAAAATAAATAAAATAAATCTTAAAAATGTTTTTAAAATGTATATATTTTTAAGATTTATTTGTTTATTTGTAAGTCAAGAGTTACAGACACACACACACACACACACAAAGAGAGAGAAAGAGATCTTCCACCTGCTGGTTTGCTCCCCAGATGGCCATAAAGGCCAGGGCTGGGCCAGGCCAAAGCCAGGAGCCAGGAGCTTCTTCTGGGTCTCCCAGGTGGGTAGCAGGGGCCCAAGCATTTGAGCCATCTTTTGCTGCTTTTCCCGGGCCATTAGGAGGGAGCTGGGTCGGAATGAAGCAGCCGGGACTTGAGCTAGATCCTGCAGGTGGTAGCGTCGGTCCCTGTCATCTGTGGCTGGGTGAGGCCAAAGCCAGGAGCCAGGATCTCCATCTGGGTCTCCCACGTGGGTGGCAGGGACCCCAGTCCTTGAGCCACGCCTGCTGCCTCCCGGGACGCACATTCGCAGGAAGCTGGGGTCAGGAGCAGAGCAGGACTCAAACTCAGGCGTCCACTAGGGGATACGGCCTTCCCAAGCTGAGGCTTAGCCACAGGGCCAAAGGCCTATTCCCGCGGGTGACATTTAAGCACTTAGGGGAGGGCTTATGCCGGTTGGAGTCCCAGGACTTCCGCCTCCCATCCGGTTTCCTGCTAATGCATCCTGGGAGGCAGTGGGTGATGGCTGATATGTTTGGGCCCCTGCCTCCCACATGGGAGCCCCGGATGGAATCTCAGTCTGCCAGCTTTGGTCTGGACCAGCTGTGGCTGTTGTGTGTGTTTGGGAAGTGAACCCAGTAGATGGAAGATTTCTCTTTCTCTGACACTCTGCCTTTCAAATAAAGAAAATAAATCTCTAAAAAAAGTAATTCTTTTGGTGCCCTTGCTTCAAATACGCACGTATTTAGTTTCTCAAACAGTGTTGTCCATCATTTGTTTGTTTCTTGGTTGTACTTTTCCCCAGTGTTGGCTTCACTCTGGAGCAAGCCAAGATGGCTACCAGCAGCTCCAGCAGCAAGAGAGCAAGCCCTTTCCTGATAGGTCCAGCCAAAGTCCTAGGTCAGACTCTCATTGGCCTGGCTTGGTCACATGCTCACTCTCAGAACCAATCACCCAGACACACTGACCAGGCAGGTGCAGCGAGTGGAGGATGGCAGTCCCACCTGAGCCATATGGACAGGCTTGGTCTAACAGAGCTTGTGATCCTGGAAGGAGAGGCAGTGGGGGCCGGACAGGCAAAACTAATCGATGTTGCTTCAGCAATGCCTACCACAGGACCCGTGAGAACAAAGGAAGCAGAATGGTACAGATGTTTATGGCAGAGAGAGCCAGGCATAGGATGATGGCTCGGTGGAGAGGTATGTTGGAGAAGCCAAGCCCCCCAACCACAGTGGGCCCTGGTCTCGAGCCCCTCCTCTTGGCTGCTGCTCAGTGACCCAAGTCGAACCATCCATTTGTCCATGCGGTAGGCTCAGGCTCTGTGACTCAGAAGCTCTGGAAAGTTCTGTTAGGGATCTGGATTGAGGCATTCCCAGGAGAGGAAGACAAGTGGTTTGAGAAGATGAAGCAGAAATGCAAAGAACATGAGAGGCCAGGCGGCCCCAGGGAGACCAAGAGCATGAGCGCCTTGCCCCCAGCAGGGGGCTCCAGCCAGGTGGATTCCCTGCCCTTGAGGGAGACTCCTGGGACCCCCAACACGTTTCCCTGGTGTGTGCGTCCTTGTGTGCATGTGCGTGTGTGTGCGCATGTAGATGTATGAGCCTGTGTGTGTGTGTGCGTGTTTTGAAGCTGGATTGAATAGTTCCATAAACGACAAGTAAAACAAAGCAAAATAAAAACACAAAGGCAAAGTAAGAATGCTCTCCGAGTTTCGGTCAGGCGCTCTCTGAAGGGTTTTGACCCCTGTCTTCATTTTCTGCGAGCACCTGGGGAAGGGGCGGGAGGTGCACTCGTGGATCAGCGAGGCCAGAAGCTCAGTGTCACTGTGGCTGTGTGGGCTGGGCTGTGGGGGATGGCTGCGGGGCGTTCAGCCTGCCCAGGCCATGGCTGTGGCAGCTGTGGCTTTTTTGAGGTGTAAGCTGCACTCCCAGACCTTTGCATGCAAAACCAGTGGTTGTAGGCGAAATCTGATTTCCAGGGCCTCCAGGGACTTACTCTCTTCCGTTATGAGGCTCTTACATCCCCTTCGGAAAAGTGAAACAATCACTGAATGGTTGCATAAGGTAATATTTAAAAAAAAATCAGAAAAATAGGAGCAGGCATTTGGCTTAGCTATGAAGATGACTGTTAGGGGCCCGTGGCTGCAGCGCTGGCATCCCATATGGGCGCCCGTTCAAGTCCTGGCTGCTCCACTTCCGGTCCAGCTCTCTGCTGTAGCCTGGGAAAGCAGTAGAAGATGGCCCAAGTCCTTGGGCCCCTGCACCTGCGTGGGAGACCAGGAAGAAGCTCCTGGCTTTGGATCAGTGCAGCTCCGGCTATTGGGCCATCTGGGGAGTGAACCAGTGGATGGAAGACCTCCCTCTCTCTGCCTCTGCCTTTCAAATAAATAAATGAATCTTAAAAAAAAAAAAAAGATGCCCATGAAGATGACTTCATCCCATGTTGGAACACCAGCTCACGACTCAGCCTCCTGCTAATGAAGACCTGGAGAGACAGAAAGCGATGGCTCCTGTCATTGGGTTCCTGCACCCACGTGGGAGACCTGGGCTGAACTCAAGGCTCCCTGCTTCAGCCCAGCCCCATTACTGCAAGCATTGGAGGGAGTGAACAGGCAGATAGGAATTCTCTGTCTCTCCAACTCTTTCTCTCCAGTGAATAAATTTTAAAACCAGGGAGACAAGAAAGTTAAAAGCAAGAAAAAGCACTGTAGGTCGGCTGGACAGGCACCTGGGCGGAGCGCCATGTGCAGGCTCTGCTGCTTCCGCCCACGGCGCTCAGAGCCAGGCTGGGGCCCCGACTGCGGAGTTGTACTTCTGCAGCCTTCGAATTTCTGTGCCTGGAAGAGACCTCGCTTTTTGAAAGCAAACTGTGTTTTAAAAGCTCCAGGGGACCTGTCTATCTCAAAGAACAATGGGTGAGTGGAGCTCTAATGAGGGGACTCCAGGTTGAGGCTTTGGCTTTGCCAGATTTCCTCTGGGTCCCTCAGACTGGCGGTGCAGGGAATTAACCAGTGATCTCTGCTGGGGGCTCTTCACCTGGGTGTGGAGCCGCAGCCCAGGCCACACGCCCAGGCCCCCTCCCTTCTGTGGTTACTGAGGAAGGGGAAGGGGATGTTGTGAGTTGCAAAAGCCCCCAGGCCATTGTGCGGGGGCTTCCTGTGACCAGGTCTTGTTAAAAAAAAATGCCAGTTTGAGGGTGGGCATTTGGCACAGTGGTTAAGATGTCACGTGAGGAGCCAGTGCTGTGGCATAGCGGGTAAAGCTGCTGCCTGCGGTACCGGCATCCCATAGGGGCACCGGTTCGAGTCCCGGCTGCTCCACTTCCGACCCAGCTCTCTGCTATGGCCTGGGCAAAGCAACAGCAAACAGCCCAAGTGCTTGGGCCCCTGCACCCAGACCTGGCTGAAGCTCCTGGCTTTAGCCTGGCTCAGCCTGGGATGTTGTGGCCATCTGGGGAGTGAACAAGCAGATGGAAGATCTCTCTCTCTCTCTCTCTCTCTCCCTCTGGCTCCCCCCCCCCCCCCGTAACTCTTTCAAATAAATGAATACATCTGAAAAATAAACAACAGATGCCTCTTGAGACACACGTGTCCTTACGGGAGTGCCTGGGTTTGTGTCCAGTGCCTTCCCTCCAGCTTCCTGCTAGCGTGCGCCCGGGAGGCAGCAGAGATAGCTCAGGTACTTGGGTTCCTGCCACCCATGCAGGAGACCTGGATTGAGTTCCAGCTCCTAGCTGGCCTGGCCCTGCCGTGGGCATTTGGGGAGTGAACCAGCGAATGGGAGATTCTCTCTCTCTCCTCTTTCAAAATAAAAACCAACAAAAGGTCTGGTTTCACCTACAGCACAATCCATGGCTATAAAAATAAGCCACCTTTGGGGAAGCCAGCGGGTGCCTACCCCAGGAAGACTCTTTCCCAGCCACAGGGTGCCCCCGACAAGCGGGGCACAGGGACAACTGGCCGGCAGTGGCTTGGCCTCAGCGGCTGGCAGGTGACTCCGGCCAGCCGGCCTGTGGATGAATCCGGCCTGCTATTTACAAGGGAGAGGCTTGAGAGGCGTCTAACGTGCATCACGAAGGCTGCAAAGTTCTCTGAAAAGGAGGGTGGCCGGCCTGAGCATGGGGGCCAGCTCGGGGCCTCCGGGCCTGCCGGTCTGGCCGGGCGATGCCCCAGCCACAGGAGGCCGCCCTGCCCTCCTGACCACCACCAGGTCCAGGCCCCAGGCCACCGGTCTGCGCCCCGTGTGTGCAGTTCCCGCAAGGAGCGGTAGGGGGCGCCCGCCCACCTGCCCTGCCCTTCCTCTGGCACCCACCACCAGGCCCGTCACCTCCCGTGTCGCCCTAACCCCTTGAGCCCCTGGGATCCCTCGGGGAGGCACTGCAGACCGCTGTGAGAACGCTGCCCGGCCCGGGTGCAGAGGTGCGCTTCTGCGCCTCGCTCAGACTCGGCTCAGAGACCAGCGGGGGGCCTGGTGCCTGGCTCGTTTGATCGACAGCCGGGTGGGGTGGGGGCGCTGTGCTCCGCGGGGTAGGTGGATTCCGTGTCTGTCCCACTCAGGGTGGTTTCAGGTGGTGCTGACCCCGCCCCCCCCCCCCCTGTAGGTCCCAGAGCATCTGTGCGCCCATTGCCCAGCTGAGTAAACCAAGGCTCCAACTGCCTCATTGTCCCGACTCTCAGGACCAATGGGCTTGTGCCGCTTCTCAGTGTGGCCCTGAACTGGCAGCACGTTCGGACCAGAGAGGGGCTTTCCATAGCTGTTCCCCCAGGGCTCCGCCCGGGAGAGGTGCCCTGTGGAGGACTGGGGGATGGAGGAGGCCCACGCCAGGCGAGTCACTCCCGAGGCATCAGTTCCCGCTGGGGCACCCGGCCAAGAACACGCGTGAGCCTGACACACGCAACCCTTGCACATGTGAGCTCCACACACATGACCCTTACACATGCAAGCTTGACACACAGGACCCTTACACACATGAGCCTCATACATGCAAGCATGATAATGTGACTGTTACACACGTGAGCTTCACACATATGATCCTTACACACGTGAGCCTGACACACATGACCCTTGCACATGTGAGCTCCACACACGACCTGTACACATGCAAGCCTGACACATGTGCCAGTTACACATGTGAGCTTCACACACATGACCCTTACATGCATGGGCCTGACACGTGAGCCCAGCTTATCCGAAGACCCAGGACTGAGGTAGCTTTTGACAGTGATGTTAGAAACACAATAGGATGAGAGGCAACCCTGGATAGGCCACATAGAGTTCCCTCTCCTGAGTGTCTTCTCATTGGCTGAGAGGTTTTTTTTTTTTTTTTAAAGATTTATTTATTTGAAAGTCAGAGTTACAGAGAGAGAGAGAGAGAGAAAGAGAGCGAGCTTCCATCCACTGGTTCACTCTCCAAATGGCCGCGACAGCCAAGTCTGGGCCAGGCCAAAGCAGGAACCTGGAGCTCCATCCGGGTCTGCTCTGTGGCCAACAGGGGCCCAGATATTTGGAGCCATCACCACTGCTTCTGGGGTGTGCGGTAGCAGGTACCCTGGTGACCGGGCTGTGGTGTCCCGGGGGGTGTCCCAACCACTCCCCCAGGAGAGTCAATTTGACAACCGATTTGTGTCACTGCTGAATGTGAAGTTTTTTTTTTTTTTTGACAGGCAGAGTGGACAGTGAGAGAGACAGAGAGAAAGGTCTTCTTTGTCCGTTGGTTCACCCTCCAATGACCACTGCAGCCGGCACACTGTGCTGATCTGAAGCCAGGAGCCAGGTGCTTCTCCTGGTCTCCCATGCAGGTGCAGGGCCCAAGCACTTGGGCCATCCTCCACTGCACTCCTGGACCACAGCAGAGAACTGGACTGGAAGAAGAGCAACTGGGACAGAATCCAGCGCCCTGACAGGGACTAGAACCCCTGCTATGGCCTGGGAAAGCAGCAGAAGATGGCCAAGTGCTTGGGCCCCTGCACCCACATGGGAGACCCTGTTGAAGCTCCTGGCTCCTGGCTTCAGCCTGGCCAGCTGTGGACATTGTGGCCATCTAGGGAGTGAGCTGGCACATGAAGACCTCTCTCTCTCTCTCTTTCTCTCTCTCTGTAATTCTGCCTTTCAAATAAATAAATCAATCCTTTTTTTTTTTTTAAGGGAAGTGGCATTAAAAGCTAAGTTTATTTTAGTGCACAAAAATTTTTGCAACCCATGCACAGTTTTCTCCTAATGTGCATTTTCCATGAACTTTTTGAAGACCCCTCATGTGCATGTGTGTGTGTGTGTGTGTATGGGGGAGGGTTAGTGATAAAACAAACACGGCATAGATGAATACAGAGGAATCTGTGAAGAATGGGGGGGTGCTTTTGTATCTTTCTTCTATTGCCACTTGTCTGTAATTTAAAAATGATGTCCGAATGACCAGTAGGAAAAGTCCCACCCCAGAGGATGAGGGAGGGGTCGTGCATGTTGACCTTTGACACAAAGCGAGCAGGGCCGGTGAGGCTGGCCCGTGGCCGCCTGCTGCCCAGGGTCCCGTCAGCCTCCCCCTATGCAGGGCTGGGTTTCGGTACCCATTGATGGTCCCTGAATATGCCCAGGGTCCAGCTGGCCCTGCGTCCTTCCAGGCACCTGGGAGTCCCCGCAGATGCGCTGCTAGGAGGACAGTGGGGCCTGAGCCTCGGGAGCCCCTGCCACGTGCTGGGCCAGGGCACACGCACGCTGGCCTGAGACCAGCTGCAGATGTGACTCCCTCCTGGCTGGCCAGCGGGGCCTGCAGATGGAAAAGTGCCCCCCTCTGGGTCGCGGGGCCGTGGGCACAGTGGCGTCAGTGTGAGCGCCAGGCAGTCGTCCACTAGCTCTGCACCCTTGCTTCTGCCAGACCTCCTCACCCCAGTGCCTGCCACTCAGCAGGGCGACGCCAGCCTCACCCCCCCTCTCTACACATCCGCGGCGGCTTCTCGGCTAGCTGGCCTCTCTGATGCTAGGGGCAGTGTCCCAGTGGCGTGTACAGCATTTTATTTCATTCTCACTCTAACTGCAGGGTGCAATGAATGCAATTAATGTCCCTTCATTTCCCCAAAGTGGCCACTGGCACCCAGAGGTGAAGTGGTTGCTGTGACGACACAGGACGTGCACCTGCAGCCTGGCATTGCTGGTCAGAAGCCCGCGGGCCACACTGCACCAGCTTGCAGGAGTGAGACCCTCCCGAATGCAAGATGCAAAGGGTGAGGTCGAGCTTGTCTGATTCTGGGGCAGGCCTGGCTGGCTGAGGGGCAGGGGACCTAGTGGGTGACGAGCGTTACAAAAAGAAAACTGTGCAAAAGAGAGGAGCATTCAGTACGGGGCCAGGAGAGAAGATGGTGAGCTGGGCAGGTGGGAAAATCAGGCAGTCACTGAGCCCACAGAGGACGCTCAGCCCGGGGCGTGCAGGTCTCACCAGCACCTGCTGGCCTGGGACACCTGGGCCAGACCTGAGCAGGAAGTGTGTGTGTGTGTGTACGCACATGCTAGAATGTTCCATATGGGAGGAGGGTGGGGAAAGCAGACTCAGGGAGTGTTTGCCTAATTGGTTCTTTCCCAAAGAAATTCCATGGGGATTTACTCCAAACTGGAAACAATGGAAACCCATAGTGGGAAGCCACCGGATCAACAGGCAATGGGAGAATCCATGCGCAACCCGGCCCTCCTAGGGTTCTCTTGAAAATCTAACGCTCTGGGCCTTGTCTGTCTGAATCCATGTGGACAATATTAATAGCCACGTCAGGGTTCCGTGAAACTGGCTCTGGCAGCTTCTAGGAACTACGGCCAAACCCCCCAGCTCCGCGCCGATCCAAGTGTCCGCCTGGGCTGGCGCCCCTCCCCCGCCCGTGAGTGTTAATTTGCTAGAAATACTCAGCTGAGGGTAATTGGAAGGGGAGTAAGGGGAGACCAGGCATCACCCAGGACATTCCCGCCCCTTCTATTTTGTGGCTTAGGGAGGTTGGGGGGGGGGCTTCTGGGGGCTTGGAGACCGCCCCCTCGGGTGCATTTCCATAAGAATCTGGCCTGGGGTCCTGGGCTGGGAGGGGCGAGGGGCGGGGTGTGGGGGGGCAGTTTCCATAATTGGAGGGACTGGCTTTGTTAACACCGCAGGAATTTGTGCCTCTGAAGTTTTTCGCAAAGTTTTACTGCAGCCATAAACGTAGTAGGGGTTGATTTAATAAGACGAGCTGCTGGGCTTGTGTAGGAAGTGTCCGGGATTCTGCCTTGCTGTATGAAACACATGCGTGTTGGAGGTTTGTGAAAATATGTAGGGCCCCTGGCTGCCAGAGCCAGCCAGATTTACATTCCTCCCCGTCTCAGCAGGAAGCACTAAATCAGGGGCAACCAACAAATCAACACATGCTTATCCGCGGTGCCTCCTTCGTCCTGCTGTGTAATTACGCATTTATTTGTGTGTGATCAATGCCGGGCTCCTGGCTGGCTCTTAACACAGGAGAGAGAGCAAGCGAGAGAGAGCGAGCGAGAGAGAGCGAGCGCTTGCTTTTCTGTCCGGATGACCCCGCACCCCTGCCCCTGGGCAGTACCTGGCACGCAGGGCCCTCTCTGAACATCTGTGGGGAGAAGGGAGGGATGGAGGAAGGGAGGGAGAGGGAAGCAAACAGGAAAGAAGCAGCCTGCAAGGCATATGACAGGAGGCAAGTTTTCACCAGGGTCCCAACCAATGGCTGTAAGTTGACCTGTCTTTTCTCACCCATAGCGGTTTAAGCTGCCACCTGCTGTGCTGCCGTTCTGTATGGGTGCTGGTTGGAGTCCCTGCTGTTCCACTTCCGATCCAGCTCTCTGCTATGGCCTGGGAAAGCAGTGGAAGATGGCCCAAGTCCTTGGGCCCCTGCACTCACGTGGAAGACCTGGTGCAGCTTCAGCCATTGCGGCCAATTGGGGAGTGAACCATTGGATGGAAGACCTGTCTCTCTCTCTCTCTCTCTCTCTCTCTCTGCCTCGCCTTCTCTTTCTGTATGTAACTCTTTCAAATAAATAAGTAAATCTTTCAAAAGAAAAAGTTCATAAGAAAAGGAAATACAGAATAAGCGTACTTTGCAGCAAAAAAATACAATACTCACACAGTTTTTTCATAATACACAATTTCTGTGAACTTTTTTGAAGATTCTTGGTATGCATATATTTCAATATTTTTTGCACCCAATAAGCTTGTCTTATAATTTCACCCTCCATGTGCTTCTACAAAAAGATTTATTTATTTTTTTGAAAAAATGACAGAGAAGGAAGAGAGAGAGAGAGAGAGAGAGAGAGAGAGAGTGATTTTCGCTGGTTCACTCCCCAGCTGGGGCTGGGGCTGGGGCTGGGCCAGGCTGAAGGCAGGAGGCAGGAGCTCCATCTGGGTCTCATGTGCATGGCAGGGCCCAAGCACTTGAGCCCTCTTCTGTTGCTGCTTTCCCAGGTGCATTAGTGGGAAGCTGGATTGGAAGCCGAGGAGCCAGGATTCCGATGTGGGATGTGGTATCCCAAGCGGTGGCTCAACCTGCTGTGCCACTGTGCATGCCTCTCCACGAACTTTTAAAAGTACTTTCATGTACAAAATGGAGGTAATAGTAGTACTCACCTCCATAGTCGTTTTATAATCCAAATTGCTGTTTTCTAACTTACTTGGCAAGTGTCAGGCAAGAAGAGGCCTCTGACCCGGGCCTCATTCTTTAGAGGGAGGTCTTTTTTTTTGGTAAGATATATTTATTTATTTGAAAGTTACACACAGAGAGAGGGAGAGGCAGATAGAGAGAGAGACAAAGTGAGAGAGAGAGAGAGAGAGAGAGAGAGATGTCTTCCATCCGCTGGTTCACTCTCCAAATGGCCACAACGGCCAGAGCTGTGCCTATCCAAAGCCAGGAGCCAGGAGCTTCTTTCTGGTCTCCCACATGGGTGTAGGGGCCCAAGGACTTGGGCCATCTTCTACTGCTTTCCCAGGCCACAGCAGAGAGCTGGATTGGAAGTGGAGCAGCCGGGACTGGAACCAGCACCCATATGGGATGCTGGCAGCTGGCCTTTCGGGTATAGATGAAGACCTGTTCGTCAAGGTCAAGGGTTGGGATGACCATGGTCCTGACAGTCCACAGTTTGACTTAACACTTTTGAGTATTTAGATACGTGGTCTGTGAACAGATGTTTAGAATATGCACACGTGTGTACATGTGTATAGGAATGTATGTGTGTGTGGGTGGCTGTCCCTCTCTATCCATGGAAAATTGCTTTCAGGACCCCTTAAAGATACCCAAATCCACAGATGTTCAAGTCCCATTTGCATAGGGCCTTGTATAATTTCAGTCATTACCTGATACAATGCACGTGCTAGGTCCATAGTGCTTAAGGGAATAGGGACACGAATGGATCCTGGCCATGCTCAATAGTGTGGCAATTTTTTAAAAGACAATTGTGCATCCATGGGTGGTTGAATCCATGGGTGCAGGAGAGAGAGAGAGAGAGAGAGAGAGAGAGAGAGAGCGAGCCGAGTGCAATTCTAGACTGTCCTATGGTAGAGCCTTCACGGCTGTGAGTGGAGGGGCAGCCTGGGTCCACCAGCTGCCTAGGAACCATATTCATTTCCCACTGGGCAGCAGTAGGGGTCAGGGAGCACCTTTCTGGCTGGGTGGCCAACCAGCTCGTTGAATCTGAGCAGCTAGCAGAGTGCTCCTTACATATTACAAACTCACCCGTGTCTCCACCTCTTTCTCTTCATCCGGGACAGCACTTTCTTGTCGCACTAAGTATTGACTTCCAGGCCAGACATTAGAAGCCAGATGTCCCTATCATAAACTCTCTGTGCACCATGGCCCTCTCCTCTGCGGCTCTGGTCACAGACACCAGTGATGTCACCGGGGCTACCTTCCCCCTCTAGACTGCGAGCAACCCCTGGGGCAGCCCGTGTTGTCATTCCCAGCCCCCAGCCCAGTGCCCGCAGAACGGCACGCTCATCTGTGTTGAAAGGATCGCATGTCTGTTCCACAGCCTCGCATGATCTTGGATTTACTTCTGTTTACTTTTTGATTTATTTAATTTATTTGAAAGGCAGAGAGACAGACAGAGATCTCCCATCAGGGGGTTTACTTCCCAAATGTCTGCAACAGATATATATATCCCAATCTGACAACCAACTACAATTTGTTCATCTGATTTTTAGGTCAAGTTGACTTCCTATAAAACATGCATACCACTTTTCAGTTCCTCCTAGCAGGGATACCAATGGTTGTCCAAGTTAGAGATGCTTGATTCTTTATAATGCAATTAAATATATATATAATAATTGAACTAAAATGGGACTGCCTGTTTGCTTCCCGCGGTCACCTCTGCTACTCCGGGGTTATGTGCGATGCACTTCGGGAGCCCTGCTATATGTTCTTATGTCCCTCTCTGTGTACTTTTTAAGTTTCTTTCTACAGGTCTTGCCCCAAATGGTTTCCTTTCTCCTACTCCAAAATTACAGAAACAGCCACCCATGTCTCTGTGCAGTTCTTTTGGGACTTTATCTCCTTAACTCAGCTGGAGTTTATTCCTGTGTATACTATGAAGTTCAAGTGCATCTGGAGCGTGGTGGAGCGTTGTTGGGCGTAGTGGTTACTGTGCTGCTGGGGGCTCTCGTACCCGTATTGGACTTGGCTCAGCTCCAGATTCTGGCTTCCTGGGAGGTAACAGGGATGGCTCAAGTAGTAGGGCCCCTGGCACTAGTGTGAGAGACCTGGATTAAGTACAAGATCCTGGCTTTGGGCCAGCCCGGTCCTGGCCACTGAGGGCATTTGGAGCGTGAACCTGTAGATGGGAGCTCTCTCTTGTCTCGCTCTGTTATTCTTTCATATATATATATATATGAATATATATATATATAAAGATTTATATATAAATTTATATATAAAGATTTATTTATCTGAAAGGCAGAGTTACAGAAAGGGAGAAGCAGAAGCAGAGAGTGAGAGATCTTCCATCCACTGGTTCAATCTTCAAATGGCTACAATGGCCAGGGTTGGGCCAGGCTGAAACCAGGAGCCAGAAGCTGCATCCAGGTCTCCCACGTGGGTGCAGCAGCCCAAACACTTGGGCCATCTTCTACTGTTTCCCAGGTGCATTAGCAGGGAGCTGGATTAGAAATGGGGCAGCCAGGATTTGAATTGGTGCTCATATGGGATGCCGGCACTGCAGGCAGTGGCTTTACTCACCATACCACAACACTGGCCCCCTCAAATAAATATTTTTTTAAATATTGAAAACCAACCAAATGTATTGTTTCTAAAAAGCCAGTTACTTCAGCATCATTTTTGAAATTATCTTTTCCTTCATTTGTTTGAATTTCTTCTTGGCCATAGAGTAAACACTTCTTAATTCGGGTTTGCTTCTAAATCTTTAAGTACGTTTTTATGATCTGGCTTTCTTTGGAAGCCAGTATATGTTTGTTAATTTTTGCAGCTGCATAGCAGAGTTAAATACCACAGAGTGCAAGGGCCAGGCTTTTTTTTCTTCTTTGTCAAAATTCTTACCAGTTACATGAACATCACTATGCAAATCGACCACATCACCCCTGAGACAGGTTCTCCAAGTACACATAACTTACAGATGAGGAAAAGAGGCACTGGCTGAGAAGACCTTGGTCAAGGTCACGGAACCAGGCAGGCTCGGGAACTGTCAAAGGCAGATGGCCTAGTTCCAAAGGCTATGGTGGTGACCTCTACCAGGGGGACTGAACCCCACCTGAGAACCACTGTCTATTCAAGACGCAGCGTGCTCTCCTCATCACCATCACCACCGCCTTGCTGGGACTTGTTTTATGTGGCCATTGTGTAATTTTGCATGCTTTATTATGTCTTATTCTTTCTATTGACAATGCTTCTCAACATTTTCTGGCTAGAGACTGTGTTTTTTTTTTTTCTTGTGTGCATCGTAGAGCTTAGATATGGGCCTATATTTTAATTCTTTAGTTAGGGTTATTAGTGATTGTGTGGATTCAAAACCATTCTTTAACTGCTATTTTTTTTTTTTTTTGCTTGTCCAGGTCAGTGAATCTTTATATGGGCACATAAACCTTTTAGTTTATGAATTTTTATTTATTTGAAAGGCAGAAAACAGTGAAAGAGAGGGAGAGGGAGAGAGGGAGAGAGGGAGAAAAGGAGGGGGAGAGAGAGAGAAAGAGAGAGAGAGAGAGAGAGAGAGAGAGAGAGAAAGAGAGAAATATCTTCCATCTACTGGTTCACTCTCGAATGCCTGTAACAGTCAGGGCTGGGCCTGGTTGAAGCGAGGAGCAGGGAGCTGCATCTGGGTGTCCCATGTGAGTGGCCGTCACTGCTACATCCCAGGATGCTTTCCCAGGAAGGAGGAATCAGAAGCCACGCCAGAACGCGAGCCTGGGCTGTAGGGTATGTGATGTGGGCGTTCCGAATGGTGTCTGCACTGCCATACCAAATACCGGCCCCAACTGCACATTTTAATGCAGTGATAACCGTGGGGTTTTAATAAATAAATTTGTAGGAGATCTTCTTTATTAACATAACCAAATGATTCTGTTAATAGCTCCAATTCAATAGCACTCGACATAGTGTTTGCTGTTTTAACTGAATTGCATGGATAAAAGATGATCTTATCATGAAGATAAACTGGATGACAGTTCAGTTATTGATGAGACGCTCACGCTTGCATTTTAAAAACGTTGGCATTTCAGAGTTAGCACCTTGACTTTTTTTTTTTTAATAACAGTATTTATTTTTTATTTGAAAGGCCGAGCAACAGAGAGAGAGGGAAGAGAACTTTCATTCTCTGGTTTATTCCCCAAAAGGCTGCAACAGCTAGGTCTGGGCCTGGCTGAAGCCAGGAACCTGGAACTCCATGTGGGACTTCTGCATGGTGGCAGGGGCCCAAGTACTGCCGCCCTCATCAGCTGTTTTCCCAGGTGCATTAGCAGGGAGCTGGATTGGAAGTGGAGCAGCCAGGACTTGCACTGGTGCTCTGATACGGGATGCTGGCGTCACAAGTGGTGGCTTAATCTGCTGGGCCACCATGCCAGCCCCAGGACCTTGACTTCTGATGTTTCATATGGACAAAAAAATTCTTTAGATTATGGAAGTATTTCTTGCTTTAAGTTAGTCGCACAGAGAAGGCGTGAACATAGAAAGTTTTTAAAAAGATCAGTGTTTTTCATATTTTCCACTCCATAGTCTATCCCAGACAGGCCTTATCCTATGAGATAATGTCTCTCTCCTCTTAGAAGAAAGAACGTTCCACAGTGGTTACTTGCAAGGATTCTTCTTCCCATTTTACAGTGAGAAAACCAAGACTTCAGAGACAAAGTGGCTAAGTGATCATCGACAGACCACTGGGAAAAAACTCAAAATGTTACCACTGATCAAACTCCCCTGTGTACCCTGCCAGTGCACCAAGCCTTTGTAGGTGCTCCTGATTGAGTGTGTGTGTGTGTGTGTGTGTGTACATGCTGTGAGGTGGGCCACCCCACCTGCAGGCAGCTCTAAACTCCCGCGAGTTCCTACCTTTTCCCACATTGCTTCCCAGTATCCTTGCTCCGTGTGCTTCCTCACACCTGTCATCGAGTAATTCTTAAAGTACTGGAAAATACACAGTGTTTCCATTTGCTTCTGTTTCCACGCGATGGAATTCCTCCCTGGTGCACAGGGCACCTCCGTGGTGGCTTCTGTCAATGCCTCGTCTGTCTCCCCCAGGTGGGGCCATGACATCTCTTGAGACGTTTTCTTCACCAAGAAGCACAGTGTTTAGCTCAGGCCCAAGAAAACGGGAAGGAAGGAGAGAGACGCCGCCTCCCTCCCATACCCTGAACTACTGCTCCCTTCCCCACTGCCTGGCTCGATTTGGTGAATAATGCCCTTAGCAAGATCTTGGTGTTGGTACCAGCAATCCTGACTGTAGGACCACCCCAGACAAACCATCAACAGGTGTACAGTATATCGAAGAGAGGATTTCCTTCAATCATAAAACAACAGAGCACATCCCAGACCTGGGAGTCCAGACCCTGGCGTCCGAGCCCAGCTCCATGTCTGTGGGTATCTGACACTGGCCTGGCCATTGCCTGCGCCAATCCCCATCTTGCTCAAAATGAATGTCAGACCACATACGCTCCACCCTCCCATGGTTCTAGCCTTCTACACACGGGGGCTCCGCCCAAGACTTTGGGAAAGAGAAGGTTCAACTGTGAAAAACAGATGAATTTTGGGGCCAGTGTTGTAGGGCGGCCAGTGAAGCCACCACCTGTGACGCCGTATCCCACAGGAGCTCAGATTTGAGCCCCAGCGGCTCCACTTCGGATCCAGCTCCCTTCCAGTGTTCCTGGGAAAGCAGTGGAGGACAGCCCAAGTATGTTGGGACCCTGTACCCACATGGGAGACCCAGACAGAGTTCCAGGCTCCTGGCATTGCTCTGTCCCAGTCCTGGCCATTGAGGCCAGTTGGGGAGTGAACCAGCAGATGGAAGATTTCTCTCTGTCCCTGTTTGTTTCTCAAATAAATAAACTCATCTTTAATCAAATGTTTGAATCCCACTGATGCACTTTATTTCTGTTCAGAAAGAAGAAAGGGTCTTCTTTCTAAAATTCTCTCATGTATCCAAGAGATCTCTTTTTCTTAGTTCCTGATATTGCAAAGTGGTTCGCCCTGATTGTTAACTTAGTGCTGTTTAAATTTTAGAAGTCAAGCTGCTTTTAAAGGCTGGTTTAATACAATTTATAAAACTTTCACCCTCTTGACTCTCATAACTCCAAAGCTTTAATAAATAGAAATGAGTGGGACCAGCGCCACGGCGCAGTAGGTTAATCCTCTGCCTGGCAGTGTTGGCGTCCCATATGGGCACCGGTTCTAGTCCCAGCTGCCCCTCTTCCAATCCAGCTCTCTGCTATGGCCTGGGAAAGCAGAAGATGGCCCAAGTCCTTGGATCCCTGCACCCACGTGGGAGACCAGGAAGAGGCACCTGGCTCCTGGCTTTGGATCGGAGCAGCTCCGGCTGTTGTGGCCATTTGGGGAGTGAACCAACGGATGGAAGACCTTTCTCTCTGTCTCTCCCTCTCACTGTCTGTAACTCTACCTCTCAAATAAATAAACAAAATATTTAAATATATATACATATATATATAAATGAGTGATAGGGTAGGATTAGCTCTAGTTTTGCCCTTTTTCTTATTTCTATTTACAACAAGTATATTTTCCATTTTATTAAGCCTTTTAGCACTATTTAATTTTGAAAACTAAGCATGTGTTACCTTTAAAAATTAATTGGATAAAATATATGTTTAGAACACACAGAAAAGTAAAATGAAAATAAATTTGTGATTCCACTACTTAAATAATAAGCATGGTGAAAATGATGTTTCTCACCTATTTGTTCAGTTTCCCAGTGCTGACTGGGTGACTGGTGTTTTCTAACACACAGGGGAGCACCCTTACACACACAGACACACACACAGAGTTTCTTTTTTTGTTCATTCGACATCAGAAGTGCGCAAAACATGGAAACAAAACAACATATGGAAACATTTCCGGTTATTCAAATATGTTAAAAATAGATGCGATGCGTACCTGTGTGTGTCCCTACATGCTCTGACAATACAGAGTGCTTCCATGTCCGCCCATATGTGTGATTCTTGCAATCCGCTGTGAGAAGCGGGGCGGGGCGGGGTGGGTGTGGGGGAACATTTCCAGCATCCAGCTGAGGCCATGCAGCCCAGACGCAGGGAGGAACTGAGGTTCTGGTTAGGATCAGGCTCTGGTACCTCTTACCCCTCACCCGTGGATCGGAGACTTGCTGGGGCTGACACTACATCATCTTAGGGGTTCTCCTTAAGGAAAAGAAAAGAAGCTACCCTCTGATAATATTACTAAGACAGGAAATTCTGTAAAGAAATGGCTAAGAGCTCTCCCAGGGCCTTGGAAGGGCCCGGGAAGAATGAGGAATCTGGTAGCTTCAGCTTTATCTGCGTAAAGTAAGTCTGCCTCTGCTTACCTTATTTTCATCTGTAAAATGGGAATTTTATTAAAATACTTGCCCTGGCGTAGTTATCAGGATGAAACAAGATGTTGGACTGTAAAGCATTTAGTTAGTTGCCTGGCATGAGCAAAATGGAATTAAAAGGTAAGATTTTTGGGAGCACGATTAGAAGATTGAAATCCATGCATATAAGAGGTCTTCAAAAACTTCATGCACATTATATTAAAAAACCCTGCACAGTGTCAAAAATGCTTTGCACCAAAATAAGCTTACTTTTAATTCCAATTCCCACAAACTTTTGAAAGTCCCCTCCTATTACCTGCGATGACTAATTCTACACAAAATCAGGCAGTTGTGGCTGGAGTCATTTGAGCTGCTCCCTAGAGACTGAGTTATTCATGTACACACTTAAGAAAATTATACCTTTAAGGCTTTTCAACCTGGCTTGCTCATTCACTGTGGGATGCCACGCTCTCTGCCAGGCACCGGATTCAATTTGCACACCTCTTCATGCCCTATAAACACAACTCAAGGCCCCCCCCCCCCCCCCTCCTTTGGGACGTCTCCCTAGGAGCCCTGGAAGATTGGCTACTACCTGAGAGGCTGGATTTGAACACAACTCTAGTTCAAGGGCATCCTCCCCCCCCCCCAGCCCCCGCCGCCTTGCTCATTTCTGTATCACTAACACTTTTCTCTGTGTCTATAATGAAGTGCATAGGTGCTCAGTAACATCAGATGAGTTGGCTCCAAGTGTGCCCGTTCCCACGTGAGGATGTTCATTTTTTTTGGCTAGCTATTTAGTCTGCAAAAGTAAGCAAGATCAGGAGCTAGCGTTGTGGTGCAGTGGGTTAAGCCACTGCCTGTGACGCTGGTATGCCATATGAGCACTGCTTCAAGTCCTGGCTGCTCCACTTCCTATCCAGCTCCCTGCTAACAGCCTGGGAAAGCAGTGGAAGAGGGTCCAAGAGGTTGGGCCTCTGAACCTACTTGGGAGACCTGGAAGAAGCGCCTGGCTCCTGGCTTCTGTCTGTTCCAGTCCAGGCTGTTGTGGCCATCTGGGGCAGTGAATCAGTGGATGGAAGCTCTCTCTCTCCCCTCTCCCCCCCCCCCCTCCTCTCTCTGTAGCTCTGCCTTTCAAATAAATGAACACAAATTGCAAAAATAGTCTTGATAGCTCTGAAAACCCTGCTTTTGTGTGATGTGATAACTTTACCTTTTTTTTTTTTTTATTGTATGACAGCTGAAATCCTCTTATTTTATTACCAGACCCACTGAGAAGGCTGCTCTCTGGCGCTCATCAAAAAATCCCATGGCTACATGGAAAGGCCCTGGGGGAAAGAGGTCTCTATCAGGAAAAGTCGTTAAGCTCCGGGGTCCTCCAGGAGCCTGGGAAAGTCCAACAGAAACCCTGGGGTTAGGGTGCCTCATCTATTTAAAAACAGAACTGGACTTTGCAAGTGTGTTATGAGGCCTTGGGTTATTAAAGCCATTAATTGAGAATTTAAATGTTTAGACTGCAGGGCCCGTGGTGTGGCCCAACGGGTTAAGTTGCTGCTGGTGTCACCGGTCCTGGTTCGAGTCTGGACTACTCCACTTCCAATTCCTCTCTAAGCTAATGGGCCTGGGAAAATGGCAGCAGAGGCTGAACCAAGTACTTGGGCCCGTGCCACCCACGTGGGAGGCCCTGATGGAGTTCCAGGCTCCTGGCTTCGGCCTGGCCAACCCCTAGCTGTTGCGGCCATTGGGGGGAGTGAACCAGCAGATGAAGATCTGTCTCTCCCTGTCCCTCTGCAAAAGTAAGCAGTCCCTCAAATAAGTGTTTTGAAAGCCTTCCTGTATTCCCCTGAGAAACACCATGACCAGTCAGTGGAACTGGATGCTAGCAAGCAGCTGCAGGTAGAGCCGCAGGGACCTATGCTTCCCAGTTTACAATGAGTTAACCTTTCTCTATTTTTTTTAAGATTTATTTTTATTTATTTGAAAGAGTTACACAGAGAGAGGAGAGGCAGAGAGAGGTCTTCCATCCGCTGGGTCACTCCCCAGTTGGCCACAACAGCTGGAGCTGTGCCAATCTGAAGCCAGGAGCCAGGAGCTTCCTCCAGGTCTCCCATGCAGGTGCAGGGGCCCAAGGACCTGGGCCATCTTGTACTGCTTTCCCAGGCCATAGCAGAGAGCTGGATCAGAAGTGGAGCAGCCGGGACTCGAACCAGTGCCCATATGGGATGCTGGCACTGCAGGCAGCAGCTTTACCGGCTACGCCACAGTGCCAGCCTCCTGTTCTTTCTCAACAAAGCAGAAGCCCAGGGGCGGCTGGGGACTCAGCTGTCTGGTGTCTGCCACCCTCCCACACCCTCGGTGTCTTCAGAGCTGTGCTGACCTCTCAGAGGGCGACCTGGGCCACCGAAGTGCCTCACCCTCCTCATCCTCTCTGGCTGCTTCCCCTTCATCCAGGCTCCACCTGTGCTTTCAACGCACATTTGAAGCGACAGCGAGCACAGGAAACATCTTGGCCGAGGGGTGCAGTCACCTTCCCGGGAATGACCCAGGAACCCCAGGGGCTCCTTGGACACCGGCATCCCCCAAGTCCATGCCAATTTCAGAGTGAACCCTTCTTCCAGGGGAAGGAGTCTGCGCGGGTCTGAAAATACTCGTGGGCCAAGCCCTCCAAGGCACCCTGCTGGGAGGGGCTGGCCCTGGCCACCTGCGGCCTCGTCCTCAGGGGCTGTGGATCAACTTCACCTCCAGTGTGTCTGTTATTCAGAAACATAAGTCTTGGTTGGCCAAATCTGGAGGTTATTACGTTTCTTAAAAAACAAAAAACAAAACAAAACCAAAAAACTCAAAAGCAAGCAAAAAGCAGAGAGGCCAACAGCCATCCTGCTGTGCTGTCCAGATGCAAAGGCTCGGAGCTTCCCAGGGTTTTTTTTTTTTTTTTTTTTGTCTGCTTTCCCATCACAGGCCTTGCCTGGACCCTGCAGTCGGAGCCCCCCCCCCCCACCCCGTTCCGGAAGCAATCCTCCAGCGCAGCCCTCCTCGAACCCAAACCAAGGAGTCCATAAAACAGGTGAAAACAAAAACACAACTCAGGATCTCCCCAGGGGGCGGCGGCTTTCCCGGGGGCTCGGACACCCCTCCCGCCCCGGACCGCTCCCTTTCAGGAAAAACACACACACGCCAGGCTCGAGGAAGCTGACACGTCCTGGGTAAATAACCACGCGCAGCGGCTTCCCCCAGAATCAGCACCTCCTCCCCGAGACAGCGCCAGGTGAGCCGGTCCCCAGGGATCACCTTCCTGCTCGCCCCAGGGGAAGGCGTTCGCCAGAGCGCGCGCCCAGCTATTGTCACACTGCCTCCTCGGAGCCACCACGCGGCGGCTGGCTAGGGCAGGTCCTGGGGCCCCCCACTTTGCGCGTGAGAAGCCGAAGCTCGGGGCGCGCGCCCACGGAGAGCGACACCGCCCCCCGCGCGCCCCGAGATCGCTCCCCACACGAGGTCTCCCGAACAAGCAAGTCCACGGTCGCGGCCCCAGGGACTCCCAGTCCCCAGTAGCCGTGCGCCCCAAGGAGGCGCGACCCGCGGCGGGGCGCACGGGGCGCGGCGAGCCAGCCGCCTCCGGAACAAAGAAGAGCCGCGCGCGCGCGCGAGCGCACGAGCGCGCGGGGCGCACAGGGGCGTCCGCTCCGTGGCCGGTGGAGGGGGCGATGCGCGCGGAGCGGCCCCGCGGGCCCCACCCCGGCCCGCCCCTCAAAGCCGCCTTTCTTCTCGGGCGCGCTCGGAGGCGGGCCCCGGGGCGGCCGGGAGGGGGCGCAGCTCGCCGTCCCCGCCGGCCGGTCCCGTCGCGCCCTCCCGCCGCCGCCGCCCCCACTCGGAGGAGCGCACAAAGAGCGGCCGGGCGGCGAGCGCACACCTCCCGGCGGCCCGGGGCGGGGCCGGCGCGCGCGCCGCGGCGTCCGCCTTAAAGGGCCCTGCGGCTGCCGGCGCGCACTGCGCAGGCCCCGGCCGTGGGCAGGGGCGGGGCGGCCCGAGGCGAGAGGGGAGGGACCCGGGCGCGCACAGCCGCGCTGCCCGCTGGCGCTATGGCCGGCGCGCCCGCGGTGTCAGCGCGCCCGCGGGGGGCTCGGGCGGGCGCGTGCGGGACCCGGGTGCCCAGCGCGCCCGAGGTGGCCGCTGGCGGGCGGGTGGGGCTGGCGCTGCGGCCGGCCTGTGGCTCTCGGCTCCGCAGTTTCGAGGCGCCGTGGCACAGAGCGCTGCCCACAGCGGGCAGACATGCGGGCGCGCGCGGGGGACCGCGTGGGCGGGCGTGAGCCTTTGTGTCGCGTGCGCTCCCGCGCAGGTGGGCAGCCCGCGCCGGGGCTCGCTCTGCCCGCGCACCCCGGGCGATCGCGAGTCCCGTCTTCCGCGCCTAGGGTCTCGGGCCGTGCCTTGGCGCAGGCGACAGCCCCTTCGCCTGGTGGCAGCTCTGGTTGCACTGATGGTCTTTTTTTTTGGAGGGGGGTGGCACTAACGGGACTTCCTAAGGATCGCTCTGCTAGAGCCCTGCCCTGCGCGTCCGAGTTGGGGACGCGTCTCCTCCTCGCTCCCCGGCGAGGGCGGAGACTGGGGACGGCGCTGTCCTCGGCTGATAGGTGCGCGCAAGTGTCCCGGGCCTGCCAGTCCCGCATTAGACAACAAAGAGAGGCGTTCGCGGCGGCGGGGGAGGGGCGCGGCGCGCGCGCGGCGTGGGGGAGGCGCTCGCTCCCCGCTCGCTCTGCCCGCGGCCTCCGCCCGCCCCCGGCCCGGCGCGCGCCAATCGCCTCCCCCAGCGATAGTGTCAGTGGCATTGTAGTGTCAGCTCCCGCCGGTGACGTTGCGCCTCCCGCGTCCCCCTCCGGAGCCGTCTGGCTGCAGAGGCTCCGTGGAGAGGCGGGGAGGAAGAGGAGGAAAAAGCGCTGAGTGAGGGCGGGCGGGCGGGCGGGCGGGGAGGGCGGGAGGGAGTGGAGGAGCCGGGGAGGAGCTCCTTAAAGAAACGCCGCTGTCGCTCGCCGGCTCGCTTTTTCGCTCGGCTTTGTGGCCAGCCAGCCGGGCGCTCGGGGGGCACGCGCGGCCGCCGCTCGAGCTCTGCCCCCACCCCGCCCGCCCGCCCGCCCGCCCGCAGACCCGGGGTGGGGACCCAGGCGGGGGCTCCTGCAGCAGCTGCCCGGTGCCGACGGCGCGCGGCCACCCGGTCCTCCCCGGCGCCGAGGAAGCCGCGACACGGAGCCCAGTGCAGCCGGCCGGCCTCCCCGCCCCTGACCACCCGCTTCCCGGCTGCCTTTGTGGCCGCAGCTGCCGGCCGCCGAGCCACCAGGGCCGGCGGGGGCGCGGCGCGGCGCGCACGGCCGCGCGATGCCCAGCTCGCTGTTTGCAGACCTGGAGCGCAACGGCAGCGGCGGCGGAGGGGGAGGCGGCGGCGGGGGAGGCGGCGGCGGCGGCGGCGGGGAGACCCTGGACGACCAGCGAGCCCTGCAGCTCGCGCTGGACCAGCTCTCCCTACTGGGGCTGGACAGTGACGAGGGCGCGCCTCTGTACGACAGCGAGCCGCGCAAGAAGAGCGTGAACATGACCGAGTGCGTGCCGGTGCCCAGTTCCGAGCACGTCGCCGAGATCGTGGGGCGGCAAGGTGGGTCGGGCGGGCGGGGACGGGGCGCTGGGGGCCCCCGGGGCCACCAGCCTGGCGGGGTCGGGGGGGAGCGGGAGCGCGATCGGGAGCCGCGGCGCTGGGGGCGCTCGGGCAGCAGGGGAGTGCCGCGCCGCGGGGCCGGCGCCCAGACAAAGAAAGTGCGGGCAGGCTGCCGCCCGGAGCCGCGCCGCTGCCCCAGCGGGACGCACTCTCTGCTGCTGAAATCGCGGCCTTCTCCCCGAGCGCCCCCCACCCAGCCCGCCCCGGGAAAGAGGATTTAAATACAAGATGCTGGGGGGGGGGGGAGGGGAGGGGGCCTTGGATCGGTCCTTGGGGATGGGGGAGGAGGAGGAGGAGTGAGCACCGGCTGGGAGGAGGATTCTGGGTTTGTGCAAAACGGAATGGAGAGCAGAGGAGGAACAATGGGTCCCGGGACTGCTCCCCCGCCCCGCACCCTCCCCCGAAGTCCCCCCGCGCCGCCGAGAAAGCGCGGCTGCAGCCGCCTCTCCCGAACCGCTCGGCGTACGGCGCGCCCAGCTGGATCCCGGCGGCATCTCCCCAGATGACTTTTTCTGGGATTCTCGGGTTTGGCTTGGGACGACTGCAGTCCCCGGGTGGGGAGGGGGGACGGGAGGGCCAGGCAGCCAATGGGCTGTTCCTCGAGCGCCTCGCGGGTGGAACCCGCAAGCCCGGGGTCAGGGAGGGAGACGCCCCCTGGCCTCGCGGCGCGCGTCCTGCGGTCCCGCTGCCCTGGACGCCAATGGTCCCCGGCCCCCGCGGTAACCTCGGGGGTAATGGGCGTGTCTCCTCTCTCTCCTCTCTCTGCCCCCCTTCCCCACCCCCCGCCCCCTTCTCCCACTCCCCCCCTGCACCCCGGCTCCCAGGTTGTAAAATCAAAGCGCTGCGGGCCAAGACCAACACTTACATCAAGACCCCAGTGCGCGGGGAGGAGCCTGTCTTTGTTGTGACGGGCAGGAAGGAGGATGTGGCCATGGCCCGCAGAGAGATCATCTCCGCGGCCGAGCACTTCTCCATGATCCGCGCCTCGCGCAACAAGAACACGGCGCTCAACGGCGCGGTGCCGGGGCCGCCCAACCTGCCGGGCCAGACCACCATCCAGGTGCGGGTGCCCTACCGCGTGGTGGGGCTGGTGGTGGGGCCCAAGGGCGCCACGATCAAGCGCATCCAGCAGCAGACGCACACGTACATCGTGACGCCCAGCCGCGACAAGGAGCCGGTGTTCGAGGTGACCGGCATGCCGGAGAACGTGGACCGCGCCCGCGAGGAGATCGAGGCGCACATCGCGCTGCGCACCGGCGGCATCATCGAGCTCACGGACGAGAACGACTTCCACGCCAACGGCACGGACGTGGGCTTCGACCTCCACCACGGGTCCGGCGGGTCCGGCCCGGGCAGCCTGTGGAGCAAGCCGACGCCCAGCATCACGCCCACGCCCGGCCGCAAGCCCTTCTCCAGCTACCGCAACGACAGCTCCAGCTCGCTGGGCAGCGCCTCCACGGACTCCTACTTCGGGGGCGGCGGCGGCGGCGGGACCGGAGGCGGCAGCGCGGGCGCCACCCCGCGCCTGGCTGACTACAGCCCCCCCAGCCCCGCGCTCAGCTTCGCGCACAACGGCAACAACAACAACAACGGCAACGGGTACACCTACGCGGCCGGGGAGGCCTCCGTGCCGTCGCCCGACGGCTGTCCCGCCGAGCTGCAGCCCGCCTTCGACCCGGCGCCCGCGCCCCCGCCCGGGGCGCCCCTCCTCTGGGCCCAGTTCGAGCGCTCCCCGGGCGGCGGCCCCGCGGCGGCGGCGGCGGCGGCGCCCGTGTCCTCCTCCTGCTCGTCCTCGGCCTCCTCTTCGTCCGCTTCCTCGTCGTCCGTGGTCTTCCCCGGGGCGGGCGCCGGCGCCGGCGCGCCCTCCAACGCCAACCTGGGGCTGCTGGTGCACCGCCGGCTGCACCCGGGCGCCAGCTGCCCGCGCCTGTCTCCGCCCCTGCACATGGCGCCGGGGGCCGGCGAGCACCACCTGGCCCGCCGGGTGCGCAGCGACCCGGGCGGGGGCGGCCTGACCTACGCCGCCTACGCCAACGGGCTCGGGGCGCCGCTGCCCGGCCTGCAGCCGGCGGACACGTCGGGCTCGTCGTCGTCGTCCAGCTCCTCGTCCAGCTCGTCGTCGTCGTCGTCCTCTGGGGGGCTGCGGCGCAAGGGCAGCCGCGACTGCTCCGTGTGCTTCGAGAGCGAGGTGATCGCCGCGCTGGTGCCCTGCGGCCACAACCTCTTCTGCATGGAGTGCGCCAACCGCATCTGCGAGAAGAGCCAGCCCGAGTGCCCGGTCTGCCACGCCGCGGTCACTCAGGCCATCCGCATCTTCTCCTGAGAGCGGCGCGCCCCCTTCCCCCGGCCTGGCCCTGCGCGCCCCCCGCAGCGCGCACCGCAGGGCAGCCGCAGCCCCCAGCGCCCTGCCGGGTCCCCGCACACTCTGCGATCCGAGAGAGAGAGGGGAGCTGGGGAAGCTGTGGTGTCTGCTCGCTCTCTCTCTCTCTCTTTTTTAAAATCGGATTTAAAAAAAAAAACAAACCACAGAGGAACTTGCCAGGATGATGCGCGTCGGGTGCTGTCCCCTGGGAAACTCGCGAACCACCTGCCATGCATGCTCTATAAATAATAGGAACAGCGACAAGCTAGCGATGATAGTTGTTACACTGTACCCGAGGGGGAGCTTCCGACCGAAGGAAACCCCGCAAGTTCTCCGCTTGCCTAGAGTAGGAAGAAAGGACCACTGCGGGGGAGGCCAGGCTGGCGACGGCGACCCCCGGCGCCCCCAGGTGCGCGCGGACCAGGGAGCGCGCGCCCCCCGCGGCCGGGCTCCCACGGCGCTAACTGCAGAACACGGCGGATCCTCTCTGAGTGGCCGTGGACGGGCCAAGAGTCCCTGTGAAACCAGGATACTGCAGCTTTATTAAAGTTAAAAAGAAACTGTAACATATCTCTTATATATTAAAAAAAAAAAACCTTTAAAAGTTTTAAAGAGAAATTGCATTAATTAATACAGATTGAAGTATTTTATTCTTTTTTGACTTGAAAAATTATATTTCATATTGCAAAGATGTTTACAAGTATTTTAATTTAAGTTCAGTGAACTTTTTTGTAGCTGGGTTAAATCTTTTTATTTTAGTATGGCCTTATGGCAAAGAGCACTGTATTATTTTAATAATCACACAATTGTGACGGAATTACAAAACCATACAATGTGTAATGTTTTGAACAGTATTTTGTTGGGATGGAGATTTTATAGGTTCAGACAAATCTTCTAGGTCTGCTTCACCCAGCATATTTTCTATTCAGTGATATAAAGCATATTTTATTCTATATTATTACAAAAAAAGTAAATGTATAAACATTGTCAAAAAGGAACCCGTTGATGCTTTCTAACATTTGTATAAATGGAATTCAGTGCAAGTTACAAAAATTCTGTTGCACCACTATAGTTTTAGTATTTCTATTTTAATACATTTGTTTACCACTTGTTTATGTATATGTAGGTGACGTTACTTGAGCTTAAATGTACTTACTGAGCAAAGTTTAAAAAAAAACAAAGTATATTTTATTTTATGATAAAGGGCCTTTAACCTCATGGTCAAATACTAATATTATATTTGCTGAGACAAGATTTGAAATTGTATCAAGAGTTTTATTTTTCTGACATTTAAAGTTCTACATAATAAAGGTAAAACTTAAGTAATGGTGCTACTTCATTTTTTAAGTATTTCTATATAAATAAAATATTGAAGAAAATCTATGTTGTGTGCTGAGTTGATTTTTTTAAAAAAGCTTCTCGGACCTATAACTGCACAAGGAGGGACATGTTGAAATATACCAGGGGCCTTCAGAAACTTCCTGGGAGATGCACCTTGAGAAATCACTCTGTGTGACTCCCAGGCATGGGTTTCCAAGCTTTTTGTACCAAAGTAAACTTTACCTTTTAATTCCGTTTTTCCCTGAAGCGTTTGAAGTCCCCTGGTATGACTTCCAGGTGTATCCTATTTGGAGTCTTCCGTCAGTAGAGGAACTTGGAAAAGAGGCCAGAAAGATGTTTCACTGGACGAATGGTGCTTTTTAAGAATTGCCAGTATCTGTTGGATCGGGGATTAGCCACAGAAAGCACAGTACATAGGCCCCAAGAGAATGTTTGATTCCCTTTAAAATTAGAAAGACAAAAAAAAGGGGGGGGTGGAATATTCAAAGGAAAGGTTTTAATCTCCAGCATGCCCCAAACCTATTAAATGTGGCCTAACATGAAGATAATGCTATTAAGGTAGTTAAGGTTATACCAGAAATGAATTTTAAGGCAGATATTATAGGGGCCCAGGAAAATCCTATTACAGAGCAGCGTGGACCCTGATCCCAGAGCCGGTGTAAGGCCCTGTGCCTACTCTGTGGATTGGTGAAGCTGGCCTGGGCTGGGTGGTGAGTTTCTCCGTGTCGCCTCCTTGGGAAAGCCCGGTGGCCATGGGAATGATGGCTTCTGCCTTTGAGGACCTTGCTGGATCTGAGCGCTGGTCCTAATAGGCTTCTGCCCGTCGGGCAGGCTAATTGGTGTTGACAGGCTGCGGGTGTTAACTGTTTGTTGTTGCTCCAGGGGAGTTTTTGTTTGCTTTTGGCAGGCTGCACCTGCTCCTTGGCTGTGGGGCTTTCTCTCGCCCTGAACTCTGTCTCCTGCGGAGTATTTAGGAATGACCAGACCCGGCTACTGGGATTCCCAGCCAACTCTTGCCGGCTGAGCTGCTGCTGGGAGCTGCTGTCCGTGGGAATAGAGCTGATGTTTATTTTAATCTTAGCAGGTGAATCCAGAGAAAAGGCTACTGCCGTAATATATGGGGGGGGGGGGGGGGGCGGTCCCTCTTTTTCCCACTTTGTGTTCATTTTTTAAATTTCTCTGAACATTTATTTATTCTTTGCCTATGTAGGTTTTGTTTTACATGATGCTGCTAAAGGCAGTGGATGGGCCTTCGGGTGGGAGGGGAGGAAGGGGTGGCCTTGCTTGGAAAATTTCTGGCATCGTCTTCAGTTCTGGAAAGTTCCCAGGCTGTATTCACACCCCTCGCCGCTCCATAAGGGACCGGAGGTCAGCTGAGGCTTGGTGAGGACAGGTGTCACCAAATCCAGTCCCCGCTTTCTCTCACTTGCCTGGAAACATCTAGAATGTATCCCAGATTCTTTGTACACTCACTTTCTTTAGTCGTGTAGCATTGCTCTTCTGCTTTAAGTGAACGGTTAGAGGCAACGTAAAACCAGAAGCTTGGACGAGTTGTTTCTCATGGGCCCTTACCCATTCATTGGGATTTAAGTATTTCTTTGAGAGCCAGATAAAGGGAGAACCCCCAACTACTGGTTCATTTGCGAAATGCCCTCACTGAAGCCAGGAGCTAGGCACTCAGTTCAGGTCTCCTATGTGGGTGACAGGGACCCAAGGACTTGAGCCATCTCAGCTGCCTCCAAGGCTCTGCATGGATAAGAAGCCACAGTCAGGAGCAGGAGCCGGGTTTCAACCCCAAGCATCTGCCCTGGGCCCCAGGGATCCTGATGGGCAACTTCACTCCTGGGCCGGACGCCCGCCACTCACGTGGGGTTGTTTTGTAATCCATAAGTTGCTTTGGAAAATGACAGAAGGTCAGACTTTGCAGCTGACAGCTCCCTCGATGGCCTGTGTTTCCTTACAACGAGATCAAGCCTGGGTGGACGTGCAGTTCCAGGACACATTCTTACACAATTAGGCTTCTGAGGGGAAAGGTTGCTGGCCAACACATGCACCCTGTGCTGAGCTCAGGCCCTCTCATCAGCAAGGGATATAGCATGTATTAGTGACAATAGGTGGCCCTAGCTCGTCCGTGTCCCACCCCCCTGCCTCCCCTAGTGCCTACCGTGCAGGTGACTCCCAGCGGTGGACACGACAGTCCTCTGGCTAGAACGATGGCAGGGGCCGCACCTGTGCCCACTGAACTGCCACAGCCCCCTGAGATCTTTCTGCAGTCACCAAACACCATCCACAGTTGCCTCTTCCCCTACTGCCGGTCCCATGCTTCATTTCCTTGTGTGTACAATAGTGGTTCTTAAGGGGGGTATGGTTCTGCATCCCTCCCCCTAGTCTGGCAAATTTTGGGTATTGTAAGGGCAGGTGGAGGCCAGAGATGCAATGCACAGCTCCTGGCGTTGGATCAGAGCAGCTCCGGCCGTTCAGGCCATCTGGGGAGTGAACCAGCGGATGGAAGACTTCTCTCTCTCTCTCTCTCTCTCTCTACCTGGATGTTCAAAGCACTTTCTATTCTTTCCAGTAAACTTTTCTAAGCCAAAAAGCTGGCTTCCTTGAGAGCTGACTGTGGCTTTCAAACCCAGAGAACTTGTGCTCTTTCTGTCTTGGGCTCTGAGAGGAAAGTGATGAGAAACAAACACGATTCTTCAAATGGTGGCTCTCACCCTTCCCCTACTTCAGGGGTTCCCCTCCCCCATATCCTACCAAGATGGGCTCTTGGGCAAGGGGCGGTGACCTTGGTGGATTGCAGCCACTCCTCATCTCTGAGATCTCTTCCCAAGGGATCTGATTGGATCTGTGCTCTCCCAGGGGTGCCCTGAGCCTGCTAGCCAACATCTTCCAGGCTTCCGGGGGCTGAGGTACCTTGGGAGAGATGGGCTTTGTATTGGCTACACCAGCCCTTTCGCACCTTAAGCAAGAAGGTCGCTCCCTCTCTGGCTGCAGAACAAGATTCTTTCTTTATTTTTAAAGATTTATTTATTTATTTGAAAGGCAGAGTTAAACAAAGAGACAGAGGCAGAGAGAAAGAGAGGTCTTCCACCCGCTGGTTCACTCCCCAGATGGCCACAACAGCTGGAGCTGAGCCAACCCGAAGCCAGGAGCCAGGAGTTTCCTCCTGGTCTCTCACGTGGGTGCAGGGGCCCAAGCACTTGGACCATCTTCTACTGCTTTCCCAGGCTATAGCAGAGAGCTGGATCGGAAGTGGAGTAGCTGGGACTTGAACTGGTGCCCACAGGGGATGCCAGCACTGCAGGCTGGGGCTTTAACCCACTGTGCCATGGCGCTAGCCCCAAGATTCTTTCTAATAGTGGACTCTGCCTCCCTTAGCCTTCCTCCCCTCGCTGACACACCCAGAACCTCACCTTGATGCCCAGTGATGCCTGAAATGGTCAAGACTCTGTGCTTCCCCTGGGAAGGCCCTGCTGCTTCCTGGGCAGGAGAGCCAGCAGCCCAGTGAGCTCAGTGGTGATGCCTATGGCCTGGTGAGTTCCCACTCTGACCCAGGCCCTGTGTGAAGGGTTTTCCATGTGCACTTAGACCAATGGGTTAGACGTGAGCAAACTCACTTCAAATCTAAGGACTGAACATGCTGAAGTGGACAGCAGTGAAATGCCATACGAGGGGCCACATGGTCAGGAAGAGTGTTGGCCCTAGAAATACAGCCTTAGTCTATCAATTACTGTTTCTTAAAAAAAAAAAAGATTTATTGGAAAGGCAGAGTGACAGAGAAAGGAGGAGAGACCGAGAGGGAGAGATCTTCCATCTGCTGATTCACTCCCCAAATGATCACAATGGGCAGAGCTGGGCCAAGCCAAAGCCAAAGGCACGGAACACCATTTGGGTCTCCCACATGGGTGGCAGGGCTCCAAGTGGTTGGGCCATCTTCCACTGCCTTCCCAGGCACATTGGCAGGGAACCGGGTGGAAGTGGAGGAGCCGGGACTTGAACCCAGGGCTCTGATAGGGGATGCTGGTGTTGCAGGAGGCAGATTAACCCACTGCGCCTTGATGCTGATGTGACTCTTATAGGAGATATTTTCAGCAAAATGAACATTCATTTGTCACAAAATAGTCAATCCCGGGAATGTGTTCCTTTGAAGATAAATGTAACCTATTTGAGAACAGACGCTGGGCCCAGTTGAAGCAACTCCAGGCCTTGGGAGAAGCCAGCCACACATGTAGATAGCACGTTAGGGGCACTGGGCCTTTTCCATGCCATTAACCCCAAACTTGCCACCTCCTTTCTATTGTGCGACCAACGGAACAATCCACGCGTTAACCTCATTCTGCAATGTTTCCTTTTTAGGAAGACAAAAATAAGTGAAGCATTTGATGAGAACCAAATGAATACAGACTTTTCTCTCTTTAAAAAAAAAAAAGCCTCATAAAAATGTCACATGAGCTAATTTAGGCAGTGAGTAAAAGCTGCCAAAGCCCTGGGAAGTGAAATGTGGTCAATTGTTTGGCTTCTGCAGTGCCAAGCTCTTTGTTTGCCTTTTTCTGATTGTTATTATCGTCTCCGATTGACTTCATTTTCTAGGGCATGTAATGGAATTGTAGCATCTGGGCATGGCCTGGAAACGGCACGTCGGGCGCTGCCCAATGCATGCGTCTTTAGTGCTGGTTCCAACCACGGGACGTGTTTCTAGGCAAGACGCAGGCGCAGGGGACACATGGCAATGTGTGGCTCCGTTTGCTCATCCGTGGGCAGGGAAAAGCATCCTTGCTTTCGGAGTTACAACAGGCTCAGCTCCTCTTGGGGGCTTGCCTGTGTGGCACGTTCTAGCCCCTCCCATCGTGGCACCTGCCCAGAGGCTGGGTCAGTTGTCTCCTCTCCTCCCAGGCTGCGAGAGCTTTGAGTGCCTGAGTCTTAGTCTTCTTTCTCCTGGGGCCCTCGGCAACCCCTGAGTCAGACCTTGACCTTCCGTGATGATGCATAACATATACTTGGAAAGCCAAGGAAAAAGACGTTTGCTTGAAGCAACCTAAGAGCCCATCCGTGGGGCGCTTGCTTGTGGGCTTGTGTAACTTCTGCACGGTGGAATTCCAGCTGCTACCATAAACGACACCTCCTCTCACGCAACACCCAAGGCAGGCTATTTATGAAGAAAGGAGGTTTATTGGGCATATGGTTTTGGAGGCTGGAGGACCAGATCAGGTACAGACCTTGCTTCATTCCCTAGTGAGGGCAGAACCACGTGACAGAGGGAGGGATGGCATTCCCAGACTGGAAGCCAAAAAAAAAAAAGCAAAACATCAAAAGGACTCCAGGGTCAGGCTTTACCTCAACTACCTCTTCCCAGAGCTCCCTCTGGGAGACCAGCATTCCTGGCAGAGGTGAACAACCCCAGTGACCCAAGAGTCTCCCATGCACCTCCCTTGGATGAGTTATCCCTCACCTCTCAACATTGTCCAATGCGCAACCAAGCTTGCAGTGCGTGGGCCTTTGTGGGTCAAGCCACCCCTGAACCAGAGTCCGCAGGTCAGTGAGGGCGAAATGCCAAGGACGTGACCTTGGGAGGCATCCCCCCCGACCCTCCCCGACCCTTGGCCCCCACTGAGCATCCATTGCACTTGCTGACTTGCTTGTCACGAACAAAATAAGGCAGAAGTGAGGAGGCGCCACTTCTGAAATGGGGCTACGGAAGTGCCGTGGCTTCTGTCTGGGACTGTGCACTCTGGATGCAGCCGGGTACCATGCTCCGGGAAGCCCTGGGGGGGGGGGGGGCAGCCTCTGCCTTGGCCATGAGGCCTTGAGGCTGGCAGGCCACCCATCTGTGAGGAGCTGTTGTCTGCCCACAACTGCATGAGTGAGCTGCAGGTGGATCCTGCCCGAGGCGCGTCTTCCAAGGACACCGCAGCTCTCACTGACACTTCCTTGGCCACCTCTTGAGGAACCCTGAGTCACAGGCACCCGGCTAAGCCACGCCCTGATTCTGCACCCTTAGGTGCTGTGAGTTAATAAACACACTTTGTTTCAGGCCTTTAAGGGGCCAGCGCTGTGGTGTAATGGGTAAAGCCACCACCTGTGGTGCTGGCATCCCATATGGGTGCTGGTTCGAGACCCGACTTCTCCACTTCCAGTCCAACTCTCTGCTGTGGCCTGGCAAAGCAGCAGAAGATGGCCCAAGTCCTTGGGCCCCTGCCTGGGCAGAGACGGAGGAGGCTCCTGGCTCCTGGCTTCAGATTTGCCCAGCTCTGGCCATTGTGGCCAACTGGGGAGTGACCCAGCGGATAGAAGACCTCTCTCACTCTCTGCCTCTCCTTCTCTCTCTGTGTAACTCTGCCTTTCAAATAAATAAATAAATCTTTTAAAAAAACCTTTAAGTTTCAGAGTAGTTTATGTAGAAATAGAAGATAATGCAATGATTTTAAAAATATATATTTTTTGACAGGCAGAGTTAGACAGTGTGAGAGAGAGAGACAGAGAGAAAGGTCTTTCTTCCATTGGTTCACCCCCCAAATGGCCGCTAGGGTCTGTGCGCTGTGCCGATCTGAAGCCAGGAGCCAGGTGCTTCCTCCTGGTCTCCCATGTGGATGCAGGGCCCAAGGACTTGGGCCATCCTCCACTACCTTTCTGGGCCACAGCAGAGAGCTGGACTGGAAGAGGAACAACCAGGACAGACCAGTGCCCCAGCCGGGACTAGAACCCGGCGTGCTGGCGCCGCAGGCGGAGGATTAGCCTAGTGAGCCACGGCGCCGGCCTAAAAATATATTTATTTATCTAAAAGACAAAGTGTGTGTGTAGGGGTGTGTGTGTGTGTGTGTGTGAGAGAGAGAGAGACAGAGAGAGAGAGAGACAAAGAGAGAAACACACACACACACACACACAGATCTTCTATCCTACATGTTCACTCCCCAAATGGCCTCAATGGCCAGAGCTGGGCCAGGCTTGTTGCCAGGAGCCTGGAACTCCATCCTGTCTCCCATGTGGATGGCAGGGGCCCAATCACTTGGGCCATCTTCTGCTGCTTTCCCAAGTTCATTAGCAGGGAGCTGGGTTGGAAGTGGGGCGCTCATATGGGCTGTTGGCATCGCAGGCAGTGGCTTAACCAGCTGCTCCACAGTGCTGGTCCTTGCAGTCAACTTTAAACGGTGGCCCTCCCTGGAGAATGAGAGTAGCCTTTGGGGAGGATGACAGAAAACCGGCTCCATCCAGTGGGAAACCGACTGAACTCAGTCTTGTCATCGATGAAATGGGGACAGGGACAGTGTTTCTGAGGAGTACTTAGCGCACTGCGTGGCATATGCTAACAGCCAGCTGCCTCCATCAGTCCATGTGTACTGGAACGTGACTGCTGTTTCACTGTGCATCCTCGCGACCTTTGGATGTTTTTCTTTCACTTTCTCAGGCCAAAAAATAATTTAAAAACCTAATGCAGGGTGCTGGCACTATGGCATAGTAGGCTAAGCTTCCGCCTCTGGCACCAGCATCCCCCATGGGCACTGGTTTGAGGCCTGGCTGCTCCTCTTCTGATCCAGCTCTCTGCTATGGCCTAGGAAAGCAGTATAAGATGGCCCAAGTGCTTGGGCTCCTGCATCCATGTGGGCTTCAGACTGGTTCATTCCCAGCTGTTGCAGACATTTGGGGAGTGAACCAGTGATGGAAGACCTTTCTCTCTGTCTCCCTGTCTCTGTAACTGTACATCTCAAATAAATAAATAAAACTTTAAAAAAATTAATGCAGGATGCATGAATGGTGTTAGTCCATTTGACCAGAGTCAAATCTACATCAGAGCAGTCCGATGGACAACATCTGTCTACGAGTGGAGCAGTGCACTTATTACTTTGTTTTATATAGGAGACACCATCCTTTTCAAAGCGTTAGCACATAAGTTATCCCACAACAGCTTCCTGAGGGACTGGGTAGTACGGGTATCACCATCATCTACCTCTGACAGCCCAAGAAACTGAGCTTCAGTGCTTTGCCGGGCAGGAAGTCTTTGCTAAAGGAGAGACTAGCAATTTCTGGAAACCAAGATCTTTCCAGACCTTGTCCTGAAAAGAGAGATTAAAAAAAAATCTTTTACAGAGCAACCAGAAGTGACTCCAGTGAGTTACAAGGGATTCACACACTGCTCAATGAAAACAGCCAAGCCTACCACCCATAGCTTTGGCATCCAGTAGAACACACTGCTCATTAAAGCTTTGATGAAGTTTTCTTAATATTGCTGCAATGACTCAGAGGGAACAGCGGTGACCGGAGCACCAAAGAATGATCACTTCGCAGGTCGTGGCGAACAGACTTTCGATCCTCGGGGTTCGTTATGGCTCTCACATTTCCCCAGTGTGCATCCTGGATGGATTCATTCATCCACACTTCCCATTCAGGGAACCCCATGGTACAATTCCCTTTGCCTCCAGCCTCTTCACAGGGAGGTTGTGGGGAATCGCTTGGCATTCTGCTGCTCCAGTCTTCTCGGGTGGAAATCTGGACGGATGGACTAGCGTCTTGCTTCGTCAGCTGGCTCCTTGGGATGCTTAAGTGACAGTGACGGGGAGAGGATGTAGAAAATACACATCTCTGGGTCCACCCCGTGAAATCTGAATTCAATAATTTTTGGAAGAGACCTGGAAGTCTGTGGTTTAAAAAGTTTCCTGCATTCATCAATAGGGAATAATTAAGTATATAAATACATACTTTAGATGACTCCGTGGAATGCTGTTCACAAGAGTGAAGCAGCTTAATTTGTATTGCTAGCTAGCACTATTTAATATTTATTAAGAGGAGAAAATTAAAGTTTCTTACAGTGTATATTGTATGCTACATTTTTATTAAAAGTATATGAAGACACATACAAATATAATCACACATATAATCATATACAGGGGCACAGCGTCTAAGGGTCAGGGGTCAGGGGCTGGAAAGTGACTTAGTTCTCCTCATGTAGCCTTTTGGATTGTTTGGATCTTAAACATTTTTTTCCCGTTCGGGCTGGTGTTGTGGCACAGCAGGTAAAGCTGCCCCCTGTGATGCTGGCATCCCCATTCGGGCATATGAGTCCTGGCTGCTCCCCTTCTGATGCAGCTCCCTGTTAACACTCCTGGGAAGCAGCGGAGGATGGCTCAAGTCCTTGTACCCACGTGGGAGACCCGGATGAAGCTCCTGGTTCCTGGCTTTGTCCTGGCCCAGCCCATGACGTTGCAGCCATTTGGGGAGTGAACTAGCAGGTGGAAGATCTCTCTCCCTCTCTCCAATTCTGCCTTTCAAATAAATAATACAAATATTAAATTTATATTTAAGAGAGAGAGAGAGAGAATGAATCTCAATCACTGTTTCACTCCCCAAATGCCTGCAACAGTTGGAGGTGGGGAAGGCTGAAGCCAGGAGCTGGGAACTCACCAATGTACCACGGTGATGCTGGATGTTAATGGTCAGGGAGGCTGTGTGTGTGTGTGTGTGTCCATGGGGAGGGAGAGGCATGCGGGGACCCTGTAGCTTATGCTCAGTTTTGCTGTGAACCCAAGACTACGTTAAACAGTGCAGTCTATTGATGAAAGGCATCAGACATGATAAATTCATACATGAGTTTCCATGTGGTTAGATAGGAGGATGGATAACCTCAAGCTTCCCATGAGGTTCTGATGCTTCGTGAATCTGGCTTTGGGAACCTCAGGACTAGGTGAGCCCTGGGTTTCTTTCTTTCTTTCTTTCTTTCTTTCTTTCTTTCTTTCTTTCTTTCTTTCTTTCTTTCTTTCTTTCTTTCTTTCTTTCTTTCTTTCTTTTTTGACAGGCAGAGTGGACAGTGAGAGAGAGAGAGACAGAGAGAAAGGTCTTCCTTTGCCATTGGTTCACCCTCCAATGGCCGCCATGGCCGGCGCGCTGCGGCCAGCACACCACGCTGATCTGAAGCCAGGAGCCAGGTGCTTCTCCTGGTCTCCCATGCGGGTGCAGGGCCCAAGCACTTGGACCATCCTCCACTGCACTCCTGGGCCACAGCAGAGAGCTGGACTGGAAGAGGAGCAACCGGGACAGAATCCAACGCCCTGACCGGGACTAGAACCTGGTGTGCTGGAGCCGCAAAGTGGAGGATTAGCCTATTGAGCCATGGCGCCAGCCCCTGGGTTTCTTTTGAGGCTGCTTTCTGATACACTGCGGGAAAGCAGAGCAGGTGTAGGTAGTAGGGAGCCGGGGAGCCTTGCCCGAGAGTTTGCTATGCATGTTGCCGGCACTGGGGACACTGACTATGTTTTCTGATCCCCATGAGCAGGGCAGGCTGGGGAGGTGCCAGGATGAGCTGAGGTGGGGCTGCAGAGGCCCATGGGGACCTGTGGCCCATGACTGTGGCCATGATCCAGGAGGAGGCTGGAGGGCTGAGAGGCAGAGGGGTGTCTGGGATGATGAGAAGACAAGACCAGAGTTGTGAGAGCCTCGAAAAAGTATTACGTGGGGGCTGGCACTGTGGTACAGGGTAAAGCCGCCACCTGCAGTGCTGGCATCCCATATGAGCACCAGTTCGAGTCCCGGTTACTCCACTTCCAATCCAGCTCTCTGCTGTGGCCTGGGAAAGCAGTAGAAGATGGCCCAAGTCCTTGGACCCCTGCACCCACGTGGGAGATCCAGAAGAAGTTCCTGGCTCCTGGCTTCAGGTCGGCGCAGCTCCGGCCATTTCGGCCAATTGGGGAGTGAACCAGCGGATGGAAGATCCCTCTCTCTCTCTCTCTCTCTCTGCCTCTCCTTCTTCTCTTCTGTGTAACTCTGACTTTCAAATAAATAAATCTTTTTTTTTTTTTAAAGAAAAATGTATTATGTTGGATCACAGGACATGGCCCATACTGGGCCATTTTGAACCACAGTAACGGTGATTTCGTGGGGTTCAACATAATAACATGGATCATGTGGGTTGGGGAAGAGGGGCTGTGGGGAGTGAGGATGAGCAGGGGGATCTGGGGTTTCGAGTCTTGGTGGCTAGGACACCGTTAGTAAAGACAGAGGCATGAGGATGCTGGAGCTGCTGGGTGATGACTAAATGTGGTGTCACGGAGTCTCAGAGGGGAGTCACGGACAAGAGCTTTGGCTGACTCTGCTGACTGTGCCTTGTGTTTGTACTCGCCCGGGCCTTGGCTGGAAATGTTCCTTCTGCCCAGGACATGTGTTGGGTTTTTCAAAGATGAACACCCCCATAGAGGCCTGCCAAGATGGGGAGAGACAGGTCTACTGGGAGCCGAGTGTGGGAACTCGCGGGGCAGGGGGGGTCTTGTCCAGGACTGAAAATGCAGGTAGAAATGTTTGCATCTGCTGTGGCTGGGACTGAGCCTTCCAACAGAACAGCAACTTTAGCAAAGTTATGATTTGGGAAGAGGAAGTTGCCAGTGGAGGTCAGACTGACTTCTCACAGAGACTAGTGGTTGGGGTTGGCGCTGTGGTGTGGCGGGTTAAGCCGACACTGGCATCCCATATGGGCACCAGTTCAAGTCCCAGCTGTTCCATTTCTGATCCAGCTCCCTGCTAGGTACCTGGGAAAGCAGTAGAAATGGCCCAAGTGCTTGGGCCCCTGCACCCACATGGGAGACCTGGAAGAAGCTCCTGGATTCAGCCATTGGGGTCATCTAAGGAGTGAACCACTGGATGGAAGATCTCTTTCTCCCTTTCTCTGTGACTCTGCCTTTCAAATAAATAAATCTTAACAAAACCCAAGGAGGCCAGTGGCCTGAGACTGAGACAGGGCAGACCCACGTCAGAGAGGTAACAGGTCTTGGGAAAGAAGGACATGAAGTGAGATGCTCCATGACTTCTCAGAATCTTGGGGCAAGAAGCAAGCTTCGGGGTCACCTGGTTCCAGCAGTGGCTTTACCGATGCTGGGGTCGCTTCCTCTATCAGCCAGGTTCTTGAAGAGTTTTGGGAAGCATCCCTTTAGGGCCTTTGAGTGGATCTGACAAGGAGAAGGCTCATCTGAAGCTGAAACTCGGTTCAGCGTCGCCCGTGGTATAGATTGAGCCAAGTTTCTTTTCTGTCTGGCAAGCCCAAATGATCTGAAGACACTGACCACCGCGCTACCCACTCCGGGCCTTAGCTTTTCCCTGGCGATGGCTTTGGGCCGTCCCCCTCCCTGGAGATGTCCATCTAGATATGCACCGTTGGCCCACAGTGGCCAGTCACACTTCAGCCCAGCTACAGCAGGCTGGCACCCTCGTTCCACACACCTGGCCTCAGGAAGCCCTCGCTGGTGAGCCAGGTGCACAGCCTGACTTGGTGAGTGACCAGATGGAAGGATGGTGTGGCCTTAGACTCACTCTCCAAGTACGGCATTTTTGGGCCAGCTGGGAAGCTGTCCCTAGGGTCCCTGTTAGCTGTCCAAGCACCCAAGGCCTTAGCCAAGAGGAGTGGGGAATGGATTGGAAGCCATAATAGACACGAAGACCAGTAAAGGGTGCAGAACACTTCTTGCCTTTTCTCCTTGTGTCTTCTCAATTCCTGCAGAGGGACCTCTGATAGGCAAGCAGGTTGCCTCCCATGTGCTGATGTCTTCCCTCACCCTTTATCTTTAAAATTTTATTTATTTGGTGTCCTACATGGAGGATCTCTATGAGACCTCAGTGGAAAGAAAGGGTCATCAAAGAAGGATGTACTCTTCTCTGAAGGGAGGAGCGAACTGTTGGACCTCTCAGTTGCAGAGATGCCCACTTGCTTGGGAGGACGCCCAAAGATCCAGACTCCAGACGAGTTGATGCAAAAAGCACGAGGTTTTTATTGAACGTTTGCGCAAACGGGCCCCCACCTCAGGTAGTGAGGAGCCCTGAGCGGCAGTTTCACACAGGTTATATAGGCAACGAATTAGCATATCCCTAATGCGCATGCGTAGGATTGGTCAGTTCAGAGGGACCATTAGCATATGGGAGAATGCTGGCGAAGAATGCTGGTGGAGAGTGCTGGTGGAAAATGCAGAGGTGGCACGGGATTGGCTGGTTCGGAGGGACAATTAGCATACCGGAGAGTGCTGAGGGAGAGTGCTGAGGTGTTACAGGATTGGCCGGTCGCAGTGACATCATAAGTGCGCGCCTAGAGACTCTCCGAAGGGGAGGGGCAGCTCTGCTCTGGGCGTGCCCAGAGGTTTCCTGGAGGGGAGGGGCAGTTCTGCTCTGGGCGCACCTAGAGGTTCTCTGAAGGGGATTGACTTTTCCTTCCCAGAGAATGTCCTGCCTGCTAGACTCTGGGGAACATCTCACCTCTTAAGAAGCCCCTGATATTTGCCCAGGCCTAGTTTCTTGTCCCTCTCCCCCATAAGGGTCCTTCAGAACATCCTCTTTGCTTATGGCCGTGTCCAAATATCCATGGAGTCTATGGTCACAGAAGGCTTCCATAGCCTTGGCAGCCCATGGCAAGAGCCTTGGGTGATCATTGATGTCATAAATAAGAGTGATAATTGTTAAAGGAACAGCAGAAGTCACTGTGCACTTACTCCCCATGTAGGACCTCCATCCCTAGTGAGTTGTACTATGAGAATCGACTGCAAATTTTGTTTCCAAACTGTACTCTATATGTTGTGTGTGTGTGGGGGGGGTGGGGGTGGGTGTAAACTGTTGAAGTCTATGCTTTGCATGGAGTTGTCCTCTGTATATAAAGTCAAACTAAAAATGAACCATAATGAAGGAGGAGATGGGAGAGGGAGAGGGAGATGGGATGGGAGTTATGGGGGGAGGGTGGGTTGGGGGAAAGAACCACTATATTCCTAAAGTTCTGTCTATGAAAGAATGCATTCATTAAATAAAAACTTAAAAAAAGTTTATTTTGATGGAAGGAGGGGGAGAGAGAGAGAGAGAGAGAGAGAGCGAGCGAGCGACAGCACAAAACTTCCCTCAGCTGGTTTGCTCTCCAAATGCCCACAGTGGCCATGGTAGGGCCAGGCTGAAGCTGGGAGCCAGAAACTGAGTCCAGGTCTCCCCGATGAATGGCAGGAGGCCGACTGAGCCACCATCCGCTGCCTCCCAGGGTGTGCATTAGCAGGAAGCTGGAGTCGGGACATACCGCTTGGCATCCAACTCAGGTACTCAGATGTGGGATGTGGTCAAATGCCCCACATTTGTTCTCTAAGCTGTTGTCTTCCTGCGAGGGACCTCATTCCACCCTGGAGAATGATCGAATGTCCCAGAAGTTCTAAGTTCTAACACCATCCTCCTAGCGGGAGGCAGCTTTGTGTTGCGTCCATGGTAGAAGAAGGCATAAATTCTTCTGCGTGTACAGCCTGGAGCCCCTACAAGACAACCAGGCCTTTACTATGTGGATGGCTCACAGCACAACTTCAGAGATGTTATCATACTAACATAGACCTCCTTTTTTTTCCTGTTTCACTTTTCAAAAACCTATGGTAACATACAGTATTGGGAGTTTCCAAAGAAACAGAACCAATAGGACGGCCAGAGAGGTACCTAAGAAGGGAAGTACTGTGGGAATTAGTGCACTTGACCGTGGAGGCTGAGAAGTCCCATTGATACGCCTTGGGAGAGCCGAGGACCCGAGAAACCGTGTGTCACTCATCCCGAGGCTGAGAACTGGGAGCCTGGGGAGCCAACGGTGGAGCTCTCAGTACACGGCCAGGGTTCGAGAGCGCCCAGGGTTCTGATGTCCAGGGACAGGAGACGAACGTCCCGGCTCCATCCAAGGGTTCATCCACCCTTCCTCTGTTCTCTGTCTTACCTGGGCTCTCCACGGATGGGATGAACCCCGGGCCAACCTTCCTCCTGCGGTCTGCTGATCAGATGCTATCTCTCCCGAGACGCCCTCCCAGACATGCCCAGCGAGAGTGTTTTCTGAGTTGCCTGGGTGTCCCTTAACCCAGTCAAGTTGATACCCAAAATGAACTATCATCAACACACACCAAACCAGCGATGCCACCGGACCCTTTTCTAAGTGGCGCGGAGAGCACTCACCTGGAGCAACCAGCGCCCTTGTCCTTTCCCCGAACTTTTGCACCAACCCTAACTGAAATTCTGTGCTCACCCAATGACCACCCCCAAAGCCTCCCCTCCCGAGCCCCTACTCCCACCTCTAAGAATTGGACTGCTCCAAGTCACGCCTCTCTTTCTAACTTTCTTACCGCATTTCCTTTTCCCCAGCTGAAGGTGGATAGGAAAAGCTGGTCTGGGAGAAGAGACATTCACCCAGGATTCTGACCATACTAAGACATCTAATCTTGCTTCCCCTCTACCCACAGGCTCACCTGAGACCCTCCCTCCCCGCTGAGCCTCCAGGGTGCGCCCTGTGGCATGGCCAGACCTACTGAGGGTGAATTCACCTGGGCAGAACTGTTCTTCAATGGGATTGATTACAGTTGTTCTCAGCATCTGGAAACATTTTTTTAAAAATTTTATTTATTATTTATTTATTTGACAGACAGTGAGAGAGAGAGACAGAGAGAAAGGTCTTCCTTCCGTTGGTTCACCCTCCAAATGGCCGCCACAGCTGGAGCTGCTTTGATCCGAAGCCAGGAGCCAGGTGCTTCTCCTGGTTTCCCATGCAGGTGCAGGGCCCAAGCACTTGGGCCATCCTCCACTGCCTTCCTGGGCCACAGCAGAGAGCTGGACTGGAAGAGGAGCAACCAGGACTAGAACCCGGCACTCATATGGGATGCCGGCACTGCAAGGCAGAGGATTAACCAAGTGAGCCATGGCGCCGGCCCCAACTGGAAACATTTGCTTTGAGTTTATCCTGGCCACGTATATTAAAGGGTCTATTTCCATGTCCTTAGGCAAATGATGCATTTAGCGGCAGAGACAAAACCGAAGGAGAATTGGATCTTATGAAAGAGCCTTGGCAGTCTGTTTATTCCAAAGTGGCCTGTGTGTAGAGTGAAAAAAAATGCTTGCCAGTCCTCCCCTGAGCTTCTCCTTGATCATTTCAACCAACAAATGCACAGAGGAGGAGACCTCAAAAAGCTCTCTGGAAATGCACATTAGTGTTTACATCTGTTTGCTACCCACGTTTTGAAGTAGCCTCATAGCACAATGAGAGAGATTATCTGGAAATTCACATTGTCTATTTATCCATTTATTACTGGAAAGAGAGAGAGAGAGAGAGAATCTTCCATCCTCTGTCTCACTCCTCAAATACCTGCAACAGGTAGGGCTGGACCAGGCTGAAGCCAGGAGCCTGGACCTTCATCCAGGTCTTCCACGTGGGTGGCAGGGGCTGAATGACTTGAGTTATCACCTGCTACCTATCAGAATCACTTTAGCAGGAAGTTGCCTTGGAAGTAGGATGGCTGGGACTCGAACCTGGCATGCGCTCCGATATGGGATGTGGGTGTTCCCGACTGAACCCCAGCTCAGTCTTTCCCTCAGTGCAGTTTAACCTGCTGTGCCAATTGCCCGTCCTTGATTTATCTACATGTTGACACCAACCGGTGACAGTTACCTAATTTCTCTTTCTAGAAAAGAATGCTTTCTGAGAGTTTATCTACCTAATCTTTTAAAATCAAGTTTAGAAATACCACAACAATATATAAGGTTAAACATTTGTCACTTCCTTTGAATTTACTAGGCCAATAAAAGGGCTTGTCTTTTAAAATCTAATATTTCTGAGGGTTTGTTTATGTTATCAAAAGTTGAAGAATTTTTTTTTCTATTTTTTATTTCTATCTAAGAGATAGAGAGAGAGAGAGAGAGAGAGAGACAGATTTTCCAATCTGATAATTTACTCCCCAAATGCCTGGAATGGTCAAGGGTGGCCCACGCTGAAGCCAGGATCTGGGAGCTCCACCCGGGTCCCCCATATGGGTGGCAGGGACCCAGTCCTTCAGCCATCACGGCTGCCTCCCAGAGTGATGTTAGCAGGAAGCTGGATCGGGGTGGAGCCGGGACTCAAACACTCCAACATGGGGTGTGGCCAGCGTCCTCACCACCACCTGAATGTTTGCAAGAATTGTACCAGTGTGGCTTCTGACAACCAACTTTGAGGGTTTATGTTTTTTTTTTTTTTGACAGGCAGAGTGGAAAGTGAGAGAGAGAGAGACAGAGTGAAAGGTCTTCCTGGCCGGCTCCATGGCTCAACAGGCTAATCCTCCGCCTTGCGGCGCCAGCACTGGGTTTTAGTCCCGGTCGGGGCACCAGATTCTGTCCTGGTTGCTCCTCTTCCAGGCCAGCTCTCTGCTGTGGCCCGGGAGGGCAGTGGAGGATGGCCCAAGTCCTTGGGCCCTGCACCCGCATGGGAGACCAGGAGAAGCACCTGGCTCCTGCCTTCGGATCAGCGCGATGTGCCGGCCTCGGCGGCCATTGGAGGGTGAACCAACGGGAAAGGAAGCCCTTTCTCTCCGTCTCTCTCTCTCACTGTCCACTCTGCCTGTCAAAAAAAAAAAAAAAAAGTCTTCCTTTTACCGTTGGTTCACCCCCCAATAGCCACTGCAGCTGGCATACCACACTGATCCAAAGCCAGGAGCCAGGTGCTTCCTCCTGGTCTCTCATGCGGGTGCAGGGCCCAAGCACTTGGGCCATCCTCCACTGCCTTCCCAGGCCACAGCAGAGAGCTGGCCTGGAAGAGGGGCAACCGGGACAGAATCCGGCGCCCCGAGCAGGACTAGAACCCAGGGTGCCGGTGCCGCAGGCGGAGGATTAGCCTAGTGAGCTGCGGCGCCGGCCCTGAGGGTTTATGAAGTGTAGCGAAACTGTGGAGGCCAGGACAGAAGCAGCCCTAATCCTTTCGAAGAGAGTTCACATGGAACAGCAAAGATGGACCTCGGACATTGAGGACAGAGGGGACTCAATGGGAAAAGACAGATCAAACACAGAGCGGCACAAGGTGCAAACCACCAACAAACAGTAATTAAGAGGAGGGGACATGTGCTTCGGCTGTGAGCCCCCCAAATCCAAGCTGGTGGGCCCAGGGCTTGAAACCCACTGGGTGCTCTGAAGGTTGGAGAAGCCTCGTGGAGCCATGTGCTGAGTCGCTTTCCCAGTTAGAAGAACCACTCACAGGGTTTGCCCGCAAGTTTACCAGAACTAGCACCATACAGACGAGGCAACTTCAAAAGCATCGAGGGAGACTGGAATTAAAAGATAACGTGATCTCTCCACAGATGTCCTGAGGCCCTCTCCTACATACTGTCCGGGAACCGGAAGTCCAAGTTCTTGTCTCCAACACAGGCAAGACTTCAAGGTCACGTTGTAGCTAAAGGCTATGTCGGAGGAGTAAGATTTGTTAGCAAAGCGAAAGTACCCACTCCAGAGAGAGTGCAGGTGTGTTCTCTTAGAGGGAGCTGCAACCCACGAGTTTTGGGGCCACCCCCTTATGTGATCTGGTGATATGGGCAGAGGCTGAAAGGGTGGATATTTCTAGGAATTTGGTGACTGCCAATTTGCTGGCCTTTTAAGGGTGTCGTGGAAGCATCATGGCGTCAGGTGTAGGATGGGGGCAGTAATGATGATTTTCTTATAATGATATTATAATAGGCTTCAGTTCCTCGCAGGGATGTGGCCAACAGCCATGTTGGATAGTTCCAGCCAGTGGTCCTGGCTTTGGATTGAAGCAGCTCTAGCCATTGAGGCCAACTGGGAAGTGAACCAATGGATGGAAGACCTCTCTCTCTCTCTCTCTGTGTGTGTGTGTGTAACTCTGACTTTCAAATAAAGAAATAAATCTCAAAAAAAAGTATTTATTTGGGAAACAGAAAGATACTCACCTTTGAATTCCATTTTCCAGGAGCTTTCTGAAGCCCCATTGTGGTATAATACTACAGCGAAGCAGTAGTGTGAACAGGGCGAGAATGGAGTCGGCCCCGAGACGCCCCACATGTTATATGTGACCTCTCTTCAGAAATTTCACGATTGTTTCTCCCCTGGCCTCCGTAGTTTAGCTACACGTCATACGCATTGTAAGCTCGTTTTCAGAAGCCACACTTCTACGCTTCTTAAATGCAAGCGCAGATTGTATTTAAACGACATAGAGGAGAACATAGACAGGTTCCGGTTTCATGAATAATGGTCGGGACTTGCTCCACTACAAATCCTCCCCTGCATCCAGCCAGTGGTAAGTAAATATCACAGACCAACAGTCGTTAGAATGCGTTGCGGATCCATTTCTTAGAAGCATTCTTTTCAATCTCTTTGTAGGAGCACACACATCGATGTGTTATTGTCATCAAAATTTCATTTCCGTGGTTCAGAACCCATTAAGGCACCTTGAGGGCTAAGAGCCAGTCGGATTGCAGCAATTCGACTCCAAAGGCGAGATCAGAATGACTCAAAACCCTCCAATCTATAGTTCCCATTTAAGGTGAAAAAGGTTCTCAAATTTCGCTTGAAAATGTATGAGAAGCCTGGGACTGAATCAGTGGTGGAAGGGGTGGGATTTGGAATTTACTGCCTGAGTGCCTTGCCCTCAGCTCCGTAAATCTCACGATGAGAGAGTGAATAACCCAGGCTTCCAGGTTCTGGGTGGAACGAGGCCATATATTAAATTTGGAAACCAGAACAGAGTCCCTTCCAAGGCAACCCAATTAATCCTTCCTGAATCAGTAGAACCTGGGCTTTGCTGACCCATCTCCAGAGCTCATCCATCAACCCGAAGACGTGTCTCGCTGGAGTGGAGTGCATTGGATTCAGAACCCCGGACAGGACATATGGCAAAACGCCTCTCTGTGCATGAGCTACCGTATTCAATGCAATCTAGCTAGGACCTCACGGCCCCCGGGGAAGTCTGCACACAGACGTGGGCTGTGAAGAAAGGGCTGGGCTCCCAGCACACCGGGGAGGAATCTCAGCTCCTGTCCCTTGTTAAGCATCCGGAAGGCGGAGTGCAGAAAATCCACCCGCCTGCTCCGTGTTCTTAACGGCTCATTAAGTTCAAATACGATTTACTGGCTCTCACTAGGAGCTTCCTGGGCGGTCATCGGAAGGCACTGAGCTTCTTCCCAAAGGTTGCATCACATTTGCTGATGGCTGAGGTCACTTTCTCGGTGGGTGTGGGGCAGGCAGCTGGGCAGGGCCTGCCCCCACGGCCCGCCTGGTGTTAAGATCGCATCCGGTTGCAGGGCTGCTCCCTGAAGGCATTGCCTGAGCACCACAAATTGAGTGGCTTACATAATGGAGATTTATCATCGACTCTCCACTGTGCAGGCGAGCTTGGTTCCCTCTGAGGGTTGCATAGGAGGATCTGTTCTGGGGCCTTCTCCTTGGCTGGCATGTGGCTCTCTACTCTGTGTATGGACCCGTCTGGATCTCCTCTTCCCACAAGGACCCCAGCTGTACTGAATCGGGAGCACCTCTACAGAGACCCTATTTCCAGAAAAGTTCATGTTCTGAGACACTGGGAGAAGATGGGGGCTGGGGGCGGGGTCAGGACTCCATCATCATAGCTGGTTTTTTTTTTTTTTTAAGTTGAGCCTGTAATACTTCCTACAATGGCTTACCTAGGGTTTGACGGGCTTCACCCCAGCACAGGTGGATCAGTGCTGGTCTCAAGACTCAGAGACGCAGCCAGGGAGTACAGCTCTTGGCTTCTTTCTGTTCTGTGCTTGGTGTCCCCAGGATCCAAACATGGCTGCTGCAGTCCCAGGCCTCACGTCTGAATCCCTGTGTGAAGGAGTGAAAGCCCATTGAGAAGGCACGGCTGCTCTGTCTTGGTGGGCCTCTGCTTTGTCACTGGCCACGGCTGTTCATACGGGCAGGAAATGGAGCATTTTCAGCTGGGCACAGTATTCCTCTGAGCAAAACCTGTGTTATTTCAGGAAAGATACAGGCAAAGAACTCTTCCTACTACAGAAGCTAAGAGTAGAAGACTTGGAATCGGCCAAAGTCAGGGTCAAGGCCGAAGCCACCATCCAGGTAGTTTGGTGAGATCTGCGGGAGTGGGACAACGGCGGGTCCAGGACAGGGAGTGGGACCTGCAGCCCAGAGAGCCCATGAACAACTGCTCCTTAGGGCACGGGGGGGCCCGGACACTGTGGCCTGGCGACCCCCTCTAACAGCAGCCATCACCTTCATCACGAGCTTCACCTTGACCCCTGACGAGGACATGAGGAGGCGGCAGTGGGAGGATCCCTGTGTAGCTTCCATCTCTCCATTCATGCGCCCATCATGCCGGGTCTGGGGTGGCCAACGACGGAGGCAGCTCATGCCAATTGGCGGAATATCTCTCCGTGCTTGGCTGTCCATCGTCTTCTCGCTGTCCGTTGCCTTGGGGTAGGCAGTGCTGTGTGATCCAACTATCATCCACCCACTGTGTGCGCTCCCCTACCCACCTGCAGCCTCTACCACAGACTTCCTGGTCTCCAGCCCTCCACTCCCCTGGCTTCTTGCTTAGCAGCCACTTCTCTTCTGCACAAAGTGGGCTGCTGGGAACACAGCAATTGGGGAGGGGGTCTGTTTCCCCTCTTCCCTGTCATTCAGAACTGAGCGTGGTTGCCACACAGCTGCTCCCCGTTTTCGGCTTATCCTACCATGCTGAGCTAATCCAGCTCCAAGCAAGCTCAGGATTTTTTCTCCTTCTCCAGCACAGAGGACCCACACAGCCAAGGTGAGCTTGGAGCACTGCGATGGGCTAATGGCTCGTGGAACTGACCTGTGTGGCCCCTGCTCCTGTCTGGACCGAGCCTCAGCGGCACCATGGCTGCTGGGCTCCTGTGGCTGAAAGGCTGGGAGAAGCCAGCCTGTGATGGGCGCTCGTGGAGGCTTGGTTGTTGGGTTCTCTCTGTCTCTGCTGGGACCCAACTGATTACACACCAGGAACTGTTTCTTGAAAGTCATGGAAACCTCTGCTGGAGGTGGGGAGGTGCTGGTCCAACACTGAGAGATCTGCTTATGATTTTTCCCAGGGAACTTACAGTGGAGTGCACGCTGTGTCCTCTACCATGCTGAGGGTCTTCCAGATTGCCTGGCTCACGTGGCTGAGGCGCACGGGGCTGTTTCCTGCTCTGAGCCCCACTTGAAGCCGTCAGCTTTCTGTGTCACCTGCTGTGTGGGTCAGAGCAGGATTGGCAGGTCTGGAACTCGGAGGCCTGCACTTCTTTAGGGTACGGGATACAAGCCTTTGTTTTTTTTTCCACGTTGTAGGGAATGGTCCCGCCTCTTGACCCCGAAAAATTTATCGCAGTAAAAAGTCCTTAAATCTTTGAAGGGTCTGTCTCCTATCCCTCGATCGCAAGGGTCTTACCCAGGTGTCGGGAGCACTGGCCAGCTCTTGCTGGTCCTGTCTGGTCGGCGTGACGTCATCAGTGTAACGGATCAGGGCGGTGCTTGGCAGGATGTTGAGTGCCTTAGATGTCTTCAGAATCTGTTATGATTGAGAGTGGGGGAGTTAACCTCGCCCGGCCACACAGCTGCGAATGGGTACTGCTGTCTGATCCACGGGCAAGGCCAACTGGGTCTCAGCCCCTGTTCTGGTGTAAATAGAAAGTCATGCATTTGCCAGATCAGGGGGAGCATGCCTGTACCCCGGGTCTTCCTGCTTCGTTCTGGGAATAACACCTCCTGCAGGGCACCTGCAGCTGAGTTCAGTCTACACGCCTGCTGCAGAACCCAGCTGGCTTCTGTAGGGTCCGTGCTGGGGAATTAAACTGAGGTGTGTCACTGCCCATCACTCTTGTCTCCCTGAGACCATTAAGATGACACAAATCTCTGGTATCTCCCTGGATGTCGTTTTTTTTTTTTTTTTTTTTAAAAAAAAAAACACCTCTTTTCTTTCTTAAGATTTATTTATTTCTTTGAAGGGCAGAGTTATGGAGAGGCAGAAGCAGAGAGAGAGAGAGAGAGAGAGAGAGGTGTTTTATCCACTCGTTCACTCCCCAGATGTCTGCATCAGCCAGAGCTGTGCCAATATGAAGCCAGGAGCCAGGAGCTTCTTCCAGGTCTCCCATGCGGGTGCAGGCCAGAAGGGCCATCTTATACTGCTTTCCCAGGCCATAGCAGAGAGCTGGATCAGAAGTGGAGCAGCTGGGACTCGAACTGACACCCATATGCGATGCAGACACCGTAGGAGGCGGCTTTACCCGCTACGCCACAGTGCTGGCCCCCTCTCCTCTCCTCTCCTCTCCTCTCCTCTCCTCTCCTCTCCTCTCCTCTCCTTTCTTATCTTGGTTGTCATGTTTTTAAAAAGTCTTTATGGGCTACTGTAATGGAGCAATAGTTTAAACTGCTGCCTGCAGTGCTGGCATCCCATATGGGCACTGATTTGAGTCCTGGCTGCTCCACTTCTGATTCAGCTCCCTGCTCATGTGTTTGGGAAAGGAATGGAATATAGTTCAAGTACTTGGACCCCTGCACCCAAGTAGGAGACCCAGAAGAAGCTCCTGGCTCCTGGCTTGGATTGGCACAGCCCCGGCTGTTGCGGCCATTTGGGGAGTGAACCAGTGAATGGAAGATTCCTCTCTCTCACTTCCTCTCTCTCCCTCTCTCTTTCTCTTTCTTCCCCAACTCCGAACTCTGAAAAAAAAATTCTTTGAGAGGCAGACACACACACCCACACCCACCCATACCACATGCACATACACACACACACACAGAGAGAGAGAGAGAGAGAGAGAAAGACAGAGAGAGAGATACTACCCTCTCGTGCACTCCTCAAATGCCCATGATGGCCCCTAACTGAGACTGAAGCCAGGAATTGGGATCTCAGTCCAGGTCTCTCACCTAGGTCACCAAAGCCCATCACCACGGCCTCCAGGGCTCCATAGTACCAGGAAGCTGGATTCAGGAGCAGAGCCAGGCACGGAGCCCAGGCAGTCTCACTTGTAGTGCCGGCGTCTTCACCAGGGGGCCACATTGTTTTTGATGGCCTCTCTTGGCCAGGGCTAGCGGCTGGGGTGCAATTGTCCAGGGTTGCATTTCCCTGCTCCACTGTGACAGCTCTTACGTCACGAGTCAAGGACCCCATGCAGCAGTGTGACAGCCAGAATGGTGACACCCCGGAGGTGCCCTGTCCTAGTCCTTGGAACCTGTGGCTACCTCTCCTTACCCGGCACAGGGGACATTGCACGTGTGCATTTTAGGAGCTTATGGAGGGGAGATTATTATCCTGGGCTACCTGGGTGGACCAATAGCATCACAAAGGTCCATGAGAAGGAGACGAGAAAGCAGGAGAGAAGGAGCTATGACAATTGCTGGCTCTGAACATGAAAACAGAGCCAACAGGAGACAGCTCTATCTATAGCTATATGTCTTTATCTATTTATATGTAGATCTATTTATATCTCTGCACATGACTCATCAGAAGGAACTGGCTCACGTGATGACGCCCTACAGCCTGCTGTCTGTGGGCTGGGGACCCGGGGAAGCAGGTGGCCTGATTCCGAGGACTGGCGGGGCCCGTGATGTCAGCCCCCAGCAAGAGCAGAAGGCGGAAGTGTGGGTGAAAACGTGGCACCGAGGCGTGGAGCCCCATTTCCTCTGCTTCCCAGATCCTCAGGGAGTGGAACGATGCCTGTCTTGGCGCAGTTGTGCTGCTACAACAAAAGCCGTCAGCCCGGATCATTTACAAGCAACACAAAGTCGTCTTTTGCTGGTCTGGGCACAGGGACGCCCACCATGTAGGTGCCAGCCAATCCGGAGTCTGCTTTGAAGACGGCCACGTTCCTGCTGCGTCTCACGCAGAAGAAGGGAGGAGGGGCTGCCAGCCTCCCCTGAGTCTCAAGTCCAAGGGCACTAATCCATTCTCCCAGACCCCACCTTTGAATACCAATGATCCAGGGGTTTTCGAAGAGTGTGACCTGTGTAGACAGAGGAAGGGAGGGAGGGAGAAAGGGAGGGAGGAGAAGAGAGAGAGAGAGAGAGAGAGAGAGAGAGAGAGAGAGAGATATCTTCCATTTGCTAGTCTATCCCCCAAATGCCAGCAATAGCCAGGGCCAGGCCAAAGCTAAGAGTCCAGACTTCCATCCAAGTCTCCCACTTGGGAAAGCAGTGGAAAACAGTTCAAATGCTGCCACCCACATGGGGGACCCAGATGGAGATCCAGGCTCGTGGCTTCTAGTCCTGGCCACGGCGGCTTTTGGGGGAGTGAACCAGCAGATGGAAGGTCTCTTTCTCTCCCTGTGTCTCCTTTCTCTCTCTCTGTAACCCTGCCTTTCAAAGAAGTAAAATCCATCTTTTGAAAAAAAGTGCTTGGTTCCTTGCCACCCAGGTGGAAAATCCAAATTGAACTCGAGACTCCTGGCTTCAGCCCGGCCCTGCCTGGGTTGCTGTGGGGCATGAGCCCGTGGGGTGGTTGTCCTGAGGGGTAGGCCGGGTGCCCATCCCTGGAGCTGTTCTTGACCACTGCCTTTCCCCTGCCCCTCCTTCTCCCAGTTGCCTTCTTCCCTTTTCCCCCTCCTGGTAGATCCCGGACGGCTCTCACTCCCTGCCCTTGCTAACACCCATGTTCGAGCTCGAGGCCAGCCGACTCCCAAACCTTCTTCTTCTTTTTGAGTTCCCTGGGTCTGCGTTTGGATGAGGACATTGGCCTCCAACTTCAAAGTTGGCACATGCCATGCGTGTCCATTTTTGACTTCCCTCCCGAGGTTGGTCTGAATGCAAATGTTTCGAGAAAGGCTACTTCTCTACCTTGCAGTCTATGGATAATCTGTGGCACCTTAGGCCATCTTGTAGAAGTCTCTATGGAAGAATAATATCCACTCTCTTTACATTCGTCTGCAGGTGTAGAATATCTCACATTTATAGAGGTCAACATTCCCTCTACTCCCACCACACAATTACCAAAAATCACATATGCCTCCAATTAGACACAGCTGCATTGTAAAGGTTTAGTCAAACAATGTCGAAGTCTTGGTGGACAGCTCCGTCCAACATCCAACCTATGAAAGCTGAAATAGAGAGAAAATTGACTGACAGGTACTCTACGCGCATAAAACATACAGGGTAAGCTAAACTATGTATAAAATAGGTACGTTTTATTTAGGGTGAGTACAACTTTGCCGCTAGGAATTACTATGACAATTAGAGGTCTATCAGAATTGTAATTGGAGATCTCCCCCCCCCCCCCGAGGGACTTGGGACCTAGAACTTGAGATCAGAGAAGGGTGGGCTGTGGGATGCCAGTGGGGGGGCTGCGGTAGGGAAGAAGCCGCTGGGACCTCAAGGGCAGCAGACTGGATCATCTCATGGAGGCCTTGAGACAAATCTCTCAGGGTAAGGTTTCCAAACCTCTCCACGGTTGAGATTTGGGGGCTGGTGAGTCTTTTCTTCTGGGAGGGGGTGAGGGTGTGGGTGGGGCAGTTCTGTGCAGGTGGGAAGTCCAGCAGTCGGCCTTGGCTCCTGGGAGCATCCTTTCTTGCTCACATGTGGACCAAGTACGTCTCCAGACATTGCCAAAGGTCGACTGTCTGGGCACGTGTCCCCGTTCAGATTTTGCCTTAGGTCACGAATGAGAGTGGAGCTGCCGATGCTTCCTGGGTCTTTCCGTGAGTGGAGGAAGAAGGATGTTCTTGGCTCGATCCTCCCAACAAAGAATCCCATTAGGCTCAGGAAAGCCCAGCGCAGCCGGGGAGGGGTCAGCTGGCTGCCCCTGATAAGGGGGGTGCTGTTGAATGGAAGCAGAGGTCACGCATATGCCCCGGGAGGAAGCCCTTTCTCCATCCCCAATCCTCAAGTGTACAGGAGACAGCAGCGTTTGTTCTCCAATGGGCAGAGCTATCACAAGACCCCCGGCCCCAGGAGCAGGTGTTTTGGGAGGAGGTTGAGAAGAGCTGACCCCACAGGGACACTTGTGCCCAGGGGACCAGCCGGTGGGACCAGGGCCCGTCCTGAAGAGTTAGTCGTGAGCCTCACTATTGCATGGGTGGATGGGAGAAGTCCTGGGAATGGAGTGTGTGTGTGTGTGTGTGTGTAAGAGGCTGACTTTTGACCCGATTCTCTGTACCGTGAAGACCCAGAGCAATCAGCAGGCCTTGAGGAAATCTTATCGGGAAGGAGAAATGGGTCTGTACAACTTCTTCCAGTCACTGCCATGTTGGCCTCACTCCCCAGTAACCCCAGGGAGGGAGGAGGGGCTGTGCCCTGAGTTGAGGAGAGCCCTAGATTCGGGAAGAAATTTCACTTCCCCGAATCCCAGGCTATTGGCTTAAAGAGGATTTATTATTTTTTTTAAAGATTTATTTGAAAGTCAGAGTTACACAGAGGAGAGGCAGAGAGAGACAGAGAGAGAGGTCTTCCATCCGATGGTTCGCTCCCTAATTGGCCACGACGGCCGGAGCTTCGCCGATCCAAAGCCAGGAGCCAGGAGCTTCTTCCGGGTCTCCCACGTGGGTGCAGGGGCCCAAGGATTTGGGCCATCTTCTACTGCTTTCCCAGGCCATAGCAGAGAGCTGGATAGGAAGTAGAGCAGCCGGGACTCAAACCAGCACCCATATGGGATGGCAGCGCTGCAGGCCAGGGTGTTAACTCGCCACAGCGCTGGCCCCGAGGATGGCTCTCTTTGAGGTCCCTCACGGCTAGCTCCGGGGGCAGCGAATCCATCTCTGATCCATCATCCTCTCTGACTGATGCTTCATGGCCAGCAAGGGGGCCTGCAGACGGTGTGTTAGACGCTGGGTTATGCCAGAACAGACCGGAGACTCCCGGCAGTCACGCCCCCCTGGGATGAGGGCTTGCAGGAGAGAATGAGTCATCTGGTCTCCATCACCCAGCACAAGGGCTGGCAGGCAGAAAGCATCAGCCCAAGTTTGTGGACTGATCTGAGCAGTGAGTGAATGAAGTGGTGAGCGAATGCCTCTGTGCACAGCCCCGCCGCCACTGTCTTCCCATCACGGAGGCAAAGGTGGCCCTGGGAGGGGCGAGACCGAGACGAATCCCACAGGTGCAGGGGCAGCTCAGCCAGGCACCGAGTCAGCAGGGAGCCAGCACGCAGGCCCGTAGCAAAGGGGGCGTGTCCGCACGTGGATTTTGCCTTTGTGACGTCATCCGGGCCTCTGGGCTCCGGCTGGACCTGGTGCTCTATGGGCTGCACTAAACAGACAGACCCTCCCACCTCCCGAAAATTTCCTGGAACCGGAAGGGGTGTCGATTATTTAGAACATTCCATGGGTGTGACTGACTTTGGACAAACCATTGATCGCACTGAGGTTTTCCTTTTCACTGGGGATGGCTGGTCAGTTCTGAGACACACTGCCTAGAATGAAACCAGCGGGTCCTAAAGGAGCAGGAGCAAGGGGAGGTTGGGTGCTGGGACAGCAAGACCCTCTGGACCTTAGAGGAAGGGAGGGGCTGTGAATTCCTTTGCATGGGCCAGTATTCTTTTTTAAAAATTATATTTTTCCATAATTTTTTAAATTTTTGCAAATATATTTTTAATTTTTATGTATTTTAGAGACAGAGAGAGAAAAACTCCCTTTCTACTGGTTTACTCCCTATATGCTTGCACCAGCTTGGGTTAGGCTGGGGCTGAGGCCAGGAGCCAGGAGCCAGGAGCCAGGAGCCAGGAGCCAGGAGCCAGGAATTCAATAGAGATCTCCCACGTGAGGGATAGGAACTCAATATTTTAAGCCAGCAGTGTTGCCTCCTTGGGTGTGTGTTAGCAGGAAGCTGGAGTTGGAAGCCAGAGGCAGGCATCAAACCCAGGCACTCTGATATGAGATGCAGGTGTCTTAGCTGCCAGGCTGAGCATCCACCCAGGCCCGTGCGCTTCTGTGGAATAAACCCAAGATTTATCAGTTAGACACCATGCCTTAAACTGTGGCAAAGGCCACAGGGACAGAGTGGCCTCCTTACCTATGGTTGGAGACGGCCTCAAGTTTGCCACATTTGGTGCAAAGAGGCAATGGAAATGAAGAGACAATGGAAATATCGGGTTTGAAGATTATGTCGAAGAAAGAATTTGGGGGATGATGACAGACATGGGGAACTAACTGGGAAGAAACGTGTCACAAAGCTGATAAGTCTTAAGAGTTGGATAGCCAAGGAAAGTGGTGGCCTGTATTGAAAAAGGGTTTTGACTGATGCTCAGAACAGCCCCTTGCTCCCCAAATCTTGTTCAAGGAGGAGTTGGGAAGAGCTACCCACAGCACCCCCTCCACCAGTGACCAGGGAGGGCCACAGACAAGCCAAACCTCCCCAAGGGCTGTGCTCTGGCCCATGAGAACAGTGCACAAAGGGTGTCCCTCAGAAAGTTCTAGTGAAGGAACTCTCCCCAGGGCCAGGGCAAAGGGTCCAGGCACGATTCTATCCTCGCTCCGCCCCAGTGGTGCTGTGGTCCGCTGTTCTCCTAAGGTCACAATGAGACGTTGCACTGTGGTTTTCCTGCCACGGCTCTACCCCGGGTCTGATTGGCATGGGTGTGTGTGTGTGTGGGTGGGTGGAGAACCTGTGCCTTCAGCTGATTGGTTGCAGCATCACAAGGATCCACACCTGCATTTTACATCCCCCAGGGGTTTGGGACTGGGAGCCCAGCTGTGGCTGATGTAAAGGGGTCTTCAGATGCATGCTATGAAAACAACAAGGCATCGATTCCAACCTCTTTTTACACCAAAATACACCTTACAACAATGCCTATGATGAAAAATTGTGCTTGGATTTCAAATTATTTGTGCACCAAAATAAACACTTTTTAAAACTCCATTTTCCAAGAAATTTTGTATGTTTTTCACTATTTCCTAGCGGTTCTCTGCTCCTTGCTGAATCGCCCTTCACGTCACCTCTTGGCTGTTGACTTGGAGAAGTATGGACAAGCACTTTTCAGGGAATCAGGAGACTTGGCTCGAGCCACCATGTTTTCTTCTGGCTGCATGGCTTGTACCCCAATTAGTCATTTGTCTCATTAGAGCATTAATATGTGGCCTGACTATTTTATTAGGCAAGTGCATAGAGCAAGCAAGACTTGTCAATTTGCTTTTTTTTTTTTTTTTAAAAAAAGATTTATTTATTTGGAAGGCAGAATTACAGAGGCAGAGGTAGAGACACAGAGAGAGAGGTCTTCCATCTGATGGTTCACCCCTAGATGGCTGCAACGGCCAGAGCTGCACCGATCCAAAACCAGGAGCCAGGAGCTTCTTCCGGGTCTCCCACGTGGGTGCAGGGGTCCAAGGACCTGAGTCATCTTCTACTGCTTTCCCAGGACATAGCAGAGAGCTGGATGGGAAGTGGAGCAGCTGAGAGCTGAACTGGTGCCCATATGGGATGCCGGCACTGCAGGCAGCGGCTTTCCCCACTGTGCCACAGCGCCGGCCTGCCCCTTGATTGCTGTCTTAACAGCTGGGTCAAGGGTCTTCCCCAAAAACAGCTTTTAAATGACAACTTTTGAGAAGAGCCTCACCAAAAGGATTATTGCCAGTGTTTAAATACTAATCCGCTGTATAAAGCTGCCTCTAACAAAGAGGTACCTGTTTCTTTTGTTCAGCTATGGTTTATCTTGAAAAGATTTTTTTTTTATTAAAGTAAAAATCTCATTTTGTTCATTTTCCAAGGCTGTCACTCCTAGGTTCTGCTACACACGATAATTAGACAACACCATCACCAGCATCAGCCGCAGCTCACAGGAGCCGGAAGACAGAGGTGAAGAGACAGCGCCTGTCCTCGGCTGCTCGCAGCCTGTGTGAGAAAGCTGGCTCCGGTGTGTGTGTTAACCACAGCCTCTTAGCGTCACCCTTCATTCTGCAGAGGGAGAGCGCTAAGCTTTGTCCCGTTTATGCTGAGAGTCAGGGAGAACGGCTGAGAAGTACAGCAAGCCACGATGGGCTCCTAGGTCCTCATTCTGCTACTCAGAGCAGTGAACTCATAGCTTTTTTTTTTTCCTCTTTAAGTTTTATTTATTTGTCTTATTTTTATTTGAAAGAAGTAGAGATAACTAGACACACACACACACAGAGAGAGAGAGAGAGAGAGAGAGAGAGAGAACGCTTCCATCCACTGGCTCTCTCTCCAAATACTTGCAGCAGCCAGGGCTGAGCCAGACTGAAGCCAGAGCCCAGACTCCATCCAGATCTCCCTCGTGGGTGGCAGGGACTGAACTGCTTGAGCCATCAGCTGCTTCCTCCCAGGGCGCACGTTAGCAGGAAGCTGCCACCAGAAGCGGAGGTGACACCAAAACTCAGACACTCGGGTCTGGGACATGGGTGTCCTGCACCCACGTCTGTCCTGTTCATCCCGGGACTCATCTTCATTCTGGGATAAATGGTCACTTTCTAGAATGTGCTGAATTCCTTTCTCCACTTGACTATGCCCCAATTCCAGTTTGATTGAAAATGAAAAATTCAAAAGGACAGGATGTGGGGAAAGCCCGCCTGGGAAGCGGTCACCGCCAAGGCAGACTTGGGAGGAACTTCTGCCCAGTGCAGTGCAGAGCTGGGGAGGGACTAATGGCTTCCTGGCGACTTCCCTTCCAAGGGCACTGGGCACCTCTTGGCTCGGCCATGGGACCCGAGGGGATGCTGATGCTGGAATCCATCCCTGCTGCCTCGCCAGGCTGTGAAAACAGTACAGTCTCATGTGGCATCATCAGGCTGACAAAGAGCGGCCGTGCTGTGGCCGGGGGAGAGGGGCTGGGACCAGCTGTAGCAGGTGCGCCGCAGAGCAGGTGCGGCAGCCTGTCTCTCAGCTCCTAGCCTCTGAGGCTTGCTTGCAGGAGACGCGCGTGGCTGGGATGAGCGATTCCTGAATGTGCTGGCTGCGATCCGCCCTGCTTTGTCTGGGGGCCCACTGCATTCATGTCACAATGGGCCATCCTCTGCTAGGCTGGAGTGACTGTTTTCTGGGTCTCATTCAAAAAAAATTTTTTTTCTTGCAATGCAGTATATATACCAAGAAATGCACATGAGCGCACTGCAGATAACTATGTTTTTTTGTCCTCTGATCACACTCACAGCCAGCACCCATTTAAGAACCAAGCACAACTAGTATCCCAAGAGGCCTCTCCATTCTCCTCTCCCCTTCCATTTTGTTTTAACATGGGAAAGGAGAGTATGTTGTGTTCTACCTGAGGGTGATTCAGCCAAGCAATATTTATACCTGTATCCCAAATAATATGATAGCCACACAACTTTATGCTCTCTCTGTTTATTAACTACCACAACTCAGAGAAAATGTGGTGTTTATCTTTTGCAGTCTGGCTTGTTTCACTTAGCATAAGATCTGGGTCTCCTCTGTGCTGAGTGCTCAGTTATCTGAGCATCTGAACAACGCTGCTCCACCTGGAGAATGGTGTGCTATTGTCGGTGTCACTGGTGCGAAACTTATAATTTCATTCTTATTTCTCTCTAAGCAATGTGTTTTTCTATTTCTAGAGTCTAGAAGGGGTGCCATCACTGGTTTTTTTTTTTCTTTTAAAGATTTTATTTATTTATTTATTTGAGAGGTAGAGTTACAGACAGTGAGAGGGAGAGACAGAGAGAAAGGTCTTCCTTCTGTTGGTTTACTCCCTAAATGCCTACAACGGCCGGAGCTGTGCTGATCCGAAGCCAGGAGCCAGGTGTTTCTTCCTGGTCTCCCATGCAGGTGCAGGGGCCCAAGCACTTGGGCCCAAGCACTTGGGTCATTTTCTACTGCTTTCCCAGGCCACAGCAGAGAGCTGGATTGGAAGAGGAGCAGCTGGGACTAGAACCGGTGCCCATATGGGATGCCGGCGCTGTAGACAGAGGATTAACCTACTGTGCTACGGCACCAGCCCCCACCATCATTGGCTTCATTTTGGAGGCTGTGAAATGTGAGAATGGTGTGGCTTATTCCTCATTCTGGCCCAGAGCCTTTGAATTTGAAGATCAGTATCACTCTTTAGCAGAGAGAAATGGTATTTCATGTTTCAATAGGTTTCTCTCTATTGTCGTACATCCATCTGGAAACTTCTATTTTAATTTTTGCTCCTCTAGAGTTGAGGCATAATACAACTGCTGTGTGAGACTCACTTTTCTCTCCCATCCTTCTATTAAAATTTTATGACAAATTCTGGCAGTCATAGAAGAGAGTCCTTCAAAATGTTTGTAGGAATGGAATTAGAAGAGTTTATCTTAGGGAAAATTTTTTTTTGAGATCAATGCATAGTAGAGGGTTTCAAAAAGTTCATCGAAATACATATTATGGAAAAAGTGTGCATGGATTTTGAAACTTTTGGACCCAAATTGACTTATCTTTTGATGCCATTAAAAAAAGGGATTTATTTACTTATTTGAAAGGCAAAGATACAGAGAGAAAAGGGAGAGAGACAGAGACAGAGAGAGACATTTTATCTGCTGGTTTACTCCCCGAATGACTGCAATAACCAGTTCTGGGCCAGGCCGAAGCCAGGAGCCTGGTGTTCCATCTGGATCTTCCACATGGATGCAGGGGCCTAGGCGCTTGGGCCAGCTTCCGCTGCTTTCCCCAAGCGCATTAGCAGGAAGCCAGATTGGAAGTGGAGCAGCTGGGACTCTAACCAAGATCTCATGTGGGATGCTGGTGTTACAGATGGTGCCTTAAGCCCCTGCACCACAGCAGTGACACCCCCACAGAGTTTTAGAAGTACCCTTGTGTTAATTGTACTAACACTTTCTCTTGTGAATTGGTTGCTATTTTTGTCAATCCCATCAGGCCTTTCAAGGGGGAAAGAGTGGCTGAAACATGTGAGCTCACGCCTAAGGTTCTGCAAGCAGGGCTTGGAGTTGAGATTCTCTGAGAACCTTAGGTCCCAAGTGGAAAAATAATATCGGAGATGTGCTAGCATCAAGCATCAACCAAGCTGAGAGACCCACAGGGCAAAAGATGTGCGGGGCCAGCTGGGACCCCAGTGACTGAGGCAGAGTCGGGAGACAGCCATCCTCAGCCAGGGGACCGTGTCTCAAGAGAACTCCTCCCACTCTTCAATCTGACATTGCAAATACTGAAGAGAGCCATTGGGTGTTTCTGATTACGGTCGCTGGTTGGTGACATTCAGGACAGTCCATTCTGCCATCTTCCTTGTGCACCCAGGTGCCACCCCAAAGTGGAGCCTGGGAGAAAGTGGGCTGGTGGACTAGAACAGCTGACCCCAGAGACCAGGGCCCATCCAGAGGGACACCTGAGTCCTGGAGAAAGGGGAGAGCTAGGACTTCACCTGCACATTGACGCCCTGGGGATGGCGAGGGGGAGCCGGCTGTGTGTTGGAAGACAGGCAGGGTGCCAAGGGCAGTGCGGAGCTGGGGGAGGCTCAGGAGCTAAGGGACGGTGCTTTGTGCAGGACGAGGAACCAGAGACGACAGGTGCCATGGGAGGATTTGCAGGAGCACAAGAAAGCGGAAGACCGCGTGTTTCTATCTTCCTCCTCCTTCCAAGAAACCGCCCGCAAAGAAATCTTTCCACCCGTCAAGGTACGCTAGCGTTAAATGCTAGTGTCAGCCACTTTGGTGGATAGAGCACTTCTCTTGAGGTTCCTAGATTCAATTCTTTTTTATTTGTTTTTATTTATTTTTTTAAACTTTTATTTAATGAATATAAATTTCCAATGTACAGCTTATGGATTACAATGGTTTCCCCCTCCCATAACTTCCTTCCCACCCACAACCCTCCCCTCTCCCGCTCCCTCTCGCCTTCCATTCACATCAAGATTCATTTTCAATTCTCTTTATATACAGAAGATCAATTTAGTATCAGTCTGGTAAATGTCCCCTCCGGTTCAGCTGCCTCTTCCGAGCTAGGAGGAAGGCTTCCCAAGTCCTACACTTGCAGGCTTTTGTAAAAAGATGTGAAGACCCCAAGAACACTAAAGAAGGCAGAGTTCGCTGAAGGCACTTGCTGAACTTCAAGCGGTACAGCTGTGTTGTATCAGTGTGGTTGTGCTCGCTAGAATGGTCTTTACCATCAGGATTCCTATGATGGCTGCCAATTTGGATGGTATTTTGGGTAAGGTTCAAATGTAAGATTTCAAGACATCCTTAACTTTCAATTGGACGTTGCTGTTTGGAGTTCCCACGTTAACTTTAAATTAAATGCATCAAGGACCTTTTGATTTTCATTTCGGCTTACTTTTCTCTCGTTAGTGGTAACAACACTTTGCCAAGCCCTCAGGCTGAAACCTCATCTTTTTTTCCCTGCTCTTCTTTGTATGATGATTAATTAAGTATCTACTATATGCCAGACAATGAAAGCACAAAAGGACCCCCTAACAGTTTAATGTTCTAGGTGCACCCATGAATGCGTTTTCCATGAAGCAGTTGCTTGGGCTGCCTGCGCTCCACATCAGAGCGCCTGGTTTGGGTCCTGGCTCGTCTGCTTAGATCTAGCTTCCTGCTGGTGCCCACTCTGGAAAGCAGCAGAGTGATGACTCCAGTATCTGCACCTGCTACCATGTGCGGGAGATCTGGATTGGGTTCTGGGCTGCTGGCTGGTGTGGAAATTTGGTGAATGAGCCGGGAGTTGGGAGATCTCTCTGTCTCTGTTTCTCTCTTTCAAATAAAATGAAAATAAATAAAATTTTAAAAGTCTTCAGAGTATCTCCTACATTCTCTTAAAAAAAAAAAACCACATTTAAATGCTAATTTTATCAAAAAGTAGGAAAAATCTTTAGAAACTAAAACTAAGAAAACGCTGGAATTTAAAATGGTCAGGGCTAAAAAAAATGAATGATTTAATGCAATTAACAACTAATTTAAAGAAAGACAAGTTAAAGCTAAATTACTGGACACAGATAGTATTAGCGTGGGATTCATTTAAGTTAAAGTCTGCTAAAACCCTTGATTGTTCAAGAGGTAGGTATGGAGGAAGGTAAGATTTTACATTTCATGCGTACGTTACAGTTTCAGAGTAATCACCAAAACAGTAGGAACTGAGTGCAAAGTTTTCAAATCAATAAAGAAAAAGAGAGACCAAAACTCAATTAATCTACAAGAGTATAAAAAGGAATAATAGTAATAATGACAATAGAACAAAAGAAAGCATACATAGAAAGTGTAAAATAAAATCAATGTTAACTCACTATTAATCCCAATAACTGTCAATGGAATATATGATACACTAAAAAGATAAGTCCTGAGATTTAAGAAACGCACTTAAAATAAAGCCGACTTCACCTGTGAGAGAGAACATGCAGTGTTTGGCTTATTTCATGCAACCTGACGTCTTCCAGTTCCTGCTGCATGGCTGCTGTATAGGGAACTGGAAGAGAGGAGCTGATGAGCTCCAAGCACAAGAAACGACAAGGCAGCGGAAATGCTCAGTGCTCGGTTTGGTCAGTTTATGCTGAACACCTGTGTTGAAATATTGCCTGGTGCCCCATCAAAATGTGCAGGTATTAGGTGCTAAGGAAAACCTTTAGAAAATTAACAAGCTTGAAAGAAAATAGAGTTGAAAGTAAAAGAACATGGAAAGCTATGCCAGGTAAACATTAACCATCTATACAGGTAGCTATGTCAGACACAATAGATTTTCAGGCAGACATTTTTTGTTTGAATGGATTAGTAATATTAATAAATTTATGGCAATTTGATCCAGTAAAAAAGATGGTTCAGCTTAACCATGATAAAAGCACAACTGCATTTCTGTTCATGGTTAAAATCTCTGTCATGAGGCTGGTGCTGTGGCGTCGTGGGCTAAGCCTCCGCCTGCAACGCCGGCATCCCATATGGGCACCAGTTCTAGTCCTGGCTGCTCCTCTTCTGATCCAGCTCTCTGCTAGGGCCTGGGAAAGCAGTAGAAGATGGCCCAAGTGCTTGGGTCCCTGCACCCACGTGGGAGACCTGGAAGAAGCTCCTGGCTCCTGGCTTTGGATAGGCCCAGCTCTGGCCGTTGTGGCCATCTGGGGAATGAACCAGTGGGTGGAAGACCTCTCTCTCCATCTCTCCCTCTCTTTGTCTGTAACTCTACCTCTCAAATAAAATAAAATAAAATAAAGTCTTTAAAAAACTCTGTCATGACATTTTGAGATTCAATAATTGTTTACAGCCCTTGTCTCTTCTGTAGAGGAGCAGTGTTTTTTTCTTCATGTTATTTGTTGAATCCTTACTTAGTGTAGGACTAATCTTATGAGTATAAAATAAACTGGAAATAGATCTTTGTAAATATTAAGAGTGGAAATAGGAGAGGGAGAAGGAGGAAGGTAGGGAGTGTAGGGTGGGAAGTATCACTGTGTTCCTAAATCTGTATATATGAAATATATAAAAATTTCATATGTAATAATAATAATAAATTTCATATATAAATTTGTATATACGAAATTCATGAAATTTACATACCTTAAATTTAAAAAATCTCTGTCATGAGATACAGGTATGAATTACTATGTACTGCTTTTAAAAACTTGGGAAAATGGGCAAATTACTAGAAACATCTAATTTATAGAAATTGACTTAAGAAAAATGTGACCACTAAAGATGGGAATCAGTGCTTTTAAAAATTTCCCCTTTCTAGGTGGGTTCTCACATGTGATGGATGGTTTTGGTCTCACACAACACATCCTATCTCTCTCTCTCTCTCATACACACACACACACACTCATACACACACGCACACACACATGAATGTTCTCCCACTCATTCACTGAAGCATGTATAACATTGATATCACAACCAGACGAGGACAGTTCAAAAGAGGAAAATGTCAATCAAGTTATTGTAACTCAGAAATACTGAACAAAAAATCATGCACCCTGGATCCGGTAATGTAACAGTAGTAGCAATACATCCAGGCCCAATTAGCTTTATCCCAGGAAATAGAAGCATAGCTCAATATTAGACAGTCTATTCATGCAATCTGCTACATTCACTGATTAGAGCAGAGAAACATATGATAATTTCAACAGATGTAGGAAAACCATGTGAAGATCAGGCATTCACGCATGGTAAACTTTTAACAGCTAGAAATAAGAGGACGCCTACTCACTCTGTTAGAGGATCAGTGAAGAAGCTATTACAGGGACAAGGGTTTGGTCAATTGGTGGAGACACCAGTGTCCCACATGGGAGTGCCTGGGTTTGATATCTGGCTTGGACTCCTGACTCTGGTTTCCTGCTAACATGGACACTAGCAGGCACCAGCGATGTCTCTAGGGGTTGGGTCCCTATCCCACATGACATGTGGGACACTAGGTTTGCCTTCCTGGCTCCTGGCTTTGGCTCGGGCACGGTCCTGGCCATTGCAGGCATTTGGGGAGTGAACCAGGGGATGGGGGCTGCCCCTTGCCCCTCAAAGTCTCTGGCAAAGATGAATAAAACATTAGTTCTGTTTTCATAAAGCTCTCCATCAAGAGCCGATCGAAGCAGAAGCAGATATAGCCGTGAATCACAAAATCATTTTTTTTATTTTTTTATTTAATGAATATAAATTTCCAAAGTACAGCTTATGGATTACAATGGCTCCCCCCCCCCCATAACTTCCCTCCCACCCGCAACCCTCCCCTTTCCCGCTCCCTCTCCCCTTCCATTCACATCAAGATTCATTTTCAATTCTCTTTATATACAGAAAATCAGTTTAGTATATATAAAGATTTCAACAGTTTGCCCCCACATAGCAACACAAAGTGAAAAAATACTGTTGGAGTACTAGTTATAGCATTAAATCACAATGTACAGCACATTAATGACAGAGATCCTACATGATATTTAAAAAAAATTGGTTAATTTTCTATGTAATTTCCAATTTAATACCAAGTTTTTTTTTTCATTTTCAATTATCTTTATATACAGAAGATCGATTCAGTATATACTAAGTAAAGATTTCATCAGTTTGCACCCACACAGAAACACAAAGTGTAAAATACTGTTTCAGTACTAGTTATAGCATTACTTCACATTGGACAACACATTAAGGACAGATCCCACATGAAATGTAAGTACACAGTGACTCCTGTTGCTGACTTAACAATTTGACACTCTTGTTTATGGCGTCAGTAATCTCCCTAGACTCTAGTCATGAGTTGCCGAGGCTATGGAAGCCTTTAGGGTTTGCCGACTTTGATCTTATTCCGACAGGGTCATAGTCAAAGTGGAAGTTCTCTCCTCCCTTCAGAGAAAGGTACCTCCTACCTTGATGGCCCCGTTCTTTCCACTGGGATCACACTCGCTGAGATCCTTCATTTAGATCTTCTTCTTCTTTTTTTTTTTTTTTTTTCCAGAGTGTCTTGGCTTTCCATGCCTAAAATACTCTCATAGGCTCTTCAGCCAGATCCAAATGCCTTAAGGGCTGATACTCACAAAATCATTTTTAAAGTTCTTCTAACCAAGGAAAAAATGAAGGTGACACCAATAAGTTGGACCATCATATTGTAGCTTCTTGTTCTATAACAATACTGCTCAATAACAGTTCAACCTTCCCACTCATATTGCAACATTTTGTCTGTACTTATCTCCCTCAGGATGGTTTTTGGATCTTCCATTAAAATCAAGCTGTACTGTGGGAACGCCAGTCACTTTGTCTACAGCACATTTTGGTCCAGTTTTTCTGTTTTTCATTCTGGGGTAGATTTGGACTTGACTTTGGAACATTAGTGTGCATGTTCTTTGTATTGCTAGCTGACACAGGTGCAGGCACACCGTCTGAGCACACTGTGACTCCAACCACTCCTGTGCTTCAGGGAGTAAGGAGGCGTATGAATGGGGAGAGAAGTGGGATAAAGGTTAAGAATGGGGTAGAAGGGAATTCAAGAGCAGAGGAGTCGGGGATTTCTTGTGACCTTTATTCAGCACTAACAAACCTGGTAGTGTCGTGTTCTTTTGTTTAATTGATAAATACGAATGCCAAACTCTCTACTCCGATGGCTCAGTTTCAGTTCATTCTTGGGTACGCCATCCTCAGAAATATAAATAAGCCTTAGAGTTGAGTCTTTTGAGCGCACTAGTTGATAATCAAATTCTTAAGTTTTTTTTGAATAGCTTTTAAAAACTTCATATTAAGTCACTTAGCTGTTTTTGCTCCCAACAAGTGTCAGTCTTTAATTGATTTGGGCACACACACACACATGAAGTTCTTCACCATTTAGAGTTTGAGAAACTCTTCAAAAGGTGCCGAGAAATGCTATTCATAAAAAGACACTCTAACAAGTGAAAAGAGAAGCAACGCAATGGAAAAAGATGTTTGCAGCACGTGTCACTGACAAAGATCTAGTATCCAAAATCAAGAACTCATTCACAACTATCAGAAAAATGAGAAAAAAAGGCCTTGAAGAGACACTTCATATAAAAAGAAAATCAAAAGTGCTATACACATACATGGCCTTTCACCCCGTTACTCATCAGGCAGGTGAAAATTAAAACCACACACAGAGTCACCAGATTGGCAAGATGCTTAAGAGCATCATAAGTCCAAATGTTGATAGGGATCCTGACCTCTCGAGCGTTTCTCACTCATTGGAGTGAACGTCAGTTCAACTACTTGGGAAAACTTGTTGGCAGAACCCACCAAAGCTGAAGATGTACGTATCGTACAATCTGGCCATTCCTAAGGATCCAACAGAGCCGCGTTTCCTATGTGGGCCATATGATATGTCCACGGATATCCATGGAACCGTTATTTTTTTTTTATTTAATGAATATAAATTTCCAAAGTACAGCTTATGGGTTACAATGGCTTCCCCCCTCTCATAACATCCCTCCCACCCGCAACCCTCCCCTTTCCCGCTCCCTTTCCCCTTCCATTCACATAAAGATTCATTTTCAATTCTCTTTATATACAGAAGATCAGTTTAGTACATATTAGGTAAAGATTTCAACAGTTTGCCCATATAGCAACATAAAGTGAAAAAACTACCATTGGAGTACTAATTATAGCATTAAATAACAATGTACAGCACATTAAAGACAGAGATCCTACATAATAGTTTTTTAAAAAAATTAATTAATTTTCTATGCCATTTCCAATTTAACACCAGGTTGTTTTTTTTTTTTCATTTCCAATTCTCTTTATATACAGAAGATGGATTCAGTATATAATTAGTGAAGACCTCATCAGTTTGTACCCACACAGAAACACAAAGTATAAAGATACTGTTTCAGTACTAGTTATAGCATCACTTCATACTAGACAACACATTAAGGACAGATCCCACATGGGGTGTAAGTACACAGTGACTCCTGTTGCTGACTTAACAATTTGACACTGTTAACCATTATTTATAACAGCCTCCAAATGAAAACAACCTGGATGTCTAGAACGGCCTCACACAATGGAAGACTCTCCAGATGTCATTTTCAAAGCATAGACCGTAGGCCATCAGCTTCAGCATCATCTGGGAACTTGAATGACAAGCGGATGCTTCAGTCCCAGTGAATCAGAAATTCCGGGGGTGGGGGGTGTGGGAGGCTCAGTACTTACAAATGCCTTCAGATGATTGATGTGTGTTAACCGCTGAGAATAGAATTTCTTTCTACAGGGATTAAAAAAATGAATGAGTGATAGCTTTGGCCACCAACGTGAATGAGTCTCACAAACACACACTGTGGTCCTAGGGTTTTTCATGGTTCTCCTAAGGGATCAGGAGAACAATTCCGGGGACTAACTCTTTGGAAAACCCAGAAATGTCCCCATATGGGATAATCCTCATTTGGAGAGTTAGCCTCACCTCGGGACCAAAATTGTCATGACAGGGATGTAGGGGAATTGGTTTCAGAGGAACGTTCATGAAGTCCATAGTCAAGGCTGGGGCTGAACTCACAGCATCGTTGGGGGTGGGGTGGGGGGGTGGGTGGTTTGACCTAGGATCACCCAGGCCTGTGGGTGGTTCAAGAGTAAGCTTTGCTGCTGGAACGTCCTGCCTGAGCGCACAGATGAGGTTTATGGGGGCCAGAGAGTGGCGGAGGTGCAGGGTTGGCAGGGTGGGCTCGGCTTACCCTCGGCTCCGGGTCTCTCTGCTGCTTCCAGTCATGGCTCTGGTTGCCACTGCTAAGAGGACTTGGCCCAGATTGGAGCTGTTGGAAATTTTCTTCATGGTTGGCTGCTGTTCTTGGTTGTGTACCCTGGTGTTGCCTTCACCGAGGCCATGGGAGTTCTCAACGTTCTTGCTCCCTTCACTTGCATCAAATTTACTCCAAGTGTTCCTTGAAATTTAACAGTATTCCTTTTTTTTCAAAAAAAATTTATGCATTTATTTTGGAAGAGTTACAGAGAGGGACGGAGGGAGGAAGGAAAGAAAGGGGGGAGGGAGGGAAAGAGAGAGAGAGGGAGAGAGAGAGAGAGAGAATCTTCCATCTGCTGGTTCACTCCCCAGATGGTTGCAAAGGCCAGTATGGGCCAGGCTGAAGCCAGGAGTCAGGAGATTCATCTGGGTCTCCAATAGGCAGGGGCCCAAGCCCTTGGGCCATTTTCCACTGCTTTTCCCAGGCCATTAGCAGGGAGCTAGAGCGGAAATGGAGCACAAACCAGCACCCTTCTGGGATGCTGGCATTGCAAGTGGTGGTTTTACCCACTACACCACAACGCCGGCCCCTATACCAGTATTTCTTAAAGCACATCTAGTCTATGTAAAAGTCAAAGTACTCCAAGACGTAAAAACAGTCCCATCGAAGCATTGTGTACCTGAGTGACTCCTGGCCACAGGGCAGACCACGATGCGTGACACACGCTCCACTGAGCGCAGCCATTCCTAGGGATCGCCATACTTTCAGTCTCCTGCCGGCTCCCAGGTTCATAGTCGCAGCCTTCTCCAAGCTCCAGGCGCCGACCAGCTGTTGGCCACTAATTGCTACTTCTCCCTTTTCTACATTGGGACGTTCTCCCTCCACTGGCTTCTCACCCCATCCACGTTGTAAAAATACACCTGTCCTCTTGTCTCTTAGTTAAAATTATGCTACAGCCTCCCACTAGACTTTAATAAGATCCAAATTTCTTAATGGGGTGTGGGATGGGACCTAGACCCTGCCCACTGTTTCAGCCTTCTTTACTGCTTCCTTTTTCCCAGTCACAGCCACGCTGACCCTTCTGCCCTTTCTCAAGTTAGAACACACTCATTCTCACTCCACGGCCTTTACCTTGGGTCATGTTTTCCGTTGGAATTTCTCCCTCCACACCCCGGATGACCACATGCTCCTGTCCTTCATTTGTGTCTCTGCTCAGATGTCACCTCCTATGTTATCTAAAATAGCACCTCCTCCCACCTCTTGCCTCCAGCTCCTTACACTACAGTATTTTCTTTCTAGCATCTACTATCCAAACGTCATTCATTCTCAAGTTCTCATTGCAAGATGATGAAGGTGTTGGCAGGAATATAAGGCCAGGGAAGCAATGTGTATCAGAAACGTTGGCTGGGTCATGTTCTTTCAACAAAACATTTGCAAGTCCAGCTCCATGCCAGGGGCCAGAGTTAGACATGGTCCTTACTTCATGAAGTTCAGGGTCTAGTGCCATGAGAGGTATTTTTTAATAAGCTTGGGACCACAGGAAGTGGTGTGTCTTGTGGGTATGAGAGACCATAGAGGAAGTTTCATCATCTGGTGAGTGATTATATTTGGGGAAGAGGGATATGGAAATTCGGGAATCAACATGTAGGTTCTGAGCTGGCAGGACTGTGGAACCATCCCTCCATGACCAGAGGAGGGCTGGCTCTCCCACGACAACCCCTGATGTTTTCAAAACTCCCTGGCCAGAATCCAAGGTGCTCGTTGCTGTGCTCAGGACACAAATGATGATCAGTCAACAGGAGGAAGGCACAAAGAAAACCTGTGGTTGGGATGAGCTCTGAAGAGGGAGAGAGGCAGGCTATGTCCTGGGATGGGCGGGATTGCTGAGTCCCGGGGGCTCTCGGATTTCCTGACCACTTGTGTTCCTTCTTCCGTGCTTGTCAGCCCTGGCCTCCCAGCACCCAGCAGCTGAGACCCTTCTCCGGGAAGTCCCAGAGCTGAGCTTGGAGTTAACCACGAGGACATAGACTGGCTGATGCTCTTGAGTGTTGGCTTTCCTACTTTTCAAGCTACAGGTGCTTTATTCTGCTGGATGCTTCTGCATTGTATCAGATAGTTTCTGGAAGTTGAAGGTTTCGTATAACACAGGGTTCTTGTCATGGGAGAAGGGTGCACCCTACTTGGTACTGGGCATGCACACATAACTGAGCTCTACCCCGAACCTCGAGTGCTGTTCGCTGAGGCCTTGGTCCACAGCAGCCTTGTAGGTGCATTGTGGGTAAACAGGACAACATGCAAATCCCACCTCCCACTCACCCCTGCATTTCACCCATTTTTTTTTTAACAAAGTCAGGCAAACTGGAGCATGAATTTAACACACAATTCAGGCTCAGTGTATGGTTCTTTCTAAACACAATGACCATTTCTGGGGATGGCTTGAGTCAAAAGTTTGTTTTCCTGATGAATGGCTAAGAAACTTTACATCCTAACCAAGATGGTAGTCTCAGGAAATATTAGAATGCAGTATGCTCCTCAATTAAGCATAAAATCCAAGAGAGACAGATGCTCACGAAACAGCTTCATTTTATCCACATCAGCCATTTATAGCCTCGCTTCATAAAGAACAAAATATGTTTCCTGCCTGCTAAGAAGGTGTGCAGCCTGGCTTCTCAGGACTAGCTTGCTAAGGAGTGTGCTAGATGACCTAGCATTTTCAGGCTCACTTTTTCAGATTGCAATGTCCTGTGCCGTAGAGTTTATATTTTAGCCTAAATGTGTATTCTAGATTTTTGCTTCTGTGACATTTAACGTTCAGTGTAACTACTTTAGTAGCCATTCACAACAAGTGGCTAGTGATCTTACAGCAGAGTCAGTTGTAGTTTCAGACATACGTGGAGTCTTCAAAAAGTTTACAGCAAATGTGTATCAGGAAAAAATATGCACAGATTTAAAAAAATTTTTGCACCAAAATTTTTGCTAAGGTCCGGCTTGGGGTGCTGGTGTCCCATGTGGGAGTGCCTGTTTGAGTCCTGGCTACTCCGCTTCTGATCCAGCTCCTTGCTAATGCACCTGGGAGGCAGCAGATCATGGTCCAAGTACTTGGATTTCTACCTCCCACAGGGGGCATCTGAATGGAGTTTCTGGCTCAGCCCTGACAGTTTTTTTTTTTTTTAAAGATTTATTTATTTATTTGAAAGTCAGAGTTATACAGAGAGAGAAGGAGAGGCAGAGAGAGAGAGAGAGGTCTTCCATTTGCTGGTTCACTCCCCAGTTGGCTGCAATGGCCGGAGCTGCACCGATCCGAAGCCAGGAGCCAGGAGCTTCCTCCAGGTCTCCCATGCAGGTGCAGGGGCCCAAGGACTTGGACCATCTTCTCCTGCTTTCCAAGGCCACAGCAGAGAGCTGGATCAGAAGTGGAGCAGCCGGGAATCGAACTGGTGCCCATATGGGATGTTGGCACTGCAGGCAGCGGCTTTATTCCATATGCCACAGCGCTGGCCTCAGCCCAGCCCTGACAGTTTTAAGAGTATAATGATTCTTCCTACCCTACCCTCTCGCCTCCCTCACTCCCACCCTCCGTCCTCCTTCTTTTCTTATCTTTCTTCTATTTTTTTTTTTTTTTTACAGTGAGCTACTTCCAGTTTTCTTTATACTCCCAAGGTTATCCCACCACTAAACAAAGAATTCAGTATATGGTAAGTAAACAAACCGCTGTGCCTCAAGAGTATAGACAATAAATAATAATCAAATCTTAAATGCCAATTTCACTCATACGCATTGCATTTTTTATACTCCATTAGTTCTCTGTTTCTCACTCTCTATCCCTCTCTCTGTCACGCTGCCTTCCAAGCAAACAAATAAATACACACTAAGGTCTTCATCATCCCTCAAGGTGTGGTGTGAAATAATCAGGTTTCCTTCAGCCTCCCTGCTCCATCCTCTACCCCAAGAAGCTTTGCCTCGTCTGTGCCTCCATGGTTCTTTTTCGCTCTTAGTGACTGATCTTTGTTGAGTTCTTCCTGCCTTTATGTTAGCCGCGTGGGGGAAAGGATGAAGTGCCAGTCATCTTGGTGTCCCCACAGATCCTGGCCACCTGTCCTACCCATTGTGGGGGCCGTTACTGGTGTTGCAAAATGAGGTGCGGACAAGTCTGTGTTTTCAAGGCATAGTCCTACTCTGGATATTTTTCCCTCAGCAGTACTACCGCCCAGTGTGTCAGTACAAGGACACATTTCAATGCAGCGGTCTTAATTTTAAAAGTGGGTTTTGTGGGGGGTCCAGCATTGTGGTGCGGCAGGGTTAAGCTGCTACTTACAACACCAGCATCCTGTATCAGAGTGCCAGTTCACGTCCTGGTTTCTCCGTTCCCGATCCAGCTCCCCGCTGATGCACTTGGGAGGCAACAGATGATGGCTCAAATGCTTGGGCCTCTGCCACCCACGTGGGAGACCTGGTTGGAATTCCTGACTCCTGGCTTTGGCCTGGACCAGCCCCAATGGTTGCGGCCATTTAGGGAGTGAATGGGCTAATGGAAGATCTTGATCTCTCTCTTTCTCTGTCGGTTTGCCTTTCAATTAAATATATCTTAAAAAAAAGTGAATTTTTTTTGAAAACAGGAAAGGGTAAAGTCTGGGCAACATGACCCAATAAAGTATTGTATGTTGCTGCTAGCCTAGTTTTTATTTCCATTTTAATTTATTTGTTTTCTCAGAGGGGAAAATGTGAGTTTGAGGCCAGTTTCCCTCCTTTGAAATGTGCCAGAAATGACCAATTTGGGATTATGTTACAGTTCTCTTGAATCTATGCAATAAATTCTCTCTGGAAAGTCCTAAAATCCAGACTTTAATATGATCCATGGACTGTTGTTCATTACAATAAAAATACTGAAGTCATTATTGTATGACTATATATCTCCAGTTACTATATAATTATATATTATAATGGAAAAGTGTCACTCCCAGTTTTTTTTTTCCAATGCATCTTGAATTAGAACAGTGTGAGATATAATTTCGATGTAAGTAAAAATAGATTTTAAAGTCCATTTGACAAAAGCTAAAAATGATTCTTCTCCATCCTAGCAATGGGAAAACTGTAATTGAAGACAGATCAGCAGATGGGAGCCGCGTGTCCAGCATGTGTGGACCGTGAGCATGTTTTTAGCATGTGATCCGAGGCCGTGGTTCCAGACTTCAGAGAACAATACATAATTCATTACCATCCTCGTTTTCCCAGAAACCATGTTTTTGAAGCTTTTCCTTGGGCCTGGGGCTGTCTTAGCTGTTTCAGAATTTGGGTGCGCAGATTGAGTGATAATTTTAGGCTTCTAAAATCAGTCTATGTCCCCTCAGTCACATGATGTCATAGGCAGCTGGTGTTGCCTTGGCAACTTGACAGAAGAAAAGTGCTGCTTTTGGTAAAACTTCGGGTCACGTGACCCAGCTCTGTAGCTAGGGAAGACGACACAAAATTAATACTTGACTTCGCCACCAAAACAAACCCAGATTCGCATAAGAGAAAAACAAATCCCGAACTCAAAGTCCCCTGTGAATTAATCACCCATCTTGCCGTCATCTGAAAGCCAAATTGGTTTGACTTCGTAATTTCCACATGCACCTCTCCCTGGCATACTCTCAGACTTGCTCTTTCTGTCCCCTCCTGCTCCCCGCCCCGACCCAGGAAATCGCCTGTGTTTCCAAGAAGGTAGCAAGCCCAGGAGACGTGACATAGCCAATGAACATAGAGGACTTTGCACTATCCGATCTCCATCCCCGGCTTCTAGTGCCCGTTGCAGTGTGGGGCTCGTCATGGCCACCATGTGGCTCTGACACTCTGGGAGAGCCAGCCAGATCCTCCTCCTGGGTAAGACCCCACTCCTCCCAGGCAGGGAGCATAACCCTCAGGAAATTGTGGTTCTTCAACACGTGAGTAAATTTGTCGTCTCTAGAGTGCAAGTATCCAACAATCATTGCTTAGACGCTCACTTTACATAGCCATTTGAAAAGCAAATTAATTTAGTTTTTAAAAACTGACTATAAGCAGCAAATTTTAAGAGACTATTTGAAAACAGAAAGTAGTATGAAGAACCAGGGTGGGTGTTCTGGCACAGTGGGTTAACTGGCTGCTTGGGACACATGGGTTTCATATTGGAGTGCCTGAACTTGAGTCCTCGCTCTGCTTCCAATCCAACTCCCCGCTAACGGGCATCCTGGGAGGCCATTGATAACGGCCAAGTACTTTGGTCCCTGACACTTCTGTAGGACACTTGGATGGTATTCCTGGCTCCTGACTCCAGCTTGGCCCAACCTCAGCCACTGCAGGAATTTGAGGAGTGAGCCAGCAGATGGAAGACCTCTCTCTTTGTCTCTCTCTCTCTCTATTTCATTGTCACTCTGCTTTCCAAAAAACAATTACATAAAAATTTTTAAAAATATAAAGCAACAGATGTAGCATAATCCTAACATTTAGGGACCGTCACTGTATATTTTAGATGATTTTCTCTTATTTTTTAAAAAAAGATTATTTATTTGAGAGGTAGAGTTTCAGACAGAGGGAGAGACAAGAGAGAAAGGTCTTCCATCTGCTAGTTCACTCCTCAGATGGCTGCAATGGCCACAGCTGCGCTGATCTGAAGCCAGGAGCCAGGAGCTTCTTCTGGGTCTCCCATGTGATGCATGGGTCCAAGCACTTGGGCCATCTTCTACTGCTTTCCCAGGTCACAGCAGAGAGCTGGACAGAAGAGCAGCCAGGACACGAACCGGCGCCACATAGGATGCTGGCGCCACAGGCAGAGGTTTAACCACAGCACCAGACCCTCCTCTCATTCTTAAACATGGCTCCACTTAAACAAATTATAACATACATTTCTCTCTTTCTTTCTTTCTTTCTTTCTTTCTTTCTTTCTTTCTTTCTTTCTTTCTTTCTTTCTTTCTCTCTTTCTTTCTTTCTCTCTTTCTTTCTTTTTTTTTTGACTGGCAGTGTTAGATAGTGAGAGAGAGAGCGACAGAGAAAGGTCTTCCTTCCGTTGGTTCACCCCCAAATGGCTGCTACGGCCAGCGTGTTGTGCAGATCCAAAGCCAGGGAGCCAGGTGCTTCTCCTGGTCTCCCATGCGGGTGCAGGGCCCAAGCACTTGGGTCATCCTCCACTGCCCTCCCAGGCCACAGCAGAGAGCTGGACCAGAAGAGGAGCAACTGGGACAGAACCGGTGCCCCAGCCGGGACTAGAACCGGGGGTGCCGGCGCCGCAGGTGGAGGATTAGCCTATTGAGCCGTGGCGCCAGCCATAACGTGTATTTCAATATAACAAATGGTATGAGGGGAAATAAATACAAGAGAACTTCCAAAAGTTATTTTGGTGCAAAATTTTTGAAATCCATGTGTAGGTCTGTCAAAATGTGCATTTTTCATGAATTTAAAAAAAAACCTTTATATATATGAATATAATTTTTGCACCAAAACAAAATTATTAATTTTCTTTTATTATTATTTTTAATGATAATTTATTTGAAAGAGTTACAGAGAGAGAGGGTGGGAGAGAAAGAGAGAGAGGGAGAGAGAGAGAGAGAGAGAGAGAGAATATTCCATCCAGTGGTTCAGTCTCCAAATAGCTGTAAAGGCCAGGGCTGGGCCAGGTCAGAGCCAGGAGCCAGGAACTCCATCCAGTTCTGTTGTATGGGTGACAGGGGTAGAGGCACTTGGGTTATCTTCTGCTGCTGTCTCAGGCTCATTAACAGGGAGCTGGATTGGAAACAAACTAGTCTGGGCTTGAATCAATGCTTCCATAGGGTATGCTGGCTAAATGTGCTGTGTCACAATGCTGGCCCCCAAACAAAAGAATTTCTGATTTTATTTTCCAAGAATTCTTCGAAGCACCATCACATCTATATCATCTACAAATAGATAGATAGTTACTGTTCCTCATTCACAGACAACCGTTTCTCCATGGCACCCACAAATGTGCTTATCTTTTCCCCCACCTTATATAACTAATAATTTAAAATGGACCTTTTCATGATTAGTTTTAAAAATTTAGCCATTTCCATATTGCGTGGCTTTTCTAATATTGTGCTATTACAAGATCATGGGAAAACTTTTCATTGACAGTAGAGTGTCAGATATGTGAATATACCATCAAAATTTATAAAAAAAATTAAGACCCCAAATGTATTTAAAAATTGCTCTCTCAGAAAAATTGTATCATTTGCTCCTTCATTGGTAATAGGTAAAAGTGCCAATTAAAAACATGCAAAGTACAGAGTATGTTACTTTTATTATTGCTATTTATTTGTTTGAAGAGGCAGAGAGAGAGAGAAAGAGAGCGAGAAAGTTCCCATTCTCTGGTTCATTCTCCAAAATGCTTGCAAAGACCATGGCTGGGCTAGGGCCAGAGCCAGGAGCCAGAATCCTCCCACACGGGTGGCAGGAATCTGCTTGGAACATCATTTCCGTCTCCCAGGTGTTCATTGGCAGGACACTGGATTCAGGAGCTGGAGGCAGGAATCAGACCAAGGTACTCCAACTGGAACCTGGGCATCTTAACTGTAGGGCTGAATACTCACTCATGAAAACTCCGATTTAAACCTGTTCTTATTAGCCTTGAAACATGAGATGTTTTAAAGTTAATTTAGTGCCCAGATCTTGGTGTGTAGTACTGTTTTCCAACTGAATGAACCAGGGCTCCTTAGAGAAAGGGCTGATTCTAGACGGAGGCAGGAAATAGGAGCGTATTTTGGGACTTTCCAAACCCCAGGGAAAATGCAATTAAAAGATTTGCTTAGGAGCAGAGGTTTAGCCTGACCATTAAGCTGCCTGCATCCCATTTCAGAGTAACTGGGCTCAATTCCTGCCTCCGGCTCCTGACTCCAGTTCCCTGCAATTGCAAATCCTGGGAGGCAGTGAAGATAACTCAAGTTGCTGTGTTGCCCTGACTGTATTCCTAGCTGCTGGCTTTGGCCCTGGCCCAGCGTTGTCCACAGTGGGCATTTGGGGCGTGAACAAGTGGGCTGCAGCTCTGTCTTTCCATCTGTTTCTCTCGTTCTGATCTTAACATGTAAAAGTTTAATGAAAGGTAAGTTTCTTTTGGTACAAAAAATTTTGGAACCCTTGCATTTTTTTTTTTCACAGTAGGGTCAAAAAGTAAGGGGGTGCTCAAAAAACCCCCCAAAATTCCAAAAGTAATGGAATTGTGTCAGAGTCACTGGAATCGAATAAAAGAGTTCCCATTGGCCCAAGTGGGGACAATTTGATCAGCACAATTCATATAATAGTATTGGATAATAATCCAAGGCATAAAATCAATATTGATGTGCCATACAGATATAAATAATACCCAAATAAACAAATAAATGCGAGAGAATAGGCAAGTCCCCTATGCAGAAGAATTACAAGTAATTCACCTAAACACTTTGGGCTCCCCTTGAGTAGGGGAGAGTGACCTCCTGCTCCTTCAACATGAGCTGCACATGGTGGCTTCCTTCCAAAGAGTATGGTAAGGAAATGGGGAATAAACAGTAGATTTAGGAATCGACCCATCAGCATAGTGCATTAAGCTGCTGTTTGCCACAAAGGCATCTCACTTTGGAGTGCTGGTTCAAGTCCCAGCTACTCCGCTTCTGATCCAATTTCTTGTTTATGTTCCTGGGAAGGCAGCAGATGACGGCCCAAGTGTTTAGGCCCTTGCCACTCACGTGGGAGACCATGATGGAGTTCCTGGCTTCTGGCTTCAACCTGGCAAGATCTGGTTGTTGAGACTATTTGGGGAGTGAACCAATGAATGGACTATCTCTCTCTCTCTCTCTCTCTCTCTCTTAGTTTCTCTGCCTTCTAAATAAATAAATATATATTTTTATTCTTTTATTTTAGTTTATTTCTTTAAAGATTTACTTTTATTTATTTGAAAGGCAGAATTACAGAGAGGGAGAGAGAGAGAGAGGAGATCTTCTATCCACTGGTACACTCCCCAAATGGCTCCAATGGCCAGGGGTGGGCCAGGCTGAAGCCAGGATCCAGGAGCTTCATCTGGGCCTCTTATTGGGTGCAGAGGCCCAAGGACTTGGGAGCTGGCTTGGAAGTGGAGCAGCTGGGACACGAACTTGTACCCATGTGGGATGTCAGCATTGCAGGTGGTAGCTTAAACTGTTGTGCCACAATGCCGGCACCATTAATATATATTTTTAAAAAGATAAATTTGACAATGGAGCAACCTAGTTAAGATCAACAGTGATAAGTTGATTTTATGTCACAACTTGGCCTGATGCGATAAGAATGGCACTTGATATCTGTGATCTTCCCCAAAATATAGCTCCCTTTTAATCCTGAGAATGACATCAGACAAATCCAAAGGAATAACTTTCTATGAAATTCTTTTTTAAAACAATAACAAATTTCTTTTCATTTATTTATTTTAAAGATTTATTAATTTATTTGAAAGTCAGAATTATACAGAGAAAGGAGAGGCAGGGGCGGGGGGTGGGGGTCTTTCATCCTCTGGTTCACTCCCCAATTGGGCGCAATGGCTGGAGCTGCACCAATCCAAAGCCAGGAGCCCGGAGCTTCCTCTGGGTCTCCCACGCGGGTGCAGGAGAACAAGGACATGGGCCATCTTCTACTGCTTTCCCAGGCCATAGCAGAGAGCTGGACTGGAAGAGGAGCAGCCGAGTCTCGAACCGGTGCCCATAGGTGCTACAGGCCAGGGTGTCAACCTGCTGCGCCATAGCGCCAGCCCCTTTATTTTATTTATTTGAAAGACAGGGTTATGGAGAGAAGTAGAGCCGGCCAGAGTGCGCCCATCCAAAGCCAGGAGCCAGGAGCTTCTTCCGGGTCTCCTATGTGGGTGCAGGGACCCAAGGACTTGGGCCATCCTCCACTGCACTCCCGGGCCACAGCAGAGAGCTGGCCTGGAAGAGGAGCAACTGGGACAGAATCCAGCGCCCTGACCGGGACTAGAACCCAGGGTGCCGGCGCCACAGGTGGAGGATTAGCCTATTGAGCCATGGCGCCGGCCCAGCTGCTCCTCTTCTGATCCAGTTCTCTGCTCATGTGCCTGGGAAAGCAGTGAAAGACGGCCCAAGTGCTTGAACTCCTACACTCGTGTGAGAGAGCGGGATGAAGCTCCTGGCTTTGGATGGGCCCAGCCCTGGCCGTGGGGAACATGTGGGGAGTGAACCAGCAGATGTAAGATTCCTCTCTCTCTACCTCTGCCTCTCCCTCTCTGTAACTGTGTCTTCTAGATAAATAAATCTTATAAAAAAAAAGAGAACTGGATGAAATTGCTGAGGGAGGTTTCATAGATAGAGAAGAAAGAAGAGGAGCAGAATCAAGTCTCTGTTTTAAGAGTTTTACAGTTTCAGGTTTTTGAACAGAATTTTCTGTGTGTTAGGGAATATAATATAATGTACAATATATTATATAATAAACAATATATAATACATAATATTATATTATATATCTATAATATATTATATATATTACATAATGTTATATTATATATTATACATTATATTATTATATACCACATATTGCATTATATTATATAATATATTAATATAATATAATGTAAATATATATTACATATAATATTATATATTGTATTACGTATAATATACATAATATATATTATATTACATGTAATATAATATAATATAATATAATATTATATTATATATATTCCCCCTGATATCATTTGTTGAAGAGGCTTTTCTTTTCCCAGTGTGCATTCTTGGCAACTTTGTTGACAATTAGTTGACCTTATATGTGTGGATTCACTCCTAGGAATTCTATTCAGTTCTGTTGGTCTAAGTATCTGCTTTTATGCCAGCATTACATGCTTTTGAACACTCTGGTTTTATAATATACTTAAAATAACCTTAAAATCAGAAAGTGTGATGCTTTTGCTTTTTTTGTAGCTATTTTGGGCCTTTTGTTCCATATGCATTTTAAGATTGTTTTCCTATTTTTATGAAAAATGCCATTGAAATTTTGATAGAGAATATGTAGATTGAGGTAATATGAGTGTTTTTGCAATATTAATCCCTGACCTATGACAATAGGATATCTTTCCATTCATTTGTGTCTGCTTCAATTTCTTTCCTCAGTGGTTTATAGTTTTTAGTGTCTAGACTTCTCACTTCCTCAATGAAAGTTATTCCTAAGTGTTCTATTATCTTTGATACTATTGTAATTGGTAATTGCTTTCTTAATTTTTTGCATAGTTTGTTATTTTTGTATAAAAATGCAAGTGACTTTCGTAGGTTGGTTTTGTATCTTGTAACTTTAAAAAGTTACTTATTAGTTTTAACAATTTTTGGCAAGTTTTTAGTTTTCAAATTTAATATCATGTCATCTTCAATTTAAGAATTTAACTTCTTTTATTTTTTCCAGTTTGAATGTCTCATGTTTCTTTTTCTTGCCTAATTGCTTTGGCAAGGACTTTGTCCTATGTTGAGGAGAAGTGGCAAGAGTGGGTCCCTTTGTCCTGCTCCTGATCTCAGATTCAGTGTCTGAATCTGATATTCATGGTGAGCTCGTGAGAATTTTTACTATGAAAATAGGTTTATGTTTAATTCTGTCAAACGTTCTTTCACATCTATCGAGATGTTTGTCCTTCACTCTGTTAATGTGATCACACGTGTTAATGTGTGCATGTCGGTCCACCTCTGTACTCCTGGGATTGACCCCACCGGATCACAGCGTGTGATCTTTTTACCGTGCTGTTGAATTAGCTTTGCTGATAATTTACTGAGGATCTTTCTCACTTGTGCTTATCAGGGAGGTTGTCCTGTACTTTTCATTTCTTGTACAAGGTGTCCTCTGGTTTTGCTCTGAGAGTAATGCTGGTCTCATAAGATGTGTCTCGAATTTTTCCTTTCACGTCGAGGTTCTGGAGGAGTTTGAGAGGGATGGCTGTTTTTTAAATGTTTGCTACCATTCGCCCGTGAGGCCATTTGGCCCTGGGATTTTCTTTGATGGAAAGTTTTCTGGTTACTGATTCAATCTCCTTACTCTCTGATTCCTTTGACTTATAGTAGAGACAGTAGACATTCATGAATGCACATCTTCATTGTCATTTTAATGCTAAATAATCTTTCATTGTACAGATGATAATATAATTAATTTATTTAACCTGAATTATGAAGAATCAAGCAGTTTTTAACTTTCTGAATTATAAACTAGACCACAGTAAAATTTTGCCTGTATATTACACTGTAAACTTGCCTTATTATTTCTTTTTAAAAGATCATTTATTTATCTATTTGAATGGCAGAGTGAGAGAGAGATAAGAGTAAACACACACACACAGAGAGAGAGAGAGAGAGAGAGAGAGAGAGAGAGAGAGATCGAGAGATCTTATGTTTGCTGGTTCACTACCCAAATGTCTTCAAGAGCCAAGGCCTGTCAAGGCTGGATGCTATGAGCCTGCAGTCTCATCTGGGTCTACTGCATGGGTGACAGAGATCCAGGGACCTGGGCTGTCTTCCGTTACTTTTCCCAGGCACAGCAGCAGGAAGCTGGATTGGAAGCAGAACAGCTAGGTCTTGAACAAGTGCTCTGATCTGGGATGCTGGCATCACTAATGATGGCTTGATTCACTGTGTTACAATGTTGGTCTTCCCTCATTATTTTCTTACACTAATGTCCTAAGAATCAGACTCTTGGATTAGAGTCTGAGGACAATTTTAGAGGTTTTTAGGTATACTCTAATAATCAAAGTGCTCTTTAGACAGGTTGTGTCAGCTGACACTCCATTGGCTGTGCGTGAGAGCCTCGGTTCCTTTGAGTCACCAGCAATGAATATTATCGCTCTTTCTCATTTTACCAAGCTAATAAGGAAATATTAACTAACTTTTAATTTTAATTTACCTTGGTCACTAGTAAAATTTATGAATAATAAATGGGTTTGATATTATAAATTATCCTTCGATCATACTTCTTTTAGGTGTTCATTTCAATTATTTTCATATACATTGCAAATATTTTCTGTTTTCTTTTTTTACAATTATGACAGCACATTATTTTTCTTAATGTGAAAAAAATCTTAAAATTTCTGTGTTTAAATCTCTCCTTTACGTGTCAGGCTTTCAAAGAGTTTTTCTGCCCCAAGATTACATAAATACCTATAGTTGATTCTGATTTTCATTTAAAACATTTACATGATTTTTAACTGATCTGTATTATAAAGAAAGGATTTATTAAAGTATAATATAACATCTCAGTTTACATGAAGTTGTTTTTACCTCTGTTATAAATTTGTTCCCATTCTGTATTTTTATTTTGGTGCTTCTTGTTCTATTGTCTGATCGTTTTTCTGAATTTAAAATATTGGAAAGCATTTTAAAGAGCTTAAGACTCAGATAATAAATTTGTTCTCCATAAAAACTACAAACTCTTACTTTTTTTTCTCTGTGTTTTGTTTCTTTATTAAGTAGTTTTATTGTTGGATCTTTTATATCATTTGAAATATATAAAATTCTATTTCTATTATTGATTACATTTAAACATGTAAAAACCTTTACTTTATATTTCACAAATTATCACATTTGAGGGAAGTAGTATCACTTGATTTCAGAGAGAAATTTATAAACTTTTTTGTCAGTTAGTCATAATTTCTTTCAATTGAATGGAACCAATGACAATATAATATCTAAATATTTCCTTTGTGGTTACAAGATAATAATTACATTCATTTAGACTTTAAGCCATTTCTTCTCAACAGTTTAATGCACAGGAATAATTTTATGCATACTGCAATGCAAATAATTATACATTACACATTACCACAGGTCAGGAAAAACATGTGGTATTTGCCCTTTTGGGACTGGTTTATTTCACTAAGAATAATGATTTCCAGTTGCATCCATTTTGTTGTAAAAAACAGAGTTTCATCCTTTTGACATCTAGTACTATTCCTTAGTGTATATATACCACATGTTCTTTTTTCCATCAAGGTTGATGTGCATCTGGGTTGATTCCCTATCTTAGCTATTGTGAATTGAGCTGCAATAAACATGGAGGTACAGAGGACTCTTTCATATGCTGATTTCCTTTAGGTTGAGTAAAGTTCCAGGAGTGGGATGGATGGGCCGTATGGTAGATGTATTTTTAGCTTTCTGAGGAATCTCTATTTTGTCTTCCATAGTAGCTGCAGCAGTTTATGTTTCCAACAACCATGGATTTGGGAACCTTTCCCCCTACCCCACAGCCTCACCAGCATTTATTGTTTTTTGATTTCTGTATAGGAGCCATTCTAACTGGGGTGAGGTGATACATAATTGTGATTCTGATTTGCATTTCCCTGATGGCTAGTGAATGTAAACATTTTTTATATGTCTTCTGGCCATTTGAATTTCATCCCTTGAAAAATGCCTGTTCATTTCTTTTGCCCATTTCTTAACTGAATTGTTTGTTTTGCAATTGTTGAGTTTCTTGAGCTCTTTATAAATTCTGGATATTAATCCTTTATCAGTTGCATAGCTTGTAAACATTTCCTCCCATTCTGTTGGTTTCCTTTTCACTTTGTTGTGTGTTTCCTTTACAGTGCAGAAGCTTCTCAGGTTGATGTAATCCCATTTGTCTATTTTGACTTTAAATGCCTGTGTTTCTGGTTTTTTTTTTTCCCAAGAAGTCTTTGCCTACGCCAATGTCTTTTTTTTTTACAGGTAGAGTGGACAGTGAGAGAGAGAGAGACAGAGAGAAAGGTCTTCCTTTTGCTGTTGGTTCACCCTCCAACGGCCGCCACGGCCGGCGTGCTGTGGCCAGTGCACCGTGCTGATCTGAAGGCAGGAGCCAGGTGCTTATCCTGGTCTCCTATGGGGTGCAGGGCCCAAGGACTTGGGCCATCCTCCACTGCACTCCCGGGCCATAGCAGAGAGCTGGCCTGGAAGAGAGGCAACCAGGGCAGAATCCGGCGCCCCGACCAGGACTAGAACCCGGTGTGCCAGCGCCACTAGGCAGAGGATTAGCCTATTGAGCCGTGGTGCCGGCCGCCTATGCCAATGTCTTGCAGAGTTTCCCCATTGTTCTCTCTAGTAATTTGATAGTATCAGGTCATATATTTATATCCTTTATCCATTTTGAGTTGATTTTTGTATAAAGTGTAAGATTGGGGTCTTGTTTCATACTTCTGTGTGTGGAGATCCAATGTCTCCAGCACCATTTGTTGAAGAGATTGTCCTTTCTCTAGGGATTGGTTTTTGCTTCTTTGTCAAAGATTAGTTGGTTGTAGATGTGTGGATTGATTTCTGGAGATTCTATTCTGTTCCATTGGTCTACATGTCTATTTCTGTACCAGTGTCAGACTGTTTTGATTATAATTGTCCTATAATATGTATTGAAATCTGGTGTTGCGATGCCTCTGGCTTTGTTTTTGTTGTTTCAGATTGCTTTAGCTATTTGGGATCTCTTTTGTTTCCATATGAATTTTAGCATCATTTTTTTCTAGATCTGAGAAGAATGTCATTGGTAGTTTGATTGGGATTACATTGAATCCATAAATTGCTTTCAGTAGTGTGGACATTTTGATGATATTAATTCTTCCAACTCATGAACATGGAAGATTTTTACATTTTTTGTGTCTTCTTCTATTTCTTTTTAAAAAGTTTTATAATTTTCATCATAGAGATTTTTACCTCCTAGGTTAAATTTATTCCAAGGTATTCAAATTTTTTTTGTAGCTATTGTGAATGAGATTGATCTTACAAGTTCTTTCTCAGCCATTGCATTATCTGTGTATACAAAGGCTGTTGATTTTTGTGTGTTGATTTAGAAATTTAAAAACATTGACTTTATTGCATTCTATTCCCACTTCTTAATCTTTCTTTAAAAATATCTGAAATTTCTCACTTTTTTAAAAAAAAGATTTATTTTCATTTATTTGAAAGTAGAGTTACAGAGAGAAGGTGAGACACAGAGACACAGAGAGAAAGAGAGAAAGAGAGATCTTTTCTCCACTGGCTCACCCCCCCAAATAGCTGCAAAAATGCAGGCTCCCCCAAGCGGAAGCCAGGAGCCAGAAATTCCTTCTGGGTCTCCCACATGGGTGACAGGGTTCCAAGCACTTTGGCCATTCTGCTGCTTTCTCAGATGCGTAGGCAGGGAGCTGGATTGGAAGTGAAGTGGCCAGGACTTGAACTGGTGTCAACACAGGGTGCCAGTGTGGAGGGCTGTGGCTTAATCTGCTGTGCCACAATGCTGGCCCCTGAAATTTCTCTTTTAAAAATGATTTATTTAGATATTAGGATTGAAGAAAGAAGGAGAGAGGAGAGAGGGGAGAGAGAGAGAGGGAGGGAGGGAAAAGAGAAAGAGAGCACGCACTTCCATCCTCAAAAGGCTGCAACAGCCGGGGTGGGGCCGGGCTGAATCCAGGAATCAGGAACTCCATCCAGGTCTCCCGTGGGAGTGGCAGGGGCCCTAGTCCTTGGGCCATCATCAGCTGCTTCCCAAGAGCATTTGCAGGGAGCTGGGATGGAAGCAGAGTAGCTGGGATTGGAACTGACACCCTGACAAGGGATGTGGGAGTCCCAAGTGGTGACTTCACCCACTGTGCCACAACACCCATCTCACCATGTCCTGATTATGATTATCCAGCTGCTATTTTTTGTACAATATTTTTCCCCCAGAATTTTTTGTTGTTGTTGTTCTTTGCCTTTTAATTTAGATTCATGACAAATGTTTAGTCTTTCTTTGGTCTGCATGATTTTGGGGTTCACTGCCATTTCGTTTTTATAGCAGGGCTTTCACGAACCTTAGATTTCACGTTCATTTCTCAGTCAGTGGGAAAACTCTGGAGAGACTGTACTCACGGTGGCCTTGCTGGAGCCCTTAACCGTCCCAGGCAGTTTTCTATCCCTTTGACAGCTGACAAACGTAATCCCTGGGTCACACCCCTGACCCTTAGAGCTCTGTGGCTGTTCATCATTGTCTTTGGCATTTAAAGATGCAAAGAAGACAGAAGAACGTTTGACTTTGTTTCTTTTCCTTTTAAGAAAACTGTCCTCCCTTTGCTTGTCTTCTTGGATTATTTTCTTTATTCGTGGCATCGAATTTTTTTCTTCCCAATTATCTCTGGTGTCGGTACCCAAGTAACTTTAGTCTGAAATGTGGTGGGATGGACCTCTCCCTTTCCCCAGTATTTGGTGCCCTTTTATGCGAAGTCCGGTCACCCTTGTGACTTTCTTGTCCGACGACAGGACAAGATAGGTGCCCCTTCCAGGTGGAAGTTGGGGACGGACACTTTCTTAGCTGTGCTCTCTCTGCCACGGTGGCTGCAAATTTCCCAAGCAGGTGCAGCTTTATCGTTCCTTGCTGTAGGCCACGGTGAATTGGAGGCATTTGTCACCGCCCTGTGACCAGGCTATTGTGAGGAACAGGTGTGACGGACTTGCCGATCCAACCGACACTCAGAGCAGTTCTGCTTGGACTCACGCTTAGCCGTTTCTGGGGACCTTCCTCTCCAAACTTTGGTTTGTATGGGAATGAGCTTAACAAAATTTGCCACATTCAGAATAAAAACTGAGGATTTGCAGGCACTGATTAACTCACCCAATATAATAATATACCCATCATATCTTAACAGAAGCAGCAGACTTTTATGAAAATAGCGAATTAGCCCCCCTAAAAAATTCAGTGAGAAGAATACTTCATATGTTTGCACCCTCTTTAAGAAAGATTAGGTAAACTGAAATTCTCTCTTCTGCTTCTTCCACCTTGTGGCGTTGTGTTCTTTTGATGAACGTAGATGAAGAAAATCGTTAGCAGCTACAGAGTTTTAAGGGTAAATCCAGCACCAGACAGCTATATAATTAGAGACAGAGGGCTGTCTTTTAAAAGTCTGTCTGGGTAATTAGGACACTTTTCTTCCATATTGCATCAAAACTTGGCAAGCGGTGAGTTGCTATGTGGTTATGAAGTCATATTCATGGTCTGTTTGTTCCATGCTGCGGTACAATCCATCGGCCTTGGGGCAGGTAGGTATAGAGCACAGCGGTTAGGATGAAGCTTGGGGCCTCTGCATCCCACATTGAGTGTTCACGTTGGCATCCCTGCTCCACTCCTGATTCTAGCTTCCTGCTGGTGCTGGACTCACCTGGAAGACAGCAGGCGATGGCCCGAGCGACTAGGTCTCTGCCGGCCACATGGGAGGACTGGACTGAATTCCCATCTCTCGGCGTCAGTGTGGCTCAGGTCCAGCTGTTAACTGGCATTCAAGGAGTGAACCAATGGATGGGAGATCTCTGTCTCTCTATGCCCTTCAAGTAAATGATATAAATAAATAAAATAAATGTATAAAACTGAATAAATTGGCTGTCTTGCCGCTTGAATGGCTCCTTTGTGATATCATGTATTAATCATTTGGGAAACACTGATTGGCTGGGTTTTGTAACTCTTCCAAATGCCAGCACATCGCATTGTACTGTATGAAAGAAATCACATTAGCAAATATGGCCAATGTTTTTTTCATTCGAAAAATACTTTATGTATTGGAAAACTGTCAGATTCTTGGTGCTAAATACACATTTTCCAAAATTTTAATTTCCATTTAGTAGCCCAAATGTTATCCTTGACAGCAAATGCTGTCATTTATCCTTAAAGTGACTGGTCCTGTTGTTCATATTTGAGAAAAATTTCTGCCTCATGACCACAGTTTATCAATTACTCATTCAGTAAAAATGCTGGTTCATGAAAAATGTGGCTAGTTCCCCTAGCGCTATCTTGGCATAACCCCTAAATTTTGCTGTGTCATAGGGTTTTATGCTTATCTGTTTAACAGTTATTCCCAGATTAAGCAATTTTACCCCAAAATAAATATTATCTTGCAGTGCTTCTGCAGGCCGGGTATCCAGGGTCAGTTTAGCTGGGTAGATCTGGCGTAGAACTTATCATAAAACTGTGGTCAAGATGTTGGATGGGGCTGCTGCCATCCAGAGGCGTGACTGAGGCCAGAAGACTCACTTCCAAGATGGCTGAGCCACAGGGCTGGCAAGGCTGTGCAAGGAACTGGGAGTGGGTTTCAGCTCCTCTCCACAGGGCCTGCTTCCCAGGGCTTTCCGAGTGTCTGTGACACAGTACTTGGCTTACCCAAGACAAAGAGATCTAAAGGGGCATGAGATTTTTTTAAAAGATTATTTATTTATTTGAGAGTCAGAGTTATACAGAGAGAGGAGAAGCAGAGAGAGAGAGAGAGAGAGAGAGAGAGAGAGAGAGAGAACCATCTGATGGTTCACTCCCCAGGTGGCCACAATGGCCGGAGCTGTGCTGATCCGAAGCCAGGAACCAGGAGCTTCTTCCAGGTCTCCCCCATGGGTGCAGAGAGCTGGATCGGAAGTGGAGCAGCCAGGTCTCGAACCGGCGCCCATATGTGGGATGCTGGCACTTCAGGCCTGGACATTAACCCCCTGTGCCACAGCGCTGGCCACAGTTTGGTACTGCTCCCTTGATCTGAGCTACGGTGCTAAGGTATTTACCAGTCATCGCCCCTGGGCAATCAGCACAGATACCAACACAAGGACAGCACAGAACAATGCCGTTGTATTGGTAGCAAAGTGGCTGTGAGTCTGAGGATTCGCGGCAGGTGTCTGAGATCCCCGAACTTCTGCAGAACACACGCAGAGCATCCCTGATGGGTCCCCAAGGGTACGTTTCCTGTTTCCTGTGGTGTGTTAACCGGAGTCTCCATGCATATTTAGACATTTCTATGGGTATGTCCCAGCATATCATTTTTTATATATCATTTTCCCTTTTATCATTTTCGTCTACTCATCACTTTCCTCTAAACCTGAGAATGATTATCTAGTTGTTTTCCACATTACTGACTGCATTTTCTGCACCATCAACTTTGGCATTTACCATTTGCAAGGAGAATCTTCACTCCTTTTAGGTGCTTTTTCCTCCCGCCTTCTGTTAATCCTTACTCTATCTCTTGTCATTTTTTCTCTTCCTTTAGCTCTGCTTTGCTGAAACAGGGTCCTCACTGGTCCCTGCGAAGCTGAACCAACTGGGTCTACACAAAACTCAATACCTGGCCATGCACTTTTGGGGTTATTCCTCTCTCCCCAGCAAGCTCTACTTAGGGGAACTGCTCCAGATCAGGGGGTGCTATGGTGGTCACTTTGTTATGGCTGCCTTGAAAATGTATCTGCCTTGCTGCCCAGTCTTTTTTTATTTATCTAATTTGTTTTGATGTATTTGAGAGCTAGAGGTAGAGATAGAGATAGAGATAGAGATAGATAGAGATAGAGATAGAGATAGAGATAGAGATAGAGAGATAGATAGATGGATGGATAGATAGATGGATAGATGGATGGGTAGATAGATAGAAAGAAAGAAAGATGGGTAAATAGATGGACAGATAGATGGATGGATAGATAGATAGATGGATAGATAGATAGGATATGAATGAGCTCTCATCTACTGGATCACTCCCCAACTGCCTGCAATGGGCAGAACTAAAGCTGGCCTCTGGGAGCACATCCCAGGTCTCCCTCATGAGTGGCAGGAACCCAATCTCTTGGGCCATCACCAATGCCTCCCTAAGTCTGCATTAGCCGGATGCTGGAGTCAGGAGTTGGGGCTGGGTAAAAAACCCAGAGACCTCGGTTGGAACACGGATGTATTAACCAGTGTGTTAGCTGCTAGGCCAAATGCTTGCCCCTTGCTGCTCAGTCTTGAGTTTTGGAGAGACACTGTGTCTTTGAATCAGGCAATGGGAGACGTAATACTCACTTGCATATTTTCCAATTTGGGCCACTTCATGGGGATGGCCAGGGTTTAGAGCGTGGAGCTGCTTTTCCCAGTTCACCTTTCTCTGCCTTGCAGTTATCAGAAATCCCTTCTGCCCTTTGAACCACCTTTTCTACTCAAGAGACCGAGCTCAGAAAAATATGTATACCCACGCAAAATGATTCATGGTCGAAGAGGATGTCCAGGGAGCAGCGTTGGTAATAGCGCGACCACGGAGAAAATCAAATGTAATTGCCGAGGGAATCGTTGACAAGTTATGCCGTGGCCCTGTTCTGAACGATGACATAACGCTGAGGGAGGATGAGATGGACTGGATGCACTAGTGTCTAACAGACACTAGTGTGTCTGTTAGACCTTGGTTTTTGGTGGAATTGTATACATTTATTTAGAAAAGTTATAGCAGGGATGAAAACTAGAGGGCTAACATTTTGTATCCAAGATTTTTGCTCCTGAAGGCACTTGAAAGATTATGAGGATTTATTTGGGTTCTAAAAGCAGCATAAAACAATCACAGCGTATTTTAAATAGATTGGAGGTTTAAGGGCGGCCCCAGTCACACGCTCATAGCATAATCTCTTCTAACTCTTCAGGGTTTTCCATTTCTATTGTTTTCTTTGGTGCCAGCTTTTAAAACGGAATTGTAATTATTGTGCACACGTAATGTTGATTTTTAATAGAAGTGTAACTTCTAGGGGTACAACTCCTGCTCACAGCTTTCAAACCTTTGAACAAGTCTTGATAACTCATGATAAAATCTGCAGAATATTGGAATAAAATTTGTTCATTTGTTCAAATATTAATTGTGGGTATGGACAGTATGGTTACTAGTTAATTTTCTTCTTTATGTATTTTTATAGTGCTTGAAATTCTCACAAAATGGGGTTACTTAAAAATTGCTTATTTGATATATATCATATATATAGTAAAGTTATATATATTATATATCATATATATCATATATAGTAAATAGTTATATATATTATAGTAAATAGTTATATATTATATATGATATATATCATATATAGTACATAGTTATATATATTTGATATATATCATATATAGTAAATAGTTATATATTATATTATATATAATAGTTATAGTAAATAGTTATATATATATATATATGAGAGAGGGGGGGGAACAGAGCTCCTATCTGCTGGTTCGCTTCCTAAATTTCAGCAATGGTGCACAGGGCTGGCCCAGGGCTGGGCCAGGTGACGCTAGGCATAAGAAACGCAATCCAAGTCTCCCAGGTGGGTGACAGAGACCCAACTCCCTGAGCCATCACCTGCTGCCTCCAGGGTTGCATGGGCAGGAAGCTGGAACGAGCCGGGGCTCCAGTCCAGGGTCTCTGATACGAGACGATGGGAACCTGAGTGGTGTGTTTACTACTGGATCAGATGCCTGCTCCCCAATTTCTTTGTTAGAATTACACAAGGAACACACAGAAACATGTTAGCTGTAAAGAAATCCAACCAATATGAGCATAGAAAGAAAAAATTGACCGCTTCACTTCCAGTCCTCTTTTTAGTCTTGCCTGTGACAGCCATGGTTGAGTTGGTGTGAATCCTTCCAAGTCATTTTCCACCACAGTGGTACTCTTAGGGGAGAGAGGTGTGTCTATTTAAACACCTTACTGGGCTGCCCCTTAATTTATGTTCCTTTGTTGACACGTCTTGGGAAGCCTTCGTGTGAGTACCTGTGCATCCAGTCCATCTCATCCTCCCTCAGCATTACGTCATCGTTCAGAACAGGGCCACGGCATAACTTGTCAACGATTCCCTCGGCAATTGCATTTGATTTTCTCTGTGGTCATGCTATTACCAACGCTGCTCCCTGGACATCCTCTTCGACCATGAATCATTTTGCATGGGTATACATATTTTTCTGAGCTCGGTCTCTTGAGTAGAAAAGGTGGTTCAAAGGGCAGGTGCATTTTAACAGCTGGAAATTGTACAGTCTTGCTATTGGGGTTGCAAGAATGGGCCCCTGGGCTCTCATTCCAGCCCTTGGCAGGAAGCCGTGCTGCTCCCCAGCGTGGTAGCCTGTGTAATGAAAACAATATTAGGAGCCGTAGATCACACTTTCGGTACCCGCTGAAGGATGGAAGAAGCTGCCTCGAGGACTCGCTGGTGTCCCTTGGCCTCAGCCCACTGAGGACGCTGCTAAGGCCCTGAGCACAGCTTAGGCTCTGATGGACGCTGCCTGCGGGGCTGAACTCTGGCACTCCTCCAAATGCATTGGCGTGAGAGAGACAGGTTCTTCCTCTTTATGTTTGCAGAGCTGCTCAGACAGATCAAGAACGTGGCAGGCAATCAGGGCGCAGAAGAAGGAGGCAGGGCCATCTGTGCTGTATTCACGGCTCTTCTCCAAGCTGATGTGTGATAGAGAACCATCCCTTTGTGATCGCTACAGTCGGCTTGTCCACTACGAGGCAATGCTTGGCACAGGGCTTGGCCTTCATCTTTTCCTTCTTTTAAGCAAGTGATAGAGGCTGAAGCACTTTTGAGTAGTGAGGAGTGATAGTCTTAACAGTTGAGGAAGGCTTGTCCCCGCTCCAGCTCGCCACAAACCCAGCTGGGGGTCTCTGTTGCTTTCCGCTTTGATTCCGTCCTGGGCTGTCATCAAGAAGGGACAGCAGGGGAGGGTGCTGGGAGGGTTGAGACACTTGGGACACCCACATTCTGCCCAATGCCCGTTCGAGTTACAGCTCTTCTACTTCCCTTCCACCTGATCGTGAACCCTGGGAGACAGCAGATGATGGGTCAAGACTGGGGCCCCTGCCATTCACAGAGGAGATGTGAATTGTTTCCCAGCTCCTGGATCTGACCCTGGGCCCAGAGTCAGTGGTTGGGAGTTAGCGTTTCTCTCTCTATATCTATATCTATATCTATATCTATATCTATATCTATATCTACATCTATATCTATATCTATATCTATATCGGTCTATAGATATAGATCTCTACATATATAGATCTCTATATATCCATATATATGGATCTATATCTATCTCTATCTCTATCTATCTATCTCTATCTATCTATATACATATCTCTATCTATCTATCTATCACTATCTCTATCTCTATCTATCTATCTATCATCTATCTATCTATCTATCTATCTATCTATCTATCTATCAGCAGAGAGCTGGATCAGAAGTGGAGCAGCTGGGACTTGAACAGGCACTCAGATATGGGATGCCGGCATTGCAAGGGGTGGATTAACCTGTTGCTCCACAATCTGGCCCCTCTTTCATGCTTTCTGTTGTTTGTCTTATGCGCAGGTGTATCTTGTAAAATAAGAATTTGAAAACTTGCTCTAAGGTCATGATCACTGGCATATTAGGAGGCACAACACTGTCCACAGAACGACGAACTCCCATGCAGCAGGTAGAAGACAGATGGATTCAAGGTGACAGGGACAGTCTGTAGGATGAGAAATACCTGCTGACCTCTGTTGAATCAATTATCTATTTAGTGATCTTCATTTTCTTTGAATGTCTCTCTCTCTCTCTCACACACACACACACAAGCACACACACACAGTTTTTCATTCACTGATTCATTTCCCAAACATCCACAACAGCTAAGGTTCATCAGGTTAAAGCCATGAGCCCCAACCTCAACCCCTCTCCCCCATGGTGGCGTTGTCACTTCAGCCATTCTCGCTGCCTTGCTGTGTCTGCTGTGGCAGGAGGCTGGAGTAGGGAGATGGAACGAGGAATTGAACCCAGGCACTCTGATTTGGGACATGAGCATTTTAATGAACCTCTTAACCATTAGGCCAAGAACCTGTCTCTCTCTCTCTTTAAATAAGTTCGTTGAGAGGTAACTCACATGCCATGAAATTCACCCTTTAAATATGTTCAGTTCAGTGGTTTGCAAAAAGTATATATACTGAGCTCTGCAAATATCATCAGTACCTAATCCTAGGACATTTTCATCACCCTAAGAGAAAGCTTTGCATGATACAGTTAGTCCTCATTCAAACCTCTTCATCCTTCCCCCAGTCCCTGACAGCTGTCAATCTGCCTTCTACCTTGATGGACTTCCTATTCCGGACAATTCATATACATGCAATCATCCCATAGGTGATGTGGCCTTTCCTGTCTCGCTTCCTTAAGACATTTGCACAATGTTTTCAAGGTTCTGCCCTGCTGTAGCATGTATTAGCATCTCATTTCATTTCTTTTTATGCTTGAATAGTATTCCATTGCATGGATATAGTCATTTTTATTAGTTCGGCAGCGGGGTGCAGGTTTGGATGGTTCCACTCTTTTAGCTACTATGAATAATGCTATTATGAATACGCAGGTGCAGGTTGCCAGTAAGATACATATTTTTCTTTTGAATATTGCTTCTGGTCTGAGCTTTTTTTTTTTTTTCTCTTCCCAAAACTCGTAGTTGAAAGCTGGTAGCCAGTGATGGCTTTTGGAGGTGAGGCCTTGGAGAGGAAATGGGGTCATGAGCGCACGGCCTTTGTGAATGGGATTGTTTCCCTTGTAGGGAGGTCCCAGAGGGGCAGGCAGTGTGACACAGCAGGTGAAGCCACCCAGCCTGTATTGCAGTGCAGGTTGGAGTCATGGTCTCTCTGCTTCTGATCCTGTTCCATGCTAATGCACCTGAGAGGCAGCAGAAGACTCCAGGGCACAGGCGCCTGCTACTCCCGGGGAAATCCCGATGGGGTTCTGGCTTCTGGCTTTGGTCTGGTCCAGCCCCAGCTGTTGTGGGCATTTGGGGAATGAATCTGCAGATGGAGGATTTTTCTCTCTCTCTCTCTCAAGCAGAATTTGAAATAAATAGGCACTAAGAAAAAAGAGGTCCCAGAGAGCTGGCTCATCCCTTTCGTCTTGTGAGGCCACGGAAATGGGCCCTCACCAGAGACTGCTTTTAGCCAGTGCCTTGATTTTGGACTTTCCCACCTTCAGAACTGCTCGAAGGTGAATTCCTGTTATTTATAAGCTAACCAGTTTGTGATATTTTGTTGTGGCAGCCTAAAGGGACTAAGAGAGATAGATATCGCTTCAGTGGAACTGTTGGTCGAATGGTGACTCTATGTAGCTGGTTTTCAAGGGGCTACATCATTTTTCTTTGTCTCCAGCAATGTGTGTGGATTCTAACTTCTCTCCCTCCTCATCAACAGCTGTTGTTGTCTGTCTTTTCGATTGTTGTCATTCCAGTGGGTGTGAAGTATTTCTTATGTGGCCTTGAGCTGCACGTCCTTCATGACTGATGATGTATGCTTATGGGCCATTTTTTATTTCTGGTGAAGAAATATCTCAGTATTTAAATCTCTAGTCACTGGCTTATTTTAAAAATGGATCTCGTTATCTTTTTATTGTTCAATTAAAAGGGTTCATTATATATTCCTGGTCATAGTCATTTTGTAGTTATTTTTGAATATTTTCTCTGATTCTATGGGTTATTTTTTCACTTTATTAATTATGTCCCATGTAGCACAACATTTTAAAATTTTTTTGAAGATAAATTTATCTGTTCCTCCCCGCCCCCATTTGGTCTCTTGTGCTGTGCATGTCTTATCCAAGGATCCTATGTCTAACCCAAGATTAGGAAGGTTTGTTCCTGTTTTCTTCTAAGAGTTCTATAGTTTTAGCCCTTCCATTCAAGCCTATGATCAACTTAGATTTAATTTTTGTATATGGTGTGAGGTAGGGGTCCTTCTTAATTTACATGCGTATGGATATCAAATTTTCCCTGAAGCATCTGTTGAAAACACTATTTTTTCCCAATGAATTGGCTCAGCACCTATGTCAAAAACCAGTAGGCCTAAGGTAGGAGACTGTTTCTGTACTCTGTTTTATTCCACTGTCTTATATTTCTACCTTTCTGCCAGCATTGCTTGGTCTTGATTCCTTTGCAGTAAATATTGACATGGAGAACTGGGAGCCCTCTAACTTTTTTCGCTTGGAAAACTGATTTGACTTTTTGCATATGAATGTCATTTGCATATGAATGTCAGGGATAGTTTTTCAATTTCTGAAAAAAGGCAGCTGGGATTTCCACAGCGCTTTATTCTCTTTAAATAAGACGTGGTGCTGCATTGTTTGGATCTTTTTCTTCTAACAAACATATTTCACCAAATCACTGTTGCTTTGACAAAGTGTGGCTTTGTTGTCATATTTTATGTTAATTCTGTTTTAATGATTTTTGAAAAGAAAAAAGGATTTTACTGTACATTCTTTGTGAGTAAAATTTTTTTGTTACTGCATTGTGTTTGCATTTTTCCCTCACAATTCTGAAGATTCATATTTGTGTTCTAGTGATTATTTTGCAATGATAAGATTGAATTCTTATTTCTATAGTAATATTTTAAAAAATATTTATTTATTTTAAAGTCAGAGTTACACAGAGAGAGGAGAGGCAGAGACAGAGAGAGAGAGAGAGAGAGAGAGAGGTCTTCCATCCACTGGTTCACTCCCCAACTGGCCACAATGGCCGGAGCTGCGCCAATCCGAAGCCAGGAGCCAGAAGCTTCCTCTGGGTCTTCCACACGGATGCAGGGGCCCAAGGACTTGGGCCATCTTCTACTGCTTTCCCAGGCCATAGCAGAGAGCTGGATTGGAAGTGGAGCAGCTGGGTCTCGAACTGGCGCCCATATGCAGATGCGGTGCTTCAGGCCAGGGCATTAACCCATCGCGCCACAACCCCGCCCCCTATAGTAATATTAAAATTTGTGTTTTACTCTGTATCTTCCATCCACTCCTCCATTTAACTTCTTTGAATATATATAGTGTTTACTTTTGTAGCTTTTCATATCTATTAGCACTATTCCTTTTCAAGTTTATAGATGATGAGAAAACATATTATATAATCTTCTGTATTTTTCTCTCCTTCCACTTTGTTGAATTATTATTCTTTTATTATAGAGAGAGAGAAAGAAAGAGACTTAGAGCGAGGGCTCCCGTGATTGGTTCACTCCACAAATGTGCAGTGGCTGAACTGGACTGGGCCAAAGCTGGGAAAAATCCGGGTCTTCCCCGTCGGTATCAGGGAATCAGTCTTGTGAGACTCTCGGAGTCTACAGTAGCTGAAGCTAGACGGGAGACACAGCCTGGTTGAGAACCAGAAGCTCTGATATGGGATGGGGGACTCCCACTGGCTGAGCTCAGATGCTCACCCTTGACTTGTATTTCGTATTTTCAGGGTGTGCACCGCTCACCACTCACCACTCACCATTCTTTATCTATGTAGCTTTGCTCTCCATATTTTCTTTATTTGTAGTCCAACAGGTAGACGGATAAAATGCCCAATGCCCATTGTTTCAGTTTAGCTTCTCTCTTTATCACTTGATTTTGTAAGTTTGCTCTGCAGTGGTTTTCTTAGGAGGGCCTCCTGGGAAATGTCTGTCTATAGCTTTCGCCCATGACAGTTTGGCTGAGGTAAAAATTCTCCAGTTGCACATCATTCCTTGAGAACCTGCATAGGCTTTGTCCTACCGCTTTCTACTTGGGTTGAATCTCCCAGCAGAGAGATCTCAAGTCATTTGATTTTTTTTTTTAAGATGTTGAACATCTTTCTTTCACCCTTTTTTTTTCTTTTAAAGATTTATTTATTTATTTATTTGAAACTCAAAGTTACAGAGACACAGGGAGAGATCTTTCATCTACTGGGTCACTCCCTATGGCCAGGGCTGGAGCTGGGCCAGGCCAAAGCCAGGAGCCAGGAGCTTCTTCCTGGTTTCCCACATGCACCGTGGGGGCCCATCTCCTTATGCTTTTCCCAGGCCATTAGCAGGGAGCTGGATTGGAAGTGGAGCAGCTGGGACTGGAACAAATACCCAGATGGGATGCAGACACTGCAGGCAGTGTCCTTACCTGCTATGCCACTATGGCGGCCCCAAGTTTCTTGGTTTTTTAAAATCTCTTCCTAGTGTGATTTCAGAAAGTGTGTGGGGAAAATGGAATTAAAAGAGAAATGCATTTTGTGTAAGTATTTTTGAAATTCAGGCCTAGTTTTTTCACAATGTATATTTTCTTTTTTTAAAGAATTATTTTATTTCTTTGAAAGAGAGTTACAGAGAGAGGTAGAGCCAGAGAGAGAAAGAGGTCTTCCATCTGCTGGTTCATCCCCCAAGTGATCGGAACGGCCAGAGTTGAGCTGATCTGAAGCCAGGAGCCAGGAGCTTCTTCTGGGTCTCTCACATGGGTGCAGGGGCCCAAGGACTTGGGCCATCTTCTACTGCTTTCCCAGGCCATAGTAGAGAGCTGGATTGGAAGAGGAGCAGCCGGGTCTCAAACCAGCGCCCATATGGGATGCCGGCACTGTAGGCTGGGGCTTTAATTCACTGTGCCACAGCACCGGCCCCGATGATGTGCATTTTTAAAAAAGATTTGTTTATTTTATTTGAAAGTCAGAGTTACACAGAGAGAAGAGAGGCAGAGAGAGAGAGAGAGAGAGAGAGAGAGAGAGAGAGAGGTCTTCCATCCGATGGTTCACTCCCCAGATGGCCGCAACAGCTGGAGCTGTGCTGATCTGAAGCCAAGAGCCAGGAGCTTCTTTCGGGTCTCCTGCATGGATGCAGGGGCACAAGGACTTGGGTCATCCTCTACTTGTTTCCCAGGCCATAGCAGGGAGCTGGATGGAAAGTGGAGCAGCTGGGTCTTGAACCGGCGCCCATATGGGGTGCTGGCACTTCAGGCCAGGGCATTAATCCGCTGTGCCACAGCTCCGGCCTCTGATGTATATTTTCAGTGAGCTTTTTCAAGTCCCTTTGTATGCATGGGCTTCAAATACTTTTATTCCAAAATCAATTTATCTTTTAATTCCATTTTCTGTGGACTTTTGGAAGGATACTCCTACAGGTAACATGATCTTTTTATTAAAACAACAAAAATGATCATTTGTCTATGAAAGGAGGGAATTTTACTACAATGGGTATTGACATTGATTTTTTTTTTATTAGCTCACACCTTCCTATTGACTAACAGGAAAGAATGTGTCTTTCCAATTCGTGAAGTCAAAGTTTCACCTATTTTTGGATAATTCTCTAGAAGTGCATTGAAAAACACATCATTTTAAATGCACTTCAGCTCTCCTCCCTGTGCCAATTATTATTATGTTGTATATGCTATGTCCATTTCTCAGTTAAAATGTAAAAAAAATCTTTTTTCTGAACACTTGGATTGTTTTTTTTTTTTTTTTTGACAGGCAGAGTGGATAGTGAGAGAGAGAGACAGAGAGAAAGGTCTTCCTTTTGCCGTTGGTTCACCCTCCAATGGCCTCTGTGGCCGGCGCATCGTGCTGATCTGAAGCCAGGAGCCAGGTGCTTCTCCTGGTCTCCCATGGGGTGCAGGGCCCAAGGACTTGGGCCATTCTCCACTGCCTTCCCGGGCCATAGCAGAGAGCTGACCTGGAAGAGGGGCAACCGGGATAGAATCCGGCGCCCCAACCGGGACTAGAACCCGGTGTGCCGGCGCCGCAAGGCGGAGGATTGTTTTTATTTCCCCAAATGAATTCTTTCTCTCCGTCTTGTGTTTTGTACCCCTTACTGTGTTTCCAGCAGTTCCCCTTCTCCCTTGCATGGCTTTCAATGTAGACTTTGGGTAATGGTTTATCTGTTTTACTTCTTTCTGAGTTGTCCCAGTTAACAGATCACTCCTTTAGATAATTTTTTTTTCCCCGAGCTTCTCTCTTTGTTTCTGCTTTGTGCTCCTGTTTGAAATTATGATTGTTTAAAGTTTTGAAAAGTGTGTGACCCTATCTTTGATTCTAATTTTGATAAGCTTGTGGCAACACTTTTTCTCCTGGGTATTTTTTCTCAGTTGTGTTCCCAGTTTCTTCGTCCATTTTTTTTTTCTTGTGGTGTTTTTGTAGAAATTTAAAAATTTTTTCTACTTAATGTTGAATAGAGTGAGTTTTCCCTGCACCAGCTGATTTTAGGAAACTTAAGTGGGGAAGGATCAGGATGGTGTTTCAGGCTAGCAAGATTTCTCTCAGTCCAATTACTCAGGATGATTTTTTTTTTTTTTGACAGGCAGAGTAGACAGTGAGAGAGAGAGAGACAGAGAGAAAGGTCTTCCTTTGCCGTTGGTTCACCCTCCAATGGCCGCCGCGGTGATCCGATGGCAGGAGCCAGGTGCTTCTCCTGGTCTCCCATGGGGTGCAGGACCCAAGCACTTGGGCCATACTCAGGATGAATTTTTAAAAAGATTTGTAAAGTGTACTTGGAAGGCAGAGTTACAGAGGGAGAAGGAGAGAACACAGAGAGATCTTCCATCTGCTGGCTCATTCTCCAAATGGCTACAATGGCTGGGGCTGAGCCAGGCTGAAACCAGGAGCTTGGAGCTCCATCTTGGTCTTCCACATGGGTGGCAGGGTCCCAGACACTTGGACCATCTTCTGCTGCCTTCCCAAGACCATTAGCAGGAAAATTGATTCTAAGTGGAGCAGCCAGGACTCTAACTGGCATCCTAATACAGGATGTCATTGTCGCAGGCAGAGGATGTCATTGTTACTATGATGCTAGTCCCTGGGTGAATTATTTTATGACTCAAGATGTTACCTGGTCAACCGAACTTGACAGAAATAGGGCTGCTTATAATACAGATTTTTATCCCTCAATAATAAATTATTTTCTTCAAATATGGGGAGTGTGTGTATGCGTGTGTGTGTGTGTGTCCAAACTTTGGACATCACATGCATGTTTATACTTTCTTTGTTGCTTTGGGTGATTTCAAAGAGATCAAAGGTGTAAGGCTATTGTTTCTCTGGTATTTAAAATTTAGATGTCTAGAACATGCATTTATGTCAGTAGCTTTTCTCTCTCGAACGTGCACACTGGATGATAAGGATTTTATCTAGTGTCCTATGAATCCTTTGCTTTGTACATCGTATCCAAACTGCTAAATGTTTGTTTTATAATCATATAAATACAGAGGACGTACGGAGCTCAGTGAGTACGCTTTTGCTTTAGCTGACTCGTGCAGTGCTACTTGAACGCTCAGTCATCTTTAAGTTCCTCTCTGCTGTCACTTGCCTGTGTCATGCCACATAGAGCTCCTCACTGAGAAACGGCCTCGTTGCAAATCCGTTTTTGCTATTTGGAGCTAATGCTTCCACCGCGTAATTGTCTTCTGATTCACTGCCTCCTAACATATTTATTTCTTAACTGGCAGGTACCAGGACATCCCGTTGAGCCTTTGTTTTAGTGCCTTAGGGAGGGTCAGCTTTTTCTGTTACACTCCTAGCGCACTCAAAGCCAATGTCAGGTGCACCATGTCCTGTGTAACACGCAGTTGAGGATTTTCTAATATTGTCTTTCAGTGTGGTGTGGCTCTTTTCAGTTTGGTATCGTAACAGAGACATCAACAGGTGGAAATTTCATTTCAAGACACTGGAACCAGCTGGAATCAGAGTCCCTCCCTGGGACTCAGTTCAGAGGGCAGCGTCCGTTTCGGGGCTTGGTGTTTAGTCTCCCTGTTGTGGGTGGAAACAAGGCACAGGACACTCGGCAAGTCTTTGTTAAGTTAATGATTGAATGTCATCAAGGAGCCATCGCAACTGCACGGAATGACTTTGAGCAGCCAGACTGACAACCTGCTCCTAGGCAAGTCAGAAGACAGTCTCCGCTTGTGAACATTTAAAGGCGGAACAAATTTGAACTCTTGCTTCCATGGAATCACCAAGATGATCTTAAAGCAGCTTAGAATACTATAGCTCAAGGGACTTTGGGAGACTTCGATTGATTGAATTATTTTTATTCAAGAGATACAAAGACAGAGAGAGAGAGAGAGAGACAGAGACAGAGACAGAGACAGAGAGCTCTCTGCTGGTTCATCGCCCAAGTGCTTCCAACTTTCCAGACTGGACCAGGCCAAAGCTGGGAGCTGGGATCGCCAACCCAAATTACCACCTGGATGGCAGAGACTCAACACTTGAGCCGTCACCTGCTGCTCCCAGGGTCTGCATTTGGTAAGAAGCTGCATTTAGGAGACAGCGCCCGGTAACAAACTCAGGTACTACCATAGGGCACACCGCACCTTAACAGCCAGGACAAAAGCCTGCCTTCAACCTTCATTCTCAAGATGAAGTGTAGAGCTTGGAAAAGTAAACACGATCCTGGGGAAGGACTTGCCCAAGGCCTCCCAGCAGAGGCACAAACACCTTTGTCCCAAGCTGCAAGTTGGTCTGAGCGCAAACAAAATATGGTTACCATTTGCATCTCTCTCTTCCTTCTCCTTGAATACAATCCCTTGTTTGCTTTCTGGATGTAAATGTTTTCAGGTGGGTTTTAAAAATAGCACTTTGGTAGTTAACCCGAAGACAAAAAGAGGACTGTACGTCTTTAAATCTCCAGTTTGGCCTCCTCTTCAAACCATGTTCACCCCTCACCCCCACCCCCACTCCCCGCCAAGCAATGTCAAGTGTACCATTCAAGAGCATTGCTTCCCTTCTGCACTGAAAATGCCATTTTAAAATAGACCCCAAAGGCTTGGTTGAGAATGAGTTTATGGAATGCGCATATTATTGTGAACCCTACAGCTCCTTCCCCTCACTGCTGGAAATTTACACGGGGTCCAGGTCTGCCTCTCTTAACTGGGGCATTTGGTGATTATGTATTCATAACTTCATCTTTATTGGTGTCAGCCCATTTTTTTATTGCCCTGCCATGGTTTTTATTAACAGCAAAGTGGATGTGTTTATTTACACGTAGGCAGGAAATAAGCCGAAGCTTCCTGGTGGTCAGGGTCTCGCCCCAACTCCTCCACTCTGCTTATCTTCATTAGACTCAACACAGATCTGAAGCTTCCACTTCTTCCTTTTCAAAAAGAGGAATTTCTGGAAAGTGCACAAGTAGAATCCTGCGATCATAAAAGGAAGACGAAACTCAATTTGTGATGCTTCTAGTTTATGAACTTTTTTTCCGAACAAAAAATTGTGTTTTGATGATTGACACATGGACAATATGCAGCAGCCATGAACTGCTATGCATGAAATAAATTTGTTCAGCAGCATTTTATAATAAGAGGAGTTAGTACTTCTCATATAACTAAATAACATGGCTTCTTCCATATTAAAGTCTATAGAGAAGCAAAAAGGTAGCCACAGTCAATTAAAACAGGGGGACGACGCAATTACTATTTTAAAATGCAACAAAACACCAGTGCCTGGTATGAAGACAATAGCCATGCTTGATTCTTATATGCATTTTCTCATTTTTAACCTCACTTTTGTAACCTATGTGGATCTCTCTATGTGAAGTTCAAACACTGCACTTGAAGTAAGCTGAGAGTCATTAACAAGCAAGCAGGAGTTCTGAGAGAGGAAGACACTATGATCTATCCATTTTTAAAAATGGCCTTTGGAGAGACTAAGGAAGCGATGAGATTTCTCTCGGATCATGAGACTAGTGAGTGGCCAAGCTGGGACTGGACGCACACTACAGACATCAGGCTAGAGCTCTTTGTGCTGTTTCCGTGCTGGCGGGCGCTCGGTTTTCTCCTCGAGCTTTGCTCATTGCTATCATGAATCTGGCAGCCAGCTTCTTCTCAGGTTTATGGGCTTCATCACTTGACTTGTGGTGTTAAACACCCACACAACATGCTGAAGACATGGCTGGGTATGCAAAGAAGAAAATAGATCGTCTTTCAGATGACTGTAAAGGACAGAATCAGGACAATTGGTTGGGCTTCTGAGTGTTCCAATTCATTAAATATCCATCCATTTATCTAACCATTCTTCCACTCATCCACCTACACATCTACCGAAATATCCATCCATCCATCCATCTGTCCATTCACCCATACTCCCACTCAGTGATATATCCATCTACCCATCTGTCCATTCACCCATATTCCCACTCAGTGATATATCCATCTACCCATCAATCCATTCATCCATCCACCCCATCCATCCATTCAACCCCCACCCACCCACCCTATGATACTATTCATTCATCCACCCAACCATCCCTTGAAGCAGCCATCCATCCATCAACTTGTCTATCCATCATCCATCCAACCAGCCAACCAGCCACCCCATCCATCTACTCACCCATCAACCTGTCCCAACCTTCCATTCATCTACCCACCCATCCCATGAAGCATGAAACCATCCAGCAACCCATTCATCCATCTATCCATCCATCCAGTCAGCCAGCCACCCCATCCATCCACTCACCCACCCACCCTCCTTGAAATATCTATCAATCCAGCCACCCACCCATCCATTCATCCATCCATCTGAGGCATCATTTTCAGGCCTGATGCTAGTTAAAGGATGATAGAATAGTGAACAGAAAGTCAAGGTTGGGCCACTTTAGGAAGGACATAGACATTCATCAGACAGCACAGAAGTGCCTGTGACATTATGGAAGGGATCAGCGCTGTGAAGAAAGGAAGACACTATTCTGCGACATGGAGTTTTCCTTGAAAAAAAAAAAAAAACAACTTGATGTGAGTTTGAAGAATGAATGGGTGTGAACTTGGTAAGGTTGGGGTGGGGGTGGGGCTCAGGTGCATTCTCAGCAGAGGGAAGAGCACAAGGAGGAGGAGGAAGGAAGTTGAGCTGAAGGGAGCCCAGGGTCAGGAAGGGAGGGTGAGTTGTGTACCTGTCATACTGGAGAGAGGAAGGGGAGTGGCCCCTGAGAAGCTGTGTAGCCTGTCATCTGGAATTTGACTTTTTTTATTTTTTTATTTTTAATTTTTTTGGCAGGCAGAATGGACAGTGAGAGAGAGAGAGACAGAGAGAAAGGTCTTCCTTTTGCTGTTGGTTCACCCTCCAATGGCCGCCGCGGCTGGTGTGCTGCAACCGGCGCACCACGCTGATCCGAAGCCAGGAGCCAGGTGCTTCTCCTGGTCTCCCATGGGGTGCAGGGCCCAAGCTCTTGGGCCATCATCCACTGCCTTCCCAGGCCACAGCAGAGAGCTGGCCTGGAAGAGGGGCAACCGGGACAGAATCCGGTGTGCCGGCGCAGCAAGGCGGATTAGCCTGTTGAGCTGCGGTGCTGGCCTGACTTTTGTTTTAAAAGCAATGGGAAGATTTTCAACCCTTTAAAGGAGGGTTTAGGTGATCAGATTCACATTTGGAAAGGGTCATTTTGGCTGCCACGTGGAAAAGGCGTTGGCAATAAGCAGGGAGGGAAATAAGAATATGGGTAAGGCGTTGTAAGCATTTCAACAAAAAATAATAGAAGCTGAAATAGGGAGTGAAAACCCAGATCCAGAGAGTGGAGAGAATCAGCTTCTATTGAGATGCAAGCAGGACCAGAACTTGATGATGAGTTCATTAGGAGGTTACCAGGGGACGTGCCAGTGACCTCTCCCTCGCTTCTGGCTCTACAACCGTGTAGACTGTGAATCCACCACTTGCTAAGGGGAGAACGAACCTAACTCCTCAGTGCCCTCATTTCTTTATTTGTAATAAAGAGCCAATAAAGCACCAATTCCCTGAATTGTTGTGCAAAGTAAGAGATTTATGGAAATCGCTCGTAATATACAGAGCACAGTACTTCCAATATGACAAATAGAAAGTGTATGTTTGCTATCATCATTATTATTTTTGAAATTCGCTGAGGGAGGGAAAATTGGCAGAGAACCAAGTTTGAAGGGTTGATATTATGTTCGGTTTTAGACATGCTGGACGCAGCTTCTCTGATATCCAAGTGGAGATTTAACGTGTTTAATTAGCACACTCCTGAGCTCTGAGCAGTGCTCTCACATTCTGAATGGTCAGGATACCGTGTGCATTGAGACCGCTCAGGGATGGAGACCCAGGGTCAGAGAACCAGAGCCTGGAACTGAACCTTTGAGGGAAAATAAAACAAGCATGAATAGGAAAGGCAGAGCTGTGGGCTTCGGAAGATTAGGACAACTATTGATGGCAGCGGGGCAGGTGACCGTGTAACACAAGGAAGCGTCACCAGCACCGTGGGCCACCGGGGAACTTCGTTAGATTGTGAACTCCATGGTGTCCCTGGATTGTTGGAGTGGTGGGCTCATAACCGACTCTAGGGGGTTAGAGAGTGAAGGGAAGATGGGAAACAGAGACAACTTGTTGTGTTGGAGAGGAGACATAACGCATCCAATCCTCCCTGAGTGATGGAGGAATTTATGGCCCCCGGCTCGGTTCCTCTCAGTTATTTTTAAATTCATAGTGTGGTCTTGTGCCTTACGAGTGACATTGTCTTACAGCTGAAGAATTCTCATGAGGAGTCGTCTCCCCCTAGCCTGGGAGTCTAAGAAATTTAAAAAGATGGTGATCAAAGAAAACCAACTGGTTCTGGACGTGCACGGGCTTTGCTGGAACCCAACCACTTCCTGACGGGTGTAGGCGTGCCCTGGAGATTCTCGCATGTCCTGTTCTACCCTGCACAGTCTGCCTCTTGTGCTATCCTTGCTGTTGGTCACAGGGCCCCACAAGCTGAGAAGGCACACTTTTTCTTGCAGGACTTGGCCCAAACGCTCCTGCCCTGCCTGGTAATATTTGCCTAGATAGCGTGTTCTTAGAACTACAGCATCCCAGGGTTGAGCCTCTATTGAAGCTGGTGTAACTAGGGTCGCATGTGGCCCCCATCTTTCCATAGTAGAGGTGGAAAGAATTAAATCCCCCCCCCCCACAGAATAATACAACTGAAAACACTGCCATTTTTTCTTAGTCTTTTGCCACCTCAAAAGATTGGGCTTGGTGAAAGGAGGGGGTCATTCTTAATGCATAGCAACACTTCTTCAAAGTTCTCTCCTGTCTCCTGCACTAAGTGTCCTCCACATGAACTACAGCTATTCCCCTTAAGACAAGGCTTGGCCCCGAATTCTCACTGACATCCTATCTCTTCTGTTGCTCTCCTGCCATTATTTCCCGAAGCCACACCCTATCCCATGCCGGCTTCCTCCCTACCCCTGACCCTCCAGCTGCCAGAGGCCCCTGGGCAAGTGTAGCTTATCCCCCATTGGAACCGCCTTTCTCTCCAGGATCTACTCTTGTCACTCCACTTCTGATCAAGGGAATAGTCAACGCTTTCTTCAATAAGTTCATGGGAAAATGTGTATGATGAACGAAATGCATGGATTTCAGAACACGTTTGCATCAAAATCAACTTATAATTCCATTTTTCCATGAGTTGTTGGAGGTGTCCTTGTTTATGAAGTGGGCTCCTCCATATGGGGCTTTTTAACCGATTCTCTTAAAGACCCCATTTGCTACTAGCAACGGCCTTCACAATGTGTATGGCAGCATCTGTCTCAGGTGTTGGGAAGAATACTCGAGTTGAAGAAGGGGTGGAGAACAGAGATTTTAGTCACATGCTGCTGTTGTTTGTTTGGGGGTCAACGTGGGCCCGTAGCAAAAGTCAGATTTAGGATCCTAGGATTTGATCGCTGATGTACCAAGTGGTGGTAGAGATTACAGAGAAAGAAGAGGGAGACCTTGTGACTGGGCCAGTTGGCACCAGCAGTCTGGGATTCTGCATGGGATCCCATGACTCCTGCCCACTATTAAGGTGGCCCTTGTTGCAAGGTTCGCCTTCAAGTACAGGTGAGCAGGCAGTGTCACCCGGGTCCACCTTGCCAATGCAGACAGCCCTACGGCCCTTCTCCCCTTCTGAATGTGACACAGGAGCCATTCAGCAAAGCTCCCTGCTCTCTCCCCTCTGACCAATCAACATCTAATTCCTCCATCTACCTCTTCTGTGTGTCCAAGATCGCACTGGATTTATTACTATCTGGCCACCCTTGCTGGGCGTCAAGTGTGTTGCTAAGTACTAAAGCTCATTAAATTCATTTTAATAAGCTTAGGAGGTAGCCACCATGATGACCCAAATCCTACTGATAGGAAAAATGGAGGCACAGGGAGGGTACGTAGTTGGTCCAGCATCACTCGTGGGAATCAAGATGCAGGAGACACGTGAAATGGGCACGCGAGGACCGGCTCAAAGGGATGAAGTGAGGATCAGGGGTTCTCGTTGATGGGAAGCACTTTGCATGGTCCTGGGCATGTGCGTTTTGCTCCATAGCAATTACAGATTAAAAAAAAAAACAAAAACAAAAAAAACAACCCTCAGGCTCCCAGGGCTTCATTGACTCGTTCAAGGTCACAGGAGAAGTTGGGGATCACCTGGGCTAAAGTAGTGGCCGGGATTAGCTTCGTGGGCCCCTCTGCCCTAGGTAGCCCCTGCTCTACAGAATGTTTAAATGAAACCATTCAGCCAAATGCCACAAAAGCTCGGAGCTTGTTTCTCAAGTTGTAAGGACAAATTGCAGCGGGCCCCACAGCGCCTGTAATTACCGTGGTCACCAACAGTAAACACGCCGTTAGGTTTTGTCAGTGCACACAGGCAGCCCCGCTCAGACACACTTGGATTCTTTTCATATGTAAAGAATTTTCTGGGACTTCATGCCGCCAGAATGTCAGAAGAGTTAATGGCAGATGTGGTTGTAGAAATGTTCTGTATTTTTAGACAACCTTTAATTAAAACACTTTGTATGTCTCAAAGACCAAATCATATGTTGCCACTTGCAGGCTGTCAGAAGGGGGAAAAAAAGTAGACAAAGCTTCTAAAAGCAGCTTTGCTTATTTTTATCTGAGATGGAGTGAGGGAGCTTTTGCAGGGACAAAGCGATCTCTTGCTACAAAATTATCTGGATTTCCTACATGGGGCAGCTATGCCAATCGTGGGATGCATTCTGATAACTTCCAGAGTCAGTGCAACCTGGGAGGTCAGTCTGAGGACAGTGAGCCCAGCCTGCCTGTCCTACAGACCTTGTGACCTGTGTGATGTGACCGACACATGTCACAGTTGATACAATTGATGATGGGTGCTCCCAGCACTGAAGCACAAAGAGCTTTGCCAGCCTGCACCGGTGCGGATAACATTTACCGTAGCTACTTGGGAGCTGCTGTGTTAGAATGCAAAGATCGTGTCTTGATGGCCCAGGAATATACACGATAGAATTCCTTGCCCTCCCGATCCCTGGCTCCTTTTGTGGTGGCTGCAAAAGATGCTCCTCCATCCTTAAGAGGTGGAGTCTGGCTCCCCTCCCTGCGGTGTGGGCTGCGCTCAGTGACTCACACTGAATGAATCGGTCGGAGCGGAAGCCACGGTGTGCAGTTCCGGAGACGAGGTCGAAACAGGCGTGGGCTCTTCCGGCTTGCTGCTGCCTTCGGATCACCTGCTCTGGGAGAAGCCAGCGGCCGCATCATGAGGACACCCGCAGAGCCCTTGGGAGAGGCCAAGTCCTCCTGCTAACAACACTTGAGCGAGTTCAAGAACCCAGTCAAGGAGCTGGTGCTGTGGCATAGTGGGCCTCCCCCTGTGGTGCCGGCATCCCATATGGCTGGCACTATGGCGCAGTGGGTTGACGCCCTGGCCTGAAGCACCAGCATCCGATATGGGCACCGGTTCAAGTCCCAGCTGTTTCATTTCCTATCCAGCTCTCTGCTATGGCATGGGAAAGCAGTAGAAGATGGCTCAAGTCCTTGGGCCCCTGCACCCACGTGGGAGACCTGGAAGAAGCTCCTGGCTCCTGGCTTCAGATTGGCCCAGCTCCGGCCGTTGCAGCCATTTGGAGAGTGAACCAGGGGATGGATGACCTCTCTCCCTGTCTCTGTCTGTAACTCTATCTGTCAAATAAATAAATAAAATAAAATAAAAAGTCAAGTCTTCAGATAAGTGCCTATCCCTGAACCTGACTCCTGGAACTTGAGAGACCATGAGTGTTTGTGAGTTTCAGTCGCTAAGCTTTGGAGCAATTTGGGGTTCAGCACCCCAACTTGTCTCCTAACCTCACTTTAGCTTGGCCTCCTAAACTTACACCCTACCTGTCATGGTGCCTTCAGTGAAACAGGGCTCCCGATGGGTGGGTGGGGGTGCAAGGTCGTGGTCTTCATTTCTCCCAGCCCTCGGTAGGAATCATTTATTTAAAACTGTGACTCGGGGTTTATTTTTAGGAATCTCTGCCATGTACCTCTGGCAGCCTTCTGTCTTCACACTGCTCGTTGGATCAGAGAGACGAATGCTGTGCCCAGCACATCACAGGTGCACAAAACATTCCGGTCCTTGGTTTTTCCCTAGCCGACTTTACAATTCAGGTCGGCTGGTGTATTGTGGGGCCATGATGTTTGTCCTTGGTCTACTGGTGTCATGTGGTCCTTCTCCGCCTGAGCTGCAGGCTTCCCAAGGTCCCTGGGAAGCAGCCTTCTGATTCAGACCCGACCCTCAAAACATGTGATGTTCTGTTCCCCAAGATAAACTGGAGAGGCACCCCTCAGGCTGTGGCCTCCAGGTGTCCCAGGGAGAAGGCCGCTGGGCGCCTTGCCAACACAGCACAGGTATGGTGAGGCTTGGTCACTGGCGTGAGTGATTCACCTGTTCTTTGTGAATGTGTAACTGAAAGTCCACTCAGCTGCTCCTGTTTCCAAACAAGCCTCAAAGACAAAATTGGAAATCATGGTTCCTAATTAGCCAGCTTTCCATTTAAGACCTATTAAGTATTAATACTAAAATGCGTAGCTGATTGGCTCATTGGAGCCCTAGCAAGCTTAAAGAAGCCTTGCTATAGGTGGCATTTGCTTGCAAGGCATTCGGGCTGAGGGAGCAGACCTGCCCCGGGGGCGTTGCATCAAGACTGGAAGAGATCTCGGTGAAAATGCAAAAGCAGGAAGCCAGGCAACAAGGGAGGGGGTGGAGTGTGGCAAACAGTGGGGCTTTGATCAATTGGTTGGGATTTAGAATGATCAAGGGAGTGGGGAGAAAGATGGAAGAACAGAGAAGCTGGGATACGGTGGTGAAGGGTTGTAAGAGCTACGCTAAGGGGGTCTGATGCAATTGTAGAGGTATTTGGAAACTATGAAGGGCCTTTGCACAGGGGAGCCAAGCTACCTCTACAACAGTACACAGAGAGGTGGGGGTGGAAGGCTTTGGGAGTAGCCCTGAGAAGCGGGGGAAGGCACTACCAAATACGACGACTCATTAGTTGTAATAGAAGACTTGCAAGCTACTGGCTGGGTGACTGGGCCCCTGGCAGGTGTCATTAATAGAAACAGAGGAAATAGAAACCAAAGAGACTCTGGGGTCAGGGAGGGTTCAGCCTTGAAGTCAGCGAGTTTGTGACACCAGTGAGGCACTGGGGTGGAGACCGCCTAGCAGGCTCTTGGAAAATCAGGATCAGGCCAAAGACAGCCAGGGAATGGGGATGCAGGAGTTATTCATGGGGGCAAGTGTATGGTGTGGTGGCTAAACGTCACAGCCTGTGACCCTGACATCCTTATGGGCACCAGTTCGAGTCCCGGCTGCTCCACTTCCGATCCAGCTCTCTGCTGTGGCCTGGGAAAGCAGTAGAAGATGGCCCAAGTTCTTTGGCCCCTGCACCCGCGTGGGAGACCCGGAAGAAGCTCCTGGCTCCTGGCTTCGGATTAGCACAGCTCTGGCCATTGTGGCCAATTGGGGAGTGAACTAGCAGATGGAAGACCTCTCTCTCTCTCTCTCTGCCTCTCCTTCTCTCTCTGTAACTCTGCCTTTCAAATAAATAAATAAATCTTTTTTTTTTTTTTAAGATAGATGTCATCATGTCCTTTTACAGATCAGCAGACAGAGGCTCAGAGCGACTCAGTAACACAGGCAGAGGACAACGAAGCTGCCACTCAAGTTTTGGCCCACAGAAGGCCAACTGTTCTCATTCTCTATACCCAGCATTCTATAAACTAAAAATAGGTTTGAAACCACAAAAAAGGAAAGAGAAAAACTCAGAATAAACAGCCTGTTGAATTGCGTATTTGCAGCAGCATAGGTTTTACATTTGTGTTTGTCATGATCACGGGCTAGGCCAAGGCACTGTCAACTGGGAGAAGACTAATGTTGTCTAAAGGCCTGTGGCCAGCACTGTGGTGCAGCAGGTTAAGCCTCCGCCTGTGATGCCAGCTTCCCATGTGGGCGGGCACTGTTTAAAGTCCTGGTTGTTCCACTTCTGATCCAGCTCCGTGCTAATGTGCCCGGGAAAGCAGCAGATGATGGCCCAAGTGCTTGGGTCCCTGCACCCATGTGGGAGACCTGGAGGAAAATCCTGGCTCCTGGATCCGACCTGGCATAGCCTCGGCTGTTGAGGCCATTTGGGAAGTGAACCAGCAAATGAAAGATTCTCTCTCTAATTCTGTTTTTCAAATATAAAAAAAATCTTTTTTTCCCACTTTTATTTAATAAATATAAATTTCCAAAGTACAACTTTTGAATTATAGTGGCTTTTCCCCCCCATAACCTTCCTCCCACCCGCAATCATCCCATTTCCCACTCCTTCTCCCATCCCATTCTTCATCAAGATTCATTTTGAATTATCTTTGTATACAGAAGATCAACTTAGTATATATTAAGTAAAGATTTCAACAGACTGCACCCACACAGGCACACAAAGTATAAAGTACTGTTTGAGTAGTAGTTTTACTGTTAATTCACATAGTACAACACACTAAGGACAGAGCTCCTACATGGGGAGTAAGTGCACAGTGACTCCCGTTGTTGATTTAACAATTGACACTCTTATTTATGTGTCAGTAATCACTTGAGGCTCTTGTCATGAGCTGCCTGGCTATGGAAGCCTCTTGGTTTCACCAACTCCAACCTCATTTAGACAAGGCCATATTCAAAGTGGAAGTTCTCTCCTCCCTTTAGAGAAAGGTATCTCCTTCTTTGATGGCCCATTCTTTGCACTGGGATCTCACTCACAGAGATCTTTCATTTAGGTCATTTTCTTTCCTTTTCTTCTCTTCTCTTTTTTTTTTCTTTTCTTTCCTCCCTCCCTCCCTTCCTTCCTTCCTTCCTTCCTTCCTCCCTCCCTCCCTCCCTCCCTCCCTTCCTTCCTTCCTTCCTTCCTTCCTTCCTTCCTTTCTTTCTTTCTTTCTGCCACAGTGTCTTGGATTTCCAGGCCTGGGAAACTCTCATGGGATTTTTAGCCAGATCCAAATGACTTAAGGACTGATTCTGAGGCCAGAGTGCTGTTTAGGGCATTTGCCATTCTATGAGTCTGCTGTGTATCCTGCTTCCCATGTAGGACCATTCTCTCCTTTCTAATTCTATCAATTGTTATTTGCAGACACTGGTCTTATTTATGTAATCCCTTTGACACTTAATCCTATCTTTTTGAACAATTGTGAACTTAAACTGATCAATTTTTTTTTTGACAGGCAGAGTTACACAGTGAGAGAGAGACACAGAGAAAGGTCTTCTTTCTGATGGTTCACCCCCCAAATGGCCTCTACAGCCAGCGCGCTGCGCTGATCTGAAGCCAGGAGCCAGGTGCCTCCCCTGGTCTCCCATGCAGGTGCAGGGCCCAAGCACTTGGGCCATCCTCCACTGTCTTCCCAGGCCACAGCAGAGAGCTGGACTGGAAGAGGAGCAACCGGGACAGAATCTGGCGCCCCAACTGGGACTAGAACCTGGCGTGCCGGCACCGTAGGCAGAGGATTAGCCTAGTGTGCCACGGCGCCGGCCAAACTGATCAATTTAACAAGTAAGATGGTATTGGTACATGCCGCCTTGATGTGATTGAATTGGAATCCCCTGGCACGTTCCTAGCTCTACCATTAGGGGTAAGTCTGAGTGAACATGTGCCGAGCTGTACATCTCTTCCATCTCTTATTCCCACTCATATTTAACAGGGATCACTTTTCAGTTAATTTTAAATGCCTAAGAATACTTGTGTGTTAATTAAAGAGTTCAACCAATGGTACTAAGTAGAACAAAAAAAAAATACTAAAAGGAATAAAATAGTAAGTTGTTCCTTGACAGTCAGGACAAGGGCTGATCAAGACATTGTTTTCTCATAGTGTTCATTTCACTTTAACAGTTTTCCTTTTAGGTGATCGGTTAGTTGTCACAGACCAGGGGGAACATTTGATATTTGTCCCTTTGGGACTGGCTTATTTCACTCATATGATGTTTTTCAGATTCCTCTATTGTGTTGTGAATGACCAGGTTTCATTTTTTTTTTTTTACTGCTGTATAGTATTCTATAGAGTACATATCCCATAATTTCTTTATCCAGTCTTCTGTTGATGGGCATCTAGGTTGATTCACGTCTTAGCTATTGTGAATTGAGCTGCAATAAACATTGAGGTGTAGACAGCTTTTTTGTTTGCCAATTTAATTTCCTTTGGGTAAATTCCAAGGAGTGGGATGGCTGGGTTGTATGGTAGTGTTATATTCAGGTTTCTGAGGAATCTCCAGACTGACTGCCATAGTGGCTTTACCAGTTTGCATTCCCACCAACAGTGGGTTAGTGTCCCTTTTTCCCCACATCCTCGCCAGCATCTGTTGTTGGTAGATTTCTGTATGTAAGCCATTCTCACCGGGGTGAGGTGAAACCTCATTGTGGTTTTGATTTGCATTTCCCTGGTGGCTAGTGATCTTGAACATTTTTTCATGTGTCTGTTGGCCATTTGGATTTCCTTTTTTGAAAAATGTCTATTTAGGTCCTTGGCCCATCTCTTAAGTGGGATGTTTGTTTCGTTGTTGTGGAGTTTCTTGATCTCTTTGTAGATTCTGGTTATTAATCCTTTATTGGTTGCATAATTTGCAAATATTTTTTCCCATTCTGTCAGTTGCCTATTCACTTTCCTGACTGTTTCTTTTGCAGTACAGAAATTTCTCAATTTGATGCAATCCAAAATTGTTAATTTTGGCTTTGACTGCCTGTGCCTCTAGGGTCTTTTCCAAGAAGTCTTTGCCTGTGCCTATCTCTTGCAGGGTTTCTCCAATGTTCTGTAATAATTTGATGGTGTCGGGTCACAGATTTAGATCTGTAATCCATGTTGAGTGGATTTTTGTGTAAGGTGAAAGGTATGGGTCTTACTTCATGCTTCTGCATGTGGAAATCCAGTTTTCCCAGCACCATTTATTGAATAGGCTGTTTTTGCTCCAGGAATTGGTTTTAGATTCTTGATCAAATATAAGTTGGCTGTAGATGTTTGGATTGATTTCTGGTGTTTCTATTCTGTTCCATTGGTCTATTCATCTGTTTCTGTATCAGTATCATGGTGTTTTGATTATAACTGCCCTGCAGTATGTCTTGAAATCTGGTATTGTGATGCCTCCAGCTTTGTTTTTTTCTTGTACAAGATTGCTTTAGTTATTCGAGGTCTCCTGTGCCTCCATATGAATTTCAGAATCATCCCTTCCAGATCTGAGAAGAAGGTCTTTGGTATTGTGATCGGTATCACATTAAGTTTATAAATTGCTTTTGGGAGCAATTTTCCTCCCTTCCTTCCTTCCTTCCTTCCTTCCTTCCTTCCTTCCTTCCTTCCTTCTTTCTTTCTTTCTTTCTCTCTCTCTCTCTCTCTCTTTCTTTCTTTCTTTCTTTCTTTCTCTCTGCCACAGTGTCTTGGATTTCCAGGCCTGGGAAACTCTCATGGGATCAGAGCTTTCTTGTGTGAGAATGCTGATCCCAATCCATCTTGCAAGATTCTGCGCTAGCAGATAGCTTCTGTGAATGTAGCGTGTATTGCAGTAGCTGGCGTGTATTAGTTGCTCAATGAAACATTCTCTATCCTTTTCCCCCTTCCCAATATCAGATTTTTCAGAAGTCAAAGTGTTTCCTCCTTATTTAGATGGCTCCTCAACAAGGTTAAGGGTAGACACCAGCAGTGAAAATGGATGGAAAAAGACAGAATTATTTTAAGAAAAGATTTACTTATTAGCAGAGTTACAGACAGAGAGAGGGAGAGAGATACAGAGAGAGGCTTTCTATCTGCTAGTTCACTCCCTAGATGGTTGCAGCAGCCAGAGCTGGGCCAGGCCATGGCCAGGAGCTTCATCTGGGCCTCCCACCTGGGTGGCAAGGGTCCAAACATGTGGGCCATTCGTCAGCTTAACTGGCACTCATATGGGATGCTGGCCTCACAGGCGGTAGTTATACCCACTACTCATGGCAGCGACCCCTGTATGTGAGGTTTTTTTTTTTTTAATTTTTTTTTTTGACAGGCAGAGTGGAGAGTGAGAGAGAGAGTGACAGAGATAAAGGTCTTCCTTTTGCCTTGGTTCACCCTCCAATGGTCGTCGTAGCCAGCACACCGCACTGATCTGAAGGCAGGAGCCAGGTACTTATCCTGGTCTCCCATGGGGTGCAGGGCCCAAGCTCTTGGGCCATCCTCCACTGCACTCCTGGGCCATAGCAGAGAGCTGGCCTGGAAGAGGGGCAACTGGGACAGAATCTGGCTCTCCAACTGGGACTAGAACCCGGTGTGCCAGCGCCGCTAGGCGGAGGATTAGCCTATTGAGCCACGGTGCTGGCCTGTATGTGAGTTTTAAAACCAGTCTTTTTATCTGGATAACTCACAACTTATTTCATTTAGCAGCTATAGTTTGACACTGTATTGTGTTGCAAACATGCTACCTCTAGATCTGTGCTGGCTTGAAATTTTAAGGGTCTAGGGGTGATTTTCTGTCCCTTAAGCCGTGCTCTGCAACATATGAGGGTCTTTCAAAAAGTTTGGGAAACATGCAGGTAAAAGATAATTTTAGGAGTGCATGTTTAACTTAAGGGGCAAGACACCTGCGTCCCACTTTGGAGTACCTGTTTTTCAGTCCCAGCTCCGGCTTCTGACTCCAATTGCCTCTTTCTACAGGGCCTGGGAGACAGCAGTGATGGCTCAAATAGTCCAGCTCCTGCCAGTCATGTAGGAGACCTGGATGGGATTCCTGGCTCCTGACTCTGGTCCTGGGCCAGGCTTGGCTATTGTGGGCTTTGGGAATGCAAACCAGCAGGGAAGGAAGGATCTCTCTCTCTCTCTCTCTCTCTCTCTCTCTCTCTCTCTTTCTCTTCCCCCCGTCATCACTCAAGTGAAGATAATAAAAGTTTCCAACAAGAAAAGTTTACTTTAGTGCAAAAAAAAGTTTGCAATCTGTGCATAGTTTATTATAATACCCATTTTTTTTAAAATGAACTTTGCAAAGACTACTGGTAGGCATGAATTTCAAAGATTTCTGGCACCCAAATAAGCTTATCTTTTAATTCCATTTGCCACGAGTTTTCTAAAGCCCCCTCATACGTGCCCTGGCTTGTCCCCCAAAACGTTGTCCCTTCCGCAGGGCACATGGCTGTCAGCTTCCACCTGCAGGTGGAAGGGATCCTCAGCTGGAGAGCGGGGTGGAGACTTGACCATGGTCGGGATCCAAGAGTTAGACAACACTGTTGTTTCCATCACATCCCTAGCTCCAGCTCCTACCTGGGCTTCTGTGATGGCACAGGCAGCTCCCACACCACCACCCGTGTCCCACAAGGGGACGCGTTGGCTTCCCCTGAAGGCTGAGATCCAGGCACCTCTGAGGTTCGAAAAGGGCTCATTGTGTTTGCCGGCTGTTCTTCATCTTAGCCCGTGCCTTCCAGCAAAGAGGTGGGTGGTGTGGCACCTGCAGGTGGGGAAGGGCGGGAGAAGGGCGGGGAGGGGAGGGGAGGCAGGGGGCTTCCGGTTTGCTGAAGCCAGGGATGCAATGCTTGGTGGCAGCACTCACTGCCTGGGACTTGTTCTGCTGGTGACATTAGGAAAACGTTGGGACTTCTCAATGTTCTCACAACCACTGGATTCCAAGCAATAAAATGTTCTCCAAGAATCTCATAATATCTCCTGCCAAAAAAAGCCCAAATAGGAAAAAAGCACAGACATCAAGAGTAGAAGGAAGTGAAGTAATTTAATCAGATGTCAGAGGAATGAGGAATTTTCATTATATATGGTTTTAATAAAAAAAAAAAAGATATCCTATTGGAATGTGAATTTTAAGAGTCAAGCCAACAAAACCTAAAGAATTTTCCACTTAGGCACTTGTATCAATATATATGGTTTTGATTTAAATGGTGTTTGGTTCTAAATTTGCTGCATAAGGGTACTTCAAAGAGTTCAGGGAAAATGGAATTAAAAGATAAGTTTATTTCAGTGTAGAAAAGTTTTTTGAAACCCATACTTCTTTTTTTTTTTTTAACAAAATGCATCGTCCAGAAACTTTTTTGAATGGGTTTCACTTTTTTTTTTCTTTTTTGCACCAAAACAAACGTCTCTTTCAATTCTACGTTCCCTGACTTTTGGAAGGGACCTCTGTCGACTTCTTCCATAAATCTTTTCGTTCTTCTTCCTGCTTCCGTCTCTGTCTCGCTTGCATGGGCACTTCGGGGACCAGCTTCTACAGCGCAGCATAAGACAAAGAGAAGGTGGGGGAAGGGAGAATCCGGACGACCTCAGGGAAGAGACTTTCTGTGGAGAGGCTGATGGGGGTCCATCCCACCCCAGAAACGGGCTTTATCCCTGTTTGCTTCTCTTCCTTATTTTTTCTGCTGAGCACCAAAGCGATCGTCCCTGCGGGGCTGGTGTGCCGGGGCAGGGAGCCCAGTCTGCCTCTGGCTCACTCTTACCGCAGGGCTGTAGACTTTACATCAGTGTGGCTAGCAGCCGGCGACCTTGGGCAAGTGGCCAGCGGGGCCCAACTACCTCCCTGGGTCTTGGTCTTCTCAGCTGTGGCTTGCTGATTCGGAGCCTGGAGTCGGCTGTCTCTGTAAGTGAAAAGCAGGCGGGCGTGGACATAATAGTGTTGTCAGGGGTTGCTTTCCTTGTCTTCCAGAAGACACGGACCCCCTAACCCCCAGCGCACATGATTACATGAGGATGAGGTCATCAGGGTGGGCTCTGATCCAACATGACCAGTATTCTGAAGGAAAGGAAGGAGAATTTGGACTCACACAGATAGGACAAGAGAGATTGGCACTGTGAATGCACAGAGAGAAGCAATGGGTGAGGCCAGCAGAGGCTGGGAGAGGGGCTCCCTGCACAGTGTCAGAAGCCATCCCTGCTGGCGCGCTCAGACTTGTAGCCTCCAGCCGTGAATGACAGCCAATGCACTTCCCTGGGTGAAGCCGGGGTGAGCGTGAGTGGCGCTTTGTTACAGTTGCTCGCAGGAAACTAACACAATGGCTCCATTGAGTGAGTCTGAGGGATGAGTAGGAGGTCCCCAGGTGAAAAGGTGGAAAAACACTTGAGAGAGCCGAGAGCGTTGAGCGGTTAAGGGCAGAGAGGGTATCCACACTCCAGCACCGAGGTGGAGTTGGTGAGGTCAGAGCCGCAGAACTCCTTGGGGATGGGGAGGGGGGCAAGGGGCAGGTGCAGCAGGCATGGGCCAGGTAATAGAAGGTGTTTCCTCCTGCGCTTTATTCTGAGGACGATTGGAGGCAACTCGGGAGTTTCTGTGGAGGGAGGAGGAAGTGGGATGCAGGACCCACGTTACGGTGTTTTAGAAAGAGCACATTTGAAGGAGTTCTGAGATTGGACTAGAAAGAGGGTGGGAAAGAGAGATTCAAGATGGGTGCCGTTATTTGGAGGTGGTTTGCTATCCAGGAGGGAGATGACAGGGGCCTATAGAAGGCGCTGGCAGAGGTCCTGGAGGGAGGGAAGGTGAATGGGAACCAGGGATTCACAGAATTGGGGAACTGAGATTGGGGGTCTGATTTCTAGCTTGGGATCTGAAGGGAAGCCCTGCCAATCGGTAAAGAAAGGCGAACGCGTTGTGGGAGAACAGGGAACACGCTGAGTGTCGTCTACGCAGCTGGAGTTCCTGGCGCCTTTGGGACCCTGGGAAAGAGAGAGTTGTCACCCAGAGGTCTGGAATTCAGAGGGAAGGTTCACATTGGAGATTTACACATAGAGGTGGCAATTAAAGCCAGACATGTGGATACCTCAACCAGAGAAAATACAGAGTGAAAGCAGGAGGGAGCCGAGGACGGATCCCTGATGAATAACAATTTAGAAGAGGTGGGTGGAGCCAGGGAGGGGGCTAAGACCCTGCACCAGGAAGAGACCAGAGAGGAAGTTACGTGGAAATGTCATGAATATGAAGGCACCTCAAAAATTCGTGGCCAACAGAACTAACAGATCAGTTTGTTTTGGTGCCAAAAAAATGGGAAATCCACGAATACAAGGAGACTTCAAATAATTCGTGGAACATGCATATGAAGAAAAAAACTATGCATGGATTTGGAAAGTTTTTGCACCAAAAAAATCTTCATTTTAAATTCCATTTCCATAAAATTTTTTGGAATATCCCTCACATATATATGTATATATAAATTATTATATTATATAATATACATAATATATACAATAATTCAATTGTTATTCGTCCATTAAAAGTAAAATTTTCTATGCCAAAATATGTATTTTAGAAAACTTAAAAATACAAAAATGAATAATGAGAATATAGGGGAGGGAGAAAGAGAGAGAAAGAGAGAGGGAAAGAGACAGAGAGAGAGAGAGTGTGAGAGAGCAAATACAACCAGAAATCCCCAAAGGTGAAAGACTGGCAGGTGCGGCTGAATTGGGTACGCAGGAGGGTGCTGGTGGTTGGAATGAGGGCAGTTCTAGAATGAAGTGAGGATAGCTGTGAACTGGGAGAGCTGAGGGAGAGAGAAGGGAGACCACGGAGCCAGGTTGTGCAGGTTACAGTCTCTGGAGACGTGACTGCATGGGAAAAAGAAGAAAGAAGGCAATCCCAGGAGAGGGAGTCCCGGGGGAAGGGCATGTGCAGAACAGCCCAGAAGCTCGGAGGACGTGCGTCGGCCCCCTCCACCTTGGCTTGCCCAGTTATGCCAAGGACATCAACTCCCTCTCCCTACTTTTGACCATGACATTGCTTCAGCAAGCTTCCGTTTCTGTCTCCTGGGACATCAAGGGGTGCGGAAGGCACCACATGGCATGGGTTGTCTTTTGACTTTTGGGACCCCCACCCCCCCAAACTTATTGCATCATATGGAGTGACTGGCTCATATCGGAAGCAGCCTGAACGCCCAGGGCCAGGCTGCTGTCTGTCCTGGGAAAGGATGAAGGCCCTGGTGACGGGCAGGCACTTTGTAGATAATTATAGAGCTACAATGTAGCTGCCAGATTCTTGCTTTCTAAGAGAGCTGCATTGTTTTTGCTGAGTCCTTGACTGTGCGGGGTGGTGGCGCGTTGATACTGCCTGCACAGTGCACTAGCACCTGGGTGACAGGGTTTGTATAGCACGAGGACTGACCTTGCAAAACAGAGACTCCAAATGCAAAGTTTTGACTTTTTCAGTCATCTCCCAGTGAATTATAACAACAGCAGACAATTCGTTTGAGTTTGATAGCATTAGCCCTAGGAGGGGAGCTGCGTTGTCTCACCCCCATATCCTTCCTCTTGCTTCCTCAACTTTCCAACAGAAGAGCGAAATCAATCCCTTATTGAAGCCTACAATTCGTTGAACGCCATACTAAGTATATTTGCATGTGCTGTCTCCTTTGTCATACTATGTTTGCTTTTGATGTCACTTCCTCATTATATATATATATTTTTTTTTTTTCTGATGAAGTGGTGTCTCAGAGACACTGATGACGTGGAAGGGAGAGAGCTGGGGTTCCAGTCCAGCTCAGACTCTGTGCCTTCTCAGCAACCTGCATGTCAAGTTCAGTGCAAGTTTAGGAAAGGGCAGAGCACGCGTGCCTCACGCTGCAGAGCCATAAGAGTGAGCTCTTGCAGGACCGTCTGCTTTCGTTTGAAGCGCTCCGAGGAGATCCCCGGCTTTGTGCATTTCAGGGACACATTGGGTGGTACCTGTTGCAAATCTTACAGGAATTCTGATGAAGGGAGGATTTGGGTGAGCTGGGATGACTTCCTGGAAGAGGTGAAACTCAAACTGGCCTTAGGAGGCTGGAGAGAGGGAGAAGGCAAACAGACCATCTTACAGCAGAGAAACGCAATTGGCGAATCCAAAGTGAGGCGCAGCAAAAGTGTTCTGCAAGATGTGGAGGAGACTGGCTCGGCCATGGTGAAATGCAACTGTGACTGGAGTTGGGCTACAGTTAGGTCAGCGGTCACTGGCTATAATGCCAAACAGTAGGCAATGGGGGGCTCGTGTAGAACTCAAGCAGGCAGCATTTTCCCAGCATCCATCTGTGCATCCCCCAAGCACTGAACAGGGCCTGTTTATAAGTCAGTGTGTGTGGAGGGTGGGGATGAAACACAAGCCCAAGAGACAGCAATTCTCAGAAGACTGACAGCAAGGAAACCGAAGGGGAAAGTTCCAAGGACAAAACCAAGCATTTTTTTTAAAAGATTTATTTATTTATTTGAGACTCAGAGTTATAGAGAGGCAGAAGCAGGGAGAGAGAGAGAGAGAGAGCGAGCGAGCTTCCATCTGCTGGTTCATTCCCCAGTTGATCGCAACAGTCGCAGTTGCACCAATCCGAAGCCAGGAGCCAGGAGCTTCTTCCAGGTCTCCCATGTGGGTGCAGGGGCCCAAGGACTTGGGCCATCTTCTACCGCTTTCCCAGGCCATAGCAGAGAGCTGGATCAGAAGAGGAGCAGCCAGGACTCGAACTGGTGCCCATATGGGATGCTGGTGCTGCAGGCGGCGGCTTTACCCGCTCTGCCACAGCGCTGGCCCCATGATGAAGCATTTTTTTTATCTGTCTGTTGTACTTGGACCTCCATGTCTGGGTCTGCCTCCAAGGCCACCTTCTCCCGCAGACCCTCACCCCACGCTGATGGCTGTGGTTTCTTCATCCTTCAAGGACAGCTACTTCAGAACACTCCAGCTCCCAGCTGTTCAGTTGGGCTTTGGGCTCAGAGAAGACAGAAGACGTGAACAATTCGCACATCTGTGTTTCCAGGAAATGATTTTTGGAGTGTTGGTTAGGCACTGTGCTAGCTGCCAGAGGTATGCATAGATTTTTGTTGGACTGAATTAAGAGAGAGAGAGAGAGAGAGAGCGGCAAGCGAGCTGGAGGGATGGAAAGTCCACCCTTCCTCAGTATCCCGTGGATTTGTGATCACTGCTGGACAAGAGAGAGAGGAGCCTTTTAGGGTTAGGGCAACGAGGAGGCCTAGGAGCACTGGAGCCATTGCTGCCTCTTGCGCTAGGTGTGGTCAGGAGAGCATCCTACGGAGGAGCCCTCGGGCCACACTTGGAGGCATCCATGCTTGGCTCTTTGAGAGGCACGGCACAGTTCTGGTTTCTTCACTCCCCTTTCCTGTGCACAGGTACCCAAGGGCCCCTTGCCTGCTGTGAGCCGGCTCGTTGGAGCGTGGTGCCTGCAAAGTGGAGATGAGCCGGTTGCTTTAGTCCTGTCAAGTTTATGGCGCAGCCCTTGGCTCCTCGCAATGCTCTACTGGTTTTGAAAGCGTCTGTGAGTGGCCTTGCCTTCGATGCCTCCCGGTCTCTGCATTTATTCTTAGCTGACACACTGATCAATTCTTGTTTAATGCCTCAAAAATACTAGGCGTGCCTCTGCAGAGGAGATGCAATGGGACACAATATCATCTCTCCGGGGGCGTCTTGCTCATCGTGAAAGCGTCTTGCCTCAGTTACTTTAGCCATTCACCGGTGTCTGTTGAAATAATCAAGGAAAGAAGTGAACTTCTCAGTCGCCAACCGTCTGTCCAAGCTGTGGATTCTGAAATGGTGCAGCACAGGATTGGAATTTGCTACCACGCATGGGCTGAATGCCTCCAGAAATTAACATGACCCCGTGCTCCATCCTGTGTTTGCACGGACCAACATGCATGTTGAACTGCAGGGCGCAAACCTCGCTGTTCGAGTGCCAGACCGTGTGCATGGGCGCTTCTGAAAAGTGGCTAATCCTGCAGAGACATAGGTGCTCCCTTGTTGAATGAATGCGTTAACTCAGGGCGCATTATAAAGCCCCTTTATCTGACTATGGCACCTGTCACCAGGTGTCCTCAATTTGCTTAATTGAAGATTTTTTTTTTTTGAGGTCATTTGTTTTCCTTTCAAGGGTTAAAGCCTTTGCACAATTTTCCTTTCTTGCTCACATCTGCAGAGGTGCTCGGGACGCCTGCACATGAACACCGCTCGCCTGCACATGAACACCGCTCGCTCTGTTTCCAGGTCTCAGGTGATTTTCCCCCTGGGGCATCTACATTTACTTCTTCAGGTCTTGTAGCTCACTGGAAAATGCACATGGACTCCCACTAATAAAATTTTCTTCCAGCTATATATTTTCCTAAATGACATCATCTCATTAAGCACTAGAATCCCTCCAGCTTGGATTCCCCCCAAAGATTGCGGGAAGTTTGTGCCTGGTTCCATGAAATGAGCTCTTATTCTGTGATGGTCTAAACATAGTTGCTGTACACCACAGAAGCCTATCGCACGTGACTTAGACGAATGCCTTTCTCTTGTGTTCAGCAGCTATTAGGGGATGAGGTGGGAAAGGGCCTTGCAATCAGCTGGGCACAAAATCGAGTCCCTGACAGACAAAGCGATTTGCTTCCAGCTCCCAGATCTGACTCGGCTGGACTCCCTGCCACGGAGGGCAGATAGGGGGGGAGGAAGCCTGCGGACCTGGATTAAAATTTTAGCTGTGTTGACCCCAGGGAATCTCAGCGTGTCCTTGTTATGCTCTATACTAGTTGTAGACTGCAGAACAAGTAAGTGACATAATCTATGCAAAGCCATTAATGGAATATCTGGTATATTGTCAGTGATTGGGAGGTATCATTCTTATGATTTTACAAAGCATTTGTTTATTTGAAAGGCAGAGTGAGGAGAAAGAAAGAGAGAGGTGGCTGGGGAGAGAGATTTTTTCCATCTGCTGGTTCATTCCCCAAATGCCTGCAACAGCCTGGGCTGGGCCAGGTCAAAGCTTTGGGAGAGTAGAACTCCATCCAGGTCTCACACGTCGGGGGCAGGGGTCCACATACTTGAGCTGTCGCCTGCTGCCCCTCAGGGTGTGCATAGCACAAAGCTGTGTCTGCAGCATTGCAGGTAGGACTCCATTGTATTCTGATATGGGATGTGGGTGTCCCAAGTACCCAGCTTAACCTGCTGTGCTACTACACCTATTCCCTTCTTCCTGTTTCTGTTCATAAAAGCAGTCAGTGTAGGATATTTATATCACTAGGATGACGTTATCTGGGGAATCATAAATAACAACTTGGGAATTGGATAGAAAGACAGAGCTCCCATACACTGGTTCATTTCCCAAATGCCTACAACTGCCACGGGCTCAACGCGGCTCCCCCGTGGAGGAAGTAGGAGCCCTATCACTGATGCCTTCCAGGTCTCCAATGCAGGAAGCTGCAGCCAGGAGCTGTAGCCAACTGTCTACATTCAGGCATTCAGGCATCCTAAGTGGCATGGCAAGTGCTGGGCCAAAGACCCGCCCCCATCCTGCTAGTTTGAATTGGCAGAACACGCTTGAAGGTGCCTCACACGCAAAACATCTGATCCTGCAATTAGGGCCAGGTGCCACCAGGTGGCAGTGGTTTCATAGTCATGGTTCTATGGTTACCGCTACCAAACGTGTGATCAAAGGAGAGGTAATTGGAGCAACTTCCTGTCCGTATCTGGTAAAGTAAACCTCATCAGCACCCACCTCATACCCACATTTACTAATTGACAGGACTCCGACGTCAGATACACTCGGATTGGAAATCCTTCTTCCGCTTCCCGCATCAACACAAGGGGTGCAAGTTCTTGTGCAGCCAAGTCCCAGATCAATCAATCAAATGTTGCCAGCATTCCAGGTGCCTTCCGTGCCTTGGCTGACACGTCACCCCTCCTCACCTTCGCACAGGATAGTATTCTTCTAACTTCCTTCATCACGGATTTGTGTTTCCATATTTTTTATTTATTATGCATGAAATCATACAGTGGGTGCTTTGGGGTGTTTGTCTTCGTTTGCTTCATATTGTGCTTTTGAGACTCATCCGGGTTGCTATGTGGGTCAGTGGTTGGTTCACTTTCCCTTGGAGTGTAGTATCCTATTGCACATCGATATCACTATTTATTTATCCAGTCTGATACTGACGGCCATTGGTTTATTTCTCATTTTGGGTCATTAAAATAATGATACTCAAAATAGTCTCTTAGCATGTTTTGGTGCACACATGTCTGTGCTTATTTTGTGTGCAAACGTAGGAATAGAACCGATGGGTAGGCATTCAAACAACGTCAGCACATACTAGCAGTTTTCTGAAGTAATTGTACCTCTCAGTCTATACTTCCATGAGGCGTCTATGAGCATTTCAGTGCTCAACATCTTTGCCAATAAGTACAGTTGTTACCTAACATTTTTTTATGTCCTAAGTGGCATGGCAACTGCTAGACCAAAGACTAGAGTGGTATCTTATTGTAGAATGATATCTCATTGTGTTGTTTTAAGATATTGATTTGAAAGGCAGAGTTATAGAGAGGCAGAGGCAGGGAGAGAGAGAGAGAGAGAGAGAGAGAGGTCTTCCATCCACTGGTTCACTCCCCAAATGGCTGTGATGGCTGGACTGAGCTGATCCAAAACTAGGAACCAGGAGCTTCTTTTGGGTGTGGAGGCCCAAGGACTTGAGCCATCTTCTACTGCTTTCCCAGGCCACAGCAGAGAGCTGGATCAGAAGTGGAGCAGCCGGGACTAGAACCGGGGCCCATATGGGATGCCGGCAACACAGGAGGAGTAACCGACTGTGCCACAGTGCCAGCCCCTCATTGCATTTTTAATGATCATGTCTCCCTGATGACTAACAATGTGGAGAACATTTTTGCATATTTATTGGCCATTTGGATATGCTCTTTTGTGAAGTCCTTGTTCATGGCTGTTGCCTAGAGTTGGACAGGGTCCTATTGTCTCTCTTTTAACAGCCAGTAGTTAGAGCTACTTTATACACTGGCTGAAAATGCTCTTCTCCCACTTAATGGCTTGCCTTTCACTGTCTTAATGGTATCTTTTGATAAGTCAGGAAATCAATAGAATTAAGTTCACTTTGTCAGTCTTTTCCTTTGCGTTTGTATGTTTGTGTGCCTTATAATAAATATTAGCTTACGTTTCTTCTCACATTACGTTATGAAGACTTTGTGTTCTTCTCTGTTATTGATTTGAGGCTTCATTGGTTTTACCTATTACATTTGACTGTACTGTCCATGTGGAACTAATTTTTTCTTGGTTAACAATGAACGTTCACATATCTTTATTTTTCTGAGTAGCAAATTGATCCAGGAGCATTATTGAAAAGATCAACATTTCCCCACTGTGCTATAATATTGACTTTGTTGTAACTCATGGGAACATAAATATTCACGTATTTCTAGACTCTTCATTCAGTTTCCTGAATTCCTTTTCTCGTCTTGTGCCAGGACTACATAGTCTGGATTACTGAAGTTTTATGATAAGTTGTAATATCTAAATATCTAAAGGGTGAGTCATTTAAATTTGTTCTTTGTTTTCCAATTTGTTTTTGAATTGTGTTTGACCTTTTTGCATTTCTATATAAATTTTAGGTTCAATTTGTCAATTTCTACACAAAGATATGCTTTAGTTTCATTAAGATTTATATGGAATCTATGGATTAACTTGCATGAACTGACACTTTCAGACACGGAGTGTTCAAATCCATGGATATAGTATATTCTTCCAATTGTGGTCCATCTGAATTTCCTCTCAGTAACCCTGTTGTCTTCTATGTGCAGGTCATTCATTCTTTCTTTTTTTTTAAAGATTTATTAATTTATTTGAAAGGCAGAGTTATAGAGAAAGAAGGATGGAGAGACTGAGAGGAAGAGAGAGAGAGAGAGATCTGCCATCCACTGTTTCACTTCCCAAATGGCCACAACAGCTGGAGCTGGACTGGTCAGAAGCCAGGAGCCAGGAGTTTCTTCCTGGTCTCCAATGCGGATGCAGGGGCCCAAGCACTTGGGCCATCTTCCACTGCCTTCCCAGGCCACAGCAGAGAGCTGGATCGGAAGTGGAGCATCTGGGACACACACTGGTGCCCATATGGGATCCTGGTGTCGCAGGCCACGGCTTTACCTGCTATACCACAGCGCTTGCCCCATATACAGGTCTTTCACTTCTTATCTATAGATTATTTAAGTGTTGTATCATGTATGCATATTGATAATTATTTCCAATACTTTTCTCAATTCTTTGAACATTTCTTATGGCTTTGCTTTATTTACTAGAATCTCCAGTACAGTGTTGAATAGAAATGTTGTTAGTAGTTCCTGTCTCATTTCCAAATTCAGGTGATGGGTTTCAATATTTCACCATTAAGTATGCTTAGTGTATATTTATTTTATAGATTCCCTTTATCAGATTGAATGCACTTCTTCTTATTCCCAATTTGCTAAAAGTTGTAAAAAATCATGAATGCGTGACAGATTTCTCTATTTTATTGAAAAAATGGTTTTCTCCACTTTTATGCTAACCTGATAATCAATCTAGATAAGTGTTTAAATATTAGACAAACACATTCTTGGGGTAGATCCAACTCGATTAGTTCTCATGAATTTTCCGTTTAACTGGATTTAATTTGCTAGCATTTTGATTTTGATTTTTACATCCGTTCGTGAAGGAGATCGAAATATACGTTTCACTTTGTGTGATTTGTGTTTTCAGTTTTGGAATCAAGGACGTGCTGGATAAAGAGCAAAAGAGTCAGACAATTTCCCACATTTTTCTTGTGCGTTTTTTGGAAAAATCTGTGTAAGTTTCTGGAGGAAACTGTCTAAGTATTGGGAAGAATGTACTATTGGGGCTATCTGAGATTAGAGGGCTTCTTTGGGGGATGGTTTAAGAGAACTGTTTCAATTTCTTCCCTAAGTATAAGAATATCCTAACTTTCTATGCTTCCTAATGGCAGTTGTGATATGGGTTGTTTTTTTTTTTTTTTTTTTTTTCTGGAAGAATCTGAAATTTTCATTGACAGCTGTGGCTTTCCACGGACCAGCACCCTCCAGACCCCCGAGACCACAGTTGGCCGCGGTTTTACAAAGCACACTCTGTGACTTCCTCTGATTTTCTTCCAAGCTTCCTCCAGGCATGTTTCATGCTGTCACCTTTCTGTTTGTTTTCTCTCGAGGCTCACCTACCCCAAGCAGATTCCACTCTGCAAGAGGGGTTCAGAGTTTGGCACGTTCGTGAGGTTTGGCTCAAAAGTGCTCCCTGGTTGTGCCAGCCTCACCTTGCTTGGCAGCTTTTTCTGTCTTTGGTCACACCAAGTAGCAGCCCGAACAATGAACAGACTCAGTGGAAGTATTGACAAGGCCAACAGCCATGTCCAAGTTCAGGCGGGTGGAAGTGATGACAACTGTGTCCACAGTACTGCATGTCTGAAAATGATTTCACGATGTCATTACTTCCAGTGTTGGAGCTGTTATAGCGTTAAAGAAATACCATGGACGAGACGAGAAATGGGGTGACACCAATCAGTCTTGTTTCCCTTGTGAAATTTTTATCTCTTCTTCTGTTTGGGAAGCATTTCTTACTGGCTTGACTTCGTTTTGACACATATTTTATACTGCTTGAATGTAATGCAAAGCTGTCATTTGTTTTGAACGATCATCTGATTTGTTTTCTTGTGTAGTTAGAGAACAAGGGTTCTTCAAAAAGCTCATTGGAAAATGGAATTAAAAGGTAAGTTTGTTTTGATGCAAAAATTATGAAATCCGTGCATACAAAGGGGCTTCAAAAAGTTCATGCTTTCAATCAAAATTTATTTTTGTAAAAAAAAAAAAAAAGAAAAAAGTTCATGGAGAAGGCATAGTATGAAAAACTATGCATGGATTTCTACTTTTTATTGGCCCAGAATAACTTTAGTTTTAATCCTTGTGAATTAAAAAGTCTTTCGAAATTTATCTGAGAGGGCAGACAAAGAGAGAGTGACAGAGAGAGGGAGAGAAGAGACCGAGCTCCCGTTTGCTGGTTCACTCCCCACATGTCTGCAACGGAATGGGGGCAGGGGACTCAATCCAGGCAGGAACACAGCTACTTGGAGCATCCGTGCTGCCCTCCAGAGTCTGCGAATCCAAGAAGCAGGGATCAGCACCTGGGAACTGGACCCAGGGACTCTGATGTGGGACACGGATCTCCTATCTGGAGCCTGACCAGGAGGCCCAGCGACTGTCCCACCTTGAACTTTCTGAAGAACTCTTGTGCATCATGAACTGAAAGAAAGCTGTCTTTTCCATATTCTTAAGATAACATCGTTTTAAAAAAAGATTTTATTTATTTTATTTAAGAGTTAGAGTTACAGACAGTGAGAGGGAGAGAGAGAGAGAGAGAGAGGACTTCCATATGATGGTTCACTCCCCAAATGGCTGCAACAGCCAGAGCTGTGCCGATCCAAATCCAGGAGCCAGGCACTTCTTCCTGGTCTCCCACGTGGGTGCAGGGGTCCAAGGACTTGAGCCATCTTCTACTGCTTGCCCAGGCCACAGCAGAGAGCTGGATCGGAAGAGAAGCAGCTGGGTCTTTAACCGGCACTCATATGGATGCCAGCGCTGCAGGCAGAGGATTAACCTACTGCGCCATGGAGCCGGCCCCAAGATAACCATCCTTTAAATCTATCTTCCAGGAACCTGATTGAGCCAGGAGCTATTCGTTCACGTTTCTCCATTGCTGTCTGCTGTGCTCAGAATTCCCACAAGGGCCCGATGCGCATTTCCTGCCCCCAGAGCCTGGAGCAGAATCTAACTCACATCGCCCTGCATTGTTCCCTCACGTCCCTGACCTCACAGGTTTCCTTGAGTAGAAGAACAAGAATTGTTGCCATCCACAATCACACGGCCCATGGATGGAAAGAACAAGATGTCTCCTGCAGTCTACCGCTAGTGGGCTCCTCATCAGCATTGGTTCTTTCTAACTGGGTTGTTCATTTATTGCTCCTTTTTTTTCTCATCACACCTGTGCAAGAAAGCCTCCATGCTGGGGGCAATTCATTCAATCCACCTTGATTAAGTAACTTTGAACACTGAAAGAAAAATACTTTTCTAGCAAGTGATTTTCCAAGAGGCCATAGTTCCTGTGCCATCACTCACACAACACTGGGGATGGAGTCTGTGAATCAGGCTCTCTGCCTAGTGTTGGAGATGCAGAGATGGGTCACTTAGGCGGCCACCATGGACCAGCCAGGGGAAGTTGTCAGTCATAGGATTGGTTACCTCCTTTTCTGTGAAAGGGCCTGGTGTCCCCCGCCCCAGGGGTCTTCTGGAGGAAACTGTCAAAGGTAAAACACGTAATCCTGCTTCCTGGGGTACTGCGGGTTGAACACTAGGATCTCAGCTGATGAAGCCATTGTGCCAAGAAGACAGACGAGCAAACAAAAATACAGTGTCGTTGATCAGGAGGCTGTGATGAGCTGGGGAGCTGGCAAGGTTCAGCCCCCAACAGTGATGGCTCATAGCTTGGTACTGGTTCCACCTCTGGGCTCTCTGAACCAGCTGGGCTCTGTCTCTCCCTTCAAAGGGTGAAGTGGCTAATGTCATGTTTAACAGGGGGACATGGAGTTGAACCTGACCCCTGGGTGTGCTGGGATTCTTTTTGTGTGGAGATAACATAAAATCCAACTCATAGAGTTTCAATCTCACACAAGCTCACTATTTATTTATTTATTTTTTTAAGATTTATTTATTTGAAAGGCAGAAGTACAGAGAGACAGAGGCAGAGAGTGAGGTCTTTTATCTGCTGGTTCACTCCCCAGACGGCAGCAACTGCCAGAGCTGTGCTGATCCGAAGCCAGGAGCTAGGAGCTTCTTCCAGGTGAACTGGCACCCATATGAGATGCTGGCATTGCCAGCAGTGGCTTTTACCTGCTACGCCACAGCACTGGCCCCTGTTCATGGTTCTTGAAACTGGAAGTTACCAAGTAGGATCCACCTCAGTGTGGGATTGCCTACGTCACCCAACAATTTCTCAAGGATTCAGCCACTGCCTTCATTTCTGCTCAACGTTGCAGGTCAACTTCAGCTCCAGGATGCCCACCCTCTTGTGACAAAGTTTCTGTCACCATTTTAGGCTTAGGTACCTCATGGCACTAAAGAGACGGCAGCTCCGTCAGTATTTTTTCTCTTCCTCCCCAGAGCTCTTCAGCATCCCTTCCCTCACATCTCACTGGGTCACCTGCTTCTTTGGAATCCATCCAGGGGCTGGGACGCTTTCTCCAGGCACCGATTAGCCGAGGTCGACTTCCTGATTAACCCCTGTGTCAAGGGAGATGACGTGGTCCTGACTGGATCAGACCAGTGGAGAGCCACCCAGGGTCCATGGCTTTCTGCGGAGGTGTTACTGCATTTGCACAAAAACCTGGAACTCTCAGGATGGGAACGGAGGGAGTGTGGGTGCTGAGCAGCTCCCAGGAGCCTCTTGCAGTCCCACGCACCAAGGAGACTGGAGTCCTGAGAGGAGATGAAACTGATGACCTTTAAGTGCTGCCCTGGAACTTTCCAGAAGCCAATATATACACTCTCTGGCGTTAACTTTTATTAAATTTCTTATGTGTCCATCCCTCGAGTCTTTTGCCACCCCCACATTGTGCACACAAACACACGTGCACATGCACTAACACACAAGCTCTCCACTGTCACCGGCATGCCCGGGGGGCCTAATTTCCTTCTCAGTACTACCAGTTGTCCCTAATAACTTCAGGGAAGGTTGCAGGTTTGACTGGTGGCCTGACATGTGAAAATCACCATGCGAGGTTGTGGAAACTAGAGACTTCTAATTTACCCTCCCCCACTTTCCCATAGGGGTGATTATGAGAACATAGCAAAGAATTCAAATTTCCAATAGACTTCGAAACCAGAAATATTACTTAATAACATACCAGAAGCCAGAAGGAACTTCTGCTCCAAGGAACTTAGAGAGAAAGCCCCAAGGAACAAAGGAAGGGCCCATGGGGCAGGGGGAGGGGGAGAGATCATAGGGAATTATTTCCTTTTTTATATATGTATATTCTTTTCCTCTGCCTCCCCCTCGACCCCAGATTCTGAGCTACAGTTCCCAAGGATGCTAACCAAAAGTTGAGAATTGGAGAAAATGGGGGATGCATTCAAGCAGGAGACTGTTTCTCATTCACTGTTTTTGACAAGGAAATAAATATATACTGCTTCTAATTAAAGAGGGGGCTCAGGAGGCCCTTCCATGGGGATGTGCACTGCGATCATGGGGAAACTGGCTGGCAACGGCAGAGGTGGGTAGTCCAGCAGGAGGTGGACAAGCAGGGACGAGGACCACAGCAAAACCACAGACACTTTAATGAGCAAATATCAAGTCTGAGATCTCCCCCTGATCAAAGGACTGAACGTGGAAGACAAAAAACACAAGGCCCAAGAGGTAGAGGGATACCATTCTTTGGTGGAAAAAAAATATTAGAGCAAACAGCAGCAACTTTGAGAAACTGTCTCACTTGAACTCAATAAACTTCCGGAAGCTAAGGAAGAGATGAAGACACAATAGACTTTGATGAAAAGGGAGGTTGTTATGATAAGGCAAGCTTTTAAGTGAACTAAAATTTAATGACTTTTTAAATGGTTGATAACCGATCTAGACACAAAGACTTACACAGATCCACGGCGTACTGCATTCCTTTTTGATGTATGTGGTTGCCAGAGTTATTTCACATCCTGCATTCCTCCCACCTTCGGACAGATGTTTTCAGTAGTTCAAAATTTATTTTGAAAAATGTACATTTAGCTTCTTTTAGTGAAAAGAAAATTATAAGTTAGCTGCTTTTTTTTTTCTTTCCTATTTTGGGTTTTCCAAGAGACCTATACCATTCATGAATACTGAATATGCCATCAGAATTGCTTCAAATGTTTATAAATTTGACTTCTTTTCAAAGACTTGGCTTGTGTTGCCAATTCAATGTAGGATTTACTCTTTTTAAAGCTACAGGTGTATACCTGGAGTAGGCATGCAGCTTTAGGAAGTGTTGGATGATCAGATAAACAAAATATGAGGGTTCCTGAAAGCAAAAGTAAAAGTTTATTTTGGTGGAAAAGTTTTTGGAAATCTAGCCCAGATTTTTTTTTTCCATGAAACACATTTTCCAGAAACTTTATCAAGACTTATTGTACTTTGTATTAAAATGGATCCTAGGGGCTGGCACTGTGGCACAGCAGATTAAGCCACCGTTGGCCATGATGTTGGCCTCCCATAGCTGAGTGCTGGTTTGAGTCTTGGCTGCTCCACTTCCCAGCCAGCTTCCTGCTAATGCACTTGGGAAGGCAGCGGAACATGGCCCAAGCATTTGGGTCCCTGCCACCCACGTGGGAGACGAGGATGGACTTCCTGGTTCCTGATTTTGGCCTGGTCCAGCCTGGGCTGTTGTGGCCATTTGGGGGAGTGAATCAATGGATAGATCTCTCCCTCTCTCTATCTTTCCCCCTCTGTCTGTTGCTCTGCCTTTAAAATCAATCAATCAATCAACCAACCTTTGTTTTAAAGGAAACTGTCATTGTAAAAATAACAACTTTGGCTTTATTCTGAGAAATAAAGGGAAACAACTGGATGGTGAGCAGAGGAGTGACGTGAATCGCCTTAGGCCATGAAGGAATCACCTCTTGGCTAAGGATCAGCAAGAGAGGCTGTCGCTTCTTAAATAATAGAAGGAAGGAAATGAAAAGAGACAGAGAAGGAGGAGACCCACAGTAGATTAACAGGAAGATTAAATGAGTACGCATACGCACAAGCACTCGACACCACAACAAACACAAATAGACTAAATTCTATAGTTGGAAGACAAATATTGCAGGGAAGGATTAAAAAAATTCATCTGCATCTTCTTTTTAAAAAAGTTTTCATTTAATGAATGCATTGTTCATAGGTATAACTTTAAGAATATAGTGGCTCTTGTCCCCATACTCACCCTCCTACCTCAATTGCCATCTCACCTCCCTCTCCCTCTCCCATCCCCTTCTTCATTATGGTTCATTTTTAGTTTGACTTTATATACAGAGGACCAACTCCATGTTAAGCATAGACTTCAACAGTTTGCACACACGCCCACACACAACATATAGAGTACAGTTTGGGAACAAAATTTGCAGTTGATTCTCATAGTATAACTCATTAAGGACAGAGGTCCTACTGGGGAGTATGTACTCAGTGACTTCTGTTGTTCCTTTAACAATTAACACTCTGGTTTATGATGTCAGTGATCACCGAGGCTCTTGCCATGGGCTTCCAAGGCTATGGAATCTTTCTGTGACCATAGACTCCATTGGTATTTGGACACAGCCATAAGCAAAGCGGATCTTCTCTCCTCCCCTCAGAGACAAGTACATCCTTCTTTGATGACCCTTTCTGTCCTCTGAGGTCTCACAGAGATCCTTCATGTAGGATATTTTTTGCCACAGAGTCTTGGCTTTCCATGCCTGAGGTGCTCTCACATGCATTTCAGCAAGACCAGGAAGACTTAAGGGTTGATTCCGAGGTCAGAGTGTTACTTACAGTGAATGTCGTTCTAGGAGTCTGCTGTGTGGACTGCTTCCCAGATTGGACATTCCTTCCTTTTTAATTCCGTTTATTATAATTACCAGGCCCCTGATGTTATTTGTATGATCACTTTTACACTTAAACCTAGCTATATGTTGACTTTAACATTTAATATGATCATTTTAACCATTAAGATGGAATTTATACCACCGATTTTAATGGGTTTGGAGTCCCATGACAAGTTTTTAGGTTGTACCCTTAGAAGTAAGTCTGTAGGACTGTACATCTGCATCTTCTTCACAAGACACATGCTTTAAACAGAAGAGCAAAGAGAATCAAAAGAAGATATCGATAGCTATCAGAAGATGACAAGATAGACTTTGAAACAAAACTATCACTAAAGGTAAGCAAAGTCATGGAGAGTAAGGTTGCCTCCTCAAGCGAGAGACAACCATTCTGGTGACCTCAGAGCTTTGCAGACGGGACAGGCACATCCACGTGAAGCCTCGAGGACCCCACAAATGCTCTCGACGGGTATGGCCAAGCGTTGTCCTGACCTCTGCATCAAGTCTCTGCCCCACAGCTTTTCATGAACGAATGCCTTAGAGACCACTGTGGTCCTGATGGAAAAAGTGACAGTGGATGCAGCCATCATTCCACATCAGAGATCAGTCCCAAGTGAACTGAAGACCGGAAAGATTTGTGAAACTTTCGAAGAACAACGTACACCAATATCTGTGTCCTTTGGGAATAAAGTAGGGCTTCTGTGAACTTAAAAATCACAAGTCAAAAACTTGCTCCATTGAGAGGAAGCACTTTAATTTCTGTATGTGATTGAAATTTTCTAAAGCAAGATATTGAAATGAATGACTCTCTGTATAAGTCAATAAAGAATAAAAATAGATCATAGTTGAATGTTTTATTTAGCAAATTAAATGATAAAGGATTGATATACAAAATACCTAATAAAAAAATCAAGAAAAAGGATAAAAATTAGAAGAGAAAATAGGTAAAAGACATAGAGTAGTAATATCAGCAGAAAACACAAATGGACCATAAGCCTACACTTAATTTCTTTTTTTTTTTTTTTTTTTGACAGGCAGAGTGGACAGTGAGAGAGAGAGACAGGGAGAAAGGTCTTCCTTGCCACTGGTTCACCCTCCAATGGCCTCCAATGGCGCTGTGGCCTGCGCACCACGCCGATCCGAAGGCAGGAGCCAGGTGCTTCTCCTGGTCTCCCATGTGGGTGCAGGGCCCAAGCACTTGGGCCATCCTCCACTGCCTTCCCGGGCCACAGCAGAGAGCTGGCCTGGAAGAGGAGCAATAGGGACAGAATCCGGCGCCCCAACCGGGACTAGAACCCGGGGTGCCGGCTCCACAGGCGGAGGATTAGCCTATTGAGCCGCGGTGCCGGCCTACACTTAATTTCATTAGTAATCAATAAAGAACTATTAAAACCACAATCAGAAAAACTTGTCACATCCACATCATTGGCAAATTTGAAAAATTGGACAAGTCTGTTGGCCGGAAAGCGATACAATCATGCCTTTACACTTCCTGCTGGTGGAAAATGGGAAAATAGCTGGCATCATTTATTGAAGTCAAACATATGCATATCTTATGGTTTAGACTGTTCTCTCCAAAGCCTATATCCTGAGTAACTTTTTTTAAAGGTTCATTTATTTATTTGAAAGCCAGAGTTACACAGAGAGAGGAGAGGCAGAAAGAGAGAGGTCTTCCATCTTTTGGTTCACTCCCCAGTTGGCTGCAATGGCCGGAGCTGCACCAATCTGAAGCCAGGAGCCAGGAGCTTCTTCTAGGTCTTCCAATGCAGGTGCAGGGGCCCAAGGACTTGGGTCATTTTCCACTGCTTTCCCAGGCGATAGCAGAGAGCTGGATCAGAAGAGCAGCAGCCGGGACTAGAACTGGCGCCCATATGGGATGCTGGTGCTTCAGGCCAGGGCGTTAACCCGCTATGCCATCGCGCTGGCCCCCTGAGTAACTCTTGCACCTGTGCACGAGAAGATGGGTTCAAGATTGTTTATAGCAGGTGCTCCGCAAACTTCTTCTGCAGAGGGGCGAATGGTGACTGTTCTTTGTGTATTGTCCAACACCTACTCAATTATGCCACCCCAGCCGGGAGCAGCCACCGGACAAAACACAAAGGAACATGGCTGCGTTCCAATCAAAGCTCTGTTGCCAATACTGACATTTGACTTTCCTGTATTCACATCCCATGAAATAGTATACTTCTTATTCCCCACCCCCAACTATTTAAAAAATGCAAAACCATTCCTATGTGGGACCACACAGAATCAGGTGAATTTGGCCTGCAAGTCATTGTTTCTCAACCTCTGGTTTATAATAATAAAAAAAAAAAGTGACAAAGTATACTATTGTCCATCAACAAAGAACGAAAGAAAATATGACATAAACACTAGATAGTTTACAGGAGCAAAAAAGTGAATGAAATGCCCACATTAACATGAATGGGACACAAAAAGGAAATGATCTACTGGAAAAATAATCCTACATCAGCTAAAGTTCTCTAAGAAGCGGGCACCAAGAAAGAATTGAACGTGTAGGGTTTTCTTTAGGGAAAATGTCTGTGTGGAAGAAGAAGGAGTGGGACCTGGAGGGAGTCAGGAGAAGCTATCAGACCGTGGTGGAAGTCTCAAGACAGATGACAGACAGGGAGAGAGCTTGGGGGGAGCAGCCCACACTCTCCTGCAGCCCGAGACAGGTGGTCCAAGGAGTCCTTGAGACAAGGTTGGCCCACAAAGGGTCTGTCTCCCGGGGGGACAAGACTGTCTTAGTATCCTCAGCACCACAAGGCAATGCCAGTGAGCAGCATGCAGGAGACAAGGTCTTGGCGCTAACGCTGTGCATGTCAGAGTGGAGCGGCTCAGCCCTTGGCCATGGAAGGAAGTCTGCAAGGCCCACTTGGACCACCACCATCATCACACACATTCTCCATTCCACTCGCACGAAGTCCTAACACAGAAGAAGCAAAAGAAGCCTTTGTTTTTGGATTTACACACAGCTACTAAAGCATGACAATAGGTAAAATGACGGCCAGCTTGAACCCAGGGGAGGGAGGATTTTGTACCGTGGCTTGGGGTAGGCAGTGACAATACATCTTCTAAAAGCCAGGTAGAGGTCGTATGGGTGTGTATCTCACTTGTACTCATGAAGCTGCACATACATGTACTGTGTACACTTTTGAATGTGTGATGTAGTGTCCAGTAATTCTTATTGAGAAATATCACTTGTGTATCGATCTGGTGTGTGTAAATTTCAATATTCAAATATGTTACAAGTGTGATGGCCCTGGACTTGGCTGTTGTGAACCGTAGGGATTAGGTATGGAAAGCAGCCTACCGGAAGCTCAACAAATCATAGCTCTTTTTGCTCCTTCAGCAAAAGTCTTCAGCGTTTGTCTTTATTTCTTCAAATTCTAGGTAACAGATCCTCTGTTTTTATGGAGGAAGTCAGTTGGCAGCATCCATCACCCCCATTTTTCAAAGGGATCTCCAAGGACAGCTTCCCCATTTTTCTCCTCCCTGAAATCGTGGGTGTGGTTGTCATGGGGTGACTCTGCCACCTTCCTCATCAGGAATCCCAGGAGTAATGGAACCTGGCAAAGATGGGTCAGCCTCACTTGGTAAAACACTCAGAGATGTGTGAATCAGACCTGCCTGGTCCAAGATTCCCTTCTTCTGCAATTCAGAAGCCTACCTTTTTTTTTTTTTTTTTTGACAGGCAGAGTGGATAGTGAGAGAGAGAGACAGAGAGAAAGGTCTTCCTTTTTAGCCGGCGCCGCGGCTCCATAGGCTAATCCTCCACCTTGCGGCGCTGGCACACCGGGTTCTAGTCCCGGTCGGGGTGCCGGATTCTGTCCTGGTTGCCCCTCTTCCAGGCCAGCTCTCTGCTGTGGCCCGGGAAGGCAGTGGAGGATGGCCCAAGTACTTGGGCCCTGCACCCCATGGGAAACCAGGAGAAGCACCTGGCTCCTGCCTTCGGATCAGTGCGGTGCGCCGGCCGTGGCGGCCATTGGAGGGTGAACCAACGGCAAAGGAAGACCTTTCTCTCTGTCTCTCTCTCTCACTGTCCACTCTGCCTGTCAAAAAAAAAAAAAGGTCTTCCCATGAGGTGCAGGGCCCAAACACTTGGGCCATCCTCCACTGCCTTCCTGGTGTGCTGGCGCTGCAAGGCGGAGGATTAGCCTGTTAAGCCACGGCGCCGGCCAAGAAGCCTACTTTGTATTCTCACAGCTTCTCATCTTCAACCAGTTTAACTGGATTTTCACAGAGTAGCTGTGCACCTGGACTATCAGTTCCGACTCAGCTGGAGAGAAAGATCAGGTAGAAACTTGATTATGTAGATGCAGGGATTCCCATGTTTACTGCATTCTTTTCCATCAGTAATTGATTTGAATTCTGACAAGTGGCATTTTTGCTACTTTTTCTTGAGACTTATGGGTATATATGGCTGCACAATGCTTCTAACATAAAATCATGGCATTCTTGGAGCGTTGTTAAGTTGGTTAGGAATTTGTCTTCCTTTAATAGAATTGTTAGTGTTGTATTCAAGACTTTTTCCTTATTTTCATAACCCAAATTGGACTATAATTTGTGTGTGTGTAAAGAGAGGATATCTGTGTGATGGTTGTTTATAAACAAGTAAGGACACTTTCCATATATTTCCTCACTCTGTATCTGGTATGTTTGAAAGACCTAACCAATAAAACCATCCATTCAGGCCCTCATGTCTTCTTTTAAATGTACCCATTGATGTTCCTGGCACTAGTTCCTTAGTTATTCCGTCTTTCAAGATTTTTCACATATAATATAAATTACTAAAGATATATTTTTCTTAAAGTCCATCTTTTCATGTTATTTTCTTAGTAGTACAAAAAAATTAAAAATTTTCTTTCTTCTCTCATCAAAAAATTGGAGAATTAGGTTGATTTAATAATTTCCATAGCTTATTATCTTTTACTTGTTACTGTTTGGCTTAGTAATATTCTTTCCTTCTGTTTTCTTTATAAACAAGATGGCTTTTGTATAGCAATCTACTGCTTTTTCTTCTTAAAGTTTTTTTTTTTTTTTTTTTTTGACAGGCAGAGTGGACAGTGAGAGAGAGAGAGAGACAGAGAGAAAGGCCTTCCTTTTTCCATTGGTTCACCCTCCAATGGCCTCTGTGGCCGGCGCGTTGTGGCTGGCCCGCTGTGCTGATCCGAAGCCAGGATCCAGGTGCTTCCTCCCGATCTCCCATGTGGGTGCAGGGACCTGAGCACGTGGGCCATCTTCCACTGCCTTCCTGGGCCACAGCAGAGGGCTGGACTGGAAGAGAAGCAATCAGGACCAGTACCCGGCGCCCCAACTGGGACTAGAACCTGGGGTGCCAGCGCCACAGGCAGAGGATTGGCCAGATGAGCCACGGCGCCGGCCAAGTAGCTATATTTCTTCATACAAAGGTATCTCAACACAAGCCTCTTGGCTTTTGTGTGACTGATCGCCCTTGGAAGGTATTTCCAACTTCCATAGATATGTTTTTGTAAGTATTGCTTCTCTTCCCGGGGTCAGTCCCTGAGTCAGAACTTCTAACTACCTACCATTTGCTTCAGCACCACCTAGGGCTCCTTGTCTTCTTTTCTGTTTTTATTTCTTTATACTTCTGAATTTTGAAAGCCTGTCTCAATTAGATTCCACATTGGGAGTTTTCTAATGGTTTGAGTCCTAGAAACAATTTTAAGAAAAACCCCAGATGCCTAAATTATAAAGAATTATTTTAGAATAGGCAGGAAAGCTGCTGTGTGTTGAAATGGGGATACAGAGACCTTGGCCTCTCTCTTTAAATCCCATTTTACACCTACTGCAACCTCCAGGACACTCCCACGTGGCTCTAAAGTGCTCATTTTGAAAACCCCTGAATTTCTAATTAGGTCTTTTATAGCTGTTTCTTTACTACTTCTAGTGTTGATTTTGATTCTAAGATTTCATCTTTTTGAAGATTTAGTTATTTGACAGGCAGAACAATAGAGAGAAATAGGGAAAGAGAGAGAGAGAGAGGAAGTGGGGGGAGAGATCTTTTATCCATTTTCATCCATTGGGGCACCCCTCAGATGGCCACAGCAGCCTGTTCTGGGTCAGGCAAAAGTCAGGAGCTAGGAACTCCATCCTAGTCTCCCACAGGAGGGCAGGGGCCCAAATACTTAGGCCATCTTCTGTTGGCTTCCCAGGAGCACCAGCAGGAAGCTGGATGGGAAGTGGAGCAGCCGGGACTTGAACCTGCACTCTGATATGGGTTGACTCACTGTGCCCCAGTGCAGGCCCCCGAAGCCAAAGCTCCCATGCAAGCACATTGGGCGTGCATGACTGGGCCGGTTTGTCTTCTTCGACCCCCCTCTCCCTTGCTAGGTCTGTTCTACGTGCCCTCACCCCCTTGGTTTTTCCCGACACCCAGAACCTGTAACCTTGCATTTCAGTCATGCTCTCAGCTCTCTGCCCATCTGTCACCCCCGTTTTGAGCTTTCCTTGTGATCCCACACAAAACAGCAGCCACCTGTGGTCTTCAACCCCCTCCTGGGCACCTGTCACCTCCGATATGAGACCTATTCTTTTCATTTATTCTTCATGTGTGTGTCTTATCTACCAGGAAGTGCAGTCTATGCTTTTGTAGTTTATTCCTGTATCCCTAGTGTCTCCAGGACTGTCTTGCATATATGGTAGGGACTTAGCCTTAGCATTTGTAGAGCGAATGAATGAATCACTTGTCTGTAAATGAATTGGGCCTACAGTGAGGGATTCACAGACTTAATGGCCCTGGGGATGTGAGAAGCAGCTCAGATCTGTGCAAGTGTAGACCTTAAGCTGTCTTTGGTGTCTTTATGGATTTCCCTATCCAGTGGCTGGTGTGGTCTTACACCTGCATGTTCGCCCATAGTCCACTCAGGTGCAAGTGAGTCATATGGTAGGCTGGGGACTTGCATGAGCACCCAAGGCTGAAGACAATGATATGAGTCATTTTCCTGAAGCCTCTTTGTCCCCCCTGTAGCCTCCTACTATCTAATGCCCTTCCAACCTGTCCACCCAGGGGCCTTCTCTGGGGCACACATAGCTTTCAGATTCCTTTTATAGTTGGAGAATTCGAAGACCAAACAACTCTTCTGCTCTGTGTTTCTTTTAATTTCCAAACCACATTAGATGTTTTTGGGCTAAATGGGGGACTTTTCCTAGATCTGTAGCCTTTCTCAAGCTACATCTGGGGAGACAGATGATTAGCCATAGTGTTATTCTATATGTGGCCAAAGACTTTGGAAATCTACCCCAGTTTTCACCTCAAGGGAAATGATCAAAGCTCTGGTGTTGTGGACTCACTCCATCTGTCTTTCCCAATTTCCAGTGGGATAGAAGGGGTGGGCTATCCCCTTTTCCTTGTGGCAAAAATTTGCTTGACTTCATATTGGCACTCCCACATCCATAGTTCATAATAAAACCCTGTTGTGTACACGCTGGCCAGGCTTGCTTCTGATATGTGAGCAAAAGGTGTTATGTTTATCCTCCTTCTCTCCCCAATCACACCTCCCACTGTTTTTTTTATTTTTTAAAAGATTTATTTGAAAGGCAGGGTTTGAATGAGAGAGAGAGAGAGAGAGATCTTCAATGCATTGGTTCACTCCCTCAGTGCTGCCATAGCTAAGACTGGGCCAGGCTGAAGTTGGGAGCCTGGATTCCATCCAGGTCTCTGACATGAGTGGCAGGAGCCCAAGCACTTGGCCTCTTCCTCTGCTTTCCCAGGTGCATTAGCAGGGGGGAAAGTGGAGAAGCCGGGACTTGAACTGGTGCCCGTATGGGATGTGGCCTTCACAGGGGGCAGCTTCACCTGCTGAGCCACAATGCTGGCCAGTTTTATTAATTTTTTTAAGTTGGCTTTCAAAACCATTGTTCTGCCATAGAATCAAAGATTATGTAACTTTTTTTTGCATTCCTTATGATCAGTAGGTACGAATTGACACATACACATGAGGAGAAAATGGGTGTAGTAACCCAGGATTGCATGGTCTAACTTCATGGTGTGAAATAGCAGTGTTTGATTTCTATCTGTTCAAACTGATGTTTTGGTTAATTAGTGGGGCCTAAAATTGGCATAATGGCTTTAGCATGATTGACATGTCCCTGAACTGTGATAGGTGGGCTCGGCAGATACTGGTTGCTCTTTTGATGTTTCTAAAAATCTCCCCAAATGATTCTATTTTGAAGGGAAGGTGGTATCTGCATCCATCATGAGCTATTTAGCTGCACTGCTGAACAATTGGCTGGTATTATTCTCTGTTGTTCCACTTTAGTTCCTTGAGAGAAGACACCAGAATTCATATCTCATTTTGTCCATTGGTGCCCAGGCCAATTCATTCCATGTTGCTTATCTGTTATCTGCCAGAGACCTGCTAGGGACTGGGAGCACGAGCTGGAATAAGCATCGCCTCCTTCTGGATGGAGACGGTACTGCACCCAAGTCAACCGTGAGCCAACGGAAAGGCAGCCAGAGACACATCGTGGAAATGTGACTGTTAGGCTGGGCTTTTAAAAAGTTAGCAATAATTATATATATTTATAGGGTATGGTGTGACATTTCGACACAGGGATACGATGAACAGTAATTGAATCAGGGTCATTAACATTTATCCTTCTTTTTTCATTAATTTTGGAAAGGAACCTTGGAGCCTCTCTCTGCCATTTGCTCAGAAAATATGTAATAGGTTACGGTAAACTATAGCCATCCCACTCTGCTGCCTGCACTGGGAACTTGTCCCCTCTGTCTAACTCTAAATTGGTACTAATTATCCAACTCTTTCTATCCACCTCCCCCCCCGCCCCCACCGTGCCTAACAACCTCTATTCTTACTCATATATTTTTTTGTTTTGTTTTTTTATTAGTTTTCACATATGACGGAGAACATGCCTCATTTGTCTTTGTATGTCTGGCTTATTTCACTTAACGTAATGTCCCTTTGGAGGGTGAGAGGTGTTTACCAGGTGGATTTTCCAAGGAGAGGAAGCTGTGTGGACCAAGCCCTGGGATGTGAAAGAGACACAGACTTGGGGAATGGCAAGCAGCTCAGTATAGTTGGGGTGTGGGTGAAGCCTTGGAGAAAAGCGACAGGATGCAGGGCACTGATGGGCCAGATAGCAGCAATAGTCCTAGCACCATCTTAGGCAGGGGAGGTTTAGGATCAACTTTGCCTTCCAGAAAGATCTTCGTAGCCTGGAGGTTGGAATGGGTCAAGATTGGAGGGAGGAAGACCACTTGAAAGGTTATGAAAGATGAGGTGAGTGCAGCAGAGAACTAAACGGTGTGGAATCCGTGATGCAGGTGCCTGCGATTCCTTGGAAAATGCTTGATTGATGGGAAGGATGGAGCAGGAATCACCGAGCATCCAGTGGGGGCGGGGGATTCTGATCAGCTCCGAGTACGCAGCTTCACGTCTGCTCTTAAAACCATTGCTGTTCCACTTGACAAAGAGGAAAACTGAGGGCCCAGAGAAGTTGAGGTGTTCACCCAGCATCACCCAACTATTGGGTTGTCCAGGTGGGAGTCGAACAGCTCAACAGTGAATCCCGTTAGCTCCTGAACCAATGAACCCTCAGAGAATGAACACTGGCAGAATGGGGGAAGTGGCCTCTAGTTACAACACTTCCAGTTAGTGAAATCCAGGTTAAGAGTGGCAAAGATATGAAGGAACAGCACTGTGAGAGGATATGGTCTTAGGCGTTCACAGAGTTGAGTCTAATACCAGAAAGTCTCCTGTTCCCTACACATTTAATGTAAAAAGCACCAGCTGAAGGATTTTAAGGTGTGCAGTTCAGTAGAATTCACTATGTTCACATGGTTGTGCCATCACCACCATCCACGTCCCAAAGTTCACCTTACAGAGCTGAAACTCTGCTCCCATTAGACAACAACTCCCCGTTGTGCCTGCCCCCAGCCACCACTGCTGGTGTCTGTCTTGGTCAATTGCACTTTCCTTGGTAAGTGAAATCTTACAGTAGTTGTCTTCTTGTTGCTGACTGATTTCATTTAGTATAATGTTCTTTCAAGCTGTATTCCTGTTGTAGCCTAGGTCAGATTTTTATTTCTTTTTCAGGCTGAGTAATATTCCCCTTTGTGTATATAGCACATTGGGATTACCTATTCATTTGTTGATGGACACTTGGGTTGCTGCCACCTTTTGGACATTGTGAACAATACAGCTGTGAACCCGATGCACAGGTTATCTCTCTAAGATCCGAATTTCAATTCTTCTGGGTACATACCCAAAAGCAGAGTCCCAAGATCATCTAGCACTGATATTTTGAATTTCTTGAGGTTTCTAGTTTCCCTTGTGATTTCTTCTTTGAGTTGTTGAAGAGTATGGTGATTAATTTACACAAATTTTTCAATTTTCTTAATATTATGGGCTTTCTTTTTTTTTAAATTTTTTGACAGACAAAGTGGACAGTGAGAGAGAGAGACAGAGAGAAAGGTCTTCCTTTTGCCGTTGGTTCACCCTCCAATGGTCGCCGCGGTAGGCGCGCTGCGGCCGGTGCACCGCGCCGATCCGATGGCAGGAGCCAGTTGCTTCTCCTGGTCTCCCATGGGGTTCAGGACCCAAGCACTTGGGCCATCCTCCACTGCACTCCCGGGCCACAGCAGAGAGCTGGCCTGGAAGAGGGGCAACCGGGACAGAATCCGGTGCCCCGACCGGGACTAGAACCCGGTGTGCTGGTGCCGCAAGACGGAGGATTAGCCTAGTGAGCTGCGGCGCCGGCAATATTATGGGCTTTCAACTTCATCTTCTTGTGGCCAGAGAAGACATTTTGTACAGTATCTATCTTTATAAGTCTGTTGAGATTTAATCTGTGCCCTGACAGACAGTCCATCTTGGAGAGTGTCCTATATGCCCTTGAGAAGATCGTGTATTCATTCAGTTGTTGGTGGGTCGTTTTCTGTGTATATCTGTTAAAGCTTGTTGCTTCATTGTCTTGTACAATCCTTATTCCATACTTTTTTTTATCCTACCATTCTATTGAAACCTCTAACTATTATTTGAAAATTGTCTATTTCTCTCTGTAATGTTGCCAACTTTTCTTCAGATATTTTTATGGTATGCTATTAGACATTTAAATGTTTACAATTGTTATATTGTGTTGTACTGAAATTTTTGGTAATATGTAATGCCCTTCTTTGTCTCTTATAATCTTTTTTTTTTTTTTTTTGACAGGCAGAGTGGACAGTGAAAGAGAGAGACAGAGAGAAAAGTCTTCCTTTGCCGTTGGTTCACCCTCCAATGGTCGCTGTGGCCGGCGCACTGCGCTGATCCGAAGCCAGGAGCCAGGTGCTTCTCCTGGTCTCCCATGGGGTGCAGGGCCCAAGTACTTGGGCCATCCTCCACTGCACTCCTGGGCCATAGCAGAGAGCTGCCCTGGAAGAGGGGCAACCGGGATAGAATCTGGCGCCCCGACTGGGACTAGAACCCGGTGTGCCGGCTCCGCAAGGTGGAGGATTAGCCTGTTGAGCCACGGTGCTGGCCTTATCTCTTATAATCTTTTAAAAATATTTTAAAATTTGAGAGGGAGAGGGAGAGGGAGAGGGAGAGATAGAGATAGAGATAGAGATAGAGATAGAGACAAGGAGAGAGATTGAGATTCCACCTACTGGTTCACTCCACCAAACAGCCAGGGCTGCCAACGCTTGGAGCTGGGAACTTGATCCAGGTCTCCTACGTGAGTGGCAGGAACTCAGTTACGTGGGCCATTGCTGCTACCTCCCAAGTCTACACTAGCAGGTAGCTGGAGTCAGGAGCTGAGGCAGATACTGAACAGAAGCATGTTAGTGCGGGATGTGGGCATCTTAACTGTTAGGCCAAAGGACTGCCCTTCTTGAGATCTTTTTTTGATTTAAAGTCTGTTTTGTTGATATTAATATGTCCAGCCCTGGTATTATTATGTCCACCCCTTTTTGGGTATCATCTTCAGGGAATATCTTTTTTATGACCTTTTGCTTTCAAATTATTTGTGTGTTTGAATGGAAAGTGAGTCTTTTGTAGGTAGCAGTTAATTGGATCATGTTTTAAAAATTCATTCTGCCATCCTTTGTGTCATATCAAAGGAAATGTTTAAAAAATCAACTGCAGTAAAGTAATTTCAGCACAAAAACATTCATTCTGCCGTTCTCTGTCAGTTGACTGGAAAATTTAATCAATTCACTTTAAAAATAAATACAGATAAGGAGGGGCTTAACTACCATTTTGCTAGTTGCTTTCTATATGCCATAAGCATTTAGTTGAGCTTCTTTACCTTTATTATTTTCTTTTGTATTTTGTTGACTTTTTATAGCAAAATGTTTGAATTCACTTATTATTTTCTTTTATCTGTATTCTATAATATTTTCTTTGTGATTACCATGGATTACATTTAAAATTCTAAAACTGTGGCAATAATTTGAATTTGTACCAACTTAACTTCATAGTGTAGAAAAAATTTGGTCGTGTATATAGATTCACCTCTAACTCTTCCAGTTACTGGACGTTACTCTCTGAAGCTGTAAACTAATAATTGTTCTTTAAATTCATAAGTTCCTTACATTATTTAGGAAATAAAATGTAGAATTACCAACCAAAGTTACAGTAATCCTAGCTTTTAGACTATTTTTTTAATGTTTTAGTTTCTTATATCACGCTGAAATAAAAAGCAGTTACAAACTATTATAATAATACTTGATTTTATAGTTGCCTATATGTCCTTACCTTTACTGAAATCGTTGTTTTCTTCATATGACTATAAGTTCATTTTTAGTGTTATGTCTAACTGCCTTGAGCATGAGTTCTAGTGTAGGCCTGGTGGCATTGAACCCCCTCAGCTTCTGTATATCTGGGAATGTCTTTATTTTCCCTTTTTTTTTTTCCAGATGTAGTATTCTTGGTTGACAGTTATTTTTCCTTCTAGCAATTTTAATATAGTGGTGCACTGCCTTTCAACCTTCAAATTTTCTGCTAGGAAATCTGCAGATGACTCCCCCCCCCCTTTTTTTTTTTTGATAATTTCTTCTCTCTTGCTGCTTTCAAGATTCTCTTTTTGGCTTTTGACAGTTTGATTATAATATGTCTTAATGTGGTCCTGGTTGAATTTATCCTAGTTAGAGCTTGTTGATATTCTTAACATTTATATTCCTATCTTTCATCAAACTTGGGTAGTTTTCAGTCATTATTTCCTCAAAATCTCTCTGTCCTCTAACCCCCTTTCTCTTTCTTACAGTGCCAAGGGTCATCTGCTTTATGGTGTTCCACAGATCACTTCATCTCTGTTCACTTTTCTTCAGTCTTTTTTGGACTTTTGTCCAGATTCAATAATTTGTCCTATCTTCAAGTTCACTGATTCTTTCTTCTGCTTGCTCCAATCTGCCTTTGAATCCCTCTAGTGTGCTTTCCAGTTCAGTTCCTGGACTCTTCAGCTCTAGAATTTGTTTTTAAGTTTTAATCTTTTCATCTACTTTCTGTTCTGTCCATACATTATTTTATTGACTCTCCACCTGTCTTACTTTAGTTCTTTGGTCATCCTTAGTGCAGTTGTTGAGAAGTCGTTGCTAGGAGGTCTTCCATCTGGTCTTTATTTGGGACAGTTTCTGTTGGTTTATTTTATTCATTTGTTTTTTGAATAGGCCATACTTTCTTCTTTCTCTTTGTGCCTTGTGACTTTTTTAGGGGGTTGAGAATGAACTGTTTTTTTTTTTTTTTAAATAATTCCCTAATTCATTTTTTCTTTCATTTCTTTTTTTAATTTATTTTTTAAGGAATATGAATTTCACAAGTACAACTTTAGGAATATAGTTATTCCTTCCACCATACCCACCCTCCCACCCACACTCCCGCCCCTCCTGCTCCTCCCTCTCCTCTTTCCAGTCCCATTCTCCATTAAGATTCATTTTCAATTAATTTTATACATAGAAGACCAACTCTATACTAAGTAAAGATTTCAACAGTTTGCATACACACACACTCTCACACACAAAACCCTGAGAGCTAGTTTTACAGTTAACTCTCATAATACAACTCATTGAGGACAGAGGTCCTGCGTGGAGAGTTAGTGCACAGTGCCTCCTGTTGTTAACTTAACAATTAACACTCTTATGTATGATGTCAGTGACCACTTGAGGCTCTTGACATGAGCTACCTAGGCTATGGAAGCCTTTTGAGACCACAAACTCTGTCAGTATTTGGACAAGGCCACAAGCAAGGTGGAAATCCTCTCCTCCCTTTAGAGAAAAGCACATCCTTCTTTGATGGCTGCTTCTTTCTGCTGATATCTCACTCACAGAGATCCTTCATGTAGAATATTTATTGCCACAGTGTCTTGGCTCTCCATGCCTGAAATGCTCTCATGGGCTTTTCAGCCAGACCAGGAAGACTTAAGGGCTGATTCTGAGGTCAGAATGCTACTTAAAGTGATTGTCATTCTATGAGTCTGCTGTGTGAACTGCTTCCCATGTTGGAACAGAGAATGAACATTTTTTTAATAATGTGGCAATTCTGGAACATTCTTACCTCCTTTGGGGTTGTTTTGTTTTGTTTTTCATTTTCCTTTTTAAAATTTCTATAGGCTACCTGTATGATAAGGATCAACATGAGATAGAAATTTAAGATCCTCTCATGTTTTTTTTTTTTCCCCTGGGCCAGTGCCTTTCCCTAGCTATGAATCATAACTTTCTAATTTCTATTAAATATGCAGTAGCTTTTGAATGTCTTAGTCTTTCATGTCTGGCTCTCCAAAGGCAAGAAAAATGAGTCAGGGAAAAGGACACTAGCCCTTTAAAACCTCTGGAAGTTACTTTAGTTACAGAAGGAGGAACTTTTAACAATGGGGGTACAACAATGGCCGCCATCCTCCATCTTTGCACTTCTGTGATAGGAAGCGATAATCAGCAAGAAGAACAGAGATCCCTGATTTTTGAGCACAAGATCCTTGTTACTCATCCTGGCTCCTGATAACTGAGTATTAGCTTCTCTTAGAATACATGACCTATGGAACTTGTGTCTGAGTAATGGTTGCCACTGCAGAGCTAAGAACTGAAACTGAAGGAAGCTGACTATAATTTGCCATGCAAGCTTTCTTCTGCAAGTTGCAAACTTCAGTGAACTCCATCAGTCCAAAATAATTACAGCAGTCAGATTCTTCCAGTGCAATTGTTCTCTGGGTGGGAGACAGATTCTTGGATCTTCCTACCCTATCATGTTCTTAGATTCTGAAAAATCTATTTTGATGTAATTTTGTTCATCAACTTTTGATTCCCATGTGGAAGGAAATAGTGTGGCCATGAGTAGAGAGCTTGGAAGCGTAACACATTTCAGAAGAGGATGCCTGAAGGGTTAATTATATTTAACTTATTCTATGGGCATAACTGACGTTTCACTCTAGTTTGTCTGAAGCTGTGCACAGATAATTAAAGACATTTTGATTTGTAGCCATAAAAGCAACTGAGATGAAAGACATTATGGTTGATTTCAATGGCTATTGTGAAAGTGTCCCTATGATAGTTTCCAACAGAATTTTACACATTTCTGAATGCATGTTTTTCCTTCCTCTTCTTTACAGTCATTATGTTTAAAATCTAACTCTGAATTCTTAAAAAAGCCAGTGTGCCAATTCCCTCAGATCACACGTATATATATATATATTTTTGAAGTTTCTAATCAGAGCAGAGCTGCTAACACAGCTTTTGTAATTTTGGTTGTGGAGATCAGCCACACCTCTGTGCATGGTTCTGCTCTCCATCGACAGAGATGCAGTGTGGGCTCTCTGCTGCCGGGGCAGCCTCTGCGTCTGCCAGTGCTTTTGTGCTTTGAGCTCAGCCAACTTGGCTCATTAGCCACAGAAAGAAGGCTTTGAGACTCAAGGTGGCTTTAAAACCTTTGTACCTTATAAAATCCAATTACTACTTAGAGTGAATGGTGGTGTTAAATATAGTTGTTCCTCTATAAAAGGTATAAAAGTACCCCTTAATTGGAATTGAATGCAGTCTCCAAAAAAAAAAAAAAAAATGCATCTTGAGTAGAGGGAAAAAAAAAAAGCTCATGAAATTAGCTTCCTGAGTTTCTTCAGTCTGTTGAAGTTTGTTTATATTTATAGCAACTGTTGCATATGTATACAAAAGCACATGAAAAAGTTCATGGAAGATAGAGTAAAAAATAAGTTTATTTTAGTGCAAAAAGTTGAAATTCGCATGTATGAGGGGTTTTCAAAAATTGGTGGAAAATGCAAAATTTGAAAAAATTACGGAATTCAAAAATGTTTTGCACCAACACCCATTTATCTTTTAATTTCATTTTCCACAAATGCCTTACAGGACCTCCAGGTTTTGCAGACATGCCTATATATATATTGTTTATGTGGCTCAGAGAAGGGATGTTTCTTATGGGTTTGTGATGTGCTGCTTTCTGGAAGTTTCCAATCAGAGCAGAGCTGCTGACACAGTTCTAGATTTTGTATTTTGTGCCTCTGTGAATGTTTATGGGTCTAACTTAGAATCTGAATGTGACTTGGGCTCTCTGTGGAGCTGGTGGGGAGCTTCCATGTGACAAAGGCCCAGGTTCCCTTTTGGGGAAGGGTAGTTATACCAAACCACTTATAGGGTCTGTTTTCCTGTGCGATCTTACTTCTCCTCTCCTCCCGGCTTTCCTGCACGTTGGCTGCTGTTTCTAAGAATGCTGGCTTGAGCGTCCGTGCCTGTGTTGCTAGGTGGATGGTGTTTACTGGGCTGCGCATCTTCCTGGTGATGTCAGCGGGAGCTGGAAATGAGGCACCAGACTCTCAGTCAGGGAGCAGGTGTCAGCGAATCTGCTGGCTCAGATTCTGAAACGCAGCTCACAGCTGTGCCGAGAGGGACTTTACGGTGGCCAGGAAAGCTCAGAGAGGCACAAACCCCAACGCAGGCAGCACCTGGAACTTAGCAGAACGGGGCTAAGACTCCAGATCTGAAACCAGGTGATTCTGAAGCACAGGAAGAGGGCGTGGTTGGCTTCTTTTGAATGCATTTTTTAAAGATTTATTTATTTATTTGAAAGTCAGAGTTACACAGAGAGAGGAGAGGCAGAGAGGGAGAGAGAGAGAGAGGTCTTCCATCCGATGGTTTACTCCCAGTTGGCCGCAACAGATGGAGCTGTGTCCATCCGAAGCCAGGAGCCAGGAGCATCTTCCAGGTCTCCCACGCGGATGCAGGGGCCCAAGGACTTGGGCCATCTTCTACTGCTTTCCCAGGCAGGGAGCGGGATCGGAAGTGGAGCAGCCGGAACTCGAACCGGTGCCCATATGGGATGCTGGTGCTTCAGGCCAAGGCATTAACCCACTGTGCCACAGCGCTGGCCTCGCATTTTTTTTTTTCTTACCGTGAGTTGACACACCACGTGCAGTTAGTTGGTCAACCATTTTGACAGGTGTATTAGAGGGTTCCCTCTCCCTTCCAGGGGTCACCCAGGTCCCCCTCCCCTACACCTGTGATTCCTCTTGAGTGTTATCATTTTTTAAAATAATGTGAATGTTAAAGGAAACAAAAGAGGAAACAGAATCGCTTATGAGCTTCAGTTTTCCATTCTTCTTTCTTTGTAGGACATACCGTTACAAAAAGAAAACACGGAATCCTTTAATCTCCCTATAAAATGATGCAAGTTCATCTGAGAGTGTTTAGAAACGATGACGCAGTGGGAGGCAATGGCGTCTGCCTGTGGCTCCGCGGTGTGATGACGGTGGAAGCCGGCCTGGCTCTGACTCTCAGACCGCTTCGCTCCTGAGACCGCACTGATTCAATGTCTTTGCAGCAGGGGGCAGGGGCCACGGCGGCCCCGCAGAGCAGCAGGCCACGTGCCTCTCAACTTCCTTTGCTTTAATTTTTTTTTCTAGTATGTGATTTATCTTAACTTTATTAGCCCCCCCCGCCTTTTTTTTTTTTTTTTTAGGTTTATTTATTAACTTGAGAGGCAGAGTTACAGATAGAGAGGGAAAGAGAGAGACAGATGTCTTCCATTGTTACTTCACTCCCTAGATGGCCACAATGGCTAGAGCTGGGGCAGATTGAAGCCAGGAGCCAGGAGCTTCTTCCCGGTCTCCCACGCAGGTACAGGCGCCCAAGGACTTGGGCCATCTTCTACTGTTTTCCCAGCAGCATCAACAGGGATCTGGGCACAGGTTGGAGTCCCAGCTGCTCCACTTCCGATCCAGCTCCCTGCTAATGCCCATGGGAAAGCAGTAGAAGATGGCCCAAGTCCTTGGGCCCCTGCACCCACATGGGAGACCAGGAAGAAGCTCCTGGCTCCTGGCTTCACTCTGCCCCAGCTCCAGCCGTTGTGGCCATTTGGGGAGTGAACCAGTGAATGGAAGATTCTCTCTCTCTTTGCTTTTCTCTCTGTAACTCCATCTTTCAAATACATAAACAAATCTTAAAAAAAAAAAAGAAAGATTCATTGGACAGAGGTTGAAACCCAGGCTCTGACGAGGGGTGTGGCATCGCAACAGTGTTTGAACTGCTGCACCAAATGTACACAGCATTTTACTGAATCCTTTCACTATTGGCTGCCTTGGTCCATTTGTGCTGCTGTAAGAGAATCCCACGGACTGGCACACTGACAGCAGAGATTAATCTATTGGTTCAGTTCTGGGAGCTGGGAAGTTGGAAACCAAGGTGCTAGCATTGGGTAAGGTCCTTCTTGCTGCACCACCAGTGCATAAAGTCGGAGAAGGAAGCCTGTTTCCAAAGTCCCTTATATTAAGACATTCAGCTCGCCAGAGGGTGGGGCTCTCCCGGCTTACTCATCTCTTAAAGGACCTCCTCCCAACACTGTACACTAGCAATTAAATTTCGACATCCGGGTCGTAACAGTAGCTTTTCGGTGGCTGGTTTTGGACTTAGAATAGCAATCCTATGCTATGGAAATAATCACTGTTCTGGCCCTTCCTTTCTCATAGAAATATCTTTCCCACCTTATTTCCTTTATGTTTCCCTGGAAGTTGGAGAGAGTGGTGACGGTGCATCTCCCGGGAAGCGCCTGCGCTAACGTGATGGGAGGTAAGAAAAGGCTGAACTTGATGACTGTGGATGTAGAAATGGAAGCAGCCGGCGCTGTGGTGTAGCGGGTAAAGCTGCTGCCTGCAGTGCCGGCATCCCGTATGGGCGCCGGTTTGAGTCCCAGCTGTTCCACTTCCCATCCAGCTCTCTGCTATGTTCTGGGAAAGCAGTGGAAGATGGCCCAGGTGCTTGGGCCCCTGCACCTGTGTGGGAGACCTGGAAGAAGCTCCTGGCTCCTGGCTTCAGAGCAGCTCAGTTCTGTCTGTGGCAGCCATTTGGGGAATGAACTGGTGGATGGAAGACTTTCTCTCTCTCTCTCTCTCTCTCTCTCTCTCTCTCTCTCTCTACTTTTGCCTCTCTGTAACTCTGCCTTTCAAATGAATAAATAAATCTTAAAAAAATATATGGAATCAGCCAAATGACTTGCCCAGCTTGGAGGTCAGTCCAGTGGACATGGGGATTCAGAGAGGGAGGCAAGGAAAGTGATGCTCATGGTCTAAGTAGGTACCTGGGGGTGGAGTGGAGCTGTCAGGAGGAAAGAATGAGTTCCTTCCTCATTTTTGGAGAGACCGGGCTGACGGCCACGGGGACACCCGGGTGCAGAGGTGATTACAAATATCTGGGTAACTACAGATGAGGGCGAATCTATATTCTTGATAAACAGCTGATCCCTCTGAAACCACATGGGTGTGCCATGTCTGGGCTGGTGGTGGGCAGGGCGGGCATCTAGGAGTGCAGAGGAGACGTGCAGGCAACATCTTGGCTGTGGAGAAGAGAAGGGGGTTCTTTGAGCTCGCTTGGAGCTGGGGTCTCTCAGCCAATGAGCAGATGGCGGATGTGTGCGCTGGCCAAATCCCCACCTTGCCAGCCCTGGGAGTGATTTCCAGGCTTTAGATTCTGGACACGAGCTGGTCGGTGAGTATGATGGTAAGATTTGCTGTGTATGAGCTGGTATTTCTTATGTGCAAATATCCATGCTTCTTATGTTGCAAGAAATAAGGGTCTTTATGTCAGGTGCAGGGAAGGGTAATAGGTCATAGCAGTGGGGGGCATGGGGGAGTAGAAATGATTGATTAAGCCCCCAGTGTATTTGGAGAGGGAAGGAAACAGAACTTAAATACTGTAGAAAACTGGCCCCATCCCCCAGATGCCAGCGACTGATTTGTCTGCTCGGCTGTGTGTGGATCCTCAGGCTGTCATCACCCCTGATGCGGCTCCTGTAGATCAAAGAGCCATGTACAGCCATGTCACAGCCCTCCGCGCTGACTTCCAGGGTCCCCGGCTGGGGTTCTGCACCTCATTACCCAGATTAATGAGGACAGATGGGCTTCTGTATCATCAGCCCAGCATTGCTGCCGGTCGGATTTGGTCGCCAGGTGGAATAGTTCAGTAATGAATAATTACAAATATAGCAACCAGTTCTGGCTTTGAGAGATCAACAGCCGTGTGGAAATCAGAAGGGGCTGTGTTATTGGGCATGAGGTTTGCCTGGGGCTGGGAGGCCGGTTCTAGGGGAGTAGGCTGCAGTTCCGGTTACGTCCCTGACAGGTGTCAAGAGGGAACACTGTAAGGCATCAGCCTCACTTGCTCTTAGCATCTCCCCTGTCCTTCTCCACTCAGCAATCCAGGTGCACCCACGGCATGCTCACCCTCGAAGGTGGAAGCTAAAAAATAACTTAGATAAAGGGCACCCAACCAGAGTTTCCTAGAAGGAAATTTCCCATGTTCCACTGCACTATGGGGCGACTTCAGTTCACCATGATGCATTGTCAGCTGGGTGATGAACTGAGAGAGGACCTGCAAGCCTCCAAAGATGGCTCAGTGGTAAAGAGATGGACACACCGATGGCCCTGCTTGGAGCTGCACCTGCCACCTAGGCAGAAGAGAATTTCACGCAGTAGCCCGTCACTATGGACGATGGCTGCTTGTCATCCAAACTTGCCAGGGTAACTAACCCTGCACTGGTTCATAAAGACAAGAGGAACTCTCCAAGGAGCCGGCACCTGCACGGGTTTACCGCCCATCCGTGGAGCACAGGGGAGGCCTGCAAGACTGGGCTGGGGGAGGAGATAAAAGGGTGCTGGGTGGGCCAGGGCTGCTGGCCCATCTGCACAGGCTCACAGGAGCCCACAATGACAGAACTCTCCTTTCAGAACTGAGGTCTTGGGGGCTGGCCTTGTGGTGCAGTGGGTTAAACCGCCCCCTGCAACACTGGCATCCCATGTTGGAGCGCTGGTTCAAGTCCCAGCTGCTCTGCTTCTGATCCAGCTCCCTGCTAATGCATCTACCTGATGGCTCAAGTGCATGGGCCATGAGAACCCATGTGAGAGATTTGGATGAAGTGCCTGGCTCCTGCCTGGCCCAGTCTTGGCTGTTGTGGTCATCTGGAGAGTAGACCAGTGGACAGAAGATTCTCTCTCTTCCTCTTTCTCCCTCTCTCTCCCTTTCTAATAAAAAAAAAATCTTTAAGAAATAAAATAGAGCTGAATAGAATGGAATGTCCAGAAGTTACTGTATCCACCGAAGATCTAACCTTGGTTGTACCTTTCCTGCTGGCTTGCCAGTAATCTCTTCAGATGTTTCCTTTTTTTGCTGTAAATTTCTCTTTAAACTTAAGATGGTTACAAGGTGGCTGCTGAAACTCCAGCATCAAATCTCCACAGGACAGCATCCCAAGCAGAAAAAAAGTGGAAGAAGGGCCAGGAGTAGACTGTTCCCTCCCTCCCCCTCCTTTTTTTTTTTTGGAAGATCTCACCATTGATTATGGATGAGCACTTTCCCAAGAAGGCTCCAGCAGACTTCCCCTTTGTAGAATCACAACATATGCCTTTCACCCCAGTAGTTTCTGACCAGGGGAATGTGAGTGTTTTTGACCAGCTGTGACCTGTGTGTTGCAGCTGGGCACAAATCTGATGTTCTGTTGAGAGGGAGGGGCAGTGGGAGCGTCTCCTCCACTTCGTCATGTAGGGTAGGGTTGTTGACTGAGATGAGTGAACTGGTGAGAGGGTGAATTGCCGAAGTTCATGAGTGTCAACTTGACTGGGCCGTAGGATGCCCAGATATCTGCTCCTGGGTGTGTCTGTGAGGGTGTTTTCTCAAAGACACTAGCGTTTGGATTGGTGGACCAGCAGTGCAGACGGCCCTCCCCAGTGCGTGTGGGCATCACTCAGGCCGTGGAGGGCCTACCTGGAACAGCTCGGGGCTGAGTGCTTGAGCTAGGAGGCAAATACCCACCCACCCCCAGCACTCCTGGGCCTCAGGACGTCTGACCGCCACCAGCTTTGCCAGGACTTCGGCTCACAAAAGATCCACTGGTCTGCTTGGCCGGCCATAATTCAACAGCACATGCGGGGTGGCAGAGAAGCTGCGGTTTGCAAGGCTGCAAAGTCCAAGATGTACACTTGGGGAGCTTCGGTGTCAGCCGGGCCCCGCACCCTACCTTTTCTCATATGGGAAAACCCACATGAGCAAGACCCCACATGGACTAAAAACATCCTCCCATGAGGCACCAATCCTTCCCATGAGGCTCCACCCTCAGGCCCTGGTCACCTCCCGGAGCCCCACCTCCTCCTGCCCTTAGCTTGGGGGTTAGGATTTCAGTGGGTGGATTTGGGGAGGACTTCTTAGCCTCCATGACAACGTGAGCCAATGTTGTGTCTCAGGAGAACCGTCAGCGAGAGCTCCTCATCTCTCCAAGCAGCTGGGATGCAGCTACCTGCCGCCTCACTCTAGTTGTTAGCTCTGAAATTAGGGTGTCTTCCTGGAAAACCCACACTAGCAAGACCCCATGTAGACTAAAAACAGAGAGTTCTAAGAGCTCATAACATTAACACTACAGGGGCCAGCGCTGTGGTGCAATGGGTAAAGCCACTGCCTGCCGTGCTGGCATCCCATATGGGCGCCAGATCGAGTCGCGGCTGCTCCACTTCTGATTCAGCTCCCTGCTGTGGCCTGGGAAAGCAGTAGAAGATGGCCCAAGCCCTTGGGCCCCTGCACCCATGTGGGAGACCTGGAAGAAGCTCCTGGCTCCTGACTTCGGATCGGCCCAGCTCTGGCTGTTGTGGCCATTTAAAGAGTGAACCAGCCGATAGAAGACCTCTCTCTCTTGTCTCTCCCTCTCCCTGTCTGTAACTCTGCTTCTCAGATAAATAAATAAAATCTTAAAAAAGAGACACTCACAGTGGTATTAGAGAGCCTGGGGTCCATCCCCAGCTCCAGCTCCTGACTCCAGTGTCCTGCCATTGCAGTCCCTGGGAGGCAGCCACAGTGATTCAAATAATTGGGCTCCTGCCTCCCATGTGGGAGACACCGGGCCTTGCAGCTCCTCCATCTCTGTATTCCCAGGCCTCCAAAAGGTTGAGAAATAAACTGTGGTTGTTTTAAAAGCCACCCCGTGCATGGGTAATTGGGTCCCAGCCAGATAAAACACACACGCATCTTGTGTGCAAACCAAGCTCACAGCAGCACTGTTTGCAGGCGCTGTGCTACTCTGTGCAGTGACTCACTAGGGGCCCAGGGAGGCAGGCGACACTGGCTCCACTTTGCACACGAGGGAACTTAAGCTCACGCGCCAAGATTTGGATGCTCAGAGCAGGTCTGACCGAGGCCACCAAGGCCTTGCTTTCCCCCGACACAGGAAAGAGGCTGCTGGCAGGGGCTCCTGTACTCACCCAGGCTTCCACCCTGAATCCTGCAGACCAGAGGCAGGGCTTCTGGTCTTGGTACGAGGCTGCCCACAGCTGCAGCTGGGAGCGGGCTGCCAGGCTGGGTTCCCGGCTCCCTGGAAAGCCTCCGGCTGATTCTGTCCTCCCTAGCTTCACTGAGGCTCTGTGGACGGCTTGATGGTGGACAGCAGAGGGTGAGGCATCAGGGCTGTGGGCTTGCAGCCAGCGTCTGGCCAGCTGTGGTCCATCAGCCGGAATGTCACCCGAGCCTCTGCCCGCCTGGTGCCTGGGGTGTCCAGGAGCAGAGGCTGTGCCAGCTGCTGGCTGGGGGCCAGAGGGAGGCTGATGTGGGCCAGGCTGCTCCAGCAGGGCCCCCGCACCTGGCGCCTGGAGTCACGGCCTACCAGGAGTTGTCACAGAGTGATAAGAGGCCACAGCTGGGGGGATTTGAGAGCCTGCATGGCCCAGGGGTTTGTAAACCCAGGAACAGACGGAGCTCTCTTCCAGGGAAATTCATCTCCCTGATCTGGCTGGCTGGAGAGCACAAACATTGAGGACCGAGGGTGATGGGAGGCAGGGCCCAGAGCCCAGGCGCTCTGACTCCCAGTGTGGCCCAGAGCCCAATGGAAGGGAAGTGTGTGGAGCCCACTGGGGCCAGGAGAGCTCTGTGTCCATCCAGAGACACCTTGGGGAAGCTCTGCCCAGTCACTTTGAGATGACTTCTGCAGAAGGCGGTGTTGCCAGAGGTTTGAGCCCACATCTGAGAATTCCCACGCATGAGCTAGGAGGCTGGATTTCAGTGGGGTCGGCTGCACGCTCCCCTGCACAGGCTGGGAACCGGGGGTGTCTGGGCAGGAGCTTCTTCCAGACACACCCGTGGAAGAACACAGAACCAGCTTCTTTTGGCTCTGGTTACATGGTCTTGGGATGTGAGAAAAAGATGACAGGCGGTCCCCAACGCATGGATTGGGCTCCCTCGTAATTGAGAGTTTGTTCCTGCCTCTAATGGACAGGGGGGTTTAGCATAAGGGACAGCCCCTGCTGGGCTAGGCGAGAGGTACAGCAGAGACCCCGGCTGGGTGGGGGTCACATCCTCCTAGGAATGTTTTTCCGCTGTGCCTCCCAGAGGAGACGACTTCATCAATGCTCTGGACAGCGGCAGGCTTCAGGACCATGCTGGTGTTGTGTGAAGCCCTGTTTTCCCAGGCCTCTTGATTGGGTTATTCCAATTCCCAGTGCGTGCTCACATGGTGGATTCACCCAGGCCACCACCAGGCTGTTTGGGATGCTGTGGACTGTAGGCAGCTGGAGGACTGGCTTGTCCTCACGCTCAAAACTGTCAACTAGGTAAACTCAGGTCAACCTTGGCGATCCTTGAATGCCTTCATGAAGCAGGTGTCTGTCTGAGCGTGTTACCTGCCTGGTCTTGGAGGCCACACTGTGAAAAACTTCATGCACAAGGTAGGCTTTTCACACTACCTTCTCCTTTTAGCCATTTGAATCGATTACGATGCAATGCATGGTGCACCTGCTTCTACATTTCCCCAGCTGCCTCTAATGAACTAGAAGAGGGTGGTGCCAACAAACATGGACCCCTCCAGGTCCCCCTCAGCTCGCTCCTGCTGTGTGACCTTGGGCAAGGAACAACCTCGCGCTCATGTTTACCCATGAGATAATGAGAACAAGCACCCGAAATGCTTCGCACAGTGCCCGGCACACAACAAACAGTCACCTACCCGTGCTAGTGTAAGGCACGCAATGAGGTGACCGGAGAAGCAGGGTCCATGGCCAGAAGCCAGACAGCCGATACAGGGAAAAGCAAGAAGTTGGCTCACCCTTAAAAACAGGGCAAACGAGAAATAGCCATGCTTCTCTGAGCTTAAGCATGGGTTTCTATACTTACACGAATCCTCCTAGCCCTTAAGAGCTTAGGAGCCAAGCCTGGTGAGGATGGTAACCCAGATACCCAGTGATGCTGGGCAGGAGGAGGTGGAGGCAGAGGAGGGAGGCTGGCAGAGAGGCCAGCAGCACCTCTGTTCTCTCTGGGGCTCTTTGTGAATGTCACCTGCTGTGTCTGCAGGGACCTGGAGCGGACTCACTCCCCAGGGGCTGGGCCAGTGCACGGATGTCTGGGCAGAAGTCACAGGGGGCTGTTGTAGTTGGATAGAAGATGGGAGAGTGGGTTTTGGGCAGCGATAGCAGGAAATACGGTCCAGGAGGGGACAGAGGAACGTATATGAGGCATTTTCAGTGTGCGTGTAAGACAGCGAGAGGGCGGGAGTCCAGTCACTAACCCGGATGCATCCTCGCCACCCCTGTCCTCCCTCACTGTCCGTGGGGAGTGCCCTCGGTGCCTTGGGGCAAGTCTCTGCTGTACCACCCCTCTGCAATACCCAACGCTGGCTCCTTCTGACAACGCCGGTGAGGGTGTCAAGACGGACACCAATAACAATGGCAACCTCTGCGTGCATTCCCTTTCTGGTCCTGGTACCTCGGCGCTCTTGTCTAATTCTCACCACAACCTGACAGGCAGGTAATGTGATTGTTCCCAGATGAGAAAGGTGTGGCTCGTCGCCCAAGGTCACCCAGGTCCCTGCTCTCCTCTTGGCTGTGTCCTGCCCTCCCTAGCCCCTCAAGCATGGAAGTTTCCAGCCCATGCCCACTCCCTTCAGCAGGTGGTTCTTAGGCTCCTCACTGGTATCAGATGGAGCCCGAGTGCCCAGTTCATCCTGGGATTCTGCCTGGCAGAGGATGGACAGCGCTTCCTTCGTCCTTTAGTCTTGCTGTGTTTCCCTTTTTCTTTTGATCTTCCGTGGGAGCTTCTTGTGACCTGTACTCACTCTGTGTTGGATGTCTGCGCTGAGCGCAAGTTATTTACAAAGCCCAGGTCTGCTCCCTTGCTGGGCTGGCCCCAGGCTCATCATCACAGCAGGGTCCCAGTTGGACTTAATTAACCTCGCCAAGACCTCGTGCAAAAATCACCCAAGAATGATCTTGGTAATTTCTTCCAAATGATGAGTTATCTATTTGTCTGCTTTTTACATTTTTCTCTCCCTGATGGTGAAGGAATTGGGAGGGGAAGGGGAGGCAGAGTTCATTCATGCAAATTTATTTACCACGTCTCAGATCCTTTTCTCCCAGGGGACCTTCGAAATTCCGACAGAACATGTGTAGCTCCCCATCACCCTTCTTGGAGGACACTGGCGCCATGCTGGGAGGTCAGAGGCAGGACAAGCCGCTTCCAGAAGGAGCTGAGCGAGCAGCGATCAGGAGAGGAACAGGTGTGGGGTTCAGGGCCGACATCCCCACGGAGCCCAGCAGGCTCAGGGCCCAGGGCCCACCCTGCATGTGGGAGCCCGTGGGAATGCCTTCATTTCCTTTACAATCCAGAGAAAGTAGATACAATCAAAGCTGGATTACGCCTGTCTTTGTATGAACAGGGCTGTAAAATACAGTGATTGATATTGTTTTATGGCAGAAGGAGCCCAGTGATGTCAGAAGTGCTGGGGGCCCAGGGAGCCCCAGTACCACCCACCTGCCTCTGACCTTGCCAAGGCCATGGCCCCTTCCCTTCTTCAGGTCCCTCAGCCTGTCTCTCTAACTCCCCCTCATCTCTCCTTCTGTCTTAGGAGCCCATGGTGAACCCCCAAACAGGAAGTGTCCATCTTTCTAAGGAGCAGCCTGGCTGACCCCACACAGGGCTCTGAACCTTGTGGCTGCCTCGCTTTTCTCTATTGTCTTAGGAGCTCCTCAGCCTTACTGTTGAACCGCCTCGCTGCTTCTATACTAATAAAAAGACAGAAACAAAAAAATCCTCACCAAATGATAGACAAGGGAGGGGATATTGCAAAAACTCAAATGTCATAGCCTCCAGACAAGTCTTCATCTGCAGAATATTTATTTAAAAAAATACAGGAAAGTGGCCGGTGCCGTGGCTCACTAGGCTAATCCTCCGCCTGCGGTGCCGGCACACCGGGTTCTAGTCCCGGTCGGGGCACCGATCCTGTCCCGGTTGCCCTTCTTCCAGGCCAGCTCTCTGCTGTGGCCAGGGAGTGCAGTGGAGGATGGCCCAAGTGCTTGGGCCCTGCACCCCATGGAAGACCAGGAGAAGCACTTGGCTCCTGGCTTCGGATCAGCACAGTGCACCGGCAGCGGCAGCCATTGGAGGGTGAACCAACGGCAAAGGAAGAGCTTTCTCTCTGTCTCTCTGTCTCTCACTGTCCACTCTGCCTGTCAAAAAAAAAAAAATACATGAAAGCATTTGCAAAGAGAGAGGTTGAGAAAGAGAGAAACTGGCTCTCGGAGATCCTGGGAGGTTTTGGCACATGGGGGCTCCCTGTAGCTGCTGATCCAACTCAGGTGTGCTGAAAACTGGGGCCTTCCCCCCAGCCACGGGGGCTTGTGTGTGGCAGAGCCCATCTTGTCCCCTGAGGTTTCTGGTTATTTTATTAATCTGAAAGGCAGAGTGACACACACACACATACACACACACAGAATCTTCCACTTACTGGTTTACTCCCCAAGTGGCTGCAAAGGTCAGGGCTGAGCCAGGCTTGAGCCAGGAGGCCAGAATTCCATCCAGGTCTCCCATGTGGGCCATCTGCTGCTGCTTTCCCGGGCCCCACTAGCCAGGAGCTGGATGGGAAGTGGAGCAGCTGGGACTTGAGCGTCACGGCCGTGGGGCCCCACGACGGTAGCTTTTCCACATGCATTTTCCTAGACCATACTTGAGAAACGTCCTGTGTCTTGGTTGCAGGAATCTGTGGGCTGCCCCTTAGCAGCCGCAGGTTGTAGCCTAGTGAAATGGGTTTTAAGGGCAGGGCAAATGCAGAGATCTCTCATCATGCATTGTGAATCTGGAGTCGGCATGCCGCGTATTTTGCTTCTGCTTTAGAGAAAACTTGCAGGAAAGTCCCTGGCCCTTCCCTCCCCCTCCTCTCCCTTGACCCCTCCCCCTGCTTATCTCCTTCCTGCCCTGGACTCCTGGGTCCCCCAGGTCCAACAGGAAGCTTGCACCCTGCAGTCTCAGGCAGGCTGGCGCTCAGCATCAAAGGAGGAGGAGCCAACAATCCTTTTAAAGCCCCAGAAGAATGTATTCAATTACACTTCCCTTGTCCCTTCCAGGGTCCGGCTTAGCAGGCTGATGGCAGCTGCTGTAGCCCTCAGCCGAGCAGGGACAGAGGCTAGGAGCCGGTGACAGCAGAGGGGAACTTGGTCACGAACGTAAAAGATGCTTTCATAAAAATGTCATTTCGCAGATACCCACAGACAGGAACAAAAACGTGTACAATTCCACCACACGTGGCAGCAGTCTGCAGTGTGCCTTTGTTAGCATTAATGCTTGGGTCCAGGATCATCAAAAAGTTTGTGGGAAAATGGAACTAAAAGATAAGTTAGGGGTTGTCCTTGTGGTGCAGCTGGGTCGAGTCCTGGCTGCTTCTGGGACTTCCGATCCCGTTCCCTGCCTGGGAAAGCAGTGGAAGATGGCCCAAGTGCTCTGGCCCCAGCACCCATGTGGGAGACCTGGAAGAAGTTCCCGGCTCCTGGCTTCAGCCAACACTGCAGTCATTTGGGGAGTGAACTAGTGGATGGAAGACTCTCTCTCTCTCTCTCTCTCTCTCTCTCTCTCTCTCTCTAACTCTGCCTCTCAATAAAGTTTTTTTTTTTTTTACATGATAAGTTAATTTTTGTGCAACTGGACTTGAAAAGCGGGCATTGTTTTTTCATTAAAAACTTCATGGAAAATGTGTGTTACGAAAATCTACACATGGATTCCAAAAAATCTTTTCGCACCAGAATTAACTGATCTTTTCATTCTATTTCCATGCACTTTGTGAATCACCCTCACATATGCACACACACACACGTACATATCTAGATACTCACGTATCTTCCCTCCTGTAAACTTTGAATGTGTAGAAGTGAAAGCATATTTAATACGAATTTCTCATCTGTTTTTCGTCTTTCCTTCCTTTCTCTCTCTCTCTCTCTCTCTCTCTCTCTCTCTCTTTTCGTTTTGCTGTCAAGGTTTTTCTGTTATGAAATCTTCTCTATCACGTTGTCATCCCTTCAAGTTAGTCCTGCCGTTGGATATGTGGTAATGAATTTGATATCCTCACACTGCACACCGTTTGGGCTTGGTTTATTTCCCATTGCCTCGTTATCATCAAGGTGCAGAACCATTTGCATATGCAATCCTGGGGTTGGATTTGTGTGTAGGGGAGAAGGATGGGAAAGGGTGAGAGCTCTCTGTGTTCAGCTCCTGCTTGTCACTCTCCCTCCTGTTCAGGAGGGAGCCAAGAGGCTCTGCTGTGCCTTTGTGCCTGGGGCCTCAAGGGGTTCTTTCTTCCTGGCTTTTGTTGGAGTCAGTCTCAGTTTATTGCGGGGATTATGCAAAGAACAAGGGCGAAGAGGCTTTGTGTGCAGGGAGAGTGTGGAGTCATACAAGGAAGTGGAGAGAGAGTGTGGAAGGATGCCGGTTTGCCCCTGAGGATGCCCCCTGGGGTGGCAGGACCTGCTGGGGGTGTGGTGAGCTGACCCTGGGTACCCAGCTCTCAGCCTTGACACATAGTCCAGTCTTGAAGCCAGACACGGAAGCACAGGGCATTGTCTCCAAGAGGCCATGCCGGGTTGATGAAGGGAGCCCTCAGTGCCCACTGTGAAGCTGGGAATTAGGCTTCCTGGATTCCCCCCCTCTGGGGTGGGGGAGCTAGGGCAGAGAGAAGAGGCTCCTAAAAGTACCAAAACTATTCCCCTAACCCTCTTCTGAGTAGGATAGGGTGGGGATGCTGTTGTGGGGTGTCTAGGTAGGTAGTTTAGGTCTGCAAACCCATAGTGCTATCCCTCTACCTGTCAATCAAAACACCCTTTCCTGGGATGTACCTTCTTTATCTGGGACCGAAGTGGGGACTCCATGAAAACACGGGTATTATGCTTCTTATGGAACTTGTGGAGGTATCATGACATTCCCAGGGGGCTTCACGCCTGTGGAGGGACCACCCTCTCCCTCATAGGAGACCAAAAACCAGGGCGAGCCCTCTCTTTAGCCACTACATAGGTCCGCGCTCTCTCTCTCCTGTCCCCCACCTCTTCTCCCTTCGGGCAAACCTCTGGCCACCGCCCACTCATAATGGGTATTTCTCTGTGCGGACGAACCCATGTGCCCGCACACACGTGCATTCACTTTTTATTTTATTTTTATTTATTTATTTATTTATTTATATTTTTTATTTTGATTTAAAGGTTATGACATAGGTTGATATTTCTTGCATATTCACATCTATACGGTAAGAAACTTGTCCCATGATTGGCATTTCAGTACACATCTTAGCACACGCTTGGAAATATTTCATTGAGTTGCCTTCCTAAGAAGTGGGATTGCTTTGTTAAAGGAAATACATACACCTGTGTGTGCGTGTGTGTATGTGTGTGTGTATAAAGAGATTTCAAAGAGTTCATGGAAAAAGGAATGCAGAGATGATAATTCTACTTTGGCACAAAAAAAATCTTGAAATCCACGCACAGTTTAATGTTTCTGTGAACTTCCTTGAACTTCTTGTAAGCATGGATTTCAAAATTTGTTTGCACCAAATTAAACTTATCTTTTAATTCCATTTTTCATAAACTTAAAAAATTGTTTGAGAGGGAGAGAAAGAGAGAGAGAGAGAGGGAGAGAGAGAGAGAGAGAGAGAGAGAGCGCTCCCATTGCTTGCATCACTTTCCAAATTTCAATAATGGTTGGGGCTGGGTAGGGGCTGGAGCCAGGAGAGCAATCCCTGTCTCCCAGTTGCCTGAGCCATCACCCCTGTTTTCAAGGTCTGCGTCAGCGGGAAGCTGGAGTCAGGAGTCAGCAGCGGGAATTAAACTCAGGCACGCTGATGTGGGACGTGGGTGTTGTAACCTTTAAGCTAAATGATGGCTTCCCCCACAAATGTTTGAAGTATCTTCCTCTGTGTGTGTGTGCATGCGTGTGTGTGTGTTCACATTCTCATGTATTTTCTTTTGAAAAGCAGAGAGACAAAGAGCCAGACAAAGAGGATCATCGATCTTCTGCTTCACTCCCAAATGCCTACAAAACTGGGATGGGGCCAGGCCAAAGCCAGGAGCCCAGGACTCAGTGTGAGCCTCCTCCGTGGGTGGCAGGGATCCCAGTACTAGAGTGATCACCTGCATTAAGAGGAAGGAGGGATCAGGAATGGAGCCAACACTCAAACACAAGCTCTCTGATGTGGGATGCCAGTGTCTACAGCAGCGTCTTCATTGCTGTGCCAAATATTCATCATCGTATGCACATATACATATTAAAAACATAAGTTGTGTTGTGTATATTTAAGGCATACTTGATGCCAGAGACGTATCTAGTATAACGGTTACTGTAGGGGAACAAATGAACCTGTCCATCATCTCACACTCTTACCCATTTTTCCTTCTCCTGTGGCAAGAGAGGTGCTTGTCTACTCATCTAGCAGAAATATTGACACTACAGTGTCGTTAACTACAACGCTCATGTGGTCTGAGAGGCCCTTTGGCTTGTTCATCCTATGTACTGGCTACGTTCTCTGTTCTAGACAGGTCCTCTTAACAAAAAGCCTTTTAAATTGTCCTCAAGAAAGGCTGGCTTCATTTTCAGATTTATCGGTAGAATCCAGGAGAGCTTGTTCCCAACCCAGCAGTTGCTGGTCCATGTTGGTGTAGGGTTCTGGATGAGCTGCTGTCTCCGAAGGGGGTGGTTTCCTGATCACATACTGGTTTGTGTTCTGCAAAGAACTCCTTGGGATCCTTTCTCAACCAGGGTTCCACGGGAGAGTAAGCCCTGTGACTGTTTCCAATCACCGTGAGGTCGGTGTGTCCCGAGAACCAACCTAGGTATATGGGGAAGATGTTAATGTGACTCTTACAAGGTTTGCTTTGAGCCAGACTTGTCCCCGGAAGGGATCCTGGCTTGGAATGGGTACTACAGCCTGGCTCTTAGGCCCAGTTCATTCACTGGAGAAGTTGTGGACGTGCAGGAGGCCACGGCCTGCTTTGGGAGCTGTCCAGCTTCAGCCACCATCTTGCTCCTGCAACTTGAAGCCCATGGTTTGTGATCTTAGACTGTTTGCTTGTTCTTTTCATTCCGGTATCTATAGTAGTTCCCTTTACAACGTGGAAGAATTTTGGTTTCTTTAATTCAGCACCAGGTGCAAAGCAACCACATCTGATTTATGTCCTGGTTTCTTTGCTGCCCCATCCTGCACTCCACCCTTCACACAGGCAGCTACCGTGAGTCCACCTCTGGGGTAGATACGCATGTTTCCTGTTAATCATTGCCTGGAGTCACTCTCAAGTCTCCTGAGAAGTTTAGCTGTGCTTTTGCTACTCAAGGTGTTTCTGAATCCCATCTTGCACCATTAGGGGTCTAGAAGCACCTGGCTTTGTCACCTCCTCATATTCAAATACCTGAGACCTTTCTGTGCTCTGTGACTTCTGCTTATAAGCCAGCCACCTCTTTCCAGAAGGGAGCTCTTCCTTATCGTATCTTGCCAAATTCAGAAATGCCAACCAACATGTAGCTAATGCTTTTCTGTCTGACCCCATCCCTGTCCCCACGGGTCAGTAGGCACACTGTCTTTCCACTCACTTGAGATTACAGACTTTGCCAATGTGTTATCTCCATAAAACACAGGCTTCCAGTCAGCCCCGTTGCCTCATTGCTGCTGCTACTGCCTGCTAAGCCAATTCTACTTCCAGTAATCAGCTTTCTACCATGAGGAAGGGCAAGTGCTGAACAAATGGTCTCAGATCCCCATGGCTTAAGGCAATCACGGTTTCTTCTTTGCTCAGGCGAAGACAGCCTGCTCTGTAGGAAAATCTAAACGAACCGTAGTAGTGAAAATGTTGTGATACTGAGTTGGGTTAGACAAAACACACACAGACCAGAATCAGCAGGGCAAATGCAGAAGCATGGGTTTTCATGCTCTCTGGATTAGCTCTTTCTCCAAGCAACCATGCTAGGATCAAGGTTTCCTCCATGATGTGATAACACCACCTACATGCGGCCACCAAGGTTGCAGCAAATGGGAAAGAAAGACAAAGATTGTGTTATTGTCGTTGTTTTTAAGTAGGGCCAGGTCTGGGAGTATCTTACATCCCTTCCCTCCCCTCCTCCTCAAATGACTCCATCCAGATGTGAAGCAGCTGGGAAGGATAGGCCACTTAGGAGAGTGCGAACTGGGTGAGGTTAGGATTTAGTCCAACGCTTACACACAGCAGACATTCAACAGACATTTGATACCTTATGTGTTGAATTTTCCATCTACAGCTACTTGTCTTTTTCTTTATTCTTTCTGCTTTTGATGTTCTACTTAAAATCATTTAAACTTGAAGTTTATATAAATCTATTTTAATTTTTATACTAAAATATTATAATGGTCCAAAATTTATTTTTAAAGGATGGAGAGGTAGAAGGATTTATCTTTTTTATTTTTCAAATAATTAGTCAGTTTTGCCCCAAGACACTATTGAATGGATTATTTTTTGCTGTGCTGTATATGAATGAAACCTTTTGGTTGTATTAAATTCTCAAATATAGTTGGGCTTGCATCTGTGTTTGCTATTCTGTTTCTGGTTTTTGTCTAGGCCAACACTGGCGTTTCAACATTTTCACTACTACAGTTATATTAGATTTTTTGAGATTTATTTATTTATCTGAAAGGCAGAGCTATAGACAGAGAAACATAGGCAGAGAGAGAGAGAGCGCGAGCAAAAGGTCTTCCATCCTCCGGTTCATTCCCCAAAAGGCCACAACAGATTGGATCTGAAGCCAGAAGCCAGGAGCTTCTTCCAGGTCTCCCATGTGGGTGCAGAGGCCCAAGTACTTGGGGCATCTTCTGCTGCTTTCTTGGGCCATTATCAGGGAGCAGAACCAGAAGTAGGACAGCTGGGACTCAAACCGGTGTCCCATTGTCCCATATAGGATGCTGGTGCCACAGGTGGAACCTTAACCCACTATGCCACAGTGCCAGCCCCATGTGAGATTTCATTTATTTATTTTTTAAAAAAGATTTATTTATTTGAAAGTCAGAGTTACACAGTGAGAGGAGAGAGAGAGAGAGAGAGAGAGAGAGAGAAAGAGAGAGAGAAAGAGACAGGAGACAGAGAGGGAGAGAGGTCTTCCATCTGCTTGTTCACTCCACAGATGACTGCAACGGCCAGAGCTGCCAGGAGCCAGGAGCTTCTGGGTCTCCCACATGGGTGCCAGGGCCCAAGGACTTGGGCCATCTTCTACCGCTTTCCCAGGCCATAGCAGAGAGCTGGATCATAAGTGGAGCAGCCGGGTGTTGAACTGGCGCCCATATGGGATGCTGGCTTTACCCACTATGCTACAGCGCCAGCCCCCCATGTGAGATTTTAATATCTAGCACGGTATCTCCTTTATTTATTTAATTAAAAGCCTCTTGATTTTTAAAGATTTTTTGTTATTTATTTGAAAGGCAGAGTCACAGAGAAAGGATGAGAGAGAGAGAGTGTGTGTGTGTGTGTGGGAGAGAGAGAGAGAGAGATAGGGAGAGAGAGAGACAGATCTTTCATTCATTCGCTGATTCACTCCCCAGATGGCCACAATGGTTGGGGTGGGAGAAGAGGCTCGAGCACTTGGGCCCATCTCCACTGCTCTTCTCAGATGCATTGTCAAGGAGCTGGATGGGATGTGGAGCAGCCAGGACTCAAACCGGCATCCTTAAGGGAAGCCAGCGCCACAGGCAGCTGCTTAACCCGCTATGCCACAACACTGCCCCCCACTTGTATTCTTAATTGTTCAAGATGAATATTAAAGTACTTTTGGACAAATGAAAAAATGCCTTAGAAATTTGGGTTAAAATATTTGAATATTCATGACTTACTTTGAGGTCAACTGTTATCTTTACATTTTGATTCTCACTAAAGAGGAATCTGCTACATCTAATTTTTTTCAAGTCTGTAATGCTTTTCTTTGGTCAAGGCTTTCAGCTATTCTTTTTGCATATCAGTTAATTTTTTGTTATGACTATTCTTAGGTACTAATATATATATTTTTCTTGCCATTACAGCTTTACCACTTGTAATGCTATTACCTGATACTGCTGGCCTACAGCAGTACTCTATTTTTTATAGTGCATTTATTCCCCCATTGGCCATCTTGCTGAACACTCTCATTAATTCTAATTAGCCTCCCAAGTTCATTCTCTGGATTTCCCTGATAGGCCAGCACATCACTTTCCAATAGCAATACCTTGTCTCTTAATTTACAGTATTTTTCTATGACTTTTTCTTGTTTTATATAGAAATGGATAAATAATAGGGCATTGTACCTGTTTGCTCTCTGTTTGACCCTATGTCATTCTGCACATGATCTTACAACACTTGTGTCATGATAGTTCATTGTTGAGGACATTAATGATAAATACTTCTGGAGTCAGATCATTCAGGGTTAAAGCCTTAAAATTTTGTTTTCTGAGGTCATTTTCAAAGCTTTTAATGTCTATTATTCTAAATAGGTTACAATACTCAAAGTTAAGGATGTAAGATGCATTTTTCTAGATTATTTTTATCTTGAAATTCTTTTTTAAAAATAAAAATACAAGTAATTTTAAAAAGCATTTATTTATTTATTTGAAAGACAGATACAGAGGAGAAGGGGAGAGAGAGAGAGACGGAGACAGAGAGACAGAGAGAGACAAAGAGACAGAGAGATCTTCCATCTGCTGGTTCACTCTCCAATGATGCAGCTTGGGCCAGGCTGGAGCTTTTCCAGGCTGAAGCCAGGATCCAGGAGCTTCTTTCAGGTCTCTCACATGGGTGCAGGTGCCCAAGCACTTCTGTCATCTTCTACTGCTCTCCCAGAAGCATTAGCAGGGAGCTGGGTCGGAAGTGGAACAGCCAGGACTCGAACCAGCAACCATATGGGATGCCAGCACTGCAGGCAGAGGCTTAACCTTCTATGCCACAATGCTGGCCTCATTATAGCTAATTAGTGAGAGAGAGAGAGAGAGAGAGAGAGAGAGAGAAATCACATTGTCACATCCTCCAGTTCGTTCCTCAAATGCCCACACAGCCAGGACTGGCTTGGGCCAAAGTCCAGAGCCAGGCACTCAATCCAGGTCTCCTGTGTGGGTGGCAGAACCCACTTACCTGAACACGCTCTCTAGGATCTCATGAGCAGGAAGCTAGAATCAGGAGCTGCGGTCAGATATTGAGTCCAGATACTCTTACACAGAACATGGGAGTCTTAACTGGCATTTTAAAACAAATTATTTGAGAGAGATAGAGAGGTAGGGAGGGAGAGAGAGAGAGATCCCAAGTGCTGGTTGACTCCCCAAATGCCCGCAACGACTGTGGCTGGGTTGGGAAGAAGCCAGGAGCTAGGGACTCCCATGTGGCTGGCTGGAACCCAACTCCTTGAGCCATCACCCGCTGTCTCCCTGTCCCTGGGGTACACATTAGCAGGAAGGTGGCATTGCAAGTGGAGTTGAGACATAAACCCAGGTGCTATGTTATGGGACACATGTGTCTTAACAATTAGGCTAAATGCCCACCCCTGATTTGGAGGGAAAAGGAGGGCTAGGGAGTGGGGAAGCATGTGGACAACACATCCACAGAGCTCTTGCTCAGCAGAACATGTGAAAGGGCCTCAAAAAATCTTTGGATAAATGGAATGAAGAGATGTGTTTACTTTGGTGCAAAAAAGATGTACAAGACATGCATAGCTTATCCACAGTATTCATTTACATGAACTTCTTGAAGACCCTCTCTTGTACACATATACCAAAATTTTGGGAGCCAAAACAAACATCTTTTAATTCCATTTCCTATGAACTGTGTTAGTGAAAGCCCTGTACTAATGTTTTGCTTTTTGGATGATGTTAGTTTGACATACTTCGGGTCCTATTATGGAAGTGTTATTCTTTTTTCAAAAAAATATTTCTTTGAAAGGTAGAGTTGCAGAGAGAAGAGGGGAGACAAGGGAGAGAAAGAGATCTTCCATATGCTGGTTCACTTCCTCAAGTGGCTGCAATGGCTGGGGCTGGGCTGTGCTGAAGCCTGGAGCCTGGAGCTCCATCCAGGTCTCCCTCATGAATGGCAAGTGCCATCTTCTGCTGCTTTTCCGGACCCATTAGCAGGAAGCTGAATAGGAAGTGGAGCAGCCAAGACTTGAACCGGGTGGCTTAACCTGCTGCACCACAACATCGGCCCCTGAAAGTATCATTCTATCCCTGCTAACCAAGACCTCTCATCAATTATGGACGCTCCTTCATACTGAATCAACTCTATCAAGACAATCATGTGATTTTTCTCCTTTGAACTGCTCATATAACGGATTCATTTCCTAAAAGCAAATCATCCTTTCATTTTTAGACAAGAACTTACCTTGGCTGTGTATTGTAATTTTGATTTCTGGATACAGTTAGCTTTCTTTCGTGCATTTGTATTTGTGAGATACTGGCCTGTGGCTGATTAGACAGACTTACCTCTCCGGTCACAGGCATGGAAGAGGAGGGGCTCCCTTTTCGTTGACGGATTTGATTGCAATAGAAAAGGGAAGAGGTGAGTGGAGACTGCCCAACTCATCAGAGCTCTCACTCCATCTCTGCTAGATGGGGCTCAGCTAAAGGTAGAGACAACCTCGGAGTGTTTATAGCAACAGAATTTACTCCTCATGGGAGAAAACGCCAGGAGCAGGAAGAAACACCCCAGTCCCTTCCTTTCTGCTGTGGCTGGTTCCAGTATTGACAGTAAAACACCAGAACTAGCATAGAGACCTTGCTTTCTGCACAGTGTATTAGTCAGCTTTCTGATACTACATGGAAATACACAAAGGAGCTGATGTAATAAGAGAGAAAGTTTGTTTAGCTCACCAATTTGGAGGCTCGAGTCTGAGAGCCAGTGATCCCATTGGATTGGCCTTTGATGGGGATGGCAGACTGCGATGGCCAAGCACATGCACAGAGAGGACTACTTGATGAATCAGGAAGGAGAGAGAGGTGCTGGGCCTCACGTCAGGATTTTATAACAACCTCTTGTAGGGTCTGAAGTGGTCACATGGAAGCTACCTTCCAAGGACATGCCTCCAATGACCTAAAGACCTCCGCTGATGTCCCATCTCCTGATGATTCACCACTTCCCATAAATGCCACCCTCAGGGCCAAATCTTTAACATATGGGCCTTTGGGGGACATTTAACATGGAGTTGTATCTGTAAGAAAGGCATTGGACAAACACAACTTGGAGCCTATTTGTAGGGCCCAGGGCAAGAATACAAACAGGGGCCCGATTTCCATATACCTCAACACTTGAACATCGTTGGAAGTCCAGCTTGCACACTGTTAAATCAACATGCTCTGAAGGTGGAATGTTCCTTCACTCATCATGACCTACAAGGCCGGGTAAAATTCAGATTTGAACTTAACCTTGACTCCCTGGATTTTAGCACCCACACCATGGTAGTCAAGAAAATTAGGTCCCCAGACCGTGGCCTGTTTTCCCCACATCTCTGGGCTTGTCCTGTCCTGTATGTCTGCATTTGTACATCACAGCCTGTGCCCCCCAGCTCAGCCTTTACCAGTCCCAGCCCTGCCCTATGCACTGTTCACTGCTCAGTGTGATGATTTGCTCTCTGACCCATGGGGGTACTTGGGCACTTGAACAGAGAATTTTGTGCTCGTGGGTGCCTGGATCATGGTCAAGAAATGGTGTAGCAGTTCTGAGATGGAACGGGGGTTATGGTCTTGGGAATGCCTGCCCTACTGGGGAAGGCATAGCTAGGAGAGGGCCAGTGGGCACATTTGGATCAGGGGTCCCTGTTTCCTGGATTTAGGGATAAAACTGGTTATGGGCTAGGGAAGGAGTAGGGTGTAGAGGATGGCTAGTAAACCGGACTTGAACTTTGATGTTAAGCAACAAGGCTAGGTTGAGTGAGCCTCTATCTAAAAATGACAACAAAACTCCTTATTTATAGGGAATTGAAAATAATACAGGTCTCAAAATCCTATTTTCTTTTTTTAAGAAAGATTTATTTATTTATTTGAAAGTCAGAGTTACAGAGAGAGAGAAAGAATGAGAGAGAGAGAGAGAGAGAGAGAGAGAGAGAGAGAGGTCTTCTATCCACTGGTTCACTGCCCAATTGGCTGCAATGGCTGGAGCTGGGCTGATCTGAAGCCAGGAGCCAGGAGCTTCCTCTGGGTCTCCCAAGTGGGTGCAGGGGCCCAAGGACTTGGGCCATCTTCTACTGTTTTCCCAGGCCACAGCAGAGAGCTGGATTGGAAGTGGAGCAGCCAGGACTCGAACTGGTGCTTGTATGGGATGCCGGCACCGCAGGCGGCAGCTTTACCTGCTATGCGACAGCACTGGTCCCCCTATTTTCTCCATGCTGCTCTGAAATGTGGGATCTATGGTGGGTATTATGATAGTGTGACTAGATATGAGCCCTCCCTCCCTCCCCTCCTTCCCCTCAGCAGTGTTCCGCTGTTCAGGTTGACAGCAGTGGACCTTTGGACAACCTAGAGATAGGATGTTTGAGCTTTGGCTTTTTGTTGTGTGATTTTGGCAAGCCGTCTCTTCTCTCAGAGCCTTGGTTTCCACATTTGCCAAATGGGAAGTTGCAGGTGGGAATTCTACACTACTACTCAAAGACATTCCTATAGGGAGTACACAAGGATCGTTGAAATAGTCTTCTCTTTCCCTTTCCACTCTCACCTGTGAAGGCTCCCAGCATACTGATTTATTTAATAGTAATAGTGGATATATTTATGTATTTGGAAGTCAGAATTACACAGAGAAGGAGAGGCAGAGAGAGAGAGAGAGAGAGAGAGAGAGAGAGAGAGATCTTCCATCTGCAGCTTCACTCCCCAGATGGCCTCAATGGCCAACATTGTGCCGATCCACAGCCAGGAGCCAGGCGCTTCCTCTAGGTCTCCCACAGGGGTATAGAGGCTCAAGGACTTGGGCCATCTTCCACTGATTTCCCAGGCAGTGGGAAAAGAGAGCTGGATCAGAAGTGGAGCAGCTGGGACTTGAATCAGCACCCGTACGGGATGCTGGCAGGGCAGGTGGTGGCTTTACCCGCTACGCCACAGCGCTGGCCCCATTTGCCTTGGATTTTAACCCAACACACACAGAGGAACTTCAGACCAATTCCCTCACCTGGACACGTTGCTGTTCATCAGTTCATGTAGGAAATTTCGATTCTCCCAGTCTATTGTCTTTACCACCCTTTAATAGCATCACAGCCCCAGAGATTTTCTGCATTTGTTGAAGAAAAATTGTGCTTCTGTCTGATACCTGCTACTTGAGGGTCAGTTCCTTGCTGGCAGAGCCTGGCCCTCAGGGTAAAGGTGTGTTCTTCCTGGACTGTGATGGACAGCCTGCGGACATCATTGTCCAAGGGCTGGGAAGAAGAAGCAGACTTCAGGGACTCTGGCTTTCCTTAGCTTCTCATTATTCTGTTGGAACATTCTAGACTTTCTCCACATACTTATGTAAGGGACACAAAATTTCCTTCTATTCTCCTAGGGTTTAGGTTTGTGTCTAAAAATTAGCTGGAACTAAGATTAATGGCAAAAAGAAAACATGTAAATTTGAGTTTCTATTTTTATGTGTTCATGGAAGTCAGAAAGAAGGTGTTAGTGTTAGCTGTTTTGTTGGTCCCAAAAGCTTACATACCTTTTCACCCAAAGATGGATAAAATATGGGGAGCTGACAGGACAAAGGGGCTTGGACTAGAGGCAGTGATTTGTGGGACAGTGACTAGTGTCACTGGTGGTTGATAAGGGTTATTTCAGTAGGTTTGTTTGTACAGGTTCCAGTGGCTGGTGATAAGAATGTCTTTCTCTTCCTGGTAGGCGAAAGGCACCTTTCACGTGGGAAATTTTGTGATCTGCTGTTCAGTACAAAGGGGAGGTCCAGAGCTCGCTTGCTGTCTCTCTTGTACCTTCAGTTAGAAACAATCACTATGACAAAGCATCAGGCTTAGGGATGGCACTTACCGACAGGCCTGCTCTGCCAAGTCCGTGCTCCTGGGAGATATCTAATGTGGTCCTAACCTAGGGGGCTAAGGTTGTAGGGCAGTCATGTAAGTGTCTAGGGCACTCTTCAGGGGCCGTGAGGCTGCCATCTCTCTGGGACACCCAGGCAATGGCAGTACCCTTGGCACCTGGGGGGAATTGACTGCGGTTTTCTGTAGGATTTGAGAAGTTGGTGGGGACATGGAGGCTGGAGGAATGCGGAGACCACATACAGACAAATGGCAACCCCTGCCTTCTGTTTTTTAAGATTTATTTATTTATTTGAAAGTCAGAGTTACACAGAGAATGAGAGGAGGAGGAGGAGGAGAGAGAGAGAGAGAGAGAGAGAGAGAGAGAGGTCTTCCATCTGCTAGTTCACTCCCCAGATGGCCACAATGGTCAGAGCTGCGCTGATCCGAAGCCAGGAGCTTCCTTTGGGTCTCCCACATGAGTGCAGGGGCCCAAGGACTTGGGCCATCTTCTACTGCTTTCCCAGGCCACAGCAGAGAGCTGGACAGGAACTGGAGCAGCTTGGTCTTGAACCGGCACCCATACGCGATGCCGGCACTGCAGGCAGCAGCTTTACCTGCTATGCCACAGCACCAGGCCCACTCCTGCCTTCTTGATCATACGCACCTTAGTAACGAACCTTCAAGGTCTATTCAGAGAAGGAAGCTATTTTTGAAAAACACTTGAAAAAGTCTATACCTGCATAAAGAAAACGACTTCCAGCTGTTCTAGGGCCAGTCGGGTCTGAGTCCGAGCCTTTACTCTGCCTTTTCTACCTGGCTATGTGAACTTGGACCTGTCACTTCCTCTTTTGGAATCTCAGTGGCCTCCTCTGTAAAATGGCAGTTGGGGAGCTGCTGTGGGAATTTAAATGGGTTTAAAGCAGTTTGATCAATGTGTGGAACAGTGAGGACCATGCATTATGGAAAGCACAAGAGCCAATGTGCGTATCCAGGATTCACAGACACCAAGAGTTCCTGATATATGTCCAGTGCTTTACACCTTGCAAAATGCGCTCACTGTCATGGCTCCTGTGGAACCTCACAGAAGCCCTGGCACAGGTTCCAAGAGCTTGCATGGCTCATGTGGAATCACCTAACGAGTAGGGCTGCCACAGGATGCAGAACCAGATGCAGAACCAGGAGATTTGCTGTTGACTTCTATGCCTCCCCAGGCTCTGGAAGTCAGGATGTCCAGCCTGCAAGGATAATTTAATTTCAGCCTGTGTTATTCAGCTGGATGTTTGAAAAAAAAAAAAAGAAAGAAAAAATCCATTTCTCAAGATGACGACAGAAGCCTGTAAAAGCCAGCTGGCCAAATGAGAAAATTATATGTATGTTTCACTACCAGTAGTCCTCAGGTTGAGGAGTTCCTCATTCTATAGGATGCATGCATTTGATTTGTTCCATCCAATTGACCTTTAGATGCGTCCCTGGTGGTAACTTGTAGAATTTGTGTGATTTCTGTCCCCTAAATTCCTTAGATAGGCGATGGAGAACCTCCAGGCTTAGTCTGGTCTGGTTATAAACAAGCTTTAAAAAGCCAGGTTTTCAGCTTCATACTTCATCATAATTATCCCCTGCAAATATGATTATATCTGCCTCTGACAGCAACTCCCCTGGTTCACAAGGGCACAAGAGCATTCGGGTGGCTGCTACTAGAGGAACTAGGCAGGCTGTCTATCTCACGAGTTCACAGTTGGGGACAATGTGACTTAGCAGAGGACCGACTCATGTCTAAGAATTCAGGGTTCCTGACTCCCACTTCTTTGTTGTTTCTGACACAACATGGAGCCCTCTAAGACCTGAGGCAAGAGTTGGGTATACAAAATAGGGCAAAGGAACCCGAGGAACCCTGGAGAGATGCTGGAGGGTTGGGGATGGGCCAGAAAAGAGAGTAGAGAGGGAGGGATGGGAAGCCTTTCGGCACTTGAAATGTTGACCTCAGGGGTCCGGACAATGAGGGCTACTTGGGGTGACAGGTGTCCAAAGTCTTGCCAAGGCATGGGGCGGGAAGATATATTTTTATCCCTTTCTACTAATAGTTAATGAATCTTTTAAGAAAAACAAACCAAAAATCTCCCTCCTGTTCACTGTGTGTTTCTCCAGGGTAAGTGTCTTGTGTTCCTGGTGCAGGGGAGGCCCTAGCTCATTACAAGTACTCAGCAATCCTCATGGATCGAACACAGTGTTTTTCCGAGTCTAATTCACAATGGCCTCTGGTATGTCTCCCAAGAGAGCGACAGTTCATATACATGGGACTGAATAAGGCAAAATGCTTTATAGCCATATGTGTTTATTTGGCTACTGTACAACTGATGGCTTCTATGTTAATTGTTTGAATGTCCCAGAGTAACTGCCCTAGCCAAGATGGTTCTCAACAGTTCTAAGAGTCATAATTTTAAAGAAACTCAATTTTGAGGCTGGCACCGTGGCTCACTTGGCTAATCCTCCTCCTGCAGCACCAGCACCCCAGGTTCTAGTCCCAGTTGGCGCGCCAGGTACTAGTCTTGGCTGCTCCTCTTCCAGACCAGCTCTCTGCTGTGGCCCGGGAAGGCAGTGGAGGATGGCCCAAGTGCTTGGGCCCTGCACCCGCACAGGAGACCAGGAGGAAGCACCCGGCTCCTGGCTTTGGATCGGCGTAGCTCCGGCCATAGTGGCCATTTGGGGAATGAACCAACAGAAGGAAGACCTTTCTCTCTCTCTCTCTCTCTCTCTCTCTCTCTCTCTCTCTCACTGTCTATAACTCTACCTGTCAAATAAAAAAATAAAATAAACTCAATTTTGAAATAAAACCATAGTGATTTTTATCTGAATATCTAAACAACCCTGGGAATGCCACGGGAGCTATGTTCCTTGTGCACTGGCATGGTAGACCCTGTCTGGAATTTCTTCCTCCCTGGTCATCCTCTCTGGCTCCCTTCCTGAGGAACTTGTCCTGTGTATTCCTCAGATGTTCGCTTCCTCTCTTACAAGATGTAACCACTGTAATATACACCTTTCTTAAAGCACTTACATCATAGTATTGTAATTGTTCATTTTAGTTCTGTCTCTGCCATTGATCAAAAGCCCTTTGAGGGCATGACGTCTAGCTACATGTTAACTCAGCGACATTATCAGAGCTCCTAATGGTTTTTTTTTTTTTTTGACAGGCAGAGTGGACAGTGAGAGAGAGAGACAGAGAGAAAGGTCTTCCTTTTCCATTGGTTCACCCTCCAATGGCTGCCGTGGCCAGTGCGCTGCGGCTGGTGCACCGCGCTGATCCGAAGGCAGGAGCCAGGTGCTTCTCCTGGTCTCCCATGGGGTGAAGGGCCCAAGCACTTGGGCCATCTTCCATTGCACTCCCGGGCCATAGCAGAGAGCTGGCCTGGAAGAGGGGAAACCGGGACAGAATCCTGTGCCCCAACCGGGACTAGAACCTGGTGTGCCGGCACTGCAAGGCGGAGGTTTAGCCTGTTGAGCCTCGGCGCCAGCATGAGCTCCTAATGTTTAGTGGACATATAATTATATCTCAGATTTAATGAAGGCAGAGGACTGGTTTTTCCTTTACTTTCTGAGATGTAGTGAAATGAAAACTAAGATGGGAGTCATAAACCTTGTTTAGTCTTTGACAGTTTATCTCTAGGGTTTAGGGACTATGGCCTGTGCCTTCTTGGCACTGTCTTCTTGGTTGCAGACAACAGAATCCTCTCCGCTTACTCTAAGAAAGTGAAGAACTTAAGACATATCCATCACTCCCAGTGTAGTCGAGAGAGAGGAAGAAACAGAGTGCAGCTTGAGCTTCTGGGAACCAGGCCAAAAACCACACCGCTGAACTGAGCCGCTGAAGGAGCGTCAGTCTCTCTACATCAGGAAGTCTCCATCACACCCGCCATCTGCAGGATTGCACTCTTCTGCACAAGTCAGCCCCTGTAAAGGGAGTGCTTAGAGCCTGGCTCTGCTCCATCTGGGTGGTTCTGGACTCTTCTAGTGCGGCTGGGGCGTGCTTTTAGCTTTAGGGAGGCATCCTGAGAGCAGGTGGGTCTGGGAATTACATGAAGCAATCCACAACATCCACCTCTTAGACCCTCAGAGGGGCAGGCATTTGGTGGGTTAGTGGGTCAGCTGGGACAGCCACACCCCATGCTACAGTGCATGTTCAATTCCTGGCTCAGGCTGCTGATTCCAGTTTGCTGCTATTGCACACCCTGGGGGGACAGCAGGTGATGGCTCAAGTAATTGGGTCCCCGCCACCCATGTGGGAGACCTGGGTTGAGTTTCCAGCTCCCAGCTCCTACCCTGGTCCAGCCCTGGAAGGTGCAAGTGTTTTGGGAGTGAACCAGCAGATGGGAGTTCCGTTTCTCTCCTTTAACATAAATAAATGAAAAATATTAAAAGTTCATTGAAAATGCCTATTATAGAGAAACTACGTATTTCGAATTTTTTTTGCACCAAACAATTATCTTTGAATTCCATTTTCCATGAACTTTTTGAAGTGTTCTTACATAGCATCTCAATTTTTAGCTCTCCTTCACTTCATATTCTTTTTTTAAAAAGCTATAAAATATGTAGCTTTTCTGCTAGAAGAGAGACCAGAGAGCTGCTTTATTTCTTAAAGAAGGGAACTGTGGCCTGGAGAGGCGAGCCACGGATCTCTGGGGCTCCAGGCCTCCATTGCGGTGCCTTTACTGCGTCTCATGTTAAGAAATGATCACAGCGACTTGAGGAACAAAATGCAGGAGTTACAGACACATCGCTCCCAACCCCTTGCCTCCGAGACTTCGTGTGGGCTCCTCCAGGTCACAGCCAGGAGAGTCTTTTCTTGGCTTGCCTTGGACTCAGTAACTCTGAAAGCCGAATTGTTTAGAAAAGCAGGGGAGATGTGGACATGCATTTGAGCTTTTGAAGATCAATGGTACTATGAAACCCACATAAAAGGATCACAGTTTGTAGAAATATTAACAAAAGCTTCCAGGCACAAATTATACCCTATGCAATAATATAGCAGAGACTCTAAAATTGAATACTGTCATTGTTATGAGACTACAGTGCCCATACACAAAATCGAATAGAGTGGGACATTTCCAATTAATACGAGGACTAAAGAATATAGCTTGGGTGCACTGAGTTGAGAAAAAAGTGCCAAATAAATAACAATTCATACCAATAACTGATAAAAGAAATAAAGCATTAAATATATAGTTTAAAGCATCAAGATGACATGTAACAATTTTAAGCCTTTTGATTAAAATGCTTTTAATTTTGACTCTGTCTTTAAAAGCTTCAACTTTAAACTGTATAATACATTACTGTGTTTAGGATTGAAAACTGAAATATGCTCAATGACTCATATATTGTAGCAACCGCCAAATTGTAAGGAATTAACATCGAAATTTAACCAATTACGGATTTCCTTTGCCCTGTCGTTGTGGCATAAAACACCTCCAGAAATCGCTTTCTGTTCCCGGGCTTTTTGTCAAAGAAACGCTTCTGCCTATGCAGCTCCGCAGGACATGTTGGAATCCTTAGGAGTTGCCTACCATCTCAGCATAGGCTGATTCTAGAAGTTTCTATACCATTTACCTAGACCAGAGCTTTGTAAACATGGGAGTGCTGATTGTGTCTTTTGCAGCAGAACCAGCTTTGGTTTGCAAGGAGAGGTTTCACGAGAACTTGAGTGGTTCAGAGCCGAGAGAGCCAAGAGGGGCTGGTAGGTGAGGCTACCCTTGGGTCTGCGCCCTTGCTCCGCTACTTTTCTCTGTGTCCCTTAGCAAGAGAATCAGCCCATTGGGTGTGCTCTTAGGAAAAGCCCTCCATTGCTTTGGGGCTATTAGTGCATCCCAGGATGGAAGAGGTGAAGACCCACAAAGTTCAGAGCATAGCGCCTGGCACCTGTGCCAAGAATAAGGCCATTAGGTCACCTATCTTCCTCCAACATTCCATCTTGCCTGCTTCCTCTAATCCTCACTGTAAAAACAAATGTTGCTTTGATTTATTTTAAAGCAGTGGAGAGAGAGAGAGAGAGACGAGCGAGCGAGAGAGTGAGAGCTAGAGTGAGAGAGCTTCATCTGCTGGCTCACTCCCCAAATGGACATGACAGACGGGGCTGGGCCAGGATGGAGACTGGAACTCCATCAGGGGCTCCCACGTGGGTGGCAGGTGCCCAAATACTTGGACTGTCTTCCGCTGCCTCCCTAGGCACATTAGCAGGGAGCTGGAAGGGGAAGGGAGCCAAGACACAAACAAGTGCTCTGATATGGGGTGGCGGCATCACGGTGATGGCTTAAACCACAGCACCACAACACCAGCCCCTTCAATCTCGTTTTAACCCCATCAACTGAACATAACAGCCAATTTGGTTTAAAATTCCGACTCTGATTTTCCTTGTCTATAATTTGCTCACTCCTCCAAGAAGACGTCCCTGCTAGTGCATTCTAGTGTATTGGACATCTGTGGGTTTTGTCTGTCTGGCATTGGTGACCCTGTCTGGCTGCCTCTGCCTAGGTCTTTCTTTGTCTTAATGGGTTGTCAATACCCAGAACCCTTAGCCTCTAGCTGGGCACATCTGGCTCCCAGGAGGTCGACCAGTTGATTTCTCCTATATGTTTTAATCTTGGAGCTGATGTATTTGGCCGAGGGCCCTTCCACTAAATTCGTGCTACAGCTTCAGTAGCGGGAGGCTGTCTCTGTAACCGGTGCTCAGAGTGGCACAGCCTGAATCCAGCCTCCTGCTCTCGCTGGCTCTGAATGTCACCATCCAGGGGGAAAACACCTTTCCCCTTGGTCCTGGCCTTTCCACCTGCCTGCAGGGACCACACTCCAGGACACCTGTGGGAGTGGCAACTGCCCTTGGGGTTCTGAGCAGGACCACTCATCCCGAGGCTGCTATTGGTGCTTCCAGAAAAATCCCTCTGCAGCCGCCTGTCTTTCTGGCTTTTCCCCGCTGTGTTTATCGACTTCTCTCTCAGTCACCCGCCACTTGGATTGCAAGCAACATATTTGAGAGGACTTCAAAAACTCATGCAAAAAAAAAAAAAAACAAACAAACAAAAAAAAAACAAAACCTGAATTAAAAGATAGGCTTATTTTGTCACAAAATTTTTTTGAAATCCACTTTTTTTTGCAATAAGCATTTTTCATAAAACTTTTGAAGACTTCCCTATTAAAATTACGTATTTTTAGGTAAAACTTTTGAAGACACATTGACATAAACCTAATGAGATCTGTAACAATATTTTCCACCATGTCTTTTAGCATAAAAAGGTTTTTCATAAAATTTTTTTCATACAAATTTTATCATAAAAATTTCCTTGTACTAAAGCCCACAACTTGTAGCCAGGTTTTTTTTTTTTTTTTAAGATTTATTTCATTTATGAGAGAGACAGAGTTACAGAGAGAGGTAGAGACAGAGAGAGAGGTCTTCCATCCACTGGTTCACTCCCCAGATGGCCGCAATGGCTGGAGCTGCACCAATCTGAAGCCAGGAGCCAGAAGCTTCTTCCAGGTATCCCACGCTGGTGCAGGGGCCCAAGGACTTGGGCCATCTTCTACTGCTATCCCAGGCCATAGCAGAGAGCTGGATCAGAAGTGGAGCAGCCGGGACTAGAACCGGCGCCCATATGGGATGCTGGTGCTTCAGGCCAGGGCTTTAACCCTCTGTGCCACAGCGCCGGATCCTTGTAGCCAGGGTTTTGCTGCGGAACCTCAGGACTCCTTTGTTCTTAGAAATATCCGGCTATGGTGCTGGCATTGTGGTGCAGCTGGTAAAGCCATTTCCTGTGACGCCGGTATCCCATATAGCTGCCGGTTCGACTCCTGGCTGCTCCATCTGTGATCCAGCTCTCTGCTGTGGCCCGGGAAGGCAGTGGAAGATGGCCCAAGTCCTTGGGTTCCTGTCACCCATGTGGGTGACCCAGAAGAAGCTCCTGGCTCCTGGCTTTGGACCTGCTCAGCTCTGGCCATTACAGCCATTTGAGGAGTGAACCAGAGGATGGAAGACCTCTCTCTCTCTCTCTCTCTCTCTCTCTCTCTCCATATCTCCCTCTCTCTCCGCAACTCTGACTTCCAAATAAATAAATAAGATATATATTTATATTTATATTTATATTTATATTTATATTTATATTTATATCTTCCACTCACCAGCCAGTCTCCACTTCCACTTCATGGTTTGTTATTTGTTTTGTGGATCACCTTTTAGTTTGAGTTTTAATCTTTTAAAAATTATTTCACTTTATTTGAAAGGGAAAGGGACAGAGAGACAGAGAAAGAAAGATTTCTATTCACTAATCCAATCCTCTAGTGCCCACAACAGCCTGTGTTGGACCAGGCCAAAGCTGAGAGCCTGGAACTCAATCTGGGTCTCCCACTTGATCCAAGTATTCGCTCACCGTCTGATGATTCCCAGAGTGTGCAGTACCAGGAAAATGGAATTGAAAGAGGAGCGAAGACTTGAACCAGGCACTCTGACACTCTAGGCTCAAGTGATGTTTTAGCTGTCATATCAAACGCCTGCCTGTGTTGGCTTTTTAAAATGAAGGACCATTGTCCATAGCTTCCAAAGTGGGATACCTCTGTCCCTGACCTCCACCCATGCCATCCCCTCTCTCTCTATCTAGACAGACTTGGGATGTCATGCTTGGCAAAAGGACAACATAGAGGGAGCATTCATTTGCTGGACTGGATGTGTTTCAAAGTCATTTGGAAAGAGTTTGCCATGACTTTGCTGTCACAGAAAACACACAACCTATGGTGGAGCAGCTTCAAAAGACATCTGCATCGTAACCCTGAAATAGTGACTTCGTAGCTTGCTTAAAATCAATAGCTAAGATATCCACGTACAAGTGAAAGGATTCCAGTGTTTATTATCTTTCCCTGGAGAGACCATTTATCAATAACTGTCCATCATCACTCAGTTGCAAATTCATTTTCTTATTGTTTATGTTCACAACGAATCAGAGGCTGAAGGCTCAAGCTTATACAACAGGTGCCAGAGGACAGATGAGAAGAAAAGCTAACTTTAGTGAATTACAATAAAATAGCCGGGTCAGCTATTGAGCCTAACAGGTAAGATACTGGTTAAGACGTCCGTGTCCCATTTTAGAGTTGCTAGGTTTGTTTTCAGCCTGACTCCAGCCTCCTACCAACGCAGACCCTGGGAGGCAACAGTGATGTCTTGAGTAGTTGGGTCCCTGCTTTCCCCTGTGGGAAACCTGGATGGAGTTTCTGGTTCTTGGCTTCAGCCCTAGCCCACCCCAGCCGCAGCCACAGAATCTGGGAGTGATTCTGTAGATGCGAGTATCCTCTCTGTTTTTATTCTATCTCTCTGCCTCTCAAATAAAAATAGATACAAATAAAGCAGCAGTTCGCAAAAATGTTTGCAAGTAAGTTGTAGAAGATTGTGTGGATTGGTTATTCACAAATCCTGCTTTTCCTTGTCTTTCTCTATTGAAGATGCTGCAAAGCCTGAACTTTTTGCCAGCTTCCTTGCCATTGGGGAGAGTGTGCAGCTCAGGTCTGGCTGATGAGATAGATCCCAAGACTCCGTGACTCCACTGAGGCTTTCTATTTTGTCTTTTTTTTGACAGGCAGAGTGGGCAGTGAGAGAGAGAGAGACAGAGAGAAAGGTCTTCCTTTTTCCATTGGTTCATCCCCCCAATGGCCGCTGCGGCCGGCGTGCCGTGCTGATCCGAAGCCAGGAGCCAGGTGCTTCTCCTGGTCTCCCATGGGGTGCAGGACCCAAGCACTTGGGCCATCCTCCACTGCACTCCCGGGCCATAGCAGAGAGCTGGACTGGAAGAGGGGCAACCGGGACAGAATCTGGCGCCCTGACTGGGACTAGAAACTGGAGTGCCAGCACCGCAGGTGGACGATTAGCCAAGTGAGCCACGGCGCCAGCCCTATTTTTCCATTTGTTTCAAGCATGTTCATAACTGTTTGTTATTGCATCCTTCCTCATGCTTTCAAATATTTGTCGGACATTGCTAAAATCTCTTTCATTTTGGTGTTGGCATCTATTGGTGATTTCTTTCATTCATTTTGAGATACCCTTGGCTCTTAGGATGACAGGTCACTTTTTGTTTGCATTCTGGATATTTTTGTAATGTAAAACCTTAGATTTCATATAAACTTGTGGTTTTTTGGAAAAATATTTATTTGTGAGGCACATGTACACACACACACACACATACTGGGTGGGAGGAGCCAACTCCCACCCACTGGCTTACTCTTCCAATGCTCACAATGGCCTCAGGCTGAAAACTCAATTTGGGTCTCCCACGTGGGTGTCAGGAACCCAGTTACATGAGTACTTCTGCCACCCAGGGCACTAGCAGGAAGCTGGTGGCAGGGGCCAGGGCCTGGCATGGAACTCAGGCACTCCAATAAGGAACACAGGCATCCTGGGCTGGTGTCATGGCACAGTAGGTGAAGGTGCCATTTGTGACACTGGGATCCCACATCGGAGCCCCTGTATGAGTCCTAGCTACCCCGCTTCTGATCTAGTTCCCTGCCAATGCTCCTGAGGAAGCAGTAGAAGATGTCCCAAAGCCCTGGGCCCCTGCACCCATGTGGGAGACCCAGAGGAAGCTCCTGCCTCCTGGCTTTGACCTGGCCCAGCCCCGGTTGTTGCTGCCATTTGGGGAGTGAACCAGAGGATGGAAGATGTCTCTGTCTCTCCTTCTTCCTTTGTAACTCTGCCTTTCTAGTAACTATATAAATCTTTAAAAAATAAGATTAGAAAAAGGAAAGACTTAGCTGCTGGAACCCCTTGGCCCTTCGCCCTTCTCCTTTCCTGGTTCGTCTGAACTTGAAGCCACTGCTTAGAAATGGCAGGGCCAGCCCTCTTGGGACCAGGAGGGTGAAAGTCAGAGGTAGCAGGTGGCAGAGCGGAAGCATTCAAGACACCCAGGGAGCCACCTTCAGGGTAGCTTGTCAAGTCTTCTTACACACATATCTGCACACCAATATGTTTGCCACTGTTCACAGCCTGGTTGATCTCCAGACACGAAGTTGAGGAATCCATTGTCTCCTCTTACCTCTCTTGGTGCCTCCCCCTATTGTAAATTTCTTTGGTTTGTCCATAGGCTCAAGTCCAGAGGGACATCTTTGACTTTTGCAAAAATATTCCTGCATTTGCTTTCCGTGCCTTATTTCTGTTCAAGTGACTATAAGTTGTGGTGGATGGTATGGAACTAAATATCAACACACTTCATATCACATAAAAATAAAATTTCGGCTCCAATACCATGAGTAAAAATATTGCTTACCTGTATAGGACTTCAAGGGTTATAAAATATATTTTATAAATATATGTGTATATATAACATATATATGTGTGTGTGTATGACTCCCAGTGGTACAGTAGGAGGAAGCCTAGGACTGATGTTGTGGGGGTTGAGTTAAGCTGCCACTTGTGATGTTGGTCTTCCATATCAGGAGTGCTGGTTTGAGTCCTGGCTCCTCTACTTCCGATCAAGCTCCCCTTTAAGACATCCTGAGAATGCAGCCGGAGATGGCCCAAGTGCTTGGGTCTCTGTCACCCACGTGGGAGACCCAGATGGAGTTCAGGGCTCCTGGCTTTGGCCTGGGCCAGCTTTTGCCACTGTGGCCCATAGGGGACTGAACTAGTACGTGGAAGATTACTTGTCAATCTACCTTTCAAATAATTAAATAACTCTTTTAAAAAATAAACAAATGGTGGAAAATTTGGGTTGCAAACTCTGGCTCTGTATGTGACGGAAAGCAGTGCCCCTAACCACTGGGTGTATCATCTCCAGGTTTCTATGGTCCTTGGGAGGAGGCATTTGGCCAGACAAAGGAGAATTTTAGATCTAAAGATCGAGTCCTCGCCCTGAAAATATGCTTGATCCGTCAGCATTGAGTTGTCATTCAGACCAGGAATGTTCAACTTTCTCTGTGAAGGGCCTGAGAGTAAATATTTTGGGCTTATGCAGGCCATATGCTCTCTTCTGCAGTCTCCTGTTTTATTTTCCCCCAAAACCTTCAAGAATGTAGAAATAAGTCTTAGCTCACAGGCTTCATGCAAAGAGGCGGCCAGCTGGATGTGGCTGGGAGCCTACCAGACTGTTGAGCAATCAGAGGTACTGACCAGCTTTGGGGATGGAGGGCAGGGACCAGCACTGGGCAGGGGCGTGTGCTCCATTGGGTACTGGGCCTTGCCTGTCCATCTCTGTGCTACATGGGCTGCCCGCTGTGTAACGTGCAGTGGGGAAGGGGGTATCTCAAGGTGGTGCTGCCAAGAGTGAACTTGGGCATCCTCACCATGGCTGTGCCTGTCCCCTACTGGTAAAACCAGATTAAGCAGTGTGTGATTCCTGCATGTCGACACGTTGACTAATGGTTTCCTACGTTTCCTTGTTAGGGTACATTTCTCAGTTCCCACCAGGATGTGTCCTCTGGGTAGATACCAGACACAAGAACTAGGCCATCTCCAGGATGCTTTATGATTCGTGCTGATATAGATGTGTTCTGGACACAGGGGTGAGGAACATTTTTCATGCCAATGGCCATTTGGATATTTATAATACCACCTGCCGGCCATACACAATTATCAACTTAAAAATCATCCTGCTGTAGATTTATTGAATTCTGAGTTCTGTCTGTGATTGACTTGGCACAGCCAGACCAAATGATTTTTTTGTGGGCCTTAAATGGCCCATGGGCTGGACGTTCCCCACCCCTGTTATAGAGGAAGGACTTGTGGGCTTGTATGGCCTGTGGGTGGTCCTTGTCTGTCACAGACTAGCTGGGTAACTGCACAAATCCTGAACTTCCCTTGGCCTCAGCTTGCTCATAAAAAGGTCAGGGTGGATCGTCTGTAAACGCTGTTCCATTGCGATGCTCTCAGACGAATGAGCACATGGAAAGCACCGTTTCCCCTGCAATTGTCAAGATCATTATCTGGACACCTGGGTTCTCCTTAGTGAGTTCTAACGATTTGGTGGGACGTTGGATGCCTTAGCTTGTAAGTCTTTTTACTTTAGGAGAAGAACATTTGGATCTAAAAATGAATAACTAACAGTCCAGGTTACTGAGAGTATGTCTGGACATGCAATACAGAGAATTAAGAAAATATTCAAACAGTTTGCTTTTAATTTTCTGGACAATTCTTGTGCTAGCTGTGTAGTTACTACTATTTTCCATCTCTCTTATTATGTAAAAGGGGATATGAACTTTATGTCCAGACATGAATTTTTCAAAAAAGAAGCTGCATTTGGGTTATTTCCATTTCTGAGGGCTGATAAAAGATGGGTAGAATAATCGTAAAATGTAAGAAGCTTCTTGGAAAATAATTAGTAGTATATATTGAATCTTAAAAATGTTGCTATCTCTTGATCCTAGCATACTGATCTGTTAACATATTTTTAAGGATATAATCATTACTTCTGATAAGATTATGAGCAAATATGCATGTCATAGCGTTATTTACACAGATAACAGAGACATTTTGAATGTTTAGCCACAGGAAATGGCTAACAAACTATGATACCTCTGTTCTGTAGAATATTATGATGTAATGAAAAAAAAAAAAACATTCAGCTGTGTAAAACCCGGAGATAAAATTTAATGCACCTGATGACAACAGGCAAACATTAACAAGTGAGTGGGTTTGTTTATAATCATGCAAAAACAGCTAACGTGCTGCCAATTGGTGCGCACTCAGGTAACAGGTGTGCACACACATTCAGGTAACAGGCGTGTGGAATATTCACAGCAACCCTCAGGCAAGTACCATTCTTCTCATTTTTTGTAGCTTCCCATTTTGTAGGACCCGGAAGCTTAAAACAATTCAGTTGCTCAAGTTCACAGGGCTAGAAAGTAGCAGAGCTGGGATTGGAACCGTGGTCTCTCTTTGGTTGTACGGTTTCCTACGAATCACTCTAACACACTGTGAACGTTAATAACTGCCGGCTATAAGGGGGCATGAGTGAGATCCCTTATCCTTGCTGAAATGGCCATGGAGTTGCCAGACTGGGGATTGCTGGGCGTCGGAGCTCAAGCCCAGAGCTCCAGATCCTCCATATGGAGGAGAAAGAAAAGTTTGCCCTGGCTCCTCTGCAAAGAGCAATCGCATTCTTTTCCCAGGAAGAGCTCAGGTGACTGTCTCCGCGGCTGCAGCAGGAACAAATTGCAATTCTTTGGAAAGCTCTTGGTCTTCAAGGATCAGTTGGGAAGGGAGTGGTTCCAGCTTTAGCACTTCAGCCAGAGCGCCTCCTCGTCCTTCTTCGTGCCTTTCTTCTTTTTTTAACATCTGCATGTGGATGTAATAAAAGTGCGTTGTGGCGGGGGGCGGAGGGCGGGAGCCCGAATGATGTAATTGGGCTGTTATTGCCTGCTTCTCCCGCGCACATTAGCTGAGTAAAACATGTAGTCAATAAAACACAACAAAACAATAAAACCAAGCCCTTTTGGTCCCCTCTTATTGGGTGTGATGCAGCCCAGAAGAGGCCATTAAGTAGAGAATAAGGGAAACTTTACACTGCGCAGAACAAAGACGCTCAGGAACCAGCGCAAAGGCTGTGTTAGCTGCAGATCCCCCCGGGCACCTGGAAGCAGTTAGCTTTGTAAGCTGCACAGACTTCAGCTGCTGCCACATTCCCGCGCGCTCCCTGAGGTCCTGCTAGGAACTTGCCTGGGAACGTGGTTTGCATTAGGGAAGTCACTGACCCTGCTCGCTAAGATCCATTTCTTTTCAATGATAAACTTATTAGCCACGGGCAGAAAGACCGTTTGCAGACTCCTTGTTTTTGGGGGTGGACAAAAATTCCTATTTCGGAGGTGCCAGAGGTGCCAATGTTTCTAGGCTTTGATTCAAGAAAGTGGTCTCTTTTGACTAGTGGAAAATTGCAAACCAAACCTCAACACTTTCCTACTTCCAAAAGCAAACTGGAAGTTTTTATTGTCAGCGCCTTGTTAGCAGTGATTATAAAGTGGGCCAGTGGGACTTGTCTCATTTAGGGTCTAGAAATGTTTGCTCCTCCCACAGGTCAGTTACCTTCAGGATGGAGATGGCAACCACGGTGGATTCATGAAAACCATGTTCTGTCTTAATTTTAAAATAAAGGTGGGGGTTGTTGCTGATGATGATGAGGAGGAGGTAGCAGGAAATCCCCCTCTGGAGCTCATCTGTGACCATTGCAGGGTTCGGTCCTGCCGCGGAGTGAGTGTGCGGGTTTGAGGAGCCCTCCAAGGATGCGACTCACCCCACAGGGAGAGAATCAGATTTGAGAAGGAGATGGTCCTGCATGTGTTGGGTCAAGCCTGCTCCATCTTTTCTTGGATTTGTCAGCCAGCCCAGCCTCAGCTGGGCCCATGTCTGAGTGCTATGGTGGGCTGTGAATGCCAAATATAGAATCCACAAGTCCTGGTTCAGTGGAAAGTCAGCAAGACATGCAGGGCCGTGGACAGGCCAGAGGGCGTAGAGTAAACAATGAGTGCTGGATACATCTGGGTAGGCTTAGTGGACAGGAGTCTAATTGCAGAGGGCACCTGGGATAGGTGGGGTGGTTTGAAAGTACTCTTGGGAACTTTTCCTGGGTTCTTCCACGACACATGGGGCACGTGGTGGTGTACAAGTGTATTTCCGATCTTGTTGGAGTGAGGAAGATGTTGCTATCAACTCAAGACCTACAGGATGGGGGGGTGAGGATGGGAAGGAGAAAGAGCCTTGAGCTATGTTTTTTTTTCTTTTAGCATCACTCTTGGTAAGAATTATAAACACTTTGAGAAGAGCCTCTTTAAATATTTCACAAAGATGTCAACATAGTTTGAACTTGGGAAGATGAATAGGCTGGGGGTGTTGTTGAACCTGTTCTGATGGGTTTGGTCCATCGGCAAACTTCATGCTCGAAAGCCCTGCCTTCACACAGCACCAGATCACTGGCTGAACCCTCTGTCCCTAAATCATTTTTGAGGGGTTGCTTCTCCTGCAGCGTGTGCGGCAAATGTGCCTGCTACCTGAAAAGCATCCAAATATTCACTCGATTCCATCATTTAGAGCAATCAATGCTTGGTGCCACCGACTGAATTCCATCTCTCTCTCTCTCTCTCCCCCCGCCCCCCCCCCCTCTCTCTCTCACACACACACACACACAGGTCACGCATCAGGCTTCCCACATGTTACCCGATCCCTTGGTTTTCCCCTTTGTAATATTAGCTGAAGTCATTTCTTCTGATTTTTTTTTCCTGGTCCACTTTGAATAAAGGAGAACACAGTTGCCCTTCCTGGGAGAGAAGCATTCCTGGAGGTCATTTCCCCTGAGTGCTTGGAGAACATTATGGAATCAACAAACTACAGTACAAATAAGTCTGCTGCCCAGGCACCCAAGAAGAGCGAATCTGTTGACCAAATCTTTTATTGGTAAGATGCTAGACTCCTGAAACCCATTCTGTATTACATGTCTTGCAAACCTTCCCTTTATATGGTTCTAACCGCATTATTTTTCCCGTGTAAAAACGTTTTTTCTATAAATCTTTTCACTCACCCATCTATTCCACCTATTAGTTCACCAATCCATAGTGTTTTCTACATTTCTTCTTTAATTAATGACCTACCCTGAGCTAGTTGTATAAGATTATATTTCCGTTCTCTATTATTTTTTTTTCTAAAATACAACAATGTTTCTGAGTGAGATAAGCAAAATGAAATACAAGGACATTTCAAAGAGCTTGTGGGAAAATGGAATTAAAACATGCATTTATTTTGGCACAAAAACTTTTGAAATCCATGCCTAGTTTTTTTTTTTTTTTTTCCATATTCTGCTCACCACTATTTCGTACATTGAGGCATCATGCAACGGCCCCAGATGGTAGGAAGAGTGCATTTTGTCATAATCTACTGTAGCCAAGAAGAATAAATTTTTGGGGCCAGCACTGTGGCTTAACAGGTTAAGTTTTCATTTGCCACATTGGCATCCCATATGGGTGCATGTCCAAGTCCCGGCTGCTCCATATCTGATCCAGCTCCCTGCTAGTGCACCTGGGAAAGTAGCAGAAGATGGTCCAAGTGCTTGGGTCCTTGCTAGCCACGTGAGAGTCCTGCATGAAGCTCTTAGCTCCTGGCTTTGACCTGGTCCAGCCCTGGCTATTATGGCCCTATGAGGAGTGAACCAGCAGATGGAAGACTTCTATCTCTCTCTGTCTCTCCCTCTCTCTCTGTAACTCTGACTTTCAAATAAATATATAAATCTTTTTTTTAAAGTAGTAACAGCAAATATTGGTATTTAAAAAGCAAGAATCAATTTTCAAAAATTATAATCCCCTAAGGAGCTTATGAGATCCCTTTATATCTAATGTTGGGGACAGTAGTGAAAACCAAGACTCAGAATACGTCCTTGGAGACCGCTGGAGCAGAAAAGCTTGCATTCACTTGGCATCTTGCTAAACACTGCGATGGATGCCTCACAGAGCTGAGCGAGGTGGTTATGATCCCTTCTGCGCACCTGACCCTCATTATTGCATGGAGTCCTCAGAAGCAAGGCGCCGTTATTATTCCATGTCACAGCGGAGGAGCTCAGACCTTAGAAAGGTGAGGCAACCTTCCCAAACGTACATGGGATTTCTAACCTGGGCTGATTCTAATAATCCCGTGTTGATTATAACATGAAGCAGCCTACACTATTGGAACTCTGATGCTTTGACTGTCGAAAGACCCTTCTCAACTCGTGGACAACTCAGGGTGTGTGAGATGATTCACATAGGAAAGGGATGTGTGGGGAGAAGGTTGGTAATCTGGTTCTGTATTGGCTAAATTAGGCTGATCTCCCAGTGGATCGTGGAGGACAGTCAGTCCCAGCACTCCCTACCCCCCCATTTCTGGCATCACCGGACTTGGTGGGATAACTAACGCTTCATCCAGGGAGGGAGGGCTGAGCTAGGGGCATTGAGCACCTGGTAGCAGCTCTGTGTAGACACTGCCTAATTCCAATTTTCCAGGTTAGGTTCACACAAGAGGCCAGTTATGTTCTGTAACCTGTACCGCTGGGAGTCACTTGGCACATGCAGATTCATTTAAATTGTGTTTAATGTATTTAATTATGCATTCTTTGTCTAATAAGTGCCTTTCATGCTAGATTTCTTAAAGGCAGAGATCACATTTTTGTCCTAATTGCTGATTGCTGTTAGGCACAGAGACCAGCGGATAAAAACTCACATGACCTTCAGCGCAGATAGAACTTAACAATGGAACAAATAGAAGCGAATTGAACAATCGCAGGAGGAAGACAAGATTTTAATGGTGACCAGAACTGTGGAGGGGCTCCTGCTTCCGGCAGGGCAGACATTACACTTTTTGAATGATCCTATTGTTAAAACAGAACCAAAGATAGCTTGGAACTTGGGTTGTTTGAAAAAAAAATTCTGTTGAATTTATTGGTCAAGTTTCTTAGTCTTAATTCCTTTGATTTTCCAAAATTCTCATGGTTATGTTTAATTTTTGCTTCATTTAAATTTCAGTTATTTTTCTGGTAGATTGAACATTTTCTTGTTTTTCCTCCTTCTTTAGCTCACCATATTTCCTGCCTTAAGGTCTACTTTATCTGATATTAGTATAGCTAATGTCATATATATATATATATACACACTAGATATATAATATATATTATATATTTGTCTGACATTTGTAGAGGTATGCCAAGCTTTTTTTCATCATTTTTTCACAACCTTTTAACATATTTACTTTTTCTAATTTCTTTTATTTGACAGGTAGAGTCATAGACAGTGAGAGAGAGAAACAGAGAGAAAGGTCTTCCTTCCATCGGTTCACTCCCCAAATGGCCACTACAGCCTGCGCTGCGCCAGCCTGAAGTCAGGAGCTAGGTGCTTCTTCCTGGTCTCCCATGCGGGTACAGGGCCCAAGGACCTGGGCCGTCCTCCACTGCACTCCTGGGCCACAGCAGAGAGCTGGACTGGAAGAGGAGCAACCGGGACTAGAACCTGGCACCCATATGGGATGCTGGGGCCACAAAGTGGAGGATTAACCAAGTGAGCCACGGTGCCGGCCCCAACATGTTTACTTTTAAGATGTGTTTCTTGTAAGTAGCATATAATTAGATTTTAAAATATCTAGACTGAAGCGCTTTAAATATTTAGTCATTTACTAGACTTTTTATGTTTAGGAAATAAGTATGGACTCTTAGCCTATTAGATTTTTATTCTCTGTACTTAAAGATAAATTATTCCTTCCTTCTGGACATAACAGGTTTATTTAAAAAAATTTGTTTTATTTATTTAAAAGGCAGAGTGACAGAGAGAAATAGATCGTCTATCTGCTGGTTCACTTCCCAAATGGCCTCAATGGTTGGGGCTGGGCCAAACCAAAATCAGGAGCCAGGAGTTCCACCCGGGTCTCCCATGTGGATGGCATGGGCCTAAATGCTTGAGCCATCTTCCACTGCTTTCCCAGGTGCATTAGCAGGGAACTAGATTAGAAATGAAGCAACCAAGCCTCAAACTGGTGCTCTGACGTGGAATGCCAGCATTGCAAAGGGTGGCTTAACCTGTTGCATTACAATGCAAGTCCCACATAACAGCTATACATACAGTGATACACACCGTATCTATCAAATAATAAACTATTATTGTTACTTGGGATTCTAAGTTAACCTCTTTATTTTGATATAAAAATGGCTACTTTTTAAAAATACATTCATTTTGTTCAATTTCCCAGTTAAAATATTAATTTCTTTTTTAAAATTTTTTAACTTTTATTTAATGAATATAAATTTCCAATGTACAGCTTATGGATTACAATGGCTTCCCCCTCCCATAACTTCCCTCCCACCCACAACCCTCCCCTCTCCCGCTCCCTCTCGCCTTCCATTCACATCAAGATTCATTTTCAATTCTCTTTATATACAGAAGATCAATTTAGTATATATTAAGTAAAGATTTCAACAGTTTGCACCCACATAGAAACCCAAAGTGAAACATACTGTTTGAGTACTAGTTATAGCATTAAATCACAATGTACAGCACATTAAGGACAGAGATCCCACATGAGGAGCAAGTGCACAGTGACTCCTGTTGTTGACCCAACAAATTGACACTCTAGTTTATGGTGCCAGTAACCACCCTAGGCTCTCGTCATGAGTTGCCAAGGCTATGGAAGCCTTCCAAGTTCGCCGACTCTGATCATATTTAGACAAGGTCATAAAAGACAGGGTGAGGATAGTAACCAATGATCCTAAGAGTGGCATTAACCAGGTCTGAACAATTATACAGCATTAAGTGGGGAAGAGGACCATCACTACACACAGGTTGGGAGTAGAGCCATTGGTGGTAGAGTAGAGGTTATGATTATGAAGGAATGAGGCCCAAGTGCGCTAGACAGGGTCTAGAACAAAGGACAGAGTCATTATTAGAGGAGCTAAGAAAGGTGCTGTCTAAGCTACAATTAAGTTTTCTGGTTTAGAGGCAAATAGAACCTGACAGAAGGGGCTTGATAATAATCTGTTGGGCTTTAGGCCTTGTAAGTTAAGAGGCCCAGACCTATCTATCTCTTCACATGGGGTACATTCTAAGGGAGGTGTGAACCTCCTAGGGGAAGGCACTCTGTTGACTTTCATTACTTGGCTGGCCTGGGAGGAGAGCTGGCCAGGTAAAGGCAGGTGGCATCTCTAACAAGAAATTTACAGTTCTGCCTGCAATGTTGCTGACCCTACTTGGTCATCCCCTCAGCTGCAGTGGCCACTTTGGAAGTTGGGCTGAGTGAAGGGCTTTTCAGCTTAGAGCCAATAAGATCTGTGGCTCTGACCTGGGCATCCTTCGACTCCAGGGCAGGTCCATTTCCAGTGATCCAACTCTTGGCAGAGCTGCCAGGGCTCTCCACAAGCTGACTTCTGCTGAAGTCCAGGCTTACCACATTGAAAGCCACTGCAGTGGACTGGCCTGTTGGGTCTCCTTGAGGGCAGATCACTGTACAGATCAGCCATTAATAGGCCTGCCACTCATTGCTTCTGATGCCGAGCTTTCTTTTCCTCCTGGTTTGTGTTAAAGCAGACCAGAGGATGCAAGTCAAGGGAGTGGCCAAGTCCCATCTCTAATCTTCGGTGGCCTGAACTACAAGTCTATAGTCACAGGCATGTTCTGTAGTAGTTTTTCTAAGGTAGACAATGCCCATGAGGAAAATTATATTCTCACTTAAAAACTTTCTTTCCCTTTGGTCTGAAAGGGAGTTTTTTTTCTTCTTACTGTTTACTTCGCTGATGGTGAAGTAAATCTAGCTATGAGATTACTATTAAAGCTCTTATTTTGGCTATGCTATACAGAAAAATGTTAGCCATCTCTTTTATAAGGTCTAAAGATTAAATTGTGCGTCCTACAGATTCCTTCATAATAGAATTAGTTTCCTACCTGAGGGAGAAAAGAGAAATGAAAGAACAAGTTGGGCTTAGAATAGAGAAATGAGGGAATAAGTCCTAGATCGCTTGCTGACCATAGCAATATCACATGAATACTTAGCAAACAGTTTCAACCATTAGATAACAACTTAAGGAAACATTTACCAGAAGGTCCAATGCCTTCTATAAATTTTAAGAATCATGTATTTGAAAACACCTCTTAAATATCTAACATGGTGTAGTTTGTTTAACCAGTAAACTTAAGCACAACTATATAAAATGTTAAAATATTAATTTCCACATATACTCTTATGTGTATAATATCTTCCCTCTGAATTTTCTCGAACAATTGCTTAAATAAGCTGTGTAGGTGATACCACCTCTTACTTTTTGTGTAGCTGAAAAAGTTTTCTTACTTCGCCCTCAGTTTGGGTGTTAGTCACATTGCTTGATTGACATGCCTCAGCCCAGCCCCCAACAGGGATGAGCTTTGCTCTTGGTCACGGATTCTCTTGCCCTTGCACCGTACTGAGAGGCTGCCTGTTGGGTGGTCAGAACGCACTGTTTCCTGAAGGGTTATGACTCTGCGATTGGAAAATTCTCAGCTCTTGCCTCTTTCCTGGTTGATTCTCTACTATTCTTTCCATTTTCTTTTCTTTTCTTTCTTTTTTTTTCTGGGATCCTCTGTTCTCCATGCTTCATACATGCTATTTGACTTCTAAAAAGCTTATTCTGGGGAGAGTCTTCAGTTTTCTTTTCTTGGTGTATGTTTAAGATTTATTTATTTATTTGAAAGGCAGATAGAGAGAGAGAGAGAGAGAGAGAGAGAGAGAGAGATCCTCCATCTGCTGGCTCACTCTCTGCAATGACAGGGCTTGAGCCAAGCTAAAGCCAGGAGCCTGGAACTCCATCTGGTGTCCCACGTGGGTGGCAGCCTGCACTCAACCTGGGGCTCCTGGGGGTGCCAGCATCCCAGGCAGCGGATTAGCCCACTGTAAACCATGATTTCAGTCTTGGACTAGATCCTACTTTAAAAAAATCAATTATTTACGATTTCACTGTTCAGAGTTATTTCAGTATTTTTTTTCTCTCTATCCGATATTGAGGAAGGTCTGTGCATAAAAACACCTCCTAATCTGATTCCTTAAGTAATTGTTTCAGTCCCTCTTCCAAAAGTGTGTTTTATCTAAAATGAATTCATGTCTTCATTTATTTTATTGACTTCTCAGCGTTACATTTCTTCATGTGCTTTGCAATTTTCTTTTCTTTTTTCTCTTCACAAGTCAACTCTTTCATTTTCTTCTTTTTTTTTTTTTTGTTTCTCACTTTTTAAAAAATTTTGAAACAATCCCAGTCTACAGGAGAGAAGCATGCACAAGACCAAGAAGCTTTCTCAAAGCTTCCTGGAGGAGGTTGCAGAGGGGCTGCCCCCATCACCCCCAGGGCTCTGCAGTGGGCACTTCCTGTGCAGACCCAGTCTTAGGTAACCAAGAATGCAGGCATTAACACTGGGGTCTGGTTACAAGCCAATCAGCAGACCCCCGGAGGTTGCGTAGGTTGCTCCAGTGATCCTCGTTGTAATAAAATGTTCCAATCCAGAATCCTGTTTCACTTCTTGGCAAATTTGAGTTTGTCAGAGATTTCCCCCTTAAACTTAAGAGTGAGCATTTTGGGCAGGAAGATGACAAGATCAGTGCTGTGTTCCTACGTCGGATCCTGTCAGGTGACACCGAATTCGAATCTGCCTCATTACTGGTTGCATATTCTTTAGTCACCAGCTTAAGGTGGTGTCTACTGGGAAAGCATTTTTTTCTTTAGCATTTGTAATTAACAAGTATTTTGAAGGGTAGTACTTTGAAACTATGCAAATGTGTTTTTCTTCATCAAATTTTAATTCATTCAGTTATTGATTTGTGTCACTGTGGACTCGTGCTTTTTGCTTCATTCCATAATTATAATTCACCGTGCCATTACAATTCTGATGTCCAGAGTCTTCCAGACTGCCGCCGTGAAAGCTCATTCAAGCTGGCTGCAGTGTCCCTTTGACACTGTCCCATCATCCTTTGAGCTCTTATCTTCTTGATGCTCTGTGGTATTGTTTTCTTCCCCAACCACAGAATTATTCATTTCTCCAAGAAGTCTGGGTTTCTTTTAGTGGGGGATGGTGTTTAGAAGCCAAGATCTGAGTTCTGTGCTCCTTGCTCTTGGGAGTTTGGTGCTGGACCTTCTTGATAGATGGAGCAGCTAGAAACTATATACAAGGGGACTTCAAAGAGTTTATAGAAAAATAGAATTAAAATACATTTATTTGGCAAAAATTTTTTTTGAAATCTACATATTTTTTTGACAGGCAGAGTTAGACAGTGAGAGAGAGAGAGACAGAGAGAAAGGTCTTCCTTTTTCCGTTGGTTCACTCCCCAAATGGCCACTACGGCTGCACCGATCCGAAACCAGGAGCCAGGTGCTTCCTCCTGGTCTCCCATGCAGGTGCAGCTCCCAAGGACCTGGGCCATCCTCCACTGCCCTCCTGGGCCATAGCAGAGAGCTGGCCTGGAAGAGGGGCAACCGGGACAGAATCTGGTGCCCCGACCGGGACTAGAACCGGGGGTGCCAGCGCTGCAGGCAGAGGATTAGCCTAGTGAGCCGCGGCGCCGGCCACATATGTTTTTTATGATACAGTTTTTCCATAAATTCTTGAAGATCCTTTATGTGTGTGGTGTGTGTATGTATACATACACATATACAGGCATTTATATTTATTTCAATGTGTTACTAAGGGGAGCTTCAAAAAGCTTGTGGAAAAATGAAATTAAAAGATAATTCACATTTTTATAAACTTTTTGAAGCCTTGTCTGTGTGTGCGTGTGTTACACACACACGTGCACACACACACACACCCAGGCACATGCACTTCCGTCTTCCCTTCAATTCAAATCCAACATCACAGGGCTCCTTCTCGTTCCCTCTCTTTTTCTCATGTTTATAGCTTCCTTCTTTGGCAGTGAGATAACTGGCTTCCACTTCCTCTATATACTTCCGTGATTATTCCCCCGTACATAACTCTTCTCCTACTCTGTTCCCTACACAGGTGCGACTTTTGCTGTCTATTCCTGTGTGAAGCTCCCCACATCCTGCCCATGTTGCAACACACTGTGCTTGGCGGACCCTCCCCCACGTGGGCACCTGCGCCTCCTTGCTCAGCCTTCAAAATTTTGCTCCCATGTGGATACCACTTGACCTTAAAAATTTTTTTTTAACATTTATTTATGTATTTGAGAGGCAGAGTTACAGATAGAGAGGGAGAGACAGAGAGAGAGAGAGAGACAGAGAGAGATCTTCCATCCTCTGGTTCACTCCCTAGATGGCTGCAATGGACGTCTGAAGCCAGAAGCCAGGAGCTTCTTCTAAGTTTCCCACGTGGGTGCAGGAGCCCAAGCACTTGGGCCATCTTCCATTGCTTTTCCAGGCCATTAGCAGGGAGAGCTGGATCGGAAGAGGAGCAGCTGGGACATGATCTGGTGCCCATAGGGGATGCCGGCAGCACAGGTGGAATCTTTACCTACTACACCACAGTGCCAGCTCCTTTAATTTTGTTCTGAGGGCTTGAGTGGACGCTTAACGTCAGCTAGATCTTAGTCTTGGTTTTCACGTTCTCCTCTTTGTCTGGTGGTTTTGCTATGGTTCTACTGGCTCCATCTGATTCCCACCCCAGCCCTCCATCCAGGATATACGGCCAGGTTTTATAACAGTTCAAGCTAGGGCTCCATTGTGTTACTGAGGGTATTACAGGTTCATCCACTGGGCCAGAGCACGTTGCTTTCTCTTCATGCTGCCCAGACATTTGCTGCTCTACTACCTTCCACAAAATAGTGACATTCGCAGGAAAGTCACCTGCAGCATTTTCCTGGCTTCCTGGGTGGAAGGTGGGGTGTCCCGGTGTAGCCCTTGACTTGTGGTAGTGGGCCTGGCTCATACTCCATTTTTTAAGTCAGGCACGTTCATCCCCGCTGCCCTCATGTGAACCCAGTTCCGGGACGCTGGTACCTTCTATCGGATCGGAAGCCGTTCTCCACTTCATTTCTGTTCGTGCATCAGGTTTCGGTGGCTCTTATGGCCTGTGGGACTTTTGGTTCACTTTCAGAGGGGCAGTGCCATTTGGCGTTCCTGTTGCTATCCATCATCATCTTGCAGTACTTGGAACTGAGCGAGTGTGTAGAAGCATTTCTAGCATCAGTCACTCTTACCTTGATGCCAAGTCCTTCCGTCGGTTTCTATTCACACATCACTTTTAATTGATTTAAAAAAAATGCAGGCTGACTCCACACTTGGGGAATGATCATTTCTGGGTGGGCGCACCCTTTCAGGTGATGGAAGCTGAGCAGACCACACCATAGAGCTACCATGGATGTCTGAGTTGCTCAGAGTGAAGTTAACTATTTTTTAAGTTTGTATTGCTCCCCTCCCCTATATTATTTATTTTAAAGTCAGAGTTACACAGAGAGAGAAGGAGAGGCAGAGAGAGAGAGAGAGAGAGGTCTTCCATCCACTGGTTCATTCCCCAATTGGCCGCAATGGCTGGAGCTGAACCGATCCAAAGCCAGGAGCCAGGAGCTTCTTCTGGGTCTCCCATGCAGGTGCAAGGGCCCAAGGACTTGGGCCATCTTCTACTGCTTTCCCAGGCCACAGCAGAGAGCTGGATCAGAAGAGGAGCAAGTGGATCTTGAACCAGTGCCCATATGGGATGCTGGCACTACAGACGGCAGCATTACCTGCTATGCCACAGTGCCGGCCCCAAAGTTAACTTATAAAATCTGGCTGTAGTGAAATTATTGGACAAGATTAGATGTGCAAATGGGGGTCCTTGTGGTCTCAGCGTGGCATGTAAAAAATACAGATTTTAACATCTATCTTAGGTCCCCTGCTGCCTTAGGGGAGAGGCCAGGGAGCCTGTGGCTTGTCTGACAAAAATGACAGTTGAATGGGACCCTGTCTTGTCTTGTGCCTTCTGTAGCTTCCTTCCAGCCTTCACAGCTTCTGAATTTATTCTGTCTCAAAGCCCGGGGGCTGGCGGATTGTTGCTCAGCAATGTTTACACTGTCCTCCTGCCCCTACTCTACCTCCCCACACCATTTCCACGGCTGGAGGCTCCTTGTATCCTTCGATGTTGACTTTGATCATCATTTTCTTCAACCGATGTTGGTATAGCCGGCTTTTTCATACCAACAGTCTAAAACGCATGTCTGCAGTTGGATTTGCTTTTTTTGCCATTTCTTCTCTCATTGTAAGAACATGCCTGGGCTAGCCCAAGAGTACAAAAAGAAGGATAAAAGATACTTGGAGCAAAGCAACAGTCATTGGATACTCCGGCCATGCTGGATACTCCGGCCGTGCTGAGCCTTAAGTCAAACCCAAGACACACTGCAGGTGTGTGAGGGAGCTTCACCGAGCCTGGACAGCTTCCCAGCTGACCTCAACTGGTGCACAGACATGTGAGCTAAATAAATGCTTGCTTCTGATATTTTTAATTGTTTGTTACACAAAAATAACTGAGATATCTCAGGCCAACGGCACTCCCTTCATCACTTGCTCCTTATCCCACCAGGTCCTGATGCTGCATTTTGAAGCTCCAGTCTTGTCTTCTCCTTGTCTCCCAAATACCTTCGTTTTCATTATGTTCTGTTTGCTGCCACGTCTTTTTCTGCTTCCTGTGCAGGGCACGTGCCTTGTGTGCTCACGTCTGATTAGAATTGGGGTCTCACCTTAGGCCTTTCGTTCTTCCTTCCAAGGGAGAGAGCTGTGTCCTGCGTCGAGCCCATTGGCGGGGGTCTATGACCTGCTGAGGCTTGATCAAGATTTTGCATTGGCCTGAGTGTTTATCGGGAGACCTCACTGCTGGGTTCGGTCCACCTGCCATCATTGTGGTGGGCAGCTTATGATGGAGTGGGTGAGTCGGGGTTATAGACGGATGCCTTTGGGAAGTCAAAGTCACCAACTCTTCCCAGGGAAGAAAAGGAGATGAGAACGGGCCATTGGGTTGCCCCGACAGGAACTCAGGGGTGCATCGCTTTGTTGGGTCCATCCATCGGTCTACTGACCTGGGGTGGGGGGAGTTGTGCTCTTGGGCCAATCTTTCCCTTTTGCTCTCTGTGCCCCCTTTCAAACCCTGGTGCTGTCTGTCCTCCACGTCATGTTCACGTGGTATTTCTCCAGGGTGGGGGTGGGCACAGTGCTAGCCCCCTTCGATACTAATCCTAGCTCTACCACCTTGACATGCCCCTCCATGAGCACTGATTAGAACTGGGTTTTGCGGGCCGGCGCCATGGCTCACTTGGTTAATCCTCTGCCTGCGTCGTCGGCATCCCATATGGGCACCGGGTTCTAGTCCCGGCTGCTCCTCTTCCAGTCCAGCTCTCTGCTGTGGCCTGGGAAGGGCAGTGGAGGATGGCCCAAGTGCTTGGGCCCCTGCACCTGCATGGGAGACCAGAAAGAAGTACCTGGCTCCTGGCTTTGGATTGGCGTAGCTCCGGCAGTAGCAGCCATTTGGGGAGTGAATCAATGGAAGGAAGACCTTTTTCTCTGTATATCTCTCTCACTGTCTAACTCTATCTATCAAATAAAAAAAAAAAAGAACTGGGTTTTCCTAAGTCTTGTCCATTGCACCTGCTGGACTTCCTGTTGGGCTGCATTGCTTCTGTTGGAGGCCAGTAGCAAACGAGAGTCATTTCCTTCAGCTTTGAGTGTCAGAGGTCACTTTTTTCCCCCAAGGTCCGTGGTGTCTCTGTAGCCCGCTGCTTGGCGTCTACAAAATCCCGACTTGACTGATGCATTCCCTTCCTCTCATGGGCATCTCTCCCTTTCACTGACTGGGCATTTGACTTTGCAGACACTGGGAGGGTGGCTCTTTGCAGATCGTGATAAACACCATTCCCTCAATGGAAAATGTAAGTGGGTGATGGATTCCTCGGTGCTTCTTGTTTCCTTTCAATTAGAACAGTCTATGGAACTCTCCCTAACTGCAGAATTCCTATAAATAAACAAGGCTTCACGGATTTTATGACTGTGGGCTCATTGCTTGCTTAGTCTGCAGAGTGACAATCCAACAAAATGGGACAGAAGAAGCAAGTGAGAGAGAAAATGATCGAGAGATGATAGAGCTATTTCCTCGAGAGCTCTCAGGCTCGTGGTGAGTCTGCAGAGTGTGCCGTGAGTCTAAGTGCTCAGGAGAGTTCTCTGTGAGTAGGGAGCTAGCCGGCCAGCGGCTCCAGAAGCTGCTAAGGTTGTAAGTGAGTGAGATCTCTGAGCCCACCCAGCTGCAGTTGGGTGCTGTCACTCACCACCTCCCTGCCGCCTTGGAAGACCAACACCTTTCAGTTTTGAAGATCCATGTGTGAAGTCGACTGTCCCCTAATCTATACCCACTGCTGGGATGCTTCCAAGGGTTTGGATTAAATCCTTCAGCAGAAATCTCTTTCAACCTTTCCTAAATCAGAAATTATGCAAGGCGCTCTAGCGCAAAGGGTCTCTCTCCTAGGGAATTAAAACCCTGGGCTCCGTTGGCTCTGCTGTGAACAAAGTGACTCGGGAGCCAGCTCCCTAATTGGCTAATGTCCTTTGGGCTGGCTCAGAAGTTGCCCTACCCTCTCTGGAGAGCCTATTGCTTGGCCACAAGTCAGGCCCCAGGGGTTATTATTTCTGGTTTTTTTTTTTTTTTTGCTTCTATTATTCATCTGGGAGAGGGGAGTTGTACTAAAATTATCATGAGCAAGAAAAATAGAATTATTGGACTCTGTGCCGCTGTGCTTATGGCCACTGTCGCTTGTAGCAGTAGACGTGTTTTTGCTGCTTGGATAGGAGGCAAACATTCTCCCTGGGTTTTGGATTTGTTTCTCACTTTCTTTCACAGACCTGGGGAAAATGGACTGATGTATGTTGTGCTTGTTATGTGGTCTAGGTATGCAAAATCAAACTCGGGGCCTGGCGCTGTGGTGCATTGGGTTGAGATTCTGCCTGTGACGCTGGCTTCCCATATTGGAGCATCAGAGCTCCACTTCTGGTCCAGCTCCCTGCTAATGCCCCTGGGAAACAGGCAGAAGACAGCCCAAGTACCTGGGTCCCTGCCACCCAAGTGGGAGACCCAGATGGAGTTGCAGGTTCCTGGTTTTGTCTTGGCTCAGTCCAGGCTGTTGAAGCCATTTGGAGAATGAACCAGTGGATGGAAGACGTCTCTCTCTCTCTCTCTCTCTCTCTCTCTCTGTGTGTGTGTGTGTCTCCCTCTCTTATTGTCATTCTGCCAGGAAAATCAATAAATAAATCTTTTCCAAAAAATCAAATTTGCCTGGGTCTTACTGTGTAAAAACAAAAATAAAAGCATGAAATAACTCCTCCATGATATCAAGATTTTTTTTCCTTTTCTTTAATAAATATAAATTTCCAAAGTACGACTTTTGAGTTATATAGCAGGTTTTCCCCTATAACCACTCTCCCACCCACAAACCATCCCATCTCCTACTCCCTCTCCCATCCCATTCTTCATTAAGATTCATTTTTAATTATCTTTATATACAGAAGATCAGCTTACTATATACTAAGTAAAGATTTCAACAGTTTGCACCCACAAAAAAACAAAATATAAAGTACTGTTTGAAGACTTGTTTTACCATTAATTCACATAGTGCAACACATTAAGGACAGAGCTCCTACATGGGGAGTAAGTGCACAGTGACTCCTGTTGTTGATTTAACAACTGACACTCTTATTTATGACATCAGTAATCACTCGAGGCTCTTGTCATGAGCTGCCAAGGCTATGGAAGCCTCTTGAATTCACAAACTCCAACCTTATTTAGACAAGGCCATAATCAAGTGGAAGTTCTCTCCTCCCTTTAGAGAAAGGTACCTCCTTCTTGGATGGCCCGTTCTTTTCGCTGTGATCTCACTCACAGAGATCTTTCATTTAGGTCATTTTTTTGCCAATGTGTCCTGGATTTCCATGCCTGAGAAACTCTCATGGGCTTATTAGCCAGACTCAAATGCCTTAAGGGCTGATTCTGAGGCCAGAGTGCTGTTTAGGACATCTGCCATTCTGAGTCTGCTGTGTATCCTGCTTCCCGTGTTGGATCATTCTGTCCTTTTTAATTCCATCAGTTATTAGCAGACACTGGTCTTGTTTATGTGATCCCTTTGACACTTAATCCTATCTTTATGATCAGTTATGAACTTAAACTGATCACTTTGACTAGTAAGATGGCATTGGTTCCTGCCAACTTAATGGAATTTGGTGTCGCATGGCTCGTTTCTAGCTCTACCATTAGGGGTAAGTCAGTGAGCATGTAACAAACTGTACATCTCCTCCCTCTCTTATTTCCATTCTTATATTTAACAGGGATCAATTTTCAGTTAAATTTAAACACCTAAGAATAATTGTGTGTTAATTAAGGAGTTCAACCAATGGTATTAAGTAGAACAAGAAAATATTAAAAAGAATAAAATATTAAGCTATTCCTTGATAGTCAGGACAAGGGCTGATCAAGTCACTGTTTCTCATAGTGTCCATTTCACTTCAACAGGTTTCCTTTTTGGTGCTCGGTGAGTTGTCACCGATCAGGTAGAACATATGATATTTGTCCCTTTGGGACTGGCTTATTTCACTCAGCATGATGTTCTCCAGATTCCTCCATTTTGTTGCAAATGACCGGATTTCATTTTTTTTAACAGCTGTATAGTATTCTACAGGGTACGTATCCCATGATTTCTTTATCCAGTCTCTGTTGATGGGCATTTAGCTTGATTCCATATCTAAGCTATTGTGAATTGAGCTTCAGTAAACACTGAGGTACAGGCAGCTCTTTTACTTGCCAATTTATTTTCCTTTGGGTAAATTCCTAGGAGTGGGATGGCTGGGTTGTGTGGTAGGGCTCTATTCAGGTTTCTGAGGAATCTCCAAACCGTCAAGAGATTTTAGTGAGACATAATTGCAAATACAGAAGCCTCAATTTGTACAAGGAACTTCAGAAAAGTTTGCAAACAGTGGGAGTAAAAGAAAGGCTTATTTTGGTGCAAACAGTCTTGAAATCCAAGCGTATGAGGGCTCTTCAAGCAGTTCCTGAACATACATATCATGAGAAAACTGTGCATAGATTTCAAAATGAACTCATTAATTCCATTTTCCGTTAATGTCTTGAGATGCCTTTGTGTACAGGTCAGGTAAATATATGGCTGGAAACACTGTGAGTTCCACTGCAGTCATCTGGTTGCTGGTTTCACAGAGACTTGCATCTGCACGAACCCTTGCATCAACTCTACCTTCTTTCTTAATTCCCCCGACCACACAGATATTTCAGGAAAGGGTTCAAAGGGTCAGATGGTCCTGCTAGAGGGATGGCAGTGCTGACGGGCATGTGGACATCTGCGACCTGAGCTCAGAGATGACAGGGCTTTGGGAGCACCAGGGGGCTGGGGACGTGTTGCTGAGGGGGAATGGGTGCATCACCCTGGCTGTAAGAAGTGAGCGGGAGGGGCCGGCGCCTTCTGCCTGCGGCTGGTTCTCTTTCCTCCCATGGTGAGGCAGCCAGGAGACTGGCCATAGTCTAGAGCTTGGAAAGCGATACTGAGTTTGGAGCTTGGGGAGCTTCAGCCAAAAATACATAGGAAGCGCTAAACACAGTGATTGGCACAGATGCATACTTGATGTTTAGTGAGCTATTATTAATTTTAATTGTTGTTCTTATTAATTTTACGTCTTTGGAAGGCAGGCACACTCACTCACAGACAGATCTCCTATCTGCTGGTTCACTCCCCAAATGCCGACAACCGTCAGTGTTGGATCAGACCAAAGCCAGGAGCCCAGAACTTCCTCTGGGTCTCCCATGGGGGTGGCAAGAGTTCAAGTACTCGAGTGTCATTAGCAGAGAGCCAGAATGAAGAGTGGAACCGGGCCTCAAGCCCAGAGACTCCGACAGGGGAGGTGGCATCCCAAGTGGTTGCTCAGCTAAAGTTCCAGGGCCTGACCCTGTCATTATTAATATTATTGATAAATGTTGCAGAGAGATGAGGGAAGTTATGGTTAGACATGGCAATCAGAAATAGCAGGGCTGGTATTACTAGAGCCTTTGGAGCGGAGGACACTCTTACTTATATATGTATTTTTTAAAGATTTATTCATTTGTGTATTTGAAAGTTAGGGTGTCAGGGAGAGAGAGAGAGAGGGAGAGAGAGAGAAGGAGAGAGGGAGAGAAAGAGGGAGAGAGGAAGAGAGGGAGAGAGAGAGAGAGACAGATCTTCCACCTGCTAATTCACTCCCCCAAATTGACTACAATAGCAAGATCTGGACCAGGCAGAAGCCAAGAACCAAGAATTCCATCCTGGACTCCCACATGAGCATCAAGGGCCCATGTACTTGAGCCATCGTCTGCTGTCTCCCAGGGGCATTAGCCGGAAGCTGGATTGGAAGTGGAGGAGCCAGGACTCAAACCGGCATTCTGATATGGGATGCTGGCCTTGAGAGCAGGGACTTAACACACTGTGCCACAACGCCAGCCCCTCGTGTCTTTATACTACTGAATACCAAATACTCCAGTTTCTGGGTGTGTCACAGTTTATCCATTCACCAGTAATGGGCATCTTGGTTGCTACCAAGTTTTGGTAATTACGAATCGAGATGCTAAAAACATCCATGTGTGGACGAACGCTTTGAACTCCTTTGGCTAAATACCAAGGAGCGTGAAGCCCGGATTGTCGAGTAGGTAAATAGAAATACTGCTTTCCCTCCAGCCACGCATGAGGCCTCCTGCCTGTTACGGACTGAATATTTGTATCCTCCTAAAATGCAAATGTGGAAACCCAAAGCCCCAGTGTGCTGGCATTAGGAGGCGGGGCCCGTCGGGGGTGATTTGTGAGAATTGGTGGGATTGGTGCTCCTAGGAAAACACACAGGAAATTCGCTTTCTCTCTGTGTTTTCCACCTCATGAAGGCACAGTGAGAAGGCGGGCACCTGCACACCAGGAATTAGTGGGTGGGCCCTCGCCACGTGCTGTATCTGCTGGTCCCTTGACCTTGGACTTGTTACTTGACTTCCGGTCTGTGGCAATTTGTCTAAACTAACTACGGGCAGTTCCACACCCCAGCCAGGGTTTGGGTTGCCCTGCTTTTGTTGCACCGATTTGCTGTGAGGTCCTTGAAGGCAGTGTCCGTGACCAAGTCACCGTTTCAACATCTGGAACACACAGAGGTCATTGGTAAATACACGGGTGGCGGTAAGAAGGCATGACTCAGCAGAAATCAGCCAGCCAGACTTCTGGCTGCGTGGACAAGACAGGCCCTGGAGGGCATGGGGGGAGTCTGGCCAATAGTTTAGTCCTAGCTCCATCAGCCCTGGGCAGAGCAGCTTCTGCTCTGAACTTGGGGTTTCCTGCGTGGACAATGAGGGTGTCTGTGTCTAGAAAATCTCAATGCTGTCAACCTCCTGGAAGACTCTCTTGCTGTGAAGTTCTCGTGCCTACAACCCTCCTCCCTTTCTCGTCGCTTAGCTGTGGTGGACGGAGCTACTCTCCTTTCCTATTTCAATCTAAGGGTCGCTTCCAACAGGGACTCTGCCCCCCTTTTTCTCCTCTTCCCCTGGATTTGATGAACGCCTCTTATTCACATATTGCATGGATGAGAGGCCTTAGAAAGTTGACAAAAAATGCATGTTATACAGAAACATACATGCACCAAAATGAAGCATTTTTTGGGTAAAAAATCCAATTTTGCATAAACTTTTTGAAGTCCCCTTGTATGTGTTTCTAGGGTACCACGTGCCGTGGTAACACAGGTACACATTGTGTATAAGCGTCCAAATCAAGAGAACTTTCCATCCATTTGCTTTTCTGTCTTGGTGCAGGTTTTCTGCGGGTTTCTATGAAGTGCTTCTCTCAAATTCCCTGTCCCCAGCCCAGTGTCTGGCCCAGAGCAAGGCTTAATAAATATTTTTAAATGATTAATAAAGACATGGCTGAGTGACAAAACGAATGGGTCAAGAATGATTGATTTTCTACTTACTAGAAGCTATCTTCCCAGGACCACTTATTTGTTTTCATAGATCCTGGGCCTGAGCTGCAGTTTATTTATAATTCTGTGGGGGCAATTTGCATAGCCATGAAAAAAATACACAAAATATGCAAAGTAGGGTAGGACTCTATTTTTCTGGCTGCGTTTGCAGTATCTAGTGAGCTGGTTTAGCCTTATGAAGAGTTATAATAATACACCATGTGACTCCAAGCAGTTGACAAGAGAGCTAATACAAACTAATAATCATTAGAATTCTACAAAGGCTATTTAGACGTATTCCTAAATGCATGCTTCAGGGATTCGCAAAGGGAGTAAATGAGAAACTCCGTGGATTTCTCAAATCCCATCCCAAGAGAATTAACTCTCTAGACCTTACATCAGGCCGTTGGAGTGCACTTTTAATTTATCTCCAGCCGTGGTCCAGATGAGCCAAGTTACTAAGTGGGGATGGGAAGTTTGGACTCAAATCCACATCGCTGCAAATGTCGCCTACATTTAGAACTGCTGCCCTTTCTTTTCCAAAGTAGGTTGCTTGTGCTAAATTGCATTTGTGAAGATTCCGTTGGAGAAGTAAGAGCTAGAATACCTTTAGAAGTTGTCAGCAGCTCAAGGTGGGCGGGCAGCTCCATCCCACAGCAGCAGGCTGCAGGTAGAATACATTGTATCCAACAAGCAATGGGCTGTTGACAAAACACCTGCTGAACCTAGAGACAAACCGTTGTCTAACCCTTCTCTTTCTTCCCACTGGGAAGCTGCACCCACTGTGGACTTATGGCTCAGTTAGAATCTGTGTCTCCTGCCTGTCCTTTTCCGCTTGTGTTGGGGAGAGAAGCAAGGTGGCCCTTGCATAGAATAGGTCTTGACATTTTAAAAAATAATAAAAAAAAATCAGCTCATAAAAGTCTCTGGCTGTGGCTCTCAGCTGGAGGTGATTTTGCCCCCTGCTTGCCAATGTCTAGGGACTGTTTTGGTGTCACTAGGGGAGGGCTGCTGCCCTGGGATGGGGAGAGTCAGGCCCTTCTACCATGCACAGGGCTGCCCCACCCCCAACTAAGCGGTGCTGTGCTGAAATAGCAAAGGAAAATCAAAGCAAAAGCCCTCGGCACCCCGCACCCTGTTGGCTTCACTGCTGCAGGCCACAGACCCATTGTCCCATCGGGTGTCTTCAGGCTTGGGCACAGGGGGCCCTGAGCAAAATAGGTGGCTAAAAGCAGGCGAAAGCCTGCCCTGGTCTGGGGGGAGCTGCCTTGAGACATGGCTTCTGCCTGTGGTGGCAAGAGTCCACACTGTACAATACGGTGTGTCCTAAGGGGTCTGGTTGGTTCTGGAAGGGCTTGTGGGCTGGAAGATTGACTTCAGCAGGTGCTGTGTGGTGGAAAGAATCTGGACCTTGGAGCCAGATACAACTGGATTTGCACCCAAGGCTCACACTAGCTGTGTGACCTCGCGCAAACCGCCTAACCTCTCTGAGCCTTCCGCCCCTCTCCTGTCCCCATGATGAACACACAGTATTTTATTATTCCTAAGTCATTTTCCCCACAGCTTAACATTTCTTAAATTGGAATGTCTTTCGCAATTCATGATTGGTCATAATTTACTTGGAAGAGATTTTTTTTCTTACATTGACACATAAATAATATTTATTGCAAGTTGTGGTATTTTATGTTCAAGAAAATGTGGTTGCACAGGGTCAGCATTGTGGCACAGTGGGTTAAGCGGCCACTACTGGTGTCGGCATCCCATATCAGGGCACCGCTTCGAATCCCAGGTGCTCTGGTTCTGATCCAGCTCTCTGCTAATGCACCTGGAATGTCAGTGGAAGATGGCCCAAGGACTGCCACCCACATGGAGAGCTGGATGGCTTCAGCCTGGCCCCTGCTGGCTGCTGTGGCCATCTGGAGATGAACCAGCAAATAGAAGACTGATCTCTCTCTTCCGAGTGGAATTAGAGGAGAGCACCGCCCTGCTCAAGACCCTTTGAATGGCCTCACTCCTCCTATTCCAAGTTCGATGCTCATTGCAGGGGAGGAAACAGGTGTCATTTCTGTGTCTGGGTCTTCATCCTCCCAGGGGTCCCTCTCCTTCTAGTGTGTGTGTGTGCGTGTGCGTGCGTGTGCGTGCATGTGCGTGCGTGTGTGTGCATTCACCTTTGCATGCCTCCATGCACTGATCTGTGCAACAGATCCATGCAACAGCTGTGCAAACTCTACCTGAGGAAGGAGCCGGGGCTCCCAGACACACCCTGGCCAAGACGGGCTCAGGAGCTGGGCTCTGTTGATGCCATGGGGAGCAGAGGCTCCTCCCACCTGCAGTGCAGCCTGGCAGGGGAAGGCAGCCAGCGCCACTGGAGACCGGAGCTGGGGTCCCTACCGCATACAGGTCTTGTCCCGGAAGACTGTTTTCTAGTTCAGTATGAGAGGAGGCCAGGATGGGCCGGCGCCACGCCTCACTTGGCTAATCCTTTGCCTGCGGCGCCAGCACCCCGGGTTCTAGTCTCGGTTGGGGTGCCGGATTCTGTCCTAGTTGCTCCTCTTCCAGGCCAGCTCTCTGCTGTGGCCCAAGAGTACAGTGGAGGATGGCCCACGTGCTTGGGCCTTGCATCCGCATGGGAGACTAGGAGAAGCACCTGGCTCTTGACTTCGGACCAGCGCGGTGCGCCGGCCGCAGCACGCTAGCTGCAGTGGCCATTGGAGGGTGAACCAACGGCAAAGGAAGACCTTTCTCTCTGTCTCTCTCTCTCACTGTCCACTCAGCCTGTCAAAAAAAAAAACAAAAAAACAAAAAAAACGCCCTACTACAAGACAATGAGTTCTCGAGGACGGAGACCCTGTCTCCCTGCACCCGCATGGGAGACCAGGAGGAAGTGCCTGGCTCCTGGCTTCGGATTGGCGCAGTGCCTGCCTTAGCGGCCATTTGGGCGGTGAACCAATGGAAAAGGAAGACCTTTCTCTCTCTCTCACTGTCTAACTCTGCCTGTCAATAACTCTGTCTGTGCCCGGGCCACAGCAGAGAGCTGGACTGGAAGAGGAGCAACCGGGACAGAATCTGGTGCCCCAACCGGGACTAGAACCCGGGGTGCCGGCGCCGCAGGCAGAGGATTAGCCTGGTGAGCCATGGCGCCGGCCTGCAAAATGGTTTTGCACCAAGGTAAACTTCCCTTTTAATTTCATTTTCTGTGAGCTTTTAAATATCATTTGAGAGAGAGAGAGAGAGGGAAGGGAGAGAGGGAGCGAGAGAGAAAGTTCCTATCCACTGGTTCACTCCCTAAGTGCCCACAAAGGCCAGGGCTGTGCCAGGCTAAAGCTGGGAGCTGGGAACTCAGTCCAGGTCTCCTATGTGGGTGGCGGGGACCCAACTGCTTGAGCCATCACCTGCTTCCTCCCACGGTGTGCATTCGACAGGATATTGGACATAGGAATAGAGCCAGGGCTCAAACCCAGACAGGCTGATGTGGGACACAGGTGTCCCGACTGGGGCCTTGAATTCGGTTAAATGTCCATCCCACCACGAATTTTGTGAAGCCCCCTCATGCTACCACCGGCTACCACCGATTTCATGTGATGTGGATTCAATGAGTCGAACCCAAAAGGATCATCCCTCGTAGGTAATGACACATTAGAAAACTGTTCAGGCCTGGCACTGTGGCGCAGTAGGTTAATCCCCCACCTGCGGTGCCAGTTTTAGTCCAGGCTGCTCCACTTCCAACCCAGCTCTCTGCTATGGCCTGGGAAAGAGGCAGAAGATGGCCCAAGTCCTTGGGCCCCTGCACCTGTGTGCGAGACCTGGAAGAAGCTCCTGGCTCCTGGCTTCGGATTGGTGAAGCTCCAGCCATTGCGGCCAATTGGGGAGTGAACCAGCAGATGGAAGACCTCTCTCTGTCTCTCCTTCTTTCTCTGTGTAACTCTACCTCTCAAATAAATAAATAAAACCTTAAAAAAAAAAAAAAGAAATCTGTCCATGATTTCTGCTTGCTAATAACGATCTAGATTTTTTTTCCTTCTTGGGGACTAGTCCCTTCCCCCTACTTTGATCCAATTCTCTACTCGCAATTCCAGTATCCAAGAAGGAAGGGGAGCAGGACCAAGTGACTCACGGAGGTGTTGGCGGTTCTGGTTAAATCGAGGCGGGGCCAGAGCAGCAGCCACAGCGTGGGAACCCCACGTTTTCCTGCAGCCAGTTCTCGGCAAGACATTCCTATCCGCAGACCAATACCCCTGGCCTCAGAAGACGTGGGGGAGCTCTGTCCCCTGGGCTCCCTGTCGCAGAGGGTGTAGACAAAGCCCTGGACCTCAGCGGCGGCTCTTTGCTCCCCGTTCCTATCAGTGAGGCTCCTTCTTGCAGACAGCTGCTAGCAGAGTGCCAGGACATGGGGGGAGGTAACTTCAGATTTCCCAGGAAACCATAAAATATCCTGGCTCCACCGACAGGCTTTCTTCTCCTGTTTCCTGACCGTCGTTTTGTGCCTAGGCTGAGAACGTCTGCTGCTGATTTATTTGAGACCTGAGCAAAAAAAAAAAAAAAAAATAAAATAAAATAAAATAAAATAACAAATAAAAAACTTCAACTCTCACCAAGATTGCTGAAAACTGATCCCCCGAGCAGGCTGGCTGCGGGGCGAACGGCAGAAATTGCAGTTTCTCAACTCTGGGCCTCCATACTTTTGTGGGTTTGGGCCAGAGCCCTGGAAGCTCAAGGCTTGGCTTTGGAGGCCGCTCTCTTGATAGACAGCCAGGATCCCAGCAACTGGATAGGACCGGGTCGTGGAAGAGAGGAAGGACTTGCCTGGGAACTCAGGGCTCACAGCGAAACTGCCCTGGGGCCACTCCTCGTATTTAGCCCCTGGTGCATTCCAGATAGGACCTGAACCTAATAGGGATTTGACGTTTTTTTTCCCTGCCTGCCTCCATCAATGATTCCTTGACAATGATCTCACGAGGTCACTCGCGGATTTACAGCACACAGGGGGTCCGAGTTTTCCACGTCCTGGCCAACACTTTTTATTTTTGTTTGCCGATGTTTGCCAGCCCGATTGACACCAAGTAGAATTTCCTTTCTAGGTGGAACAGTTCGCTGGGGCCGCTGTCTGGGATGCCTGTAGCCCATAGTGGAGTGGTTGGGTCTGGTCCCAACCCCGCTATCCACTCAAGCTTCCTGGGAGGCACCATGCGATGGCCCAATACTTCGATTTTTGTCACCCATGCAAGAGACCTGGATGGGGCTCCGGGCTCCGGGCTCCGGGCTCCTGGCTTTGGCCTGGCCCAACTTCAGCTGTTGTAGGCACTTGGGAAGTGAGCCAGTAGGTGGGAGGTCTGGCTGGCTGTTTGTCTATTTGCTTTTCAAATAAAAATTAATAAATAACAATTAAAAGTTGAGTAATCCTGTGACCTGTTTTCCCTCCCTCCTTTTCCTTTCTGTTGCCAACAAACTTCTCTGGGGGAAACCCGGCTTTCTTCTTTATCTGTGCTATTTTTCACACAACATCACTGTAAAACTCCAACCCCAAATAGATGCAGTCAATTTTATTTTTTTCTTAAATTTTGAGAGGGAGAGAAGAGAGAGAGAGAGAGCACTCCCATCCACTGGTTCACTTCCCAGATGTCTGCAATGATTGGAGCTAGGCCAGCACTAAAACCAGTGGCCAGGAACTCGATTCAGGTCTCCCATGTGGGTGACAGGGATCCAGCTAGTGCAGCCATCACCAGAGCTTCCCAGGGTCTGCGTTAGCAGGAAGCTGGAGCCAGGAGCCGGATCTGAACCCAGGAGCTCTGAGACAGGAAGTGGGCCTCTTCGCTTCTACATCAAATGCCCTCCCCTCACTTTATTTTTAGTGCTTTTTCTTTCTTTTCTTGGCAAACTAGGTTCTGTTGCTCTCTATGGGAATGGTTTATGCCTGCTCCCTTGTTCATTCGACAAACTTCTTGGTGTCCACTATATGCAAGAAAATGTTCTCTGAACCGCAAAGGTTACAAAGCTAAGCCAAAGGTGGTTTGTGCCCTAAGGAGCTTCCCCATCCCTAGGGCCGCAAGACAGGTGTGTTCATACCTGCAGCACCACGGGGCAGCTTGGATCTGTGATTACGGACAGGATGAGTGACCACACGGGAGAGACGTGGGCACATAGGTGGGGTTGGCAAGAAGAGCCAGGTTTGACAGCTGTGGTCAAGCCGCCACGTGATAGCCCCGGAAGACCCGTGGGGCCACACACTCCTGTACAGGACAGCAGCTGTGGCCATCCCTGATGACAGTTCAGTCTGCAACATCCAGACTCTCGTACCTTTCTGTGTACCATCGAGCGCCCCCTGCCCTCCAGGCCACTTTTCTGTGTATTAAAAACTGCAAGATCCACAATGTTGCACACTTAGAACCAGTCCCAAATGTCCCTGTGACGCCCTTTGTATGGTTAAAATATCATTGTAAGAAACAACTATGGCCGGAGCTCCCACTCCCATCATGCACCTGACACCGCTGACACTTCCAGTAATTCCAAAAGAGGGTACAGGAAGGAGTAGCATTCAAGCTCCGCCCCAAGCTCCACCCCTTTTGAATATTTAATTAACCCTCACCCAAGACACTGCCCCTTAAGGTTCCCAATAGAACAGTTGAACCTTGTTGTGGGGTCTTTATTTATACTTGGGTGTTCTGTTCATTCTCTCTCTCTCTCTCTCTCTCTCTCTCTCTCTCTCACCTGGCTGTGCTCCACCGCCTGTCTTGAAGATCAACAATGCACACCAGCCCGAGAGCCTCCCAGCAAAGTAGGCGACTGAATTTCCTGGGAATCCCACCCATGCCGCCATTGCCTATGTTGGCAAAATAGGGATTCCCGTCTTGCAAAAGAGCAAGCCAAGAGGGACGCCAGGGAGGTGGAGAAGGCATGGGTGGGGGTCCATGGCATGGGTGGGGGTCCACGGCTGGGTGTGTTTCCCAGCTTCCTTCCTGCTCCAGGCAGGGCACTGCGCCCCCCACTCCTCAGACCCTCCGTGTAAACGTTGGCCCTTGGTCCCCTTTGGTGAGCTCTGGCTCTGGGCTCACGCAGTGCCGGGAACACTCAGCCCATGGGGTTGCCACAGCCTCTCAGATTTCAGGAGTCTCAGCCTTGAGTGTGTGAGCCTGGCTTTGAAAGGTGGGCACCTCCTGCACAGTGGGGGAGTGAGACAGCCATCGACCCCTTCATCAGGGAAGCAACCAAAGGGAAATTCTGGGTCAGGGGGCTCCTTGCGTCTAGGGTCTGATGAGGACAGACATGTTCGTAAGGAGGCACAGGGAACAGCTGGGCTGCAGCCGGGGCCTATAATCCAGCCTCTCTCGTGAGGACTCCCTTCCTGGGGCAAGCCCCCTGTGACCTAAAGCTTCCCACTAGCCCCCTTCCCCCCCAGAAACCAGAGCTGCACCAAACCTCCACATTGGATCCATCGGTCTTTAAAGTGGATCCATTGACCATGGATGCTGCACTTTGAGCCCCCAACCATGGGCCTTTCGGGGGGGACATGCAAACTATTATCCAAATCATCAGAGTACCGATTGCAATCTTTTTGGCACCGAAACAAGTTTTTTTTGTTGTTGTTTTTTTTTTTTTTTTTTTTTTTTTTTTTCATTTCACTGTCCAAAGACTTTTTGAAGGTCCTGGAATACCGGGTTGGTACTATCTATGATTTGAGGCACCCATTGCAAGGGGCAGGGGTGGGGTGGGCTGGGTCATATTCCCTTTAGGAAGGGGAATTACAGCCCAGTGATCGACTCCAGCAACTCCCACGTAAGAGCAGCTGCAAGGACTCAAATGCCAGGTACACGCCAGGCTGCTAGGCGGAGGGCTGCAGGCCATGCTTCCTAATTTTCATTCTCAGGGGAGCTGGCTGAGCTCCTGCCTGTCTCCGGGCCTCTGCTTCTCCCAGGATGAACGGCCTGTGCGTCCCAGGCCCATCTGTGAGGCTCAGAGCTCTCTGCTCCTCCCTTCGCCTGGCTCCCCTGTTTTTCACCCCCCTCCTTCCTCACTTCTGAGAATAAATACAGGAATGCAGACTTCCCGGACAGATTCAGTTCTTCTTTCTCTGACTCGGCCTCCATTTCTCTTCTCTATCCATGGGGCGACTTTAATTTGATCACAGCTACATACTTCTGGAAATAAGGACCAAGTTGATATATCCTCCAAGTCAGCAACTCCTAATTTATGTGGGTTGTCTGCTGCAGCCCTCTTTGGGCGGGGGGAATTATAGGTGTTTTTCATCTTGATATACTCTTTACTGGATAGAGAAAGCTCATTCTACCATCGCAAGCCAAGCCAGAAGAGAATTGGCCATTTCCCCTCATATATTAGAATCATAATGAATAGTTCAACTATGACATCATGGTTGCTCCTGTGCCAAGACACTCTGGAATCATACTGAAAACACTGCATTAGCTTGGAAAATGGATTCAAGCAAAAACGCACTGGGCTGGCTCACGCAGGAGTGTATGTTTTCATGTAAAACCCCGAAGCAAAAATGTTTTGCTTAGGGTTAAGTGCAGAGTGAACTGTTCTTAGCAATGACATCCACCACCCCCCCAAACCCCTGTCCTCACTCTGCTGGGGCCAGCAGTGGGGTCAAGTTGGGGCAAAGGCCCAAGGGAAACTTTTCTGACCCACCCACACCTAAAGTGAGTGTCTTATTAGGTGTTATTTTCCTTCTCACTGAACAGTGAAAAGGACAGCCAATTCTTTACGAATTTCCCTTCCGTCTTCCCTACCTTGGATCAGGCCCCGGGAAGCTAGGCCCCCTTCTCCCAATCCGATCTCAAGAAAACAGAACAGGAGCGAGGTCACAGCCCCACTGCCACATTTGCAAATATCTCAGAAAGCCCACTGTGACCTTTGCCGCCTGGTGTCCCAGGTCATGTTGCCTGGGGGCTGGGAGGAAGAACAAGTTCTAGGAAACTCATTTCCTTTTGCGATCTTGGACTTTAAGAGGCAAGGATCACGTGGACTGCAGTCTTTGCAGGCTCTGGGCTGAGCGATCGGTCAGGTTTCCTGCAGGTTCTGTGACTTGGTGTGGAGGATTGTGGAGTTCTCCTTCAGGGGAAAACTGCCTTTGTTTGGAAAAGTCTGGGATGGTCCACTGTGGGGAGGAGATGAGCTGGAAGTGGCCATGACTGAAGCCACAGAGGGGGCCAGAGGAAGGAAGAAGTTGATCCTGGTCCTGAGTGGGGCGGGGGAGGAAAAGGTGAACTGAGCCTGGTCTTGGGTGGGGCGGGGGGTGAACTGAGCCTGGTCCTGGGTGTGGGGGGGAGGAACAGGTGAACTGAGAGAAGAAGGAAAAGTGAGGGGAAGGGAGAGACCAGCAGGTGTTGCACGGGGTCTGTGTGCCCCTGTGGGTGTGACAGGGGGACAGCATCTGGGGGGAGGTGGTGGCAGGAACACATTCAGGGATTAGTGGCTGCTTCTGTGGCCGCCACGTGGGTCTTTATCTTTCCCCTGCACAAAATCCTTTGCCCTGTTGACTCGTGCCGTATGCGCGGCAGCTGCTGTCTCCTGTCAAGAGTGTGGCAATGAGAGGAGGAACCGGTGTCACATCTGGGTCAACGTGGTGACAGCCATGGGAAGTGCGGGTGGGTGCAGCAGAAACCCCAGAGGAGGCAGAGGAGGGCCGAGGCCAGGAGCGTGCTGAGTGCCCACAGAAGGGCTCTGGAGGGTGGATTCCCACAGCCTTGGGCATTCGAGGTTCTGTCACATTTTCTCTCTGTATCAAGGAAAAAGATGGTTTGTGAATTGGAAGAATTAACAATTGCATTTGTTTTTTTTCCCCTCAAAAATTCCTTTTATTTAAGGAATACAAACTTCATGCATTTCATAAGTACAACTTTAGGAAAATAGTGATTCTTCCCACTGTACCCACCCTTCCACCCACACTCTAAACCCTCTTCCTCCTCCCTTTCCTACTCCCATTCTTCTTTTTTACTAACATCTATTTTCAGTTAACTTTATACACATATGATTAACTCTATACTAAGTAAAGCATTCAACAAATAGTATAAAAAAAACTGTTCTTCATGCAGAAGTATGAAACAAAACTCCCACCTTACATCTTACACAAAAATCCACTCAAAATGGATCAAGGACCTAAATCTATGACCCCATACCAATAAACTATTATTTTTATTATACCAATAAATTATTATTGTTGTTATACCATACCATAAATTATTAGCAAACATTGGGGAAACCATGCAAGACATTGGCATAGGCAAAGACTTCTTGGAAAAGACCTCCAAAGCATAGCCAATCAAAGACAAAACTGACAAACAGGATTACATCAAGCTGAGAAACTTCTGCACTGCAAAAGAAACACTCAGCAAAGTGAAGAGGCAGCAGACAGAATGGAAGGAAATACTTGAAAACTATGCAACAGATAAAGATTAATAACCAGATTCTATAAAAGCTCAAGAAACTCAACAACAAAACAAACAATCCAGTTAAGAAATGGGCAAAGGACTTGAACAGGCATTTTTCAAAAGAGGAAATTCAAATTGCCAATAGACACATGAAAAAAATGCTCAGGATCACTAGCTGTAAGTGAAATGAGAATCAAAATCACAAGGCTTCACCTCAGTGCTGTAACCATGGATCTCATACAGAAATCAACAAACAATAAGTGTTGGCAAGGATGTGAGGCAAAGTTTATCTTAATCCACTGTTAGTCCCAACAACAAGCCAGTCCCAAAAAGACAAGTATATGTTTTCTCTGATCTGTGTAACTAATAGAGTACCTAAAAGGTAATCTATAGAAGTGAAATTGACATTTTGAGATTTGATGATTTTTACAACCCTTGTCTCTACTATCAAGGAACAGTGTGTTTTTCTTCATACTACCTGTTGAACTCTTTATAGTGTAAGGTTAATCATATGAGTATAAAGTAAACTGAAAGTAGAGCCTAGTAAAAATTAAAAGTGGATATAAGAGAGGGAGGAGGAAGAAGGGTGGGAGCATGCGTGGGAAGGAGGGTAGGGTGGGAAGTATTACCATGTTCCTAAATCTGTATATATGAAATACATGAAATTTGTAAACCTTAAATAAAATTTTAAAAAGTTATATATTGGTAACACCTGCACAGGACACTGCCTGTGTACAGTCCTGTATGGGAGTGCAGACAGACCAAGAGGGGACAGCCCGCCCTCCCTGTGGGGGTTCCGTGATGCCTGCTCTGCTGTACCTCACCCCTTGCACAAGGCCATGATTTCCTTCTCCAGCCCTAGGAACAGACCTGCATCTCCTGATGGACGCTCCATGATAACCACAGCTTTTTAATCCGTAGTTTTAGAGCTTTGATATCTTGAGGCTTTGCTGATCCTGGAGACACCACCTCTCCACCTCTCCTGGGGCTAGCTAATTCTTGGAGATAGCAAACAGCAGGCCTGTGAAATATCCTCTCCTAGGCCAACTGGCCAGTCCAAAGCTCAGATCCCAACCATCTCCTTTATCAGACCCTTACACCTGGGACCACTGTCACCCTGCAGTAATTACCCCAGGACAGATGGGAGACAACTGGACAGCCCCTGGCCTCCAGCATCCAGAGAGGTTACCCAGCCAGGCAAGCTGCACCTGCTGACCCTGCCCTCCCCTTCTGCCCTTGGAAACCACAGCAAAGGTTCTGGCCAAAATTCCCCTCACTGCCACCTCCTGACCAGCCCTGCTCCTGTGTGTAGCTCCCTGTGACATGGGGGCCCCTCTTCTTGGAGTCCTTGGCAGAATTCTTCTCCTTTTAATGCTGATTGTCACCTCATCTGTTGCCGTTACCATATCTGAATAATGCTTTAAAACCCCCAATATTTTATTTCATTTTTTTTTATTACAAACCATCAACTGCTGCCTCCAGGGTCTGCAGTGGGAAGCTGGAGTCAGGAGCCAAAGCCAGGTATCGAACCCAGGTCCTTTGTTATGGGCCATGGGTGTCTTAGCCATTGTCTTACCAGCTAGACCAAAGGCCTGCCCACAAACCTGCATTTTAAAACAGGTGTTTCTATTATTTGAATATTGTTTGGCCCCCCAAAGCCATACATCAACGTTACTACGAGGGTGGAAAGTTAATCCAACTGCGGTTTGCGGGAGGTAGGCATATAAAAGCCCGAGGTGGGCCCAGCCACACCCATGCTGCTTGGCTCGCCATACCACCTTCCTCCACATGTGTTCTTACATTGCCATCCACCACTCTCACCAGGTATCCAAGCAATGGGGTCACCTAGTCTTGGCCTTGAACCTTCAAAACAGTGAGCTCAACAGCACTTTCCTCTTTGTGAAATTAGCTGCCTCAGGTATCTCATTGTAGTAGGGAGAGGCTGATGACAGGTGCCAAACGCAGGCCACGTGTGTTCTGTCTTCCTTCCGGACCAACAGACCTGTCTGCATGTGATGTAGGTAGCCCCAAACTGACTGTGGGGGGCACAGAAAGAAACAGGCCTGTTTCTCCTCTCGGGGAGCTCATAGCCGCCTGCTGGGAATGATGGGCACTCAAATGAATGATCCTAAGAAGATATAACATGTGCTATATGAGTGTTTAGAGACAGGTGCATGCTGGAATTGGAAAGAGAGAGGAATTTCTGCCGCTTGGGGATGGTCCTGCTGGGGAATGAAACAAGGAAGTATTCAAGACGAGGAGCTTGCAAGTTGTCCCCTAAGGGATGAGAGCTGCCCAGAGTTTGTGTTCCTCGGGGCTTGGATGCAGGCACCTGCTGGTGTCCCATCTCCAGGGATGAACATATGTTCTGTTCACAGCAGGTGCATCACGCACGTTGGTTACTGGGGTGATGAAAGGCGACCCCCCTGTGGGAATGAAGGAGCCCATCATGATAGAATCTTCCAACTAGAATGGGTCTCCTAGGCTTCCTGATAAAACTAGCAAAGTGTTGTTCCTGTGGGCTGAATTTGGGCTGTGACCATTCTCGGTTGGCTTGTAACAGGTTAAGACATGGAGCTACTGCTCAACGTTTTGTGATGGAGCAATCTCACATAGAACCCCACAATTCACATTTCTTGTGTCCCTGGGAAAAGCAGACACAGCCGTGGATTGGGGCCTGAAGCTGAGTAATAATTGGTCCCGTGGAGACAGGCTCAAATTCTCCCATTTGGCCCCCATCCTCACCTGGTCACTTCATGCCTGGTTTTGTATGTTGGATTTGCCAAAGCCATGTGCAGCTTGGAATCTCTGGGGCAAATTCCCTCCCTTTCCATGTTAGGGAGCAGATGAGAGGTGGAATGAGAAGGGATTGTGCTCAGGGGTGGGGCAGGGCATCAAGCAGAATTCCTGCCTCCCAGCTCTGCACCGAGAGTCTCTGCAGCCGGAAACACAGTGTAATTTACTCCACACCGACACAACCATGGGAAATCGATCTACTCCCCGGAGAAGGTTACACTGTGACACTGGAACGTGAGCTAAGCAGTCAGGAAAAAGAGAAACGAAGAGAAAGTAAAAAATATAAGAAATATAAGAGACAACAAAGGATCGAAATCTTACAGTTTAGGAGCTTTGATTACAAGTCTAGAAACGCTGCTTCTTAGAGAAAGATAAAGAATCCCTGTTGAAGTGGGGAAAGAGTGCTGGCATTCCAGAAGGAAGTGATAGCTATGCAAATGGCTAAATTAACAACCGTGTGCCTTGGAAGGCCGCAGTAATTACATGTTGGCTGAACTGAAATAACCTGAAAGTTCAGGAATAGTAGAAACAGAACTATTACAACTGCAATCTGAAATAACCAGAACTTGTAGTTGGCCTTGGCTTTATCTGCAAAATAAAATTTCTGGAAGTGTAGGTGGTGGAGCAAATGGTACTCATTGCTTTCCGCCTTTTCAATAAGATGAAAACGGATTTATTGGGAGTTGATGGTGAATAATGGGGCAATGTCACGTAAAAACCCGCGCTACTAATGTCCCTGGAAACAAATCAGATGTGACTTTGGCTGTTGGGGAATCAGCGCAGATTTTGAATGGCAGATGCACCTGTGATGTGGTCTCTATGAAAGTGATTTATGGCCGGCACCGCGGCTCACTAGGCTAATCCTCCGCCTGCGGCGCCGGCACACCGGGTTCTAGTCCTAGTCGGGGTGCTGGATTCTGTCCCGGTTGCCCCTCTTCCAGGCCAGCTCTCTGCTATGGCCCGAGAGTGCAGTGGAGGATGGCCCAGGTGCTTGGGCCCTGCACCCACATGGGAGACCAGGAGAAGCCCCTGGCTCCTGGCCTCGGGTCTGCGCAGTGTGTTGGCCACAGCGACCATTTGGGGGGTGAACCAACGGAAGGAAGACCTTTTTCTCTGTCTCTCTCTCTCTCACTGTCTAACTCTGCCTGTCAAAAAAAAAAAAAAGTGATTTGTAACAGGCAGTTGTTCACAGAGTGCAAGGACTTAGATCTGAGTTGATGACGTGCACCTGGAGTGGTTTTGGCATTCTCAATCCGCAAGACAGAAGAATCCCAGTATTTTGGACTTGAACTTGGGTTCAGAAGGAAAATTCATTTTTTTCCTCGAAGTTATGCAGGTCAGTGCAGTTAGAACTAGAATTCATTCTCCTGCTACCCAAGACTACTCTACTTGGAAATGTGAAAATATTTTTCTAGGAGTTTTTTTTTTTATTATTTTTTTAAAAGAAGTCGGCATTTTACCAAATCAGGACTCTGTATATTACCTTTTTTTTTTTTTTTTTTTTTTTTTGACAGGCAGAGTGGACAGTGAGAGAGAGAGACAGAGAGAAAGGTCTTCCTTTGCCGTTGGTTCACCCCCAAATGGCTGCTGCAGCTGGTGCACCGCGCTGATCCGAAGGCAGGAGCCAGGTGCTTCTCCTGGTCTCCCATGCGGGTGCAGGGCCCAAGCACTTGGGCCATCCTCCACTGCACTCCCAGGCCACAGCAGAGAGCTGGCCTGGAAGAGGAGCAACCAGGACGAAATCCAGCGCCCCGACCGGGACTAGAACCTGGGGTGCCAGCACCACAGGCAGAGATTAGCCAATTGAGCTGCGGCGCCAGCCTGTATATTACGTTTTCTTTTTTTTTTTTTTTTTTGACAGGCAGAGTGGATAGTGAGAGAGAGAGACAGAGAGAAAGGTCTTCCTTTTTGCTGTTGGTTCACCCTCCAATGGCCGCTGCAGCCGGCGCATCTCGCTGATCTGAAGCCAGGAGCCAGGTGCTTCTCCTGGTCTCCCATGCGGGTGCAGGGCCCAAGGACTTGGGCATCCTCCACTGCCTTCCTGGGCCATAGCAGAGAGCTGGCCTGGAAGAGGGGCAACCGGGACAGAATCCAGCGCCCAAACCAGGACTAGAACCCTGTGTGCCGGTGCCGCAAGGCGGAGGATCAGCCTGTTAAGCCACAGCGTCAGCCTGTATATTACATTTTTAAACTTCTTGTCCAGCCTAGCCCTAAATGCATCAGGTTATGTAAATGGCTAGGCAGGATGCTACTAAATGACCATTACTTGATCAGTGATCGCTGATTGTTGCATATTTAAATTCTTATTTATTTGAGAGGCAAAAATAGACACACAGAGAGATTGAATCTGCTGGCTCATTCCCCCAAAGCCCACACTGAAGCTTGGGGTCAGTTCTCAATCCACGTGGCAGGCACCCATCACTTGAGCCATCACTTATCGCCTTTCATGGTTCGCATTAGCAGGAGTCAGCAGCTGGAGCCAGGAGCTGAACCCAGATGCTCTCTCACGCGACGCAGCATCTGCACTGTTGAATATTCAGAATTTTCCAATTTCACCACTAAGATGGTTATGGTAAAAATCCTTTAATGGGCCAGCATTGTAGCATAGCGGGTTAAACCACTGCTTATGACACCTGCATCTTGTTTGGGTACCGGTTCAAGTCCTGGCTGCTCCATTTCCAATCCGGCTTCCTGATCATGCACCTGAGAAAGCAGCAGAAGATGGCTTAAGTCCTTGGGCCTTTGAAGCTACAAGAGAGACCTGGGTGGCTTTCCAGGCTCCTGGCTTCTGCCTGTCCCACCCCTAGCCATGGTGGCCATTTGGAGAGTGAACTAGCAGATGGAAGATCTCTCTTTCTCTCTAACTTTGCCTGTCAGATAAACAAAGAAATCTTAAACATTTTTTATTTATGTATTTACACATACATAGGATGATTTCTTTATGGCATTTACCAAAGGGTGGGAGTTGTGCAGTGGATTAAACCACTGCTTGGGACACCTGCATCTCGTATCAGAGTGCCAGTTGGAGTCCCAGGTACTCTGCGTCCAACCCAGCTTCCCTCAAATGCATCTTGGGAGGTGGCAGATGGTGGCTCAAGTGCTTTGGTCCCTGCCACCCATGTGGGAGACCAGGATGGAGTCCTGGGCTTTTGGCTTCAGCCTGGCCTGGTCCTGGTTGTTGCAGGAGTGAGCCATCAGATGGATGGATGATCTCCCTTTCTCTCTTATTCTTGCTCTGCCTTTAAAGTAAATGAAAATTTAAAATCAATACATATTTTCAAAAAGGATATCCAGAAGTCAAATGATCAATTATCAATTATTCTAACTCTTTAGATGCATATTGACAAACTGATTTAACAAGTATTACCCCCGATATATATTTTTACCCCTCGGGAAGGTGACACCATTATCACACAGGTAAATGATGTTGAAGTCTCTTAAATGTAAAAATGCTGATTCATATTGATGATCATCCCAGAGAGGGCATTTTATTAAAGCTTTTGCTCTTCCCTCTTTCAAGTGTGTGTGTTGCGTATGACAGGCAGAGTGGACAGTTGGGTAACTGTTGCCTTAGATTTCTTTTTTTTTTTAATTTATTTATTTTATATGAAAGTCAGAGTTACAGAGGGAGAGACAGAAAGGTCTCCCATCTGCTGTTTTACTCCCCAGATGGCCGCAACGGTTGGAGCTGCGCCGACCTAAAGCCAGGAGCCAGGAGCTTCTTCCGGGTCTCCCACACAGGTGCAGGGGCCCAAGGACTTGGACATCTTCTACTGCTTTCCTAGGCCATAGCAGAGAGCTGGATCAGAAGTGGAGCAGTCGGGACTTGAACCAGTGCCCACATGGGATGCCGGAACTGCAGGCGGCGGCTTTACCCGCTATGCCACAGCGCCGGCTCCCCTGGATTTCTTATCTTGCTTTCACTTTAGCTCTTTGAATTTGATCTAGCTTTATCTGTGTTAAAATTTTTTTTATATAATAAAGACATTCAAATCTATAGAAATTCTGAAACCAATGTAGTCACACTCACTAGTTCTGATATAAAGAGTGTTTTCTTTGGGCCACTGCTGTTAGTTCTCAAACCACACATAATTGCAATTCAGTTTCCTCTCAGAGATGGGTTTTTTAATTTCCAAGCGGTTGATTTCCAAATATTAAATGCTAATTTAGCTTCATTATGGAGGAGAATGAATCTTGTATAGTGTTTACTTTTGGGAATTGATGGCAGCTTGTGTTTTCCCATAGGAGATAATTTTTTAATTAATAATTAATTAATTTGAAAGGCAGAACAACAGAGAGAGAGGGAGAAAATGGGAGAGAGAGAGACTTTCTATTTTATTGCTGATTTATTCCTCTAATACCCATAGGAACCAGGAATAGACCAGGCTGAAGCCAGGAGCCAGGAACTCCATCCTGGTCTCCCACATGGGTGCCAGGGCCCAAGCACTTGGGCCGTCCTCCACTGCCTTCCCAGGCGCATTAGCAGGGAGCTGGATTGGAAGCAGAGAAGCTGATGCTAATGGGCACGCTGATATGGGATGCTGGCCTCTCGAGCGGAGCTTCAACCTGCTGCACCGCCATGCCAGCCTTACAATTTTTAAAATAAATGCTGTATATTTATTTGAAAAGGATGGCTAGATGGTAGCTTACACAGTTAATTATTTTCTGTAAATAAGACTTTAACTTTTGTTATCCAACGTTTAAATGTCCTCTTGTTTTATGCTGTATTTGTTTTGAAAAAGCTCCATTTGTCTCCCTTTCTGACTTCAGATTTGCAAGTTGTCTTTGTATTTTTGGTTTGGATATTCTGGCTTTTACGACAGTGGCTCCAAACATGATGGCACACTCCGTCTGCTGGCTATCCACCTTTGGCACACCATGACCTGCTCTGTCCCTCTGAAGGCATTTTGCAGGAACTGTAATTTGTCTGATGCGGTCACTCTTTCTTCTGCTTGCTTTGTTTCTTGGCATTATCTCACTCCCTTTGTTCCTTTCCAAATACACGCAGTAAGTATATTGATGTATTTATTTGAGATTCCAGTGGGAAAATGGGCCATGGATACATACGTTAGAACAAACCCTCCAGCGAGAAGTCCTCCGGTTCCTACGCTAGAGGAACCTATTCCCTGTTAGGAAGTGGGCAGGTGCACACTCACCCCTGTGCACATTTTAGAAACCCCAGTGGTAGCACTCTGTTCTGCACTTCACTTTTTTTTCCCATAAATACACAGCTGGAGAACACCCCACGTCTTTCCATATTTCCGTTTAAATGCTGCCGAACATTCCATTGGAAAGGTGCACCATCCCAGGAGCCTTCAGGTTTTTAAATACAGGCGTGCCCAGTGCAGGCTGTCCTTATCATCCCCCTCCTTCCAAAGGACCAACCCTTTTTCTTTTCCATTGCTTCCTCTGTTTGAGAAGGGCATGGCTCCCTGATTACTTGTTGAAACCAGAAACCACCCAGGCGCCAGCTTTGGGGAGCAGCAGGTTAAGCCACCAGTTGCGACGCTGGCATCCCATACTGGAGAGTCCTGGCTCCTCTACTTCCCATCCAGCTCCCTGCTAATGCCCCTGGGAAGGCAGCAGAAGATGGCCCAAGTGCTTGGGTCCCTGCCACCCATGTGGGAGACCCGGATGGAGCTCCTGGCTCCTGGCTTTTGCCTGGCCCAGCCCTGGCTGTTGTGACCATTTGGGGAGGGACCCAGTGCATGGAAGCTCCTTCCCCCTCTCTCTTTGCCTTTCAAATAAATAAAAAAAAATCCTGCCTCTGCTTCAATCTCTTCCTGGCCATTCTGTCAAACCAGCCGTGTCTGAATACAAATTTCTTGATGAGGTTTTCCTGCTCAAAGCTTCCCCTGAGGTGGACTGGTTGCTAAGATGCCAGATTAAGATGTCCAGGTCCCATACTGGAATGCCTGGGTTCGAGTCCAGGCTCTGGCTCCTGCTTCCTGCTAATACTGACCCTAGGAAGCAACAGTGAGTAGGTAGCTCAAGTAGTCGGTTCCTAGCCACCTTTGTGGGAAATCTGGATGGAGTTCCTGGCTCCCAGCTTAGGCCCGGCCCAGCCCTAGCCATTATGACCATTTTGGGAGTTGGGCCAGGAGAGGAGAGAACCATCTCTGTCTCCCTTTCTCTGTTTCTTAAAAAGGTAAGTAAACAAAACAAATACGCCCCGCCCACCCATGGTCCATTGTCCTGAGAATGAAGCCCACGGTTGCTGCCGTGGTCCGCAGGCGTGGGTGGTCTGTCCCTGTCCTACTCAGCCTTGCTCTGCTTCCACTCCGCCTTTCTGGTCGTCACTTTTCAGTTCCTTGAGTCCGTCCCACACCATCCGAAGCTGGCTCAGCTTTCCCTAGAGGCATGAGACTCCCCTGGCCCACACCGCTCCACCTCTGCCTCCCTCCTTGGGCCCGCCCAAGTCCTGGGCTCACTCTGAGTCTCCCATGTCCCTTTTATGAGAACCCTGTGACTCCATGGGGCTCATCCGGACATTCCCGACGACCCGCCCATCTCAAGACCCTCCATCACGACGGCAATAGCAATAACAGTAACAGATTGGGCCACGGACATCCCTAACTGTTCAGTGTTTTCTGTGAAGGAAGATGGTGGTGGTGGGGAGCCCTTTCTTTTGGAAACATTTCCATGTCCCAAGTGCTTGGACATCTGGTACTTAAGAGCGAGTTAGAGCTGGCGCCTTGGTGCACTAGGTTAATCCTCCGTCTGCGGTGCCTGGGCACCGGTTCGAGTCCTGGTTGCTCCTGTTCCAGTCCAGCTCTCTGCTGTAGCCTGGGATAGCAGTAGAAGATGGCCCAAGTCCTTGGGCCCTGCACCCGCATGGGAGGCCAGGAAGAAGCACCTGGCTGCTGGCTTTGGATGGGTGCAGCTCCGGCCATTGTGGCCATTTGGGGAGTGAACCAACGGAAGGAAGACCTTTCTCTCTGTCTCTCTCTCACTGTCTATAGCTCTACCTGTCAAATAAATAAATAAAATCTTTTTTTTTAAAAAAAGAACAAGTTAGATTCACTTATCTGGAAAACTGCCTTTTGGGCAGCTGAAAAAAATAAGGCCTTGAAATTTCCGAAGACAACCTCAACTTGAAGAATTGTCGCCATGGAACTCCTACTCAGAGTGTCTGTCCTGGTTGGGCGGAAGTCACGGCCCAGTCCCTTCTGCACTGTGGGCTCCTCAGGGAGCTGCCACGCCTTCCTGACCCCAGGGGCCTTAGGTGTGCAGGAATGAGTTGGGCTAGGAAACTTGGCCACCTTTGTCACTTCAGCTCCTACTCCTCCCCCTCCCCCGCTTGTTCCTGAAAGGCTAACTTTCTGCACAGTAATTAACATCATCAAAGTAATTAAAACCATCAACTTCCTGCAAAGCAGTTAACAACCCAAATTCCTTACCCACTATAAACCTTCAGGGTAGCAGGGGCTTCAGTAGGGTTTTAGTAAGGCTGCCTGGCCCTATCCTGATTGGTGACAATGTACAACCAAAGGCCCCGCCCACTGAGAGGGACCTCGGGTTTCCACGAGCCCCTGTGAGTACAGAGGCGCCTTGTCTTGCCTTGGAATGGACTCCTGTGGCCATTCCACTGGTTCACACATGAGCACTGACTTCGGCACAATTTGGAAGCATTTTCGTGATCGTATGCTGCGGACCAGTGAATCAGACACACAGGTTGTGACGACTACCTGACTTGGAGATGAAGGAACCATGCCAGTTCTTTCCAGCAGAATGAAGGAGTCTTCTGGAGACTTAGCATTGGCCAGGTTTCTCTCTTGATACAAACAGATTTCTTGATTAATCGTGTCTATCCCACCTTGCACTTGCCTCTGACATTGGCAATTTGCCAATGATTGGCATAGCAGTTGAGTCCTGGCCACACCCTGAGGGGTCCCTGGACCGCAATCATATCAGGGCAACCACAGGGCTGCCTCTAACATGCTGCCTATGGACCTGGCTAGATGACGCTCACTGCGAAGTCATTGAAAGCGAACGAGCAACATGGAACGTAACAGATGACATGAAGGCCCCCAGATGAGGGGATTTGGAAAGTATGACAATGAGCTCCCGAGTACTGCTGAGCACAGAGGGAAGACCCCGACGAAGCTGACTTGGCCTTTTGCACAGTCCTGCCCTCATTACAGCTGGGCCCTTGCCTCGTTTGATTCTGTAGAGTTTGTTTTTTTTTTTAAAGATTTGTTTGAAATGCAGAGTTACAGAGAGGCAGAGGCAGAGAGAGAGAGAGAGAGAGAGAGAGAGAGAGAGAGAGAGTCTTCCATCTGCTGGCTCACTCCCTAGATGGCCACAACAGCCGGAGCTGTACCGATCTGAAGCCAGGAGCTAGGAGCTTCTTCTAGGTCTCCCAACAGTGGGTGCAGGGGCCCAAGCACTTGGGCCATCTTCTACTGCTTTTCCAGACCATAGCAGAGAGCTGGATCAGAAGTGGAGCAGCCGGGACTTGATCCGGCGTCCATATGGGATGCCGACACTGTGTGTGTGTGGGGGGGGCTTTACCTGCTATGCCACAGCACCGGTCCCCACTGTAGAGTTCTTTGTGAATTAACTTGTATAATTCAGTACCATGATCCCAAATTAGAGTGCGTCAGAAGCCCGGGGACAGTGGTAAAATAAAGATGCCTGGGCCCATCCACGTTTGGATTCAGGAGATTGGCATGAGGCTCTGGGATTTGCATTTTCAAACAAAATTTTATTTATTTGGAAGGCAGGGAGGAAGAGCAATAGAGAAGAGAGAGAGAGGAGAAAGGTCCCATCCTCTGGTTCACTCCCCAAATGCCCGCAGCAGCTGGTGCATGGCCAGGCGGAAGCTGGGGATGCCTGTGTGGGTGGCAGGAATCCAAGTACTTGAATCATCACCTGCTTGCTCTCAGGGTGTGTGTTCTAGGAACCTGGAATCCAGAACAGAGTCAGGCACTCCTAGGAGGTATGCAAATATTCCAAGCAGCAGTTAGCCCCCCCACCCCCACATCAAATACCTGCCCCAGAATTTGCATTTTCTACCAAGTTCTCACAAGGGCTGACATTGTGGGATGAGGACCACTGCCTGCGTGGTGGCGTCCCACTGTGGAGTGCTGGGCAAGTGCTCACCAGACAAAGCGACCTCCTGGTAGTCTTAGCAATCCCCATCCTTCCTGTGTGTGGCTCCCCTCTTTATGGTAGAAGAGAAATGGCGCATCTTGATCTACAGTTAATTGGAAAGAGCCAGAGACTGTCTCCAAGAGGAAGCCCGGTGCTTCTCAACCGATGCTTTCTGAGCACGACACTCAAGTGCAGGAGAGAGAGAGAAAGAAGAGAGAGAGAGAAAGAGAGAGAGAGAGAGAGAGAGAGAGAGAGAGAGAGAGAGAGAGAGAGATCTTCCATCTGCTGGTTCACTCCCCAGTTGGCCACAATAGCCAGAGCTGGGCTGATCCGAAGCCAGGAGCCAGGAGCTTCTTCCAGGTCTCCCACATGGGTGCAGGGGCCCAAGGACTTGGCCATCTTCCACTGCTTTCCCAGGCCATAGCAGAGAGCTGGATCAGAAGTGGAGCAGCCGGGACTCGAACCAGTGCAGGAGAATCGTGACAGCAGCGTCCTTGCTTGATGGGCTTGTTGCATCAGACAGCTTCGAGGTCATTCTCTGGGAACCTCCTCTCTCCATGGGCAGGCAGTCCTCCAGCAGGAGTAAGGACGGAGGGGTCAGTAGCATTTGTGCACAGGAGGACATCTGTATTCACATGAGGACTTGTCTCCAAAGAAGATCTTACAGGCTAGAACAACGATGGCATGCCTTCATTATAACTCTGGGATGCAATGTCCTGGGGATGCAAGCTTTATTTTCAACTTTGTGTTTTGGTGTAACTTCAGATTGACAGAAAGTTGCCAAAACAGCACCCAAAGCATCCCATCGCCGGATTCCCAAGTTTTTCAAACATCTCATCACATTGCTTTATCACTCTCTTTTTCTTCCTCTCACACATATTTTATAGAGTTTCTTTTTTCCTCAACGTGTGGTTATTTATTCATTTTATTTATTTGAAAGGCAGAGTCTCTCTGTCTCTCTCTCTGTCTCTGTCTCTCTCTCTGTGTGTGTGAGAGAGAGAGAGAAAGAGAGAGAGAGAGAGGCTTGCACTGTGGCGCAGTGGGTTAATGCCCTGGCCTGAAGCACCAGCATCCCATATGGGCACGGGTTCTAGTCCCAGCTGCTCTTCTGATCCAGCTCTCTGCTGTGGCCTGGGAAAGCAGTGGAAGATGGCTCTAGTCCCTGGGCCCCTGTACCCATGTGAGAGACCTGGAAGAAGCTCCTGGCTCCTGGCTTTGGATAAGCACGGCTCTGGCCATTGTGGCCATCTGGGGAATGAACCACCAGCAGATGGAAGACCTCTCTGTCTCTACTTCTCTCTGTAACTCTGTCTTTGAAATAAACAAAATAAATCCGAGAGAGAGAGAGAGAGAGACAGAGAGAGAGAAAGAGAGAGGAGAGAGATTTTTCATCTGCCGAGTCAGTCCTCAAATGTTTCCAACAGTCACGCTAAAGCAAGAGCCGGCACTCAGTCTGGGTCTCCCACGTGGGTGGCCAGGCCCCAGACTCTTGGGCCATCATCTGCTGCCTCCCAGGGTGTGCACCAGCAAGAAGTTGGATTGAAAGCAGAGGTGGGACTCGATCCCGGGCACTCCGGTATGGGATGCAGGGGCTTGACCTGCTAGCCCTCCCTTAGTGGTGTGAGAGTAAATTCTAGACATGAAATTCCTTTATTCCTGGATAGCTCCAGGTATATGTCCCGAAAGCCATGAGGACCAAACTCAGGAACGCAGCACTGCTGCAATCCTATTAATTCATCCACAGACCATCTTCAAAAATTGCTGATTGTCTCCACTCCGTCTTGTGTAGAAAGGGGAAGTCCCAGGTCATACACAGCAGTCAGCTGTCCCATCTCCCCGGTCTTCTTCATCTATAAAAGCAATTTCTTAGCCTTTTCCTCGTTGTCTGTGTACCTGACATTTCCTGGGAAGATGCATGCCAGTTGTCTCACTGCAAGTCGCTCAGTTTGGACTTGGGAGCTGCTTCCTGGTGAACAGACCCAGATTGGGGCTGGGGCGGGGGGCGGGAAGGTGTCCCAGAACTACGGCTGTGTTCTCAGTACCCTGTTATTAGGAGACAAGAACAAGCTTTTGGTCTGTTAGCTCGTGTCACTTGGTGAAGGTGATATCTTCCAGGATTTTTTAAAAAGATTTATTTATTTATTTGAAAGTCAGAGTCACACACAGAGAGAAGGAGAGGCAAAGAGAGAGAGGTCTTCCATCCACTGGTTCACTCCCCAGTTGGCCACAACGGCTAGAGCTGCACCGATCCGAAGCCAGAAGCCAGGAGCTTCTTCCGGGTCCTCAAGCAGGTGCAGGGGCCCAAGGACTTGGGCCATCTTCTACTGCTTTCCCAAGCTGCAGCAGAGAGCTGGATTGGAAGTGGAGCAGCTGGGTCTTGAATCGGTACCCATATGGGATGCTGGCGCTGCAGGCAGCGGCTTTACCTGCTATACTACAGCGCCAGCCAAGATCTTCCAGGACTTTCCCTGCCCCGGTTATCATTTTTCCTCTGTAATTCACCCAGGCCACGTGGAGGAATCCCTTGAAATTTCATTAGTCATCATGCTGGCACCCTCCAGTACTAGCAACCATTGCCTGAGTCATTCCTTACGGTGAGAGCTGCCCAATGGTGATTTTCTGGAATAAAACTCTTAAGGTCTTTTGGATGAACTTGAGTGCAATCTTATTCAATATTTACACAAAACACCTTATTGGGTGCGGAGTCGGTGCTGGCTGCCATGACAACATCCCACAGACCGGGTGGCTCACCCAGCACAACGTTGCTCCTCGCTGGCTGGAAGCTTCGAGGTGACTGCGTGTTGGGGTTGGGTGAGGCTCCTCTTCCGGGGTACCAATGGGCGTCTTCTCCCCGTGTCCTCACAGGGTGGGGTGGCAGGGAGGGCGGGGAATTCTCCTCCTCCTCGGGGCAGGGGACTTCAGGTCTGTTGGATTAGGCTACGACTTGCATGCCCTCGTGATTTGGGGAAAACCGGTGTGCAAGAACAGGCTGTTAAAGCAGGAAGGTGTAGAACAAGCAAAGAGGCAGACAGATCCAGGTTATGCCAAGTGTGATTTGTTGGGGTACTTGCATATGGCAGGTGGTCTCAGGAGGCAGGGAGACCTGCAGCTCCACACCACTTGGCGGGGGACAAAGTGTTTTAAGGACAAAGGTGGTTCATGGCCAAGTAGAATGCACCTGTACTTTCCTAAGAGATGCTAACGGGGCTGGCACTGTGGTGTGGATGGCAAAGCCACCACCTGCAGTGCCGGCCTCCCATATGGGCACTAGTTCAAGTCCCAGCTACTCCATTTCCAATCCAGCTCCCTGCTAATGTGCCTGGGAAAGCAGTGAAAGATGATCCAAATACTTGGGCCCCTGATGCTCGCGTGGGAGATCCGGATGGAGTTCCTGGCTCCAGGCTCCAGCCTGGCTCAATGCTGATGGTTGCGGGCATCTGGGGAGTGAACCAGTGGATTAAAGATTCTCTCTCTCTCTCTCTCTCTCTCTCTCTCTCTCTCTCTCTCTCTCTCTCTCTCTCTTTCTCTCTCTCTCTAACTCTGTCTTTCCAATAAAATGAATCTTTAAAAAAGAAAGAGAGAGAGAGAAGATCCCCAAGGTTAGCTAACAAATGAAAAAGCTGTGCCGGTATCCAGCTGAATCCTTGCACTTCCTTTAACCTCGATCGCATCCTGAAAGTCCGTTTTCTAAGCAGATTCTCTCTGAGAACCAGGGCTTCGACACAGAGACCCGGATGGCAGGGGGTAGGGTGGAGAAGAGGGGAGCAGATGTCAGTTCAGTTCAGCTCTGCGGTTGGGAGTGGAATTTTATCATCTTTATAAAAGAAGTCTGGGCAATTGAGATCTGAGAGAAATCAGTGATTTCCTTTATTTCTGAAGCACCGCCTACACCCTGTTATGTTTATGTCCAGGCATCCAGACTCTTTTGCCATTCCATGGAAGTCTATTTTTTTACACTTTCCATACAAACATTTCTAGAGCATGGGGCATCTTCCTTTCCTGAACTATGTAGCTCCTCTTTGTTTATTTGTCCTCATAACCTCATAATTTTCCAGTTGATACTCCTGAATTTCCAAGAAAAATTGTCCTTTTGCTTTTGCTTCAAAATGATGGAGATTTGGTCAGTTTCTCTCTAATTTTTTGTGTGTGTGTGCATGCGTGTGTTAATTCATTCCTAGAACTTTAAGAACAGTGTTGTTGGCTGTGATGATGATCCCTCACCCAGCTCTGGTCCTGATGCAGATCCCCAATTCTGGGGAGTTTCACCACAGGTGAGGACAACATAGCAGGGCTCCAAGCGCAGTGGTTGAGGGATGAAGGCGACAAGCCTCCATCCTGATCATAGCTCCTTCATTTAGCAGCTGTGTGAGCCTGGGCAGGTTACCTAACCTCTCTGTTCTTGGTTCCATCATCTGGAGCATGGGACTGGTAACATGAGGCTCCTCCCGGGTTTGCTGGGAAAATTGAATTTATTTATGTCTGTCAAATACTTGAGTAGAAACTGACAGCTGCCTCTGTAAACAAGATGTTGTCGGCCAGCTTGAAATAGGTTTTGTTGTTTTAACTATGCTGTTTTAACTAAATACCACATTTTTCCTAGTTGCCAAAGCTTTTTCAGGTATGCGTGTCTATCTCTTTTTTCCTTTAATGTGATGACGTATAAGAATGGATATCCCAATACTGAACCATTTTTAATGGAATGGAATAAATTCTACTTTAACATAGAATAAAAGTTTATTTTCAAAAGTCATTTTGGCATGAGAATTTTCAAGAACAGGCAAATGTGGAGGGCAGAACTAAGGGACCCTTACACACACCATCCAGACGCATCGACATCCTGCCAGTTTGTGGTGAATCTCGTGTCATTCTCTTTCTATGACTCTGGACTCTGGTTGGTAACGTGTTTTCTGGATTATATGTGTGACCAGCTGTTTCTGGATTATATTTGCTAATATAACATAACATATACTAACACACTGTATATATCCATATTCAAAAGTGAGATCAACCTAGTTTTCATGTGCGTGTGTGTGATTTGTTGCTTTTTTTTCAATTAAGGTTATGATCATATTAAAGAATGAAAATTATATTTTTGTACTATCAGTTTACATCAATGCCTTCTTAAATCCCTTTCTGGATTCTTCCCATCCATGGTTAAGGCATGGAAAATGTAGAAAAATATGACAAATAAAAAGGTTGCTATTCTCAGGCCGGCACAGTGGGTTAATCCTCCGCCTATGGCGCCAGTATGCATAGTGTGCCGGTTCGAGTCCCAGCTGCTCCTTTTCCAGTCCAGCTCTCTATAGCCTTGGAAAGCAGTGGAAGATAGCCCAAGTGCTTAGCCCCTGCACCCACGTGGGAGATCTGGAGGAAGCTCCTGGCTCCTGGCTTCAGATCTGCACAGCTACAGCCATTGCGGCCATTTGGGGAGTGAGCCAGTGGATGGAAGACCTCTCTCTGTCTGTAATGCTACCTCTCAAATACATAAATAAAATCTTAAAAAAATAACTTGCTGTTCTATGTGTGTGTGCATGTGTGTGTCTCCCTCTCTCTCTGTAACTCTGACTTTCAAATAAATAATTAAGTCTTAAAAAAAAACGATTGCTGCTAGGCAAGTGTCACACGGGAGTTCTGAAGGAAAAGCTAAAGAACCAAGCTCCCAGAGGAGCCGACTCTCAGCCAAGGAGCAAGACTGTGTCAAGGTGAATGTCAGGACGTGGGAAAACACAATGTCAGCTTTGACCTCTCCTCGCTTCCTTTTTTTTTTTTCCATCTTTTTACTGCTTTCTCCTAAGTGTGCTGTTTAAAATGAAGCATGTCTCCCAAACAACACAGGTGCTGTTGCAACAGTGAGTTTGGAAAGCAGGGAAATAAAAGGTTTATTCTCAAATCACCCATTCTAAATTCAAAGTGCTTCCCTGTCTTTTGTATTCCAGGGCTTCTGTTTTTAAACACCATTCTGGTATATGGTGCTCTTCTGACATGGGGAGTAACGTTTGTACTAAAGACAGTATTTTCAAATAAATTCTAGTGAATATCTATACCTTTATGGCATCGAGTCAAGTTGTAACCAAACGCGAGTTGCCATTCACTAAGTGGGTATCAGCGTAGGTGTTGAGTAGACAAACTCATCCACTCAAGTCCATAGCAAACATTCGTGCATATGTGGCAAAGGAATGCAATTCCCATTAACTGTGCACCTGCAACTTTTCAGGTGGTCCCATGCCCTTCCTCCCGTCCTCTCAGGAAGACCCCAGAAGGGGGGTTGCATCACTGTAGTTTTGCATTTAACAAAGTAGAACATCTCTTTCTGGTGCTGGTAGCAATCCCAAATGAGGGTGCATTCCTGCCTGCGTTGGTCGCACTCTGAAGCTTGCCTGTGTATACCCTTGGATGCCGTCTTAGATGAGGTGCTTGGCCGCTCTGATACAACTCTCCATTTCTTGCACTAGGCTTCCCTCGGGACTGTGGGAGCCCGTCACTGTTCCCTGGGGGTTGCTTCTCTTTGGGGGGTATTTTCAGACCCAGCTTAATTTGTCTTCATTCACTGTTCATCTCCAGTTATAAGCTCTCATCTTTAATAGCAAATCCCTGGAAGGAGACGATTTTCTGTGCTTTCAGCTTGGACTGTCGTCTCATCTACAAAATCAATTCATTAACAATGTGAATTAAAGCAATATTAGCTTTAATAGGAAGGCTTTTAAACATAATTTGATGTGATTTTATATACACCCAAGAACCTTTCATGATAATTGTCCTCCTTTATGTATGGAGAACATTATAATTTGTGAAACTCATTCATTCGTGTAGTTCTTAATTAAAGTAACATCTGTTGAACATCTACGATATCCTGGATGCAGTCCCAGGTCTTTCAAGGGGGTGGGGCAAAGATCCACAAGACAGGGTCTCGGTCCTCGAGAACCCATTGTCTTGTAATAGGGTGTCTTACGACAAAATGGGAGGGGACCATCATTCAGTGAACAGAAATCAGTGAAGTGAGGTTGATGGGCTTTGAACTTTTTTAAAATTTAATTTTTTAAAGATTTATTTATTTATTTGAAAGAGTTGTACAGAGAGAAAAGGAGAGGCAGAAGGAGAGAGAGGTCTTCCATCCAATGGTTCATTCCCCAGATGGCCACAACAGCTGGAGCTGCACCAATCCAAAGCTAGGAGTTTCTTTCGGGTCTCCCACACAGGTGCAGGGGCCCAAGGACTTGGGCCATCTTCTAGTGCTTTCCTAGGCCATAGCAGAGAGCTGGATTGGAAGTGGAGCAGCCGGGACTCGAACCAGCACCCATTTGGATGCTGGCACTGCAAGCTTCACCCAGCTACCCCATAGCGCCAGCCCAGGATTTTCGAGTTTTAAATGCTGTGATGCAAATATTCTATGCATAGCCACATCCATGGTTCACGAGTAGAAGCAAAAGAAAGTCACTGTCAGATTTTTATTTTTTATAATATATTCTTAGAAAACATATTGTCTCCAGCTTCTTTCTAAAAGCTTTACTTGATGATATGCACAAAGCAGCTATGAGATAAATCAAAATGAAGGGCTCACACACGGAGAATTCGCGGTACGAGAGGGATGGAGGGATGTCCTGTGACACTTTAAAGACGCGTTAAACCTGGAGACGTTCTGTAGGGATGGCCACAGAAAAGTTAAATATTGCAGGTCATTCTTCAAAGAAAAGATTTGTAAGAGAGTAAAAGTTTGTCATCAAGAATCTGGGCAGGGCTGACGCTGTGGCGCAGTGGGCTAAGCCACCACCTGCAGTGCTGGCATCCCATATGGGCACCGGTTCGAGTCCCGGCTGCTTCTCTTCTGATCCAGCTCTCTGCTATGGCCTGGGAAAGCAGTAGAAGATGGCCCAAGTCCTTGGGCCCCTGCACCCGTGTGGGAGACCCAGAAGAAGCTCCTGGCTCCTGGCTTCGGATTGGCTCCACTCGGGAAATTGTGATCATTTGGGGAGTGAACCAGTGAACAGAAGACTTCTCTCTCTCGCTCTCACTCTCTCTCTTTGTAACTCTACCTTTCAAATAAATAAATAAAATTTTTAAAAAAATGGAAGCTTGGCAGACATTTGGCCTGGCTGCTATGACTCCACATCAGAGTGCCCGAAATTAAGCCCCAGTTCCACTCCTGATTCCGAATTCCCATTAATACGGATCTGGAGAGACAGCAGGTGATAGCGCAGGTGCTGAGGGGCCAGGCTGCTCCTGAGCCAGATCCTGACTCCCGAACATTTGGGGAGTAAACTAGCAGATGAGAGCTCTCTGTCTCCAACTGAATAAATTAATTTTTTTCTAAAATGGAGCTGAGTAGGCCAGCGCCGCAGCTCAGTAGGCTAATCCTCTGCCTGCGGCGCTGGCACACTGGGTTCTAGTCCCGGTTGGGGCGCCGGATTCTGTCCTGGTTGCTCCTCTTCCAGTCCAGCTCTCTGCTGTGGCCAGGGAGTGCAGTGGAGGATGGCCCAGGTCCTTGGGCCCTGCACCCACATGGGAGACCAGGAGGAAGTACCTGGCTCCTGGCTTCGGATTGGTGCAGCACCAGCTGTAGCGGCCATTTGGGGGGTGAACCAACGGAAGGAAGACCTTTCTCTCTGTCTTTCTCACTGTCTAACTCTGCCTGTCAAAAAAAAAAATTGTTAAATGAAGCTGAATAAAAAAAGTCCCAACTATATTATTTAGAATCAGAAGAGGGTGGGGTAGAAATCATGACAGTTATAACTTTTTTTCAGCATCTACGATCATATTCAACATATATTATATTGTAGGTGATGAGTGTATTCAAAGAAAACTTAAGTAAAATTGCTTACGAAGTTTTTAAACTTTTCCTAATTCCTAAATGAGCAACAGTGAAAAATATGAAACAATGAACAAGTATGAAAATAAAAAAATATAATATGCATGACAGACGTAAGCCGTGAGACCACATGTAATTGGATTAAAATATAAAGTATTTTTGAGGAATACAATTGTACTTCAGGGCCAGTGTTGTGGTACAGTGGGCTAAGCTGCTGTGTGCGATGCTGGCATCCCCTATCGGAGTGCCAGTTCAAGTCCCGGCTGTGCTGTTTCCGATCCAGCTGCCTGCTAATGTGCCTGTGAGAGCAGTGGCTGATGGCCCAGGTGCTTGAGCCCCTGTCACTTGCTGGGGGGATCCAGATGTGGTTCTGGGCTCCTGGCTTTGGTCTGGACCAGCTCTGAACACTGTGTCAACTTGAGGAATTAACCAACAGATAGACGGTCTCTCTCTCTCTCTCTCTCTCTGCTTTTCAAATGAGAACAAAACTATATTTCAACTCTATACTGTTTCTAAGTGACACTCCCAAAGCAGAGTGCTTCAAAATCTAAAATCATAAGCAAAAGGTTTTACCTTTCACAGAAAAAAAAAATCAAAGGGAGTGACAAGTTACCTCCGCCACACATCAAGAGAATGAAATCAGCATTTCAAAGAAGAGGGAATTTTTGAAATGCAAGGACAGCTCAATATTAGGAAGGCTAACTGTAAAGTTAATTTTGTTCATCGATCAGAAAGTAAAAGGTTATGTGATTATCTGAATCCTTTTTGAAGTTCAATTGATAAAATTAGATAGCTATTCCTTGCAAGAGACCTCTCGTCAAGTAGGAGTTGAAAGGTATCTTGACTATCACAGTGAACACTGAAATACTAGAAAATTTCTGTCAAAAGTAGGGAAAGCACAGATCTGAGAGTTAAACAGAGATACGGGCGTATGTCCCAGTTCCACACTAACTTCTGTGGGACTTCAGTCTCTCCAAATCTCATTTTTCCCTACGTGTAAAATAATAATAAAATAATAATAGTCATAATACTGCGATAACAGCTGTTGTAATTGAAGCTGGCTCTACTAGCTAATGAGCGAGTGTTTTATAGGCATTTAGTCTCTGCCGCAGTCCTGAGGTGTAGGTAGGTTATTATACTCATTTGGCAAATGGGAAGCTGAGAATACAAAACTCAATTAACGTCTTACCTGATGAGGTTATTTTGAAGAATAAATAAGATCTGTAAGTGGATTGGCAGAGATAAGCATATACTCCATGGTAACATTTCTTAGATGCTGTTATAAAAATATGGCTATCAACATCATTATAGATAATTTTGCTACAGTACTACAAGGAGACAGAGCTGTTAGAGGTAGAGGGAAGATAACTACTTGTAAATGACATTTTCTTTTCTTATCTACTGGGAAAACCCACGTAAATAAACTGAAAATGTGTTTGGAATAAATGAGTTTATTAAACTGATTGGGGGATCATTTTCAAAATAAAAATATAGCAGTCAACAGTTTCCCTATGTACTGGGGAAAAATAACTTAGAATATACACAGTTACTTCAAATGTTTGTGGACAATAAAATTAGTGGGTACTTTGGAAAGACCTTGGAAGATGGATTAAAAGGTCAGTTAATTTTGTTGCGAAAATGTTTGAAACCCAGGCGGACAAGGGGGTCTTTGAAAAGTTCATGGAAAATGTCTATTATGAAAAAAAACATGTATTGTTTCAATTTTTTTGCACCCAAATAAACTTCTCTTTGGATCCCATTTTCCATGCGTATTTTCAAATATCCTTGTATATCAATATTATCAATATCCCCCAGAGAAATTCACCAGTTACTGCATTACCAGTAGAAATCTGAAAGTTGTCAGAATACCATCACACAGTCACAAGGTTAACCCAGTAGGGCAAACTGGCAAAAAGGATTGCAAAAAAAAAAAAAAAAAAAGGGTAAAGATGGAGAGAGCTTTCTTTACTAATTATTATGAAAACGTATTTTAAGGTGACATTCATTTCACAAAACAGTTCTATAAAAAGCATCAGCAGACAAAGACTGGAAAGAATAAAACGTCCAGAAGTCGACTCGGGCATGTGTGGAAGCTTCTACTGCATGGCGCACGTGATCACGTCCAAGGCTGGGGAAACACAGGATCCCACAATAGAGAGATTAAACAAAGACTCACCGAACAGAAGCCAGGAGAATGGAATCACAGGAGGGCTTCTTCAGTGAAACAGATCCAAGGAGAGATTTTTTTAAAAACTGAGAGAGAGAGGGTGGGAGAGAGAGAGGTCTTCCACCTACTTCTTCGTGTCCCAGATGGCCGCAACAGCCCGAGTTGTGCTGATCCGAAGCCAGGAGCTGGGAGCTTCTTCCGGGTCCCCGACGTGGGTGCAGGGGCCCAAGGACTTGGGCCATCTTCCATTGCTTTCCCAGGCCACAGCAGAGAGCTGGATAGGAAGTGCAGCAGCTGGGTCTCGAACTGGCACCCACATAGGATGCCGGCGCTGCAAACCAGGGCTTTAACCCGCTGCGTCACAGCGCTGGTCCCCCAAGGAGAGATTTATCTTAAGGAATGGGTTCATGCGGAGGACCAGTGGGCCGGAGACCCAGGAGCTGGCTGCTGCAGTGCCAGCCCAAGGCCACCTGCTGCAGAGCTGCCTCGGCCTCGGGGAGTGGGGGCTGCTTCCCCAGGTTGTGAAGGGCAAGTACTTAAAGCTTGATGATTTCAGTGTTAATCTCATCCCAAAAGACCCGTGTGGAAGCATCCAGAACAAGATGACCACATATCTAGGGGCCCGGTCAAGTCGACACATAAAATTCACCCTCAGAAAGCAGGAGCTCTGTGCAGTGGTTAGTGCATCCCACGTTGGGTGCCTTGGTTAGAGTCCCACCTCCACTTCCTACCCAGCTTCCTGTTAGGCCACAGGTGTTGTCTCAAGTGCTTGGGTCCCTGCTACCCATGACGGAGGCTTGGACTGAGTTTCAGGCTCCTGGTTGAGGCCTGGAGCAGCCCTGGCTGTTGCAAACATTTGGGGAGTGAGTCGGCAGATGAAAAACATCTCTCTGTGTCTTCTCTCTCTCTCTGCCCCTGAAATAAAGTAAAATAAATAATAAGACATTTTAAGAATTAATTTTAAAATAATTTTTAAAATTTTCTTAAGATTTATTTATTTACTTGAAAATCAGAGTTACATGGAGAAGGAGAGACAGAGAGAGAGGTCTTCCACCTGCTGGTTCACTCTCCAATTGGCTGCAATGGCCAAGGCTGTGCCGATCTGAAGCCAGGAGCCAGGAGATTCCTCCAGGTCTTCCACGCAAGTGCAGGAGCCCGAGGACTTGGGCCATCTTCCACTGCTTTCCCAGGCCAGAGCAGAGAGCTGGATTGGAAGTGGAGCAGCCAGGACTCCAACTGGTACCCACATGGGATATTGGCATTGCAGACGGCAGCTTTATCTGCTACGCCACAGTGCTGGCCCCTAATTTTAAAATAATTAATATCTCTATAACATAATATATGATTCACTAATTATACATTATGTACCTAAATAAATTTGGAAGGATCAAAGATTAAAATTTAATATAATGGGATTATAAATATATAATAACGTATATATCTTATCCATCATGGCATGAGGGGCCAGCCACCTTCGAGGGAACTTGAATGAAGCTTTGATCCGTGTAGATGCTCTGCTTTGGAAAGCGGCAGCCTAGTGCAATCCGACCTTATTTCTGTGAAATATCTGAGTGTTAGGTGAACTGTGAAAAGGTGAGTCATTTAGGTTTTAGCCATTGTCCTAACAGTGCTGCATTGCCTAATCATTCTTTATGAGATGCTTGTGTATACCGAACTCAGACACACAGGAATAGAGAATGTTTGTGTAGTAATTAGGTACAAGCTAAAATAGCCCCCTGTCACTCCACACTCCGTGGATCCTAATAGCACAAATCCATCACTGGTGGACATTGCTGTTCATCTTTCTTTACATTTCCAACCGACCCGGAGAAGGACTTTTTAAAAAATTAAAAAAAAATTTTTTTATTTCATAAATGTGAATTTACAAAGTGCAACTTTTGTATTGTTGTGGCTTCCCCCCAACCTCCCTCCCTCCCGTGGCCCTCCCCTCTCCTCTCCCATCCCACCCTTTATCGAGTTTCATTTTCAATTACCTTCATATACCGACGATCAACTTAGTATATACTAAGCAAGGATTTCAACAGGCTGCATTCACACAACCGCACAAGCTATAGGGTATTGTTTGACTAGTAGTGTTTTTAAGTTTCATAGTAAAACACATTAAGGACAGAGATCCTACATGGGGAGCATGTATCCAGTGACTCCCGTTGTTGATTTAACAATTGACACTCTTATTTGTGACGTCAGCAATCACCCGGGACTCTTGCTATGAGCTGTCTAGGCTATGGAAGTCCCTTGAGTTCACTGACTCTGAACTTGTTTAGTCAAGGCCGTGTCACAGTGGAGGTTCCTTCCTCCCTTCAGAGAAAGGCGCCCGGAGAAGGACTTATAACGTGCTCTGTAAACGGTTCGTTCTCAAAGGCGTCACCACCTGCACACATCAGCTCCTCTGAATGGCGCTCTTGGAAGCTCCCAGGCAGTGTGCGTTTCTTCCCCATCTGTCTTTGCTGCAGTACAAGTTCCCATGCCACGGCAGGCTGGTGTTAGAAACTCCTTCACAAAACTCCATAGACTGAACAATTTGCCTCCCCAATAATGGGTGAGCAACTTTCAGAAAGTGATGTTTAGGGTTTTTCTACGTCTGTAGCACGCAACAGGGTACCTGGAGTATGCACAGCAGGTACTCAATAAATGGCATTTGACAAAAGTTCTAGTAGAGCTCAGTGGTAATACTAAACATTGCCAACAGGTGTCGCTGTGACAATAGACGTTACCATTATGGAACACCCTCTTTGCAAAGGACCTAAATTGTCTTATCAACCCCTATCCTACAGGTGAAGAAATTGAAGTTCAGAGAAGTTGTGTTGCCTGCTCAAAATCACTCAATTAGTAGGTTGGGAAGAAGAATTCATATGCTGCTCTTTGATCTGAAAATTTTTAATTTCCAGAAATCAAGTGAAATTAACATATGCAAATCACTAACCTCGTCCACTAAATCATTCACTTACATTTTAAGTTTTTATTTCAGGCTTACCATAAGAAGAGTCTTCAAGAAATTCACAGGAAATGTGTATCATGCAAAAAGCATGAATGAATTTCAAAAAATATTTTGCATCAAAATTAGCTTCTCTTTGAATTGTGTGTTTCCTAGTTCTGGTGATAATGGGGTCATGGAGAGTTGAAACTGAAAGAGGAGCCAGAGACCATTAGGTCTTTCCCCTACTGCCCTCTGACTGTAGGAACCAGCAGTCAGAGCTGAGGTATGGGAAGTGATGCTACGTGTTCCAGGTGCCACATTTACGGCTTCCTTCTTGACACTTGGGTCTCCTGACTCTCAGCTCGATGCCTTTCCTTCTATGATTTGTTGTCCTCCTACTGCACTGGGCTGATAGGAGAGAGAGCTGGTGCAATTTCAGGCAAATCCTTAAGTTTTCCTTTTGTAAACCTGGGCTGACAGTCTCACAGTAAAATGGAGAGTCACTGTGTTCAACACAAGATGCTAGGCTTTGGGTACTGAGAGTGTTAGGTACTAGCGGGCGTGGGAGGGCCTCTGAGCCTGGGGCTCACTTACAAATAGAAGTCAGTGCTGCAACAGACATCTGTGCCGCATTTAAGGTGACGGCAACACAAGGTCCCATCTGAACAGAGGGCATTAGGAGAGGATGAGTTAGAGTGACTCGGGTGCTCTAAGCTGTCATGGAACTCGCCATCTTGGTCATGTCCTGTCTTACTGTGGACACTGAAGGGACAGACGCTAAGAAAGCTGTGATCCATCCAATATTTACAGTCTATCAGAAGTGCCGGTAGGCATGGCCAGCTAAGGACACGAGGAACCTTGATACTCAAGGTGGGGAGAGACTTCCCTGAGGGAAAGGGGTAGGCTCTTCCCAGTCAGACAAGGAGACTCGAAGTTCATTCTCAAAAACCCAATGTGTCCAAATGCAACTCGTCGGAGGACCCACTTCTTCAACGTACACTTACCCATTGTGGCTTTACATTTTAATGCGACTCTTTTAATAGATGTGGCAGGAATGTTTGCTTTCGATTACTCATTCCCTAATAGGATTTTCTAATTATGAACTCATCTGAAATTGTTCTGCCACCCGAGAGGCTGGCAAGCACATCCTAAAATTCTGAAAGATTAATCCAAGAGAAATTGCCCTGGAATGCTGTCCAAAGGAAATACTATTTTTCTGTAATTAAAATTTTCGTATTTTAAATGTGATGAGGTCTTGGTTTCTTCTATTTCCTTCTGATGACTTGGGGTGGATTTTTGAAAGATTCTCAGTGCCTCAGGCATTCTTTTGCTAATCCCTCAAGTCAGCCTGTGTGTATTCCTACCAATTAAGTTTTCAAAGATACACTAACTGGAAAGATCCTAAAGGAATCAGAATGAACTGGAAACATCTTGCTAAAATGTTGAAATTTTCATTTCTAATGAGGAATACTTTGGTGTGTTGATTTGTTACTGGTTGGCAGGGAAATCAGGAAATGATAAGCCATTCAAATCAGGCGAAAGAGAAAGGGAATTCTTGAAGAAAATACTCTGGTGGGTTGTGCACTCGCAACTCAAATCTAATTTCTATTTATACTGTGAAATGATGAAAGGAGGATTAAAATCATAGAAATGCTAAATGATAGTTAAAAGCAACGACAAAAACATTGAAAGCGATTTCCAAATTGGTCATGAAAATGAGCGTGAACTGGACAATGTGCACCTACAATGCTGACATGTTGGCATCGGATAATGAGATACCTAATATTCTGGCCGGCGCCGCGGCTCACTAGGCTAATCCTCCACCTTGCGGCGCCGGCACACCAGGTTCCAGTCCCGGTCGGGGCACCGGTCCTGTCCCAGTTGTCCCTCTTCCAGGCCAGCTCTCTGCTGTGGCCAGGGAGTGCAGTGGAGGATGGCCCAAGTGCTTGGGCCCTGCACCCCATGGGAGACCAGGAGAAGCACCTGGCTCCTGCCATCGGATCAGCGCGGTGCGCCGGTTGCAGCGCGCCTACCGCGGCGGCCATTGGAGGGTGAACCAACGGCAAAGGAAGACCTTTCTCTCTCTCTCTCTCACTGTCCACTCTGCCCGTCAAAAAATTAAAAAAAAATAAATAAATAAAAATAAATAAATAAAAAACTTCACTCTCAGTAATAAGGATGGATTCTTAAAGCAGTGGAGTAATCACTGGTAAGGTGGTGAGGAGCATTTTGGGTACAGAAATGCGGTCATTTTAGGAAATCATTAGTCAGCTGTTTCCATCAAATCCGTGAGTCAGCGAATTTCACGCCAGTGCTGGCTCTGGAGGGTGGGCCTCCCGCTGGTGCACGCACACAGGGACTTTGGCAGCTGAGGGGGCAGGAACTGAGGGGGCAGCTCAGGGGTCTCAAAGGACTCTGGGTTAGCACAGGGAGACCTTGTGCTGGGAAAAGGGTGGGCCTAGGTACGTGGCCAGGCAGTTGGGAAAGGCCAGGAAGGTGCCGCCCATGAGGGTCAAGCGACCGGCCAGGGACACCAGGTGACATGGCTCGGTGGCATCGAGGCAGCCTGTAGTGACAGCAAAGCTTCTGCACCCCTCTCTTGGTCCAGAGGGCTCACCACCTGCAGGCCTCCGCCCGGCTGTCATCCTGAACTCTCGGCACAAGCCAGGCCCCTTCCTCTCTTCCCATCTCCCCATCCTGCTGGGTTTGTCTGCAGCTCTCACCTGATCTGGTAGCCTCCGCCTGCTAGAAGACATCAGTAACATACAAGGAGCTCTGTCCACTCCTGTTTCCTCTCCTGGGTCCTGCTGTCTAGCTGCTTCCTGCAAACAGCCTGCTACATCGCATCTGCCCTGTGTTTTATTTATTTATGCTTGTATTTTTATTGGCTGCTCCGCCGCCTCAAGTCCCCTCTCGGGCTTTGCATGTGCTGTGCTTCCTGCTCATCACCTGAGCCACCGCTGGAGTCCCCTGTCCCATCTCAGGGGTCGGTGACCTGGCTGCTGCTGCTGCCGCACGGCTGAGTGCATCTCTCCAAGGTGGGTGCAGGGAGGGCCCCGGAAGTGTGCACAGCACGAGGTGTGCACTGTAGCCCCGGGCTTTCCCTCTCCAAATTGGGCCTCGATCATCTTCATTTACCCCAGATCTGTCACAGGGATTCTGGAAAGATGTGTGGCGTGAATGCGTCCACAGCAGGGACACACGTTGAGTTTGTCCGCTGAGATTCTGAGTGGATTGCGCAGGATCTCAGCCTTGTGTGCCCCCATCAGGGATAACCGATTGCATAGGACTCTGCTGCACCACGCCCCAACTGGAGGCAAGAAAAATGCCACTGCTTGTGCCTGCACCGTCTGGTCTCACCGCCTCCAAGGACAAGAAAGGCAAGGGACTGAATTCAGCCACACGCCAAGCTTGCATCTCTTCTGGGCCCCTCTGGGATCCTAACTCATGGAGCAGGGGTGCACCCCCAAGAAGGAGAAGGGGACAGGTGCACCAGGCAATCAGAGCAGGGAAGCTGCCCGAAGATGGCACTGCCCTTGGAGCAAAGGCAGATGGTAAGGTTTTTATTTTTAGCCTCATCAACTATTAGTATCTGGGAGCAACAGAACCCTTGATTGCTCATTTCCACCTGGCAGGTGGGAGGATGGGGGCGGTAAGGGCATGGGCGCCCCCTAAAGGTTACCTGCTGCTACTACAGCAACCCCTGTTAATCTCCCAGGTTGGGTCAGTTAATATACAACCAGACTGAAGACATCTGATGGGACAAGGACATCAGCCTCAGCCATTCTAGCTCCTTGCCTGAAAACAGATCAAATCCGAATTTACCCCTTACTCCTGTATCCTTTGGAATCTGAAATGTACCCCTTATCCTTTCAAGAGACTGGGTCAGTCTCACACCCTGTGTTGCTTCCCCACCCTACCCCCCTGCATTGTTTTCCAGGTTTGAAAACCTGAAGAACCTGTACAGAGAAACCCACTCCATGTAGCACCACCACCCCACCACCAAACCCTTAGTCCATTCTGGAATCTGTAAGGCCCAGCCCACCGGAGGACTCGGCCCTCTGCCATGTGCTTGCTCTGTGTGCACCCGGGCAGTTTGCCACCTCTGTGAATGTATTTATTTTCCCTGAATAAATTTGTTTGGACTGTGAGTTCATATCCTGTCTCGTCTCTGTTCCGTGCCCCTTTTCCTTGCAACATCCACTTCAAAATGTTGGTGGAAAAATGGGGTTTGAAAGACCAGTGTATGTGGATGCGAAAAATTTGAAATCCATGCATAGTTTTCAACATATGTTCTTCTGTGAAGAGTTTTTGGGTGGCCTTTCGGAGGTCAGGTGTGTCCACTCCTTTATAAACCGTATTGGGATGACCTGTTCACCAAGCGGATCCATAGGGCAGGCACTCTGTCTCAATCCACCGTCTTTTGAATGTGGCAAGGAATCAAGGCAAATGCAAAGGCTGTCTCCGCTGCTGCCTCGGTAACTTAGGAGATGAACACGTTTCTAAAGACAGAACTGGAAAAGGCATCCAATGTCCTGCCTTGGCTTCCGTCGCTTCTCATTTTGAGAACTTGGATTTCATGACTTTCTGGAGATCCAGCCTCTATAATTCGCTTCTCCGGCATCACCAGCTGAGAGCAGGGTGCTTCTGTGGAAAATGCATTGAAATCATTACAGAAAAATGTCTCCAAGAAGCGCTGGCCAAACAATAAATGACAAGACGCCTGGGGGCATATATCTAGAAAGGGTGTATGGGAATTGCAAATGACACCACTGCCGCCGCCAGCTCCCACGCTCAGACAGTTTTTGGCTGTCGGACACTTTTAGGAGCCTCACTGGTCGGCCCTGTGATCCTCATCCCATCGAGCGAGCGTTCTTGGAGATGAAACCAATGCTGTTAGCACAGCTTGGGAGAGATGCTGACTGCTTTTTCCCACTCGAATGCCAGCCTCACCAAGGACAGTTTAAATTTTAGGTATGTTCACTCTCGGAGCAAAAACTCCCATGGAAAATAATTCTTGGGAGGACATGCAAATATGCCGCTGACCTACATACGGAGCCCATAAGCCCATCAGATTGCTTCTGCCACTTGAAACTTGGGGGAAAAAATGGAAAAATAAAATTACACTTGTATGCTATGCTCCAGAAAGCACTACATTTTTTTTTTTTCTTCCGGGATTGTCTAATAAAAGATTATTCATTAGGGTTTTTATTATTTTCTCCTTTGCCTTTATGGCTTTGCCAAATGACACATTTAAACTAGATGTGGTTATTCATGGAATAATTAAGGTGTGAAATGATTGTGTTTGATGTTTTATTTGAAGGTTTCCAAACCGCACGGTCCTTTCACTCCATACAGGAACAGTAGCTTTACATAAGAGAAGCGTGAGTTTGTGGAGCCAGTGTCAACCAGCCATAAGCATAGGAGATCGCCATCACTCTCCTTGTGGCTGGGCAGATAGAAGCTAATGGCAGAGGATGGTTTGGGATCGGTAAAGGAGGTGGGGGATTCTGAGGTCTGTGTTGAGCCAAGCCACACACTGGACACGGGAGGTTCGCTTCCCTCTGTGGTGTTGGCACTTGCCTTTCCTTGGCTGGCAGTGGCCCCGTGCTAGGACTGGGCTATGGTTTGAGTTTGCTCCCCAAAGGCTTTGGAAGCTTGTCTTGAGGCGTAGGAACACGCAAGAGGCGACACTTAGTGGGCAGCAGTTAGGTGATGGGGGTGGTAGGAAAGGATTAATGTTGATATCACGGGAAGTCTTGAAAGAGTGGATTTCTACACAGGACGCCCCGTGCGGTTGTCCCCTTCTGCTCACTGCTGCAATCCTTTCTACTCCTGTGTCACACTGGGGGGCAACTAAGGAGGTCCTCCCCAGGGGCTGCACAGAGGAGACCACTTGCTCTGGGACCCCAGCCTCCAAACAGAATTGAATAAACCCCATTTCTCTACACAGTACTCAGCCTCGGCTATTTTGTTACAATAGCAGAAAATGGATTAACACTGGAAAAACTGGTGCCGGTTGAAGACCAAAGCCTCATGTGAGATTCAAGGCAAACTCTTTCCAGCTGTGAGCCTGTAAAATCACACACAAGCCCTAAGTTTCCATGATGCAATGGGGGACACCCATCTTTCCATTTGCAATAAAATATAATGCCATTGGTTATTGCTCATCCTCCCTCGCCCACCCAGGACTGTATTTTGGGGAAACATACGTGTGCTTAGTATTTGTCAAGAGGATCAAAAGAACACAAAACACACAGAAGACCCCCAGGCACATCCGGGCTGGCAAGGAGACCAAGCAATGAAATGCTGTGCCATGAAGGAAATCAAGACCAAAAATACTATGGGGAGATGGTTGGAGGCACAGCAAGAATGGGAAAGCTCCAGGAGTTATCACGTGACCCTGGAGCCTTTCAGATTCAAGAGACAAAAGTGTACTTCGCACCAGCTTGGGAAAAAAACTGGGCGAGAAGGTCTCTGGGAAGTGCAGGGATCTGTGAGAACAAAGGGAACGACTCAACACCCACTTTGCACCTCCTGTGTCTCTGCTTTGGCTGAGCTTGTCCTGGCTTTCAATCAGTGAGCTTTCTCCACGTGGAAATGGTCAACAGCAAAAGCCACCTGCAAAGAGAAAGAAGTAGCCAATCGTCTCTGCATTAGCTCACTCTGGGTTGTGTGGCTGGGGACACAGGGCAGGATAAGTCTGCTCTTGGCCATGCGTCCAGCCTGTGTGCTGGAGAGGGGAGAGCAGGGCATTTGATTTGCAGCCTTACCAGAAGTACCGGAAGCCAAGGAAGGAACGCCCCCAGGAGAGAAAGGGCTGTGAACAGAGCGCAGGAACGGAAAGCCGGCAAGAGAGTCAGAGCAGACTCGCCATTTCCCTTTGCAATCACTGACCTTAGAGAGGAGGGCAATGATTAATGTACCAGGGTGGCTGGATCAGTTTCATCTTAGGCCTAAAGAAAGAGCCTGCCCGGCTCTGGGACAGCATCAGAGAGTGGGTAGAGATTTTCAGAGACAGACAGGGAAGTCACTGTGTCCCTGGAAATGAACTCAGCAAGTGACGTGTGTAAGGCTACTAGCTAGTAAGCTGCAAAGTGGAGCTACACCTTTAAGGATTTTATGGAAGTAAGGGATAGGAGAGTGCTGTTGTCCAGAGAGCTTGGTGGATGATCTTTGACAGGCTTTTTAGCTTGGGGTTTCTGGTGGCGGGATCTGGGCTTGTCTGTCTTCATGTCTTTCTTAGTCTGGGGCCGGAAGGGACTATGGTGGAGGGGCAGAAGATATGTCTTTGGTAGGCTATTAACGGGCTCCAGTCTGACCAGGGGGAATGCTTGGAAGCAGGAGGAACCCCATTCTGGCACTAGGGGGCACCCAGGGGAGAGTTTTGGCTTGGTGAATTCCCAGCCCCAGGTATTGATCCCAGGGACCCTGGGACCTGTGCTGGGTCACACACATTTAAAGCCAGGCCAAATTCTCATTGGCTTAGAACCTGGGAGGGGCTGAGACAAAGGAGGAAGGATGATGAGGTGTCAAGAGGCACCTGAGACAGTGACACCAGATAGGAACTGGGGAGGACGAGGGGGCTCACCCATCCCGGGATCGCCTCTGTGCTTTGCCCTAATCCAGTGCTACACGGAAACTGCCAGGCTGTGTCCTTCCTGCCTCGTCACTGTCAAAGGTCACCTGGGCAGGTGCAGTGAGGAGGTGCTGGCCTGGCTTTGCAGGTCCCGCAGGCACTGCTCTCTCCCAAGGCCACATTCAGGGGGCTTCAACCCCAAGTTCTGTAGGCTCAGTGCTCTAAACCCCCCTGTGACTGCCGTCGGCTTCTCCTCAATTTCCTCTTGGCAGTTTTGAGGCTCTGGAAGCAAACTCCGCTGCCTCCTTCCCGCATTGTTTCTCTCAACCACATTGCATGGTCCTGCACCAACCTGGAGGGTTTAGTGCCGAGTGCACAGATAAGAACAGCGTTTTTTTCTGAAATTGAATTTCCTTTTTCCCCCTCTTCTAGGAAAAGTTCAAGCAGCCAGGACTATATAGGTCATGTTTCTAATTATAAAACACACCATGGATGCTATTTTTTTCCTTCCAGTGGAAGGAGAAATAGCAAGAACAAGGGGAGCTGAGTTGTTCCTGTGAAGCCAGCAGTCACCAGCATGGCTGCTGCGAGCTTCCGCTGTGGACCAGCCGTCCCCACACGCCTTGATGTAGCAGTCACTAGGTGGCGCTCTCAGGAGGGAAGGATTCAAAAGTGCTTCTTGCCCCCAGACCTGTTAAGACCAGTTAAGAGAAGCTGATTATTTAAAAAGATTTATTTTATTTGTTTGAATGGCAGAATTCCAGAGAGAGAGAGAGAATCTTCCATAGGCTGGGTCACTCCAAATGGCTGCGATGGTTGGCGCTCGGCCAGGCAGAAGCCAGGAGCCAGGAACTCCATCCGGGTCTCCCATATGGGTTGCAGGAGTCCAAGTACTTGGGCCATCTTCCCCTGCACATTAGCAGGAAGCTGGAGACTCGAACAAGTGCTCATATGGAACGTTGGCATTGCAGGTGGTGGTTTACTTAACCAGCTATGCCACACCATGGGCCCAAGCTGGTTTATCTTGTTGTTTTGTTTGTTAGTTTTGGTAAATGATATTCACCCATGGAAGAGAGTACTAGCAGGCAAGTTGAATTCCTGGAGAGTAGAAGCTTGAGGGTGGTCAAAAGGGGCACGGGTATTCTTGGAGGAGGGAACACATTCTGCAAAGCATCTTATGCAGAACAAGACTTTCTCTGTGGCACTTAAGGAATGCCATGTGCTGTGGCTTCAGCTTCCTGTGGGAAAGCAGGAAGACGTGAGGCTGAGACGGCGAGTGGATCTGAGCAAGAGGAAGATTACCTCCCTAATACACACCTGTTCTCCAGGAGTAGAATCTCCCTTTGGAGTCTTTGGAGGAGACCTTCATGATGGTTAATCCATTGCAGGGCCTTGCTGACGTCATGGTCAACCAGTTTCTGCTGGAGAAAACACTTACAGGCATGAGCCAAGTCAACAGATTGTGTACAGTGCAAAATAGAGGAGATCCTGTTCATTGCACGTGTAGCTTCCTCCCTAGCAAGAACCATAGCTGCGGCTGGGGCTTCCTGTCCACATCCCAGCAGACCTTGCCTCTGCAGGGGCTGCGAGCCAGCTGACCAGAAGCACTCGGGTATGAGCGACTTCCGGCTCAGCCCCCAGCTGATGATGAGTGGGTTACTGCAGAACATTCTCCCCGCTTCCCCTCGCCCGAGGTAGCTGCTTCCTAGAGGTGTCTCAGCAACATCGCGCCTTAGATGCTGTGAATGTCCACTGGCTCTTTAATGCCCAGTTTCTTGCTTCCTTCCTTTTTCTGTCTCACTTCCCTCCCCGGCCGCCATTGTAGGATTTTGGGGTCTGGAGGAAGGCAGAAAAGACTTTTACTGTGCCGGCGCCGTGGCTCAACAGGCTAATCCTCCGCCTTGCGGTGCTGGCACACCAGGTTCTAGTCCTGGTCGGGGCACCGATCCTGTCCCGGTTGTCCCTCTTCCAGGCCAGCTCTCTGCTGTGGCCCGGGAGTGCAGTGGAGGATGGCCCAAGTGCTTGGGCCCTGCACCCCATGGGAGACCAGGAGAAGCACCTGGCTCCTGGCTTCAGATCAGCGTGGTGCGCCGGCCGCAGCGGCCATTGGAGGGTGAACCAACGGCAAAAAGGAAGACCTTTCTCTCTGTCTCTCTCTCTCACTGTCCACTCTGCCTGTCCAAAAAAAAAAAAAAAAAAAAGTCTTATATTGTAGGCAGGGGAAATAGGTTTCCCGCTAGGACAGGCAGCAGGGGTGTGATGCGAGGTCCAGCCCCTTCCCAGCGGTGGGGGGCAGTCATCTTTTTAAACTCCTGTCTGGGGAGGGAGACCCGCCTGCAGGCAGGACCTGTGCCCACTGCAGTAAGGTGGGTCTGAACGGGCAGAAGACGCCCCCTCTCCCCGCCACTTGACAGCTGGTGATCCAAGCTGTTTGCTTGCCATCTGTGACGGTGCCAGTTTCAGATGTCCTGGGAGTGGTGCTCGTCAAAGCTCCCGGAGCCTGGCTGATGGAGTGCCGGGCACTGAAATCCCACCGTGTCACGTCAGGGTCATCGAGTTGCGCTCAAGGACACAACTATCAGGTTTGAAATGGACGATTTGTGTCCTAGTGGCCGAGTACGCCCTAACACCAGTATTTCCTGGGATCATCTCTGACGCTGCCTGCTTTGTCTTCGGCTGAACTGAAACTGGGCATAGCCCCGCTCTATAGAGAAAATACACTGGAAAGGATGCTTGGAGCCAGTCAACCAGGCAGAAGCTCTGAGGGTGGAGGCGGTAATCCACAGCTTAACAAACTCTCAGTAAGCCTGCGAACCCCTGGGCTAGGGGATACTCGTGTAGCGAAGTTGAAGGTGACGCTTCCAGAACCTTCTAACCTCCCTCCCCCTTTTGGTGGCCCTCTTCTGGGTGCATCCGAGTTCTCCAACATCATCACAATGCCCCCAGCCCGCTACGGCAGAACCCCCAGGTCGGAATTCCCTACAGGTCGGAATACAACTCGCAGGAGAGCACACAGGAGAGCCGCTGTCGGAGGGAAAGCTCTTTCAGCCTCATTTTCCCAAATCCTTCCAGCATGTATCCCCCGAAGCTGTCTACAGCTACTGGTGACAGCCCCAACAGTAAGAACATGTGGCAGGAGGATGCGCACTGGCACACATTGTCTGTGTCTCTTCTGTACGATGTTGTTAGCAGAAGCTAAGTGGGCGTGGAGGGTGCTGTCAGGGAGGATGACGCCTGCTTTCTTAGGTGCATACTAGGGGGTTCTTAGTGCAAACTAAGAGTCACCGGGCTCTGGCTGTTCTGCAGGGAGGCACGCGGGGCTTGTGGAAGGAAGGAGTTTGCACACACCACCAGGCATCCCAGCTGTGGCTCTCCGACCTCCTGGACGGCAGTGCCCGCTGTTCCCTGTTTGGATACCACCCCTGTCAAACTCGGGCCGCTCACTTTTGTCTGTTTTCTGCCTTTCTCTAGATCCCTTGGCTTTCCCCATTTGAGTTGAAATTTGTTCTCCAAGAGCACTTCAAAAGGCTTGTGGACAATGAAATGAAAAGCCGTGTTTATTTTGCTACAAAGCATTCCGAAACTCATGCATGTCACGGGTCCCTAAAATGTTCATGGCAAATGTGCATTATGAAAAAAAAAAGCATAGATTTTCAAAATCATTGACACCCAAACCAGCTCATCTTTTAATTCCATTTTTTTAAAAAAAAGATTTATTTATTTATTTATTCGAAAGGCAGAGTTACGGAGAGGCAGAGAAGAGAGAGAGAGAGAGAGGTCTTCCACCCACTAGTTCACTTCCCAGATGGCTGCAACGGCTGGAGCTGGGCTGATCTGAAGCCAGGAGCCAGGAGCTTCTTCCGGGTCTCCCACATGGGTGCAGGAGCCCAAGGACTTGGGCCATCCTCCACTGCTTTCCCAGGCCATAGCAGAGAGCTGGATCAGAACCGGAGCAGCCGGGACCCAAACCGGTGCCCATATGGGATGCCGGCACTGCAGGTGACGGCTTTACCCACTATGCCACAGCGATGACCCCTTAATTCCATTTTTTGCAAAGTTTTCAAAGCATTCTCAGATGTGCCACACGATGAGTTCAGGATGCAATATGAATTATCAGCAGCATCTTTACTCCCAGTGAAAACACACTGGGTGGTGCTCCGCTCCATGTGTATCCCTTGGGGGTTCAGATAGCACCTACTCGCCAGGGACATGAGCCAAGCCGTCAGCACACTGGCGTTGAGCTGGGGCACCTGACAGATGATGCGGGTCTTTAACAGGCAGCATTTTTGCCAGGACACTCTCAGGGTCCCATTTGTTTCCCAGGCCTGAGGCTGGGAGGGGTTCAGAGAGGTCTACACCCTATACTGTCCACTACCTTCTCACGCCCAGGCCAGCATCTCCTTCCTACCCTCTGTGTGTCATCTCCTCCAGCTGCAGACCACGTGGAGCCTGCCGGAAAGTGGAACACAGAGAGGCTGAGGAAGTGGGGAGAGGCCACACAGCCGAGAGGAGGGGTGAAGAGCACAGAACTCATCCATGAGTTTCTGGAGTGGAGATCTTTGCTCATCCCCTGCCCAGGATCTCAGGTTTCTGTGAGAGTGGGAGTCAAGGGGGAGGCTGTTCTGTAACTTCACTTGGAAATCAGTGGGAAATCACTGCCCAGGGCCCTGAAAGTGGAAAACTGGCACTGTCATCCCCCAGCCAGTGTGTCACCGGATGCTGACGGGCTCACGGCTGGAGTCGCATTCATCAGCTGCTGTCGCTGACACCTTTTAGGACACACCCCCCTGTGGGGGCTGGCCTTGTGGCACAACGGGTGTGGCTCCTGCGTGGGAGGCCGGCATCCCGCATTGGAGAGCCAGTTCAAGTCCTAACCATATCACTTCTGATCCAGCCCCCTGCTACTGGGCCTGGGAAAGCAGCTGGAGATGGCCCAAGTGCTGGGGCGCCTGCCAAACGCGTGGGAGACCTGGATGGAGTTCAGGTTCCTGGCTTCGGCCTTTGTGGCCATTTGGGGAGTGAACCAGTGGATGGAAGATCTCTTTATCACTCTCCCCATCCCCTCTCCTGTGTCACTCTGCCTTACAAATAAATAAATAAATATTTTGAAAATATTTATATACATGCCATGTCCTCAGATCCTTTCCTTTGGTCACCTTCTCCTACAATTGAGCACTTGTCATTATATATTAATTTTTTAAAGATTTTATTTATTTACTTGAAAATCAGAGTTACAGAGAGGCAGAGACAGAAAGAGAGAGAGAGGTCTTCCATTGCTGGTTCACCCCCAATTGGCCACAACGCCTGGAGCTGTGCCGATCCTAAGCCAGGAGGTAGGACTTTCTTCTAGGTCTCCCACATGCAGGGGCCCAAGGACTTGTGCCATCTTCTACTGCTTTCCAGGCCACAGCAGAGAGCTGGATCGGAAGAGGAGCAGCCGGGACTTGAACCGGCGCCCCTATGGGATGCCAACACTGCCAGGCAGTAGCTTTACCCACTATGCCACAGTGCCGGCCCCTGTTATGTGTTCTTACAACATGACCTCTAACATGGAGAAGGGAGTTCTGATGCAGAAGGTGCAGAAGCAATGCTCCCAGATTTCTTTAGCAACCATATGATGCCCACAGATTTCATTCATTTCTTTTTTTTTAGAGACTCATTTATTTGAGAGGCAGAGTTACAGAAAAAGAGAAAGAGGCAGAGAGAGAGAGAGAGAGAGAGAGAGAGAGAGCACTCTTCCATCTGCTGGTTCACTCCCCAAATGGCTACAATGGCTGGAGTTGGTCCAATCTGAAGCCAGGAGCCAGGAGCTCCTTCCAGGCCTCCCACATGGGTGCAAGCACTAGGCCATCTTCCATTGCTGTCCTAGGCACATTAGCAGGGCGCTGGATTGGAAGTGGAGCAGCCAGGACTGGAACCAGTGCCCATGGGGGATGCCCGCAGTGCCACAGCACTGACTTCTCATTCATTTCTTCAATCTTACATATGATTCCCAGTTTTATCCCTCTCCTTGGCAAAGAACAATGGTGGTTCAAAAATAGACATACTTACAAACCACTAACAGGTCTCATCCACCATCCTTCCTCCCTGCCATCTCCCATTTCCAATCACCCTGGCTGAGCAATGGAAAAGGCCTGGACCAGGCATCCTTCCTCTGCTCATCTCTTTCCTTCATTGTCTTATCATCTTATTGCAACCAAGGTTTTCCATTTCTGGGCTTGCCCCTGGACACAGGGGATTAAGCTTTATCACCTGGGCCTAGAGCAGTGCTTGGAGGAGAAGAATAGCTTAATCCAATCAAGTCAGTGGGAAAAAATTCTCTTAAGAAAGCTATCTCCAGGCCAGCGCCGCGGCTCAATAGGCTAATCCTCTGCCTTGCGGCACCGGCACATCGGTTCTAGTCCCGGTCGGGGCGCCGGATTCTGTCCTGGTTGCCCCTCTTCCAGGCCCGCTCTCTGCTGTGGCCTGGGAGCGTAGTGGAGGATGGCCCAAGTGCTTGGGCCCTTGCACCTGCATGAGAGACCAGGAGAAGCACCTGGCTCCTGGCTTCAGATCAGCGCGGTGCGCCGGCCACAGTGCACTGGCCGCGGCGGCCATTGGAGGGTGAACCAATGGCAAAAGGAAGACCTTTCTCTGTGTCTCTCTCTCTCACTGTCTACTCTGCCTGTCAAAAAAAAAAAAAAAAAAAAAAAAAAGGAAGAAAGCTATCTCCAGTTATTTTCTGTTCCTCCTTTTTTAATGTGTAGAAAGAGATTTTCTTATTCCATTGGAGGCAGATGATCTTCCTTGAGCACACCTGCCTGCCCCGGGTCTTGCAACTTCTATCACATGGCTTTTTTTTCTCCAAGTCCCAACAACCTTCCCATCGCCATGCATTGCGAGAGCTCACAGGCACCTAGCCCAGGAGGGACATGTTAGGAAGGACCAGGCTTGTCTTGCTGTGTGTCTGTTTTTTTTTTTTTATTCTCCCCCACCCTGCTACCTTATTTTAGTGGCAGCAAGCTCAGCCATGGAGCTCTCTGTGACCCTAGGATTGCAACGGGGTGAGAGGTCTCTTGTCAAAGCTGCCAAGGGGGTAGCTGTGATGATTCTCAAGCCCCCTCTCTGGCCCCAGGTCTAGGATTCTTGTGTTCATTGCCCTGCGGGCTTGGTTAGATGCCACCTTTCACCTAGTTCTGATTCTTAGACCAAAAGATAATAAGAATACACAGTGACCTAAGGCATTTAGCACAAGCACGAATGAGACCCTCTGTACAATGGAGCAGATTTTCAGCCAAAGTGACACCCTTTGGTGGCTAATAAAGCAGCCAGCCCAGGTTGAATAGATCAAGTACAAGCCACGTTGTTGAACCTGGCCACGCATTCTCTCACACCATCCATCCTGCCCCATCAAAGCCGCCTTCCTGCTAGTCACATCTTTTCTTTCATTAAACTATTTTTTTCCTCTCTACCTTTGAGTAGATAGGTCGAGATGTTGAGGGGAGAAGAGTGGAGAGGCAGAGGTTTTGAAAAAGACTTTGGGCAAAATGGCATGCAATTATTCTTTTAAATAAAATGGGCAATTATTAGAATGTCGACCTCAACTCTAAATGGATGGCAAAGTACTGGAATATATTACAAAGTGTCTGTTTTAATATCTGTATCTTGGTAGTTGCTAGGTTACACTGGTACTTTTAATAACATAAAGGGAACTGGAAATGTTTTTAGATACTTTTCCCACTGAAAATATTACTGGCAAGAAAACGGACATACTGCTGGCTCCTGTGGTGGGATATTATGAGCTTTTTGTTGCTCATTAAAATGCATCTTAGTTGTTCATATTATTAATGCTTCAGTTTAGAGTTTTCCTTCAAAATAGACTAACCCTGTGATAATGAGACTTGTGACTTGGCAGGTCTTCCCGAAACCCAAGCATGTGTGATTCCATTCCCCCTTACTCTAGTCCATCCCACTGGGCTCAGAAAACCTCTACTGCTCACCCAGTAAGTGCTAAGCTCTCGTTTGCTTCTTGCAATGTAGAAGCTTTAAATAAGACAGGATTGGGACTTTTTCTTGGCAGTCAGGAAAGCATATAATTTTTTTAAATGAAAATTAGCAAGCATCTTTATTTCTGCTTAAGAATGTACACCTCCTTTCCATCACTTGGGTGTCAGACACTGTGGACCTCGAATTAGCCCTTCGTGGAAGAGTTACCCCGCTCCCAGTGTGTGCTGGGCAAAGCTGCACCAAGTGGTTAGTTCACATACAAGGTTGACACTGCTCTCGCTGTGTCTGGATAGATCTCGCGAGGACGTGGTCTGTGGTTGATTTTAACTTGGAGGACAGGAAAAGAAGAAACTAAAGCTTTAAAGAAGTGGTGACATTTGAGCTGGAACTTAGAAGAGCAGCACTTTGGGACGGGCGGGTTGGGAAGAGTTTCTAGCAGAGACACCAGGTGGCAGCATCACGGGAAACGTGGACACATGTTGTGCAATCACCAGTGCTTGCTGATAAACATGCTTGGAGCTTTGCCTGTATGAACTCATGTAATCCCATCCAACCTTCAGAGATGGATCTCATTACCAGCCAATTTATACAGGGCTAGGAGTGGATATCTATACTAAGGCCACACAATCTGTACAGGCTGTGAACCTGGGGTTCCTTGGAACCCCACTTCCTCTAAAGCCTGAACTCTCATCCATTATCCCCCTCCTCTGTGAGGGTGGTGGTCCAGCATGGTTAGCATGAATGGGATGAAAAAGGGAGGTAGGATGGGGTTACATTGTTCCGGGCCTTCAATGCCAGATTAAAAGTGTTTCTTTTTTATTTTTGATATTATGGGGTGATGGTGAAGTGTCCACAGCAGAGGAGCAACAAGTCTTGAATTCATGTTTTAGAGCCATTAATATAGTGAGAGTATAATGGATGGATGTCGGTGGCAGTTGCAACAGGAAATTTTTCTTAAAAATTAGTTAAGAAAGCATTGCAAAAAAAAAAAAAAACTCAGCTTGAAAAACACCTTTTGAGAATCTACAGAATGGCTCCCAGGAGCTCAGGTCCTCCTAAAATAACATTCTAATGACCGGTCTTTTCATAACCACGATGCTCACTAATTTCATCCATTCCTGGCCACCATCCACAGCTTGGGCCCCTTAGCTCACTTTTTCCATACACTCATATCCCCGCTTTTCCAGGCGTCCTTCCTAGGCTTGCATCATGGATCCTTCCAAATCCACACATCACGCTTTCTGGAATTCCGGTCACTGTGGGGGACATATTGTATGGTTCTGGCGTCTTCACCAAAGCTTGTTCCACCTTTTGCCTTAATCAAAATGTAGATAGATGCACACTGTGGATATTCTTTCTCAACCAGTGCACCCTCTCTAATGCTCCTCTATTGTCTTTTTTATTTTTTTAATTTGACAGGTAGAGTTGTAGACAGTGAGAGAGACAGAGAGAAAGTCTTCCTTCCATTGGTTCACTCATCAAATGGCCGCCATGGCTGGCACTGCGCCGATCTGAAGCCAGGAGCCAGGAGCTTCCTCCTGGTCTCCCATGCGGGTGCAGGAGCCCAAGGACTTGGGCCATCCTCCACTGCCCTCTTGGGCCACAGCAGAGAGCTGGACTGGAAGAGGAGCAACCAGGCCTAGAACCCGGCACCCATATGGGATGCCGGTGCCGCAGGTGGAGGATTAATCAAGTGAGCCACTGCGCTGGCCCTCTCCTCTATTGTCTACACTCTCAGGACAGTAGTTGGTAAGGAAGGATTTACTCGATCATGCACGCCGCTGCTTCTTTTAAATTCTGAGCAAAAAAATCCACTTACATAAAAAATTCACACTATTTCTTGCAGTATTATTTACCAGCCCTAAGATTATTTTATAACTCAGACATGCACCCCAAACCCTGCCATAGCCCTGGGGAGCCTCACTCTATCACCAACATTGATTTTAAGGTTTTATGACTCCTTCATTCCAGTGCTGTTTGCCTCCTTACTTAGCAGCACCTAGCCTTGGCTGCCTTGAAGCTTACCATCCTCTTGAATGATTCTTCTTCTATAATATGGCTGAGAAGATCCTTCCTTGAATAGAGCTGAGGTGTGCTGGGCTTGGCTGCATCAAGGGTATCACAAACTCACCTCCCTTCATGCGCCTGCTCAGTGGTTGTATTGCTCAGTGAGGTCCTGTGTTCTTAATGACTCCTCCAGACCTGTCCATTCAGGCTCGTGCTGCTTTGCAGTCCATTTTACTACCTAAGAGGTGGCTGAATCGTCTTTTTGCTTGTTGTCCAAGTGGACCCTTCAGATGCTGTCGTGAGCTGTGGGCATGGGAAAGATATTTGGGGACCCTGACACTAAGGTGACACTAAGGAGGGCCCAGACTTAGAATAAGCATGTACAAGGCAGACATTGGCTTACCACAAGCCAACAAAATCAAACCAATAAAAAGGGCTTGCACTGTGGCACAGCGGGTTAAGCTATTACCTGCAACAGCAGCATTTTAATAAGAATGCCAGTTCAAGCCCCGACTGCTCTTCTTCAAATCCAGCTCTCTCTTATAGCACCTGGGAAAGCAGTGGAAGATGGCCCAAGTTTTGAGACCCCTGCCACCCTTGGGAGAGATGAGGGTGGAGTTCCAGGTTGCTGGCTTTGGCCTGGCCCAGTTCCAACTGTTGCAGCCATTTGGAGAGTGGGTCAGCAGATGGAAGACCTCTGCCCCTCACTCTTTCTCTACCCCACTCTCTCTCTGTCACTCTGCATTTCAAATACATAAAAAAATTTCAAAGTAAGTCCACAAAGTGAGCAGTTGAGACTCCTATAGATAATCACCTTCAGTGTGGGGTAAGGCTGGTGTTGATGACCCTAAGGTTAGTATGGACCCGTTGTGATGATGGGAGCTGCAAACAGATTGGAATATTACCATGAGCATAGAGACTTTGTGAAGGGAACCCAGCTCAGTTAGCCAGTGTACTTGCTACCATCACTAAGTGATTGTAGGAAACTCAAAGACTCTGAATCCCTTTTTTTTTAATAGTTAAGAGAAGTAGCAAAGTTCAATGAAGAGAAATGCTCCTGAGAGCACTTTGGACTGGGGTTATTTCTGGTATTTTCCTGGGTGGAGGGCTCCCTGGGTGTAGAATTGTTGAAATTCCTCCTGGACCCCATCGGTCCAGTGTTATTAGACCTAATAGCCCCCTTGGTGTGGGCAGGGAAGAGTCCCTTAAGCTTCCCCGAGAGAGGGCTGAGATTCACCTATTACTGAACAAATTATTGAACAAAGACAGCAGTTTTGATGTGCAAATGTTGGTCTGCTTCCAAGACTTGCTTCTACATTTTCTTTCTCATTCAGTCACAGAAAAATTCCCATTTTCTTTCTTACACACAGAGGCTCATGTCTACCTGGCCACTAAGCATTTCCCTCCTCAAGAGAAGTAACCCATAATCTTTGGGGAGAGGTAGGAGGGGTGATGGCCCATCTTCTGTATTTTCTTCAAGCTGACATTTGGTATAGAGCTGGCTATGGTTATTCTGTGCTATGGTGTTCAGCCGTCTTGTGTAGTCTAGAGGGCTGGTCACATCACCACGTGGGTTAGACTGGAAGTCCCGCCCCATGGCCATCTGGAGTTGGATGGGCTGTATTGACTGCTCTCATGATCTCCTGGCTGGTTCTGGCAGATCCGTTTCTGGAGACTGCTGCTCAGAGGTTCTTGACTGTGCAAAAGACAGAATTCAGATGTGAGACCACAAGTGGTAGTGAGCAAGGCGACAAAGTTTGATGTTAGAGTGCACCTGATAGACCAGCCATTTGTCCCAGGAAGAACTGAGAGCCAGAGTTTGAATCATAAACCCAGCATGCCATTGGAGCTCGTTCTTCCTGTTTCCCACACTTCACTCCCATTCTGCATGTGAACATCTTGAAAACCCTGCTCTTGGGCCACACACAAGCCAACGCAATCACTCCTGCTACTTCTGCTACCCTCCCCAGTGTTCCATCACTCCTTCCCCGTCTAGTTGGAAGACAGCCTCATTCTCTAAACATTCTGACTCACCGTCCAAGCCCTGGCTGCTCTTTGTCCTTCTACAAGATCCCTTCTGCTTGATCAAGGCTTAAATACTTACAACATCCCACTTTCCAGCCACCTTTATATATTGTCCAGGCACCAATGCAGAAAAATCACCAATACAGCTACCCGTCTCACAAGTCTTGTGGGTGAACCTGTCAATCCTTCTCCAGCATGACTGACAGCTCTTGGAGCCCTCCCCCTCTGTACGTACACCTTTCCATTGAGGGCACCCCTGTGGCTGATGGGGTTACCTCTCTGGTCTGGGCTGTGGTTCCTCAGCTCTGGATGCTTTACCCAAACTTCTGACCTTTGCCCTGCAAGCTTTCATGGCAGACTTAGGATGGAGTCTTTGCTTATAGCAAACCTTTCCTTGTTTCACAAGTCCTTTCTGTTACCTCCAATTTTCCATCACATTCAATCACTCCACTGATATCAACTTAAGCTTATGCCCGTTGGATAGCAAGAGTACCAAATGGACATCTTTTCAGGTCCACCCTGGCTCCCCACATACCGCGACCCTGCCAATCCATAAAGCTAATAAATGCATGATTAGTCAGGTTTTTTTTTAGTGAGATTTACTCACTGTACTGTAGTGTGAATCAGGTTCCGATTTGAATTGTGACTTCACATTTATTTGATCATAAATGGCACTCTTCTATAGAAGGAAAATTGAGAAATAGATAATAGCACAAGAAACAAAATAGAGGAGACTAAAAGCCACTTTCAATTCCAGCTTTCTGAAAGAACCAATTGACAATGGGTGTATTCTTATTGAATCAACGTTCCAGGCATGTGTAGATATTTGTTGCATGGTAATTTCCATTTTGCTAATGTTGTAACATCACGTAGCCTTATATAGAGAATTTCGTGCTTATACACTTTAACTTTTATTAGTGGGATTTCTGGAAGGTCAATTGAGAGGCCTCAAATAATATCATTTTCTCCCTGGGTCTTGATATATAATGCCAAAAGGACAAGGTGGGGACAATTTTCATCCATCCTTCTCAGTACTGTGTAATATGAAGTAAAACCAATTTAGTTTGATAGCTGAATATGGTCTGTTATTGTTTTGATTTTTATTTATTTGAATACTAGTAAGATGGGACACTCAAGAATAGTTTTGACCATTTTTAAATTATTTTGTGAATTATCACTATGTGCCATTTGTCAGTCTTTTAATGGCAGGTTTGATCTCCTCTGATAAGTGAGATTCATGATATATTAAAGACACTAACCAGCAGTCCCATAGTTCAAATATTTGTCTCCAGCTTTTAATTGATTTTTTCTATTTTAATAAAGATTTATTTATTTATTTGAGAATCAGAGTTATACAGAGAGAGGAGAGGCAGAGAGAGAGAGAGAGAGAGAGAGAGAGAGGTCTTCCATCTGCTGGTTCACTCCCCAGTTGACTGCAACAGGTGGACCTGCACCAAACAGAAGGCAGGAGCCAGGAGCTTCTTCCGGGTCTCCCACGTGGGTGCAGGGGCCAAAGGACTTGGGCCATCTTCTACTGCTTTCCCAGGCCATAGCAGAGAGCTGGATCAGAAGTGGAGCAGCTGGGACTCGAACCGGCATCCCCATGGGATGCCGGATGCCGGCGCTGCAGGCAACGACTTTACCCACTACGCCACAGTGTCAGCCCCTCGTTGACTTTTCAATATGCTAATGAAAGTCTTGGATTTTTTGTCTGTGTATGGCTTTTACATTAATGTTTTTGTACAGCTGAAACCTCTGTGGGTTCCATGTCCATGAATTCAACCATTCAGATAGAAATATATCAGAGAAAAAATTGCAACTGTTCCGAACATGCCCAGATTTGCTTGCCATTATTGTCTAAATAAGGCAGCCGAGCAGCTAACTTCACAGTCCTAGATGTTATAAGTATTTTAGTATACTTGTTCAAGTATATGGGTAGGTTACATGCGAATGCCCTGTGCTGGGCATCACCCACAGATTTTGGTATTTGTGGGGGTTGCTCGAGCCGATGCCTACAGATTGTGCTATATTTGTTTTAAGAATAATTTTTATATTTGTATGTAGTATTTGTTTTTATTCTTTAAGAATAGCAAAAAGATACTCTCCTACAGTTACTTTGGTTCTTCTTACATAGACTTTTCAAAGTCCTCGTCTTCCTTTCCACTTGTGGTTTCGTCTTCACCTCATATTGGAGAACGTTTTCCTTCGCTTCCTGAGGCTTTCCTTAATACTTATCCTTGAAAAGGGCCAGGGGTTTCCTGGGAGATGAGACTTTCAGTTTTTTAAAAAAGATTTATTACTTATTTATTTGAAAGGCAGCGTGGCAGAGAGAGGGGGAGACAGAAAGAGAGAGATCTTCATCTGCTAGTTCACTCCCTAAACGGCTGCAGTGGCTGGAGCTGGGTCAGGCCGAAGCTAGGATCCTGGGTCTCTATGTAGGTTCCCCGCATGGGAGGCAGGGACTCAGGTACTTGGGCCATCTTCTACTGACTTCCAGGTGCAGTAGCAGGGAGCTGGATTGGAGGCGAACAACTGGGATTCGAACCGACGTTCCGATATAGGATGCAAGTGTTGCAAGCAGAGGCTGAACCCACTGCATCTGACTTTCAGGGTAACCCAGGGAACCCAGGAGGAACCCACTCTCTGTTAGGTGAAGGGAGACTGGTCCATCTAAACCAGGCACACCCACACTCCTGCTGCCCCATTTACACGGTACAGTGGATGGCTCGGTTGCCAGTATTCATAAACAGGGGTGCTTTAAAAAGTTCTTGGGGCCGGCGCCGTGGCTTAACAGGCTAATCCTCCGCCTTGCGGCACCGGCACACCGGGTTCTAGTTCTGCTTGGGGCGCCAGATTCTATCCCGGTTGCCCCTCTTCCAGTCCAGCTCTCTGCTATGGCCCGGGAAGGCAGTGGAGGATGGCCCAAGTCCTTGGGCCCTACACCCGTAAGGGAGACCAGGAGAAGCACCTGGCTCCTGGCTTCGGATCAGCGAGATGCGCCAGCTGCAGCGGCCATTGGAGGGTGAACCAACGGCAAAAAGGAAGACCTTTCTCTCTGTCTCTCTCTCTCACTATCCACTCTGCCTGTCAAAATAAATAAATAAATAAAAAGTTCTTGGAAAATAGAGTTGAAAGATAAAAGTTTATTTTGGTGCAAAGAAATTTTTGAAATCCATGCAGTTTTTTTTTTCCATAATATGCATTTTACATGAACTTTTCAAAGCACCCTTATATAATTCTCACCTGCTAAAATAACTGGTGAAGAAATCTATCTGGATGTGGTAAAAATAGTGACTTCTCATCTGGACAGAATCCCCTTTGATTTCTCATTTCAGTGTCTCCAGGTGCTCTGGTGCACATCCTAGGCAGATGCCATCTTCCGCTTCTTGTTGCCTTGGGCCTTGGCACTGCCACTTCCTGCCTGCAGTAGTCTTCCTTCAGTTCAGTTGCTCATGCCTTAGTGTCCCTTAGGTCCTTCTCAATGGCTTCTTGCTACAGAAGTCTCCACGGGTTCTTCCACCCTCTTAACCTGCCTTCAGCTTTCAAAGATTACACCAATCGCTTGTCTCCCCACCATCCTGGGGCCTCCATGAAGGCAAGCCTTGTTTTTGTTTGTTTGTTTGTTTGTTTTTGACAGACAGAGTGGACAGTGAGAGAGAGAGAAATGTCTTCCTTTTCCGTTGGTTCACCCCTCAATGGCAGCTGCGGCCGGTGCACCGCGCTGATCTGAAGCCAGGAGCCAGGTGCTTCTCCTGGTCTCCCATGGGGGTGCAGGGCCCAAGGACTTGGGCCATCCTCCACTGCCTTCCCGGGCCACAGCAGAGAGCTGGCCTGGAAGAGGAGCGACCGGGACAAAATCCGGTGCCCTGACCGGGACTAGAACCCGGTGTGCCAGCATCGCAGGCAGAGGATTAGCCTATTGAGCCACGGCGCCGGCCGCCTTGGTCTGTTTTGTTCTCCACTGTGTGTCTATTGCCTGCTGCTGTACCTGACATTGGGTGTGCACTCAAAACATTTGTGCTGAATCAGCGAGAAAATAGGAGGAGGTTTTCAAACTCTGCAGAAAATAGAATTAAATGAGAAGTCTACTTGGTGCTCAAACTACTGAAATCCATGCATAAAAGAGGTCTTCACCATGGAGAGGTGGGCGGTTAGCCTGGCAGTTCTGATGCTGGTTAAAATAAATGCCTGTGTCCTACATCTCTGTACCTGGGCTTGATTGCCCAGGCTCCTGACTCTAGCTTCCTGCTAATGTCCATCCTGGGAGGCAGCAGGTCATGGCTAACTGAGTCCCTATTACACTTGTGGGAGTCCTACACTGATTGCCCAGTTTCTGACCTCAGCCTGTCCTAGCCCCACCATTGTGGGCATTTGAGGAGTGAGCCAGTGAGTGAGAATGCTTATTCTCTTTCTCTCTCTCTCTCTCTATCTCCACACACAACCCCCACTATCTCAGCTTTTCAAATTTTTTTTTAAATTTCATAAAAATATGTATTATGAAAATTCATGCATGGATTTCAATGTATTTTGCATGAAAATAAACTGCTCTTTAATTCCGTTGCTCCATGAATGTTGTGGGGTTCCCTTGCATATGCACCTGCTGGGTTCTGTCTCTATTATGTCTGTGACTATTTCCCTCATCTGCGTGTATTCTCTCAGTGCTACCATGATGGAGAGAGGGCTATTTTTCTTATTTTATTTTAGTGCAAATGGTAACCTTTAGATCTGCCTGTGTTGGCTAATTTTGTGGCCAGTCGACTTGACTGCCCCATGGGTGCTCAGACTAAATCTCATTTCTGGTGTGTGGGTTAGGGTGTTCCGGGATGAGAGTCTCACTTCAATTGGTGGACTCCGAAAACTAGTGGACCCTCTCCCGTGAAGGTGGGCAGCATTGAATTCATTGAAGGTCTGAATAGAGAAGAAAGGGAATGGAAAAAAAAAAAATTTTTCTCTCTTTCTTCCTGCCTTCTTGCTTTAGCTGGGGCACCTCATCTTTGGCCCTTCTTTGGAATGCAATTTCCTCATCTGCTCTCCTGGGTCTCAGGCCCTTGAACTTGGACTGGAATTAAAACACTGGCTTTGCTTAGTTTCCATCGTGCAGACAGAAGATCACGGGACTCCTCCGCTTTGGTAGCCCATGAACCAATTCCTTGTAACAAATGCCCCCACACAGAGAGGGAGAGGAAGAGGGAGGAAAGGCGGGGCCGAGGGAACTCATTCTGTATCAGTTGCATTTCTCCAGGATGAGAACGAAGCCTCCTCTGGACGGAGGCCACAACAGACCCAGAGGTCCTTGAGAACTCCATTGAAACATCTCGATATTTCACTCTTCATATCAGGTGGTTAATTGACGAGGTCATTTCCGTTTGATGTGCGGGTTTACTTCTCCTAAGCTCAAGGAACAGGGATGAGGCAGCTTCCGTGGTCCACCTCACTGTTCCCCTGCCCCCTGCTGTGGCCTCCGACAGTCTCCACAACACACACCCACCAAAGGTCCTGACAAATGGGGCACGCTGGAGACATCTCAGGCAGGGTGCCGGGAAACAGATGAAAAACAAGCATCCAAACACATCCCCGTTACATCGGGAAATAATCAGTGTAGACTGAGCGTCAGAACTTCCTCCCCAGCCAGGGGCTCCTTGCAGCTCATCCGTCATCTTGCCTGGCGGAGCAGAGATGTGTGCAGCACACGCAGGGGTTCCCGGGGCACGTGGGCCATCTCCTACAGTGAAATTGATCTGTGCATAAGGCCCCAGAATCCCCAGCAGAGTCTCTATGCTGACAGCCTCCATAGCGACCTCCGCGTGGAGGTGTTTGTTGAGACTTATTTCTGGAGAACACATTTCTTTATTTTCTTCTCAAGATGGAGGGAAGTGAGTTATCAAGGGTTTGGAGGAAATGTGAAAGATTGTCTGAAATGAAGCAATTTGGCTCCCTCTGGGGAAGAGATTTTCCTTCTCGAGCATCCATTGAAAAGTCATCAATATTAATGTGCATTTTCATAGAGCTCCAAAGCGTTCGGAGTGCTTTTCAACTTTTGTTTTCCCAACCTTGTTGGTGCTCTCTCGCAGGGTGTGATTTGGAAGCAAAAGTTCTCATTTGTGTTGCAGAGTCAGAAGCCTCATGAATTTCCCCAGAACAGAGACTTAAATGACGAGAGGTTGGTTGAGTCCAAGCCTCAGACCCTCTCACTCACTGGAATGTGGTCCAGGAGGCGGCAGGTGAGAGGCATCGTATAGGGGATGCAAGTCACTCATGCGTGGATCCTGAAACTCTTCTCTAAATCCTATTTTGACTCTATTTAGCTTCTGAGAGAGAGAGAGAGAAAGAGAGAGAGAGAGAGAGGAGAGAGGAGAGAAGAGAGAGGAGAGAGGAGAGAGGAGAGAGGAGAGAGGAGAGAGGAGAGAGGAAGTGAGTGAGTACTCTCGGAAGCCAGGAGCTGAGAACTCCATCCAAGCCTTTCACATGGATTTTGGAAACCCAATTATTAGAGCCTTTACTGCTGTCTCCCGGGGTCTGCATTAGCAAGAAGCTAGAGTTAGGAGCTGGAGCTGAGCATTGAACCTGGACACTCTGCTATGGGGCACAGGTATCTTAACCGGTGTCTTAATTGCGAGGCTAAATGCTCACTCAAATTCCTTAACTTTTTCTGCCTGTGGAATGCTGATTCAAATGGTGGTGGTGGAGCACTCGGAAGGAGCTGGGGCAGCCCAGACACACGCAAGGATGTGTCAGCACACTTCAGGAAACAGGGAGAAGTCTCTCTCTCTGCTTGGGTTTCTTGTCTTGAAGAAGATACTTGGGGGTTGGCACTGTAGCCTAGCGGCTAAAGCCACCACCTGCAGTGCCGGCATCCCATTTGGGTGCCAGTTTGAATCCTGGCTGTTCCACTTCCAATCCAGCTCTCTTCTATGGCCTGGGAAAGCAGTGGAAGATGGCCCAAGTGCTTGGGTCCTTGCACCAGTGTGGGAGACCCGGAAGAAGCCCCTGGCTCCGGCTGTTGCAGCCATTTGGGGAGTGAACCAGTGGATAGAAGACCTCTCTCTCTCTCTCTCTCTCTCTCTCTCTCTCTCTGCCTCTTCTCTTTCTGTGTAACTCTACTTTTCCAATAAATAAATAAATCTTTAGAAACAGAAAAAGAAAAAGATAGACGGACGGAATCTTCATAAAGTTTGTGGGGCTGCATTAGGATATAACTCGAGTCAGGAGCTGGAGCTCGCTATAGAAATTCAGTACTCCAATATGGGATGTGAGAGCATCCTAACCAGTAGGCTAAATGCCCGTCCCTGCTAACTTTAATTATTTTTTAAGATTTATTTATTTAGTTGAGAGGCAGAGTTACAGATTGACAGAGGGAGAGATGGATAGGTCTTCCATCTGCTGGTTCACTCCCCAAATACAATGGCCAAAGATGGGCAGACCCGAAACCTGGAACCAGGAGCTTCTTCCAGGTCTCCCACACGGGCACAGGGGTCCAAGACTTGGGTCATCTTCTGCTGCTTTCCCAGGCCACAGCAGAGAGCTGGATGAGAAGAGGAGCATCCGGGACTTGAACCAGCACCCATATGGGATGCCACCGCCATGGGCAGAGGCTTGAGCCTACTACACCACAGCACAGGCCCCATAACTCTAATTATTTTATTGGATGGTCTATGTCTGTCTCTCCCCACTGTTTTTCGTTCTCCTCTTCCTCTCTCACTTGTAGGCCCATGTCCTCTTAAGCTTTCTCATGTTTATCTCATGCCAACCCTTCTTATCTCAGCAACATCCTCACCAACGTGTGTAGTGTTTTCATCCAAAGAGAAAATTGTGTTTACAAAAACACAAAATTTGGGAGAGAAAGGGAGGCAAGCAGCTTAGCTCTGAGTTAGTGCAAAGTTGACCTGGTGTGGCTCCACATGGACCCTGCATTTCTTCATTGTCCTTGCTGTTAGCAACCATCTGGAATGCCTAGGGCATGATCTTCTTAATTGATGGCACCTTAGCTGATGGCCTTGAGCAAAAGGAAGGCTTCTGTTCCTCTACTTCCCCATCCCTGAAGGGCCTCCATTGCATAATTTGACACCACACTTCATTCTGTGAATATACCCACCTATCCTTATCTGTTTTTACTGTTTATGGACATCTGGGGTTTTATTTTGTTTTTCAAGATGTATTTATTTGATGAGAGAGAGAGAGAGAGAGAGAGAGAGAGAGAGAGAGAGAGAGACTTAGATCCTCCATTTGCTGGATCACTCCCCAAATGGCAGCAATGGTAACTGGGCCAGGCTAGGAGCCTGGAACTCCATCTGGGTCTCTCACATGCATGGAAGGGGCCCAAGTACTTGGACCACTTTCTGCTGCTTTCCTAGGTGCATTTGCAGGGAGCTGAATTGCAAGTGGAGCAACCAGATTTGAGCTGGTGTTCTGATATGGGATGCCAGTGTAGCAGGCAGTGTCTTAATCTGCTGTGCCACAACACCAGATGCTGGGACTTTGTTTTTATTTAATTTCCATTTTCAAATTTTGAACTTATCTGCAAGTCTAAGAGACTTTGGTATAGGTTTGGAGATGAGCCTGTTAAGTGTAGTTAAGGCATTAACACACAAAATTTGATACTGGAAGCATGATTTGTTTTAAAAAGTACATTTTATGTTCCCCAAAAGATTTGTCATGAATGTTTGTAGCATCAGCGTTTGTAATAGCCTCGATCTAGAAAGTACAAGTGTCCGTCAGTGGTAGAGTGGATGGACTGTGACCTCCTCACAGAATGAAATGTATACTACCCAGCAACACAAATGACCAAGCAGTGATTAAACCTCACCCAACAGTATGGATGCATCTTGCAAAAACATTGCTGGGCAAAAGAAGCCAGACAGAAAAGAGCCGGCACTGGATGACTATTTCCAGAGGGCTCGAAGTCTGGCCAGCCAGCTCTTTCATACTGGAGTTCAGGGCAGTGGTAACCTCGGGAAGGAATGAGGCTGGGGGAACAACTGGAAGGGGACATGAAGTGGTCCCAGAACTGCTGGTCATACTCTGTTTCTTGGTGGAGTTTTGGCTTCCTGGAGACCTTCTGTTTATGAATGTTCGTCAGGGTGCACACTTTCAATTTATAGAATTTCTGTTTGGATGTTGTACATCAATGAAAATTTCAACAAAAAGTGGCAGTTGCATAAAGAAAGACATTCATTTGCTACCCCTTCCCTTACCTCCTGTCCCTTGTCTCTGGGCTCTCCTCTTCCCCAGGGTGCAGTCATCCACAGCCTGATGTCAGCCAAAGTTGGGGAGCATTCCTTCCAGATCCTGGAACAGTACCCGAGGACGCTGGCATGACAGCCCGGGTAAGGCTTTAGGAGTCTGAGTGCCTTGGCCTTGGGAGCCAGTCAACTATCACAGAGGCAAGGTGTGCTCCCTCCTGCTTCCCTCTCACACAGGCAACACCTGCCTCCCTGGCACACAACAGCTGTGCAGCCAAAATCCACACTGAGGACAAGAAAGCAAAAACCATTGTCTTGCTAAATGCAGCATTGTGTGCACATTTATATATCCTACAAAGTACACATTGTGGCACATGGAGTTTCCAAGAGTTTACTTGAGTAAGAAGCAAGTCCTGGCCTGGGGACACCAAGCTGAAAGCAATCTCGGGTTCTGATGGCAAAATGACAGAAGCAAGCATTTCCCGAGAAAATGCAGGAGCCAAAGAGTGATGGATGGGTTGCAATTATAGAGTGGCCTTGTTTGGTCTGTGCCATTGGAAAACCTGCATTTCTGTAAGTTTGTTGGCTACTTCTGATTGATTGAGCTAAACTTTTGTTTTTTTCTTGATGTAAGAATGTATAAGAAATAGCCCCAGCCAAGTTTTGCTGATGTTTGCACATCAAGCAACACTGAGGCCGCTTTGGAAGCCTACACTGGTTTCGCCTGCTCCAGGCTTGGTCTGTGTTTTCGTTTACATGAGCAAGTGTTGGTGGCTCTGAGAAAGGGTGGCGGTCCTGGAAGGAGCTCTCAGAGCAGGGCCACTCAGTCCCTCCTCCCACTTCAAGGTCATCTGGCCACCCTCTCCTAGATCAGGATGATACCTTGATGTCCTAACCCCAGAGCCTGTGGCCATGACCTTGTCTGCTCAGAGCTGTGATGAACCAGAGGGTTTGGGAAGACTTTGACCTGGGTGACCTGGGTGGGCCTTCCTGCAGGGCCACGTATCCTGGTAATGGAGCCCTCCTGGGAGAGGACTGGAAGCAGTTTTAGGTCAGACACCCGGAGAAGACATGAAGAAAAGGAGGCGGCAGCATAAGTGTGGATGCAGGGGTGGGTGAAACACTCATGGATCCCAGAAGCCACAGGAGACTGGAAAACCCAGGGCACAGATCCCCCCCTTGAGCATCCCATGGGCGTGTGGCCCTGCTGACACCTGGGTCTGGACAGCTGCCCTCCTGCAGTGTGAGTGGAGTGAGTATCCCCCAGGATGTGGGGAGTGGCCAGGGCAGCCCTGGGAATCCCACTTTGAAGGTCCTGGTGGCGTTTGCAGCCCCTCACCGCTGGGACACACCAGCATAGGTTGCAAGGTTTATGGCAATGTGCACAGCTTCCCCCTTCTTCCAGAGTCCACCACGAGTCACATGGGCTAAAGCACGTTGGTGGCAGTGCTGTAGAGACTCCGTCTCCGGGCCTTTCCCATCGGTCTGAAGCAGCCTGCCCCTCGAGGCAAGGCCCGGCATCTCTCTGACCTCTGCTCCATCCCCACAGCTTCTGACACATCCCCACAGCTGTGACCCTCCTGTGTCTCTCGCACAAGGAGCCTGGTGATTACAGTTCATACGCTAGCGGCTAATCTGGGACGATATCCCCCTGAAAACCTCTCTAATCGCGACACCCCTGCAAGATCACTTTTGTCTCTCAGGCTCTCAGGATTAGGATGGTGACATCTTTGGGGGCCATTCTGCAGCCTAGAGCACCACCCTGGCTTTTGAGCCTTCTGGAACTTTCTTGGGGTTTTGGGTTCAAGTTGCCAAGTTGCCCTTAAGTAAGACCTCCACACCCCAGCCTCCAGACACATCTTTCACAACCTGGGGCCAGACACCTACCCTGCCAGCCCTGCCTGCTTTCTTGGCCTCCTTGCTTTGGGGAGGTCTCTCAGGTCTCGCAGCTCACCTGGTCACGCCCTGTGGCTTCGTGGCTTTGCTTCCACAGGTGTGCACCTAGGCTTCCTGAGGGTCCCGTGAACTGGATATTGACAAACAGTTGGAGATGCTTTGTCCCCCAAGAAACCTTGGCTCTGCCACATCTGTCCCCCTACTCAGCCTTCCTCCTCTACTTCCTCCTCTGCACGACCTCTGTTTTCTCCAGGAAATCTTCCCTCTCCCCCTGTCTAAGGCGCTGTGTTTCCTGCAGACCCTCTGAACTTGATCTGTTCGCCGTTTGTGCATGGGGTGTGTTCGTGGTCATATTCTAACTACCTGCACCTGTGGATCCCCCAGCAGAAGTCTGAGAGTGAAGGAACTGCTCCTTGGCCATTCTTGCAATGTTCCCAGTGGCCAGCTCATAGCATTCAATAAATAATGGTTGAGTCACTTAACTCTATTTGATTTTTTAAAAAAATCTATTTACTTGAAAGAATAGTTATTTATTTCCTTCAGAAATAGAGTTGGGACTTAAGGCACTCTGATGTGAAATGTGGGTGCCCCAGCCTGGCATCTTAACTGCTGAACCATGTTCACCTCACTTAACCTCATTTGAGACTGTTCCCTATTTAGAAAATAGGGGAATGGCATGATAATAGACAGCAAATCTTTGGAGGAGCTGTTATGAATGAAGCAAGGTTCCTACCAGGAAGTGAGACACGTTATGGAAGAAAGTGACAACTTTGCCATTTTTAAAAAAGATTTATTTGAATGGCAGAGTGACAGAGATTCATGGAGAAATACACACACACACACAAAGATAGATAGATAGATAGATAGATAGATAGAGATAGAGCGAGAGCGAGAGATCTTCCATCCACTAGTTCACTCCCCAAATGGCCGCAACAGCCAAGGCTGGGCCAGGCCAAAGCCAGGAGCCAGAAGCTTCTTCTGGGTCTCCCATGTGGATGGCAGGGAGCCAAAGACTCGGGCCCTCCTCCACTGCTTTCCCAAGCACACTAGCAGGGAGCTGGATTGGAAGTGGAGCAGCTGGGACTCAAACTGGCACACATATGGGATGCTGGCCCTGCAGGCGGCAGCCAGGGAAGGGGTTGGTCCTCCAGGCCTCCTCCCCAGGTGCTGTGTAGAGCTGCCCACCACTGTCTCTGCTCCTTTATTACCCAAGGTAGGAAACGGGGTCCAGGTCATGGACTTGGGTTCTTAAACCTGTAAGAGCCAGGGCCGCCTGAGTGAGCGGACATGGCTTTTTCTGAAACCTTTTCAGAAGCCTTTTCAGAAACGCTCTCTTGCTGGCCAACTTGGCAGGTGCTCTGGAACAGAGGTCCTGGCTGCTAAGTGTCGTGTCATAAATGTCTAAGGAGACCATGGAGCCAGCTGGCTGCTGTCCTGCCTGGTCCTGTGTGGAAGTGTCTGTCTTTTGGGACGAGAGATCTGGCGAGGGCTCTGGCTGCAGTGCCACCTCCAGGGCTGAATGGAGACCCTAGAGTGGCAACACACAACCCGTACTTTCTCTGTTCCTTCCCCTGTCACCTTCCCTGCCATTGCAACTGACCTGGAGGCCCTAGGGTTGATGGCTGATAGCAGACTTTCACAGCGCGGTGGGTGGTGGGAGTTACACCTGGGCACTTGCCTCTTTCCCATCCCAGTCCAGATGCCCTGTCCAGCTTCCCCACTGTCCTCCTTGGTGGCATCCCTCGCTGGAGCCCAAGATGGCCCACAGGTGACCGCATCTCAGCCGTTTGAAGGGCTGTGAGCAGGTGGATCATTTTCACCCACTTGCAGTGGTCAGAGAGGCTGGAGCTCCGTGGTGGTGCCCGTGGAAGGTGGAAGAGTGTCCCTGGAGATGTCCACACCCTAATTCCTGGAGCCCACACATGAGGACTTTGCACATGTGATTCAGGTTATAGATATTGAGGCGGGGAGATTATGCTGGTAGTTTTTTTTTTTTTTGGGGGGGGTGCAACAGGGAGATGGCAGAGTCTCAGAAGGCCCAAGCCCCTTGACTGCAAGGACAGAAGCAGGCATCAGATGGACGCGGGTCAAGAGCCAAGAAACCTAGACAGCTGCCCCTGATGCTGAGGAGGGCGGGGGAGCAGCCTGACCTTCGGGTCTGCGGGAAGGCAGGCAGCCGGGACAGCGCTTTCATCGGAGCCCGGGGAGACCCATGTTGGACTTCTGATCTCAAGAACTATAAGGTGACACGTTTGTGCTGTCTTGCAGCAAGGGCTGCAGAATGGGGGGAGGGAAGGATTGTGGGGGACACCACCAGCTTTCCTGTTGTCACCATAGATTCTGGGGGAGGGTCCATTGGCCTTTGAGTGCCCAGCACCCCATGGGTATTCTAGCCCACAAGCCCAAGCCAGGGCATGTGTCTTCCAGATGCTTCTTTCATTCCTTGCACTGTCCTGCTCCCTGTGAAGCCCCCGTTCTGACAGCCTAGCCCACACTACGTGTGCTTGCTGTGTCCGTGGCACCTGCTCTTCTATGGGGCCCCTGATCCCTTGCAGAGAAACTGCATTTTGAAGGCTTCGCTTAGTTGCACTTGCTCCCCTCTCCGCCCCAGAACTTGGGGTCTCTCTGAGCAGCTCAGAGGAGGCTCTGGCTCTCACCAGGTGCCCCTGCTTCTGCAGGAATGGGGAGGTGCTGGCTCCTTCAAGCTCTCCAGCGCCACACTGAGGCCAGTGATCCCGTGCACCATCGCTTTGTGTTTCTACTTCATGCCTTTCACTTTCCCTTGCATTTCTGCTTCCTATTATTAATGTTTCTGCATTTCTATTCCGGTCCCCAGAGCATACCGGTTCCTGCTCCCTGGCCAGGAAATCTCTGATGTTTTGCACGATAACCCCTAGGGTTCATTTCTTCCAAGGCTGGTTAGCCGGTACCCTGTCCTCCCACCCCTTTAGAGCCCGGATGACTAGCCTGCTTCCTTCTCTCTCCTTTACAAGTGCATGGTCATTTTTTTCCCCTGATGCTTCCCGTGCCAGCCCCAGGATTAGCTACAGACAAGCACAACCCAAAGACAGAAAATGCAATGCAAGGAGATTTTACAGAGAGCATGTGATATGAAAAACTACAAAGGACAAAAGAAAATATTTGCATCCGATGTGTCAAAAGTAGCAAGTGCAGGAAGCAGCTTCTATCCCCAAAGTTGTGGGAACACAGGGGAGAAGTTAAAATCTCTGCCTTGAGGCTCAGACTGCTGTGATGTGGGCACTGCTTGGCTGGAGTTAACGTCCCCCAGTGGAAGGGTCCTTGTATCAGGACCCAGACATCCGAGGCGGGGACACCAGGCTGCTGGTGCTGGTGCTACTGAGAGTGTGAAATGAACCCGGGTCTGAAGTGTTGGACAAACACACACTGGCTTCAAACACTTCTCCTGGAGCATCTGTGGCAATGAGGAGGCCGCTGTGGGTGTCACGGTCACACTTCCTGTCTCTTAGGGTTGCAAACAAAAACATAAGATACCCAATTTCCTATTACCAATTGATGATTTTTTTAATATAAATATGCCCCATGCAACACTTGGGGTGTAGGCAGACTGAAATTGTAACTGTTGTTGACTTGAAATCACCACTATAGTGAGTCCCTTAGATATTTGATTGCTTATGCTCACGGAAAAATGGATGCTAGGATAGACACTTAACATTTGGGGGAATTTTAAAGATTCAAGCAATTTCCTGAATTTATCAGTGGACCTGGGGGCAGTCTGATGAAAATGGTGCACAGTCTGCTCGCTCAGACTTAGATTTGGTCTTTGTCCAGTGCTTTGGAACACGTGCTGGGCCTTCAGTTGACTTCAGCTTTGCTTCTGCAACTTTTTCACACACACACACACACACAGTGAGAGAGAGAGAGAGAGAGAGAGAGAGAGACAGAGACAGAGACACAGAGAGAGAGAGCACACCCATCTGTTGATTCACTCCCTAAATGCCCACAATGTCTGGGACTGGGTCAGGATGGAAGCCAGGATTCAGACCCACAATCCTACTCTCCCACGTGGGTGGCCAGAACCCAATCACTTGAGCCAGCATGGCCGCCTCCCAAGGTCTGCACTGGAAGGAAGCTAGAGTCAGGAGCCAGAGCGGGGCCTTGCAACTCCGCTTGGGTTTCCCATCTTGAAAAAGATACGAGGGGCCTTCAACGGGGCCGGTGCCGTGGCACAGTAGGGTAATGCTCTGGCCTGCAGCACCGGCATTCCATATAGGCGCCAGTTCGAGACCAGGCTGCTCCACTTCCGATCCAGCTCTCTGTTATGGCCTGGGAAAGCAGTGGAGGATGGCCCAAGTCCTTGTACCCACATGGAGAGACCCTGAAGAAGCTCCTGGCTCCTGGCTTCATATCGGTGCAGCTTCAGCCATTGCTGCCAATTGGGGAGTGAACCAGCAGATGGAAGACCTCTTTTTCTCCAGCCCCCCCATCTCTCTCTCTCTCTCTCTGCCTCTTTCTGTGTAACTCTGACTTTCAAATAAATAAATCCTTAAAAAAAGATATGAGGGGCCTTCAAAAAGTTCATGGGAAATGAATATTAAGGGAAAAAAATCTGTGCATAGATTCAAAGGCTTTTGTACCCAAATAAACTTACCCATTGCTTCCCTTTGCCACAAACGTTTGGAAGTACCTTTGCAGGACCCTTTGCTCTTGCTCTGCCACAGAATGAACAGGGTTCTGGGAGCTCACACAAAGGGGACTCTGATTTACGCGGCTGATTTCACAGAAGTCAACACCTCCATTGCTCTTCCAACAGCCATATTGGGTCTCCCCAGGACACCCTGCTTGGCCACTGTGTTGGGTCATTTGGTCCCGTGATTTCATTTGATCCTCTCTCTTTTCTCTCCTTCAAGGGCTTTCCTTTGGCTGCCTGGCATTGGGCCTGATACCCACCGCCTCTGCAGTCTGGCGTTTCAATGCTAGGTCCTTCTCAGTACCAGTCTGAAGGCAAAACACAGTCGTACCCAAACACGATATGCTTGTTTGTGGAGAAGTGGATACTCAGAGGATGACTATCTTCCCTGAGTAACAGCTGAGTGTGATAGACATAAGCCCTCAAACCATCGAGGTAGTTCCCCCCGTGATATAGTATCGGTGTGCTCTTCATTTTCCAAAAATGGAAATGGCTTTCTGATTGTGAAAGTAGTACAGGTTTATTGTGGTAAGTTCAGAAAGAAAAATAAGGCAGCATGAAATTAAAGTCATGAGTATCCATCAGCCAGAGAAATCACAATTTTCACTTTGAAATATAATTTCTGAGATATTTTACTAAGCAAACATTTACACACACACACACGCATTGTACATACTCACGCTCTCCGTTTGCTGTGATTTTAAAAAAAAAATTCATGTATTACTCGAGTTGGCTAAGTTTTTACTGCAGCAATAAATTAACTCTGGATTCTCAGGGGCTTCATAAAACAAAGATGGATCGCTCCCAGTTCCTGATTCTTTCCAACGCAGGTTGGCAGGGTCTCGGCTCTGCACAGCTGTTTACTGACCGAGGTTAGCAGAGACACCACTGTCTCGCGGTGTGCACCACGTCGCCTCCCTGGCTTCTGCAGGAGGGGAAGAGAGGCATCAGCTTTTTAACTTCATTGTGCAGGTGAATGCAAGAATCTGTTTACCCGGGGTGTCGCCAAATAATCAGCTTCCAGCAGGAGTTGCTCAGAGGAGAGCTCAACTCCCTTGTGACAAGGAAAGGAGGCAGTGGGAGGGGAGAGGTCCCTACAGACAGCGCCTCCTCCAAAGGCAGCTTTCCAGGGCTTTGACAGCAAGGGGTGGGGAGCATCCAGGATGTAGTGTGGGGGGAGAAGGGTCTTTTCCTCTCAAGAAACTCACATCTGCACACCCTGCAGCTTCAAACCTGACCCGGCCCCGTCTCTTGCACTGTTCCTTGTCTGTGCTGGTCTGGCCCCATCTAACTATGAGGTTGCAGAAGCCTTCCCTGAACATCCTCAGAAAAACAAGTTCAAGTGAGCGAACCGTGAAGGGTCCTGTGCCCCGCTCTTGCCTGAGTCCTACACTCTCCTTCACAGCTTCACTTGTCCAGAGCTAGCCACGTGATCCAGAGGTGGGCACGAGCCGATGCGCTTTCAGTCCAGGTTCTTGTCCCACGCAGAGATGGAAACTCTAAGGGCAGATTAGTCATGTGTGTAAACCGCAATGGGATTTATTTAATGGCGAAGGAATGAGCATATTTTGGGTGTGAGTGGGAGCCCATCAGACGTGGGCCAGAGGGATGCCCATAAAGAGAGAGAGAAATGGACAGCGGTGCCTCGAAGGGGCCGCTCCCCACAAAACTTCTCAGCCTCTGTTGTGAGGTGGGGGTGGTACCCTAACTGGATATATAAATGTGGTAGGGTCCTAGTGTTCACCCTGATCAGATGAGACAGGTGCATTCTGCAAGGTGGGCGTATCAAGCCCACAGCTGAAGGGTCAGCATTACTTTGCAGGGTAGAGGAATTCCAGCTTGCATCAGCTTTAATTAACTGGCTAGTTTCCACCACATCAATCCCACCCAAATTCCACGAGACTGAAAGGGTGTCTTTCCAAAATAAAAGTCCCTGGTCAAGGAATATGCACATTTCAAAAAATGTGCAACATTAAAAAATTGTAATGTGCAGGAAAGATAAATTGATTGGATCCTAAAGACAACTGTTGAAGTGTTCATTTTCTCACACTGTGTTGGGGACCAGATATTGAAATTCTCTGTTAAGATGATCAGTAGAAAATGGTATTTATTCTAAATGCAATTTAAAATTTTTTTATGCCTTTGTATAACTTATCTTGTGAATTAACCCATTATTTTATTATCTCTGAGGTCGGATTATTTTTTACTAATTAATTAAATTAATTAGTGAGAGATTCCGTATTTTAAGCAACTCGCTATTTTAAAAATATTTTTACAAACAGTATTTTTAAAAATACTGTTTTCAATATTTTATTTATATTATAACTTTTTGCAGGATTTTCATTTTTGGAAAGTTTTTTTTTTTTTTCTAAATCATCACAGTTATTGCTCTTTCTTTGCACATATCTTAGTGACATGATTATTAAAAGACTACCTTAAAATTAATGATTATTTAAATGACAATTCATAGTTTAATTATTTTACATTGTTATTTCAAACACTGGGGGGAGTGTTGTGGTGCAGTGGGTTTTGCCACGTCTTGGGATACCACGACCCATATCAGGGTCCCTGGTTCAAGTCCCAGTTTCCTGGCACCGCCCACCCTGGGAGGCAGCAGATGATGGTTTGAGTACTTGAGTCCCTGCCATTGACTGGGAGACCCAGACAGAGTCCAGCCTCCTTTTGTCCTGGCCCAGCCATGATTATTGTTGGCACTTGGGGAGTGAACCAGGAGATGGAAGCTCTCTCTCTCTTTCTCTTTTTTCCTTCCTCCCTCCCTCCTTCCCTTCTTCCCTCCCCCCCTTCTCTCTTTCTCTCTCTCTCTCCATTTCTAAAAAATGATTTATTTATTTGAAATGCAGAGTTAGAGAGAGAGAGAGAGAGAAATCTTCCACCTGCTAGTTCACTCCCCAGTTGCCCAAAATGGCCTGGACCAATCTGAAGCCAGGAGGCTGGGGCTTCTTCTGGGTCTCCCACGAGGGTGCAAAGTCCCAGGCACTTGGGCCATCTTCCTCTGCTTTTCCAAGTGCATTAGCAGGGAACTGGATCAGAAGTGGAGCAGCAGGGACTTGAAGTGGCACCCATATAGGGTGCCAGTGTCACAGGCTATGACTTTACCCACCATGCCACAACACCAGCCCCCCTCTGCTTTTCAAATAAATAAATTTTTAAAAAAATTATATTGACTTTCATTGTTTTAATTTTTCAAAAACATTTAAACATCTGAGCCATCCGTAAATTATTTTGGTGTAAAGGAAGAGGCTGGGAAAAGAACGTAGTATGATTAAAATGACTTCAGGTAGGACCGCAGGCTTCTCTGTTCCACTTACTGAATGGTTCTCCCCATTTCAAATGCTGTTTTGCCATCCACCGGTTTGTTCATGGATCGGTCCATTGCTGACTAAACCCTTGCTGTGGATGCACCTGCAGTTGGAGAGGGGAGCCGTGTCCTAGCAGCTTTTTCAGGAACCCTGCATGCTCTCTGCCACTGGTCCCGAAGTCACCCAACGGTAGTTCTGCAAAGGTTGTTGCATGTGGCACTGAGATCATATCAGAAAGTTTTTGTACCCTGTTATCTTCAAGGCTGTTGGTTTTTATTGTCCTCTGAGTAAACCCTTTATCCCCGATTCTGTCATGTCCTGGATTGATATTGGGAAAGTGTTGGCTCACGGAGCTATGCAGGTCTTCCAAATGCTTCATTATACAACATCGTATAACTCACATCGATGAATAGAATTACTGATCTCACCAGAAAGTGGCCTCGTGTTGATGACTTTTACTGACTTGTCACTCTGCAGGCATCCAGCAATGACAACTGTATGACAACTTACCCGTCTTTCTGTCTCGTGTGCCCTGCTCCAGCCAACGTGGTGTGGCACTATGCCCTGTACCTTGCGTTAGGAGTTTTGTCATTTCCACTTGAAAAGTTGTAAAACACAGTTTTGGTGTTTCACAAAGCTCACCATGTCAGGGCTGGCATTGTGGTCCTGTGGGGGTTAAGGGACCACTTGTGGAGGCAATGTCCCACGTCCAAGGGATGGTGTGAGTCCCAGCTCCTCTGTTTATAGTCTAGCTTCCTTGCCAATGTGCCTGGGGAGGCAAAGGAGGATGGCCCAAGGGCTTGAGTCCCTGCCACCCATGTGGGAGACCAGGATGGAGTTCCATTACCCTGGCTTCTGCCTGGCCTATCCCAGCCAATGCAACCATTTGTGGAGTGAACCATTGGATGGAAGCTGCTCTCTCTCTCTCTCTCTCTCTTTCTCTCTGACACTTTGTCTTTCAAACAAACAAACCTTAAAAAAAAGAAAGCCCAAAGAGCTCACTGTGCCTACATTTAAATACTCAACTTCTTTTTGTTTAAACAGTGAGTGACTAGTCTCAATATAATGTGACAATTTATCAGTCACCATAGCACTATTTGAAAATACTTTGTTGTATCAGGCACAATAATGTAAATTATGAACATCCCTAAGGCAAAGGAAACAAGAGTGTTTGTCATGTGATTTTATATCCAGAATTTCTCCCAGTTGCTCCCATATATCCCTCTGTTTCATGAGTCAGCAAATTCTGATAGGTCTGTCTCATCCTTCTTCAGCACCTGCAGACCTGGTGCACCTGTGTGTGAGAAAACTCCTCTTCTTTAAGCCAGTGGCCATAAGTAAATATAAGAAAAAGACATTATATGGATTTTTAATTTTTTGAATGAAATAATCAATTCTAAAATAATTTTGGCTAATATATAGTACCTAAGAAATTTTTTTCGAAAAATTTTGAGTACAACTACAAAATACAATAAGTTGCTTTATTTCTTATTGTTTGTTGTATAAGCAAAAGGAAAGCTTTGGGCTTTAAAGTAATGATTTATAGGATGACAAACGCCATAGCAGAGGAAGAAGAAATAGGAAATAGTGAAATCACGACAGAACACAGCAAAACAACAGAGAACAAACTGAGTTACTCCCCCTAAAATGTGTGTGTTTATTACCTAAACTTGCTACCTTTGGATATTTGGTTTTTTAAAAAAGGTTTTTATTTATTAAATTGAGAGGTAGAGTTACAGACAGAGGGAAAGACAGAGAGAAAGGTCTTCCTTCCGTTGGTTCGCTCTCCAGATGGTCACAATGGCTGGAGCTGGGCTGACCCGAAGCCAGGAGCCAGGAGCTTCTTCCTGGTCTCCCACATGGGTGCAGGGGCCCGAGGACTTGGGCCATCCTCCACTGCTTTCCCAGGCCATAGCAGAGAGCTGGATCACAAGAGGAGCAGCCGGGACTCGAACCGGCGCCCATATCGGATGCCAGCACTGCAGGTGGAGGATTAACCTACTTCGCCATGGCGCCGGCCTCTACCTTTGTATATTCTAATAAACACGAAGACACGGGCCCACAGTCTTTGAACTATCAGAGAAGGATAGCGTTGGATGTACGGGACCTCTGAAAGACTCCACCCTTCACCGGCAAATGAGTGAAAGTGGAAGTGATGGACAGCTTTTTCCTATCAGGAAAGTGATTTTGACCTGGCAGAGCCATTGAAGAGTGTGGGGGGCCCAGGAGCCTCATCTCACATTCCAGTCACCATGGCTCCAGGTGATATTTAGAGTGGTTTTTATCAAACCCAGTAAGTTCCTTCCGCAGGGAATTGAACTGGAATGACTTCCATTGTGCAGTCGTGTTTGTGGAATGTTTCTAGCTAAAATGTCTTTTGTGTCTCGTAGCAGATTTTCATTGTATTGCTTACTTTCCCATGTTTGGGGAAGTGTATAGGCAAGTATTTTACATTTTTGTTGTTTTCCAAGCCTTCTCTATTCACTTAGTTTTTAAAAAATGTGTTCTCTTTAGATGGGCTTATCCACTTCCACAGCCTCAATGTAATAAACATATTTGAATGACGATAAAACTTTTATTTCTAAACCCAAGCTTTTTCCCCAAACTTCCCACATATACACCAAACTGTTTATTTATTTTTTTTCATTTTAGTAAAGAATTAGAGTATTACAGAGAGAACACTAATCTTGGATAAGCCAGAGGACTTCCTTTGGCCAAATAGATCTTCCCACTGGTTTCCATGACAATCTGGCTGCCACCAAGTGTCCCAACCACACGTTCTCCACTGTCTGCCAGATAAATCAAGCTCCTCATGGTAACACCAGTCACTGCCTACACAGCCCCTCACCAGACGGCCACAGTTCCAGCCACAGCAGGTGCTCAGACCCTGGGACCATGTCAGGATGTCCTCTCATTTCCTTCTGTCCTCCTCAAGTGCTATCCACTCTTCAGGTCTTTCCTTGACACCTGCAAGTCCTGGGCAGAGTTGGAAGTCATTGCTTTTGAGGAATCGTATCACTTTCCATGCAGCTCTGATCTAACCCAGATCTCACTGCATTCTATTTGGTTGACAAGGATACTTCAAAGACTGATGGTTTATTTTGGTGCCATGAATCTGAACTCCATGCCTAACTTTTGCATAATGCCACGAACTTTCTGAAATTCCTTCCTCTGAATGGATCTCACAATGCTGTGCGCTAAAAGACATTTATCTCTTAATTCCATCTTCTGTAGACTTTTCAAAGTGCCCCCCAGCTATTAGAGGCACAGACTTTGGGGCCATGTTCAATGTTTCTCTCATGATACCCAATACCTGCCCCCTGAACCTGGCCATGGCTAGGTCCTGAACAGATGCGTAGTGAGTTGAATAAACAAGCAGTGTTCGCATATTGAGCTTGCAAAGTGACAGTATCACAAACAGTAACTAAGCCATCCCCTTGGGTTCCCCAGTGGGATAAACTTTGGAAGTTACCAAAGAGCACATGGTTTACAACCCATCATCTCACTGACTACCTCATGCAGTTTAATTTGGATGGATGGCAACTCTGGAAAACCAGGAACCAAGGTGGTTTCAGGAGGACTTGGTGCACAATTGATGCGGCTAATGATTGCTTTCAGGTAATTGGGTCATGCGTGAGTACACCTGTCCTCTGTCTGGGCTGGAGCAACCTACCAATTACCTCTGCCTTTTCAAACTACCAACGAGGGAGCTCCAAGCAATCAGCTTTTAACAGTCAATTAATCTCTCTGGATAATGTTTGTGTAGCACTTAGTGAGTTCCAATAAACGAGCCACCCAGGGCTGAGTTGCCACAGTAATTGGAAGGTCAGTCGGGGAAAGGGGACCTGGACTTCCTGCACACAGGATGGTCAGAGGGACTGGGAGAGTCTCCCCACGGGGGCCCGCAGGAGCAGGTGGGAATTACATCATGACCCAGCACCCCACCGTGAGCAGTCTGCAAACTCAGTCCCTCCCGCAGGGCTCCTGGCTGACTTTCCTGTAAGATCCAGTCTACTGTGTAGAACAGAAAGCCCCCAACACCTTCCTCTGTGAGGAAAAAGTGGAGCTTGGAGGTTAACTTCTCATCACTATCTAAGACAAAGCTGAATACAAGGCTCCATTTCTTCTGCTCCTTGAGACTACTATGGCCAGAAAGGCCACTGGCCACGGGATCCCCACGATAGTCCAGCCGAGGCTCCATTCCTGCTGGGCCCTCTCTAGCATGTGGTGGAACATAGTCTGGGACTAAGGCCACTTCTGCCCCACTGGAGAACCTGCTCAGAACGCCCCACTGGGCGGGCAGAGATCTTATGAGACCTGCATGGCAGCCAAAAGCTTCCCCTGCCTGAAACCAGCTGCTCCCCCTGGTTCCACTCTTTCCCCAACCTCTCAATAAACACCTGGTCCAGGGAGGACCAAACATGACTGAGTCCAGTTGCATTTGGATGGGCCTGTTGTAGGGAGAAGCCATCACAAGCGCAGGTGGTGGGTTCACATTGCAGTGTGTTAGCGGTGAAATTATTTGTGTTTGATCTGTAAGTCACTGAGTTGCCGGGGCCCTCTATTTATCCATGAACAACACCTTCTGGTATGTGAACTCTGCCTCTGTCTAAGAGATTCCCCTTATCAACTCCATCCTTGTGACCCAAGCTTAACTTACAAGGAGCTGAGGTTCACACATGCAGGTCGTCTGCGAAGAAGATACAAGCAGAACTTCAATATCCATGACCTCATCAGAGACCCGGATGTAGGTAGAGTCTATTGCAATTTATTTCTATTTGAAAAGCAGAGTTACAGAGAGTGGGAGATATGGAGAAAGAACAAGAGAGTAGGAGAATAAGAGCAAGTGAGAAAGAGAGAGAATCTTCTATCCATTGACTCACTCCCCAATTGGCTGCAATGGCCAGGGCAGGGCCAGGCCAAAGCCAGGAGCCAGGTCTGGGTCTCCATCTGGGTCTCCCATGTGGTTGGCAGGGACCCAAGCACTTGGACCATTCTTTATTGCCTTCTCAGGCACATTAGCAGAGAGCTGGATCAGAAGTGGAGCAGCCAGGACTCGAATCAGCACTCACACAGGATGCGTGGCTGGAGGCAGCTTAACCTGCTGTGCCACACAGTGTAGGCTACAGACATCTGGGGTGCTGGAATTTGGCACAGCGGTTAAAATGCCTCTTGTGATGCCATCATCCCACAGCAGAGTGCCTGGTTCAAGTCCTAGCTCCTCTGTTTCCAATCCAGTTTCCTGCCAAAGTGCATCCTGAGAATCAGCAGGTGATGGCTCCAAATACTTGGACCTCTGACAACCACCTGGGAGACCCAGATGAAGTTCTGGGCTCCTGGCTTTGGCCTGACCCAGCCCCCAACTCTTGTGGACATTTAGCAAAATGACAATCTCTCTCTTTCTGCCTCTCGGCTTTTCGAATAAAAATTTTAAAAATACATAGAAAAGGTACAAAAGGAAAAAAATCAAAGGGTTAGGTTCACAGAAAACTTGAGACATTTACAGAGATACGCAGTGTATTCCCTTTCCCATTATCAATGTATCAACAAACGGTGCCTTTGTTACAAACCCCTTGAAGTTTACGATGTCCACTCGGGTTTGCTGTTGATGTTGAGCATTCTATGGCTTCGGATAAATGTGATATGGCGTGTGTCCACCAATACAGTATCATACAGAACAGTTTAGCCACCTTAGAAACCCCCTGTGCTCATCTATCCATCCCTCCTCTGCCATCAGCCCTTGGCCATCAGCCGTCCGTTTTCCCATCTTCATAGTTTTGCCTTTTACAGGATGTCATGAAGGTGGAGCTGCACAGTTCATAGCCTTCCCCTGATTGGCTGCTTTCACTTAGGGATACACAGTGAAGGGTCCTCCATGGCTTTTCATGGCTTGACAACCCATTTATTTTTAGCTCAGGATAGTATTCTTTTATGTGGGTGCATCACAGTCTATTTATGTATTCACCTGTTGAAGCACATCTCCCGTTGGGGAAACTGTGAATAAAACTTCTATTGACCTCTGTGTGCAGGTTTTCTGTAGACCTGAGTTTTCTAGTTGGGGAAATTTTTACCTTTTATTTAAAAAATTATTTTCATTTTATTTGAAAGGCATAGAGAGACAGGGACAGAGACAACCAGAGTAACAGAGAGGGAGAAGGAGAGAGAGAGGGCGAAGGGGAGGGAGAGGGAGAGGGGTATGGATAGGGAGAGGGGGAGGGGGAGGGAGAAGGAGAGGGAGAGAGGGAGAGATCTTCCTTTGGCTGGTTCACTCTTCAAGCTGAGTCCAGGAACCTGGACCTCCATCTGGGTCTCCTGGGGGGGGTGGCAGGGACCATGAACTTGAGCCATCACGTGCTACCTCCCAGAATGTACATTAGCAGGAAGCTGGATTAGAAGCAGGACTCAAACCAGCCACTCTGATATGTAGGCATTTCAAGTGGCACCTTAACCACTATGCCAAATACCCACCCCACACAGGGACCCTTAGCCACCTGCATTTCACAGAGGAAAGTATGAGGCTGAGAGACATTAAGGGACCTGCATCAGGTGGCACAGCTGAGATACCTCTGAGCCCAGTAGCCATCTGGCATATGGTGCAGCCATGGGATAGTAGTGCTGTCAGTTCGGCACTAATAACTAGTGACTAATTAGCAACGATCAGAGTGAATGAACGCCGGAGAGTCTCAAGAAAAGCAGAGACCATTAAAGACCAGGCCCAGCACAGCCGCTCACTTCCCTGTTTGTTTTCCATTCACATGGCACTCAGCAGGTCTCATATATTTTTAACGAGAACATTCTATTCATGTCAATGGGATTGATTTTTAAGGAAGCATTGGGAGCAGCAAAACGTGACTCTGGCTCGGTATTGACTGAGATCCATTATCCCACCACGTCATTCTGATCTTAGCGCTAGCCGACAAGGAGAAATGGGATGTTGGCGTGTTTCAGAAAAGCTGAGTCTGAGACTAGGAGGAGGCCTGGGCCCCCTGTGCTTCTGAGCAGGTGTCCCCTTCTGCGCAGCTGTGTGTGCAGGGCCAGCGGCACAGCCGGCTTGTGCATGGGCAGGCCAAGTAATGAGGGGGTTGGTGGTTCCCACACACTCCTCTTCTCTCTGAGCTCAGCATCCTGCCAGCTACCAACTCATCCAGGGCTCCCACGGCACAAAACAGAGGGCGACAAATGCACTCCAGCTCCAGCGTCTCCCTGCACCTCAGTTTCCCCACCTGAAAAACAAGGATAATGATCACAACTAACTCACCCAATTCTTGGGGAGGCTTAAGTACATTAATATAATGGATGCTTGGAGAGGTGCGTGGTGTATGATACAAGGTATAGTGTATGATACATGATGTATGATACAAGGTATGGTGTATGATACAAGGATGATGTGTGATACAAGGTATGGTGTGTGATCCATGATGTATGATACATGATACATGACATATGATACAAGGCATGGTGTGTGATACATGATGTACTTCACAAGGTATGGAGCAGGATACAGGGTTGGCTGTTACTATCACTGCTGCTGTGACATCTGGAGGAAGGAAACCATTGTGAGATCTGTGAGACGTGCAGTGTGGATCTCCCACGTGGTCCTTTACCTGGGTTGTCTTCAGTGATGGAAGTTGATGATGAGCTGGAGAAACTTCTCTGCACCAGGATTCTTCAGCTGGCCTCAATCTGTACAGAAGTACCTTGGATAACTTCCAGCTGAGAAGGGTGCGACCCGAGGGCCCATAATCTTAAGTCACCAAATGCTGCTGCTCATGATCTTCGGGTTTGCTGGGTCTTTCACCTGTGGGGTTTTCACGGCATTTCAGTCGTTATGGGTTTGGGTGTTTAAGTCCTGGGTAGAGCTGAGTTGGTCTGGACAATGAAGCATGAGGGATGTGCGGTTCTACAGACTTAGGGGAGGTATATTAGCAGGTTGGTGCTGTCTGGGGACTTGAGAGTGGGGAGAGCATGATCAAAACAACACCAACACACAGACAGTGTAAGGCCAGGGCGGGGTTCTGATAGAGCTTATGTGGGATTCTGGGCTGCTCACAGTAGGATTTTGGACATAAGTCCCTTCTCTGTCTTTTCCATGAGCTCATTGGTGGAGCTACATAGTTCACACAGGGTAAACTACCTGTCGGCAATAGCCAAGATATGTCAGCAAAAAACACTGACAAGCAATGTGAGGCTATTAAAAATGTACAAATAGTGGCATGGTCATAAAACAATAACTACACCCATGTTGTTCCTGTCAAGGTCATTTGGGGCAACACTTTGTAATCAACTGACAATCTATGTCAAGGTCATGAAGTATGCATATCCTTGAACTCTATTTCCTCTTCGTGTACTTTTGCACACATTAAATCATTGGACCCTTCCAGTGAGGTGGACTGGACATGACTATTCCTGATTTTGAGGTGAAGAAGTATAGATTGGGAGAGCGCAGGGTTTGTCCAGGTCACACAGATGGCATATGGTAGGGCTGGGGGTAGAAGCATTAGTGTCTTGCGAACCATAAACCTATGTTCCCTCCACTGCACTCCATTGAACTCTGATTAGTACAAAAAGGCTAAATGACATTTCCAAACCCTGGATTTGTCTAGGGCTTCAGACATTTGGTGGAGTCAGGATCCCTCATTCCCAGACTAAAAGAAACAAACTCTGGGGACTGGTGCTATGGTGCAGTGGGTTAAGCTGCTGCCTGTGGTGCAGTCATCCCATGTGAGTGCCTGTTTGAGATCTGGCTGCTCCACTTCTGATCCATCTCCCTGCTGATGTGCCTGGGAAAGCAGAGGAGGATGGCCCAAGTGCACAGGCCCCTGCTCCCACGTGGAGACCTGTTACAAGCTCTGGGCTCCTGGCTTCAGTCTGGTACAGCCTTGGCTGTTGTGGCCATTTGGGGAGTGAACCAGCAGATGAAAGATCTCCTCTCTCTCTCTCTCTTACTCTCTCTCTTTCTATGTGTGGGTATGTGTGTGTGTGTGTGTGTTACCTCTCTCTCTCTGAACCATGCCTTTCAAATTAGAAAAAGAGAGAGAAAGAAACTCATCAAAAAGAGGTAACTCATTGCAAACAGTACCTTGTATCACAACTGGTACCATAGATCTGTTGAGAATTCACCAGACTGTGTAATTCTTCTGTGCATTTTAGATCCAGTACAAAGTTAAGTGCAAAGAACAACACCCATTAACCTTTTTTCCTCTCGTAGTGGACTATTAATAGCTGAAAGTTTTTACAGAATTTTCCCCCTATGGGGTTAAGGATTGAGTAAGCATGATTTTATTTATTATTTCATTTTGTTGCCAAGAAAATTAGAAGCCCCAATTATATCCCAGCCACGTATCATGTAATTAATATCCCTTCATTTTCATGGGGCCTCATTTTCACCATCCATGTTTTTCCCACAAACACCAAGCATGACCGCACTGGTCCCTCTCATTCGTGTACAAAGTTCCTCCTTCCTTTAGAAGTGTCACAGACAAGTGTTGGAAACCTAGCTGATTAACAGTCGGCTACCATGTAAAGTTGGCATTGTAAAACTGGCCATGATAAAAATAACCAAGAGTGACATCCAAGAGAGCTGCCCCTAATGACCAAGTTAAACCATGCAACAGTGTAGAGTCGTAGCACAAAGGAATGGGTGAGAGAAGTGGACAGGGGGCTCAGTGCTGCCATTGGAGAAAGAGTGTGGTACCCGGTAACTCTCCTCTGAGCTATGTATTTGTGGATGCAATCGGGATTTTCTGATGCTGCAAGAAACAGGCATTCAGTAGGGTCACCTTGACCGTGAGCACACCTAAACGCTGTGCTGGTGTCACCATGCATGGGTGCATGGGTACGCGACTTGCACAGGCGCTGCGGCCCAGGGTGGGAGGAAGTTCTGCAGCTCTCTACTAGAAACAGGGACCCAAGGGCTGCAGGGAGCACTCTGAGTTTCTCCCTCTGTAGTGATCTCTTGGCTCAGAGTGCAAGAGGCTCCTGTACCTCCCAACTCGGAACTTGGCCACTAGAGAGGGCTTGTTCTCCTTTCCCACACCCAGCGATGAAACCCCCCAGGGAGTGGGCCTGAATTCGTTGCATCACTTATAAACCCACCCTGTGGGTGATGAGCAGTGGCCAAGGTAGTGGAGAGGCTATGATAGGCACCCCCTACAGAATAGCAAGAAGAAACCTTCTAGCACACACAACGTGGCATTTAACATCCCAACACTTCCTGTGTGGATGCTTGACCCATCGAATCCTCAGCATGACAGCATTAGCTACCCCACGATCACAAGAATGTACCACGAGGTCAGTACTCTTAAGATCATTCCTGTACTAGGGATGAGACAACTGGGGCACAGAGAGATTGAGTCACCCAAGGCCACATAGCTAGTAAACTGTCCAGCTTGTTTGAGAACCCATACGATTCTCAAGCCCAGCTGGGCTTTCGGTCACCACTCCTCACATATCTCGCGGCATGTTGGGAGGAGAGGGAGGGAAAGGAGTTGGTGGGTGGATGAAACAGAGCAAGCCCCCTTCCCCAACCCAAGGAAGAGCTGAGGTGCAGGAAAAACATTGAGGTCTAGAGGCTGGGCCGTAGGAAAGTTCACTGGTAAGGGCTCTGATCTTGGGACCCTGTCATTGGTTCAACGGAGATGCTCAGGAGGTTATAAATGGTTTTCCTGGCTCCACAGCCCAACACAGCTTGAGTGCCTGCGCTAGACTGGAGCAGGTCCCAGGGGGGGCACATGTGAATGGATGGGTGTGAAGATGCAAATGAGAAGGCTGGAGCCCAGCTTCCTGGGAGAAGGGGGTTTACCAGTCCCGCCTGGCGCCAACACGGATCCTGCAGGGGCTTCCTGTGGCTTTCCTGGGAACTGACACCCTGAGCAATTCCTGCTCTTCCAGGCCCAGGGATGATTGATGTGAACCAGGGCAGTGTTCTGTGTTTGCCCAGCCCACTCTGGGCTGGATGTGACTTTCAGGATTACAATGAATGAGGCTGGCAGGGGGCTCTGCATGGGGCAGGGCCATTAGAAGCATTTTCCCTGGTGTCCTGACCCTGTAGGTCCACCTGGACCTTGCCCACTGTGCTTCAGACCCACACCATGCTTCTGGCTGGGAGTACGATCTTTACAAAGAGTTCTGTACCTGTGATGGCACACCCCCAAGCAAAGCTGTTTTGTAGACAACATCCAAAATGCCTACATCCAAGAACACCTTATACCATCATCATATTAATCATATTAATCCTACTAATCATATTCATCTCTGTGGACCCCCCACATAGGAGCTGCGGGCTCTACATCCCAGAGGGATGAAAGAGTCTAGTTGTGGAAAGGAAGAGGGAAAAACAGTTTGGTATTCCTGCCGGAGTTCTCTGTAAGATTAAATATCTGGGTTTTCTTTTTTTTTAAATAGAGTTGGATGCAGTCCACTTAAACAACAAATCATGAAATGGCCATGTTAATTGCTGTTGAAAAGGAGGAGCTGAAATTCCTTTGATGTGAAGTTAATAGGACTCATTCCTGTTTATATTTCCTCTCCATAGATCAAACAGCACCATAGCCTTAGCTGCTTCTGACATTTGCACGCTTTAAGCATTGTTCCTTTTATACCCAAAGACTCTGAGGCAGGTATCTATTTCCTCGGGCTATGTTAGGTAGGAATTAAACAGATATTGGGGCAACAGGCTCATTTTTTTCTTAAGCATATCTTGAGTGATTGGAGAAGGGCACTTCCTCCCATGGTTCATTTGGAGCAGCCAGCCCAAGGCTCCCGATAACTGCCGACGAATGGTAGATCATGTCAGCCCTGGTTACACGAAACAGTGCCACCTCCTCTCATTGCAAGCTGAAGGGCAAGGCCATCCACCACCAGGTCCATGCAAGAAGTGGCCCAGCTCTGCCCACCAAGAGGCACGGCATGGATTTGTGCTAAGCTTTTGTTGGTTCCATTGTGTCAACCACAAACAGGGATTGAGCAGGTTCTGGTGGCAGGAGCTGTGGGAGGCATAGGGAAAGTGGAGGTGAATTGGACCAAGTCCCTGCCCTTCCAGGGGCAGTCCTGAGTCCTCCCAAACCAGGCAATTAATTATAAAGCCGGTCAGATGCTTAATCACCTATGCGGAAAGTTCTTGTGGGACACTGGTTCTGCCTTGAAGACAGAGAAGTTGTGTCTTGAAGGATGAGTCGGAGTTCTAAGATCCAAGAAATGGAGAAGGGACTTGGAAGTGGCAGAGAGAGAGAGAGAGAGATCTGGGGGCAGAGTGGCCTCCTGTGGCCCAGGGTAAGGTGCACCGGTAGGGAGAGGGGACACAGCTGAATTTCAAGCACAGGAAGAGGAGGAGAGGACGGATTTTGAAGGTATTTGCAAGTCGTGTTGCGGGGTTGGGTTTTATACGAGTAGAGATCCATCGAAGGGTTTTAAGCAGGAAGATTCTTATAGTGCACGATCACATGTGAGACCTAAAATCAGAGTAGTAACACAGGTTAGTTTGCTAAGCAGTAGGACCGAAGGCAGGGAGATGAAGACAAAGCTAGGTCAGCACACTGAATCCAAGGATCTTAACACAACGGAGGACAGGGATGAGGGAGCAGGGGTGGGTGTGTGATGCACCAGGGAAGGTGGCACACCCACGTCCCACATCACAGTGCCTAGGTTCAAGCCCTGGCTCTGTGTCTGATGTACCCTGGGAGGCAGCCGGTGATGGCTCAAGTACCTGAGTCCCTACCGCCCACAGGGTCAGCCTGGATGAAGCTCCTGGCTCTCATCTTTAGCTTGGCTCAGTCGCAGCTGTTCTGAGCATTTTGGGAAGCAAACCAGCAGATGGAGCGTCTCCGCTGTCTCCCTGCCTTCCAAATAAATAAAACTACCAATTAAACAAGTGATGAGGGGTTACATTCTAGAACTATTTGGGAGATGTTTGGGTAAAGCCAAGATTTCCTTGAAAACTTGTTTAAGGTCTAGGTCCACCACCATATGACAGCCTCCCTAACACTAAGTTTCCCTGGGTTCTCAAATAGACGTGGTAATAACAACGCCTATTTCACAGATAGAGGATTGTACGGTGGCTGTGAGAATGCACCGCACAGACCACCAATGACAGGGAGGGACTTGCAGCTCAAGGGACTTCCCTGTGCTTGTGTCTGGTGTGGCTTCTCGCTCCCAGCCAGTGACCGAGCTTGGCAGGGGAGTCCAGGCAGGCACACACATAGTAACATGGGATGCCCTTATGCGTGTCTTGGGATTACAGACTCTCCAGCACCCACGGCAAACCTCCTTGGACTGTGTGGTGCCTGAATGACTTCCCCAGCCTTCTCTCCCTCTCTCCTTCATGGGCACTGTGATCTCCCAGCCCAACCTCGCTCCCTTCCCACTTTTCTCCCACAAGTGATGCCCTTAGTAAAACCAGGGCACAGTTCACCCCATTTCAGGCTCTGCCTCTCGGAAGACCTGGACTAGCCCAGGTTGGGACAATCATTGGCAAACCCTAAAGCTTTACTTACACTTACGGATGAATGGTTACAATAAAACAGATGCCACTGAGCCTTAGAAAGGATATGAAGTGCAGATAGATGTTCTACCATGGACGAACCTTGAGAACACGGGAAGTTCTTTTCTTTATTTTTATTTTTATTTTTTAATATTTATTTCTTTATTTGAAAGTCAGAGTTACACACAGAGAGAAGGAGAGGCAGAGAGAGAGAAAGAGAGAGAGAGAGGTTTTCCATCCACTGGTTCACTCCCCAGATGGCCACAATGGCTGGAGCAGCGCCGATCCGAAACCAGGAGCCAGGAGCCAGGAGTTTCTTCCGGTCTCCTATGTGGGAGCAGGGGCCCAAGGACTTGGGCCATCTTCTACTGCTTTCCCAGGCCATAGCAGAAAGCTGGATGGGAAGTGGAGCAGCCGGGACTAGAACCAGCATCCATATGGGATGCTGGTACTGCAGGCATTGGCTTTACCTGATATGCCACAGTGCTGGCCCCGGAAGGTCTTATGTTAAGAGGAAGAAGTCAGGCACAAGGAACCACATATAGTTTTCAGAATAAGTAAATCCAAAGAGATAGAAAATAGATTAGTGATTGCCAGGAGCTGGGGGAGAAAAGGGGGGAGCAACTGCTTTCTGGGTATTACATTTACTTTGCACATTGGAAGTTTATTTGGGTTCTAGAACTAGATCTTGGTGAGAGCTGTATTAACATTGTACATATGCTCAGTACCTCTGATTTGTGTAACTGAAGATGGTTAAAATGGTGAATTTTATGTTGTATGTATATTACCACAACAAAATATTTTATGCAGGTACTAGATTTAATCTCATTATTTTTTAAGGATTTATTTATGCAAAGCTACAGAGAGAGAGAGAGAGAGAGAGAGAGAGAGAGAGAGAAGATAGATCCTCCATCTGCTGGTTCACTTCCCAAATGGCTGCAAATGGCTGGAGTTGGGTCAAACTAAAGCCAGGAGCCAAGAATTCCATCTGGGTCTCCCAGGTGGGTAGCAGCACCCAAATATTGAGGCCATCTTCCACTGCTTTCCCAGGCCATCGGCAGGGAGCTGGATTGGAGGTGGAGCAGCCGAGACTTGAGCGGTTGCCCACATGGGATGCTGGCACCGCAGGAGGAGGCTTAGCCTACTTAGATACAACACCGGCCCCAGAAATTGATTTTCATCATGTGTTTTGTCCACCTCTCTGTTATTCCTCAACCCTCCTTGCGACTATCTCCTCTCCCTGGTCCGCTGGAATGTTGCTAAATTTGCAAAGCCACTGGGTGCACTCAGCACTATAGTGCTCTGCAGTGACACTGTTAACCCCTCCCTCTTTCTTGAAATGGTCTCTTTCAATCCACCCTCAAGAAGGGCTGACCACCTCCAAAAGTACAACTCAACTTCCCCAGCCTGTCCCGGCTCCAGACCCGAAGAGCTCCAGTCTCCTCCTGGCCCCTGCGTCCCAATGTTCCTGGACCAACTGACCCAGCTCTCTTCCTTTGTTCCATATCTCCATCATTGTCACCAGCACACACAGTTCTGAATCAACCTTGGGCTTTGTTTTTGCAACAGCACCCAGGGGGAGTTGATCTAAAGCTCAGCCTACACTGGCCGGTGCCGTGGCTCAATAGGCTAATCCTCCGCCTTGCGGCGCCAGCACACCAGGTTCTAGTCCCGGTCGGGGCACCAGATTCTGTCCTGGTTGCCCCTCTTCCAGTCCAGCTCTCTGCTGTGGCCCAGGAGGGCAGTGGAGGATGGCCCAAGTGCTTGGGCCCTGCACCTGCATGGGAGACCAGGAGAAGCACCTGGCTCCTGGCTTCGGATCAGCGCAGTATGCCGGCCAGAGCGCGTGGCCTCGGCAGCCATTGGAGGATGAACCAACGGCAAAGGAAGACCTTTCTCTCTGTCTCTCTCTCTCACTGTCCACTCTGCCTGTCAAAAAAATAAATAAATAAATAAAGCTCAGCCTACACTAGTGAAACCCATTCTACTGCTTCCCTCAAGGTCTTCCCCCCTGCTCATCTGGGCCACTGCAGTAGCCTCAGTTGGTCTCCTACCTTTATACTTGCTAATTCTAAATAATTTGCTAAAGCAAATGTTATAAATGGAGACCTGACTACCTTCCCTCTGCATACAGATCCTTCTGAGTCCCCTCACTGCCTGCTCCTTACGTGACCATGAAGCCTGTAGGACTCCCAGCACTTGACCTTCTCCCTTTCCCGGCAGGTCTGTCCATACCCTGCACCCAGTGAGTCTCCATCCTGGCTGTGTCTCAGCCTCTGCAGAGAGTCTGGTCTGCGATGGTGCCTCACGCATTCCTGTCTCTTTACCTGCTTTCAAAACTCACAGGGGTGAGCATAGCTGTGAGCCCAGCCCTCATGATGCAGAGCATAGAGACTCCAGGTCACCAGGATAGGGATCAATAGTCTGCCTTTCGTCATGGGTCATGGTGACATCACGGGCATCCACTCTAACAACCTGATCCAACCGAATCACCACCCAAAGGCCCCGCCTCCAGGCACCCTAACTGGATTGGGTTTCCAAGCTTAATCCGTTAGCCATCAACATAAGACTTTGGGGACCAAGCCTTTACTACGTGGGCCTTTGGCAGATGCCCAAACTAAGATCCCAACCATAGTACTGGAGTAGAAGGAACCAGTCCATAGCCACCCAACCTCCTTCCTTTTCCACCCTCTCCTAATGTTTCTAGGAAGGAGTTGACATCAGCTGTGGCTCAGATAGTCCTAGAATATTCTCCCAGGGCATAATTAAATGGCCACGCTTGCCTCTCATCCTCCCCTCCACCTGCTGGAGAGAGCTAGGGTGCGGAGTCCAGTGCTGAAGCCAGGCAGGTAAGATGCATCTGTTTAGAAGCAATAGGGTAGGGATAAGAGAGAGTGGAGATTGACTTGAGCATGAATGGTCTGTCTCCCTTTCATTGTCTGGCTCTGATCTACCTAACCGTATGCCTACTAGGGCCATGGCAGCTGTAACCTAGAACCACCAACTGAGTGGCTACCACAGCAGGACTTGGTGTCTTGCACTTCCGGAAGCTGGCAACGCAAGGTCAAGGGCCGCTTCCTTCTGAGGCTGTGAGATGGGATCTGTTCTGTGTCTCTCTTGCAGTTTCCGGTGGTTTGCCAGCAAACAGTGGCATGGCTGGGCTTGTAGATGCAGCGTCCCTCTCTGGCCATCTGGTCTACCTGTGTGCAGATCCATGTTCGAATTTCCTCTTTGTAGAAGGAAGCTGATCTTATTGGGTTGGGGTCCAGCCTGCTCCAGCATGACCTCCTCTTCACTAATTACACTTGTGAATGGCCTGATTTGCAAGTAGAGAGTTAGGACTTATACTAGCACAACTGTGCCTCCAAGAGTGCGAGTGTGTCGCCCCTCTCCTCCTGTCTGTCCAGCACAACTCAAAGCAAAGAGAACAAATGAGAAAGATTCCAGTCTGCAGTTAAATCTCAAACCCCTACCACCATGCCCCAAGCATTTTGAATCTCCTTAGTTCCATTTCCAACCCTCAAATTTTGTTTCCTCTCAGACTCCAATTGCCAATCTGAAACCTTGTTTCTATTTAGCTTTGTCTATGGGACAGATGTGGCTTCTCATTTGATAATGAGTGACTAAATAAAAATGCCTCTTAATGGGTGTGAAGAGTCCTGGAAGAAATTGGGGGAATGAGTGGCTTGCAGAAGGGTTAAAGATGGCAAAAGTGGCATTCAGGACGGTGACAATGAAGCCACTCTAGTGGAAACACTCAGGGAGCAGATCTAGGTCTCTATCTCCATGCCTTGCTAGCTGCTCTTTCCTAGTTCTTAAAAAAAAAGATTTATTTGAAATGCAGAGTTACAGAGAGGCAGAGAGAAAGAGAGAGGTCTTCCATTCACTGGTTCACTCCCCAGTTGGCTGCAACAGCTGGAACTGAGCCAATCCGAAGCCAGGAGCCAGGAGCCAGGAGCCAGGAGCCAGGAGCCAGGAGCCAGGAGCCGGGTCTTTCATGCAAGTGCAGGGGCCCAAGCACTTGGGCCATCTTCCACTGCTTTCCCAGGCCACAGCAGAGAGCCGGATGGAAAGTGGAGCAGCCGGGACTCGAACCGGCGCCCATGTGGAATGCCAGCACTGCAGGCGGAGGCTTTACCCGCTACACCACAGTGCTGGCCCCAATTCTCACTTTCACAGCACATGAAACACTTTGATTCTCACCTTCCCAATGTGTTATTTCACAGCTTCCCCACTGAGGATATTCTGGGCTAAATCATTATTGGTTGTGGGGGACAGTCTTGCGCATGAGAAGGTGTTTAGCTGCACCCCACTCCAGGGTCCCTATCCTCTCCTAGATGCCGATAGCACACCCCCTTCCCCAAGTTCTGACAGCCAAGGCTGTCTTGTAACATTGTTGAATGTCCCCAGTAGGGCACAGTCATCCCCCAAAACCAGTGTCTTAAAGCATGCAAACACATTTTGCAGCTCTCAAATGCAATGCAGATGTGTGGAAGGAGCCCATTTATTACTTCCAACAGCTGAGTGGTTTGTTTAGCTGGGGAAATAAGGCCGGTTGTTTAAATGACTTGCTTCAGATCACACTGCAGATCTGTGTTAGTTTGGTGCTCTGGAGATTATGCTGCAGTTGCTTCCATTCTAAATGGTTTTAATGGTTCTCTCCGGTAGGCGAGAGCTTTGTCCCCAAGTCACCACCAGAGGACGTGTCTGATGGTGAGCTGTGCTATTCCTGGACTGCCTAGAACTCGGAGCCCACACCAGCTTTCCATCCTAATACTGTGAGCATCAGACTCCCAGGTTTGCACACAGTTCTTAAACAATGAATGCAGTGAGCATCCTTGCTTGCAACGGAGACTTGCATAGCTCTTTCCTAGTGCGTCTTTATTTTAGTTCAAGTTCTCCTTGCAGAAGTGTGGGTGAACGGCTACAGAGGATGGATCCCTGGACTCTAATGGCTTGAAAAGCAATGCATGTATGAGCTCACCCTCCCTACACCACACACACACACACACACACATACACACTCAGGTCTGTTCATGGTCACAGAGCTAATCTTATTCTGCCTGCCAATTGTGGGAGGCTTAGTTAATCTAATTAAACGAAGCCAGTGCCTCCTGATTTCCAATGCCTGCTCCCCCTTCCCCAGCAAGGAGTGGCTTTAAGGGCCTAACAAAAGGGGTCAGCCCAGTGCAGCGTGAATTTGAGTGAACGTCCCACGTTGGGGCTAACCCAGCTCTCCCGCCAGCCGAGCTGATGCCATCTGCCCGGTTATTGACAGCCTTGTCAGCAAAAATCTGGAGACGGAGGGTTGGCAGGCAGCCAGCCTGCTTCCCACTGTCTATGCAGCGTTGCATGAGCAGCTGTTGTGCCTCATGCCTGGAGCTGCTGTTGGCAAATCATTGCCTGCTCATGTTGTTTATCAGAGGGTATAGGGAGGGCAGGCGGGGAGACGTGTTTTCCAGGAAGGAATTCGTATTTCTTTCCAGGTTCTTTGTAGATGGAGAGGGGAAAAAAATGAAGAAAACATGTGAAACTGACTTTTACAAATGCAAAATCATCAGCCTATTGTTTAGAAAAAATCATTTCCAACCAAGAAACTGTTGGAGGTGCCCTGACACATTTTATGCAACTGAGGTACGTGGACTTGACCCCGGCCACGGTCTGTTCCCCTTAGGAGCTCCCTGGCCTGGGAAGGTATCTTTCATTGTACAATCACACAAAGGCAACCGAGCTGGGAGGATTTCTTTCACAAACAGCGCCTCACTTACAGCGAGCTCCCACCCCCCAATCCATGGAAGTCGACCTGGGCGTTCACGAAGAGCCGTGTTAATTCAGTGGAGAGAAAATGTGCAGGTCTCAGAGAGAGAAAACTGTCCTGGCGGCACCTTCCCTTTGAAAGGAGGAAACCGGAAATCAATGCATTTAAAAAAAATGTTAAATGGTCATTGTCTATATTTACAACTTGATGCAGGTCATGCATCGGTTTAAGAAACAACCTGCAGCCTCTCTCTGTGGAGCTTGGTTCACATGTCCTTCTCAGCCATTCCAGGTTGCATATCCCTATTTGGAGAGGCTGGTGAGAGCAATTTTATCAAAGAAGATTTTTTTTCCCCTCTTACATTTAAGGTGATCCTGCAGGCTCTCAGTTTGTCCAGTTAGCCATAACAACAGAAGTGATGGATCAGGAGAGAAAAAGGAAAAAAAAAAAAAAAAAAACAGTGCAGAGGGGAGTAAGCCACACTGACAACTAGAAAGGGAAGTCATTCACCCGGCAGGTGGGGGGAGGGGCAGGTAGCCCTGGGCCAGGGAGGGGCACCATCCAAGGGTGTTCTTGTTGATCACGCCTCTCTGTGCACATTGAAAAAGCAAAGCTGCTGGGTGGGAATCAGAGGCTCTGCCAATGGCAAGCTCCCAGGAGAGAGAATGCTGAGCCTGCCCCAAGCTCTCCAGGAAAGGGGAGGCACCGGCAGCCTCCTGCAGCTCCCCAGTGTCCAGAGTCCAGCAGATCTGGTGGCAAAACCGTGCAGCTGCTGCCCTGTGCACGGTGCCACGCTGTGCTGGTCTAGGAGCAACGCCACTGGCTTCTAAGGAGCCAGTCTGAAGCACCAATTCAATAATAAAAAAAACCTGATGCCAAAGAGGGCAAAGTATCTAGGACTGTTCCCCCCAGAGTAACTCAGGAATGCAAAAGCGGAGAAATTTTGGGTCCAGCAAGCGTAGGTACTGCTAATCAGCATTGTGCATTGTAGTTTCAAATATCTCTTTCAGATGCAGTTTCTTATCCAGTGGAAGATTTTCTTCCTGGCTGGTGTCCAGGCTAAACTGTCCACTCTGACTCTCCAGGTTGTACAAGCTGGGGACGTGCTAACTCCTTAGTGTAAGCGAGGTTGTGACCCAAGTGTGGCTGGGGCACGGGAACCAGCAGGGGGTGGGGGGAGGCCAGACTCCAAATGGTAAACTGAGGCCGCCGGCTCGGATGCCGTCACACCACAGGTGGGGCGCCTCTTACGTGATGGATAAGGACTCCGGCTCTGGGCCATAATAACTACAGGACAACCCAAACTGGGGCCCCTAAAATGCCCGGTGCCAGAGGTCGAGGCCACAGGGGATGCCCGCAGGGCGGTGATTAATGGTGCCAGCAGCACAGGGGAGCAGCCTGGCAAGGAGGCACCTTCTCCCCGCCCCCTGCTCTCGCCCCTTCTCCTCTGCCTCCAAATATCGGCAGCGCCGAAGTCAATGGTGACATCTCCCAGGGCGCACATCCTGCTGCCTAAGTGGGCGACACCGGCTGGCCAGGGCAGTGGGCCGGGAAGAGTGGCTTTGTCTTCCCAGCCCTCAGGAGCTTTGCACAGGGAACTTCCAGGCCCATGGCTCCCTCTTACCTTTTGCTCCCAGGAAGCTGAGCAGTGAGGTTTCGCCTGCCTCCCCCGGCTACAGCCCCTGCTGCGCTCCGGCAGCCGGCGGGGCGCCCAACTCCTCTCCACGCTGGCGCAGACTTGCTGCATGGAGACAAAGGCAATTTGGAGCCCACGGGGCAGAAGGAGCCAAGAACAGGGGTTGCTGTTCTCTCAATGCACCCTGAATGCCAACGGACCACACCTTCCCGTCCCCAGAGCTGTGCAGCGCCCAGCGGCTCCTGGGACGCGCGCAGGGGCGCTGGCTGCGCACCGCCACCGCGCAGTCTGCTGCGCCCAGCCCCGGCTGCATCATCTCTGCGCTCCCTTCCCGCTCAGCTTCAGCCCGTGCCGCTCTGGAAGGGGCGAGCAGGTGCGTGGGTCGCAGCCTGGCCGGCGCGAGCTGAGAACCGCAGGCTCCCGGGCGCCGCAGCCTGCTCTTTGTTCAGCTCGCCCTAGCCAGGCGCGGCTGCAGCGCGTCCCTGCGCCTTGGCAGGGTACCGGTTCGCAGAAGCAGGAGCCGCCAACGCCTCCTCTCCTCCCCTTCCAAGCCTGCTTCTTTACCGGATCGGGAAGAAGCCTGGGCTAAGAAACCGCCTCCCACGCTGCGGGACCCGGACCCTCAAGGTGTGGAGCCACCAGGAGGGTCCTAGTCACAAGCCAAACCAACCCCCTGGGGCTGTGGCCTTGACCGCGAGCGTGAAATACTGCAGAGCAAGTCCTGGAGACTGCAGCAACCCCCCCCCACCCCCCCCACCCCCCCACCCCCCCACCCCCCCCCCCCCGGGCAGAAAGCGACCTGGTGTTGTCCTAGCTTCCAAATCGCCACGGAAAGGCAGAAATCTCAATTGGATGCAAACTATGAAATGCGGACAGCAGGTTCACCTCGTTTTGGGTCCGACCGGGGTTCTCCCAGCCAAGGGCAGCAAGTCTGTTCTGTGAATTCCTCCCCTAGGGTTTCTGAGCTCCTTGCTGGGTTCCAGTTTGGGTTGTGTCCCTGGGAGGCGGGGAGGTCTGAGGTCTTGCAGCACAGGAAGGGAACAAGCCCTGGACTAAAGAGAGTTTTCTAGGTCCGAATTCACGAGGTTCAAGGTTTGATCTCAGTGTATGCGGGCACTTCAAAAAGTTCATAGAAAATGGAATTCAAAGGGATGCTTATTTGGGGGCTGAAACAATTGAAATACAAGCATATTTTTAAAAAATGGATTTTATTTAATTTCTTTGAGAGGCACACACACACACTGAAACAGAGAGAGAGAGCGAAAGCGAGAGCGGGAGAGAGAGAGATAGAGAGAGAGAGATGGAGACGGTGTGGGAAAGGCAACAAATCCAGGTCTTCCATGTGGATGACAGGGACTCAAACACTGGAGCCATCACCTGCTTGCTCCCAGGGAGAGCCTTAGCAGGAAGGTGGGTCTGGGAGCAGAGCCAGGATTCAAACCCACTCTGATATGGGATGGGATTTCCTAACTGGAGTCTCCGCCGTGCTATGCCAAACACCCGCTTTTTCGTTTTTTTCGAACTCTACACGTCCCGTGAACTTTTGAAGACCTCCCATATTACTTTCCTGCGATGTCGAACAAATGACCACGAACCCGGAGGCTTGAACAGCGCCAGCGTGTTGTCTGTCCCACAGCTTCTCAGGGTGGAGCGTTGAGGCAGGGGGTAGTGGGCTCTGCTGCTCAGGATCTCAGCCGGCCTTGGTCTGTGCTGAGTTCTCATTGTCAGCTAAAGGCCCTCTTCCAGGCTCACCTGGGCTGTTAGCAGAATTCTGCTCCTTGCAACTAGAACACCCAGGCCCTCTGCTCCCGGAGACAGCCCGCTGTCCTCGGCCACAGGTTCCTGTGGGCAGTGTGGCTGTGTGGATCACTCTGCTTAGGTCAGGCTCACCCAGCACAAAAACCTCCCTTTTGATTGACGTGAAGTTAACCTAGGGCTAGGGACCTTAATACCTCTCAAAGAGTCCTGTAAAACATAACCTAGTCACAAGGGTAAAGCCCACCACGGTCACAGCTCCATCTCTACCCCGGGGGAGAGGATGATATGAGGGTACTTCATGCCATTTGTGGCAGTGAAGAGATAAGCTTTTTGGGGTACAAACATCATGTCAAAATTATCTTCATGGAACCATGTGTTATGGAAAACCTATGCGTGGATTCCGAATTCATTTTGCACTGGAGTAAAGTGACTTTTTAATTCCATATTTCCAGGAACATTTGTTTTGTGAGATTTTTATTTTATTTGTTTGAAAGGCAGAGTTACAGAAAGAGAGAAAGAGAGAGAGAGAGAGAGAGCAAGCGTCCATCTGCTGGTTCACTCCCCAAATGGCCGCAATGACCAGAGCTGGACCGATCTGAAACCAGGAGCCAGGAGCTTCTTCCAGGTCTCCCACATGGGTGCAGGGGCCCAAGGACTTGGGCCATCTTCCTCTGCTTCCCCAGGCCATAGCAGGAAGCTGGATCAGAAGCAGAGCAGCCGGGCACCAATTGGAGCCCATATAGGACGTGGGGGCTGCATTTTCGCATTTTTACATACTCTTGTACAGTGTGTGTACACCAGGGACAAGAATCTTGGAGGCATCCTCAGAATTCTCCCTTGTTCACTAAGAAAAGCTCACTTCCCCCTGCCTTTTAAATTATTGATTAAATTAGGGCTGTGCTAAATGATTTTTTCCATCAGCATTTTAGATTTAAATTGCTATACATGGATTTAAAAGGGTACCTTGAATTATAAAGCTATTCTAGGGGATGGCACTGGGGTGTAGTGGGTAAAGCCACCACCTGCAGTGCTGGCATCCCATATGGGCACCGGTTCGAGTCCCGGCTGCTCCACTTCCAATTCAGCTCTCTGCTATGGCCTGGGAAAGCAGGAGAAGATGGCCCAAGTCCTTGGGCCCCTGCACCCATGTGGGAGACCCGGAAGAAGCCCCCTGGCTCCTGGCTTCGGATCAGTACAGCTCCAGCCATTGTGGCCATGTGAGGAGTGAACCAGCAGATGGAAGACCTCTCTGTCTGTCTCCCTCTCTCTGTCTGTAACTCTACCTCTCAAATAACTAATAAATAAAATATTAAAAAAAAAACTATTCTATTTTCCATGGGAAACATTGCAGAGATGGGAAGGGGGTGGGTCTCAAGTTCATTATGCAACAAAGCTGATGTTTCATCCAGTAATTAATTACATGTTCCCCAGTTCTTGGATAGATACAATTGGAGGAACATAAAATGCCCATGAACACCCAGGTGTCTGAGCATTCTCCTTGGTCGTACTCATCTACATCAGTACGATCTGGTTGTGCCCGAACAGAGATCAGGCTAGAGCATGAAGCTCACTGCTCCTGGGGACAGTACGAGAGCCGAGGGACAATGTCGCCAGCCCCTCCGCAGAGGCGAGCTCCTGGTTTTGTGCAACTCACTCTCTGTGAAGAGGAGGTGAAAGGCTCCGGCCCTGGTGGGGGGTAGTGGGTGTCTCTGGTCCAGGCTTTGCTTGCTGCTGTCACACCTCTCCCTGGCCTTCTGTGCCTACTCGGAGGGAGCCACACACTGGACGCCCACCAAGCCTTTTCTGCTCACTGTTCCTGTGATCATCAGATCAGAGGCAGGCAGGAAGGCAAGGGCGGAGAAAACAAGTCCCACCAAGGCCAAGTTCCTCGCACAGGACCCCTCCGGGGATGTGGGCTCCCAGGTACCAACGACCAATCCGTCAGCAGCCACGTTCCTCGGCTCAGATGCAGAGCAAGCCTGGGACCGCTGTTCTCTGCTGTTTAACGACAGAAGAGGCAAAATCCTCGCTTACGTCGTTTGCCAGTTTCTAAGAAATACTGATCTTCCAGTACTCCTGTTTCTCTAAGAGGATGTGCTGAGGATTTGGGAGACGCATTGCTCTAAAATCCTCAGGTTCGTGTGAAGACTTTAAATGGTAGCTAGAAAAGTTGGGGACTCTTCCAGAGGTGCTTGCTGACTACAAAGGGGATAGCATCTTTTTGAAAATCCTTAGAAAATATATAAAACTGGCTGTTCTTTGCCTTCATTGCATTTGCCTGTGGCTCCTCCTGAGTTTTTGTTTTTTCTTGTTGGAATTACATATCATTTTCTTTTTTAAAAAAAGATTTATTTATTTATTTGAAAGTCAGAATTACACACAGAGACAGGAGAGGCAGAGAGAGAGAGAGAGAGAGAGAGAGAGAGGTCTTCCATCCGATGGTTCACTCCCTAATTGGTTGCAACGGGCAGAGCTGCACCAATCCGAAGCCAGGAGCCATGAGCTTTTTCTAGTTTTCCCACGTGGGTGCAGGGACCCAAGGACTTGATCCATCTTCTACTGCTATCCCAGGCCATAGCAAGGAGCTGGATCAGAAGAGGAGCAGCCGGGACTAGAACCGGCACCCATATGGAATGCTGGCACTTCGGGCCAGGGCGTTAACCCACCGGGCCACAGTGCCAACCCCTTACTTATCATTTTCATAGCACAAACAAGGTGATGGACTTGTTCCTGTTGATTAGGAAGATGTCCAGAGTTTAAAAAAAAAAAAAACAAACACTTGAACTTGAAAACACAAAGCAAAGATCAACTACAAGGAACCCAAAGTTCTATTTCCTAGCAAACTATTCCCCCTCTTCTATCCTGAGAGCTTCAGACCAAGTCTGATGATTTGGCTTGGCAGTGAATCCTTCCCAAGATGGATTTGACATGAATGAAATCAGAGGATATGAATGAGGGGCCTGAATCTACTCCAGGCACAAGTTAATTAATAGTTCCACTGTGTTCCCTGTAATTGCATGTTTTGCATCGAGTCTCAAACATGTACGTCTACAAAAGATATATTTAAGCAGCTGGAGCATTCTTCTTTGGGAGGCAGGCATTATCTCCCAGGGCACTGAGCACCGGACCAGGAGTTTGTAAACTTGTGTGCTGCTTCCGCGTAGCCCACGGACTTGAGGTGATTCTGCAGGGCTCACCCTGAGCCATCTCTGACCTCATGCTTCATAGCCAGGGAAGGAAGGGCGCTCGATTTAATCATTGGCTTTTAAACTGCACTTCTCAGTACTTCAGGTTTTCCCACACAAGGAAGGAAAAGTCAACACGGACAATATTTGGCTTAATAGTTAAGATACAAGCCAAGATGTCCATGGCCCACATCCGAGTACCTGGGTTCAAGTCCAGGCTCCAGCTAATTCAGATTCTGAGAGGTAGTAGAGGTGGCTCAAGCAATTGGGTTTCTGCCACTCACATGAAAGACCTGAATGGAATTCCTGGCCCTTGGCTTTGGCCCCAGCCAGGGGTCATTGTAGCCATTTGGCGAGTGAAGAAGCAGATGAAAGACTTCTCTTTCTTTCTACCTCTCATTTTTTTTTTTTTTTTAAAGAAAGGATGGGGCGGGTGCTATGGCACAGTGGGTTAAAGCCCTAGCCTACAGCACTGGCATCCCATATGGCACCAGTTCAAGTCCCAGCTGCTCCACTTCTGACCCAGCTCTCTGCTATGGCCTAGGAAAGCAGTAGAAGATGGCTCAAGTCCTTGGGCCCCTGCACCCACATGGGAGACCTGGAAGAAGCTCCTGGCTCCTGGCTTCGGATCAGCTGGACCACTGCAGTCATCTGGGAACTGAAAAAGTGGATTGAAGATCTTTCTCTGTCTCTACCTCTCTCTGTTATTCTTTCAAATAAATAAAAAATAAATTAAAAAATGTAAAAAAGAAAGAGAAACATGGGGGATACTATTTGAGTTCTGCATGTGCTCTCTCTTCGTGGAAGGAGTTCGCATCCATTCTCACGGGGTATGGCCACATGATTTGCTTTACCCAGTGGGAGTGACAGCTTACCAATCTCAGCATACTCTAAGAGAGATCACACATTTCCACTTCTGAATCTTGCATATCTACTCCCTGCCCTGAGAGTATCAAGTCCTCTGGAGGAGGTGCTGCCATGGGGTCCTGCCATGAGACTGCTCGTAGGGCAGATCTATACCCATCCACTCTTCCAGAACAGAGCCTCTGCAGCCAACCCACAATCTTTCATCTGCTGGTTCACCCCTCAAAATGGCCAGAGCTGGACCAGGCTGAAGCCAGGAGCCAGGAACTCCGGGAACTCCCTTTAGGTCTGCCATATGGGTGCAGGGATTCCAGCACCTGGGGCCATCTTCTGCTGCCTTCCCAGGCCATTAGCAGGAAGCTGGATAGGAAGTAGAGCAGTCAGGACTTGAACCGGTGTCTTAAGCAGCAGCTTCACTCACTGAGTCACAATGCCAGCCCCAAGAAAATAAATCTTTTTTTAAAAAGCAATAAAATTGGGGCTGGTGCTGTGGCATAGTGGGTGAGGTTGACACCTATGATGCCGGCATCCCATAGGGTTGCCAGTTCGTGTCTCGGCTGCTCCACTTCCTATCCAGCTTCCTATTGATGCACCTGGGAATGCAGTGGAAGACGGTCCAAGGGCTTGGGACCCTGAACCCATGTGGGAGATCCAGAAGAAGCTTCTGACTCCCGGCTTTGGCCTGGTTCAGCCCTGGCCATTGTGGTCAGTTGGGGAGTGAACCAGCAGGTGGAAGATCTCTCTCTGTAACACTGCCTTTCAGATAAATAAAATAAATATTTAAAAAAAATGTCTCCTAGCTCTGATAAAATTTTAAAAGGGATTAGCTTATTTTATAAACTTTTGAAAATTATTTATTTCAGAGAAGAGAGGGAGGAGAGGCAGAGAGAGAGAGAGATCTTTCATCTGATGGTTCACTCCCTAGATGGCCACAACAGCCGAAGCTGCACCGATCAAAAGCCAAGAGCCAGGAGCCTCTTCTGGGTCTCCCACATGGATGCAGGGGCCCAAGCACTTGGCCCATCTTCTATTGCTTTCCCAGGCCACAACAGAGAGCTGGATCGGAAGTGGAGCAGCCGCGTCTTGAACTGGCGCCCATATGGGATGCTGGCACTTCAGGCCAGGGCATTAACCCAGTGCACCACAGTGCTGGCCCTTCTGATAAATTTTAAAAGGGAATAGCTTCTTTTCTAAACTTTTAAAAATTATTTCAGAGGAGAGAGAGAGAGAGAGAGAGTGAGAGAGAGAGAGAGAGAGAGAGATGACATGCTCGAGAGCATTACTGTCCACTGGCTCTCTCGCAACATGCTTTCAGTGGCTGGGACAAGGAGCCAGGAACTCAGTCCGGATCTCCTGGCTGGGCATCAGGGCCCCAATTACTCTGAACCATCACCTGCTGCCTCCCAGGCACTGGACTATCAAGAAGCTGGAGCCAGGAGCCAGAGCTGAGGACCAAACCTAGATACTCCAAGAGCTATGAGGGCATGTCAACCAGCATCCTAATGGTTAGGCCCAAAGCCCACCCTTGTTTTAAAAGTTAAACTCTCATTTGGTCAAGAAGGGATTTTCTATAGCATTGGGGAACGAGACAGGGGCTCATGGTTGTGTCGGGGCTGGTCACGTGCCCAGAGTGCAGGGTAGTGGGATCCTGAAGGAGGTGTTTTCCAACACTTGTGCCTTGGCTGAAGCCCGGTCCTGGGGCTCTGCTGGTCTTCCCCTCCCCAGGAGATGCCCTCCTTGGCCAGCACTCAGTGTTGCCTAAGCACACGGGATGCAGGGGACCTATTGTGTCCATCATTTCCCCCTTAAGTGACCTTTCCTGTGTCTGATTTAATCAGAGCCCTGAAGGTAGCCAGCAGTCCAACCTAGTGAGTACATGGAGCTATCAGTTCAGGTGCTCATGATGCCAAGAATTTACTCTTCTAGAATTTTCCAACATCCCAGACCAAAGAAGTGAACCCTGATGGGTGTTCTAGACACTGCAGGAAGAAGGCTTCTAAGGACTTGTGTTCACATTTTTATAGCAATTTAGAGATCCAGTGTTGGCCTAAAAGCATTCAAGGTTGGTGATCAATAATTTCCTATAAAACGACCTTGGTCTTCTGTATATAAAGTTAATTAAAAATGAATCTTAATGAAGAATGGGATGGGAAAGGGAGTAGGGGGTGGGATGGGAGTGGGGGTGGGAGGGCGGGTATGGGGGGAAGAACTGCTATATTCCTAAAGCTGTACCTATGGAATTTGTATTCCTTAAATAAATTCTTTCCTTAAAAAATAAAATCACCTTAGTTTCAGTGAAAAAAACACATTGGATTAGAATTTTTTTCTGCCTCCTCTATTTCCTTCTATGCTCCTTGTTAGCATATTCTTTTTTTAAAGCATTAAATTGTCTTAATTACAACACACTTTGAATATGTGTGTATTTGTGTAAATAAAATATATTACATATGTAATATGTACTTGGACACATACAGTCAGACTCCATGAATCTCTCACATTTATTAAACAGATGTGAATTTTTTTGCCCATACACACTCTAGGCCTCCTATATTTAAGTCCTAAATCAATTTTCAAAATGTGAAAGTGCAAGGAATTGGATCTGTTAAAAATAAAAAAGTTATGTTAAATTAAGGAAGAAATAAAAGATGTTGATAAACAATTATGAAAATGAGAATATTACCAATGGAAAACCAACAGAAGGGCCAAATCCAAAATACATAATATATATATATATATAATATACTATATATAAATACATAATATACACATATAAATGCATAATATACATTATATATAAATATATAATACAATATACATAATACTACATATAATATACATAATATATATATAAATAGCCTTAAATACTTTTATTGTGTACAAAGAAAATAAACTCAAAAAAAGCAAAAGGTCAGGAGTCGGCATTGTGGCATGGTGGGTAAAGCCACTGCCTGTGGCACCAGCATCCCAGCTCTCTGCTAACGGCCTGAGAAAAGAATGGCCCAGGTGCTTGGGCACCTGCCACCCTTGTGGGAGACCAGAATGAGGCTCCTGGCTCCTGGCTTTGCGTTGGTCCAGCCCTGGTCATTGCAGCCACTTGGGGTGTGAACCTGTGGATGGCAGATCTCTCTCTGTCCCTCCCTCTCTCTTTGTAACTCATTCAAATAAATAAATGCATCTTTTAAAAAAGCAAAAGGACAACAAACAACTATGAGAGGGAGATGAAATCACAGATAGACAAATCCAAAAAGGGCAGCGCATGTCCCAGGAAGAGATTATATATACAATAGAATGAAGTCCTCCAGCCCAGTTACGAAGCAGACCTGCCTTGGACACCAATGCCTAACAAGGCAAATGATTAAAGACAAGCTATGGCTGAGTAAGTTCACAATAATCACATATGTTCTCTACACCTTTACTGGATTCAAGAAAGTATTAAACGAATACTATGCGGGGCTTGTACTGTGGCATAGTGGGTAAAGCCCGCTGCCTGCAGTGCCGGCATCCCATATGGGCGCCGGTATGAGTCCTGGTTGCTCCACTTCTGATCCAGCTCTCTGCTGTGGCCTGGGAAGGCAGCGGAAGATGGCCCAAGTCTTTGGGCCCCTGCACCCTCTTGGGAGACCTGGAGGAAGCTCCTGGCTCCTGGCTTCGGATAGGCTCAGCTCCGGCCGTTGCAGCCAATTGGGGAGTGACCCAGCAGATATAAGACCTCTCTTTCTCTGCCTATCCTTCTCTCTCTGTGTAACTCTGACTTTCAAATAAATCTTTAAAAAAAAAAGAAGAATACTATGTGTAGGGATTACTACACATATAGGAGTTACATTATTAGGAAACTATTAATAAACATTTAACAACAGGTAGTACAAGAAAAGCTCTCACTATGAGACATTCTCCTGAAGTCTGAAGGTCTTCGAGAAGTTGATGGAAAATGTGTATTATGGAAAAAACAAGGCATGCATTTCAAAGTTTTTTTTGGGCACCAAAATACGCTCATCTTTTAATTCCATTTTTCATGAGATTTTTGAAGTATCCTTGTGTGTATCTGAACAAACCTGGAGGCCATTATGCTGAGAGAAAGAAGCCAATCATGCCAATACAAACTGGGCTGGATTCCTCTTCGATAAGACACGTAGAGCACTCAGACAGAGACAGAAAGTGGAATGGGGGAAGCCAGGGGCTGGGGCAGGAGGGCACGGGGAGTTAGTGCTTCATGGATACGAGCTTCAGGTCTGCAAGATGAGAAGAATTCTGGAGCTGGCTGGCGGTGAGGGTTGTGCAACACTATGACTGTGTTTAATGCAAGCGAGCTGCACACTCAAAAATGGCTATTAGTAAAGCTTTTGAGATGTGTGTCTTAGCACAGTTTTTTTAAAAGCAGAATAAATCAGATTGTCAGTTTTCATATAGAGTAAAAATATATTTAACATCATTTTTGATCCAAATTTACATACACTTTCAAATAAGTGCAATTAATTAGTTTCTCCTAAAAAAAACTGTTGTAAAAACAGTGGTTTGTCTTATATTCAATGGTTTCCCAGAAATCAGGAAATAATTATAATATTTGTTTAGTAGAATGCTTCTCTATTTACAAAGGATGGTAAAGAGGTTCTTTTTTGATTTTGTAGTATTTTAATCTAAGTTTTAATTCCTACTGATAGCATCTATTTGCTAGTTTTCTAAGTATTTTACTTGCATTTTACTTGAGTGGCAGAGGAACAGAGAGACAGATGGAGAGAAGTTTTCCATCCACTGATTCGCTCCCTGGATAGCTGCCATTGGAGAGCTGGATCCACCTGCAACCGAGAGCCCTGAACGCGGTCGGAGTCTCCCGCATGGGTGGCCAGGGCCCAAGAGCCTGAGCTGTCTTCTGTGGCCTCCTAGGCTGCAGGTGAGCAGGAAACTGGATCAGAGGCTGAGCGTGGACTCCCATCAGGCAATTCCGTATGGGATATCATCACTGTGCCAAGCACCTGCCCATTCACTACTTTCCATCAGAGAATGTGACCTCCTGGGGGTTGTTGTGGTAAAGCTGGACCCCGGCATTCCATATGGGAGTGACTGAGACCCACTACTCCACTTCTGATCCATTTTCCCACTAATGCACCCAGGGAGGCAGAAGTTGATGGCCCAAGTACTTGGTCTCTGCTACCCACATGGTGGATTTGGGTGGAGTTCTGGGCTCCTGACTTCAGCCTGGCCCAGGCCCAGTTGTGGGCATTTGGAGGGAGTTGGCTTCTTATCTGTATTTAAATTTACTTTTTGAATGCAATGAAAATGTCAAGCACTGTCTAGATCCTGGAATCTCTACTTTAAAAATGTAGATTTTCATCTATGTCTATCAACTCTAGCAATTGCGTTGTTTGAATTCTTTCTACTTCTTTTTTTTTGTTTGCTCTTTTTTTAAAAGATTTATTTATTTGTTTGAAAGAGTTATAAAGAGGGAGAGAAGCCCACATACAGAGAGGGAGAGAAGGAGACACACATATACATATACATACACACACACACACACATTCAGAGAGAGAGAGAGAGAGAGAGAGAGAGAGAGAGAGAGGTTTTCCATCCGCTGATTCACTCCCCAGATGGCTGCAACAGCCAGAGCTGGCCCGATCCAAAGCCAAGAGCCAGGAGCTTCTTCTGGGTCTCCCACACTGCTTTCCTGGGTGCATTAGCAGGGAGCTGGATTGGAAGTGGAAGAGCTGGGAGTTGAACTGGCCCCTGTATGGGATGCCAGCATCACAGGCAATGGCTTTACTCACTATATCACAACTCCTGACCCGGTTCATTTTTGCTTTCTTGTTCTCATAAACTGAAATGGGTGCATTTAAGTGCTACAGTTACATTTCTAGTTTTTCATGTTTCCCAGTTTTTTAACCAATACCACAGTGTAAATAGTTCAGTACTGTTATTTCGTCAGTGTGAATCCTGTCTTCACCATCGGAATGGACTCTGTGTAGGCTGTGGGAAGGCAGAACTAGGGGATGTTTTCTAGTGGAGAGAACTCCAAGGGCAGTGGCCTGGAGTCATTACTGCAGACCGAAAGGAAAACCAGCGGGCAGTGTGCCCTGTCTCTGAGCCAGGCCTCCCCTGTGTGACACATTCATTTCCCTGAGCCAGATCTTCTCCTGAGGGTGGAGAGGCACTCATGAATTCGGCAGGTAGTGGCACCAAACAAGAGACTTGGTACAACCACACCACTCCCTTGTGTGCAGGTGAGAGTGAGCTGACCTTGACCCGTGGCACAAGTCCTGCAGCACATCCAGCAGTGGCATTGCTTGGAGACCAAGCGACATCCCTCGGCTGGGGTCTGTCCTCGGGTCACAAGCCACAGCACCCCTGGTCTCAGACGTCCAGGGCATAGCATGCCAGCAACGCGCCATGGGGAGCAGCCTCGCTTACTAAGTATGTTCCAGGTAACTTCTGGGCAAACAGCAGCCAGAGATCCATCTCTCCTTTCTTCGTTCAAGAATGAACATTTAAAAATAAGACCTGGATGTGGGTAAAATCCGAAACATCCAGATCAAGATGTTGATGAGATTGGTTTGAACTCATCATTAACTCTATCCTCTCTCATCTTCCTAGAAGCAGCCAAAAGACAAAGGAGTGAGCAATCAATACACAACCTGGCAAACAGGGAGGGTGTCACGGCACCTACACAGACACTTCGAGAAAGTTCTTGCTTGCTACGTCCTGCAACCTTTTAAGAAATTCCAGTCAGACCGTGGCTCAACACATTTCAAGGTGTACAAAGTCCCCATCAGAACTGTGCAACAAATGCCTTTGGAACTCAGAGAAGCAGGGCAGTCAGGTGGGAACCATGGGGCAGACAGGACTAATGCAAAGCCAGTGTCATGAGTGGCCTTAGGGGAAACAGACTGACATCGTTAGCAAAGCGACCAACCACGCCGCTTCTTCCAGGACTCCAAGGTGGCATAGAAAACATAAGAAAGGCAATGCTCTCCTGAGAGACAGGGGCAGTGTGCACTAAAATTCCGGCTACTGATCCCAAAATACTAAAAATGACGCAGCCGTGGGGTCTCCCCTAGGCTTCACTGAGAACCTCCGACACCCCTCACTAACAACCCCTGCTGAGCCTTGGTCCCCTTTGCAGATCGAAGGTGTCACATTTCTGCATAGCAGGGCGTTCCTCTTTTGCAACTTCAGGGCACCGGTTTGTATTCCTCTCTGACCCCAGATCTCCTTTCCGTGTTTATTCATTTTGTTTTCTTCCATTTCAATCTCCTGATCTTTGTTGAGAGCCAAGTGGCTTTTTATTTCTATGGAAATAAATGATCTTTTTGCCCGTGAAACCATTAGTCATCCTGCCTCCTCATTTGAAAACTTGCTTCTCCTGAGAAGGAGCCAAGGCAAGGGTGCACGGGCTCATCCATGCCTCCAGGGATCACCACCAGGATTGTTTTGTGCAGCGGTCATTCTCTGAATGGAAACATGATACTTTGTAGCCTGTGATTGCAGGCAGCATTAAGGCCTAATGGATACCTAGGCACCCCATGCTACTTTTTCCGATGTTTCATTTACAATGGTATCAAATGCGCTGTCATGAATGAGTTTCACCCTTCAGTGGAAACTGAGAAATACACAGTGTTGAGATGACTTTTCGATAAATCATGCTAGCAACACTTCAGAAACAAAGGTCAAAAAAATAGCACTCAAACACTTGTCTTTAGGAAAACTCTTCACTTACGTCACATTTGAAAATCCTTTCTCATTGTTCAAGCAAGCACATTAATCTCCCAAGGAACGAAAATAAGAAATTACCATGGATGGAGAGAATGAGAACAACTTCCTCTGGACTTTCTTCATCCCTGGAGAGCAACAGAGTGGACCAGTCCATTGGTTCGGGGCACTGATGATAAGGGACACTACAGCCACAGCCTGGTGGCCGCCCAGGGAGGTCCGTAATCACTCTCCTTTGAGTGTGGGTGGGACCTGTGACTCCCCGGTAACCAATGGACTGCAGGAAACATGCGGAGACATCATTCCTGTCATTGCACTCCTTGTGTGCATATATCTATGAAGCCATTCCTCTGTGCCCTCAGGTTTTGCATCCCTCATTCCATCAACCACAAATTAAAAATACTCAAAGAAAAAATGTGGGGCCGGCCTTGTGGCACAGTGGTTAAAGCTGCAGTGCCGGCATCACCAATGGGTGCTGGTGCGTGTCCCAGCTGTCCCACTTCTGATCCAGCTCCCTGCTAATGGCTTAGGAAAAACAGCCATGTGGGAGACCCTGGCCCCCTGCACCCACGTGGGAGACCCAGAAGAAGCTTCTGGCTCCTGGATTTGGCTTGGCTCAGCGCTGGCCACTGTGGCCACTTGGGGAATGAATTAGAGCATGGAAGATTTCTCTCTCTCTCTTTCTGTAACTCTGACTTTCAAATAAATAGATCTTAAAAAAAAAAGAAAAACTTCATCTGTGCTGAGCAGGTGGATTTTTTTTTTTTTTTGCCACTATTCCCTAAACAATTCAATGTAACAACTACTTATGTATTTACATCGCATTTGCTATTATAAGTCATCTAGAGATGATTTAAGGTATAGGGGAGGATGGCACAAGTTATATGCAAATGCAATGCCATTTTGTGTAAGAGACTTGAGCATCCTTGGATTTTGGTATCTATGGAATGTTCTGGAATTGATCCCTCAGAGATATCAAGGGACAACTATGGACAAGAGAGAAAGTTTCTCTATTGTTATTTTGCATAAATCAGCTGCCATGTGGTAAGAAGACCTGTGGAGAGGCGTCCTGTGGCAAAGAGCTGCAAGCAAGCCTCTGGACATTAGGGAGACCCTGGGCGACAGCTAGCAAGGAAGTGGGGGCCTCAGTCCTACGAGCTCTGCCAGCAGCCTGAGACAGCCTGGAAGTGGATCTTTCCCCAGCTGAGCCCCTGATGGGAGCCCAGCCCTGACACTTGCTTTGCCACCCGATGATACATTGAAGAAGAGAACCGGGTTAAGCTTTGTCCAGATTCACAGCCTGCTATGAGAAGATAAGGAAATGTTGCTTTAAGCTTCCAAGTTTGTGGTCACTCCTTATGCAACTGGGAGAGAAAAGCCTCAAGACTCGAGCTCTGGCCACTTCCTATTTTGTGCTGTTTTTCCAACAGGAGCTCTTGCCCTTTGCACTTTTCTTACTGGGTGGTCTAAGGGGACAAGTCTTTTACTTCCTACAGAAAATAAACGTGGTTTAAATTACAAGCTAGATTGAGGCTAAAACCAGGACTCCCCAAAGGTGCAGAGCCTCCCTCCCCACTCACACTGAGCCATGTACTTCCAACCAGCACCTTCTCTGGCCTGAGAGGTAGTGGCTCTGTTTCCAAACAGCTCCTCCTGGCCAACCCGAGGATCTCCTCACATTCATTTTCATGGTGTCCCTTTAAGTTGCAATAGTAATTACGAGGACACTTCAAAAATCCGGAGGGAAAAAGGAATGTAAGAAATGTTATGTTAGTGCAAAAATGTTGAAATCCATGCAGAGTTTTTCCAAACTATGCATTTTCCACAAGTTTTTGAAGATGCTTCATATATTTTGGTGATTTGTTTCTTTTTTTTTAAGATTTATTTTATTTATTTGAAAGACAGAGTTAGAGAGAGAGATAGAGACAGAGAGAGGTCTTCCATCTGTTGGTTCACTCCCCAATTGGCCGCAACGGCCAGAGCTGAGCCGATCTGAAGCCAGGAGCCGGAAGCTTCTTCTGGGTCTCCCACACGGGTGCAGGGACCCAAGGACTTGGGCCATCCTCTACTGCTTTTCCAGGCCATAGCAGAGAGCTGGATTGGAAGAGGAGCAGCCGGGACTAGAACCGGTGCCCATATGGGATGCCGGCACTTCAGGCCAGGCTGTAACCTGCTGCGCCACAACGCCAGACCCTTGGTGATTTGTTTCAATCGGCATAGCTTCAATAGGTGACAGTCCTCATTTAAGACACTACACTCTTGATGCATACCACTGTCTTAGCGACAGGGAGCCATTATTGCAGTCAGGTGTGTGTGTGTGTGTGTGTGTGGTTTGTGTAAACTCACATCCTAGGAGAGGTTTTATTTATGGAATTATGACGTATTTATATTTATTACTCTGCAATGTCTTAATTATTTAATGAATGAGATAATGCAGATATTCCGTTGTCAATCCATAAACATTCACTTTATTTTACTTAATAGTTGTAGGGTATTCTGCTTAAGAATGTATAAATATTGGAGCTGACATAGCAGGTAAAGCTGACATAGGCATCCCATATGAGCCCCAGTTAGAGTCCCGGCTGCTCCACTTCTGATCCAGCCCCCTGCTAATGCACCAGGGAAAGAAGTGGAGGATGGCTCAAGTGCTTGGGGCCCTGCACCCACGTGAGAGACATGCAAAAGTCTCCTGGCTCTTGGCTTTGTTCTGTCCCAGACCTGGCCATTGAGGCCATTTGGAGAGTCAACCAGCAGATGGAGGATTTCTCTCTCTCTCTCTCTTTCTCTCTCTCTCTCTCTCTCTCTCATTCCCTTTCTCTGTAACTGTGCCTTCAAGTGCACAAAATCAATCTTTAAAAAAAAAATGTATTTAGCAATTCACTTTTGTTGGATGTTTAGAGTTTTTCTTTTCCCTCCAGTTCTCCCTAAATACAGAAATTTAAAATCTTTGTATAATTTTTTAAACATATGTTCAACTATTTCATTACGGTAGAATCTTTAGTTGAATTGTTGGGTCATTAGAGTATACAGTTTATATGTAAATTTTAATTAATTCATTGATTGATTGATAGGCAGATACACACACACAGATCGAGAGAGAGAGAGAGAAAGAGAGAGAGAGAGAGAGAGAGAGAGAGAACAGAGACAGGACAGAGAGAATGAGACAGAGAAAGCTCCCATTCTCTGGTTCACTTCCCAAATGCCTACCATGGCCAGGGCTGAGCTGGGATGAAGTCAGGAGCCAGGGACTCCATACAGGTCTCCCACGTGGGTGGCCGGGATCCAGTGATTTGAGCCATCACTGATGCCTGCCAGGGTCTGCATTGGCAGGAAGCTGGAGTCAGAAGCCGGAGTTTGGTATCAAACCCAGGCTCTCCAATGGCAGACAGGGGTGTGTTAACCAGCAACTTTATTGCCAGGCTAAACACGTGCCCCTGTCTCTTCAGCTTCGACGGACAACTGCTCAGTTGCCCTTTGTGCAGACTACTCACTCATTGGAGTACTAGGGTCCTCATTTCCCCCCATGCTGGTGTCCACTGGACATTGTCAATCTTTGTCAATTTTCCCAACTTACAGAAACTTGAAACTTTTCCAACAAGGGCGGCTTCTTCCCTGGCCGTCTCTTCTCAATTTTTTCGACTGAGTGATGACCTTTCTGTTCTTTTGTTGCACCAAATGAAAAAGGGCTTACCTCACTCTCCAGTGTAATTTACATTTAAATTATATTACCAGACTTCCAAATTCTGAGTCACTCTCATACTAATAGGGGATGGGTTTGGTCTTTTAGTTTGCTAAGGGATTTGATTGGGGGACATTTTATTTAGGATATTTTTATATTTAATGGAAGTGGTTTTAATCTTGTCTAGTTTTGTTGTATTGGTTTTGCAAGACGGGTCAAATAAATTGAGATGTTTTCCATTTTTCTGTGTTCTAAAACAGATTACATAGGAATTACATAGGAATTTTCTGTTCCTAAAAGCATTTTCTAGAACACGCTGGTCAAAATTTCTGACATGTGTGTCTTTAGGGCATGAAACTGAAACTAAGGACAAAGATTTGATTCTCTGATTATAGAAAAAGGAGTTAAAAATGTGAAAATAACCCCCCCCCAGGCATTCCTACTCACATGGAGGGGAGTTCGAGGCACTGACAGAGCATAGCTCATCCCTCAAGTTTGGATCAGTAGACGGGATTACAGAAGAGACTTTGTAAAGCTTATCTCAGGGGTGAAAACAGAAAATCTGGGCGAGAAGAAGCAGGACGAGGCCAGCCACAAGGCTCTGTGAGTGACCTTCACTGCTAGTCCTCACAGAGCCTGTAGCCGCTGTGGGCAGCTGAGCTGTGTTGCTTTGCTTCTCAGGTTTGCCCTTTCATGCAGTGGTTCTGGGAGCACTGGCAGCCCAGACACCAGCGTACTTTCTAGATCTGCCTAGCTCCCCACAGGGTCTGCTTCACGGTAGATATTCAATACAAGTTAGTTTCCTTCCCCCAGACCCTTAAAAAAAAGTTGCATTTCATATGGACACAGTCACTTCTTTCTTTGAAGAAGAAAATGTAGCAGGGAGTGGCCTTGCTTAACAGTAGCTGACAACACATGCCAGCAGGAGTGAACCTCTATTGCAGTAAGAATGCGAGAGTCCTGAAAAAACCCGGATGTAAAAAAAAAAATTATAAAGGCACAGCAAATGCAGTCCAAGTCTATCCTTAAGGAAGGCTGATTTTTGGGGCCGGCGTGGTGGCGTAGCGGGTAAAGCCATATGGGCACCAGTTCAAGCCTGGCTGCTCCATTTCCAGTCCAGCTCTCTGCTATGGCCTGGGAAAGCTGTACGAGATGGTCCAAGTCCTTGGGCCCCTGCACCCACGTGGGAGACCTGGAAGAAGCTCCTGGCTCCTGGCTTCGGATCAGCACAGGTCCGGCTGTTGTGGCCAATTGGGGAGTGAACCAGCAGATGGAAGACCTCTCTCTCTCTCTCTCTCTCTCTCTCTCTCTCTCTCTCTCTGCTTCTCCTTCTCTCTCTGTGTAACTCTGACTTTCAAATAAATAAATAAATCCTTAAAAAAAAGAAGGCCGATTTTCCATCAGCTTCCCTATGAATTTCTTTCCCCTAAGTCTGGGCTATGTAGAGGTGGGTGTTGTGGGCTAACCTGCTACTTATAACGCAGGCAGGCTATCCATTATAGGAGCACTGGAGGGGGGTGGCTCCCAATACTCCACTTCTGACCCAGTTCCCCGCTAATTACATCCAGCAAAGCAATGAAAGATGGCCCAAGTACTCCAGCCCCTGCAGCCCACGCAAGCGACCAGGATGGAGTTCGGGCTCCTTGCTTTGATGTCACTCAGCCCTGGCTGCAGTGGCCTTTTAGGGAGTGAACCAGCTGATAGAAGACCTCTCTCACCTTTAAAATAAATAAAAATAAGTCTTTAAGCCAGCGCCGCAGCTCACTAGGCTAATCCTCCACCTGCGGCGCCGGCACTCCGGGTTCTAGTCCCGGTTGGGGCGCCGGATTCTGTCTCCATTGCTTCTCTCCCAGTCCAGCTCTCTGCTGTGGCTCAGGAGGGCAGTGGAAGATGGTTCAGGTCCTTGGGCCCTGCACCCACGTGGGAGACCAGGAGGAAGCACCTGGCTCCTGGCTTTGGATCGGCGCAGCGCCGGCCATAGCAGCCATTTGGGGGGTGAACCAATGGAAGGAAGACCTTTCTATCTCTCTCTCTCACTGTCTAACTCTGCTTATCAAAAATAAATAAAAAATTAAATAAATCTTTACAAAACATTTGGCAATGTAGAACCCCAGAAGTGCTGAGCAGGGTAAGTGTGCTGAATCTGGGAGTTCCAAAAACAATGAATGAGTTGAATTTCTACTTCACAGACATTTCAGCATTGGCACCAAACCCGGAGCAGTTCTCACGATATTGTACATAGAGCAGAACCATTTGTTTTATTCTCATGGCTCATTCCATACATTCTTTCCACGTTTTGGCGGAATTCACTGGTTCTAATATAAGACATGCCTGGCACTTGCTTTTAACTCAATAATCCACAGTACTGCTGTTTTGGAGGTGGCTGGGTGAAAACCAGCATATGCAGACGAGGGTCTCAAGGTACCAAACATGGGCCAAATATGAACACTTTTCAGATGGTTTTAACAGAGTTAAATGTTTGATAGCACAGGGAAATTGGCATCTGCAATTAGAATCTCTGCATAACAGCTACAGATAGCTGTAGGTGGACATATTGTCTGTGAACGCTCCATCGGAAACTGTCTCTACGCGTCAGACACCTCTGGCTCTTCCTCGTTCCCACTTTCTCACTAGCATGCAAGCAATATTGGTCAGAGTGGGGACATAAGCAAAGAAAGTAGACTTGTGTGCGTGCGTGTGTGCGTGTGTGTGTGTGTGTGATCTGCACTGAAGCTAGGGATGGTTTGTTGACAGAATTCTGGATAATGAGGGATAGTCCTCTGCTAAGGGTTTCTAGGAAATTCTTTGGTTTTTCTTCTTTTCCCTTCCATTTTGTTTTTTTTTTAACCTTCCTTCTATTTCTTTTCTTTTTCTTTTTCTTTTTTTTTTTTAAAGATTCATTTATCTATTTGAAAGTCAGAGTTACACAGAGAGAGAAGGAGAGGCATAGAGAGAGAGAGAGGTCTTCCATCTACTGGTTCACTCCTCAGTTGGCCACAACGGCTAGAGCTGTGCCAATCCGAAGACAGGAGCCAGGAGCTTCTTCCAGGTCTCCCACGTAGGTGCAGGGGCCCCAGGACTTGGGCCATCTTCTACTGCTTTCCCAGGCTGTAGCAGAGAGCTGGATTGGAGGAGGAGCAGCTGGGACTAGAACCAGTGCCCATATGGGATGCCGACGCTTCAGACCAGGGCTTTAACCCGCTGGGCCACAGCGCCGGCCCCAACCTTCCCTCCATTTCATCATACTCTGCTACCTGGAATACAGTATTGAGGCTAGAGTTCGAGTAGCCTCTTATGAGCATGAGGTAACATATTTAAGAGCCAAAAGTCACATGTTAAAGATGATGGAATGGAAAGAGAGATTATGTCTGGGTCACTGGATGCCTACATAGGATACTTTTGTGAGAAAAACAAGGCCTTATTTGCTTAATCCACTATAGTTAAGCTACTATTATTTTCAGTGGAACATAATCCAAACTATCATTACACAGACATTTCTTTCTCTTTCTCTTAATCTTTAATGATTTACCATCCAAGTTTAGAGTTGGGCTCACTTGAAGGATATAGAAAATTCTAACACCCATGCCTTCCTCAGTCTGAGCTTACAGTTCCTTTCTGAGTCAGCTATCCCCAACAGGGTGTGCAGGCTCCTTTGGAAAAGAAACGTGAGGTAGGCCTCCACAGTCAGTTGGAAGGGGGTACAGGTGGTTCTCAGGTCCCCAGTTGCAGATTTTGTGTGAAATTTAGGCTGTGTGCACAGACCCAGGTGTCTGCAGAGACCAGGGCTGCCCAGGGGCATCAGAGCATCTCCTGTCATGGTTCAACAGCTTCCATCTCCCAGAAGAGGAGCTCACAGGTCCAAAAAAGCTCCAGGAATTACTCACAGATTCTCAGAGCCAACAGGACAGCAACCACCTGGTAGAGTGGGAGACCAGTGCATGCGTGGATGAAGACAGAGGCCCATGGAGTCTACCTGTCCACACTGTGCCCTTGACTTTGCTGAGGGTCCAACTTCCTGTTGTTTGCTGATGAGGGGAGAGCACCCTGTGTAGTACATTACAGAGCATCGGCACCATCACAGAGATTCAGATGAGTTAACCCTGTATTGACACAGCTGGTGCTAGAATGAATGACCATCCGATGACCGGATCAGGTCTGGATTTCTGTTCATGTTAATCTCTATGGAAATTAAAGTAATGCGTCTTTCTTGTGTTTACTTATTGAAATTTGCCTAAGAGGCAGGGAGACAGGAATACAGATAGGGAAAGGGGGAGAGGGATATGGAGAGGAAGAGAGAGGCAGGGCTATTTGCTGGTTCACTCAAAAAATGCCTATAATGGCCAGGGCTGGACCAGGTTGAAGACTGGAGCTGGGAACTGAATGCAAGTGTTGAACCTGGGACCCAATTACTTGAGCCATCACCCTTGCTCTCCAAGATCTGTATTATCAGGGAGCTGGAGTTAGAAGGTGGAAGTGGCAGTTGAACTCAGGTACTCCATGGGTGTCTTAACTGGAATCTTAACTATTGTACCAAACACCTGTCCCGTTTCTTGTTTTATAAATAATATTTAAAATGGAAAAATAATAAAGAGCACTCTACCTCAATAAACCTTGAGGATGTAACACACCTCTTATTCTAGTCCTACTTCCTCCGATATCAGATAGCCTTGATAATATTGACAATATCCGGGCAATTATCAGTTTCTCTGAACCTTACCCTTTCTACTTCTACAACTGCACTAGAGCCCTTCTTGGTTTATTATGTGTCTGTACCGGAGACATGGGGACAAGCAGAAAAAGAAGGCACTCAAAGAGTCAATTCCTCTGCTCAAAGCAGGAGTTGAGAAAGTAATTGCAGAAAATATTAACAGTTGACAGCTCTGATTCATGGTCCTCAGCCCTCCCACCCCATCCATTTCCATGGAGAATTACAAATTGTTTACAAAAACAAACTTGAGGGACTAGGGGAATGTTAACAAGGTTAGTCATAGATGTGTTGTAACCATGCGGCTTTAATAGAACTACTGTGACAACAACCTCCAAGTACCCCATCCTAGAAAACAACCTGCAGTGACTGAAAAGTTGTTTTGATTTGTTTGTTTGATATTTAGAGAAAAGATTCGGTGTTGGAGCCTGCAGAATTCCCGACTGAAGCCAAGCGTTGCAGGTGGAAGGGCAATGAAACAGTCAACTAAGGTCACACTGTCCCAGGGCACGGCCAAGAGTCTACATTTGGGTGAGTTTCCTGGAACATGAGGGACAGTGAACTTGGAGGCAAAGGTAGCCGACTTGGGATCAAGCCTCCCAAGTGGTTTACAGGACGTACTGTGGGAAAGTTTTATAGCAGCTGTGTAGAGGAGAGACTATAAAGGAGAAGTTTGATTTTTCCAATAAGACGATAAGCTTTTGGGGATGCTCCCCATCCCTCCTTGGAACAGCCTTCTTCCAAGCCCAGAAAGGAGTCAAGGAGTTAAGTAAGTGCATCGGATTTTGGTTACAATTCATCTTCGTGGCCAGAATATTACAGCATTTTTGTCTTTTCGTAGGAATATCTCACAATTTTGTAGAAGGGAATGCAAATATTTTATTCCTGCTTTGAAAGAGGAACTCTGTGTATGAAACAAACATAAATGGCTTCTATATTGTGGATCCTCACTTTCTCAGTGCACTAGAGTAAGGTCCCACTATCAGGTGTTGCGTGGCTGCACCAATGGCTGTGGTTGTGCTAAGGTTTGAATGTGTCCTTACACAAGTTCATGTGTTGGGAACTTAATCCCCCAGCTCACGTGTTAGTGGTAGCTTGAGGTGAGGCCACTGGGGAATAGAATTAGATGTGGTTATGAACAGGGAACTTCCGTGGTAAGAGGAGAAAGAGAGCGCTGAGCCAGCACACTTTCTCCAACCCGCGATGTGATGCCCTGCCCTGTGTGAGGACCCAGCAGGAAGCCCCCACCGGAGGCTACCCCACCCTTGGACTCTCCATCCTCCAGAGACAGGAATGCGCTCCCCACATTGCTGTTCATCATGAATGACCGAGTCTAGTTTTCAGTTGCAGCAACAGAAGATGACTAAGGCAGGCTGTCGCCAAGTAGCAGAGTTCCTTGGAAGAACTTTGAAAAACTTTCAGAGTATTCCCCCAAGGGACGTGAGATCCAGGAGGAGAAAGACTTTTTGTGGAATCTCTGCTCTTTCTTCAGAGGCAGCGTGTGCTAAATGGTGGGTTTCCCTGCAGCCTTCAGAGATGGTCTTTCGTGCCTTCCTCCCATGGGGACTTGCACTCGGTATTCAGACGAGGCACTGAGGTCATTGAACATGATTGAAAATGAGTCCTGTGGCCGATCGGTTCACAGGCAAGCTTTGCGGAAACCCGACTTCATGCATCCGGGTACCCTCTGTCTTCTTTTCATCCACATGTCTCTGTTTCTTTAGGACAATGCTTGGGACTTAGCATGAGCTCAACAAATGCTTACTGAGTGAGTGAATGAGTGAGTGACTGGAAGGGGAAGCCACGTCCGTCAGTGGGAAATGGATACACAGTGTGGAACTGAAGATGTTTCCCGCAGCTGGGCTCCAGGTATGTATGCGTCTAGAATTACAAGCGATTACCTGGTGTGGAAAGTAGTTGCTGTGTGAATTTCCTGCTTGGTGTACTTTGATGTTCTTCCTACCAATCGTAGATTCTGTTTTTGTTTTTGAAGTTTGGATAATGTAGAACTTATCTACGAATCCACAGCTGTGGTTGCTATCAGAGCCAGCTCTTGTCCATGATGCGCTCTGTTGAGTGTTCTTGTTGACATGCGGATGGATGGGATCGGAATTCGGGATGCTTTGAAGATGCTGGGGGAGATCTGGCATAATTTGGGGATGTGGTGAGCTCATTAGGAACAGGGAGCAACAGTAATAGGAATGACAGTGCTTTGTCCATCTTTTAATCCAAGATGAGGCAAAGAGAAAAGCATAGAGGGGCCGGCTCTGTGGCACGGTAGGCTAAGCCTCCATCTGTGGTGCCGGCATCCCAAATGGGCGCTGGTTTGGGTCCGGGCTGCTCCTTTTCTGATCCAGCTCCTTGTTAGTGGATTGGAAAAGCCATGGTAGATGGTTCAAGTGCTTGGGCCCCTGCAGTCACATGGGAGACCCAGAGCAAGCTCCTGGCTCCTGGCTTCAGGTAAACCCAGCTCCAGCCATAGCAGCCATTTGGAGATTGAACCAGCAGATGGAAGATATCTCTCTCCGTCTCTCACTCACTCTGTAACTCTGCCTCTTAAATAAATAGATCTTTTTTTTTAAAACAGTAGACCTGGTGTTCAGCCAGATTTGGTGAGTAGCAATAGGACACAACTCCCTGAATCTGGCTCATCAGTTTGTGTAGTTATTGTCAATAGCTGGTGTGAAACCAGAGTGAGCTTTCTTCAGGGTTCCTGCCTGAACAAAAGACTGAAGTGTTGGGGCCGGCGCCATGGCTCACTTGGCTAATCCTCTGCCTGCGGCGCCGGCATCCCATATGGGCGCCGGGTTCTAGTCCTGGTTGCCCCTCTTCCAGGCCAGCTCTCTGCTGTGGCCCGGGAGGGCAGTGGAGGATGGCCCAAGTGCTTGGGCCCCTGCACTCGCTTGGGAGACTGGGAGGAAGCACCTGGCTCCTGGCTTCGGATTGGTGCAGTGCCGGCTGTAGCGGTCATTTGGGGGGTGAACTAACAGAAGGAAGACCTTTCTCTCTCTCTCTGTCTCTCTCTGTCTCTCTCATTGTCTAACTCTGTCAAATAAAAAAAAAAAGACTGAAATGTCAAAGATTGTGCGCAACTGTCATAGAGAAGCATGGAGGCAAGGATAGAGAGATGGGGGAAATAGATAAAAGCCAAGGTTTGGAGATGCGGCCATGGGGAAATGGACCCACATCTCACTGTCAAAGGAAATGGCCATGCGTTTCCATTTAACTCGAACATATTCACTTTGTGATCCTGGCCGGAAGCCTCTTAACAATGCCTCTCTGCTTGGGATCCTTCTGGAGCTGCATTCTGGCGCAGGTGGGACAAGCATGTGTGTGGGAGTTAAGTGCAATCAGTCCGTCCTGGCTACAGCACATCAGGGTCCACACAGGCCAACACATGTCTTTATTCAGTCATCATGGGATGAATAATAATTGCACATATGGCCACTGAAATCTGTTTCCCCTTCAAAGTGCTCACTGTCTGGCTTGGGCTGGGTTGGGATTTTGCAAATTGGCATTTGGGCAACTGCTTTTCCCCTGCTGAAGTGTCAGACCATTGAAGATCAGCTTATAATCCTTTCTTGGCCCAAGACATCCAGAGTTATTGCAAACCATAATTGCAGGACAGAGTTGCAGGCTGTGCATGTGGCCACGACATTTCTTTTATAAGCTTGTGCAGAATGTCAGGACCATTTCATTTTGCGTTTTTATGGGCAAGGTAAAGAATGCTTTATAAATATCTTGGAACTGGAAAAAAAAATAGTGGCAGCACACACACACACACACGCAGGCAGGCAACTCTAAGCTTATCCTTACTAATCATAAACATCAGGTATCTAGCGATCTAGCAACTTCCTGGCAAGATAGACCACAAGACAAGTCTGGGAGGGTTTCGCAGATGTGGACAAGCTGAGAAACCACGATCCATACCAAACCCTCAGCAAGGGCTAGGTGTAGAGCAATTCTGCATTCTCTTTGGAACTGCTTTGTTCTGCAATAAAACCTAGGAACAAAACAGCCATGGAGTCACTTATGTCTAAGTAGAAAATGGAAACTTGGGGAATGTTGTTGGAAAAAAAAAACTGAACATTTGATAAATGTTAGCTAAGATCCTAAGGATATTCAGCTTCGCTCTTGGTTGACTTAGTAGCAGCTGGGGTGATTTGTACATTTCTCTGGCTCACCACCAAGTTCAGAACGACCATAGCGGGAAACTGCATTGGACAGACTCAATAATGAGGGAGCGCCTTGAGCAAGCCGCAGCGACACTCCATTCCCTGTTCCAGAGCACATAGCCAGGGCCAGCATAGAATTGCCTGTGTCAGCATTGAAAATCCACACAGTATTACATAAGCTTCCCAGTCACAGCAGAGAACAGCGCGTTTCCCGGAGCCACCGAAGCAGGGCTGGAAGGGCCGTTCGAAGCCATCACGTCTCAGTTTCCTTGCAAGGCTGAGCTCCCGGGCTGTGGAAAGCAGCAGCTCTCTTGTCTCTCAACGTTGGATTAAGTACTGTCAGGGGCAGGAAGCTCATTTCCCAAACAGTTCTTCTCTACATTCGTTCTATTGTTACAACTTGTTTTTTTGGTCTTATTGCTATTTCTTTTTCTTTAGATTTTATTTATTTGAGAGGTAGAGTTACAGAGAGAGGGAGAGACAGAGGGAAAGGTCTTCCATCTGCTGGTTCACTCCCCAGATGGCCGTAATGGCTGGAGTTGTGCCGATCCAAAGCCAGGAGCCAGGAGCTTCTTCTGGGTCTCCCACACAGGTGCAGGGGCCCAAGCACTTGGGCCAGCTTCCACTGCTTTTGCAGGTCATAAGCAGAGAGAGAGCTGGATTGGAAGAGGAGCAGCTGGGACTAGAACCAGCACCCATATGGGATGCCAGTGCCGCAGGCAGAGGCTTAGCCCACTCCCCCACAGTGCTGGCTCCAGTTCCCTGTTATTTCCACTGCTGTTTAGGTTTGCCTTTTGGAGTCTCACAGAACACCCAACATAAGTCAACTTCCTAATCCCCACGACAACCTCTTCCCCTCTCTGCAGGCAGCTGCTGTACCACTCCTGGTCCTGTCCTTCTCTACCAATGTCCCGAAGCATCTCCTTGTTCTCCACGTCCCAGCCACGTGCGTCCTTCAGTTCCATGATCTGAGCTCTTTCTGGCCTGCGCTTGTCTGATTCTCTCTTCCTGGAATTCTGTTGGTTCTACTCTTTCCGTAGCCGGACCCTCCTGCTCGTCCTTAGCGCTCAGCTTCAACGACTGCCAGTGACAACTCTCTGATCTCCCGATCTGAAGACAGTCCTGCTTGCACTTCCTCAGCTTTCTGTCTTCCTCACGTTTTTTTAGAATAACCTGTAGTCATTTTGTGTTGATTTGAGCTTTGTCTTCTCCACTACAGAGCAGATCCAGAGACTTTCTTATTATTGGATTTCCCGTATGTATGCAGCCCTCAATGGCCATTCATAGTGTGCACTATGAATGAACTGCCAGGCTCATAAGTAGGAAGTGGAATAATAATGATATTGGCAGTCTCCTCTTGTTTCCAACCTTAAGAGAAATGACTCTCATTTTCACCATCTAATTATGCTTTAAATATACTGCTGATTTCAGGTTTCTAGTTGGAATCTTCGACAGACAGTGCTGCCCTCCTAACCAGCATCTTTACTTAATTCTAATAAAACTCCAATTCTGTTTGAGTCACCTGTGTTCTTCCATGTGGTCATGTGGACTCCCAGGAAAGAATGGCCATTGCATTATTATCAGCCATTGCTCTGTGAATGGGGTTTTGATGAAATTCCAGCTAATGAGACAATTTTTTTTAATACAAAAGGTTTTCTGTTTTACAAAGGGACAGCCAGAGAGCAGGGTGCTCCTTCTAGGGCACGTGGCAGTTTCTGCAGGGTAACGTGGCTGTGAGGTCAGCTAGTGAATATAACACCAATACCAGGGGTCTTCAAAACGTTCCTGGAAAACGCATATCACAAAAAAAACTATGTATAGATTCCAATTTTTTTTTGCACCAAATTGAATTTAATTCTTTCTTTTTTTAAAAAAAGATTTATCTATTTATTTGAAAGTCAGACTTACAGAGAAAGGGGGAAAGACAGAGAGAGAGAGAGAGCGCGAGCGAGAGCGAGCCAGCACTGTGGCTCACTTAGTTAATCCTCCGCCTGCGGCGCCAGCATCCCATGTGGGTGCCGGTTCTAGTCCCGGTTGCTCCTCTTCTAATCCAGCTCCCTGATGTGGCCCTGGGAAGGCAGTGGAGGATGGCCCAAGTGCTTGGGCGCTTGCACCCACGTGGGAGACCAGGAGAAAGCACCTGACTCCTGGCTTCGGATCGGCGTAGCTCCTGCCATAGCAGCCATTTGTGGGGGGGGGGGGTGAACCAACAGAAGGAAGACCTTTCTCTCTGTCTTTCTCTCTCACTGTCAAACTCTGTCAAATAAATAAAAAGAGAGAGAGAGAGAGAGAGAGAGAGAGAGAGATCATTCATCCACTGGTTCGCTCCCCAAGTGGCCACAACAGTCAGAACAGAGCCAGGTTGAAGCCAGGAGCCAGGAGGTTTATCTGGGTCTCCCATGCAGGTGGCACACACCCAAACTCTTGAGCCGTCTTCCGCTGCTTTTCTCAGCCCATTAACTGGGAGCTGGATCAGAAGTGGAGCAGCTGAAACATTGGCGTCCATATGGGATGCTAGTACTGCCTGAGGTGGCTTTACCCTCTATGCTACAATACCGGCCCCTGAATTTAACTGTTAATTCTATTTTTACCCAAGCATTTTGAGCGACTATAACGTGATTTCATTTAAATAGTGATCATAACCCTGAAACGGGAATAGGCAATTAGCCTAGCAGTAAAGACACGTATCAGAATTCCTTAGTTTAATTCTCAGCTCCAGCTCCTGACTCTAGCTTCTTGCAAATGTAGGCCATGGGAGGCAAAAGTGATGGCTCAAGGAGTTGGGTTCCTGCCACTGAATGTGGGGGAGCTGAATTGCAATCCCGGTTCCTGACCTCAGCCCCGTCCCAGCTCAGCCATCGCAGGCTCAAGTGTGGGGGCTCCTGGTTTTGGCCTGACCCAGCAGTGGCCTTTGTGGCCACTTGCAGGATGAACTAGCAGATGGAAGGCTTCTCTTTCTCTCTCTGTAACTCTGACTTTCAGATAAATCAGTAAATCATTTAAAAGAAACAAGTTAAAAAAGCAAAAAACCCTACTCTAGTAGGGATATTGACAATGGCCATAAACAATAATTGAATAGAAAAAAAATTGACCATTTCACCTACAACTTTTACAGTAAATTTTAAGGTAATGGCAGATCAATAAAAACTGTAGTAGTACAACATTGTTAACCGTGGGTTTGACAAAAGTATAAAATAAAGTTTGGAAAACTGCATTTACAGAAATACTGATACAGAGGCATTTCTTTTTTTGTTGTTGTTTCTTTTCTTTTTGTGTAAATTTTAGCTCCCACATGTGAGGAGGGACACGTGGTATTTGTCTTTCTGGGTCTGGCTTATTTCACTCAACATGGTGTCCGCAAGTTGCTTCCATTTTGCTGCAAATGGTAGAATTTCATTCTTTTTGTAGCTGAATAGTGTTCCATGGTGAATCTATATATCACTTTTTCTTCATTCACTCATGTGGTAATGGTCACCCTGGTGGACTCCAAGTTTTGGCTACTGAGAACAATGCTGTTGTCCTCAAGGTGGAGTGGGTATCTCACTGATGCAATGTGTTCTGTCTTTTGGGTTTATACTCAGTAGTGGGAATGCTGGATCATACAGCAAGTCTATTTCTAGCTTTTTTTTTTTTTAAGAATTATTCAGTGTTCTCCACAGTGGCTGCGCTAATTCCCATTCCCACCAACAGTGTGCAAGTGTTCCCCTTTCTCTACATCCTCTCTTGTATTTGCTACTCTTTGTATTTTGGATTTTAGCCTTTCCGACTTGGGTGAGGTGCTACCTTGTTGTGGTTTTGATTTGCATTTCCATGATGGCTAGTGATGTTGAGCATTTTTTTTTCCATGTATTTGTTGGCCATTGGTTTTTATCCTTTTGAGGATTGCCTATTAAGGTCACTTGCGCATTTCTTAATTGGATAGACTGTTTTTTGTTGCTTTTTCTTTTAAAGATTTATTTATTTTATTTGAAAGAGTTTCACAGAGAGAGGAGAGTCAGAGAGAGAGAGGTCTTCCATCTGATGTTTCACTCCCCCATATGGCCACAACAGCTGGAGCTAGGCCGATCCGAAGCCAGGAGCCAGGAGTTTCTTCCAGGTCTCCCATGCGGATGCAGGGGCCAAAGGACTTGGGCCATCTTCTACTGCTTTCCCAGGCCATAGCAGAGAGCTGGATTGAAAGAGGAGCAGCTGGGACTAGAACCCGTGCCCATATGGGATGCCGGCACTTCAGGCCAGGGCGTTAACCCGCTGAGCCACAGCGCCGGCCCCATGTTGCTGTTTTGAGTTTTTTAAGTTGTTAGTATGTTATGGATATTTATCCTCTGTCAGGTAGGTAGCTTGGAAATTACTTGTTCTTGATTGTTTCCTTTGCTATGCAGAAGCTTCTGAGTTTGGTATAATTCCATTTGTTTAGTTTTGTTTTTATTGCCTGGGCTTTGGGGTTGTCCTTGACATCAGTGTCTTGCAGTGTTTCCCTACATTTTCTTCCAGAAACTTCATGGCCTCAGGTCTTAAACTCTGCCATCAAGGGAAAGTCCAGAACCTGATATCTTTACTTCTGCACTCTACAAAACATTCAAAGAGGAAGTAACTCCAGTACCTTTCAAACTATTCCAAAATATTGATAGAACTGGATGGCTCTCTGCCAAACTCTTTTATGAGGCTAGCCTCACTTTGATACCAAAACTGAACAAAGATACGACACAAAAAGAAAATTACAAATATTCTTAATATAGGAACATAGACACAAAGAGTCTCAACAAAATACCAGCAAATCAATCCAAAATCACATAAAAAAGATCATATATCAGGATCAAGTGGGTTTTATCCCAGGAATGCAAGGGTGGCTTAACATTCACAAATCAATAAAAGTCATAAATCACATGACATTTATGAATGAGGAACAAAATCCATGTGGTTATCTCAATAGATGCAGAGAAAGCATTTGATAAGACTCAACACCCCTTCATGATAAAAACCTGCACAATAAATTAAAAATAAAAGGACACACACACACCTTGGGGACCAGCACTCTGATGCATTGTGTTAAGCTGCCATCTGTAGTGCCTGCATGCTGTATGGACGCCAGTGCAAGTCCTGGCTGCTCCACTTCTGATCCAGCTCCCTGCTAATGCACCTGGGAAAGCAGCAAAAGGTACCCAAGTAAGTCCTTGGGTTCCTGTACCCACATGGAAGATCCAGATGAAACTCCTGGCTCTTGGCTTCGGCTTGACACAGCCCCAGCCATTGCAGCCATTTGGGGAATGAACTTGCTGCTGGAAGATCTCTCTCTGTCTCCATGCAATTTTGACTTTCAAATAGGTAAATAAATAAAAATCTTTTTTAAAAAGACTTATTTGTTTATTTGAAAGTCATTGTTACACAGAGAGAGGAGGAGAGGCAGAGAGAGAAAGAGAGGTCTTCCATCTGCTGGTTCACGCCCCTACTGGCCGCAATGGTTGGAGCAGCACCCACCTGAAGCCAGGAGCCAGGAGCTTCTTCTGGGTCTCCCACGTGGGTGCAGGGGCCCAAGGACTTGGGTCATCTTCTACTGCTTTCCCAGGCCATAGAAGAGAGCTGAATCAGAAGTGGACATCTGGGACTCGAACTGGTGCCTATATAGAATGCTGGCACTGCAAGTGGTGGCTTTACCCTCTACACCACAGCACCAGCCCCTAAAAATCTTAAAAAAAAGAAAGAACACACCTCAAAATTTTAAAAGGAATGTATGACAAACTGATGGCCAATGTCATAATGAGTGGGGAAATGCTGAAAGCGTTTCCCCCTCGACTCTAGAGCAAGACAAGGATGTCCACCTTCCCCCTCACCATTCCTATTCAATATAATGCTGGAAGACTTAGCAAGAGCAGTTAGGGAGGAGAAGGAAATTTTTAAAAATATTTTCAACATGAAAAACAAAACATCATTGAGAGATGCCAACAAATGGCCTGGAAATGCAGAGAAAACCAAAAGAATGATTGACACAAATTCAGAAGATGGTGAGGCAAAAGAGGATTCTCATCAAGAGGCTTTAAGGACTGGCAATGCTCCCCTCATATATATGATTCTGAACATTTGTGCACCAGGATAAACTTATCTCACCCAGAGATTCTGAGTGAACGATGGCTCTGGGTGTTAGATTTGCATCAAGCACAGTGAGAACCAAATCCCAGTGCTGTCACTTCATAATTGCATGACCGTGGGAAAGTTAAATTGGTCTGTGCCTCAGTTTTCTGAAGAAATAGGGTAGCTACATCAAATAACTAGTGTGTGGATGAACTGGTTGAATACAGGCAAGACCCCTAGGACCCAGCTGTATTAGCTGTTAAATATTTAGGCTCAGGTTTTAAATAGCATTTATATGCTGGTGAGTTCCCCAGTATTCTCCCAGTCAGTGAAAGGGACAGCCATGCATTTAGTTGGAAGCAGTGGCATGGATGTCACTTTGTCTCTCTTTTCAGAGTCCTGCAGTCTCTGGTACACAGGAAACGCTCAGCAAACATTGCACGGAACACTATTTGAATACACTTTGTCCAAAGCCCATAAATACAGCGAAGATTCCTAAAACTTTTAAACCCTCAGTTCTAGTAGTAGAGTCATAAGCATATGAAGTCTGGGAAAGAAAAAGTAATCAATAATCAGACAGAAAATATACTATACTTTCCAATTAAAGAGTCAAAAGGGATTGATTCAATAGTTATTTGATCAAAACTAGGTAAAGGAAATAATGAGATAATACACTAAAATTTGACAATGAATATATAGAAAATAAAATTGAATATCTCTGTCATTACATTAAAGATGAACAGGTTAAATTTGCTCATAAAAATAGATGGAGTGTTTGGCCCAGTGGCTGAAATTTTGGTTAGATACCTGTTGTATATCAGGGTGCCTGGATCAATTCCTGGCTCTGATTCCTAGTTCCAGTTTCCTGCTAATGCAGACCCTGGAAGGTGGGAGCGTTGGTAGTTGAGTCCCCACCACCCACATGAGACACCTGGCAAGCTGGTCTAGACTTAGCTGCTGTGGGCATTGGTCAGTGGGTCAGTGGGTGGGAGCTTGCTCTCTGTCTCTGTTTTTGTCTCTCTGGCTCTTGAAAACAAAGAGATAAGAAAAAGGGATTCCATGGAAAATACAACCCAGAGAAGAGCAGAAATTGAAATTGTGACATCACAAGAAGAAATGGAAGGCTTCAGACTCTGGAGATGGGAGATGAGGATAAGAGGCACCAAATAATCCAAATACACTCACAGCTGAGCATGCTGCTATCTCTGTCCTGGACTTATCTGGCGGAAAAGAACTAATGACAGTTTGACATCCCTGGTGCCGTTTGACAGATATTGGCACCTGATGGGCACATGATAGGGCTACACTTGCGTGAAACCATATGACTGATCAGGAATAATAAACATGAGTTGACATGTATTTGGAGGCTGTCACTGTTCGAGATAATTAAGAAGAAACACATTTGGAAATAATATTTGAATCAAAGAAAAATTAAAAGAGAAATGATGAGCTATCTTAACCAGGGATCTCCACGGGATACAGTTATAGTTGTGCTCCAAGGGACAGAGGTTACCCTAGACATTCATGTGGTTAAACTGAAGAGAACAATGCAGAGCTAAGACTTCATCATAAGAAATCAACAAAATGCTACAGCAGTCAAAACAAAGTTAAACTGTGCATTCATAAAACGTCTAACATTATTAAAGTAGAAAAATGCATACATGGATTTTAAGAATTTTCCTTGAGAAAACTGCCCTGGGCTAACTCAAAGGGAAAAGTAGAAGGAGTGTGTACAGGATGAAGAATTTTTGACTGAAATGTAATAACTGTATATGTCTAAGGAGCACAGTGTAAGATAAGTAATTATAAAAACTTGATGTGTGTTGTAGCAGTGATAACAGACAAGACGTGGAAGCAACTCAAGTGTCCATGCACTGGTGAATGGATAAACACACTACTGCCGAGAGTACAGTGGAACATTACTAAGCCTTGAAAAGGAAGTGAATTCTGGAACTTGCTACAGCATGGAGGAGACTGGAGGGAATAAGTATGCAGCCACAAAAAAGATGAATTCTGTAGGCTTCCACTTATGTGAGGGGCTGAGAGTAGTCAGTTCACGGGGACAGAAAGTAGGGAGGAACTGCCAGAGGCTGGGGAGGGGGAACCGGAAGTCCCTGTTTCATGGGGACAGCGTTCCGTTTGGCAAGGTGAAGCATTCTGGAGATGGATGAAGGTGACAACGGCATAACCAGGTGGACTCACTGCACTACACGTTAACAATGGCCAAAATGACAAGTATTGGGTCATGTATTCCTTACCACAATTCATCATTTTTAAAAGGCCATAATAGACACAGAGAAGCTTGAGGATGCTATATTCTATTTGGTAACAGATTTCAAATGGAACAAAGACTGTTCAGCAACATGAACTCTAAAGGAAGTATACTTAAGTAAAAGAGAGTGAAAAGCGATTAAATATTTACCACTGGGCCGGCGCCATGGCTCACTTGGTTAATCCTCCACTTGCGATGCCGGCATATGGGCGCTGGGTTCTAGTTCCGATTGCTCCTCTTCCTGTCCAGCTCTCTACTGGACAAATTCCAAATTAAATGCAAATAGAAGGGAACTATTCAAATAAAATAAAGAATGGTTACCTCAAATTAATATCAAATGTTTTCTAATTGATAAAAAATTATACTGACATTAGTTACAGCCAGGAATTAGACGGGGATGCCAATATGGTTCTTTAACTTTGCCATTAAAAGTTTTAGCTAATGAACTGGTAACAGAGAATGGAATACCTGGCACTAACAATGTAAAACAAAGTATCAAATGATCTCTTGATGCTGATGTAACTTTAACTAGAAAATACAAGACATGCAAAAACTACTACAAAAGTAAGCAAAGGATATGCATTGGTAAATTACAGTACAGCAACTCCAAATAGCCCATAAAATAAGAAAAGTTACTCAAACTCACTAGTAGACAAGGAATGAAGATGGAGCTAATAACTATGAAACAGCACCACCCACTCACAGACAAGTCAATGTAAATAAAAAGATGCATAGCCGTTGTTGCTGAAAACCAGGGGAAAAGACCTGTGCTACCTGGTTGGTGGCAAGGTAAACTGAATCTTTGTGAAAAGCAATGTGACAACATTTGTTAAAATAATGTAGAGCTTCTGACCCAGAAACTCACTTCTGGGAAAATTTTCCTCTAAAAACAGAAGCTGCAGTCCATACAGAAGCCTCCATACCTGGGTATTTATTACAGCACGGTTGGTAGTGGCAAAAATGAGACAGGAATGCAATGCCCAGCCACAGAATGAATTTGATGCCCAGCAGTTGGTTTGGAAAACAATCCATGGGATATTTTTAGGCAAGAAAAGAAAAAGGAAAAGTATATAAGAAGTTTCAATTACTGTGAGACAGACAGTAATCTCCAAACAAAAAACCTCGTATGTTTCCTTGTGTATGAATAGAATTATGCATAAGTGTGGAGCTGTGTGTGTATATAGGATTAAGCAGCTATATAAGCATGTATATCACTACAACAAATCAAGCAGGTATCTATATCTCAGTATGATATGTGTGTGTGTGTGTGTGTGTATCACGGGCAACTTTATGTATATATGTAAAATATACGCATATGTTCCTATATGTAGAGGACTACATTTATGCATATCTCTGCTTCTATGAATAGGAAAATATGAATTCTCACAGGAGTAATAATATTGCCTAGATTGTTGGTATGACTGCCTGCCTATGTACATATGTGTGTTTGGATGGAGTTGAGAACAGAATTGCATATAAAACCAGGGGTTGTTGGCGTTAGGGCTACCGTTATGGCTGTAGATGGGAATGGAGTTGAAGGGTGTGTACATTCAGGGACAGGCATTGTGGCTCAAGGAGTTAAGCTGCTGCTTGAAACCCCACATCCCATATTAGAGTGCAGTTTTGAGTCCCAGGAAGCACCAGAAGTTGGTGTCGAGTTCCAGCCTGCTACGTGGGACATCTGGATGGAGTTTCTTGCTTCCTGGCTTTAGGCTGACCCAGCTCTGGCTACTGAGGCCATTTGGGAAGGAAACCAGCAGAAGAAAAATTAATATATCTCTATCTCTCTCTCCCTCTCCCTTTCAAATAAATAAAATAAATTGTTTTAAAAGCAAGGGTCTGTGCATCAGTATGAGTTTGGGGCTTGGATGTGGAGAGGATTAAGATCTAAATTAGATCTGGATGAGATATGATTATGATCTATTTTTCTACACAATTATATGTAAGGTTCTACAGCTGTAGCTTCTTGGGATTGTGAATATAGATTTTGTGGCATTACAGAGTTATTAGTTGGATTTTAAAGTTCGTACCTGAATATGATTTTGATTCTACATCTAAGATTGTGATTAACTATATTTAACTGTGTAAATCTATGTGTGTAGGAATATATAAATGTATCTTCCTTTTTCATCATAAAATTATGTAAGATGTGTCTATATTTGTAATAGCGAGGGGTTTGTAAGTGTATTTTCATAGAGTACCCTCTATGGGTTTGTGTAAATATACATCTAATTATGCAGGAATATATATCTATATATAGATAGATATATGCATTATATATGTTATACACATACACATATCTGGGGTCCTCCAAAAAAGTTTATGGAAATTGTATAGTATGAAAAAAACTATACTTGGATTTAAAAAAAAAATCTTCTGCACCAAAATAGCCCATGTCTGAACAGGATCTGACCAATTTGAGGCCAGAAGAAGAAAAGACATCAGTTTGAAAACAGCCCCTTGAGAGCAGCGTGAATTCTGCTACAATGGAAGGCAGAACATGTTAGATGGAACAGCAGTCAGCTCTATGGGGACAGTCCCTGGAAGCAGCCAGCAGGTAACAAACGGACAACTCATTTTAGGAAGGGACGGGATGATCTTGCTGCCAGAATCCACAGCAACAGACCATCCACAGCACTCCATCCCCACAGTGCTCCTGTCCGTTCCTCCCATCAGCCAAGGAGGATTTTGTGAGCATTTCAGTAGGAAATTGTTACACTTCCACCCTCAAGTCCTGATTTGGCTTCTTCCAGAGTACGTTTCACTTCCTAATCTTCAAACATCTCTCAAGAACACCTGTTTTTCTTCAGCTAATAACATGGGAAAGGATGCATGGACGTGGCTATCTTTCCAGGACCCACAAGTCTCCAGGGTTGCACTAAATGACTGCTATTACTGGTTACAAAGTGTCTTGAATTTGATGGAGCTCACGTTGAGAAAAACAGTTTTTGTGCTTTTATAAAAATGTTTATTTATTTTCAGATGCTTGAAAATTAGAATAGAGAGAGAGAGAGAGAGAAAGATCTATTTAATTCTTAATTCTGTTTTCCACAAATATTTTGAAATCCCATGCTGGCTTCAGAAAGTTCATGGAAAACTGGGTTTAATGGATAATTCATATTTTCAACAAATGTTTTAAAGTACCCTCAGCTGACTCATGTATATGTGCATGTATTTAAGAATGCATACCAATGCATATATATTTATAAATCATAATCCTCTAGTATGTTTGTAACATCTGTTAATTATTGATTTGCAAAAGAGATCCTACAAAATGGAATTTTGCCAAGATTATGTAAATACATCCATGCTTTTAGAGGGTACTTCAGTGTTTCTTTCTCTGATTCCATATTAGAGTGTGTAATTAATTCTATATCTCCACCAAGTTATGCATGTTGATCTGGATTTATGGAACACCAATATGAAGATGCTTCAAAAAGCCCTGGAAAGTGGTATTGAAAATTAGCTTATTTTGGTGAAGATAATATTTTTTGGTGCATGAAAAAAAATTTTTTTCATACTATGTGGAAAAGCCTTGCGTGGATTTCAGAAATATTTTTGTATTAGTTCTGTATTTGTTTACATTTCATAAATACATATTTATAAGATTATGTATGTTGATTAACAGCTGTAACTTTATATATTTAGGATTATGTAAACACTTCTCTCAGTATGGTATTATTTAAATGTTAGCTTCTGTTCTTCTATGGGATCATAAGAATATCTGTGTGTTTGACAGGATTATGTTAGTCGAGTTCTTACATGTATCTAGGAGAAAATAATAATACATTTATCTGACACTAAATAAGATTAAATACATGTGGCTAGATCTAGAACTCTTTTAGAATTGTACAAATGTGTCTACATATTTAGTTGCACAGAATCACAAAAATATATTTGTTTATGTATTTGTAAATGCATTTGTGTGTGTATATTACCTTTTGCTTCAAAGAAGGTACAAACATATCAGTATCTGTATATGATTTTACAAATATCATAAGTCAATTTCTTTTTCTATCTCTCTTCAGGTGAGATATACATCTCTGCAGTAAATGTTTGTGAAAATCCATCACTATTTTTATCTATGTAGTGTCATATCTTCTAGGAGCATGTAAAATATCTTAATCTGAATCTCCATAGAAGATTAACTAAATGTGTTCCTTGAACTTTACTTTAACTATACTTTAGATCTTTGCTCAAGATGGGCATGTATACCAATACAGTTATGTAAATATACTTGTATCTGAAAATCTGTATTTACATTATCTACATATTTTGATATTATAAATACATTAGATACAAATTGTACACAAGTTATGAAATGTAGTTAGTACAGAAAAACCTGCAAAATCATGGTACAAAATACAAAATTAGAATATTACTTAGCATCATGGTGCAGCAGGTTAAGACACTGCCTGTGACACTGGCATCCCATATTGGAGCCCTGGTTGAAGTCCCACCTGCTCTGCTTCTGATCCAGTTTCCTGCTACTGCTCCTGGAGCCTCAACGGATGATAGCCCAAATGCTTGGGTCTCTGACATCCACGTGGGAGACCTCAGTGGATTTCCTGGCTCCTGACTTCAGCCTTGGCCAGCCCTCAACCAGCTCCACTGTTTTTGCCTTTTGGAGAGTGAACCAGCAGATGTAAGATCTTTCTCAGTCTCTCCCTCCCGCTCATTTTATCACTCTGCCTTTAAAATAAAGAAAATGAATAAATAAAATAGATCTTTAAAACATTAATAAAAGAATATTGCTAGAAGCATATGCTCCTTCTAATTATTTTATCTACTATTTCAGTGCCTTTCCCATGAGCAATTTTAAATTTTAAAATAATACTGTCTGATATATGTACTTTCCCAAGAAACATGTTATATATTTCTCTTATTTTTAAATCTTCTAATTTTATGATTTTCTCTTAGTTTTTTTTTTTCTACTAAAATTGTATGTTAAAATTTACCCATATTGGGGGCTGGTGCTGTGGCGTAGCGGGTAGAGCTGCCGGCTGCCATGCCGGCATCCCATATTGGTGCTGATTCAAGCCCCTGCTGTTCCACTTCCAATCCAGCTCTCTGCTATGGCCTAGGAAAGCAGTGGAAGATGGCCCAAGTCCTTGGGCCCCTGCACCCACGTGGGAGACCTGGAAGAAGCTTCTGGCCCTTGGCTTTGGTTCAGCACAGCTCCAGTCATTGCGGTCATCTGGGGAGTGAACCAACACATGGAAGACCTCTCTCTCTCTGCCTCTCCTTCTCTATCTGTGTAACTCTGACTTTCAAATAAATAAATCAATCTTAAAAAAATTTACCCATGCTGGAACGAACCGGAAAGTAGAAAAATCTGTTTCTCTCCATCTCCCTCTCTATCTCTTTCCCTCATCTCTCTTTTTATCTTCCCTTCAAATAAATAAAATAAAATAATTACTTAAAAACTTTTACCCATGTTGGTGTAGGTGCCTATATAGCATATGAACTATGGTCATTTATTAGTTCTAGAAACAGAGTGGGCGGGTTAGTTAATTAGGAACAAACTTCCACTATCAGTATCTGAGTTTCTGTTAATTCCCCCACTGTCTGTCTATTCTCGTGGTTACTAATGAACTTGAACATGCTTCATTTTTAAAAAATCAGCCGCTGGTACTTTCGTCTCTGTGAATTGTGTTCCAGATCTCTTGCCATGCCAGGAAGGTGCCAGGAGCAGTGTCACCTGGGGGTTGTTAAAAATAAGGATCCTGTGACCAAGCGTGTGAGCTTCTGACAAGAAGGGCGTGGGAACACAGGCACAGAATCTGCAACTGATTACTCCTCGGAACTTGATTGTCATAAGACCTGAGAAAGTTTACCCTACAGCATGGTATTCAGAGGGAGCCTCTTAACTGGAAGAGAACTATCTGGGCAGATTTTAAAAATGTAACTAATTATTTACTTAATTTTTGAAAGGCAGAGAGATAGATGATAGGTAGCTATACAGATTAGAGATAGAGATATAGATATAGATAGATATAGATATAGATATAGATAGATATAGATAAATAGAGAGATCTCTGGGAAGCAGTTTCCTTAGGGATCTCTCCATTCCCTCACTCGTGCCCTTTCCTTGTCACCAGTAAATCAAGCTCTCCTCTGAGCACCTCCTGCTTGGGGCTGACTCTTTGGTGATACCCCAAGCTAACCAACCCCTTGTGTCTGTTGATAATCTCAGATCTCATCCAAGAGGATTGGTTTATTGGAGTTTGAGAGGAACCACTCATTTGGGTTTGCTTAATAGTTTTGTGTTCATTTATATATTTTGTGCCCCACTTAATAATGTGAGTGTTGAAAAAATTGTCATTGTTTACTTAAAATAATTAGCAATTTCCAACATTTCACTGCATCTACTTCATACGTAGATCTTATGTACATACACACTCAAAGTATTGATCTTGAAAACAGGGATATTAATATCACATGACACCGGATTCATGACAAAAGGATTTTTTTTTTTTTTGACAGTCAGAGTGGATAGTGAGAGAGACAGAGAGAAAGGTCTTCCTTTTTGCCATTGGTTCACCCTCCAATGGCCCCTGCGGCTGGTGCATCGTGCTGATCGAAAGCCAGGAGCCAGGTGCTGCCTCCTGGTCTCCCATGTGGGTGCAGGGCCCTAGGACTTGGGCCATCCTCCACTGCCTTCCCGGGCCACAGCAGAGAGCTGGCCTGGAAGAGGGGCAACCGGGACAGAATCCGGCACTCCGACCAGGACTAGAACCCAGGGTGCTGGCGCCGCAAGGTGGAGGATTAGCCTATTGAGCTGTGGTGCCGGCCAGACAAAAGGTTCTTAAAACAAGGGAAGAACAATATATGATTATTCAAAGGGTACGATTCAGTGAAGGTAATATTTATAGCTATCAATATACCAAATAATATGATCTTGACACATTTTAATATGTTTTAACTTCCACCTATGAGATAATTTTGTCTTTATGGGTCTGGTTATATCACTTAGCATAATGATCTCCTATTCCATTCATTTTGTGGCAACTGTCCTGACTTCAATCCTTTTATGAGTGAATAATATTCCATCCTGTGTATGTCCCATGTTTCCTTGACTCCAACATCAGATGATGGACATTCGAGTTGATTCTTTCCTATCGTGGGTTGGGCTGTAACAAACATGGGATTGTGCTGACTTCATTTCCCCTGCACATCCTCCCAGCCATGGGAGTACTGGGTCCCTTGGTGGATCTGTTTTTAGTTTAGTTTTTTTTTTTTTTTTTGAGAAATATCCATACTGTTTTCCATAATGCCTAGGCTAATTTGCATTCCCACCAACAGTATATCAGGGTTCTCCATTCTCTGCATCCTCTCCAGCGTATGTGATTTTTCAACTTTTGGATAATAGCCATTGTAACTGGCACAAAATGACACCACATTGTGGTTTTTATTTGCATTTCCCAGAAGGCTAAAGATACAGAGCATCTTTTTCATGGATCTTTTGGCCATTTATATTTCTTCTTTTGAGAAATGTCTATTTGTATACTTTGTCCGTTTCTTCACTGGATTCCTTGCTTTGTTGTTGTTGAATTTCTTGAGCTCCCTATATATTCTGGCTGTCAGCAAATATTTTCTCCCGTTCTGTCAGTTGTCTCTTCACTCCATAGATTGTTTCATTTACTGTGCAGATACTTCTTAGCTTGATATAATCCCATCTCTCTCTCTCTCTCTCTTTCTCTCTCTCTCTTTTTCTCTCTCTCTCTGTCTTTCTCCTTCAGTACCTGTGCTCTTGGGATCTTATACTGTAAGCTGATGCCTGTGCCAATGTCTTGCAATGTCTTGAGTGTTTCCCCTATGTTTTTCTACAGTAGTTTCACAGGTCTGTATCTTATATTTAGATCCTTGGTAAATCTTGAGTTGATGTTTGTAGACAGTGTAAGGTAAGGCTCTTGTTTCAAACTTCTGCATGTGAGATCAAATTTTTCCATCACTATTTATTGAAGAGAGTGTCCTTTCTCTAGGGAGTGTTTTTACCACTGACCCTGACCCTGACCCTGACCCTAATCAAAGATGAGTTGGCTTAGATATGTGGGTTTATTTCTGGGTTTCTATTTTGTTTCATGGGTCTACATGTCTATTTCTTGCCAGTACCATGCTGTTTTGGTTATAATATCCCTACAGTATGTCCTGAGATCTGATATTGTGATGCCTCCATTTTGTTTTTATCATTCTTGATGCTTCATTATTCTGGGTCTTTTGTGTTTCTTTATAAGTTTTAGCATTGCTTTTTTCTGTCATTGTGTTTTAATGGAGATTGCATTGAATCTATAAATTACTTTGTGTTGTATGGACATGTTGATAATATTAATTCTTCTAATCCACGAACATGAGGTCTTTCCATTATTGTGTGTGTTTCTTCTCTAATTTCTTTCATTAGTTTTTTTTTTTTTTTGGTAATTTCCATTGTAGAAGTTTTTCTTGTACTTGATTAAATTTATCCCAAGATATTTATATTTTTTGTAACTGATGTGAATAGGATTGCTCTCAAAATTTTTTCTCAGTGTGATCATTGCTGCTGTATAAAAGCTGCTACTGATTTTTGTGATTTTGTATCTTGCAACTTTGGTATAATCTCTTATCAGCTCTAATAATATTTTGGTGGAAGCCTTTTGGTTCTCTTATAGATAGGATTGTGTCATCTGCAAATAGGGATAATCTTACTACCTCCTTTCTAATTGGTATACAGTTTATTTCCTTCTCTTAGCTAGTGGTGCTGGCTAAAACTTCCAGAACCATATTGAATAAGAGGGCAAGAGTAGACATCCTAGTCAAGTTCCAGATTTCACTGGAAATGGTCCCAGCTTTTCCATAGTCAATGTGGTGTGGGCTGTGGACTTGTCATATATGGCCTTTGTTGTGTTCAGGCATGGTACTTGTATAGCTAACTTGCCCAAAGTTTTGTCATGAAATGCTGTTGTACTTTGTCAAATACTTTCTCTGCATTGATTGATATAATCATAGGATTTTTTTCAATCAATAAAAACAATCCTGTAAAAGTCATAGAAACAAATGATCGGCCGGCGCCGTGGCTCAACAGGCTAATCCTCCGCCTTTTGGCGCCGGCACACCAGGTTCTACTCCCGGTTGGGGCGCCGAATTCTATCCTGGTTGCCCCTCTTCCAGGCCAGCTCTCTGCTGTGGCCCAGGAGTGCAGTGGAGGATGGCCCAAGTGCTTGGGCCCTGCACCCCATGGAAGACCAGGTGAAGCACCTGGCTTCTGGCTTTGTATCAGCGCGATGCGCCTACCGCGGCGGCCATTGGAGGGTGAACCAATGGCAAAAGGAAGACCTTTCTCTCTGTCTCTCTCTCTCACTGTCCACTCTGCCTGTCAAAAAAAAAAAAAAAGAAAGAAAGAAACAAATGATCCTTCAGATGTACAAAAATAAACATAGAAACCCAAGAAATACAAATAAGCAAGAAAACATGCCCCAAAGGAACACAACAATGCATTAGCATTAGACCATGAAGAACGGAAGATTGACTAAGTGACTGAGAAAGGGATCAAAAGAATAGGTGCAAGGTTACTCAAAGAGATACAAGAATATACAGATAAACAATTAAATGAAACTAGAAAATCAGTGCATGATGTGAATGAGAACGAAATTCAGCAGACAGAGATACTGATGGAAGATAAAGAATAATAAAAACGAACTCAATAAACTAAATAAAAATATAGTAGGAACATTAAAAATAGACATCAACCAGAAGAAAGAATATCTGATCTTTGTGGGGGGTGGGAGCTGTGGTGTAGTGGGTTAAGCCTCTGCTTGTGGCGCCAGCTTTTGAGTCCCAGCTTTTTTTTTTTTTTTTTTTTTTTTTTTACAGGCAGAGTGGACAGTGAGAGAGAGAGAGACAGAGAGGAAGGTCTTCCTTTGCCATTGGTTCACCCTCCAACGGCCACCGCGGCCGGCGCACCACGCTGATCCAAAGGCAGGAGCCAGGTGCTTATCCTGGTCTCCCTTGGGGTGCAGGGCCCAAGCACTTGGGCCATCCTCCACTGCACTCCCTGGCCACAGCAGAGAGCTGGCCTGGAAGAGGGGTAACCGGGACAGAATCCGGCACCCCAGCCGGGACTAGAACCTGGTGTGCCGGCGCCACTAGGCAGAGGATTAGCCTATTGAGCCGCGGTGCCGGCCAGAATATCTGATCTTAAAGAGAAGTATTTTGAAAATATTTCAGTCAGAGATGAAAAAGAAAAAGACAGAATTAAAGAGAATAAAAACAGCACTTGGGATCTCTGGGATACCATCAAACAAATTAATATTTGTGTTTAGGGAATTCCTGAAAGAATGGAAAAGAAGAATAGCTTAGAAAAACCTATTCAATGAAGAAATACACATGTTCAGAAAAGTCTCACTATGACACATTACAGTCAAATTTTCAACAGTACAATGCAAAGTTAATATTCTAAGATTTGCAAGAGGAAAACATCTGATCACTTTTACAGGGACTCCCATTAATTAGATTGACAGCTGATATCTCAACAGAAACCTCACAGGCCAGCAGAGAATGAAAAGATATAATCTAACTTCCAAAAGAAAAAAAATTCCAGCCAGGAATACTTTATCCAGGAAAGCTCCCTTTCATAAATGAAGGTGAAATAAACACCTTTCAAGAATAGCAAAAAATTGGGGGCAGTGCTGAGGTGCAGCCTCAGGCTGCAGTGCCAGCATCCCATATGGGCATCAGTTTGAGTTCCAGCTGCTCCACTTCCTATCCAGCTCCCTGCTAATGCACAGGGGAAAAAAGTGGAAGATGGCCCAAGACTTGGTCCTGCACCCGTGTGGGAGGCCTGCAAGAGCTCCTGGCTCCTGGCTTCAGATAGGCCCAGTTTCAGCTGTTGCAGCCATTTGGGGAATGAATCAGCAGGTGGAAGACCCCTCTCTTTCTCTCTGTAACTCTACCTTTCAAATAAATGACATAAGTCTTTAAAAAATGAAAAAGCAAGCAAAAATTGAAAAAAATTCATTACTACTTGACCCAGCCTTACAAATGACATGCAAGGAAGTACTACATATAGAAACACAGAAAAAGCAATTGGCACTATAAAAGTGTGGAAGTATGACACCAACTATCGAAAGAAAGAACAAAGGATATTCAAAACAAACATTAGGAATTTTAAAGAAGAAAATGGCAGAACCTGGTCATTACTTATCAATACCAACCTTGAATGTCAATGCACTAAATTCCAATTGTGTTCTCTGATATGTGGTAGTTAATAGAGAACATAAAAATATGTATAAGGATGAAATGGACATCTTAGGATTTGATTATTGTTTTTAGTCATCATGTATACTTCTATGAAGCAGGAATCTTCCTACTTTTTACCTGTTGAACATTATGGTTAGTGGTGCATTAAACCTGTAAGTATAAAGTAATTAAAATTATGTTATTGCAAAAATTAAAAGAAAAAAGAAAGGAAGGAAGGGTGGGGGATAGAGTGAGAGAAGGAAGGAGGGACGTATGGTTATCTTCTTAGAATTGTTTCTATGAAACACATGAAATATGTTCTCTTCATATTAATAACAAGTTTTTAAAAAATACAGGCTGGTAGATAAAATCGAGACCCAACTAGATGCTGCTTCTACAAGAAACACAGTTTACCAATAAATACACACATACTGATTGAAAGTGAAAGGATGGAAAAATACAGGAAATGCAAACAGAAATCAGATGCAAGCAGAAGTAGCTATAATTGTACGAGACAAAATAAGACTTTAAGATAAAAACTGTTAAGAGACAAAACCACTACAGAATAGTCAAAGGATCAGTTCAACAAGAATGTATAACTATTGTCAATACATGTGCGCCTAATACCAGAGCACACAAAAAATGTTAATAGATATAAAGGATATATAAGCTCTAATAAAATAGCACTGGAGGCCTTAATACCCCACTTTCTTCAATGGAAAGATCAATCAGAAAAAAAAAAAAACAAAGAAACAAAGAGTTAATCTACTACGTAAAGAGTTAATCTACTATGGACTACATGGACCTACAGACATGTACAGAACACTTCACCCCACAGTTGCCCAATGCACATTCTTTTTATCAGTACATGGAACATTCTCTAGGATAGACAATGAATTAGGCCATGAACAAGTCTCAATAAATTTTAAAAAATTAAATCATATCATGTATCTTTTCTGACCACAATAGGATGAAGCTGGAAATTCACAAGAAAAGAAACTCAAGCAATTCAGCTGATGCATGAAGACTGAACAACACGCTTCTAAATGAACAGTAGGTCACTGAATAAATCAAAACAGAAGCTAAACAAACCCATGAAACTAATGGAAATGGAAATCCACATATCAAATCTTATCAGATACAGCAAGAGCAGTGTTAAGAGGAAAGTTTACAGCAAATAAAATGGAAAGTTACCATATAAATAATCTAATGCATCTCAAGGACCTAGAAAATAATAACAAAACAACTCCTAAAATTAGCAGAGAGAAATAAAATTGGATAAGGAATATACATTATAAAATTTTAAAATATGAAAGAGTAAGGAAATTATGAGCTGATTTTTTTGAAAAAATAAGCAAAATTGATACACCATTAGCCAGACTAATCAAGAAAAACAGAAAGACTCAGGCCAATAAAATCACAGATGAAAAAGGAGGTATTTCAACTGATACCACAGACAGACGAAGAATCATTAGAAATTATCATGGTCAATTACATACCAACAAATTGGAATCCTAGTAGAAACGATTTCTGGAAACATAATTTACCAAAATTCCATCATGAAGACATAGAAAACCAGGATCAGACTGCATCAGTAATTCTCCCAACAAATGAAATCCCAGGACCAGATGATTCCACTGCTGAATTCTACCAAACTTTTAAGGCAGAATTAACACCAGTACTTCTCAAACTGTTCTAGGCGATGGGGAGAGAAACTCATTCAATGAGATCAGCATTATCATAATAATTCAAAAACCAAACACAATGAAAAAAGAAGACTCTAGTCCAATATCCCTCATGAACATAGATCCAAAAGCCCTCAACAAAATACTAGCAGATCGAATTCAGAACACATCAAAGAAGACATCCACCCTGACCGAGTGGGATTTATCTCGGGGATACATGGATGGTTCAATATACCCCAAAGAATAGATGTGGTAACTATAGCAATGGCTTTAACTTTGGTACATGACAAACGTATTCCCATTTGTGGCTTACCCTTTTACTCTAATTCAGACATCTTTGGATAAATAAGAGTTCATAATATTAATGTGATAATTAAATTTCCAAATTTAATTCTTTGGTTTCTTGTTTAACCAGTTCTTGCCTATCCTTTGGTTACAAACAACTTTGCCTCTTTCATCTAATGTTGTGACGATTCTACCCGTAACTGTAATTCTCTCCATCTTTCCCTCTCTCCCTCAATCCTTCTCTGTCCTTCCTTTCTTTTTTCCTTTAATTTTTGCAGTAATATAATTTCAATTTACTCTATAATCATAGGCTTAATGCACCACTCACGCTTCCTTCTTTCCTCAGTTCTCTAGAATGCACTTCATACATTTATCAGATTCCCTGTGTGTGTGGCCTTACTTCTGCTTACGTTATCACGTTCAATGGTCTGTTTCTTTATGCTTCTTTCACATCACACCACCATAATGTTTAAGAACTTTTGTGGGGCCGACACCGCGGCTCACTAGGCTAATCCTCTACCTGCAGCTCCAGCACTCAGGGTTCTAGTCCCGGTCGGGATGCCGGATTCTGTCCCAATTGCTCCTCTTCCAGTCCAGCTCTCTGATGTGGCCCGGGAGGGCAGTGGAGGATGGTCTAGGTGCTTGGGCCCTGCACCCGCATGGGAAACCAGGAGGAAGCACCTGACTCCTGGCTTCAGATTGGCATAGCGCCGACTATGGTGGCCATTTGGGGGGTGAACCAACGGAAGGAAGACTTTCTCTCTGTCTCTCTCTCTCATGGTCTAACTCTGCCTGTCAAAAAAAAATTAGATTAAAATCACATTAAGTCTGTAGATAAATTTGGGAGAATTGACATCTTCCTGATATTGAAGTTGTGACCATGAACATGAGGTAGGATCATGGTCATCTTTAGTATATTTCAGTAGGAGTTACTAAACATTTTCATACAAGTCTTACACACATCTTGATAATTTATTTTTAGACCATATATATGCATATTCTATTTTAAAATCATACACTAAAATTGTTGCAATCTATAGAATCTGCCGTGAATTTTTGTTTATTAATCATATTGGCCATTTTAATAAACATTATGTATAAATTCTATCCATCTGTCTGCTGGGTTTTCTTGGCTTTTACATATAGAGACTGTCAATTTCTAAATAATGAGTTTTGTTTGTATTTCTTTTCAATTCCTACTTATTGATTGATTGATCTTTTCTGTTTGATTGTGTATGTGGGTATGTATGTGTGTTAATGTTTTTTGTTCAAAGAGGACATACAATAAATATTTGAATAGAAGTAATGATAGTGGATAAATTGATCTTGTGCCTATTTTATGAAGATTAATAGCCTTTTAGCATGAAGTATGAATTTTTGATGTAGTTTTTATATAAAGCCTTTAACAGCTGCAAAGAGCATCCTTTCCTTTTCCAGTGTGCTAAGGATATTTATCTATCATGCTTAGTTGTTGGCTTTTCAAAGATTTTTTTGGTGTCTGTTGGAGTGACTTCATATTTTTTTATTTAATCTAGTTCTATGCTTAATTATACTTTTTTCGCTTCTTAATCATGGTAAATTCCAAATGCATGTGAAAGTATGCTAGACCCTCACATATGCCTCACCTAAGGATAGCCAGTTTCAGCATTTTGTTAATTTCTTTTTTATTATTCCCTCTCTCTTGCACTCCCTCCTACCCTGCATTTGAGTATGCTAAGACTCGGGCTGTGCTGGTGCACCCATAGTATTTCAGAATGCATATGGAGGGCAATTTAAATGTGTTGCTGCTTTTTATGCTCTATGAAAGCATTCCTTTTTCTTCTTTATGTCATTGGCTTATGGAAACTGGATGGAGCATTGGGCCGATTCCTTTTGAGTATTGTCATTTAACTCCTCTTTCTTCTTTCCTGCCAACTGATAGTGGGACAGACACTTGTGGGTTCGTACACTGCCCAGGTGGGCTGTGTGCCTCCTGCAGCCTCCAGGTGTCCTGCGTTCAGTTCAGCTCAGACTGATGTCAGTCAGATCTGATGGTGTCAGCCCCACCCCTGCATTAGACCCTTCCCATCAATCTTTAGCCTAATGGTTTTTGTATTGATGGCCATGGCTGAGATCCATTACTTCATTACGAGTTGCACAATGGTGATCTTCTCATTATGTCATTCCTTCTGCATTTGCATGTACGAGGATAGGTTTTTAAAATGTGAAATCACTTAAGTTACTGGAACAACCCCAACTTTCTGATTAGACATGCGTATACATGTTGCTGGAATCAATTTGCTGGTGTTCTGTTTAGAATATGAAACTTGTCCATAGCATTTCTTTTTTAATGCTATTCTTTTCTTGCAAGATATCAATTTTGCAGTGATCTCATAGAGTGAATTAAGAATAGCCTTTCTCATCAATTCTATAGAGAAGTTTGTATAAGATTGAGATGATCTTTAAAAGTTGGAACTTGTTTGGAAAACATCAGGGCATAATCTATTTTTGCAGTAAGTTAACTTAACAATTCTTGGTCTGTGGTACATTAGTAACTAACAATCTTTGGAATTCTTACTTTTTATAAGTTAATTTTTTTAAATCTGCATGCATTATCCAAGTTTCTAATTTATTGGCATGAATTTCATCTTTATGTGTATTATCTTATATGACCTTTTTTATTCCAAATATTGTTTTATTTGAGCTATCTCTCAATTTTCTTAGTCCTTATCACTAGAAATATCAAATTTATTTAACTTCTCAAAGAATCAACTTCTGGTTTTGATGATCCTTTCAATTTAATTTAATTTCCATTAATGTAGTTGTTTTCTTCCAATTTTATGTTAATGCTTTGTTAATTTTCGTCCTTCTTTTCAAAAATGAACATTCTGGTTACAAAGTTGCCTCAAAACGTAGCTCTTACTCTACTACACATATTCATAATACAGTATTTTAATGGACATTTTAAGTTTCCATTTTTATTTCTTCTTTGACCTAAGAACACTCAGAACATCTGTTTAATAGTTCCAGATATATGAGGATTTATTTCTTGATTTTGTATTGACTTCTAAATTCGTTGCATCCAAGTGTTTGGCTGAATGATGTCACTTCTGTGTATTTTGTGTGAACACACTTTATAGCCCAACATGGGGCCAATTTCCATAAATGTCCTCATTGCTTTACAGAAATGTATACTTCTATTTTTCTGTATTTCCTCTAAACATTTTTCTACTGATTCTATCAGTATTTGAGAGATGTATGTTTAATTATCTCACTAAGATCCAGAGTTTGTCAAATTATTCCAGAAGTTTATGATCAATCTTTGCTTTATGTTTTTGCGACTACATTATTAGGTGCATACATTTAAGAACGGTTATGTCTTCTTGTGGGTTACAATCTTCATCATCACGTGAGAACTCCCTCTATCCCCAGTCATACATTTGTTCTAAATTCTATTTTGTCTTATGAACATTTGCATGAATGGGTAGCAAACTACAACTTTAATTTGGCTTATTATTATCCACCATTTGTTATCCTTTTACTTTTTTTGTGTGTTTATCTATTGTTTGTGCTGCTTGTTAACACATTACAGCTGAACTTTATTTTCTTTAATCCAACGTGACATTCTGTGCCTTTTAAATGATATCTTTAGTGCATTTCCGTTTATGATTATTTCCCTATGTTGATATATTTATATATTTACTACTACTTTGTTCTTTCTGTTCCTCATATTTTATTCCATGTTTCTCTCTTGCCTTTTTTTCTTTTTTTTAATATTTTATTTATTAGGCCGGCGCCGTGGCTTAACAGGCTAATCCTCTGCCTACGGTGCCGGCACACCGGGTTCTAGTCCCGGTTGGGGCGCCGGATTCTATCCCGGTTGCTCCTCTTCCAGTCCAGCTCTCTCCTATGGCCCTGGAAGGCAGTGGAGGATGGCCCAGGTGCTTGGGCCCTGCACCCGCATGGGAGACCAGGAGAAGCTCCTGGCTCCTGGCTTTGGATCAGCACGATGCGCCAGCCACAGCGGCCATTGGAGGGTGAACCAAAGGAAAAAGGAAGACCTTTCACTCTGTCTCTCTCTCTCACTATCCACTCTGCCTGTCAAAAAAAATATTTTATTTATTTATTTAAGAGGCAGGATTACAGCAGACAGAGGGAGAGACAGAGAGAAAGGTCTTCTATCTGCTGGTTCACTTCCCAAATGGCCGCAACGGCTGGAGCTGTCCCGGTTCAAAGCCAGGGGCCAGGAGCTTCTTTCAGGTTTCTCACACAGGTGCAGGGGCCCAGACACTTGGGCCATCTTCTGATGCTTCCTCAGGCCATAGCAGAGAGCTGGATTGGAAGAGAAGCAGCATGGACACAAACCAATGCCCATATGGAATGCTGGCACTGCAGGCAGAGGCTTAGCCTACTATGCCACATTGCCAGCCCCATGGCCTCTATTTTCTATATGATTGATTTTTTATCTCTTATTCTGCTTTCCTGCATTCAAGTGGGAGAGATGATAACTATTTTACATCTATTTTTAGTATATTCTTAAAAATATTTAGTATATATCTTAAAAATATTTAGTATATTCTTAAAATATACTTTGAATATTAATAAAGTATAAAGCTACTGTATATAAAATGTATAACTTAAGGATAACATTTTGTTATTATTCCTGTATCAATTAGTCTAGGTTAAATTATTTGGTGGTAACAAGCAACTTCAAATCTCTGATTTAAAATCTCCAAAGTTTTGTGTGGGCAACTGGCCAGGTGTGGTTGAGATGCTGGGTAAGTTGCCTGCATCCCAGTCACATAGTGTCTGAGTTCCCACCCTGGCCCTGGCTCCTGACTCCAGTTTTCTGCTAATGCAGACCTGGGAGGCAGTGGCGATGCCTCACCTAGGCGGGTCCCCGCCACTCCCATGGGGCCTGGATCGAGCTCCTGGCTCCCAGCTTCAGCCCCAGAGGGCTGTGTGCACCTCTGGGTGGTGGACCAGCAGACACGTGCTCTCTCTCTGCTTATCTGTCTCTCTGCCTCTCAACTAAAAATGCATATTTTTTTAAAAAAATAAAATCTCCAAAGTTTATTTCTTTCTCACACTAGGTATCTGTCAGGATTTGGCTTGGGACAGTCCTGGTCTCCTCCCATAATTCAGTTCAGGCTGATGGAGCAGCTTCTCCCTGGGACACTGTGCTCTTATGAACGGAGGGACTGGCAAAAGCAGTTGGTGGCTATGATGTCTGTCATTCAGAACAGGTTCACAGTTCCCTGACCAAGGAGGTCAAGTGCCCACGCCTGGCAACAAGACGGCTGGACACCTGCGCAGGACCCCAGCAGACTCGTCCACTCTCCTCACACACCCATCACTCTGTCCCGAAAGAAAGAGCCCCACACGCCCACACGGTCACTGCCGTCCACTCACCATTCGGGATCCCGTGGTGTTTTCTGCTCTCCTGCTTTCTGTGGATCAAGCATTTTGTGAAGTGGAGGGCACATCACACATCCAAACCTCAGCAGACAAGGTGGGGCAAGGACTTGGGGTGCCGCATCCAGAGCGAATGATGCTCTCAGCAGAGAGCCTGCCTCACAAACCGGGAATCTCTTCTTTAGGTCTTTCAGGGGCCCCGTTCCGGGGTCAGAGGGCATGGTTTCTCTGGGCCCACATCCTTCTACAAGTCCTCATCCCCTAAGCCTCTTCTCTGTCCTCTAGAACAACCCTGCTTTCTTTTCTTCTTCCTGACCTTGTCTGAGGGAGCATCGAGGACCACGCCCCAGCTGAGCACCTGTCTTCTGGCTCCTGGAGGGAGGACCCCAAAGGTTGTTCTAAGGTTTGATCAGCCAGAACTAGTAGGCTGAAGAAGCTGCTTCCATGAGTAAAACCCTCGTAAGAAAACTGAGTGGGCCTTTACCTATTTGATTCCTGTGTGCCAGCAGCCAGAATAAATCATTTTTTAAAAGATTTATTTATACTTAATATATACTAAACTGATCTTCTGTATATAAAGAGAATTGAAAATGAATCTTGATGTGAATGGAAGGGGAGAGGGAGCGGGAGAGGGGAGGATTGCGGGTGGGAGGGAAGTTATGGTGGGGGGAGCCATTGTAATCCATAAGCTGTACTTTGAAAATTTATATTCATTAAAAAAAGATTTATTTATTTTACATGAAAGTCAGAGTTACACAGAGAGAGAAGGAGAAGGAGAGAGAGAGAGAGGAGGTCTTCCATCCGCTGCTTTACTCCCAAATTGGCCACAACGGCCGGTGCTGCACTGATCCAAAGCTAGGAGCCAGGAGCTTCCTCCAGGTCTCCCACATGGGTGCAGGGGCCCAAGGACTTGGGCCATCTTCTACTGCTTTCCCAGACCATAGCAGAGAGCTGGATTGGAAGTGGAGCAGCCTGGACTTGAACTGGCACCCACATGGGATGCCGGCCCCGCAGGTGGCGGCTTTACCCGCTATGCCACAGTGCCTGCCCCACTAATCTACCTTCTATAATACAGATACACTTATCTACCTACCTTATATAACATAGACACAGACACACTTATCTGCCTTATATAACACAGAGGCAGACACACTTGGTACTGTCCCTCTTATTAGAAGTGATCTTGGAAACTGTATTTTCTGTATTTTAAAAGAAAAATAAGGGCAGATGGCATAACCATGCATGGAAGTAAAGAATAGCATCACTCCCATATAAATTTACTTTTTGACAATTAATATTCTGTCACGCTTATGTAGATTTTTAAATTTATTTTTTGTAGACTTTTAAATTTATTTTCATCTACTTTGAAAGAAGGAATGAGAGACACAGAGAGAAAGACAGGTAGAGTGTGACCTTCTCTCGGCTGGCTCACTTCCCAATGCCTGCAACAGCCATTTCCAGTCCTGACTGAAGCCAGGAGCACAGAAGTGAATCTGGGTCTCCCCTGTGGGTGGCCAGGACACAGGTCCCTGAGCCATCACCTGCTGCCTCCTAGGGTGCGCAGTAGCAGGAAGGTGGGTGAGAGGCAGAGGCGCCAGGACTCACAGCAGGCACTCGGATACCAGATCTGTGCAATCCAAATGAGGCCCCAACCCCATAGCCAACTGCCCACCTCTCTCCCTCTTTTTAGGTTTTTTTCTCTGTCTGTTTTGCTTTGGACACAAATGCACACACACAAATACACACTTGTGCACTCACACATTACTGCTGAACCATTTAAGATGACGTTGCAATAATGATATTATATCCTAAATGTTTGGCATGTGATGAGAACATACTTTTGCAGAATTACATTGTGGCAATCAAATTCACATAAATTCACATTGATAAATGTTTTTTATCTACCCCATAGTCCATGTTCCGATGTAACCCGTTATCCCAGTAGCGCTTTTCACTTTTCAAATCCAGGATCACAGATTGTTCTTAATTGTCGCCTCTCTCTGGTGCCCTTCCTGTTCCATGATATTTTTGATGAGGATGGGTCAGTTGTTTTGTTGAATTTTTTGGCAGTTGGCACTCGTCTGATTGGTTTTATTCAGTGAGTGCAGTTTCACGGGCACGAGCTGTGCTGTTGAGTCCTTCCCATGGCTTGTCTCAGGGTGCTGACTGCTCACCACTCCTGCAGAAGGCTCAGTGTTAATTGGCCTTTGTTATTCAAAGGTATGCTGAAGAGGAACCATGGAGTCTTTCACTGTCCAATGCTGGCATTTCTAGACTCACATCCCTTTCATCTCTGCCAGCTGCCAATTCTTTGATGAGTTCCTTTTTTTATTCTGATTCCTTGTCAAACACAGCCAATGGCAACAGTGACCTACTGCTGGCTTTCTGCTTCCCAGTCTCCCCACCTAAAATCATCAGTTTGTTGGGTGCGCTGTCTGCTGTCCAAGTTATCAGGGAGTTAGTTTACCCAGATGTGTCTCGAGCGTGTACTGTGGATTACCGCCTTTTTGCCCTCAATATATCACTGTGCACCGTCCGCCCCTGCAGCCAGTGCCATATATTTTATGTCCTGTTGTAATGGTAGCACCGTGTTCTGAGCACCATCATCCACATCACACGCTGTAGGCTAAGACAAGCCACCATGGGAAAATGCACAGTTCTGTGGGCTACTTATGGATGTTAAAATGCACACAGCTTCAAGTCAGTAGAAATAATAGGGAGAGGCTAGGATAGACCAGGAGAAAGCTTCCTGTCTAGATCATTTGTTGGAATAACTCTGCTAGAAGGAATCTCTCCTATAAGAAGTATTTGAACATACGCACAAAGACCGATATCTAAAGATGTTTATTACAGCATTGTTGACAACAGTGAGAGGCTGGGGACTGCCTATATAGCTATCCACAGGGGATGCTCAGTTGTAATTATGATTCAGTCAAATTATGAAATACTTTTGCAGACATTCAATAGCGTGAGGTATCCATATGGTCTGCTATGTCTAGAGCTAGTGGTCAGTGGGAATACAGCCAAGGGCCACATAGTGACATCTCTCTCAATGGACCCCAAATGACCGACACTGGCCCCAGCCAATTAAAATGGAGCTGAGAATTCCTACTCCTGGGCTGTCACAGCCATCATGACACCATCACACTGCACAGTGGTCACGTGTAATGGGTTATGCTGGTGCAAACACAGCAAACATGCTGCTAGTCATACAGACAACACACACAGTTGTGCATAGTATAGAATACCTGGCCCTGATGATAAATGACTGTGTTATCTGCTTATGCACCTACTTTATGGTACTCCTTACCCTTATTTTATTGTTTTTAATTGAAAGTTTATTTTTCTAATTTTTTTAAGGTATGTAAGTTTCATGTATTTCCTATATACAGATTCAGGAACATAATGATACTCTTTTTTTAAAAACATTTATTTATTTATTTATTTGAAAGTCAGAGTTGCACAGAGAGAGAAGGAGAGAGAGAGAGAGAGAGAGAGAGAGCGAGAGAGGTCTTCCATCTGCTGGTTCACTCCCCAGTTGGCCGCAATGGCTGGACCTGGGCCGACCCAAAGCCAGGAGCCAGGAGCTTTTTCCAGGTCTCCCACGCAGGTACAGGGGCCCAAGGACTTGGGCCATCTTCTATTGCTTTCCCAGGCCATAGCAGAGAGCAGGATCAGAGGTGGAGCAGCCAGGACTTGAACCAGTACCCATGTGGGGTGCCTGCACAGCAGGTGTCAGCTTTACCCTCTACGCCACAACACAATGATACTTTTCATCCTACTCTCCCTTCTGCCCATACTCCTACCCTTCTTCTTCTGCTCCTATTTTGACTTAATTTTTACAAAAATCTATTTTAGATTTACTTTACACTCATAAGGTTATCCCTACACTAAGTAACAAGTTCAACAAATAGTATGAAGAAAAAACACTGTTCCTCAACAGTAGAGACAAAGGCTGTCAACAATCATCAAATCTCAAAATGTTAATTTCACTCCAGCACATTACCTTGTCGGTGCTCTCTTACTTACCAAAAATCAGGGAGAATGAGTGGTATTTGTTTTTTGGGGACTGGCTTATTGCACTCAGTATAATGGTTTTCCGTTGCATCCATTTTGTTGCAAAAGACAGGGTTTCACTATTTTTTCCACTGAATGGTATTCCATAGTGTGTATATACCATAATTTCTTTATCTGGACTTCAGTTGCTGGGGGCTGATTCTGTATCTCAGCTATTGTGCATTGAGCTACAGTGAACATGGGCGCACCCTTATTTTGTAGTGTGCTTCTTCTGCTTACGTAAACTCTGTTCACTGTGGAACAGCCTCACGCGTGTCCTCCAGGAGGTGTGCAGCAGAAAGCCCTGTGATTGCAGGAGGACAGCTCTGCTCCTGGGGCTGCCCCTGGAGACCCCGTGGACGTGAGAGACGATGATGCTGATGCTCCTGACCCCTAGGGCCTAGGCTGACCTGTGTTTGCATCTTCATTTTTTAACAAAAAAAGGTTCAAGTATAAAAACTTTCAATAGAAAAGTCCTAGAGAACCAGGATAGAATAAAATATTCTATATGGCTGTCCAGTAGGTTTCTGTTTTAAGCTGAGTCAAAAACTTAGAAACCTGGACCGTGTTGTGGCACAGTGGGTTAAGCAGCCCTTGCGATGCCGGCATCCCGTCTCAGAGCACTGGTTTTGAGTCATGGCTGTTCTGTTTCTGATCCAGTTTTCTGCTAATGCACTTGGGGAGGCAGCGGATGATGGCCCAAGGGCTTGGGTGCCTTCCACCTGTTTGGGAAACCAGCAGGGAGTTCCAGGATCCTGGCTTTGGCTTGGCCCAGAGCTGGCTGTTCCAGTCATTTGGGGTCTGAGCCAGAGGATGGAAGATCTCTCTCTCTCTCTCTGTCTCTCTCTTTCTCTCTCTTTTCCTGTGTGTGTGTGTGTGTGTGTACAAGCATCTTTCTGCCTTTCAAACACACACACACCTATATTGAGTAAAAGGTACAGCCAGCTAAAGCTAATTTATTATTGAGGAAAGAATTTTTGTAAACTTAGCATTGCCTAGGCGAAAGGTGTTCCTGAAATCTTCAGGGTGTGCAGTGTTGCTCTTGGCATTCACCTTCCCCATCACTCACTCCCTGATTGCCCAACAGCAACTTCCAGGCCTGCAAACTCCACTCATGGGAAGTGCCCCATAGAGGAAACATTTTTATCTTCTATACCGCATTTGTACTGTACCTGTCCATGTTTAGAAGCACACATACTCACCAGCATGATAGAGTTGTCTATGGAATTCAGCGCAGTCGCAGGCTGCTCAGCTTTGCATCCTGGGAGCAGTGAGCTATACCACATAGCCAAGGTATATAGTGGGCTACTTCATCTAGGCTTGTGTAAGTGAACTCTGATGTTGGCTCAACAAAATTATGTAATGACACATTTCTTTTTTTAACATTTATTTATGTATTTGAAAGGAAAATTAAGAGAGAGAGAAAGAGAGAGACGTATTCCATCACTGGTTCACTCCAAGAAGGCTGTAACAGCTAAGCTGGAGCCAGCAGTCAAGAGCTTCCCTCAGGTCTCCCAGGTGGGTGGCAGGAGCCCTAGCACTTGGGCCATCTTCCACTGCTTTACCAGGCCATTAGCAGGGAGTTGGATTGGAAGTGGAACAGCCAGGACTTCAACCAGCACCCACATGGGATGCCAGCATTGTACACAGTGGCCTAACCCACTACACCACAATGCCAGTCCTCATACTGACACAGTTCTCAGAATGTATCCCCATTGTTAAGTGACACAAAAATATGACAATATAATATGTACTATGTTAATAATAAATGAGTGGACACATACAAAATCTGTAATATATTCCATTTGTATAAAAACAAGAACAAATGATAAAATACAGTTGTATAGAATAGAGTCTGGAAGAATATACGCCAAGCTCTTACACTTCCTTTGAAGAGAGATTTCTAAGTGAGGGTTAGAGAATGATGAAAAGACCCTTCACTATTTTATTCCAGGTATCGCTCCCTTGTTTAGACTTTTATATAGAAATATTGTATTGTTACCTTTTTAAGTTGATGCATTGAATAAACACCACCATTTGTAACTACAGAACATGATGAATGTGCAAGGCAATGAGAAGCCTGGGGCGAGAAAGACTGGGTGACGGGAAGAGTGCTCCTGATTCTTGTAATCAGATATTGAGGTGTTGGTCAAGTGAGAATAGCCTGCATTTATGTTGTGCATGCTCAGAGTGCAGGAGAGGAGCAACAGTCAAAACAGAAATCAACTCAGCTCTGGAAGCTAGCCACACATGGACTGGGATCCTCCTGGGATGTTATTGATTCTCTGGCTAGAAGGATCCTGAGGAGTAAATTCAACTTTGTACTAAAAGACAATCTAGCTGGTTTGTCATCCAGAAGTTTCTTGGACATCCCTAATTTCAATTTCTGATTGACTCTGTTAAGAAACCAATGCATCCAGAGGTATTTCCCCAAGCTCATGGAAAATAGAATCAAACAATTATTTGGGTGCCCAAAGTTTTTTGAATTCTATGCATAGGAGGGAGTCCTCAAAAAGTCTGTATATTATGAAAAAACTCTGCATGGATTTTTGAAAAGCTTTTGGCACCCAAACAAATTTATCTAATAATTTCATATTTTCATGAACTTTTGGAAATACCCTAGTATACTTTGAAATTCATAGTACTTGCAATTGAGTTCTGGCTCCCAGGGAGCCAAACAAACCAAAGGAATGTTTGGTTTTCTCTGTTTTTATCTTTAAAAAGTTATTTATTAAGTTTCATTTTATGTGAAAGGCAAAGAGATAAGAAAATGACAAAGACAAGGCTTTCATTCTCTGGTTCATTCCCCAGATGTTTGTAACATCAAGAGTTGGACAAGGCTGACACTGATCACTCATGTGGGTGTCAGGGACTAAACAGCTTGAGTCATAGCCTGCTGCCTCCCATGGTGTACATTTGTAGGAAGCAGAGTTGGAAGCAGAGCTGGGACTGGAATCCAGGTAATCTAATATGGGATGTGGGAGTCCCAGATAGTGGCTTAACTTCTGTGCAAAATGCCCACCTCTAACTCTGCTTTTAAATATGCTGGTAGACGTAAACAGCATGAACACACACAACACCATCAAATTCACTACCAAAGCACATATAATCAGCATTCAATAAACAGAATGACAGGTGTTCTTATCTATCAATACTAACCTGGAATGTAAATGGATGCAATTCTCCAGCCAAAACCCTTAGGTTGGCTGAATAGATTAAAAACTCAAGACCCCACTCTATGCTACCTACAAGAAATTCACTTCATATATAAAGATACATACAGACCGAAAGTGAAGTGCTCAAAAAAGATATACCAGTCAAATGGAAACAAAATCAATAACTATAAAAAGAGATAAAGAGGGATGTTATGTTTTGATAAAAGTTTTGATTCAGCAAGAAGATATAACAATCAAATATATATGAACCCAAGGTAAGACCACCCGGATATATGCAGCAAATACTATCAGACCTAAAGGGAAAGATAGAGTCCAATACAATAACAGTGGGTGACTTCAACACCCCACTCTCATCAGTGGACAGATCATCTAAACAGAAAATCAGTACAAGTATATTAGAATTGAGCAAATGGACCTAACAGACATTTATAGGACATTTCTCCCAGAAGCTACAGAATACACATTCTTCTCATCAGCACATGGAATATTTTCTAGAATAGACCATATATTAGGCCATAGATCATGTCTCAGTAAATTCAGAAAGTATGAAATCATACCATACATCTTCTCAGAACATAAAAGAATAAAACTAGAAATCAACAAGAATAATAGAACTCTCATAAATACTTGGAAATTAAATAACATATTACTGAATAATCAATGGATCATTGAAGAAATTAAAAAGGAAATCAAAAGCTTTCTTGAGATAAATGAAAATGAAAACAACACATCCAAACCATTGGGTATAGCAAAGCAAAAGTAAGGGAGAACTTGCTTACTTTAGAAAAAAAAGAAATGTCTCAAATTAAAGAACTAATGGTGCATCTCAAGGACGTAGAAAAACAAGAACAAACCAAAACCCCAAATCCACAGGAGGCAAGAAATAACAAGGATTAGAGGAGAAATAAATGAAATGGAAACTAAAAAAATACAAAAGCCCAACTAAACAAAAATTGGGTTTTTGAGAAGAGAAACAAAATCGATAAACCTCTAGCTAGACTAACAGAGAAAAATGGAAAAAAAAAACCTCAAATAAATAAAGTTAAAGATGAAAAAGGAGACATTATAACTGACACCACTAAAATATAACTGATCATGAGAAACTGCTATGAAGAACTACATGCTAATAAACTGGAAAATCTTGAAGAAATGGATAAATTCCTGAATACATATAGCCAACCAAGACTAAATCAAGAAGACTTAGACAATCTAGACAGATGCTTGACAAGTAATAAAATTGAAGCAGTAATCAAAATTCTTCCATCAAGGAGAAGTCCAGGAACTGATGGCTTTACTACAGGATTCTGCAAAACATTCAAAGAAGAAGTAGCTCCAATACCATTCTAACTGGTCCAAAATATTGAACAAGATGGAACTCTACCAAACTCTTTTGTATGAAGTTAGCAGCACTTTGATACCAAAACTGGACAGACATGGCACGAAAAGAAAATTACAGACCTATATCCTTCAGGAACATAGATGCAAAGATTCTCAACAACATACTAGCAAATCAGATCCAAAACACATCAAGAAGATCATATATCATGATCAAGTGGGATTTATCCCAGAAATACAAGGTTGGTTCAACATTCACAAATTAATAAACATCATAAATCACATCAATAGAATGAGGAAGAAAATCCATATGGTCATCTCAATAGATACAGAGAAAGCATTTGATAAGATTCAACACCCATTCATGATAAAAACCCTCTACACACTAGGTGTGGAAGGAACAGTCCTCAACATTCTAACAGCAGCTAATATTGTGCTGACTAGGGGAAAAGCTGAGAGCATTTTCTCTCAGATTTGGAAGAAGACAAGGATGCCCACTTTCACCACTCTTCTTTGATGTAATACTGGAAGTTTTAGCAACAGCAATTATGGAGGAGAAAGAAATAAGGGGCATCAAAATCAGAAAAGAGGAAGTCAAATTACCCATGTTTGTAGTTGACATGATGTTGTACCTGAAAAAACTAAACACTCCACCAAAAAGCAGTTAGAACTGATTTACCAATTCAGTAAAGTTGCAAAATAAACATAGATAATAAACATACAAAAATAGCAGCTTTTTATATGTTAATGATGAACTCCCTGAAAGAGAAATCAAGAGAGAAATTGCATTCACAATAGCTACAAAAGATCAAATATTTAGGAATAAATTTAACCAAAGAAATGGAGATCTCTACAACATTGATGAAACAAATCACCAAGGGCACAAGAAACGGAAAGATATTCCTTGCTCATTGATTGGAATAATTGATATCATTAAAATGTCTATATTACCTAAAACAATCTACAGATTCAATGCAATCCCTATCAAAATACCAATGACATTCTTTACAGAATTAGAAAAAAATGCATATGGAATTACAAAAGACCCAGAATAGTCAAGGCAATCCTGAGCAAGCAAAAGATCAAGTGCAGGCATCACAATACCTGACTTCAAAGCATGCTACAAAACTATAGTAATTAAAACAGCCTGGTACTAGCATAACAACCACCACACGGATCAATGGAACAGAACAAAGAGCCCAGAAATTAATCCATGTATATACAGCCAACTGATTTTTGACAAAAGTGCTCAGACCATACAGCAGAGTAAGGATAATCTTTTGAACAGACAGTGCTGGCAAGCCTGGATGAATGAATTTAGATCCATATCTTTCACCTTTTAAAACAATCAATTCAAGATGGATCAAATACCTACAGTTAAGACCTGGGACTATTAAGTTACCAGAAGAAAACGTAGTAGAAACACTCCAAGACACTGGTTTAGGAGATAACTTCTTGGACAAGACCCCCAAAGCACAGGCAACAAAAGCAAAACTAAAACAAATGGGATTATATCAAACTCAGAAATTTCGGTAGAATATACAAGCAGCTTAAAAACTCAACAATAAAAACAACCAATCCAAACAAGAAATGGGAAAATGACTCAATAGACAGTCCTCAAAAGAAGAAATACAAATGGCCAACAAATATATGAGAAAATGCTCAGCATCATTGACCAAAGCCAAAAGACAGAGAGTAACAAATGCTAGCGAGGATGTGGAGAAAAAGGAACAATTATACATGGATGGAGGGAATGGAAATTAGTGTGGCCACTGTGGAAAACAGTATGGAGATTTCTTAAAAAAAAAAAACCACTAGAAATAGACTTGACATGTGATCCAGCAATCCCACTCCTGGGTATATACCCAAAAGACTTGAACACAATGAATCAAAGAGACACTGCACCACCATGTTTATATCAGCACTGTTCACAACAGCCAAAATCTGCAACCAACCGAAGTGTCCATCACCAGATGAGCAGATAAAGAAAGTGTGCCATATTTACACAATGGAATGTTATTCAGCTATAAATAAAATAAAATTCTACCATTTGCATCCAAATGGATGCAACTGGAGGATGTAGCATTGAGTTAAATAAGCCAGACACAGAAAGACAAATGCCATATGGTCTCCATTATATTTGGGTACTAAAATTAAAAAAAAAAAAAGAAAAAAATATGTGTATCAGCATTTCTGCAAACATAATCTCATAAAAATTTTGTTTTATATCTTTGTGAAACCAATGGTTAAGAATGTTATACTACTACAGTGTTAATGACCTGTGGTTACTTTAAAATTTACTGTGTATGGGTGAAATGGTCATTTCCCATTCAATTATTGTTTATAGCTGTTGTCTATATTTCTACTAAACTAGGAGCTTTTTGCTTTTTATTTGTTAAATTTCTTATCTGGTGAAGCATTAAGCCTTTTTGCTGCAATGTAAATTTAAAACATGTTATTTCAAAAACTTAAAAAAAAAAGAAAAGAAAGAAACGAGAGGAAGGGTAGGTTGGAGGCGGGGAGTTCCTATGAACTATATTGAATCTGTTAAAAACTAATTAAACATTTTAGAAAATGAAAAACAAATTCTCACGTCACCACATTTCCTAAGCACTTCTTAGGCACGCTTAAATCGCCCAGCCTTCTGGAGAGGAACACTGTCTCTCTTGAACATTTCCCTTGGATTTCAGCACAACCTACTAATTTTTCTAGGTTCCCAGGAAAAGAAATAGAAACTCTAGAATTTGGGGTTTTAAATACTTCCATGCAGGGCCGGTGTTGTGGCATGACCGGTTAAGACTCCACCCATGATGCTGGCATCCCATTTGGGTGCAAATTCAAGGCCTGGCTGCTCCACTTCCATCAGATCCAGCTCCCCGTTAATGTGCCTGGGAAAATAACAGAGGCTTGGGCCCCTGCACCTACGTGGGGTACCTGGAAGAAGCTCTTGGCTATAGTCTTTGGCATGGCCCTGCCCTGGCCATTGCGGCCATTTGGGGAGTAAACCAGCAGGTGAAAGATCTCTCTGTCTGCACCTCCCCTCCCCTTGTGTGTGTGTGTGTGTGTATTCTCTCTGTAACCCTGCCTTTCAAATAAATAAAAAATAAATCTTTAAAAAAATACTTCTATGCCATCTTTCTCAAGGCAAGCATGCATAATCCTACCATCTTCTCCTGGATTATTGGCCAATGCACCTCATATGGCTCAAGTTCAACTGCAAGGGGTGTGAGAAGCATATTCTTCTTGCATGAATGAAAGGGAGGGATCTTCCGAAATATTGGTGAGCACCAGTAATGTTTATGATGGTGAGTCAGCTTCACCTTCACCTCTTAGAGGCAACAGGATATGGAAAATTCCTAAGACTCTATGCTTCTATTAAGTCTTCAGCTAAATTATCCAAGGATACTTCAAAAAGTTTGTGGAAAAGGGAATAAAAAATAAGTGTGGGGCAGACATTTGATTGAGAGGTTTGAGATGCCACTTGGACTACTTAACTCCCATATCGGGGTGCCTAGGTTAGGGCCCCAGCTCCACTCTTGATTCCAACTTTCTCCTAATGAACATCTTGGAGGCCCTAGATGATGGCTCCAGAAGTTGGGTCCCTGCCACCCATGCAGGAGATCCAGATTAAGTTCCTGGTTCCTGAGTTTGTCCTGGCCCAGCCTGGCTATTTTGAGCATTTGGAGAGGGTAGATCCCTATCTGTCTATCTAATCACCTCTCTCTCTCTCTCTCTTTCATTTATTTCTCATCAATCTATCTTCTATCTATCTCTGTCTCTCTGATTCTCAAATAAATACATGAATACAGATTTGTTTAAGATAAAACTATTTTGATATAAAAAATTTTCAAAATCCATGCATTATTTTTCATAATACATATGCATGAATTTCATATTTTTATATCAAAATAGTATTTTCTACAAGCTTTTTAAAGAACCTTTGAATAATGATATTTAATACTATTCTGTGTTTGTAATACACAAATGAAACACTGACATTAAAATAATTTTGGGAGAATTTTGTCTTACTTCGGCTTCATCCAGACTTTGAGACATTTTCAGTGATGTGCTTATTTGGGTTGCAAAGAGAGCCTGGGGCGTGACAGAGGCAGGGGAAGGCAGCTCTCCTAGATGGTGTAGTGAATTGGGAAAGACCATCAGTCTGTTGCCCTCTTCTTTGAATCTGAGCTGGCTTTGCCACTGGTGTTGATTGATAGAACTCAATAGAAATGGTATCTGGACTGGGCTGCAAGAGAATGTTATTTATTCCTTGCCTGCCCTGGAAATAAATGCTCTGTGAAGCAGCTCACACCAGCCTCCTGCAGGAAGAGATGGTGTGGAACAGAAATGAGTCATTCCATTCCCAGGTACCCTTGAGACAGCCAAGTAACTGTAGCCAAGTGAGTTTCATCCCAGATGAAACCAACAGAAGAACTGCCCAGCTAAGCCCAACCAAAATGGCTCACCCACAGAACTATAAGCAAATAAAAGTCAGTTTGGATTTAGGTCAGTTTCCTCTGCAGAAATAGATAACTGACAGCAGGTGGCCAGAGTTTATTAGACAGGAACAGTGTAAGATGATGGAAAACACATGCTTTACAATGTTCCCATCCAAGGACAGGGGAGCTGGAGTATTTATTTGCCAACTCCTGAGACTCTTGGGTTGAGTTCTGCTTGGGCTTGGAGATATTATTCTCCTAGCACTACTGGCTTATCACGGTTGTGGGCAATGCAGTCTTCCAGGAGTGTAGAAGAAAAGTTTGCAGGCACAGGATGCATATTGACAAAAGGAAGTCAACCAAAACATACTGACCATTCAGATGATGTGCACAGAACACTGAGAACCGTGGTTACTATATATGAGTGGACCTCAAAAGTTTATGGAAAATGGAATTAAAAGATCAGTTTATTTTGGTGCAAGAAAAATGTTTGAAATCCACACATACAAAGAATCTTCAAACAACTCATGGAAAATGTGTACTGTGGAAAAGCTACGCCTGCTTTTCAAAATGTTTTGCTCCAAAATAAACAACTTTTGCTTCCATTTTTCCATAAACTTTCTGATGTACCAATATTTATTAAATGACTTTACCAAACTGTGGTCATGTGTAGGAAAAGCAAGAGGGATAATATTCCTCTCTAGAATACCATGATTCATTTGTGTTCCTGAAGAGGCGAGAGGAGGGGTGGGGACCAGAATCCAAAGAAAGAATGGGTTATATAGAGGAGGAACATTTGGTGAAGTGCTTAAGATGCTGCTCAGGACAGCATCCCAAATCAGTGTGCTTGGCTTCAAATCTTGACTCTGTTCTCAATTCCAGGTTCTTGCTCATGTACACTCTGGGAGGCAGTGATGACAGAAGTCCTTTTGTCCCTGTCACCCACATGGGAGACTCAGAGCTCCCAGCTCCTAGCTTTGGCCTGGCCAGCCCCAGCTGTTGCAATCATTTGTGGAGGAAACCAGTAGATGAGAGCTCTCTCTGTGTCTGTTTGTCTGCCTTGCAAGTCAATAAAGTTTGAAAATAGGGAGCTACGTGGAGAGGGCTGTCTGTCAGGACCTTAAACCTTTGGTCAAGGGAGGCTGAGCCCTGTGTGGTCAAGCAAATGAAAACAGCATAAGAGTTCCAGGTGCAAAAGGTCACCCATGCAAGCCCCTGCACCAGAAGAGTTGAACAAACACTTGCAGAATTTCTAAAAGCTCAAGGACATGTCCCCAGGGCAGTCATTCCAGCCCCCTAAGATGCCTGCCTGGCATCCCCCACGTCACACTCAGTGCCTTGGATTTTGTCTGGGCAAAGTTCAGTTCCTACTGAACTCTCTTCCTGGTTGCATCCATTATTGCTGAATAACATTAGTCCTTACTGCCTTTAATTAGTGTCTGGTTTGGTTTGTCTTTGACAGAAGGGATCAGGGGAATCAATGCCCTTAAGTGTTCTCTCCCCCTCTCTCCTGGTTTCCTCTTGGCACTTCCTATCAGTTGAGTTCAGCTAGACAAGAGAAGGCAGGAAGCTGGTTGTGTGGTTTGCACAGAGCAGCCTGTTGGGTCAAAGGGTGGGGAGCAGGAGATGAGCAACACAATGCGGAGGGGAAATTGGAGGATACCAGCACACAATCCTTATGGCAAACTCAGTTTGGCTGAGGGCGAGTATGAGAGTACTTCAAAAATTCATGGAAAGTGAAATTAGATAAATGTGTCGGTGCAAAGCAAAAATTGAAATCCGTGAATAGGTTCTTTTATGCTACACACTTCCATGAACTTTTTGAAGAACGAACATGCAACCCTTGCATTCAACAGTGCATCTAAATAGCAAATGCGTGCACACGGATCGGATTTGGAGTCTGTTGCTGGATTAATGAGCTAGAAAATTCTTCAGAGTTGGAAGGCACAGGATGAAGGGAAAGTATTCTGTTTCTTATCAATGTTTTGGAGACAGAGAGACTGGATGAGAAAAAGAGGTGGTGACTGGCAATCTCAGAGGCAGACTTTTACATTTGAGTTGGAGACTCATCAAAGACCTGGAACTCTCTAGGGAGAAGACAGTTCCTAGGAAAAAGGCTGTGGCCAATGTGTAGTGAACTTTACAGATTGATTTAATAGTCAGAGACTCCCCTGGTTCTTGTAAGGTTATGACACGACTCTGATTCTTTCCTCTTCCTTTTCCCCATGTGGGCGGCCATTGATGGATCCTGCGCACACTGAGGCCAGCAACACCGAGGGGCCATCTCTGGTCAGATAGGGCAAGGCTAGGAGAGACCAGAGGAGGTCAGACTGGGGGCTACGAGGTTGACTCCACCTGGGCTGGTCTAACAAAGTACCAGAGAGTGACTTGATGACAAATAACAGGAAGCTCTGGAGCCGAAAAGTCCAAGATCAGAGTATCAGCAAGGTCGGAGTGTGGTGTGGAGCTGCTTCTAGTCTGCATATGTCTGCCTTCTGGCCATATCCTCGTGTGGGGGAAGGAGTGAGATGCTCTCTGGGTCTCCTTTATAAAGGCACTGGACTTTTCACAAGGACACAACACTCATACCTACTTACCTCCCAAAGCCTACACCTCCTAACACCATCACACTGGGAACTAGGATTCTAATTTATGCATTTGGTGGAAACACAAATATTCAGTCCCCCACAGGAGGGTTACTACACACTGTGAAGGTGGCTGCTCCCTCTGCCTGGAGGACAATCTCAGCATTGGACATTGGGCCCGACCCTCGGTATTCTTGCGGAGAGAGGATTCCAGCAACAAAAATGGCAGCTTCCACTCCACACGTTTCTTCTATGAGGATACGCTGACGCCCGTGTTCAGTTCCCTGCACCTCAAACCTACAGCTACCTCTCTGCTCCGAGATCAGTTCCACGTAGGAGGGAGTCTGTCTGTTCTTTAAACTTCCTGCCTCTATTCCCTCTGAGTTGTATCTCTCTTCCTTTGTCACCTTTGCTTCCTTCTCCACCACCCCTCCCCCATTGTATGTCTTCTCCACACCACTTCCTCTTGCTTTACCTAGAGTATGTTATTTATTTACTACTTTTAGAGACTTAATTTTTAGAATGGTTTCAGGTTCACAGCAAAATGAAGAGGAAGGCTCAGTGATATCCCATACACCCCCATTCCCACATAAGCACAGTCTTCCTCAAGATCAACATCCCACCCCCTACCCCCTGCAGTGTGGTCTCCTTGCTGCCACTGATGAGCCTTCATGGATGCCATTATCAACCACAGTCCATGCTTTATGTTAGGGGTCAGTGTTGATGTTACACTTTCTATGGATTTGGGTAAATTTATAAGGGCATGTGTCCATATCCATCACCATACAGTCACACACAGCATTCTCACTGCCCTGACAAATGCTCTTCGCTCTACCCCATCCAACCTGTGGCTACAACTGGTCTTTTTCCTGTCTTCATAGTTTTTCTTTTTCTAGAATAGCATATGCTTAGACTCATAGCATTTGTAACCTTTCTTGAGTAGCTTCTTCTACTCAGAAATATGCATTTAAGATTCCTCCATGCCTTTTCACGGTTTGATAGCTTTTAGTGCTGCATAATATTCCATAGCTGAATTGGCACAATTTATTTATCCATTAACCTACTGAAGGATTTCTTGTTTTTTTTTTTTTTCAGAGTTTTGTGCAGGTTTTGTGTAGACATAAATTTATAGCTCCTTTGGGTAAACTCCAAGGAGTACAATTGCTGGATCACACAGTAAGAGTAGGTTATTTTTGTAATTGTCTTCCAAAGTGACTTTCCCACCCACAATGGGTGACAGTTCCTTTGCTCCACACCCTCGCCAGCTTTGGCATTACCGGTGTTCTGTGTTCTGTCCATTCTGAAGTGTGCAGTGATATCTAACTGCTGCTTTTCAAACTTTTCTATGTTTCCTTCCCTCTTCTTTTTTGTTCTTGCTTTTTCTCCTCTTTCCATTTTTTTGTCCTTCATCTTGATGCCATCATCCTTGTCATTTAGTTACAGATGTATTTCCTAACGAGATATACTTGACCAAGACGAGGCAGTAACTGTAAGAATTTTTAAACCAGAGGCTACCTTTAAAGGTAGTTCCTATAGGTTGCTCTTTGTGTTGACAGTCAAGGTTCAAGTTTGTCTTCTATATAGAAAGCAAAACACTCAAAAATGAATGCCAAAAAAAAAAAAAAAATGGATGGCAATGATAGACCAGAGAAAGGAGCTCCTCACTGGGCTGTGACATCTGGGTGAACACATTCATTTCAGAAATAAGACACGATATCATACTCATGACCCGTGCATTCTCTTGGTTGTCTCAGCATGTGGGTAGGCTCACGTGGCATCAGATGCACTTCTTCTGTGTGTGGTAAAGTATGGATAGGGATGTAGATGTAGCGATAGGTACAGACATGGGTATAGATGCAAATATAGATACAGAGATAGGTGTTAAACAGATATAGATGCAGGTACAGGTGTAAACATAATATAGGTACAGAATAAACATAAACATAAATATAGGTATAGATACATAGGTATACATATGAATATGTACATATTGCTATAGGAACAGATATATAGATATAAATACACAGATAAGATATAAATATAGGTATAGATATAAATATATATAAGTATACATATACATATATAGGGTGATTAACAGATCCTAAGTTATGGCTACACAGGGGTAAGGAATTCTGGGTTTCCATTGCACTCTAGGGTGATTGTAGATGATGTTACTCCACTGTGTATTTCTCTAGTTAAGAAATAAACAAACTGGAAAATAGAATTTTGGATATTTTCATTATAAAGAAATGCTAAATGTTTGAAGAGATAAATACACCTAGCTTAATTGGACATTACTCAATGCACGCATGTACCAAAGCATCACCTCGTACCCTATAAATAGGCACCTTTTAATACGTCTCTTAAATTATTTTAAGGGAAAAAAAACAAGAATGGCAGAGTTCACTACCCCCAGCCTTTAATTAGCGTTCTTTCAGTCTGATGTTCAACACAGAGGTGCAGCTTCTCAGCACTGGACTTCACCCACACAAGGGCAGAGCTGACTCCTCCCTACCCAAAACCCTAACCCTTCCAGATGTCTTGTTCTAACCCTTTGGGGAGTCTTTTTCTCTGAATGATGATCTGTCCTCACCAACTTGCCCGCTTGCCTCGCGTGATGCAAGTTGATGCTTCTAGAAATATCCAGGGCTTTTTTTGTCGCAGAAGATCACATTTCTCATAGATTGTCAAGAAGGCTGGTCTTACCGTAAGATCCTATGTTGCGGGTGGTAAAGGCACCTTACCCTAGAATCTCCCCCAAGCTGAACAGTCTTCACTTTTGTTTCTGAGACCAAAATCTAACTTCTCAATGAGAACCAAAGAAGGTGTGCATTTTTCCAAATATTTTTATTTGTTTTGCTAAAAGATGAAAATGTATCCAAGTGCATGTACTCAAAAGATGATCAACTCAGAGAGCACACAATGCCAAGGTCGTAAGAATAAAGTTAGCATCAAACAGACTCAACACAAAGATATTTACCTGCTCATCATATCGTCTTTGAACTACCCTGTGCCTTTTAAATGGTATGACTCCTTACTGCCACTTAGAACTCTCGTGTAGTACAGATTGTTTTGTAACGTAAAGCAGTTTATCATTTTTGAATCAATATTTCACTTATGATAATGTCTTTGCTAAAGTGGATAGTGTGATGCCTTAATGGTTGGAAATGGGTTATGGCAAGGAGGTCAGGAAACAATGGCTGCCATTAATAACACACCTTCTACAAGGTAATCGACAGACAGTGAGTAGGTGACTCTAGAATGTTCCAGCAGGGGGTTGGTGTATGGGATATATACAAAAATAGCAGCTGATTTTAACAACAGCATATGTCAGGGAGGCACCTGTATTTCTGTGAATGTTATCAAAGCTTTGCCTGCAGCCAATAGCTTTTGTACTCATTCAAAGGCAGTAGGCCGTTCATTACAGAATTGTGTATGATTAGAGAGATCAAGAAAAAATGAAATGTGCTGGGGGGTCTAATTGCAGGAAGCACTGGGCTTGACATTCCTTTGCTGGATGATTCATCATTCATATTTTCTTAGTTTTCTATCCACAATTCAGGTGCTTGAATATTTATTTACCTTTCTGACGGTGCCACGGCAAATCCAAGGTGGAGAGAAGTTTGTGCACTGGATGGGGAAAGTCTGAGGAGTTCATTTGTGCTCTGTGCTTCATTGGAGGCGCATCATAATCATGGAAGATGGATGGGACAGCCCGTATTGTGCTCACTTTACAGATGCGGGAACCGAGGCCCAGCATGGTGCAGGATCTTCCGGTCTCAGATAATCTCCAATGATCTCATGATGGTGGCTTGAAACTGGCCGGGGTGGAAGAATTTACATTGTGGAATTGGCAAATGCCACAGATTGGGGATTTTGTCTTAAGAGCAGTTGTGAACTGGTTAGTGTATTATTAGTTTCATGCCAGCAATCACTGGACCTTTTACAGCCTGCATTTTTGCTAAAAATTCTGGCTGGAAGTCAGGTCACTGTCCTCCTTTATGAAGGCCTGGTTATGGGGAGAGGAACTGCAGGGTGTTCGGTCTTCTTTTTCCTGGGACACTCCAAGAATAAGTTGTCCCTGTTCCTCCAGGTTGCAACAGGATGTAGAAAGGTTCATGTAACATCGATAAGTAAGAGATAAATACTCAGGAAAGGGGACAGGCAGTTGGTCCAGTGGTTAAGTTGTCCTCGGAACACTCATATCCCATTCCAGAGTGCCTGGTTCGAGTCCTGGCTACACCACTTCTGATCCAGCTTCCTGCTAATGTGCACTAGGGGAGCAGTGGATGATGGCTCAGGCACTTGGGTCCCTGTAAGCCGCGTGACTGAGTTTTGAGCTCCTGCTGAGGACATTTGGAGAGTGAACTAACAGGTGGAAGATCCCTGTCTGTCTCTTTATGTTTCAACTAAAATGAAAAATGAATAAAAATTAAAGAAAAAATACACCCAAGAAAGGACTTTTCTGTTTCAGAGTTACTCTACTTAAAGCAATGGTTTCTAATCATATCTGTGGTTTTGTCCTCACCTGTATGTACATATGTGTCTTCATGCCTATAATCATAAACATACTAGGAAACTTCAAAAGGTCCATGAGAATTGGAATTAGAAGATAAACTTATTTTAGTGCCAAAGAATTTAGAAACCCATGGATAATTTTTCCATATGTATTTGAACAAACTTTTTGAAGATCTCTTCTATTGCTTAAACAAACCCACATTTTGATTATAAGTACATATAATTTTGCATAGTATCTAAGTTGACATTTATTTGTATACATTTGTAACTTCTGTATATTATCTCACTGAAATGTTTCAGTTATATATCAAACTGAAAGTGTTTAAAGGGTGATAAAAATGAGTTTTAAAAGTTATTAAAATTATTTTTAATTATACTATGTATTTTTCTCACACTAAATATTGCCAGTTATGTTATTTTATTTTATTTTTGACAGGCAGAGTGGACAGTAACAGAGAGAGACAGAGAGAAAGGTCTTCCTTTGCCGTTGGTTCACCCTCCAATGGCCGCTGTGGCTGGCGCATCGCACTGATCCGAAGCCAGGAGCCAGGTGCTTCTCCTGGTCTCCCATGCGGGTACAGGGCCCAAGCACCTGGGCCATCCTCCACTACACTCCCAGGCCATAGCAGAGAGCTGGCCTGGAAGAGGAGCAACTGGGACAGAATCCAGCGCCCCGACCGGGACTAGAACCCGGTGTGCCAGCGCCGCAGGTAGAGGATTAGCCTAGTGAGCCGCTGCGCTGGCCAAGGGTGCTTGATACTTTGTTTTCATGCCTTTCTAAATTGGAGACCTAAGTCTCAAGGCTCATAGATCCATATGGAAGCTGTATGTTTTTAGCCAAACACAACAAATTAGGTTGCTCCTTTCTTTTTTCTTTAAATATTTATTTATTTGAACATCAGAATTACAAAGAAGGAGAGAGGAAGATAGATCTTCTATCTGCTGGTTCACTCCCCAAATAGCTGCAAGGGCCAGGAGCTTCTTCCTGGTCTCTCATGTGGGTGCAGGGGCCCAAGCACTTGGGTCATCTTCTACTGCTTTCCCAGGCCACTAGCAGGAAGTAGAATCCTAAATGGAGCAGCCAGGACTCGAACCGGCACCCATATGGATGCTGGCGCTGTAGATGGCAGCTTATCCCTCTATGCCATCACCCCAGCCCCCAGACTGCTCCTCTTCTACGTCCCTCACCAGTAACACACATATTTGCCCAATTTGGCCAGTGTGCATTCATTGTTCCTGTGGCAATTCAGTGGGTCTCACAAACAACTCACGTGATGTGTTTTCACAGTTTCTACAACATTCAAAGCCCGCTGAAACCCTGTGCAGCTTTGACACTGAGAACATTTCATTTCCATGTTTTTAAAGTTTGCAGCTCTGAATGTTCTTATGGGTAATATTCCGTGCCATATTTAGGAACAACATTACATAACAAGGATCGTTCCCAATGTCAGATCTTTCCAGTCTGTTTCTCTGCCAAAACGAAGCTACCTTCACTTTTGCTGTGAGAATTTTGTTTTCACAGCGAAAGAGCAGATTAAAGGGATGGGTGTTTATAATATGCACTGGGAGATATTCTGAAAGTCACTCATTATCAAAGAAGTAGCAAATTTGGAACATTCATCTACTTAAAAATGGGTATACATCTTTAATTTGGAAAAATAGGCAAGTATACTGATATAAGGCATTAGCAGAATTTCTTTTTCTAGAAAAATATTTATTTATTTATTTGAAAGTCAAAGTTACACAGAGAGAGAAGGAGAGGCAGAGAGAGAGAGAGAGAGAGAGAGAGAGAGAGGTCTTCCATCCACTGGTTCACTCCCTAGTTGGCTGCAACGGCCAGAGCTGTGCCAATCCAATGTCAGGAGCCAGGAGCCAGGAGCTTCTTTCAGGGGTCTCCCATGTGGGTACTGGGGCCCAAAGACTTGGGCCATCTTCTACTGCTTTCCCAGGCCACAGCAGAGAGCTGGATAGGAAGTGGAGCAACCGGGTCTCGAACTGGCGCCCATATAGGATGCTGGCACTGCAGGCGGTGGCTTTACCTACTACGCCACAGGGCTGGTCCCAGAACTTATTTAAAGTTACCAAATATAAGAGGACTTCAAAAAGTTTGTAAAAAGATGGAATCAATGGCTTAGGATTATGGCACAGTGGGTTAAGCTGCTGCCTGTGACCACAGCATCTTATGTGAGTGCTGGTTCAAGTTCTGGCTGCCCCATTTCCAAACCAGCTCCCTGTTAATGTGCCTGGGAAATCAGCACAAGATGATACAAGTGGTTGGGGCCATGCCACCCAGGTGAGAGACCAGGATGGAGCTCTAGGCTCCTGGATTCAGCCTGACCCAGCCATGGCCATGGTAACCATTTGGGAGTGAGCCCGCAGATGGGAGACCTCTTTCTCTGTATATCTCTCTCTCCCTCCCTAATTCTTCCTTTCAAATAAATAAAATAAATCTTTAAAAATTACTAAATTGGCCAGCGCCGCGGCTCACTAAGCTAATCCTCTGCCTGCGACACCGGCACCCTGGGTTCTAGTCCTGGTCAGGGTGCCGGATTCTGTCCCGGTTGCTCCTCTTCCAGGCCAGCTCTCTGCTGTGGCCTGGGAAGGCAGTGGAGGATGGCCCAAGTGCTTGGGTCCTGCACCTGCATGGGAGACCAGGAGGAAGCACCTGGCTCCTGGCTTCGGATCAGTGCAGCACGCCAGCTGTAGCAGCCATTTGGGGAGTGAACCAATGGAAAAAGGAAGACCTTTCTCTCTGTCTCTCTCTCTTCACTGTCTAACTCTGCCTGTCCAAAAAAAAAAAAAAAATCACTAAATCAAAAACAGAATCAAAAGACAGGAATTTTGGTACAAAATATTTTTTTTTTGAAATCATATATATGAAAGGTCTTAAAAAGTCCATGGCAAATGTGTACTTTGAAAAAAACTAGGCATGGATTTCAAAGCAACACATCATTCACATACGAGCTTTGTGTATACATATACATAATTGTATCTATAAACTTTATCTTAGAAAACATCCTTTAATCAGATATGCAAAGTCTCTTTCTAGCTAGACACATGTATTTTATGAGTCCTTGTTTATGCACACATGCTTACAAAACCAGTATACGCACACGACATAACTCCATGCATATTCATAACACTGATCTAATCAGAATTATATGTAGTTACATCACATGCAAAATATGATCATCATTTTATGTGTCTAAGTACCCATAATACTTTATGTATGCATATTTATGCCTGCATACATATAATCCTTTACATAATATTATATATGCATGCACATTTCCATAATCCTATATATAATATAATTCTGTAAATATGAGGCTGCATCAAAAAGTTTGTGAAGAAATGCAAATAAAAGAAGTTTATTTTGGCAAAAAAAATTGAAATCCATGCATAGGGTTTTTTAAAAGATTTATTCATTTATTTGAAAAGCAGACTTATAGAGGCAGAGTCAGAGAGAGAGGTCTTCCATCTGCTGGTTCACTCCCCAAGTGGCCGCAACAGCCGGAGCTGCACCAATCCAAAGCCAGAAGCCAGGAGCTTCCTCTGGGTCTCCCATGTGGGTGCAGGGGCCCAAGGACTTGGGCCATCTTCCACTGCTTTCCCTGGCCATAGCAGAGAGCTGGATGGGAAGTGGAGCAGCCGGGTCTCGAACCAGCACCCATATGGGATGCTGGCGCTGTACTCAGAGTCTTTACCTACTATGCCACAGAGCTGGCCCCATAGATTTTTATAATACACATTTTCTGTGAACTTTCCAAAAACTTCTCTTATCCATGGATTTGAGTTTTCACACTGAAATAAATTTATTTTTAATTCTGTTTCCATGAATTCTTTGATGTACCCTCATAATATTAGACTTGCCCTATGTGAGTATATGTGTGTCTAAGCACTACTTAAAACATGCTATCAAGATTGTACCCTGGGCTGGCACCATGGCTCACTTGGTTAATCCTCTGCCTGCGGTGCCAGCATCCGGGGTTCTAGTCCCGGTTGCTCCTCTTCCAGTCCAGTTCTCTTCTGTGTCCCTGGAGGGCAGTGGAGGATGGCCCAGGTACTTGGGCCCTGCACCCGTCTGGGAGACCAGGAGGAAGTACCTGGCTCCTGGCTTCGGATCAGCGCAGCGCGCCAGCCGTAGTGGCCATTTGGGGAGTGAACCAACGGAAGGAAGACCTTTCTCCCTGTTTCTCTCACTGTCTATAACTCTACCTGTCAAATAAAAAAATTTTTAAAAATTTAAAAGATTGTACCCTAATAGGTACTGTAAATTTTTGAGCTCACCTTCAGCAAAAGCAGAAACTCCCCAACCTGGCTGGCACCTGTTTGGGTTGCAGGATGCTCAGTGTTGCCTGTGCTACCTGCAATGCTGTGAATTTAATGTTTTGAGCCAAAATCTCAACCCATCAAACACACTAAAATCACCATTTTTTAAAAAAGATTTTTTATTTCTTTGAAAGGTGGAGTGACAGAGAGGCAGAAGCAGAGAGAGATAGAGAGATCTTCCATCCATTGGTTCAGTCCAAAAATGTCCACAACGGCCAGAGTGGGCCAATCCGAAGCCAGGAGCCAGGAGCTTCTTCCAGGTCTCTCATGTGGGTGTGGGGGCCCTAGGACTTGGGCCATCTTCTACTGCTTTTTCAGTCCACGAGCAGGGAATTGGATGGGAAGTGGAGCAGCCGGGACTTGAACCGGTGCCGATATGGGATGCCAGCACTACAGGCGGCGGCTTTACCCACTATGCCACAGCTCTGGCTCTTAAAATCACCATGTTTTGAACATACGAAGTACGGCAAGGCATGTACCTGACTTGCATCTGTGCAAAAAAACCAAGAACTTCCCTTTGCAGCTGACCAATGGCCTCTGTGTCTGATCCCCACCTCTTGCTCGCATCCTAACAGATGTGACTGTCTTTCATTTTGGAGATTTATTTATTTATTTATTTATTTATTTATTTGGAAAGCAGAGTGACAGAGACAGAGACAAAGAGAGAGAGAGCTCTCCCATCTGCTGGTTCATTCCCCCAGATGGCTGCAATAGGCAGGCCTGGGCCAGGCCTACAAAGCCAGGAGCCAGGAGCTCCACCGTCTTGCACATGGTGACGCACTTGGGCCATCTTCCACTGGTTTTCTAAGTGCATTAGCTGGAAGCTGGATCAGAAGCAGAGGAGCCAGAACTTTGAACACCAGTCACTCTGCTATAGGATGCGTATGTTGCAAGCCTCATGCACTGGCCGCCATGCTGGCCCCAGTTAACAAATGTCTCTTTGCAAAAGCTATTGAGCTTCGCTCAGGGCTCCTTAGCCGACTGCCTCTTAATGAACTTTCTTTCTGCAAAAGTCCATGGCTTTGGCACCTGACTTTCCTACGCATATGGGGAGCCGAACTCACATTGTCTGGGTAATGCTCTAATCCATAAGCTTGCTTAACAAGAGCGCGTGTGGACTGCAGACAGAATGCCCACAGATGAGCAAACGCACTGCTTAGCCCTACCCCGCCGTGGACCTGGGACTCGCCTACAGCTCCCACATGTGACCAGCATGCGGCTAACTCAGGATGCCACCAGCTCTATTAAATGTTCATCAAGGGCCGGCGCCGTGGCTCAACAGGCTAATCCTCTGCCTTGCGGCGCCGGTGCACCGGGTTCTAGTCCCGGTTGGGGCGCCGGACTCTATCCCGGTTGCCCCTCTTCCAGGCCAGCTCTCTGCTGTGGCCAGGGAGTGCAGTGGAGGATGGCCCAAGTGCTTGGGCCCTGCACCCCATGGGAGACCAGGAGAAGCACCTGGCTCCTGGCTTCGTATCAGCGCGGTGCACCAGCCGCGGTGGCCATTGGAGGGTGAACCAACGGCAAAGGAAGATCTTTCTCTCTGTCTCTCTCTCTCTCTCACTGTCCACTCTGCCTGTCAAAAAATTTTTTTAAAAAATGTTCATCAAGCTTAGTTTTTTCATCCTTGGACTAAAATGAAAATGTAAAGTAGGATCCTCCTATCTTCTTGCTGTACACCACGGTTTGTCGTGTGCCTGAGTCTTGATTGAACTCTTGCTCCTGGCTTGGCCATGCACCAGGAGACTTGGGCCTCCCTCTGTCTCTGCAGATTTTTGATTTCTGCTTCCTGCCTTGCAGCCCCATATCTTCCAGGAACAGCTGCCCAGGAGTTCTGCTTCCTCACCTCCCCCGCGTCTCCCCACTCTGATTCAACAGAAAGGGCCTGTGGAGAAAACATTCTCAGTGCTTTTCACAGTTAAGCGGATAAATTCAACGCAAGAAACTAACCATGAAGGGGGAAAGTGAATGTGAGCAGACAGCCCCAAAACGGAATGGATGCAAATGGCCAACCAGTGGTGCCTGTCAGATGGTCAGCTGGAATCACAGTATCAGTCATGACAGAGTAGCCACCAACAGGAAGGGACTTCAACAAGTGCATGGAGAATGGAATGAACCAATGAGTTGCTTCTGATGCAAAACGTCTTTGAAATACATGCATAGGTTTTATTTTTGTAACTGTGTTTGAAGACCCTTTGCATGCAAGGCTGTCAGTGCACGGATGTTAGCTGTGATGTGCACAGGAGAGCAGGTGTCATAGTACTAAGTATACTCACAAGGGGGCTGCAGCAGGCAGGTTAAATGACCCATCTGAGGACCACGCAGCCATCAGGCCCATTGATAGCTTCTCCTCTAGGGTTCCGGCCCCAAAGCTTACATTCTCGCCACTTTACCTTGTTATTTTCTCCAGCAAAGTACCACCTAAAAGGAAGTTAGGGGCCAGCCTAGGGGCACAGGGGGTTAAGCCACTGCCAAGTGAGGCTGGCGTCTTTGATGAACACTGATTCAAGTCCTGGCTATTCCGCCTCCGATCCAGCACCCTGCTAATGGTCTGACAAAGCAACAGCAGATGGCCCAAGTGCTTGGACCTCCACCACCCACATGGGAGACCCAGATGGAGTTCCTGGCTCTTTTCTTTGGCCCTGCCCAGCCCTGGCCATTGGTCATTTGGGGGAGTGAACCAGTGGATAGATCTCTTTCTCTATCTCTCTTTCTCTCTGTAACTTTGCCTTTCAAGTAAATAAAATAAATCTTTTAAAAATTGAGAAAATGTGCACCTTTGCAAATCTGCAACCTTAACAAACACATGCGCAGCAAACTCTCGTGAATGAACTTAGCTTCTCATGGAAATATTTTACAGTAGGAAGCTGAAGCCTTGAAGAAGTCCATTTCTTCCGTCTATTCTAGGATTCCAGGACTCCAGCATGAGGAAATATCCCCGTGTCCTTCGTGTTTAAAAATGTTCATTGGTCCCATTTCCCAGGAAACTTAAGTTAGCTTTCTTATTGGAGATTTGTTTTCATTTTTCTGTAAGTCTTTTTTTTTTTTTTTGACAGGCAGAGTGGACAGTGAGAGAGACAGAGAGAAAGGTCTTCCTTTTGCCGTTGGTTCACCCTCCAATGGCCGCCGCGGTAGCGCGCTGCGGCCGGCGCACCGCGCTGTTCCGATGGCAGGACCCAGGTGCTTCTCCTGGTCTCCCATGGGGTGCAGGGCCCAAGGACTTGGGCCATCCTCCACTGCACTCCCTGGCCACAGCAGAGAGCTGGACTGGAAGAGGGGCAACCAGGACAGGATCGGTGCCCCGACCGGGACTAGAACCCGGTGTGCCGGCGCCGCAATCTGTAAGTCTTAAAAAGTACAAGTTTTTGTTTTATGCAGTTCGGTAACAAGGAAGAACTAGCCCCAAGGGTCACTTGGTTTATAATGGTGTTCTCCACCTTTCTTGGGTTTGGAAGACCTAATTATAATACCTATCTACCTATTTGTATTTATTTTTTGTTCAGGGTATTGGCTATCTTCATAAAATTTTTTCAAAGTTTATCTTTCACCAATTGGACAGAAGAATACTTGTTTGCACATTAAACCTGTTACTTGGAAAAAAAGCAATGTTGGGGCCAGTGCTGTGGCATAGTGGACTAAGCCTCCGCCTGCAGTGCTGGCATCCCATATGGGCACCGGTTCTAGTCCCAGTCGCTCTTCTTCTGATCCAGCTCCCTGCTATGGCCTGGGAAAGCAGTGGAAGGTGGGTCCCTGCACCTGTGTGGCAGACCCGGAAGAAGCTCCTGGCTCCTGGCTTTGTATCGGCTCAGGTCTGGCTGTTGGGGCCATCTGGGGAGTGAACCAGTGCAAGGAAGTCCTTTCTCTCCATCTCCCCCACTCCCTCTGTAACTCTACCTTTCAAATAAATAAATACAATCTTTTTTAAAAAGTTCAGTGAAACTTTAAAAATCATACAACTCTGCAAAACATTTTGCTCTGGCGTGATTGGACGGATTAGTAACTGATGCAAGCTTTCTGCCTTCGAATGGAATGTAATCACTGGACAATGTTTACAATACAGATACTCATGTGATCGCACTGGGAGATAAAAAGGATCCTAGAAAGTCGTACGTATAACATGACCACAACCTCGGAAACACATACATACATGCACACACATGTATAAAACATGTGGGTACTTTAAAAAGTTTCTGAAAACAGAATTAAAAGATTTATTTATTTTGTTACAAAAACTTGGGAATCCACTCATAGCTTTTCCATAATATGCATTTTTCATGAATTTTTTTTGACATGCAGAGTGGACAGTGAGAGAGACAGAGAGAAAGGTCTTCCCTTGCCATTGGTTCACCCTCCAATGGCCGCTGCAGCTGGCACGCTGTGGCTGGCGCACCATGCTGATCTGAAGCCAGGAGCCAGGTGCTTCTCCTGGTCTCCCATGCGGGTGCAGGGCCCAAGCACTTGGGCCATCCTCCACTGCACTCCCGGGCCATGACAGAGAGCTGGACTGGAAGAGGGGCAACCGGGACAGAATCTGGCACACTGACCAGGACTAGAACCTGGTGTGCCGGCGCCATGGGCAGAGGATCAGCCTATTGAGCCATGGCGCCGGCCTTTCATGAACTTTTGAAAACAAATCTTGTGCATGAACTTACAAATTTTTGCCCCAGAACAAACTGATCCTTTAATTTGATTTTCCACAAGCATTTTGAAGTCCCTTTATACCACATTTAAATTTTTATCCAAGGTCTATTTTATTTATTTGAAAGAGATACAGAGAGAGAGAGAGAGAGAGAGAGAGAGAGAGAGAGAGAGAGATCTTCTACCTTTGGTTTCACTCTCCAGGTGACCACAATGGCTGCAGCTGATACAATCTGAAGCCAGGAGCCAGGAACTTCTTTCAGGCTCCCCGTGTGGGTCCAGGGGCCTAAGCACTTGAGCCATCCTCTGTTACTTTCCCAAGCGCATTAGCAGGGAGCCGCCCATATGAGATGCAGGTGTTGCAGGTAGTGGCTTAACCCACTGCACCACCATGCTGTGCCCCCCCGCCCCCTGGCCGTCCCAGGCTCAAGTCTCATCTCTTACTAGAATTTTTTTTAAGTATTTATTTGATGTTTGTGAAAGGCAGAGTGAAGAGAGAGAAAGAGATCTTCCATCCACTGGTTCACTGCCAGGTATGCCAAGCTGAAACCAGAAGCCTGGAACGCCACCAGGTCTCTGATATGGACGGCAGGGGCCCAAGGACTTGGGTCATCTTTCACTGATTTCCCAGGTGCATTAGCAGGGACCTGGATTGGAAGTGGAGCAGCTGGGACTCGAACCATTGCTCTGATATGGGAAGCTGGTGTGCAAATCAACAGCTTACCTGCTATGCCACAACACAGGTCCCTCGGACTGGGCAGGTTTTGTGTGTGTGTGTGTGTGTTCAAAATTTTATTTAAGGTACACATGTTTCACGTATTTCATATATACAGATTTAGGAACATAGGGATACCTACCCCACCCTACCTCCCACCAACACCCCAACCCTTCTTCCTCCTCCCTCTCCCATTCCCACTCCTAATTTTTACCAAGATCCATCTTTAGTTTACTTAATGATCATAACGTTAACCTTACACTAAGTAAAAGAGTTCAACAAATAGTATGAAGAAAAAAAAAGAAACCACAAGGTTTATACAAACATGATTGCCACCTCCTGCCCCTACTGTCACAGTGAGGAGGGGTCTCCAAGGAAGGGTATGGGCCGTTAGCCCCACCTTCATTTAGCAGGTGGTGTAGGACAGTGCTGTATTTCAGGGGTGGGTTTTCTCCCCCGAAGGGGCAGATAACAAGTCTCTATCACGTGTGATCCTTGGTTTTCTGGTTTGTTTACTTACAAGCCTTTAAAAACAGAAACTCATTATTTTTAACAGCTATATGGAAACAGCCATCATCTGTCTACCTGAAGCCGGAAGACTTGGGTTCAAATTTTGATGTTTCCATTCCAGCTGTGCTACCTTGGGTAAGGTACCTGGTCATTCCACACCTTAGGAAAATGTGAGGATCCTACCGCTTAAAGCAGATGAAACGTTTAGGATAACAAAGCTATAATTAGCAAAATAGAGACTTGGCTCTGATCAATAGGTTTGGGAGGAGGGTGGAGGCCAGCATGTTGTCCAAAACCTCTATGCCCCCCACCCCATGGAGGGTGACCCCCGCAAAAAGTCAAACCAACTGTGCCTTTCTGGAAGCTTCCTGTACACAGGGGGACAGATCACTACCGTGTGCTTGGAGTATTAAAATAGTTTCCAAATGCAAAGTGGGATAAAGATAGCTCTTACCTTACAGGGCTATTGCTCAGAATAAGAGGAGTGATGAATATGAATTTGCTCATTTAGAATGTATAGCTCTGGTGATTATTATGGGAGATACCTGATTGTAATTACTAATTTCACAAGAGTTCCTGGCAGAGCCTTTCTCCGGTAATGCCCTGATGGAAGAGCTCCCGGCGTGCTGTGTGGATGCAGATTTCCACCTGTTCTCTCCTAGGCTCTGCCCCCTGCTACAGGGAAAGCAGGCTGGTTCCCCCTCTCCAACGTCACTCTGAATGCAGGGCCAAGGACACCACTGTGGCTGCGGAATGCACTTTTCAGGTAAAATAACTTCATCCTTAAGGGGCGATAAAAAGATTCAAGATGTCTATGCTTGCTTGTGTTTTTATTTGTTTTTTTTTTTTTTTACAGATTTTTAAAAACATTATTTATTTATTTATTTGCAAAGCAGGGGGGGAGAGAGAGAGAGAGAGAGAGAATATATATAGAGAGAGAGCTGCTGGCTCACTGCCTAAATGCCTGCAACCATTCGAGCTGGGCTGGACTGAAACCAGGAACCAGGAACTCCATCCGAGTCTCCCACACAGGTGGCCAGGACCCACGCACTGCCTCCTCAGGTGTTAGCAAGAAATTGGATCAAAAGCAGAGCAACCGGGACTCCAGAAGTTCAGGACTTGAACTGACACTGTGATATGGGACGTGGACATCAGTGTCCCAAATAGCAGCTTAACTTACTGCATCCCAATGCTCACCCTATTTATAGATATTTGTATGTGACAAAGAAATTCCAATTCAAGAATATGTACTTCCGCCTGTGGCACCGGCATCCCCTATGGGCACCGGCTTCTAGTCCCAGTTGTTCCTCTTCCAGGCCAGTTCTCTGCTGTGGCCCAGGAGTGCAGTGGAGGATGGCCCAAGTGCTTGGGCACCTGCATCCACGTGGAAGACCAGGAGGAAGCACCTGGCTCCTGGCTTCGGATTGGCGTAGCTCTGGCTGTTGTGGCCATTTGGGGAGTGAACCAATGGTTCACATGGGTGCAGGGGCCCAAGCGGGTGCAGGGGCCCAAGCACTTGGGCCATCTTCTACTGCTTTCCCAGGCCACAGCAGAGAGCTGGATCAGAAGTGGAGCAGCTGGGACTAGAACCAGTGCCCATATGGGATGCCGGCACTGCAGGCAGAGACTTAGCCTACTGCACCAAAGTGCTGGCCCTCTCGCATGTACTTTATTTTATTTATTTATTTGACAGGCAGAGTAGACAATGAGAGAGAGAGAGAGACAGAGAGAAAGGTCTTCCTTTTTCCTTTGGTTCACCCTCCAATGGCCACTGCGGCCGGCGCATCGTGCTGATCCAAAGCCAGGAGCCAGGTGCTTCTCCTGGTCTCCCATGCGGGTACAGGGCCCAAGCACCTGGGCCATCCTCCACTGCACTCCCGGGCCACAGCAGAGAGCTGGCCTGGAAGAGGAGCAACCGGGACAGAATCTGGCGCCCCGACCGGGACTAGAACCTGGGGTGCCGGCTCCATACGCTGAGGATTAGCCTATTGAGCCGCGGCGCCGGCCTCACATGTACTTTAAAACATCTCTAAAAAAAAAAAAAAAAAAAAAAAAAAAACCAAAGGCCGGCGTCATGGCTTGGCACCCCGGATTCTAGTCTTGGTTGGGGCGCCAGATTCTGTCCCGGTTGCCCCTCTTCCAGTCCAGCTCTCTGCTGTGGCCAGGGAGGGCAGTGGAGGATGGCCCAAGTGCTTGGGCCCTGCACCCACATGGGAGACCCGGAGGAAGTGCCTGGCTCCTGGCTTCGGATCAGCGCAGCACCGGCCATGGCGGCCATTATGGGAGTGAACCAATGGAGGGAAGACCTTTCTCTCTGTTTCTCTCTCTCACTGTCTAACTGCCTGGCAAAAAAAAATCTCTAGATGGCTTCTATCTAATACAGGGTACATGCTACGTATATAGTTGTTCTACTGAATTGTTTAGGGAATAATGACATGGAAAATGTCTGTGCCTGTTCAGTGCAGAAACATTTTTTTCTGTGGTTGTGGCTGAAAGCCGAGGCCACAGGGTGCATGGATGCAGAGGGCACACTACAGCCCGGCAGCTCAGCAGCCGTGTTTCTCAGCTTCCACCTCCTGTTCGCATGTGCCCAACGTGAAAGAACAAATACGCTCTCCCCACAGTGCTGCCAACAGGCAACACTGGCAACAAACATCAGCAATGGGAGAAGTACACCACGATTCATCCCCACGACGCAGCGCTCACAGAAACGAGGAGAGGTCTACACCAGGGGCAGGTCTGCGAGGCGTACTGCCGGGTGAGAAAAACACAATTCACAGGACGCGAAGTCTGGTATTACAAGATACAGCTGGGAAATGAACCCTGCATGTAAGACACAGAGAGCTGGGTGGACAGATGGAGAGAGAGAGACAGAAAGAGAAAGACGGAAGGATAAATGATAGATAGATACAGGTAGGTAGGTAGATAGATATGTAGATGGATAAAGAGATAGATATGAAGATGAATAGGTAAATAGATAGAGGTAGGTAGGCAGATAGATGATAGATAGATAGGTAGATAGATAGATAGATAGATAGATAGATACAAGGTAGGTAGGAAGGTAGATAGATATGTAGATGGATAGATAGATAGAGAGATAGAGATAGGTCGATAGATAGATATAGGTAGGTAGATAGGTAGGTAGGTAGGTAGATATGTATATGGATGCTAGCATGACAGGTAAATAGGTAGATGATAGGTAGACAAATGGCTGCTAGTTGATGGAAGGATCACAGAAGGGAAGACAGATTTGGGGAGGAGAGGGGAGGGGAGGGGAGGGAGGGAGAGAGAGAGAGATAAAGATTTGTATCCAAAGTAAAGACATATTTGGATACACACCAAACTTAAGAAATCTCCTTTAGGAACTGGAATCAGAATTTTGAAATAATGTCAAAGGAAACTTAATCTTGTATATTTGACCTTTTACTTTGAAAAATTCTATTCATTTATCTTCACTTTACTTGAAAGGCACAGAGAGAGAGAGAGAGAGAGAGAGAGAGAATGCTTCTGTTCTGTTGTTCAGTCTCCAAAAGCCTGCAAGAGCCTGGGTTGGGTCAGGCCAAGGCCAGGAGTCTGGAACCCAATCCAGGTCTCCCACCTGGGTAGCCAGGACTCAAGCGCTGCCTCCCGGGATGTGTGTTAGCAGGAAGCCAGAATCAGAAGTAGAACCAGGGCTTGAACCCAGGCTCTCCAATACGCAGTGTGGAGTCCCAAGCAGTATGCCACTTGCTGAGCCAAAAACCTGCCCCTTGGCTCATTTCAAACAACGAGGCTGCGTATTGATGTTTTCCTTTGAATTAAAGAAATCTGGAAAGTGTCATCCAGGCTCATTTAGAAACCAGAAAACCAGAAAAGCTAAGCAGTGCTGAGATAACCATTTGCAGCGTGCTGCCCCCTCTCCTGTGCAAGTTCCTGCCGCATGAGCACAGGTGAAGGTGGGACTTTGGGTGTTGAAAGCTCTGCTGGTGGATGGCTGTGTGAGAGATGGCAATTTGTGAATGTTGAGAATCCAGGGGATCAAGCGTGGATCACTGACACCTTGTGGAGAAACAGAAAACAGTGGAGAGACAACGGCAAATGTTCACATTGCAGGAACTTGAAGAGTGCGTGAGCCTGGGGCACTGGGGGTTGGTTGGGACACTGGGTAGGGGTCAGAGGACGCTGAATTGGCCACACACAGTCACCCCGTCCACCTTACCGATGCTCTGTTACTATGATCACAGCACAGTAGGGATAAGTTTGATCCAAGTGGAGCAACCGACTGGGAAGCTTCTTGGTGGAGATTCTGCAGCCATGAGGATGGGATCCGGTAGGGGAGGAACTGGAGATACAAATGCAGTGGTTAATTCAAAGCCCTGCATGTGTGGGAACTGGAGCCAATTTTGGTTTTGTATTCCCCAAGGGGGGAAATATTTATTTCAACTGTATTTTCAAATTTACTGTTATAAACATTTTTTTAATAATATCCTCTTAGAATTGTCAAATATTTTATTGATATGCATGTTGGCTTTGGGTTTTTATGATGGCTATTTGTGTCTTCTCTTTCTCCTTTTTGCCTAGGTTGATCTGTTTTATTTGTGACTTCGAAGAACAAACTTTTGGTTTTGCTGATCGCGTCATTTCTTGGAAGGGAGGGATTTCGTCATTAATTTCAGTCTTTTTGTTAGGATTCCCTTCTGTTGCATGTCTTTGGGTTTATTTCCTTGCATTTCTCTGCCCGCTAATGAGAATTTAGATTTCTTCTCAGCTTTGCTGCTTAGAGTGTGGAGGCCACAAAACAAATGGCTAAGAAAACTTGCTGACACTGAGTGAGATCTGCCCCGGGCCCCTGAGGAAGGAAGAAACAGAGCGGAAACTTTCTAGATCTTTCTAGAAGGAGATGAGAGTGATGCCAGGTGCCATCTTGTCTTGGCGAGCCCAACTTTGCAGAGTGACCTTTCCAGGGGCTTGGAGTGAGACCGTCACAGTCCACACGCCGGCCACCAGGAAGAGAACGAGAGCTGTGGCTATGAAGTTCCCGTCCCCAAACCACACAGAGGCATCTTTGTCTTGTTGACTGAGGATGCTTTTGTATGAGGAGGGAGACAACATCTCCAAGAGCAGCAGATATGAGGCCCAGAAGGTCAAGTTTAGTGATTCTGGAAATCGAGACATCCCCTTCAGGCAAGTCCGATCTGTCTTCCTTCAAGAACTTGATCATGACCTTGAGTGATTAGTCAGAACTGACCTACTTTCAAAAAGCCGGAAACTCTTCCTCCAAGAACCCCGTGAGCACTTGCTCCACTCTGCTAGGTGGGGGTTTGGGGCTCCCTCAAGAAAAGCACTGTTGGAAAGAAATACATGAGATCTCGAAGTCACTTGGCCATTTTACGCAGTAAAGAAAAATGTGCATCCAAACAGGGAAAATATTCCCGCTCCCTGTTTATTCAATCCTCTGCGTGGCTTTGAGCGCCTTCTCCCGAGTGACTGAGCACTGCCTTTGTCCCAGCCTTGCAGGGCCAAGCAGGTCCCCCGCCCCCGGGTTTCCTGTGCCACCGGCGGAAAGGTTTTCCCTTGGCCCACCACCTGTTTCTTTCATCAGCCCGTGGCTCCCTGGACTGGATTTTACATTAGTGCGCGTTTACAGCACACAATGGTTTCCTCAGTTACACAACAGAACCACTGCCAATAAACTCTCTTCTAGGTAATGTAAAGCACATTTCAGCACAAGAATGATTGCATTTTCATGGCTAAAAATAAGCGCTTGTTTTTAATTTTCCATAAGAATGTTCTCCTCTCAGCCCAAGGGCCTCCCTCCTACCTGGCCAATCCTTTATGCTAAAGTCATTGCCTTCTGGCTGAAAATGTGTGGGATTCGAGTTTTCATTATGTACCTTAAAGGGAAAAACCCATCGGCAAATCTCTCTTTAATTCCACCCCGGCCCTGCTTGTTCGTAGCGTTTTTACAATCAGGCTGTATCCAACATGCTTTAACAGAGAAACAAGAGCTTCCCTAGCCAAGTGGAGAGAGCATCTCTGCTTCAACAGTAATGATGCGATCAGGCTGATCTCACTCAGGCTCGGAGCAGCCCTATGAAACAGGCAACCTTACACCCCCGGAAGGGAGCTGGTTGCTTCTTATTCTTCCCCAGACACCGGAACTCGCCGTGCTATGTCACACTTACTTATTAGTGGAATTTCCTGTTGACTGTTGGGGGCACTTCAGAGCTACCAAGCGCTGAGTCTACAGGGGCACCCACCAACCGTCGCCATCCACGTCCACGTTTTCTATTGCTGCTTTCAAGAGGACATCTTGGGGTCCTCTTTATGCCCGGACACGATGAATGTCTCTTCCCCAAAGGATGTGATCATAAAAGCTTGGCAGAGGCTTTAAAACCCAATGGGCTGGGGCTGGCGCTGTGGCACAGTGGGTTAACACCCTGGCCTGAAGCGCTGGCATCCCATATGGGTGCCGGTCCTAATCCCAGCTGCTCGTTTTCCAATCCAGCTCTCTGCTGTGGCCTGGGAAAGCAGTAGAAGATGGCCCAGGTCCTTGGGCCGCTGCACTCATGTGGGAGACGTGGAAGAAGCTCCTGGCTCCTGGCTTCAGAACAACACAGCTCCGGCTGTTGTGGCCAATTGGGGAGTTAACCATAGGATGGAAGACCTCTCTCTCTCTCTCTCTCTCTGCCTCTCTCTTTCTGCCTCTCCTCTCTCTATGTAACTCTGACTTTCAAATAAATAAATAAATCTTAAAAAAAAATGGGCTAAGAGAAGCAAGAACAAGTGTATTGGAAACATTAAGTAAGGCAGTGCTTGTATCTTTAAACCCCACCTCAACTTCGCCAGAAGGTTTAAAGTGCATATTTGAAAAGAAAGAACAGTAAACTTTTGATCACTGTGTAAAAATAAAATAAAAATGATAGATCCCACTTCCTGCAACCTCAAAACTTTAAGCAAAGGTTGGGGCTTTCGGAGACTCCTAAGAAAACTTTCCAACATTCCATAAATATCTTTAAAAATATAAATTTCACTCTTTATCTTTGTTTTGTATGACAAATACAAGTTCCTTTTGGAAATTTAGAAAAAGAAAATTATGCAGAGAAAAAGAGATTTCACTCACATCCACACAACCTCACAACCAAGCAAATATGCATATTACATTGCCTTTTAGAGTTATTTTTATGTCATTTTATTTTTGCATATTTTGTTTTGTGGTTATAATACTCATATAATTTTGTGTCTAGTTTTTCCCTTTAACTTTATATTTTTGAACTTACATTTTTTAAAAATGAGGTTTATTTACTTACTTGAAAGTTCAGGACAACAGAGAGATGGAGAGAGACAGGAAACTTCCATTCGCTGGTTCACTCCCTAAGTGGCTGCAGCAGCGAGAGCTGGGCCCAGACTGCAACCAGGAGCCGGGATCTCCATCTGGGGCTCCCACATGGGCGGCAGGGACCCAAGTTCATCAGCTGCACTCCCCGGCATTTCAGAAGAAAGCTGGATCAAAAGCAGTGCAGCCAGATGCTGGCCCTGCACTGTGATAGGACCTGCTGGCATCACCAGGGGAAGCTGACCCCTTTGACATTTGCGTTTTATTACAAACTCTACAGTGAAACTTATTTTAAAGTCATTTAAAAATAATAAGTAGATGTTCAACTTCATTCATGTACATTGTTAAATAGTCATCAAGTCATTAAAACTACGGTGTATAAAGCCCATCAACATATTTGACAAAGATTGGAAACAAAGTTTGACAAAACACTGTATTTGCAACAAAACTAATACCTACAGGCGTTTCTTTTTTGAGTTGTCTTTTTTATTTTACTCATGGCCATCTTATCCACATTTTACTGGAGTTTCCAGAAAAGTTTTCCTTTATTTCCCCTGAACAGGAGCTAAATAAGATACATGCTCTCAAAAAGCCCCCGTTTTTTGCCTCCACTCTCTGATTCTTTGCAACTCTTTAAAAACAAGATACAAGGAATGCAAGTTTATTGTAAAGATCAAAGGTAAGCATGCGAGAACAGTTGAAGGAACCCCAAATATTATACTTCAGAATTAAACAGTTTAAATTGTTGCATAAATTCCAAATGATTTTATGAGTATCTAGCTACTATTGATTTTTTTATGTGCCACTATTCTGTATCTCATCTTTGGGTAACAACTTTTTTTCACTTAAGAATACACATTGTTTTGAAACCACACCCATGCCCTTAAGTAAATTTTGTAGCATAAAATTATTGAGTGCATAACACAATGTACAAACTTTCCATGAGTCATTTTCTCCATTGCTGCTTCCTAGACATTAAGAGATTGCATATTTTTACTTTTATGTAGTTACAACTTCTCATTACACAATCTTATTCCTTAACTTTCACTACATTCTAAAGTTTGCTCAGACTAAAATCCTGGAAATATATTGTGTTCAAGAATAATCACAATAAAAATGATCATGAACAACAATAGTTAGCAATCCAAATCTGTTAATTGTAGGAAGTTAATAAGTAGAAATAACTAAAATGAAAAATAACAATAACAGTAATTTTATTATTTGCATACGCCTGGGTATATTATTTTTTCAATATCTTTTTATATATATTTATTTAGGCTTTTGTAAATGTATTTAATATAATTTTTTTGCCCCTCAATATAAAAATATATTTCAGATTTGTGAAGGATCTTCAAAAGTTCATGGAAATAAATTTCAATTTTTGTACCAACATGAATTTACCTCTTAATTCCATTTACCACAAAATTTCTCAAGTATCCACATAGCTACCCACAAAAACTTGTTTCCAATAAGTTTGCCACACAGTTTGTAACTATAAATATTTGATGAATTGATGGGTAAATGAATAAAAACAGGATGTTTCTGTAGATGCCAGATTGTAATCTAGTAATTTTCCTTTAATAAAATAGCTTCAGCATCTCTTCATGTCAACAATTTTTATCCACACATTTCAATAACTATTTAATATAATTTATAATGAACAAGTAAAACCATTTTGGAAATAACATAACAGCACAATTAAATCGAAACATACCAGAGCTGAAGTCATTGGGAAATTTAGAGCATAATTGTATTGATTATAAAATAAAAAGGAATTAAAATAATTGAAATCAGCACTCCACTAAATAATTCAGAGACTGCATAACCAAATAAATATAAGGAAAAAAGGAGCAAGGAATTAATAGCAAACTCAACTTTAATAAATTGGAAAACCAAGCTCTACGTGGGAGAGTTAGATCTTTGAAAAATAGAACAAAAGAAATGCAACCAAACTAATGAATGGAAGAACAGAGCCATTCTAAATTCTGAGTTCTAAGAGAAACAACTACAATGAAACACAAAAGCACTGAAATAGTAAGGTGGCTACAACTCTACACGCAAGTGGATTATGAATTATAAGAGACTACTCTATGGAAATTTGTGGTAATGGATTTGATTGTTTTAGTGACACCGCTGATTTTCAAGGAAATTATTAACTTGTAAGGAAGAAGACAACCTGAATAGACCAATGACCTTGAACATGTGAAAAACTCATCGTCATAGACCCAACCAATGCAGACAGAGAGCATTTCATATCTGCAATGTTTTAGCTCTTCAAAGAAGAAGTGAATGGTCTCTGCACTCCTGCAGGCAGTAGAGACACAGGCATCCTCATTTTATGAAACTAGTACCAGCCCCACAGTGAAATCTGGAAAAAAAAAAAAACCCACACAAACGAAGAAAACCATGGAGCCACTCATTTCCAATGTAAACACATAATCTATAGCTAAAATATTATTTGAAGGCAAACACTAAATTAAAAGATGATGTATATTTTACTACATGTTTTTTAAAGGACTCCACATTATGAAATGTATTTGTCACACAAACATTGTTATCAGCATTCTTTCTTTCCTTTTCTTTTCTTTTCTTTTTTTTTTTTTTTGATAGGCAGAGTTAGATAATGAGAGAGAGAGACAGAAAGAAAGGTCTTCCTTTGTTGTTGGTTCACCTCTCAATGGCCGCTGTGGCCGGCGCACCACGCTGATCTGAAGCCCAGAGCCAGATGCTTCTCCTGGTCTCCCATGCAGGTGCAGGGCCCAAGCACCTGGGCCATCCTCCACTGCCTTCCTGGGCCACAGCAGAGAGCTTGACTGGGAGAGGAGCAACTGGGACAGAATCCGGTGCCCCCACCGGGACTAGAACCCGGGGTGCCGGGGCCGCAGGTGGAGGATTACCCTATTGAGCCGCGGCGCCAGCCCTGTTATCAGCATTATTTCACATGAATTCATTTTGGCACAAAAATTTTAAAATCTAGGCACAGTTTTCCATAATACACATTTTCCACAAACTTTTTGAAGTGCCCATCTCCATAAAAAGCAGTTATCTCATACCTATATAAATTGAAATATTTACCGTGTTTATGGATTGGAATACAGAATATTGACTCCCAACACTAATATAGTGAGTGATTGGAAACAATCAAATCCTTCAATATGTTTGAAATAGTTGCTGTAAAGTTTTTGTCATGATTTGAGTCATCTTGAGGTCAATTTGTGACCTTGGATTGGACCCTGGATTTGGAAAAGAAACAGGCCCTAAATGACATTACTGGGAGAGTAATGGGAAGTTTGTATTGGATAACATCACTAGTTAATTTTTCAGTTTGGGGCAACACATTTAGCCCAGCAGCTAAGAAGCCAGGTAAGACATCCACGTCCCACGTCGGACTGCCTCGGTTTAACACTCAGCATTGGCTCCTGACGCCAGCTTCCAGCTGATGCTGACCCTGGGAGACAGCAGTGAGAACTTGGGTAACTGGGCTCTTGCCACCATGTGGGAGGCCTGGATTGAGTTTGTGGTTCCCAGCTTCAGCCTGGCAAAACCCCAGCTCTTGTGGATATTTGAGGAGTGAACCAGGGATGGGAGATTTCTCTGTCCTTGTGTCTCTCTACTTCTTAATTAAATGAAACCTTAATTTCTAACAAAATTCTTAATTTTGGTAAGTGTACTCTAGTAAAAGATTATTTTTAGGGTTGCATGCTCAACTGTTTAGGGTAAATTTTCCAACTTTCATCCATTTGCTAATGACTTGGAAAAAAATAACATGCAGCATATATATGTAATATATGTATGCTGATGCTAATAGACACAAGATAGATAAAATGAAAAGGCAATATCACAGAACATAAATCTGGATCAATCTGAGCTAAGGGAGTGCATGAATTCTTGGCACTATTTTTTGCAGCTTTCCTATAAGTTTAAAATTACATCAAGATTAAAAGCTGTAAAACTTGGTTCCAACACTTTGGACAACTGGAAGGTTTTTTTTTTTAAAAGTAAAGTTATATATAAACCTGACTCATGACCCAGAAAGTTTGCTCTTAGATGTTTCCCCAAGAGAAATGAATACAAGTCCACAGGAAGACTTGTGCAGAAGTGCTCATTGTAGCTCTGTGTCTGATGGTCCAAAACTGGAAATGACCCAAATGTCACCCATGGAGAATGAGTGCATCTTTGTACAATGGAACAAGAAAAAGGAATGACTACTAATATCTGAGACAATGTGGTCGCATCTCCAAGTCGGTTTCACAAAGCAAGCCCAAGCCAGCGATGACGTATCATGTGATTTCACTTACCTGAACGTCTACAGCAGGCAAAGCCATGAGGGTAGGAATCAGAGCAGTGGATGCTTATGGAGGAGTGAGGATTGCCTGGGGAGGAGTGGAGAGAACTTTCTGGGGTGCTGGCAATGCTCTGTATCTTGATTGGGGTGCAGTTACAAGAGTGCGTGGAGCTCAGAGAATCATATCTTTAAGGTGTGTGCACTCCAACAGGTGTAAATGTTACCTGAAATTTAAAAGGATCTCCAGAAATATGGCATATTCCATTCTCAGGAAATAGAGCAAAGAGCAGCCAGCCCTGTAGCCAGATGCGTTGCATGATTTCCAGATTCTACCAGACAAGTCTTCGAACTTCCAAAGAAGCCCTCACCTTGGAGGGCTGCGGAGGGGCTTCTGAACCCCTCAGGAAAGAGGAAGGCACCGAGACGGCACCCGAAGTGACTGCTGGGAAATCCAGCAAGCAGCCCTGGAAAAACTGCTAACAGTGGTGATACTTAGTGTGAATCATGAAATTCACATCAGCAATAGTTTTTCTCTAAAACAGAACTCGTCGAAACACGAGGGTAAAATAGTTTAACAAAACCAGAAAATACAACATGTGCAACCACAACTTCATAGCAAACGTATAGAATGTATCTAAAAAAGTTGTTAAGCTATGATAAGAGGCATAGAAGAACAATAAGTGGATTTTTGAAGGTTTTCACCCTAAAGAAATGATAAATATTTCACAAGACAGAGCCTGATTTGAATAATATGTGATGTATACATGTACAGAAGCATCACATGGTGCCCAATAACTATGCATAATTTTATTTATCCTTTAACAATAAAAGTAAATCTAAATTTAAAAGAGAAGCAGAAACTGGCGCTGCAATGCAGCAGGTTAAGGTGCTGCTGGCTACACCGACATCCCACGTTGGACGGAGCAATTCAAGTCCCTGCTCCCCCTGTCTGATTCAGCTCCCTGCAAATGTGCTTGGGAACACATCTGCTGATGGCCCTGGTACCTGGGTGCCTGCCACCTACATCGAGACCAGGAGAGAATTCCTAGCTCCTGGCTTCAGTCTGGCCTAGCCCTGGCTCTCTTGTGGTTCACCTGGGGAGTGAACCAGCAGATGGAAGATCTCTCAGTCTCTCCCTCCCTCTCTCTCTTGCTCTGCCTTCCAAATAAATAAATAAATAAATAAGTTTTAAAAATTAGAAAGAGGTATTTTTTTTTGTATAGAAAGCAATCACTGTTGTCAAAACAGAAATTCTTCCGAAAGTGACATAGAAAGTGAGCTTCTATTCCAAGTCTCTACGCGAGTTTCTTTGACTACCAGTTACTAGGAGCTCCATCAATAACAGTGCGTGAACCCGTCTCTAGGATATTTAGGCCCTCTGAACAAGCCAGAAATCGCAGGAGCAGTTCTGACCAGATATGTGGACCATGATTTTGAGATTTCAAAACGTGCAAAGCAGGGCAGGGGCAGGACATTTTGTGTGGTGAGTTGAGAAAAAAAAAAAAATGAGTTGAGATCCCCTACATTCACCTTACTACAAAATAAATCCCACGAGGTTAGAAGATAAAGCTATAAAAGCATCGGTAAATGTTTGAACAACTTTGGACGAGCAAAACGTATAATATGAGAAACAGAAACATTGTTTTATGACATAATCTGAACACTGATTTGATTATATAAAATTGTAGTTCTGTAGGTCTAAAATAGAATCAAGAGCAGAAAGCAAATGGGGAAAGATTGACCACATATATAGCAGACAAGGGGATGTGAATGTTCTAAATATGGGAACAGATTTTCCTTATCAATGAGATTCATGCGTCTAAAAGTCTGATTTCCCACTTAGCACTATTGACACTTTGGGACAGATGACTCTTCACAGGGTGTGGGGGGGTTGTCCTGTGCATTAAATTTTTTAAAAAATGGATTTGAAGCTGGGAGGGGAGTGGAGAGAGAGAGAGAGAGAGAGAGAGACAGAGAGAGGAAGGGAGGTATCTTCCATCTGCTGGTTCAGTCTCCAAATGGGTGCAACAGGCAGGAACTGGAAACACAATCCACATCTCCCACGGGGGTGGCAGGATCCCTAGTACTTGGGCCTCCTGCTGCCTTTATGTTAGCAAGAAGCTGGAATGAGAGGCGGGGCAGGAACTCAGACTCAGGCACTCGGATGTGGGAGGCAGGCAGCCCGGGGTGGGGGGGTGCGAAGTGCCTGCTCCTGTCCTGTGCATTCCGGCAGCATCCTTCCAGATGCCAGGAGCTCTGCCCACCCCTCCCCAGGTGTGATGAGCAAAGGTACCTCCAGACTTTACCAATCCCCTGGGAGGCAAAGCCACTCCTTGCTGACAGCCACCAGATGGGAAGGAAATTTCCATGAATATTCCCTGCAGTGGGACTGGCAGAAGCAGGTGGAAGCAATGAAATCAATATGTAAATCCTCCATCTGTCTCCCAAGTGTACCCAAGCCTCCCAGTGCCCTGGGGGATAATATACATTCACGTTTAGGGGATTTCTGTTCAGACAAGAATTCCATCCCCAGTGAGTATCTTCCCTGGGTGTCAGGGGATGCCCAGGGCAGGAGTGACAAGCGCTCCTCAGCCAGCCCACGTCAGCGAGCCCCTGCGGTTCACCTGCCTCCACGGCTGAGGTCCTCCACGGCCCCTTCCCTCTGGGAGTGACGGCTTTCCTCTGCGACAGATCCTGAGCTGCGTTTGCATCAACCACGGCTGCAGGTCAAGGCTACATCAGGGGCGTGTTTGAGAAGCTGAAGGAGAAGGCAGATGGATGGAGACGGAGACAACATTCAGCCCGGAGCCGATGAGGCGGAGGCCAGAGACAAAGAGTTTGCTCAGACGTGAGGTCAGTACGCAGTGCGGGATGATCGCCGGCAGGGCCCACCTCTGTAGAACTCTAAAATATGGTGCTGGAAAGACACACAGGGGCTGTGACTCGGAGGTTCTTGGGGACCAGGCACTATACTTGAAAGGAAGTCAAAGATGAATTTTACTTTGATTTATTTGAATTTAAGTTTTTATTTTAGTTGCGAGGCAGAGAGAGACAGACAGGGAGTGTTACCATCTGTTGGTTCACTCTCCCAGTGGTCCCCAGTTGCAGGGCTGTGTCAGGCTGGAGCCAGAAGGCGGAAGCTCAATCCAGGTCTCTGGTGTACAGGGCAGTGACCTAACTACTTGAGCCAGCAGGTGCTGCTTCCCAGGGACTGCAATAGCAGGAAGCCAGAGTCAGGAGCCAGAGCCGGGACTCAAACCCAGGCAAGGTGATGTGGAATGCTGGGGTCTTAACCACTAAACCAAAATACGCACTCTCAAAGAAAGATTTTAAGAAGAGCAAAGAGAGGACATTATTATGACAGGTGGAGGCCTAGAGTAGCTTGTGTACACAAGGAACTAGAGGGGCCGGCGCTGTGGCACAGCAGGTTGATGTCCTGGCCTGAAGCGCTGGCATCCCATATGGGCGCCGGTGTGAGACCCAGCAGCTCCACTCCGATCCAGCTCTCTGCTGCGGCCTGGGATAGCAGTAGAGGATGGTCCAAGTCCTTGGGCCCCTGCACCCACGTGGGAGACCCAGAAGAAGCTTCTGGCTCCTGGCTTCCGATTGGCGCAGCTCTGGCTGTTGCAGCCAATTGGAGAGTGAACCAATGGAAGGAAGACCTCTCTCTCTCTCTCTCTCTCTCTCTCTCTCCTTCTCCTCTCTCTGTGTAACCTTGACTTTCAAATAAATAAATAAATCTTTAAAATCTGCAAAGGTTGCAACAATTGTTCTCCTCGGCTAACTCCATAGCCATTTTTGCCAAGGACATGCTTTGGACAAGGTGCAGGATTGAGCAAATTTGGAAGGTGACATGAAAAGTGCAGAAGTCAGGGAACGGGCCTTGAGCTCTGGTGCCGTGGTTTTGATTATTCCTCCACTACATAAACACCCAAAGAGATGACCTCATATATTCCACAGGCATGACCAAAGATTAGGGCACAGATGTTCGGAAATAAACAATGTCAGCGCAAGCACATTGCCGCCCGCCCTGTAACACCCCCGAGAAGAGAGCAGACCGTTTTTTTGTTGTTGTTACATAACCTGCAAGTTAAGGCTAAATCAGACAGAAAATAGAAACCTTTCTTCCTCTCCTCTGTTCCTCATTTCGTCTTTTATAGACGGCCCCGGGGAGCTCGGCGTGCACGCAGGAATTTGTGGAAGTGGAATGTCTCCTGCTGACCGGGTTTTACGGAGAACGACATTTTCTGCCATTTCCATTACTCTTTCCTAAGTGTTTTCACAATTCCGGTTTTTCTATTTTATTACAGTCAGCTTTCCATTCGACAGAGGTGGTGGCTGCGCTGTAAGTAACGTCTGAGTCCCAAAGCCTGGACATTTCACATTTTTTAACTCTGGGATTTTCCCTGGAGTTCAGCGAAGGCTAGGTTTGTGCCTCATTTTTTTTCCCCAGCTCTTCCACAGTGCCTGGCAGAAGCCATAGTAGGTGCTTTATTCGCAAGCCCTGCTATGCATCACATGGGAACAGGATACCCCCAGGGCATGGCTGCAGAACTATATGGATTTGGATAGGATTTCCTAAGCATAACATCCTGCCTTTCAGTGTGATAGGGGCTCAGGCTCATATTTAAGGGGCTGGCGCTGTGGCATACTGGCTAAAGCCACCGCCTGTGGTGCCGGCATCCCATATGGGCGCTGGTTCTAGTCCCAGCTGCTCCTCTTCCAATCCAGCTCTCTGCTAAGACCTGGGAAAGCAACAGAACATGGCCCAAGTCCTTGGGCCCCTGCACCCGCGTGGGAGACTCAGAAGAAGCTCCTGGCTCCTGGCTTCAGATCCGCACAGCTCTGGCCATTTTGGCCAGTTGAGGAATAAACCAGTGGATGGAAGACTTCTCTCTCTCTCTCTCTCTCTCTCTCTCTCTCTCTCTGTCTCTCTCTCTCTCTCTATGCCTCTCCTTCTCTCTCTGCATAACTCTTTCAAATAAATATATTTTAAAAATCATATTTTAAAATTTTATAGAACCTGTGGCACAGTGGGTTAAATCACTGCCTGTGACACTGGCATCACACATGAACCCTGGTTCAAGTCCTGGCTGCTGCACTTCTGATCCAGCTCCCTGCTAATTCTCCATAGGAATGCAATGAAAGTTGGCCCAAATTCTTGGGTCCCTGCCACCCATGTAGGAGTCCTGGATGGAGTTCCTGGCTCCTGGATTAGGCCTGGCCCAGCCCTGGTCCTTATGGCCATTTGGGGAATGAACCAGCAGATGGAAGATCTATCTCTTTGTTTCTCTACCTGTAACTCTGCCCTTCAAATCAATAAACGAATCTGTCTCTCTGGAAAAAAAAAAATGGAGGGTACTTAGATAAGCAAGAAAAAATATTGTATCTATGAGAAAATCTAATTGTTAAGAATGTAGTTGCTATCCTGAGCTGCTGGTATAAGCTGGGATCTGTGCAGGCTTTTCATGGGTTGAGAACTTAGTTACATAAAGAGCTTTATGCACTCAAGGAAAAATGTTCTCAACAATATTTAATATAATTCACTTAACTCATAAGGAGGTACAATTACAAAATTTTATTAGCTAGACTGCAATGGTATGATTTTGGCTTATTATAAAACTTTATTAGAATACTATTAGAATACTCCCAGAACTGGTTGCAGGGACAATATTTTTATTACCAGACAAAAATCCTCATTTTAAACCAAAACATTGCTACAGAATGATTTTATATAGTGTTTTTCAATATGTACATAAAATTATGTTCCTTTGTATAGTAACAAAAAATATACAAAGACCATAACAGTAGAAATGCACATTCTAAGTAGCTTATTATTAAAATTAAGCAAGTGTCTCTCTATCAATACAGCAGATTTCAGTTTGCAGATGAAGTAATAAAATATCCCTAGATGGAAGCAATAACAGTATATTTATTAAGTTGCATCTTAATATTCCATCTTAATATTCTTTACATTTATAAGCAATTCTATGTGTTTATTCAAACGCTTATGTTGTAACCAAAATGATCTTGGTACAAGGATTCAAAGATGGGCAAAGCATGCCTTGCCATTAGAATTATTCATGTTGTAACGAGCTCCTAAGGAGAAAAGGACTTCTGTAGAGTGTCCATTGTCTCAGTCTCCTTGTCCCAGGGGCGTGATCAACCCTGTTACAAAGATAAAAAGCTACAGCTCAGAGATGCTAAATTCCTCACCCAAGGAAACATTCAAAAGGTGGAAAAGTCTCATTGTGCACCCAAGACGGACAACATGGAACTTGTCAAAAGTAGAAGTCCAGAAAATCCTGTATTCGTTGATGAAGAAGATACGGAGGCATTCGTTGAAACACTGAATTTTTCTTCCCCACTTCCCTGACTGGCTCAACCTCCTACCTGGGTTTTGGGATTCGGTATTTTTCTCTGTGGGTTATCTTTGCCATCCAAGAGATGAAGATCTCTGTCTTCAGCAAGGACAGAGTGGATCCTACAGGAAAAAGCTCCTTATTGGTGACAGCCACAGACTCTGGGAAAGGTTGACAAACAAATAATTGGGGGTATTGTACAAGGGGATTTCAAAAAGTGTGTGGTAGTGTTAGGTAGGAAGTCAGTTATGAGCTTATGTGTGTGTGACAGGCCTAAAGAGAAGACATCTATATGCATCTGCATCTCAAAGTCATCCTAACAATGTTTCAGGGGAAGCCCAGATTTCGCATCCTGCCTGCCCTGCCCCCTTCTACCTGGTAACCTGCCAGGTGGAGGCCCTCACCCCTCCTGCTTCCTGCCTGATAAATCTTCCACAATCTCCCAGGTGCAGCCCAGTATCTGCATCTCAAACACCCTGCTCGCTTCCTCAGGTCTGATAACATTTGCATCCATAAAGTCCTTTGTTTCAGACCTTCAAGAGAAGTTTTTCTATTTACATCCAAAAAGCCCTTTGTTCCAAGAGGAGCAGAGGTGGGGAAGCAAGACCCATCTCCTTAAAACCCCCAGCCTCAACTGGACTGTGCGCGCTCAGCTCTCTGCCTCTTTGCTGAGCCGCCCGCCTGGCCTGGCCGGGTGTACTCTCCACTCACCCATGCAGCCCCCCTCTCCCCCAGTCTGAGGGACTGGGCACTCTCTCTCAGGCCCTGTCTGGAGAGGTGCCCATCCGTCCTTACAGATGTTCCTTCTTAATAAACCTTGCTATTTTACCTCCCACTGCTCTCTGTCTCACGCCTGAATTCTTTCTTGCGCGAAGACAAGAACCCTGCAATTTCTCCGGTAACAGTAGAAATGGAATTAAAAGGTGAGCGTATTTTGGAGACGTTCTGAAATCCGTGGTTTGCATTTGTGTAATACATGTTTTCCATGAGTGTTTGAAGATCCTTTGTGCACATACCTGAAACAGGTGGAAACTGTGGGAGAGTGGATGGTTGGAGGATGAGAACCATACTGGATGATTTCCATTTTTTTTAATTGGTCTTTGTCCATGGATATGGTTCAGTCAGCACCATGTGAGGTTGCTGTAACATTTATAGAAATCCAGTCTTGGAAGAGAAACTGTCCATCTTCAAAACTAGAAGAACTTGTGGGGGTCTTACGCCGACCAGAGAATATCTAGACAGGAGACAGCAGAGAATAGGAGTCAGGATCCTTTAAAAAAAAAAAAAAAAAACTGTATCCATGTGGGATGACTCCAATAAGTATAGCTGAGCATAAAATTACATAACAGATTTTAATTGCCTCCCACCCAGGAGAGAATGTGTTTGGGGTTTGAGCTCAGACAAATCAAATACCTGCTAAAGCAAACAAAAAATATAAGTCAAAGCTCTTTAGAGGAATATAACAGAACATGGAATCTCTATAACATATCACTCACAAGGTTGAGTCAGCTATACGAAACAAGAAGACATGCAACAAAACAGGAGAATGAGACCCTTACTGGAGATACAGAGCAACCTATGCAGACTGCACCTGGTGTGTCCCGTGTGTTGAAATGATCAGACAAGAATCTCCAACTAGTTACCATAACCATACTCAAGGTTATAAAGGATATTCACAATGCATCAACAAGCAGGAAATCACAGCAAATAAGTAGACATTATTACGACGTAGGAAAAGTAGCCAGGTGTTGCTGTATTCAAAAATAAAACTCCCACTCTTCCCAAGCTGCAAGTTGCGAGGTAGCCGGGAAGGAAACAGAGACAATGGAGAGGATAGTCTAATCCTTAAATAAATGCTTCATTTGCACTCATCATTAAGAATTCAGGCTTTTGATAGGTTTTCAGTCTTGGAAAGTAGAAAATATGTGTAGTTATAAGAGCCATTGCTGAAGCCTTGGAAAAATGTTAGCAATTCTTCTTAGGCCTTCTCAACTAGACAAAAAGCTTTTAAGAGTCCTAGAAGAGTGCCCATACACCCTGTTGGCCTATCAGAGTTTCAATCTGCTGTCCAATAGCTCCCCTGCTTGTAGCTTCAAGCAGACTGGGGCTTTCCTGCTATGTGCCTCTGTTTTTCCTCATTTTGAATGGCAGTATCTAATGCAGGATTCCCGTCCAGTCTCATCATTGCATATACATTGGATTTTCAGGGGAGCAGAAAATGTATCTGTTTCACCCACAGGTCTTCAGATGGAGATGCACCCTCCTCAAGCGACTTCATCCTCATCTGAACTTGTTTGGCTGTCAACATCTTGGATTTTAAGTCTGAGTTTGATATCTTAATGATGGGAATTTGAGAGTCCTGGAGGTTAAGAGGCACAGGAATCATTAGTGTGGAGGAAACTTACTCTTTGGTGGTCTCAAGTTGACCTTTACTTCATAGATTTCCATCTCTTGAAGGCCCATCTGTCCTTCCAGAAATGTTAAGGGAGTTCTTCAACGTGAAGCAAAGAGATGCTGAGTGAGAAGAAACATCAGGAGGTAGGAGACTCACTGGTCAGAGTTCAAATTCAGAAGGCTTTAATACTGTAAAACTGGGGTAAATCCTAGTGTGAAGAGTTGAAAACAGAACTATTGAGATGACAATAACTACAATAAAATGCTAAAGGCAATATAGAAAGAGGTAACAAGGAAAATCAAGAACTCTGACTATGAGGAATGTGGTGCAGAGTCCTCCCCGCTCCCGCCCCTGTACTTGAAAAAAGTAGAGTTCCAGAGTGATGATGAGGAGAGTGGTCTTCCATCCCCTGGTCTACTCCCCAAATGGCTGCAATGGCCAGAGCTGGGTCAGGCCAAAGCCAGGAGCTTCATCTGAGTCTTCCATGCAGGTGCAGGGGCACAGTACTTGGGCCATCTTCTGCTGCTTTCCCAGATGCGTTAGCAGGGAGCTGGGTCTGAAGTGGAGCAGCCGGGACTTGAACCAGTGCCCACATGGGATGTCAACATTGCAGACAGAGGCTTGACCCACCACACCATGTCACCGGCCCCACAGCGTCCTTTATTAGTATTTCTGGCCTCTTTTTGGTTGTTGATCTCTTTCCTTATCTGTATAATCAATGTGAAGTTGTCGTACTTTCAAAATAGCCTGTTATAGCTGAAAGAAGCTTTTGTAAACCTCATGGTAACCACAAAGCAACGATGTAGAATAGATCTACTCCATAGAACAATAAGCAAGGAATTAAAGCATACGAAAGCATTGAAACATAAAGAAAATCATAATTAAAACGTAAAGAAAATCACTTAGCCACAAATGAATATCATGAGATGGGTAAAGGAAGGAACAAAAATAAAACCAGAAAACAATATTGAAATGGCTGTAATAAGGCCCTCCTATCATCAATAATTACCTTAAATGTAAACAGATTAAACTCTCCAATAAAAAAAACACTGAGTGATTGATTGAATGGATTAAAATAAAAAACAAGATCCAACAATATGATGCTTAAAACAGAATCACACAAACTTACTCACTTGAGTATCCTGAAAGGACCAAATAGAGACCAAAAGAAAGCAGGAGTAGCTATCGGATAAAATAGATTTTAAATTGAAAAATCTAGAAAAGGGCAGGGAAAATCATTACCTAGCAGTAAAGAGTTCATTGCAGCAGAGGAAATAACAATTATATATGCATCCACTATCAGATCACTCAAATATATAAAAAATGTTGATACACGTAAGTGCACCCCGATACATTACCAGGAGGGGAATTTAACACCTCATTTTCAGAAATGGACAGATTATTCAGACATAGCAGAGTTAAACTGCACCTCAGATCGATTGGCCCTAAGGTACTTCAATAGAGCTTTCCATCCAACAGCTACAGAATGCACAGTGTCCCCAACAGCACATGAAGTAGTCTGCAGGACGCATCATATAGTTGGTCACAAAACAAACTTCAACATAAACATCATATCAATTACCTTTTCTTACCACAATTCAATAAAACTAGAAATCAGTAACACGAAAAATGTTGGAGACTATATATAAACATGTGGATATTAAATAACTTGATGTTGAACAAGTACAGGATGGAGTAAAATTAAGGAGAAAATTAAGATTTTCTTGAGATGAGTGAAAATGGAAACACAGTATGCCAAAACCTATGGGCTATAGCAAAAGTACTATTAAGGGGGAAATCTATACCAATCCATGCTTGCATCAAAAAAGTATAATTATCTCAAATAAAGTACTTGCTGAACCTCAGGAAACTGGAAAACTTCAACAAATCCATTCAAAATTAGGACCAGGAAATAGATAATAAAACTTAGAGCACAAGCAAGTGACCAAAAGAAGTATAAAAAGACCCGGATCTTTGAAAAGAGAAACAAAGCTGAAACCCTTAGCTGGACTAAGAAGAAAAAGAGGGAAGACTCAAAGAAACTCAGAAATACAAAGGATTGTCAGATTGCTACGAAAATAACATGGCAACAAAATTCACAAATAGATCAATTGCTAGATAAAATGGACAAATTCCTGGACACAAGCACCTTACCAAGATTGAATCATGAAGAAATCAAATACCTAAACAAACCACTAATAAGTGGCAAAAATGGAATCAGTAATAAAAAGTTTTCTGTCAAAGAAAATCTTGGGACCAGTTGGCTTCGCTGATAAATTTTACCAAATATTTAAGGAAGATTTAAAGCAGGCTTTCTAAAATTATGTCAAAAAACAGAACAGGAGAGAATTCTTTCAAAGTCATTCTATGGGGCTGTATTACCTTGACACCCAAAGCAGACAAGGACACAGCAGAAAAAAAAAAAAAAAGAAAAGAAAAGAAAGCTATAGTTCAATATCCTTGATAAAAAGAGGTGAAAAATTCTCAACATAACAGTAGCAAATGTAATCAACAGCACATTAAAAACATTGTTCATTGTGTTCAAGTGGATTCATCCCAGGGATGTAAGCATACTTCAACACACAGAAATTAATGAACATGACACAGAGGATAAAGGATAAAAATCATACAGTCATCTCAATAAATGCAGAAAAGGCACTTGATAAAATTCAATATATTTCGTGATAACAGCTCTGAACATACTAGGTATAGGAGGAATTATCTCAACATAATAAAAGTCATATATAAGAAGTCAACAACTAATAACACACAGCATGAGGAATCTGGAACAAGAAAAGAATGCCCACATTCACTACTTTTATTCAACATAATACTGGAAGTTCTACTCATGGCAATTGGTACAAGAGAAAAAAAAAATCAACAGGATCCAAATTGGAAAGGAGAAAGTCAAAGTGTCATTGTCTAAAGCTTATCAATGATTATATAAAGGAAATCCCAAAGACACCACCAGAAAGCTATTGGAACGAATAAATAAATTCTGCAAAATTGCAGGATGCAAAACCAGTGTGCAAAAATCAGTAGGGGTGTTATACACCAACTGCAATTAAAAAGCAATTCGTTTCTGATAGTTATAAAAGATCAAATACCTAGGAGTAAATTTAATCTGAAATCTGTAAAGAAAACTATGAAATACGGATGAAAGAAATTAAAGAGAACACAAACAAATAGAATGATAGCCGTTGATTATGGATTGGAAGAATCAATATTAAAATATCCATAGTACCCGGTGATTTGTGGTGTTGGCATAAAAACAGATAGTCCAGTGGAACAGAAAGGAAAACCTAGAGAAAGCCCAGGCACTTCCAGCATCTGCTCTCTGACAAAGGTCCTAGCAACAGCAGAATTGGGAAAAGGGCGACGGATACCCACACGCAGGAGAATGAAACTAGATCACTACCTCTCATCACATACAAAACTAACCCAACTTGGGTTTAAAATATGAAGCTTTAAAGTTACCAGAAGAAAACTTAGGGGACAATTTTATTTCCTAAAATTGCAGTGGGTAAGGATTTTGGGGCTCAGACCCCAAAAGCACAGGAAAGAAAAGCGAATGTGAACTCATGGGACTTCAACAAAGGAAGCAGTCAGCAGAGTGAAGAGACAACCTATAGATGGGTGAATATATTTTCAAGTTACACGTCTGATGAGGGGTTAATAACCAGAATATAGAAGGAACTGAAATAACTCAATAACAAAAAAATTAAATTACAAATGGCAGTATAACTAAGGAAGTAGATCTAAAAAAATGACATACTGCACATGAAGCCAAGCTGTACATGAAGCTCACAACAACACATATCATCGGGGAGATGCAAATCAAAATTATAATGAGATATCACCCCACCCTAATTAGATTGTTTATTATCAAAATAGTGACCAAAGATAGTAAGTATTGTTGGGGGTCTGGAGAAAAGGAAGTCCTTGTACATTGTTGATGGGAATGTAAATTAGTCCAGCCATTGTGGACATGGTATGGAGTTTCCTCAAAAAACTAAAAATTAGGACCACCGAGTGATCCAGCAATCCCACTACTGGGTGTATACCCAAGGGAAATGAATTCGGTCTGTCAAAGAGTCACCAGCACACCGATGTGTAGTGCAGCAGTGTTCACAGTAGCCAAGAAATGGACACAGCCTAAGCGTCCATCCACTGTTGGATGGGTAAGGAAGATGTGTGACATTCTCACTGTGGGATCTGTCTCAGCCATGGAAAGATGCCATCCCCTTGCTTGTCACAACATGGATGGGAATGGAGGTCGTCACGGTGGAGAAGTAAGTGAAGCACAGGCTGACAAGCATCACATGGTGTCACCGGGGGTGGAGCCTGTGGAAAAGCTGATCTCCTGGAAGTCAAAGCGTGTAACAGGGGTTAGGGCAGGGAGTGGGAGAACAGGGAAAAGTGGGCTGATGGGCGCTAAGCTCTAGCTACATAGGATTAAGTTCTCAGTTTCTATTGCACAGCTGGGTGACTGTAGATAAAGATAACATATATTTCTTTATTTAAAAAAACCCAGGAAGATAGGAATTTGGATGCTTTTTGCCATTAGCCAAATGTTAAATGTTTGGGGGACATACTTACCCCAATTAGATGTTACACAATGTAGACGTGGATGAAAACATCCCATGGTACTCCATAAAGATGTTCAATATTTATGTTTCTTAAAAATTTTTAATAAGAGAAGTTTTTGTTTTTGTTTTTTTTAATTGTGAATTGGTAAGATACAGTGTGAGTGTATGCTGATGGCTTAGGGCTTAGGGCCCAGGACAAGTGGCTCCAAATTCCTACAAGTCAGCGGACCACTGGGAGCCATTTGTGAGTTTGTAGTTCCTTCATCACAGTGGTGGTGAGAAATGCAAAAGAAGCAGCCACTTGCCCTCAGTGGTGGTGGGGCCACAGGAGATACCGTCTTTGTGTCTGTGTTGGCAGTCGGACACACACAGGAGCAAACACATGTAGCCACATGTGCATGCACCCACACATAGCCACATACGGCCACATACCCACACATGCACAAGCAGCCACACCTAGCCATGTGCCCCAGTGCTTCTGTGGGTTTACAGACAAAAGTGGCACAGAGCCAAACCCTTACATTATAGGCCAGCCAAGCAGGTGGACCTGTCTGTTACCATGACGCCAGCTGCCACACAGGCATAGAGCTATGGGAGCACAGAGATAAGGGGGTCAAAGACAAAAGGCAAGGGTACTTATATCTTCACCTCCCCAAGCTTATCTCCTCAACTGTAATAACCAATTACTAAAAGTAAATGAACAGCGACCAATCGTTTTGACTTAATGAATCATGCAAACAGTTTACATTGAAAAAGCACACAATAATCTGAAAGGGTAAAACCCTTTACCAGGATAGGACCTGTCCCCCTCAGTTGCTGTGTTAATTGCTAAAAGCTCACAGCGTCTACAGAACAGAAATTGCTTTATCCTGTACTTGACTTGGCCACAGGTTCCTGTCACCAGTGACGGCCACAGCAGGCAGACACTCTTGTCTCAGTGGGGGATGGCCCTGGGGTACAATTCTTGCTCAGACTGGAGCTGGGCTCCAGTTGAGACCACATCTTTATTTATCCCCATTCTCTTTCCTATCTCCTTTTCCCCTCCAATCGCTTTCGCAGTAGATTACATGAACCCGAATCCCTAGCTCAAGCAGTATTTCTGGCATTTGAGTGACAGCAGGGCAACAGTAATTAGAAGGTCTGTGGGATTCTGTGGCTACTGTTGATGGCTTAGTGCAATCAATCATGAGTTCAAAGCCAAGTGCAAAGGCCTCTTTGGGTTCTTCTTCAAGACCTCCTTGGCAGCCTTCAAAACAATCCTTCTTTTCCTATAGCTGAGGTGAAGACGGGGACCCAAATGAAGAAGGGGATCATGACTGTATTTTAAGAGAAGCCAAGTGGCAGTTGCCATGCGATTCCCAGTCCTGGGAAATCCCCGACAGCAAAGGCAGAGTCCTGAGAGAGGAGGAGTAGGGCCTTGAGAAATGGAATGTGGCTACCTGGTCAGGTGCACATGAGAATCTTGAAACCCAGACTCCCCAGAACTCTTTGGGGATGGGGTATTTTACCATCCCTAACTCTTGCCTGAAGACCATTACAAACCCTCAAATGCCAGTTTTCCTATGGAAGACAATGCAGTTTTCTTAGAATCCTTCTCCCCCATGTCTGACCTCCAGACCAGCACTTCCCACCAAGTCCACTCAACCACTAATGGTGGAGCTAACACGTGAACTCACACCACACAACTTCATTTCTGCTACCCTGCCTTTGTCTGCTGATGAAGCAGCCATCATGACTTAGCACTCTGTTGTCCCACGTTGCAGCCACCATTCACACAAGGATCCTTCAGAGCATCGACGGAAAGGTGGAATTAAAAGACCGATTTGCTTTGCTGCAAAAATGTTTTGAAATCTTGGAGTTTTCTTTTACTATGCTGACTTTTGTGATGTCCTCTCAAATGTGTCTATTTACATTTGTATTAAATAAAATGAAATAAAATCATACACTAAGTTCTTCAGTGGGACAAATCCCATTTCAAATCTTCAAAGGTCACCTGTGGCTAGTGATGGCCATATTGGTCCGTGTGCTTATAGAACATCATAGAAAGTTCCATTAGTCAGCACTGACTTGGAGCTTAAATGCCAAAATCAAGGTCACACGCAATTATATTAGCAACAAAGTAGGATGTGTTTGCTTTAAAAACTTAGAAAATAAACATCTGAAAGTCAATATCTTTAAAAAGTCAAAGCTTTATCAAATAACTAAAAAGTCAGGCCATATGACTAGATGTGCGGCTCAAAAATGTAAAGATATTGTCCCAGCTTGCTTTATATATTTAACACTGTTCTACTGAGCAACAGAATCACTTGCCCGGAGAATTGCAACTACTTTCACGTTCAATTTACAACCCAGCCGGCCCGTACTGGAGGCGCTATTTTCCCCAGTATTGATGCCTTGCCTGTTGCACATAGTTGATTAACATGGTAAAAATGACTTATGCCTGAAACACTCTAATTCTAATTCTAATAAAATGTGAGGCCCCATGCAACAAAAGTGTATGTCTTCTAAGTCCCTGTGTGTCACCAAAATAAGACACATCAAAGCTAATTAACTTATTCCTGGTCCAGACTGTAAGGATTCCAACCCAGGTCACTGGCTGGAGGTCACGCTCTCAGCCACCACTAAATGCTGACTCCCTGGTGATTACAGATGTCAAAGGCAAAATCGCAGCAATTCAAAGATCATTATGGTTTTAATTGTGGTTCTAGGATCAAGCAATGTTTCATTCCCCAAACAGAACAACTGTTCCAATGAGCTGAGCAGAGCTGCCTGGTTTGATTGACAGAAAAAGGCTGGAGAAAGCAGAAACAAAGAAAAAGTAGATTGGTCATTTCAAAGTTACTTTCCTTAAAAAAAGGGAACAAAAGACAAATGACCGATTGGTTCATTTTGGATGACTTCAGGTTAGTTTTTCTGAACTAATTAGAGCAGAGGGAACTTCATCATCATGCTGGCTGAAACGTGTCTGTTTGGGAAATTTGGCTATTATCTGTCTCTCCTGATTCCTCCGAGGTCAGATAACAACTAAGTTTCATTGATGTTAAGCTCTGGCGTGAGTGACTCCATGTTGGTTTCAGTCTGGTCTGTTAGGACCTAGTGCAGAAGCTTAGTCCCAATCCATAACCTCACAAACTTTATTCAGCAATTTCTTCCTTTTGTTTGGTCTGGTGATGAAATTGTTGGTTATGACACCTATATCTCACACCAGAGTACCTGGGTTCAATACCCATCCCTGGCTCCTGACTCCTGCTTTCTGTTCACGCACACCTTGGGAGGCAGCAGGTGATGGTTAAAGTCATCTGGTTCCTGTCACCCATATGGGAGACCTACATTGAGTTCTGGTTCCTGGCTTTGGCCCAGCCCCAGTCATCATGAGCATTTGGGGAGGGAACCAGTGTGAAATTTCCTCTCTGTCTCACTATCTCCCAAATAAAAAAATAAATGTTCTTATTTTCTTTTCACCTACGTGGCAATGTGATACCAACATAGGACATCAGCACTACTCTCAATTGCCATCGTTTTGGGCTTCTGCTCTCAGCACATTATTCAGAGATTAAAATATCTTCACAACCATGCATTTCTTTAAATTGTTGCTGTTCTGGCCAAAAAAGAGGCCATCTGACAATCAGCAGATGGCTCCACGTAGACATTTAAGACTTTCTTGGGATGACACAGCACACCAGGCGTACTACTGCTATGGATATTTGGAGAAGAACACCAATAACTTGGCCCGGGCTCCTCAGCCAGGGTCCACAGGATCCAAGTCAGCCACAACGGACTAGATCAAAGGGTGAGCCAGATAAGGAGTCTGCCCATTTTAACCAACTCATCTGCTTTCATTCAGTTTTTGCAACGGAATCTCTACAACATCTGATATATTTACAAGAAGTATCAGCAACAGCATGGCTCCCTCTCTGTTCAGTTAGTAGGTAGCAATTCTATTGTATGGCATCCCATGGCTGGGTTAGGTTAACAGTAGTCACATTAGGTATGTTGCTTAAACCACTGGGCAAACTAAAGGATCTCTTAGGTCATGTGAAAATCTGGGAGAGATGTGACCAAACCGACTCTCAGTCCACCTAACTGCCGAAGCTACTGATTGTGAGATTCTAAGTAGTTGATACTATGCTGCCAAGCAAAAGATGTAGGTATAAGCAAGGAAAAAGTAAAGGCATGTGAGTCAGGTTCTGATCCAGTCTCTTTCCAGCGTTCCTGGTTGGGGTTTTCTACAGCATGAGGTTGTCGGTTGCTCAGCCAGGTATGCAGAGTGGATGTCTTTGGTTGGGGCACCAGGCATTCTGGTGAACACTCTGAACGGCCCACATAGCAGCCATGAGACTCATTCTTTGGAAGTTACATTGGGTCTTCCAGCTTCGGCTTCCAGGACCCTGGGAATGGAGCAGTCTTTGTTCTGCATGGGAAAGTTGGGGCCAGGTGTTGGAAGAAGCTAGAATGCAGGACTCCCAGCAGTCTGCAGATAGACAAGAGAATCTTGAAAATAATGAACAAAACAAGGCTACAATCTAATAACAGGTTTCCTATAAGAAATGTAATTTGTCTCTCTCGGCCACTCCATTTTCTACCAAAGATGCTCTCAGGAAGATTAATTTGTTTGCAAAAATCAGAATACTCTTATGAAACTTGGCCTGATTATTTACCTAAGTGCAGCAAGAATAACCAGATGGTTTTATTAAAATTTACTTTGCTGGAAACTTTGATAAGGAGCCTCAGCTTGAATTTTTGAAAAAATCCCTTCCTGCTAGAAAGCCAAACCAAGACAGACACAAAGCTTTGCCTGCAGCGTCTTGAGGCAACTTGGCTTTCCCGGAAGTCATCACTTTTTTACTGTAATTCTCTCCAAGTCTGGAAACCTTTGGAAGCCATGCTCTCCAATATGAAATCTCAGTCAAAACCTTGGAAAATGATTAATATTCTCATTGTCCCCTGTAACAGAGAGCAAATTCTTGTTGAACTTAGGCAAATAATCATGTTGCCATAAAATAGACAATAAATTAAAATTAACAGTTTTCAAATTCTAGAGGCATCAGAGAGTAGAAGTAAATATTTCTATTTTTGCTTACAAAGGTATACTTTATTAAATTAAAAACAACTTTCTTGGAACCATCCCCCAAACAGAATATTAAGAGAACTATCAATGTTTCAAATAAAAAAGCCAGAAACCACCACCACCCTCAATTATGTTTCCTTGCATTTCATTTCATTCTCATTACACTTTGACACAGGAATTGGGAAGACATCTACACTGAAGAATGAAAGGAAATTTTCATGTCCAGATATTAATCTTCTCTGCTCATTTCTTTGGGCTGCTGTATTTAACAACACTTCATGGCTTAAAACCAGGCATTTTTCCCCTTTCACAAATTGGGAGTCTTTTTTTTTTTTAAGATTGATTTATTTGTTTGAAAGGCAGAGTTACAGAGAGGCAGAGATAGAGAGAGAGGGAGGGAGAGAGAGAGAGAGAAAGAGAAAGAGAGGTCTTCCATCCACTGGTTCACTCTCTGAATGGCTGGAGCTGGGTGAATCCATAGCCAGGAGCTTCTTCTGGGTCTCCTACACAGGCACAGGGGCCCAAGGACTTGGGCCATCTTCTACTGCTTTCCCAGGCCATAGCAGAGAGCTGGATAGGAAGTGGAGCAGCTGGGACTTAAACCAGCACCCATATGGGATGAGGGGACATCTGTTGGTTCCATATTTTGGCTATTGGGAGCAGTGCTGCTATGAACGTGGTGAGTCAGGTATCTCTTTGATACAATGTATTTGGGTCTACACCAAGTATTGGAAATGATGGAGCATGTATCAGGTCTATTTTTTGGCCAAAAGCAATTTGTTAAAATTCTAAATTGATCAAAAGCAAACTTACAAAGTGGCCAATGCACTTTATCCTTGTTTGGTCAAATTATTTTTATTGTGCATTGTTCGAGTGTTTGTAGCATAATATTTCTATACATGTATACTCATACAATGTGCCATAATTTCATTAGAATTTTTGTTGCCTTAAATATTTTCCTTTAAATTTCTGAACAGCATGTAGTGATTGTGCATATTTGTGGGGTACCATGTGACATTTCAGCACAGGTGTACAATGAATACAGATCAAAACCAGAGTAACCAACGTTTCCATCTCGTTATCACCACTCTGTGTTCAGAGGCTTTGAGCTTCTCTCTCCAAACCGTCCAGCGGCATAATCAAAACAGCCTAAAAACACGCACACAGAGACCAACAGGACAGAATGGAGACCCTAGAAATAAATCCACACATCTGTAGCCAGCTGTTCCTTCACAAAGACACCAGAAGTCACACCAGATGAAAGGGACAGCAGTCTCTTCAATAAATGGTGTTGGGGAAAAGGGTACCCACATGCCGAGGACTGAAACTGGACCCTTACCTCTCACGCTATACAAAAGCCAACTCAAAAATGGATCAAACATCTAAATGTTTGGCCAAGTTATTAAGCCGAGTTCTTGCAATCTCCCCCTGCCCCATGCTGTCCTTGCATTGATCCCCATACCTGTCCTCCTAGGTCCACCCCCACTCTTGCTATTATTAGGCTTTGGTTGTCAAATGGTGACCACGAACCGTCCAGCACTCTGCTCCAGGAATCTCTTCGTTTTCAGTAGATGGGTGATTTTTAGCAAATTCATTTAATTTTGGCCAATTGACATTGAGCATGCAGGTTTTATTTTTTGGTCTTTAAAAATCTAATAAAACATCTGCAAACAACATGCCTCACCAAATCATGAAGCAACCGTGAGGGAAGCAACATTAAGATAGGGAGTTTGTTTCATTTGCGAGAAAGAGCAATGGTCTGAGAAAGATTTGCTGCGTCTGATGGTTCCTGAGACGAAAGGAAACAGGGACATCAAGTCTTGATTTCCAGCCCCCTTCTGACCCGGGCTTTGCTCCCATCGGCACAGAAGTCACACCGGTTGTGCACAGAAAAAGGAGCTGCCTTTATTACCTGGGTCTTTTTCAACCTCAGACAGGCTTCGCCCATCCACGGTGACTTACCGGAGTCTAACAACCAATTAGCAGCTTTAAAACCAGCAGGAGTCCTGTTCTGCCCTGTAACCTCGAATGAATTATTGATAGATGCTTTCAGCCCTGTGTCCCATCAGATATTTCAAAGTTGGTGTCAGCCGGTGCGTTTCCACATCTCGCCTCTGCTGAGGTCAAGATGTGTGAAGCGATGCTCTTCCAAAAGGAATAAAACCCGGTACCCTCATCGCCTGCCTCTCTTTCTCTCTCTCCACCAAATCGCTGTGAAGATATTCGCATCCTCAACAGTGCACGGAGGGGCTGGGTGCTGGCACGGTTCCCTCAGAGCAGGTGCACATCTTCACAAAGAAATTCTGTTAATAAATACTCTTAAAATTGTTCATATTTTCTTTTGTGCGAGTCCTGGAACCATCCTGGAGGTCGTGAGGGCAAGGTCATTATTTGCACTGGATCTGGGGAAAAGGAAAACCTGAAACCGAATGTTGTGGACTCTCGCTCCGCCCCTCTTCCTTTTCTTACCTTTGGGTAAGAGGTGCAATTTTGATGATTACTTGTCAACGTGACAGCTCCAAAAAGCCCACTTTTTTTTTTAATGACTCGGATGTCAGTGTCATCCTACTATGGCAATCCTTGAATGAGCCATTTCTTAGCAAAATGATTAGCACACGATTAAAATCCCTCTTCAAATGCCTTAAACTAACAGTGTAAGACTAATAACACAATAAAATATAATGGAGGGGTCGGTGCCATGGCTCACTTGGTTAATCCTCCGCCTGCGGCGCTGGCATCCCATATGGGCACCAGGTTCTACTCCTGGTTGCTCCTCTTCCTGTCCAGCTCTCTGCTGTGGCCCGGGAAGGCAGTGGAGGATGGCCCAGGTGCTTGGGCCTTGCACACACATGGCAGACCGGGAGGAAGCACCTGGCTCCTGGCTTCGGGTTGTCATCGCTCCGGCCATAGCAGCCATTTGGGGGATGAACCAACAGAAGGAAGACCTTTCTCTCTGTCTCTCCCTCTCTCTGTGTAACTCTATCTGTCAAATAGTATATACATATATATATAATGGATATATATAATATATATAATAACCCATTTTCTATGAGTTATTATAATATATCCATATATATGATGGATATATTATATATTATATATATAATAACCCATAGAAAAATTTCAAACGAAAGATGTTTAGGGTCATGAAAATATTTAATACACACAGACTAAAACTGAAAAAATCTCTTGCAATCTTTGAAAAAGGAGCTAAAATTAATCAGTACCAGATACCTATATGTATGAAGGATTTCTCCATGAGACAGTGCTATATTTCATTTTCAACTATTAGTTTCATTCATAATAATTCTCTGAAATGTTATGGTTTTCATAATTAATATTTTAGTGCATAAACATCCCTTGTAGATCATTTCCCAGAATTAAGTATTGATTTCCTTCTTATTGGTCATTTAGGTTCTTCCCGACTTTTCTCAATAACAAGTGAGGCAACAGCGCACATTTTCACATATTTTTGTTCACTTATTTCCATTCCTTCTCTCCGTGCCTAATAGTAGTGCTAGCGCTGAGTTGAAGAATAAGAATGTTTTTCTGGCTTCGGCTATGCGTTTCAACACCGATGTCTAAGATTCCGATGTGTAATCAGGCCAGTGATGTCTCCGTGCCCTTCCACTGCCACCCACGGCAGTTGATAGCATGTTTATATGTTTTGGAACTGCACAGACTCCATCCACAATATGTGCCAGGCTTTATCTGTGCCAAACGTGAAAACATAGCGTCGAGCTGTTAATAAAACAATGTGGTGTGGGTGTGTGGCAAAGCAGATCAGTGAAACAGAAAAGAATGTCCAGAAATAGAACAGAAACTGAACAGATATTCACATTTTATATAACGGGATCTAACGCCCTTCGGAGAAAAGATTGCCAATTCAATAAGGGACAAAATGTAAATTATTTTATAAATTCGGGATGAGAAAAAACTTCTATCATGTTCACAGAACACATAACCCACAAGGCACTGGTGAGTTTCATTATATACAAATACAAACGTTCTGGGTGTGACACAACAGGTTAAGCCATCACTTGGATGCACCCATCCCGTATCAGAGTGCTGGTTGGAGTCCACACCCCAGCCAACTTTCTGCTCATGCTCCTGGGTTTCCTTAGGTCCCTGCCACCCACATGAGAGACCCAGATGGAGCTCCTGGCTCCTGACTTTAGTTAAAATGTGGGAAAAAAGTCAACAAGACCTCCTTGGAGTAACCAAGCAGCCAAAAGTCAGGAAGGGTGGATAAAAATTGAATGGCTCGATGAGCAGACTTGATCCTGGAGCTATCCTCAAAGAAATACATAGTTTTATAGGTGACACCAAACATTTATAAAAATCCTCTTCCATCCAAATTATAAAGAGGTGTCCACAAAGACCACAGAACTGGTATAAATCCTCTGATGACAAAACAATCAAGTTGGAAGAAACAAGTCCTTTGAAGCGAATTTGTTTCAAATCTAACAAAACACAGTTGTATATGAGCACGTTAGCACAGGTGGCTCCAGCTGCTGGGATAAGCACGCACCCAATGCAGAATGACTCAAAGCTCACCTCGCCCCCAGGAAGGCCCCCAAGGGGGATGGTCCTGTTTGGTGAACGGCTCACTTCCTCTCTTGTGCTTCCTTTGTCCTCCAGGCTTGATGTCCAAGCTTCCTGAGCTCATCAGAGCAGCAGGAGGGACAGGGACACTGAGGATCAAATATGGGAGGTTTGGGGCATGTGGGCATGCAGGGATTAAGATGTTGCTTGGGATACCACATCCCTCATCAGAGAGCTCAGGTTCAAGTTCCAGCTCCACTTCTGAATCCGGCTCCCAGCTTCATGTGCATCCTGGGGGGCAGTGGATGATGGCTCAAGGACTAGGGTCCCTGCCAGCCACCCTAGGAACCTCCTTGGGATTTCCAGCATTAACACACACACACACACACACACAAAGCTAAGGGGCTAAACATGAATATTTAATTAAAGTAAATATTATGGACTTAAAAGAAGCAGAAGGAAAAATATATCATGAACACAAATGTCAAAAACTGAAATGGAAACACAAAATCAGGCACAGAGCAGTCAAAGGAAGAACAGAAAAGAGTCCAAGTTTGTACTATGAGGACATCTCCAAAAGTTTATGGAATAGAGTTAAAAGTTGTTATTTTCATACAAAGTATTTGAAGTCCATGCATAAAGTGGATCTTGAAAAGCTCAGGAAAATGTGCATTGTGCAAAAAAGTGGATTTCAAAACATTTTTGAACCAAAATAAACTTATCTTCCAATTTCATGTTTTCCCGAATTTCTCGTAGTACCCTTATTTATTTCTTTTAGGAGAAAAGCTACGAACTTAGTTACAGATATGTTCAAATTTTAAAAATCACATGCAAATACTATGAAGAATTTTGGAAAGTTGAGTAAAAGTAGATAATTTTTTAAAATTTTATTTAAGTTATGCATGTTTCATGTATTTCATATATACAGATTTAGGTACATGGTGATACTTCCCATCCCACCCTCCCTCCCGCCCACCCCCCACTCTTCCTCCTCCCCTCTCCCATACTCACTCTTAATTTTTACAGAGATCTAGTTCCAGTTTACTTAATAATCATAAAATTATCCCTACTCTAAGAAGACAATTCAACAAATTGAAGAAGAAAAAACCCACATTTTAAGGTAAATATATACAATAAGAAAATTGATCCCCCAAAACTCAGCAAATAAAAACTCATTTATAAAGCTATGGAGTAACAGTTAAGCCACTGACTGAGACTCTGGCATCCCTTATGGACGCTGGTTCAAGTCCTGGGAAAGCAGTGGAAGATGGTCCAAGTGCTTGGGTCCCCTGCACCCACGTGGGAGACCCAGAGGAAGCTTCTGACTCCTGGCTTCTGCTTGACCCAACTCTAGCAGTTGTGGCCATCTGCGGAGTGAGGCAGCAGATGGATGATCTCTCTCCCTCTCTTTCTGAAACTCTGGATTTCAAATAAATAAATATTTAAAAAAATTATTTGTGGGGCTGGCTTGTGTTGTAGCACATAAAGCCACTGCCTGCAATGCAGATATAGATGTCCCAACTTAGATCTTTTTCAGAATTTTTTTATAGGAGCCAGCGCTCTGGCATAGCGGGTAATGCAACCGCCTCCAGTGCCGGCATCCCATATGGGTGTTGGTTAGAGTCCCGGCTGCTCCTCTTCTGATCTAGCTCTCTGCTATGGCCTGGGATAGCAGTGGAGGATGGCCCAAAGCCTTGGGCCCTTGCACCCACATAGGAGACCTGGGAGAAGCTCCTGGATCCTGGCTTCAGATTGGCGCAGCTCCGGCCATTGCGGCCATCTGGGGAGTGAACCAGCGGATGGAAGACTTCTCTCTTCTCTCTTCTCTCTCTTCTGTCTCTCTCTCTCTCTCTCTCTCTCTCTCTCTACCTCTCTCTGTAACTCTGTCTTTCAAATAAATAAAATACATATTTAAAAAAACTTTTTTTAATTATATAAAAGGAATAAATGTCATGTGGCTTCATATATACAGTTTTCAGAATATAATGATACTTCCCACTCAACCCTCCCTACCTCTCACTCCCACACTCCCTCCACCTGCCTGTCTGCGTTTCCTTTAATTTTTACAATGACATATTTTCAATTCAGTTTCTAATCACTAACTTAACCCTCCACCAAATGAACAATTCAACAAGTAGTGAGTAGAAAAGCCATGTTCCTCAGGAGTACAGACAAGAGCTTTAAACAATACTTAAATATGGAAATATCAATTTCACGCACATACCTTACTTTTTTTGTACTCTGTATATTAGTTGCCACAAATCTGGGAAAACAAATGACATTTGCCTTTTGTGGACTGGCTTATTCCATTGAACATAGCGATCTCCAGTTGCATCTATTCCATTACAAAAGACAGGATTTAATTCTTTTTTATGGCTGAACAGTATTTCATTGTGTATGTATACCACAATTTCTTTATCTGGTCATCGATTGATGGACATCTGGGTTGATGCTATATCTTAGCTGCTATGATTTGAACTGCTATAAACATGGGGGTGCAGATAACTCTTTCACCTGCTGATTTCATTTCCTTTGGGTAAATTCATCCCATTGTTGAAGGACTATAGAAGTGGTTCTCAGTTTGGGATTCTTACAAGTAATATTTTTCAAAGATTTATTTATTTGAAAAGCAGAATTACAGAGAGGCAGAGTATAAATTGTAAATAGTGATCTAAATTTAAAAACTTAAATGCAATTCTGATGGCAGCCACAATAAGCAGAATTTACACCTCCCCTCAAAAAAAATTCAATAGATGGAAAAAATTAATTGTGGTGCTCACACCGAGGAGACTACACAGCCGTGTGAGGGAATGAGCCATACAGCCATGGGTACATTTTGTAGAGAGGATCCGCCAAAAGCAGTCAGACCAGAGTAGCGATGTCCCCTTCAATTTGTGTAATGTAGCAAAGCAGGTAAAGTAACTCATCATATTTGAATGGCAGGTGCCGGTAGGATGGTGGCTGCCTCTGGAGTGGGAGCTAGGGACTTAGAGGGCAAAGTGGTGCTTCTCTGGCAGCGCTGGGAACCCTCTTTCATTGTGTGAGAGCTCTGAACAGCATATATTCACTTGACGAACACTTAACAGATATTCTAGGAATTACTGTAACTTTTTTATATATCTTTTTAAAGAGTTATTTATTTGAAAGGCAGTTACAGAGAGAGAGAAAGAGTGAGCAGAGAGAGACAGAGAAAGAGAGAGAGAAAGGAAGGGAGAGAGAGAGAGAGAGAGAGAGTGAGAGCGGTCTTCCATCCGCTGGTTCACTCTCCAAATGGCTGCAATGTCCGGGCTGGACCAGGCTGGAGCCAGGAGCCAGGAGCTTCTTCAGGGTCTCCCATGGGGGTGCAGGGGCCCAAGCTCACGGGCCATCTTCCTCTGCTGCTTTCCCAGGTGCATTGACAGGGAGCTGGACTGGAAGTGAAGCAGCCGGGACCTGAACCTGCGCCCATACGGAATGCAAGAGCTGCAGGCAGTGGCTTCATCCACTGTGGTGCCAGCCCCTAACTTTCTCTATTTCTACCCTATTTCAACAAAGAACTTTTTAAAAGCTAAAATGAAAGAGAGGCCTAAACAGCTGAAAAGACGAGTTTAAAAAATCATTCTCTGGTACTGGCATTGTGGTGTGGTGGGTTAAGCCACCACCTCCAAAGCCAGCATCCTATATGGGCACTGGTTCGAGTTTCAGCTGCTCCACTTCAGATCTAGCTCCTTGTTAATGTCCTGGGAAAAGCAGTGGAAGATGGCCCAAGTATTTGGAACCCTGCACCCATGAGAGAGACCTAGAAGAAGATCCTAGTTCCTGGCTTCAGTCTAGCCTAGCCCTGGCCATTGTGGCTATCTGGGGAGTGAACCAGTGAATGGAAGCTGTATCTCTCTCTCTCTCTCTCTCTCTCTCTCTCTCTCTCTGCCTGTCTCCCTCTCTCTGTGTAACTATGAATTTCAAATAAATAAATAAATCTTAAAGAAAAAAATTCCCTATAACTAGATCATCAAATTCCCAAGAAATAGACAATCTTATGGTACACAAAGTTTGAAAGAGAAAAATTGATTTTTCAATAAGTGCAAGAAATTATCTAGCCCAATTCACTATTTGTTCTTGATCAGGGCAAAAAAAACCAAAAACAAACAAAAACCCACAAAACAAACAAACAAAAACTCTTAGCAAATGAATAGGAAGTAAAGTTTGTATTTGTGAAGGCCTTTTAGCCACAGTCTGTGGTGAACATCTGAATGGCAAACCACTAGACACAACTCTGCCACCAACAAAGATGTCCATTAACACCAATTCCATGTCACACTGAACCTGAGTTGGCGCAGAGAGAAAGGAAGCACTGAATAGGGGTGGATACCGGCAAGGAACAAAGGAAACTCATCCTGGAAGAGAGACGCTCTAGGCTTTGTGTTGACCGGCAATAGAGAGTAGAGAGTGGAGCAGCCAGGCAGCACGGCGTGGTGGAGATGCGCTGACCCTGCTGGCGTTGAGTATAGCATGCAGTACTCCAGGGCATGAGTTCTGGAACTGGGTCGCACACCTCTAACCCAGCTCCCCCACTACCAGCTCTGCCTGCACCTCTAACCCATCTCCCCCACAACCGGCTCTGCTGCACCTCTAACCCAGCCCCCCCGCCCCCCGGCTCTGCCTGCACCTCTAACCCAGCTCCCCCACTACCGGCTCTGCTGGCAAGATCCTTACCTGGTGAAATAGAGATGGTAGCTGCCTTGAGAATAGAGCTAGGGTAAGGGCTAAGCCCCTGCATTTGTACAAAGTACGTACTAACTGGGCGGTAAATACACGTTAGGATCCAGTATTACAGCTTTAAATATTGACGCTCTTATTTTAAATTTGTATCTACATACTAACCCTACATTTGGTCTTTCTATTAGTACAATCCCATCTTGTTTTTGTTTTACCTCCAGAGACACCTTGTAGTTTTTGCTACAACCAGTGTACTCCATCCAGTTTCCTCGTGCGGTTAGAACTTGTTCCTACTGAGTTCGGATGACAGGCTCACGGGGGTTGCCACTGGCTGGGTTTTGTGTTCATGAATGGATTTCTTTCTTTTTTTAACCTTAGCAAGTGGTATATCAGTTTTATAGAAAAGGAATATAACAATATTTCCTCAGATTATTTATTTAGTGAGAGAGAGAGAAGATAGAAGGAGAGAGGTCCCATCTTCTGGGTTCACTGTCCAAATGCTTATAAAAGCAAAGGCTAGGACAGGCTGATGCTAGAAGCTGTGAACTCCATCCAGGTCCCCCACATAGGTGGGAGGGATCCAGGTCCTAGAGCCATCACTGATGCCTGCCACTGTGTGCATAAACAGGAAGCTGGTATTGGGAGCAAAGGCAGGACTTGAACCCAGGCCCTCCAGTATGGGCTGTGGGTATCCCACTGGCAGCTAACGGCTAAGCCAGATGCCTGCCCCTGTCCAGCGGACTCTGTGGCTGCATGGCCTAAAGGGTTAATGAGCAGGAGCTGCCATCCGGAACCTGGACTTCTCCCATAGGCTCTCTCGCAGGATGAAAGCCACAACCCGCAGGTAACACCTGAGTACAATGTGGGGCAGGGGAGGGGACAGAGAGAGGCAATGAAGATTAGACCACCACAAGCAATTCATCAGAAAGAAAATACTGGTGAAATTTCCCTTAAAATATAAAGACAGGATCAGGATGGGAAGGGAAGCCAGACGTGGTGACACAGGACCGTGACAGAACCAGTAATACCATCTAACCCAAACACTAGACAAACCTTTTCATGGACAGTGAGCGTGTGGACAACAGGAGGTTTTACCTCTCAGACTGAGTAACAGGCAGCCAGCCAAGAGCAGGGCGCTCTCTCTCTCTCTCTCTCTCTCTCTCTCTCTGAGTTTAGGGGAAGGATCTCACCCTCTGAGTGTCCCTTGTCTTATGCAGGTGGAGCCCGGGATTTGGCCTTTGGCAACCCAGATATCTGGGTGACAACTTTATAGGATCATGTTACAGATGCATACACTGGTATCACTTATGTTTCCAGTGACAGGAAGTTTGGGGACCCTTGAGACTTCTTTTTAAAACCTAAGAAGCAGCCAATGGCTAAGGGGGCAGAAGCGAGTGAGAGGAGGAGGGTGGGCTGCACAGAGGGCAGGGGCCGGGCGAGCGGACGGAGTGGTAGCAGAGCAGGTGCAGACCGGGAAAGGACACTGCCACAGGGCATCGGCTTTGAGGAGCTCCCATCTGGGGCCAGGAAGCCGCAGGCTGAGAGAGCTCCTGTGGGGCCACCATCAGGAGACGGCTTGGGAGCCAATGGAGCAGGTAGGAAAGGCCTCTTGCATCAAGGAGGAGGAAGCTGGGGGCTACTTTGAGGCAGGGCAGAGAGTGGGTGGGCTGGGACCAGAGGAGCTGGCCGTGCCCCGTGTCCATGGGAACTCCCAGAGCAGCCGCTGAGGGTGCACCCGTGGGTGGCATGCCCCTTCCCACCCTCTGCTCCCTGGAGGCAAGCTGGGGTACACAAGGGTCACTTGCAGCCTGCCAAGATTCTGTGGGTCAGAGGCAGCCACACACCCAGTGTCTGAAGGTCAGGGGCAGGGGCAGCTGCACATGCCCAGTGACCAAGGTGGAGAGCAGCTGGAGCCTCTGCCAAGGCATTAACTGACTGGACACAGGAAACAAAGCCTTGACAACAGACAGCAGCAGTTACTGCGTGGGTGGAAGATGGATGAGAAAACTCGGTGCTGGGGGGAAACGGTAGAAGGTGGCCCAGATCCACATCACTAAAGTGGATGTTTGAGCCCAATCAAGTCCCCAGAATGGCAGGCAGGCAGAAACCATGTCCCAAAAACTATCTGGAGGGCAGATTCCAAAGTTCCAGGTCTACTTAGTACAAGTTTCTGGGAGCAAGAACAGGGAGAGACAGAGTGAGAACTATGCAAAGAATTAGCAATCAACAGAAGTGAATTTCTGGGGAAACTCAGCCCATAGGCCTACAGGGTTTGCACGGTGCAGAAAGCACTCTTTCGGCTCTCTGGCCTTTCACACGGATTCTTGCAACAGGGGCTTCTTTAAAGAGAGAAACGTCGGTGCAGGGTAGAGGTTGGGAGTGTAGGTGGTGAAGGTGGATGCGACTCTAGGCCTGCCTGCCTTGCTGGCCGTCAGACAAATTCTTATTGAGCACCTGCTATGTGTCAGGTTTAGATTTAAGCAAGGGATACAAGGGGCTCCAATTCTAGTAGGAGTGGCGGGAGCTGAGGCTTTGTGCATGCCTGACACAACTTCCAGCAGCAATAAATGTCACAAGGAAAAGTCCCTCAGAGTTAGGGGCTGGGGGCAAAATTAAGATGCTCTTTTAGCATGGGGTGGTGACGTCAGGAACACCCCTGGAGCATGCGAAAGATCAGCCCTGGCAATCTCTCGGAAGAGGGTTCCAGATGCCCAGGCCGGGAGGTGGGGCGAGCTCCAGATGTTTGAGGACCTGGAACTTTTCCCCACCTGAAAGCTTGTGGATAATCCTAACTCTTAAAACTCCATAGGGCCTAGACAACAAGAACTCTGCAAAGCCAATAGCACTTGCGCAGGACCTTGGACGTAGAGGTTAATGCGACATTTTGGAGTGCCTGGGTTTCATCCCTCACTTCAGCTCCTGACTCTGCCGATCCAGACCCTGGGAAGCAGGTGGTGACGGCTCAAGTAGTTGGATCTCTGCCACCCATTTGGGAGACCTGGACTGACTTTCGACCTCTTGACTTCAGTCTGACCCAACCCTGGCCTTTGCAGGCATTTGGGAAGGGGACCAGAAGATGGTCATTGTCTCTGTCTGTTATCTGTCCATCAGTCTGTCTGTCCATATAGCTATCTCCCTCTCAATGTCTTTTAAATAGATAATTTTTTTTAAAGAGGGGTGGGTGTTGTGGTGCAGCAGGTTAAGCCACCTCTTAGAGCACCCACATCCCATATGAGAGGGTCAGTTCAAGGTCCAGCTCTTCCAATTCCTGCCCAGGTTCCTGCTAATGCACTTGGCAAGGAAGCAAATGATGGCTCAAGTGCCTGGGGCCCTGACATCCACATAGAGACCCCAGGTGATAGCCCTGGCTCTCTGACCCAGCCCTGGCTGTTGTAGGCATTTAGGGGGTGAACAACAGATGGAGGATCTATCTCTCTCTCTCTCTCTCTGACTTTCAAATAAATAACTCTCATAAATTATTTTAAAAAGAAAAAGGTACAACATCTTTAGAATAAATAACACTCGCTGGCCCATAAGAATTTCTAATAAATGTGAACTTTCATCCTCATTATCTTTAAGAGGTTTGTTTTTTTATTTTTTTTTGTCGTCAATGGGTTATAAATTAGCTCTGAGCAGCACACTACTCCTCTATGCTTAATTTCTCCAAGGATGTCTTGTTAAGAATATGCAGATCGTGTCATTAATATGCTTGCCTCTCTCCAGGGAGCTGTCTTCACACTGTTCTCTGCTCAGACCTCGGCTGACTGACAGGTGCCCTTGACCCTGTGTGTTTGTTGGGGTAGGGCTCCCCGTGGTGGGAGGAGCCACAGGAAGCTACCCAACAGGAAGACTTAGCAAGGACTCCACCCTTAGTTTTGCTCCCACGTTTACTTTCTTTCCTGAAGACTCTGCCCAGCCCCAGAGGGAGACCCAGACTGGGGTCCTAACTCATTATCTCTCTGGTCCTTGCTAAACTTCTTCAACTGCAAAACAGAAGAGTTGTTGACGGTATCGATGATGGCTGAAAAATTAAAACAGCATCAAACTACTTGACAAAAATGACCAGGGGGATTCAGAAAATTCATGGGCATAGGAAATTAAGCATAAATTTTAAAAAATATGTGTGCTTGAAGAGTTTGCTCTTTATTTTATTTACTTGAGAGGCAGAGAGAGGCAGAGACATCTCACACCTGCTGATTCACTGCCTAAATACCCACAACAGTCAATTCTGGGCTAGGCCCAAATCAGGAGCTTGGAACTTCATTCAGCTGGAACCATCCCCTGGCGCCATCGCCTGTTGCCTTCCAGGGTGCACATTAGCAGGTGCAATGGGGAGCAGACCTGGGGACCCCAATCTGGGTTGGACCCACAGTCCAGTATGGAATGTAGGCATCTCCAGCAGTGTTTTAACCACTAGGACAAACATCTGCCCTGATAAATTTATTTTGGTGCCAAAAAATTGAAATCGGGGCACAATTTTTTGATTGAAAATATTTTCCCTGAGCTTTTTGAAACCCCCTCACATCAACTATTTTTTTTTAATTTTATTTATTTGAAAGAGTTACAGAGAGAGGTAAAGACAAAGAGAGAGGTCTTCCATCTGCTGGTTCACTCCCCAGATGGCTGCCGTGGCTGGAGCTGGGCCAATCGGAAGCCAGGAGCCAGGAGCTTCTTCTAGGTCTCCCATGTGGGTGCAGGGGCCCAAAGACTTGGGCCATCTTCTACTGCTTTCCCAGGCCATAGCAGAGAGCTGGATTGGAAGAGGAGAAGCCAGGACTAGAACCGGCGCCCATATGGGATGCTGGCGCTTCAGGCCAGGGCTTCAACCCTCTGCGCCACAGCACCGGCCCCCAACCTCACATCAGCTATTACAGTTTAACTGTGTATCCAGGCAACTTCACAGACGCCCAAGAGCACATTTGATCCCTCTGATTGCCACTTTGCAACACATCCCGCAAGACCACAGCCATTTCTAGGCTCACGAGGCAAGACGTCTGGTTTCCCTCCACGTCCTACCACATTGGAGGTCAGAGCTTGCACAGTGTACCCCCCCCATCTTCAAGCTCCAGAGAGAGAGCGTGGCCTCCAGGATGAAGCCAACTGAAGCAACGCCTGCTTCATTTCCACTTCCTTCCCTTCCTCCATGAGTGCTCTGCTCTATTAGAGCAGAGAAAGTGGAAGAACCAATGTGGATGCCATTTAGCTCCTTTAGCTGACTCTCCTCTGAAGGGGAACCTGACATTTGTCCAGCATAAGACAAGTGCCCAGCATAAGAAAGGACTTCAAAGAGTTCACGGTGCAAACAGTTTTTAAATTTAAATTTCTGCATACAAGAGGTCTTCAAGAATTTAAAGGAGAGGAATGCATGTGGCCCAGGGGTTAGGATGCTGCTTGCAATGTCCACATCCCACAGCTATCTGGGTTACAGACCCAACTCCACTCCTGATGCCAGCTCCCTGCTAACGTGCACCCTGTGAGGCAGCTGGTGATGGCTCATATACTTTGGTCCTTGCCATCCGTCTCAGAGATCTGGATTGATTTCTTTGCTCCAGTCCTGGCTGTGGTAGCTATTTGCGGAGGTGAACCAGCAAATGGAAGATCTCTCTCTCTCTCTCTCCCTTTTTTTCAAGTAAATCAAATATAAATACAATTAAATAAATTTGAAAGGTAGAGAGAGAGAGAAACAGAGAGATCTTCCAACTGCTGGTTCACTCCCCAAAAACCTGCCACAAGAACAGGACCAGGCAGAAGCCAGGAGCCAGGAACTCCATCATCCGGACCTCCCGTGGGGGTGGCAGGGCCCCGAGTCCTTGAGCCATCACCTGCTGTCTCCCAGGGTGAACATTAGCAAGAATCCATAGTTGAAAACAGAGCTGGGACTCAACCCCAGGCACCGTGCTGAGGGGATGTGAGAAAGCCTTGCTGTGTTTTCACTGCTGTGCCAAATGCCTGGCCCTCAAAGAAATTAAAATAAAGAAATAAATAAAGATGTGTTTAAAATTAAGGACAATGGCTGGCGCTGCGGCTCACTAGGCTAATCCTCCACCTGCGACACCGGCACCCGGGGTTCTAGTCCCGGTCAGGGTACCGGATTCTGTCCCGGTTGCCCCTCTTCCAGTCCAGCTCTCTGCTGTGGCCCGGGAGTGCAGTGGAGGATGGCCCAAGTGCTTGGGCCCTGCACCCGCATGGGAGACCAGGAGAAGCACCTGGTTCCTGGCTTCGGATCAGCGCAGTGCGCCGGCCAAAGCAGCCACTTGGGGGATGAACCAACGGAAAAAAGAAGACTTTTCTCTCTGTCTCTCTCTCTCTCTCTCCCACTGTCCACTCTACCTGTAAAATAAATAAATAAATAAATAAATAAATAAATAAATAAAGCAAGCAAGCAAGCTAAGGACAGATATGTATTATGTGAAAAATCACGCCTGTGAGGTGCATCCCATGCGTTCTGTGTCCTGTAAGCAGGGGGCTCTTACGGACACGGCACCATGCTTCTCCCTCGTCTCTTGCCTGCCTGTCGGAGGCTTTGCTGTATTTAGCCTGAGAGATTCCGGGCTCCAGAGCGCAGCTCATGTGGCTTTGCCTTTCTGAGTAGTAGTTCCTTATGCCGTTCGAACAGAACTGTGGTGCCTTCCAAGGACTTTCTATGCCTCCCCAGTGAATGCCCCAGGGGGACATTCTGTGTCTGCGGTCTCTCTCCTTGGTGGTGCCTGATGGGGAAATGTCTCCCCTTTAACGAAAGCCAGCTCCTTTCTCCTCGTCCACATCCCTTCCCACCTACCCTTCTGCACGCAGGCTCCTGAACACCAGGGAAGGGTGGGGGGAGGAGCCAGCAGAACCGGTTGTGCCAGGCATTTCTGTCTGTCTTTGCTTCTCATCACAGACAGATTTCCAAGGCAGGCTCTACTGCCTTCTAGTTGTGCAATGTCCTTGCCGTGTGGTCAGAAGCAAACTGTCCCATCTCCCTGAATCTCGGCTTCCCTTGGCTGAGGAGGGGGGACGATGACAGGTCTTGCGCCACAGAATGGTGAGGATTGAAGAGAACAATCCCCGCAAGCTGTCTGTCACAGGGAGTGTCTCACCCCTGGGCAGTTGCTGGGACAGGTTAGCTCTGATGATGAGGTTGGTGGCAAAGGAGGGGTAGGAGTGGAGGTGGCCGGCCCGGGAAATCTCCAGGTGCTCTTTCTTCCCTACTGCAATGTAATTTTGCAGGGGAAATGATCCTCTCGGGAAGGCGGTCCTTGGATTGTACAGGCGCTGAGGTCTGAAAGGTGACCTCGTTCCGTTCTGGAATCACAGTTAGATTGCACGCTGCCGTGCCTGGGGCCGCATTAAAGACCTGGCTGTTGCCTGGAGGTGCCACCTGCACCGCGGGTCAGCCGAGGTCACAGTCTTTTCTCCAGAGCTCTTATCAAGGGGATCAAGAAACTCGATCAGGCAGGAGGGACTCTAGGGACCTGAGGCTCCGCTCCTTGTGCCCTTTTTATGTGCTGCCCTTCACTGTCCGTGCCAGTGCTCAGGACAGGGAGCTGGATAGGGTAATGGAGGCCGGGAGGGGGGACCGCACGTCCTCAAGGGCAGCCAGGGTGAACAGCCCTGCACTGTGCCCAGGGCCAGCAGGGTGTCCTCTCCATGCCCTTGGATGCCCAGCTCACGGCACGGTGCTTTCAACCCCTCCTAAGGGCAGAGACGTGCTCGCTGTCCTTGTCACGCAAGCATTAGAGGGCTCGATTCGCAATGCTAATGTTAGGAAAGGGTGGACATTCACAGGGTATTTCCTTTCAAGTCCACCCCCCTCTGTAGGTGAGATCGAGGCCCAGTGAAGTCCACTGCTGTAGGTCAGACAGCCAGAGTCTGTGAAGCTAAAATTGAGACCCGCTTCCTGTTTCCTCACCCCCTAAAGGTCCTCCGGACAGAAGCCCCAGTCAGGATTTCTTGCCCAAGGCCGCCAGCGAGGGCCCTTCCAACAGCACAGTCGCCCAAGCTTACATTCCTCGTGGAATCTTCTAGAACATCTCAGTGGCCTCTGGATAAGGGTTCTGGGACTTTGTGAAGGCTTCTTAAGTGAGGCCTTTGTTTTTCTGCAAATAGAAACAAATTGACAGGATCAGAACTAGCTGCCATGGAAATGGAAGATTCTGGAAGCCTCATGGTGTGTTGGAAAGGCAGTGTGGCAGGGGAGCCCTGAACTCCAGGAACCTGTGGCGGGTCTCTCCCCTCCCTCCCTCCCTTCCCCTCCCCTCCCCTCTCCCAGGCTCAGTTTGCTCACTTCCCAATGGAAGCGTCTCCAGGCTTCTGTGCCCAGGAAGTGTCTCAGCTTTTAAAGTAACATTTTTTGCATGGCGGGTGTGACTGGGTTCTTCTCTGAGTCTTCACCAGATCATTCTAGGCTCCTAGAAGTGTCATTATACCACACAGCAAGGCTGGAGCAGGTCTGCCATGGGGAGACCATCCTGATACCCTTGGTCTGTCTCTCCTAGAGAAAATCTTACCTGGCCAAGTACTCCATTATAAAGAGACCCAGTAAAGAAGATGTGCAACTGTTGCAACATTGTGAAATAGAAAGCAAGCCAGGCCCTGTGGAACCCATGCCCGGGCATTTTCTCTGTGCTTTTCAGTGTTCCACGGGTGCCTGCAGCATTTTTTCTCCCTTGTCTTTCAATAATAGTGGCATTTTGTAAGGCCTGCTGGAAATCGTGTTTAACAGCATGAGAACTTGTTTCTATTTTGCTCAAGCAAGTCCCAAATGATGCTTCAGGTGGAGTGTTTAGCCTCATCCCACACCAGAGTGCCTGGGTGCAATTCTTGGCTCCAGCGCCTAATCCCGGCTTCCTCCTAATGCAGACCCCAGGAAGCAGTGATGTTGGCTCAAGTAATTGAGCTCCTGGTGCCCTTCTGGGAGACCTGGATTGAATTTCAACTTCAGCCTGGCCTGGCTAAAGTTGAATTTGGGACATACACCCTCAAGTGGGATCTCTCTCTCTCTCTCTCTCTGTCTTTCCCAAATAAAAAACAAACTTGAAAAGTAGGTGTCAGTAATTTGCAAAAATTAAGACTTTCCCATAAAAATAAGGTAAAACAACAGCACACTATTATTTGTCACATCTGGTTTAAAATACACAATAAGAGAGTACTATTTAGTATTTATTTGATTTATAATTTCATTGACCATTGTTTCAATTAATTCAACAGTAAATATTTCAACTAATTTGTCCTAAGTTGTTTTGGTAAGTAAGGAAGTTTTCTTTTTGGCTCTCATTTTTACATTTCCCTGAATGCTAATACAGTCACTGGCCTGATCATGCTTATTGAATAGCCATCACTTGAGCATTTCTGCATATATTTTTGGACAATTTGTATTTCTTCTTTTGAGAGATGTCTATGCAGGTCCTCTGCACGTTCCTTAACTGATCTTTGCTGTTGTGGAGTTTTCTGAGTCCCTTATATCTTCTGCATATTAGTCATCTGTCAGATAAGTGGCTAACAAATATTTTCTCCCATTCTGTTGGCTATCTCTTTACTCTATTGATGGTTTCCTTTGCTATGTAGGAGCCTTTTAGTTTGATATAATAATCTATTATTATATATGATATAATAATATAAATAATAGTTATAATAATATAATAACATACATTATATATAATATAGTATACAATCCATCGTTTTGGTTTTTGCTGCTTTTTGCGTCAGAATTAGAGCAGCTAGGGCTAGAACCAGCATGCCAGTATGGGATACTTGCATCGCATGCAACAGCTTAACCACTGCACAGCAATACCAGCCCATATACAAGTACTGTTAATAAAAAAAAATCTTGTAAATGTTTTAAAAGCAAATAAATAAATAAGCATGTCAAATATTTAAGAAGAGCCATTCTTTGAAGAACCTCACTCTGTATCACAATACTTGAAAAAGAAGCCTCTTCCATGTACAAATTCAGTATCTACCAGAAACTATATTTAGCTTTTCAAAATATCTGTACGTTCTTAAAGATATTGAAAGATTTCATGGGTAAGCCAAGAAAACAGCATCTTTTTACACTCTCTGAGGTCATAGTGACTCTTAAGAGTTTTAGTGTATCTGGGTAGTCTGACAGCTTATCTGGGTCTCAGTAATGCCTGTCATAGCAAACATGGATTAGAAACAAAACAATGAGGCAAACTCTGACCAGATTGGATAACAATGAGACTCTAACATAATTTTTTCAATCTGTTAGAACAATATCTCTTGCCCTTTGTGTATTTTGTTTGATTCTCTCTTGTTATTTTTGGATCATAATTTTGAAAAATAAAAAACCTTAAATATGATTAAATGGAACTCCTGAATATTGTATAAGAAAACAGTGTAAGGTCATGGGGTTTATTGAGTACAAATAGTTCATCAAAGTAAACTTGCTGCTAAGCCTCACCCTGCTCAGTCGATCATACAAATTATTATTTTGTTTTCTATTACTTGTATCTTCCTCCTGCTTCTTCTTCATTTTGCTCGGGAATGTTTTCTCTCTTGCTGCTTTTGTTATCAGTATTTTCCTAACTACCATAATTCTCCATTTTCATGATGATTTTAATTATCAGTCATCCATCATTAGGATATATTGAGTTGACATTTTGAAGTTTCTGCAAGTTTTTTTTTTCTTAAAGTTTACAGTAATGCCTTCCAATAGGTACTTTCTCCTCACTATGTTCGAATTTCAGCACAGTTATTAAACATGTCAGCAATAATCCAAAATTGAAGATACACAAAAGTGATTCCAGGGCACAATAAAATGAAATTGCATTGAAATACCCAAATGCAAAACCAAATTATTCCAATATGAGATGCATTGATTTGGGGGTGACAATGCATGGTGTTTTGCCACAGGAGTGTGTTTTATCAGGAATTTTCTCTGTGTGGGTGGTACTTTTGAGTGTTCTTTCATAGAATAGATAAACGCTCTTTTTTAAAAAGATTGATTTATTTATTTTACAATCAGAGTTACACAGAGAAAGGAAGAGAGAGAGAGGGAGGGAGGGGGGAGAGAGGGAAAGAGAGAGAGAGAGAGAGAGAGAGAGAGAGAAGAAAAATCTTCCATCTGCTGGTCTACTCCCCAGATGGCTACCATGGTCAGCACTGGGTCAAGCCAAAGCCAGGAGCCAGGAGCTTCATCTGGATCTCTCTTGTGAGTGGCAGGGGCCCATCCACTTTGACTGTCTTCAGTTGCTTTCCCAGGTGCACAATCAAGGAACTGGATTGGAAGTGGAGCAGCCAGGACTCCAACTGGCATTCGTAAGGAATGCTAGTGTAGCAGGGAGCACAGCTTTAACCTACAATGCCAGCTTCCTTAACTCTTTGTAAATTTTATTTTATTTAAGGTAAGTAAATTTCTTGTAATTCATATATACAGATTTAGGAGCATAGTGATACTTCCCACCCTATCTCCCCTCCCTCCCACCCATGCTCCCACCCTTCCTCCTCCTTCCTGCCTTATTCTCTCTCTTAATTTTTACAATGATCTACTTTCAGTTTACTTAATACTTGCAAGATTAACCCCACACTAAGTGAAGAGTTCAGCAAATATTAAGAAGAAATAAATAGCATTCCTCGACAGTAGAGACAAGGGCTATAAACAATCATTGAATCTCAAAATGTCAGTTTCACTCCTATACATTACATTTTTGGTACTTTGTTAGTTACCATAGATCAGGGAAAGGATATGATACTTGTCTTTTGGGGACTGGCTTATTTCACTAAATATAATGGTTTCCAGTTGCATCCATTTTATTGCAAAAGACAGGATTTCATTCTTCTCTACTGATGAGTAGTATTTTATTCTCTCTCTGTGTGTATGTGTGTGTGTGTGTGTGTATGGACATTTGGGGATGATTCATATCTTACATATTGTGAATTGAGGTGCACTACACATAGAAGTCAAATAACGCTTTCATTTGCTGATTTCATTTCCCATGAGTAAATTCTCAGGAGAGGGATTGTTGGGTCATATGGTATATCTATTTTCATCTTTCTAAGATATCTCCATACTGTCTTCCACAATAGCTGTACTAGTTTACATTTCAACTAACAGTGGATTAGGGTACCTTTTCCCCTATATCCTTGCCAGCATTTATTGTTTGTTGATTTCTGTATGAGAGTCATTCTAACTGATTTTGATTTGCATTACCCTGATGAGTGGTGATCCTGAGCATTTTCTCATGTGTTTGTTGACCATTTCAATTTTCTCTTTTAAAAATGCTTGTTCGAGTCCTTCGCCCATTTCTTAACTGGATTATTTTGATGTTGATGTTCTTGAGCTCTTTATAGAATCTGGATACTAATCCTTTATCAGTTGCATAGTTTGCAAATAATTTCTCCCTTTCAGTTGGTTGCCTCTTCACTTGCTGAGTGTTTCTTTTGCTGTGAAGAAGCTTCTCAGCTTGATGTAATCCCATAATCTCATTTGTCTATTTTGGCTTTGATGGCCTGTGCTTCTGAGGTCTTTTCCAAGAAGTCCCTGCCTATGTCTTGAAGACTTTCTCCAATGTTTTCTCTAGTAATTTGATAGTATCAGGTCATAGATTTAGATCTTGGATCCATTTTGAGTTGAGTTTTGTATAAGGTGTAAGGTATGGGTCTTGTTTCACACTTCTGCATGTGAAGATCCAATTTTCCCAGCACCATTTGTTGAAGAGACTGTCCTTTCTCCAGGGATTTGTTTTAGCTCCTTTGCCAAAGATAGGTTGGTTGTAGATGCATGGATTGATTTCTGGGGTTTCTATCCTGCACCATTGGACTACATGTCTATTTTCACACCAGCACCAGACTGTTTTGATTATAACTGCCCTGTAGTATGTCTTGAAATCTAGTATTGTGATGCCTCCAGTTTTGTTGTTTCAGATTGCTTTAACTATTTGAGGTCTCTTGCATTTACCATGAATTATAGCATCATTTTTTCTGAATCTGAGAAGAGTATCATTGATTGGGGTTGCATTCAGTCTGTAAATTGCTTTTGGTAGTATGGACATTTTGGTGATATTAATTCTAATCCATGATGATGGGAGATTTTTTTCATTTCTTTGTGTCTTCTTCTATTTCTTTCATGTTCATCATAGAGATCTTTCACCTCCTTGGTTTTATTTATTCCAAGGCATTTAAATTTTTGTAGCTATTATGAATGGGACTGATCTTAGAAGTTCTGTCTCAGCCATGACATCGTCTATGTATACAAAGGCTATTGATTTTTATATCTGGCCACTTTACCAAACTCTTTTTATGAGTTCCAGTAGTGTCTTCATGGAGTCTTTTGGTTCCCCACTTATTGAGTCATATCATCTCCAAATAGGGATAATTTGACTACCTCCTTTTCAATATGTATCCCTTTGATTTCTTTTTCTCACCTAATGGCCCTGGCTAAAACTTTCAGGACTATGTTGAATAGGCAATGATGAAAGTAGGCATCCTTGCCTAGTTCTGTATCTCACTGGAAATGCTTCCAACTTTTCTTCATTAAATAAGATGTTGGCTGTGGGTTTGTCATAAATTGCCTTGGTTGTGCTGAGTAATATTCCTTCTATACCTAATTTGCTTAAAGTTTTTATCATGAAAGGATGTTGTATTTTATCAAATGCTTTCTCTGCATTTATTAAGATAATCATGATTTTATTCTTCCATTTGTTAATATGATGTATCACATTTATCGATTGCTTATGTTGAACCATCCCCACACACCAGGGATAAGTCCCACTTGGTCTGGGTGAATGATCTTTCTGATATGTTGTTGGATTCGATTAGCTCATATTTTGTTGAGGATTTCCACATCTATGTTCATCGTTGATATTGGTCTAAAGTTCTCTTTCTTCGTTGCATCTTTTCTTGGTTTTGCAACTAGGGGAATGCTCATTTCATTGAAGGAGTTTGGGAGGATTCCCTCCTTTCAATTGTTTTGAGTAGCTTAGAAGAATTAGAATCAGTTCTTCTTTAAAAGTATCAAAGAATTCAGCAGTGAAGGGGCCAGCACTGTGGCTTATTGGGTAAAGTCACCATCTACAGCATCTGCATTCCATATGGGCACTGGTTCGAGTCCTGGCTGCCCTACTTCCAATCCAGCTCCCTGCTAATGCACCTGGGAAAGCAGCAGATGATGGCCCAAATACTTGAGCCCTGTACCTATGGGGGAGACTCAAATGAAGCTCTGGCTCCTGGCTTTCATTTTCAGATTGGCCTGCCTCCGTCATTGTGGCCATCAGGGGAGTGAACCAGCGGGAGAAACATTCTCTCTCTCTCTCTCTCTCTCTCTCTTTTGACAGGCAGAGTCAGACAGTGAGAGAGAGACAGAGACAGAGAGAAAGGTCTTCCTTTTCTGTTGGTTCACCCCCAAGTGGCCACTATGGCCGGCGGGTTGCAGCCGGCGCGCTGTGCCAATCGAAGCCAGGAGCCAGGTGCCTCCCCCTGGTCTCCCATGCAGGTGCAGGGCCCAAGGACCTGGACCATCCTGCACTGCACTTCCGGGCCACAGCAGAGAGCTGGCCTGGAAGAGGGGCAACCGAGACAGAATCCGGCGCCCCGACAGGGACTAGAACCAGGGGTGCCGCGCTGCAGATGGAGGATTAGCCTAGTGAGCCGAGGCACTGGCCTCTCTCTCTCTCTCTCTCTCTCTCTCTCTCCAACTCTGCTTTTCAAATAAATCAATAAACAATCTTTAAAAAATGAATTCAGCAGTGAAGCCATCTAGTCATGGGCTCTTCTTTTTTGGGAAAATCTTTATTACAGATTCAATCTCTGTCTTATTTGTTGATCTATTTAAGCCTCCCTAGACTCTTAGGTAAGACATATCAAATACCTAATGAAATCTAAATAACTCCATGAAGAAAGCATGACTTTCCACGTAGATGACTCATGACTTGTGAGATAGCATATGGTTATGCCCTATAACAGGGAATTATGAGAAATTTTACTTCAAGTGATATTCATCAAAAATGGCTCTCTGAATCCATTGGTCCTGCATTCACAAATTCAAATGCACATTGAAAATATCTGAGAAAAAAATTACATAGGTACTGAGCATGTATAGACTTTTTTATATTGTTACTCCATAAATAGTACAGCATAACCACTATTTACACACCATTTGCATTGCAGTTGATATTATAAGTTATCAAGAGATGATGTAAAGCATACGGGAGGATATGTGCATGTGAAATACACACGTAAGAGGCTTGAACATCTGTGGCTTTTGCTATGCACTGGGGATCCTGATGTAATCAGGTGTTGTTGAGAACTGAATCCCGTGTTTACAGATCTAATGGTAGGGAATTTGTCTGTATACATACAAAGCTTTGTTTGTCCATATCTCACCTATACTTAGCTCTGGACTCCTTAAGACATTGTCACAGCATGATACTAGCACATCCTCCTGCACCACCCCTTTGGTCCAGGACACTGAGTGAATTAGCAACAGCAAGTGGGAGTATTCCTGTAGACAGCTTCCCACACTGCAGAAACTAAGTTTTTCCCCATCATTTTAGTTCAGCTTCAACAGTTGTATATACTTATGTTTCAGATATCTCTCTTGGGGCAGCCTAGTGTGTAAAACTCCCAGCTACAATGCTGGCATTCCATATAGGCTCAGGTTGAGTCCTGGCTGCTCCACTTCTTTTTTTTAAGATTTATTTATTTTATCTGAAAGTCATAATTACACACAGAGAGAAAGAGAGGCAGAGAGAGAGAGAGAGAGAGAGAGAGATGTCTTCCATTTGTTGGTTCATTCCCCAACTGGCTGCAATGGCCAGAACTTCACCAATCTGAAGTCAGGAGCCGGGAGCTTCTTCTGGGTCTCCCATGTATGTTCAGGGGTCCAAGGACTTGGCCATCTTCCACTGCTTTCCCAGGCCATAGCAGAGAGCTGGATCAGAAGAGGAGCAGCTGGAACTTGAATGGGCATCCTTATAGGATGCTGGCACCTCAGATGGTGACCTCACCGACCACACCACAGTACCAGTCCCTGCTCCATTTCTGATCCAGCTCTTTGCTAGTGGCCAGGGAAAGCAGTGGAAGATGGCCCAAGTGCTTCAGCCCCTGAACACACATGGGAGACACAGAAGAAGCTTCTGGCTTCTGGCTTTGGCCTGGCTCAGTGCTGGCTGTTGTGGCCATATAGGGAGGGAATTAGCAGATGTAAGATTCTCTCTCTCTCTCTCTCTATCCCCCTCCTTCTCTGTGAAATTATAACTTTCAAATAAATAGATATCAAAATAAAAAATATATCTCACTTAAATGTTCATTGGTTGGGTGCTTTCTTTCCTCTTACCTTTTTTTTTTTTTAATTAAAATATCCATCCATCGGACAAGGTGCATGTTGCTTGTCTCTCTTGTTTGATGTTCCCTTCAATTGCCTTTGCTGTCTATTTTGGATTAAATGTTTTATGATTTTAGTATTTTTATCTGTTAGTCTGGAAGCTATGCTTTTAATTCCTGTAGTAGCTACTCTAGAAATTACAATCTGAGTTTAACCTATTACAATGTAATGTTAACTAATTTTTATGCTCTCCTCCCTAATAACATAAAACCTTCAACTACTTTAACTCCATCTCCCTCATTCCTACTTACACATTGGTGTGTATTCTCATTCTTTATATATCTCAGCTCTTGCAGTCAGCACTGTTCTTGCTTTACTTACAAAAATATGGAATTGGGTTCACTTGTTCGTTTCATTGGCCATCAGTCGTTTCTGCATCTCTGACTGTCCTTCCATCTGGGAATATCTCTGTTCTCTCCCAATTATTCTCTGTAGACTTTCTCATAATGTAGCTCTGTTGATGGGAAATTATTTCAGTTTTTACTTTGGTCACAGTTATTTGCTTATTTGTGAATTCTTGAGGGATGTGTTCACTGGAGATACATAAAACTGGCAGTTTGTGTTTCTTCAGCCCGTTAAATTTGTCTTTATCTTCCCACTGTTTCCGCATTCCATTAAGATAGTTGAGAAGTAGGCTGTCGATCTGATTATTGAGGCTGTGAAGGCAATCTGTCTTTGTGTTTTCTCTTCTGTTTGCTGCCTAGGTTTAGATCTCTTTTTATTTCTCCTGCTTCAGCTCTGGTGTGCTTCTCTGAATTAATTACTTGAGTCTATGAATTTCAGCACATCTGAAAACTTCCCAACAATTAGTCCTCAAGCAATTCTTCCTACTCACTCTTTGCTTCCTCTGACTCGTCAAATGCATTTAGAACTTTGCACATTTTCAGTTTTTGACTTTGTCTTATTTATTGTTCATCTTTTGATTTTGTTTAATATTTTTTACTAACACATAGTAATTATACATATTTATAAAGCATGGTATGGTATTTTAAGGTATGAATGATGTGTCCCAGACACATCAGGGTAATTGGCCTATCATCAGATATTTATGATTGTCTTGTGTTGTAAACATTAAAATTTTCTCTGCTAGCTATTTTAAAGTATACAATTAATTGTGGTCAACCATAACTATTCTGCTGTGCTACAGAGTATCAAAAGTTGTTTCTCTTGTCCAACTGTACCCCTGTACCTGTTAGCCATCCTCTTCCCATCTCTCCTTCTCCCTCATCTTTCTCCAGCTCTGGGAACCACCATTCTATTCTCTGCCTCTATAGGATCAAATTTTAGCTTCAATATATAAGTGAGAATATACAATATTTGTGTTTCTGTACCTAACTTGTTTCACTTGTCATAATATTCAATTCCTGCTACTGCAAGTGACAGAACTTAATTTTTATGGCTGAGTAATATTGCATTGTGTACAAATATTTCCACTGTATACACACACATTCTTCGCCCATCAGTCAATAAACACCTAGGTTGATTCAATGTCTTGGCTCTTGTGAATAGTGCTGGGATGAACATGACAGTGCAGATGTCTCTGCAACATATTGATTGAATTTCCTTTGGAGCCCATGGTGGAATCGCAGGGTCACACGGTAATTATAGTTCTAGTTTTTTGAGGCAGCTTCATGCTGCTTTCCACAATGGTTGTACAAACCTGCATCCCCACGGTCAGTACACAAGAGCTTCCCTTTCCCCACATCCACATCAACGTTTGTTGTTCTTATGTCCTTTTGCTAAGAGCCAACCTCACAGAGGTGGGATGAGATCTCATTTCCCTGGTGATTAGTGATGCTGTCCAGTTGTTTGTCTTATTTTGAGAGATGCCTAATTCAGTTCCTTTGTCCATTTTTAAACCATCATTCTTTTTCTTTTGGTACTGTATTCTGGATAGTTTCTTTGAGCTCTCTCCCAGTTCACTTACTCTCTTTTCATCAGTGCCTAATATATTCTTAAAACTATTTATTGTACTTTTCAACCCTAGAATTTACCCTTTGCTCCTTTAAAAAAGTTCCTATGTCAGCTTTAATGCTTTCTGATTGTCTAGAAAAAGGTTCAGTCTTGTCTTGGATCTCCTTGACTGTGATAAACGCAATTATGTGACAGGATGCATCCAACAGCTCTAACACCTGGCATGCAGGTAACGTCTGGAACGCAGGTAGGTCTGCTCTATTGCCATGTTCCTCTACAGGCCTCACTGATGCATTGTCTTCTTGAGTTCCTGCTGATTTTTGATTTTATGCTGGATGTTGCATCTGTAAAACTACCTTTAGAAATTATTTGAGGTCTAGAGTGATGGAGAGAAAGTTTATTTGCTTTTGCCAGCTGCTGTGGGTCACTTAAAGGGTGGACTATTTGCCAACATGATAGATGAGAACAATGAAGCCTCCTGGAAATTGCTGCATTTTATATTTTTTTAAATAAGAAAAATGTAAATCTTTCATGCCCATTAAAAATTGGAGAAAACGCAGATAATAATGGTACAGTTAATCAATCAATGGTCCTACCATTCTATAATAGCCATTGAATATTTTTAAATAAAAGCTTTATTGAACATTGTACTTAAATGACAACAATTGCAATAATAAATTTATAGTTATAGTACTAGTTAGCACCATAAGCAAATCCTGCTCTAGCATTGCTTTCACTGTGCAAAACTGCCCCTCAATTACAGGAAGTAAGAAATTTACAACGTGTCTGTAAAGTGCTCCATTTCTTACCATCAGCAAAGTTATCTGTTTTCCTATGTGAAATGTATGGGTGCGTCTATGCACATACCCACAATATCTTGATTTTTTTCTTATACTTTTTAACATCACTTCCTGTTCCTAGTGGAGCTGCAAGAGCTTGCCAGATGAACGGGCCTCAGGGTAGAAGGCCATGGCCCCAGCCTTAGCACAGCAACCACAGACTTCAGTGGAGTTACAAAATGGACTTGTCAGACTCATGATAATTCTCTTTAAGGCCAAGATTTTCCATTGCAGAACGTGAGTCATCAGTTTTGTTTGGTTATTTTGATTTTGAGAGAAAGAGGCTCTGTGGAGGGTAAACAGGCCAGGAGCTCTAAAGGAGGAAGGCGTACATTTTCTATCCTAAGCAATAGCTCGCAAAGGGAATTCATGCTGCTGTAAGAGTTACTTCTCACCCAGAAGGAAATGAAAACAGAAAGCTCTGACAGTAGGAAGGCATGGCGCCTCACAGAGGAGTTGACAAAGAAACCCAGAAGTTTGTAGACAGAACCTGAGAGCAGACGTGGTTTATGCCTTGCTTCTTGGGGTGACATCCGTGAACCTCTCATAGGGACCAAGCATCCTTCATAAAACCAAAGGGGGCAGAGTAGAAATGACTGTCTGCAATGGGGCAGAGGTACCTCCAGGTCCTGTCACGGAGGACAGAATCATTGTAGCCGTGGAGAACGGCTCAGGGCAAGCAGACACTGTGTATGCAGCTGGCTGGCAGAGGTCATCAAAGAGCCGTGCACTTCAAGAGTGAATCTTGCAGACAGATGGACCAGTGGAACCGAATAAGGCTCAGAGACAGTCCTACAAAAATAGACAACCCAACTGTGACACAGGAACAAAAGTAACTCAATGGGAAAAAAAACACCATTTTTTTGACACATGGTGATGAAACAACTGGAGACCCACAAAAGAAAAAAAAGATGAATTTAGATACACACCATACAGCCTTCACAGAAATTAATTCAAAATAGATCACAGGGACAGGGATTGTAGCACAGCAGGCTAAGCCACCACATGGGATGCTTGTGTTCCATATTAGGATACCCGGTCAACGCCCAGTTACTCCACACTCCTGACCGAGCTTCTTTTTAACAATGCACCTGGGAGGCAGTGGATGGTGGTCCATGTACTTGGATTCCTGCTGCCCTTGTGGGAGACCCAGGTGGAGTTCCTGGCTTCTGGCTTTGGCCTGGCCCAGCCCTGGCTGTTGCAGGCATTTGGATGGAGGGCGAGCTAAAGGATGAAAGAGCTCTCTTTGTCTCTCTTTCTGTCTCTCTGTCTGTCATTCTGAACTTTAAATAAATAAATACTTACAGATAACAGAATTTAATGTAAAAAAGGAAACTATAAAACTGCTTCAAGATCACATAGGAGGGTAGGAAACCTGATTTCAGCCTGGCCCAGCCCTAGACATTGTGGTCATTTGGGGAGTGAAACATCAGATGGAAGACCTCTTGCTCTCTGTCTCTCTCTGTCTCTGTCTCTGTCTCTGTCTCTCTCTCTCTCTCTCTCTCTCTGTAACTCTGCCTTTCAAATAAACAAATCATTCAAAAAATTGTCTTCTCCTTCCCACCCTCAATCCCCAACTTTGACTATGCTCAGGGAGAGAGAAAGACAAGAGAGGAGCTGACTTCCAGGAAGGACTCTTCAGATGACCAAATGGTTACCCAAGAGGCTACATTTCAAGCTGGAGATGACTCGGTGAGTGGCATGATCTCCTCTTCTGGGATCAGCAACATCGAGGGCTTGAAAGCTGCAGTCGTTGAGTAGAATTCAATTACAAGGGTGAAACAAAGGACACTGTACACCTGGGTTTTGTCACTCTGTATGTCCAAACCTACACAATGTGCTTTAATAAGTTATGTGTAACAGTCTGATGCTCTTCACCTTCAGCAGACATTCTGAACAAATGCACAGGGCCTATCCCCGTCCTGGTGACACAGAGCACCCCAAATCGGGCTGGAGGAGTAGCTACAGAACCGTCAACCCCGTGCCCTTGCTCAGTGTGCAGACAGGCAAACACTGACTCTGGGTGGGTGGATGGAAAAGAGGAGGTGTCTATTGCAAAGCACAGAGCAAAGAGCCAGGCAGCTGTCACTTGATTCCTGGGCTCACCAGAGTTAAGGGTGAAGATTCTTTTTTTACTGTAAGATTTATTTATTTATTTGAGAAGCGTAGTTACATACAGAGAGAGGGAGAGACAGAGAGGGAGGTCTTCCATCTGCTGGTTCACTCCCCAAATCGCCAGAGCTGGGCTGATCCAAAGCCAGGAGCCAGGAGCCTCCTCTAGGTCTCCCAAGCACTGAGGCCATCTGCCACTGCTTTCCCAGGCCATAGCAGAGAGCTGGATGGGAAGAGGAGCAGCCGGGACTTGAACCAGCCTCCATATGTGGCTGCTGGTGCCGCGGGGGGGGGGGGGGGGGGGCTTTGCCTTCTGCACCACAGCGACAATCCCCAATCCCCAGGGGCGAAGGTTCTTACAAACTGACATTGAGGCTGTGAGGCGCATGCTTCGCTAGTGTCCTTGTCTGTGGTTGGTTCACAGGGCTTGTGGCCCTTCTCTGATTGGTCAGTGGTATCCTGTCTTTGGGGAGTTTTGATAATGGTGCAGTGGACTCCAGGCAGTCTGGGTTCTATATGCTGGTGACAATCCTTTTTGCTTGGGTTCTGGGGTTCCTGGAAAAGAAACCCCTGGAGATAAGATTGAACATCAAGATGATATTTATAGGGAGGTCTGATGATTAGGGACCTTGTAATTACGGCCAGCTTCAACTCAGTGAGCTCATCTTAGTTAGTGATTGATTTGCAATCCTCAAAGCAGAGCACGGAAGCTTGAAGCTCAGGCAGGGAGACTGGGAGATACAGGGAGACTCCGACCTGCTGGTATCTAGGATATGCCTTCAAGGCCCCGTGTAGGGCTTTGGCAATATCCCTTCTGAAGTTGCCTCTGACAGGTGAAACACAAAGACACAGCTCCCTCCTGGCGTCGTCCCCACCATGAGTGTGAATGCTCCTATTCTCTCTGAGCCACCTGCATCACGGCACTTCACAGGGAAGGCTGCACAGACCCACACGCTCAGGAAGCCTTGCTGCTTGGAGACAAAGCTGTCTCCTGAACTGTCAGCCCTGAGACAGGGAAGCTCAGGCAGGGAGCGGGAGATTGTCAGGCTCGCCCTTCGGGGGCGACCAGGCAGAGACCAGCTGCGTGTGGCAGGCGCAGGGCAGTGAACTGAAACCTATTTCCTCCTGCATGGCCCAGGAGACAGGATGCTAATACACAAAGGGCAGGGTCTTCCTGCTTCTACATCCCTACCCCGCCCCAAATGCACAAGGGACACAGCTTCTTGAGCCCAGTCTTTGGACAACAAAGAGATCTTCAGATTAGATCCCTCAGAGCTGGGGGGCCGGGGAGCGGGCAGGTGGGCTTACGTCTTTGAAAAGCGTGAGTTGCTCAGATAACTAAAAATTTAAACATTTAAGAACATTTCTTTTAATACTGGCAGATTGGCAAAGCGAAGAGAGAATTTGGAAAACCCTGAGAGGGCTTTGGAGGACAATGCCAGGACTGCTCAGTAAGGGACTCATGGGGAGATGAAAATACATTGGCAACCTCCAGAGTTCGCTCTCCTGCTATCCTCCCCATACCAGGAAACCCATCCGGACTGGTTGTGGTGCTGAGAACACAGCCAGTCAGGAGCTGCCATGGTTGCTCAGAGACAGAATTGAAAGCAGGAGTAGGCTTCCCACTTGACTGAAGCTTGTTCTAGAACCTTGCTACGAGGCTACTTCAAAAAGTACCTCTCCATTCCAAGAAAATGGGATTCAATTAGGAGCTCATTTTGGTTCAAAAATGTTTGAAATCCATGCATACAAGGGAAGCTGCGTAATATGAAATAACCATCCACTGATTTCCATAAATGTTTGCATCAAAAGAAACATGAGATTTCTGAAAATTTCCTATTTCAGAAGAATTTTACATTTACAAAACAAAAAGTGTGGAGTTGGGAAGAGTTTCCATGTACCCCACAACCAGCCCCCATCCCATTAGAAACCTCTTATACAAGTACAGTGAAATAAACTTTAAATTCCATTTTTCCACAAAAAACTTTTGAAGTATACTTGTGTAAGGTATGTGCTGGGGGTGGGGACATTGAAGTGAGAAGGCGATGTAAGTCATATGGCTTGTTGGACAACTGTAATGCTAAGGAAAGCTATAAACCTACAGTTGAGAGCTACATACAGTTTAAGAAAAGTTACAGCAGAGAGAGGGGAGGAGAGAGATGCAATGGAGACATAGACCTCAAGCAGTTCATCACCAAACAGAAAATATTGGTAAAACATACTTTAAAATGTAAAGGTAGAGTAGGAGTAGGCAGAGAAAGGAGGTGTAGTTGTGATATAGAACTACAATGGGATCAGCAGTAAAAACAATACCATCTAAATGCTCAGAAGGGGAAGTTAAAAAAAAAAAAAAAGAGGGAGTTCTCTGGGCTGATATTTGAGGCCAAGTCCAGGTTAATAGGGAAAAAAAAAAAAAAACAGTTGGCTACAATGAAAAGAGAATTGTGCAGAAAAAAAAAAAAAATGGGACACAAAGTTGGTGAACAAGCAGATGTCCGGTTTGCACAGACTTGAAACCGTGACAGATTCCAAAGAAATTTATCAAGCACAAAAGTTTTTGTCAGAGGCAAGCCAAGAGGAATCGCAGACACAGGACACACGGTAAGAAAGGTCCACAAAAGAGGGAGGACAGAGGATATAGGCTGTGAACACTGAGAGCTTTGCTTGGCAAAAGTTGCTGATGAGAGAATGCATGCATTTTTATTTCATATCCGATAAGGAGTTGATAACCCATGGATGCAGTTCTTTCTAGGCGAGCTCTGTCAAAATGGTCCACATGTGTGACCCAGAAAGACATGGGTGTGTTGTCTCCATTCAGAGACGATGTGAAGCTCTTGTACAGTGTGACCTGAACTGGACCGCGGTTGTCACTAAGACTTAGAGCCTGTAGATCAGACATTCACTTTCATATCAGACTTTGTGTCGTGTCTGGGGTTAGACACAGGTGGGAATCACATCCTCTCTTAGTCATGAGGGTTGGCTTTGATGCAGATAGGACCCTGGACCTCAGGGCTCTCACCCTGAGCTTGACCCAAAGGACACTGGTTGTCCTCTTTTCTCATGGGAGTGGCCAAGAGCATAAAGCATGAAAGATGCTCCTGGCCATAAGAAAGACATATAAGGCTGTGCCATTGCCGAAAATGTGACCTATTCCATATACTCCACTAGAGGACTTTGCTCCTCCCCATTTGGGTAAGAGACAGTGGGCTCTTTCCTGACCCTCACAGATGTTAAGTACCAGACTCTCAAAGGTAATATCCGCACCTGGTCATCCTACCCTGTAGGAGCCACAGTGGACAACGATCATAACCAGACTCATCATTCAACTCCACTTGACTTGCACACAACTGGGATCCAAGGCTCTTGGTTGGTGCCCAAGCTGAACTGTGTTTTGGAGGGAACCACCACTTTCTAAGAAAAGCAAAGCCCTGGAGAAACTTGTCACCTGGCTTTTGAATCTCAGCAGCGAACACTGGTGATTATTTTCTAGCTTCCTTTCTACTCATTCCCATGTGAGCTGAGAACTTCTCCCTCCGTATTGGACTGGGCTACGCAGGTCCCCTGCATTGACTTCTGGTGAGATCAAACAAGGAGGCTATGAGCAAAGCCAGAGCATTCCTTCCCACTAGTTCCAAATGTAGGCACAGAGACACTGAGAGTGGCTGTACTCTTAAGGATACACGGCTGCTCCTACCAGGGCCTTTTTTCCTTAGCACTGGTCTTAGCAAACTTTTTGATGTCATGGAAACCCCAACTTAATCCTTTTAGTTCAGAAAAGTGTCCTATTAACCTTGCATGACTATAACAAAGCACCTGAGACAAGCTTCTTAAGAAAAAAGGAGGGTGTCACGAGTTAAGTAGGGTTTCATCGCCCCAGAATTCTTGCCACTCCTTAAACTAATGGATGATTGATTAAGGATGGGACTTAGCATGATGATGGCCTCTGAGAACTGGGGCTGGCTGTGAGTCTTTGGATCACTGGGGATGTGCCCGTGGAATGTGGGTCTTCTGAGAGGTTTATGAGTTTCAGTTCAAGCTTTACCTAGCTTCTCTCTCTTCTTCCTCAGAGCCTCAGAGAACGACCTTCCCAGGGGAGCCCCTCCAATGACCTAAGGAACTCCCAATGGGCCCCACCTGCTCAAGGTTCTACCACCTCCCAATAGCGCCACCTTGTGGACAAGTCTATAACGCCTGAGCCCTGGGGGACATCCAACACGCAACACAGAGCACAGATGGAAGAGCAGCTTTCTGCTCTTGTCAGATGCTGACATGCCCGGCTGGCGCTCTCCCCACAATCTGCCGTTACTGAAGTCCAGCCATCTGGTCCTGCCACAGTCCTGACTCTACCTGCCCCTTCCCCTGTTGTCTTAGTAGGCTCAGGCTGCTATGGCCACAGAGCTAGTGGAAGTTTACTTCTCACAGTTTGGAGGCTGGGAGGGCCAAGATGAAGGCACTGGCCATTGTGGTGTCTGGTGGGGGCCTGCTTGGGGTTTGGGACCTCTCTGGGGTCCCAATGGCACTAGTGACTTTCCTGAGTGTTCCGAATGCATGGCCTAATCACATCACAAAGGCTCTCTCTGACCCCTAATGGCATCACAGTGGGGTTAGGACTTCAAGGTATGTGTATGGGGAGGACTTGGACATTCAGAAGATGCACAGGGAAAGTAGCTGGGAATACCTTGCTCTCCTGACATGGAATTGCTAGACGCACAAATGGATGTTGTTCAGGATTGGAATCCGTGTTACTTGTAACCCAAAGTAGACACTGCCCTCTTTCTAACTCAATGGCTTGGGAAAGCGGAGAAAGATGTGAAGAAAGAAGAACCGTTGGAGAGTTGCTGAATCTTCAGGCTTGGGATTTCTCTAAAAGCAGTAACCAGAGTGCCCTTTGATCATTTCATCCCTGGGATCACTAAGACGGTTATCAACAACATCAGCAACAACAACAAAATGACTAAATTGATTTAATATCTTATTTTTGGTGCTTATTGTTTTTTAAGAGAAATAAGCAAGTTTGAAGGAAAGAAGCCCTTCTCACTGATTTAGGGATGAGATTTCTATGCATTTCAACCAGTTCTTGCGTTGAAGCCCGGAGATTATTTTTTGATAATTTTACAAGGTGTAGCAGAAATGGCGAGCATTTGGTCGAGACATCATTCGGAAATACCATACCTGCAGAGGCAGTATTTTGCTGTGGATTTTAAAATCTTCATACCCTCATTACTTCTACCCCTAATTTCTTTTCTAGATGTTCTAGAAAATCTGATGAACATTTAATGTTGACAAGCTATAATAGTCTACCTTTGTGGAGATATGAATTTCTATTCTACCTTTCGTCACATAATTTTATTTCATAGGCAGTGAGGGTACAATTGTGATTTTTGATGCCTGCATATACTCTGCCAGGCATTACTGCTTCCTCAGTTAATACCCTTTCTTGAGTATTTAGGTTGTCTCCAATATACAGATGGTGATGGTTAATTTTGAGTCAAGTTGGCTGAGGTGAGGCGCCCAGGTATTTGGTCCAACATCATTCTGGATGTTTCTATGAGCATGTGGTTGGATTCGATTTTGAGTACATAGAATCTGAGTAGAGGAGATTGCCTCTAAAGTGGATGGGCTTCTTCCAATTGGTAGAAGGCTTGAATGGAGTAAAAACACACTGACTTCCGCTGAGCAAGAGGCAATTCAGCATCAGAAGGACCTTGAACTTGAACTGCAGCGTCAGGTCTTGTTTGGGTCTTCACCCTGCTGAGCTCCGCTATATGTTTTGGTCTTGCTGGCATTCATGATCACATAAACCAATTCTTTCTAATAAATCTCTTCCCATTTAGACATATCCCCTGGGTTCTATTTTCTGAAATACCCTAACAAATGCACAGGCACTCCATTAAAGTAGATTTAAAGTCAGTTGAGTTGTGTTGGCTGCATTTGAGAATTTGAAAGCAGTTTTTCTATTTTTTGGTTAGAAACATCACTGGCTGATACTTAAGGTGATTATTCTCTTGCATAGAAAGGTGACCTTTTTGTGGCTTCTAGAATCCATCAGAATTCAGTTTATGATTGTCATGCTCCAACATAATATTACATCATAACCTAGTGCCTTCTATTTCTCTCGGTATTATATTTTCAACTTTGCTTTTCCTGACACTACAGTATTCACATGTTACTCAAGTTTTAAAGTAAGAGGGAGTGAAAAGGCAACCATGAGATCACCTGCAATGAATATGGAAGAAACGTGTGATTCTATTCACAGGTTATGTTCAAGGACTTCTAGATAACTGATAGCCAGGATTGGGGTGGGGGTGGGGAGTAGAGTGAAGGAAGACACAGATAATGCTCATTAACAATGTAGAGACGTGAGGCTTGAAGAGAGAATGTTAAAGAAGCCATCTAAAGAGAATAGCAGAGCAGGAAGAGATGTCTTGCATTTGGCCTTGAATAAGAGAGAAGGGCTGCATTTCATGCTGATGGGTGGGGGAGCGGGGAGACACTGAGGGCTGGCTGAGCAGAGGGGAGAGATGGAGACAGGGCAAGAGTGGTGCTATGCTGCCAGGGTGCTCTGAGATGCGCTTATGCAGGGGGCATGAAGACTGGGATGGGGCTTAGAGAAATAACCACAGGCAGACCCACCCTTCTCCTTTTTAGCAAAGCAGAATTAGCTCTGATAATCAAGCTTTTCTCTTATCCATCACACATGAGGATGCTGCACAAAGCTCGTGGAAAATGGCACTTTTAAAAAATAGGTTTATTCTGGTATAAAGCATTGCTTTAAGAGCAGTCTTCAAAAGATTCACCAGGGAGTGCATCTATGAAAAACAATAACTCCACATGGATTTGAAGTCACTGCATAGTTCTGGGAGCCAAGGCACTAGAGGTTGTCCCTACCAGGGATGGTTAAGAAAGCTAAGAATTTACCAGAAAATGTCAGCACTCAGGGGACAGCTGTCTCCAGCTATCTGAGCACTTGCCATATGGAAGCCAAGATGCACTTCTGACCGATAGACAGAATTAACAGGAAGGCAGACTCGGGCTCCGAAGCAGGGACATTTTCTAATCATTACGACTGTCACACGGACACATGGAGAATCTGGGGTCTGTTGAGACCCCTCCTCACTGGACACTTGCAGGCTGGCACGCCATCTGTCAGACACATCGTAACCAGATGACTCTCTTTTAAAAATAACACTCGTAATAATTATTAGAGTAACAGTTGTCCGCAGGAGATGATTTGAAAAGTAAAGAAAACTTGTCCTGCACGCCCCACCCCCCCCATCCACAGCTGACCACCGTTTACAGTTTGATGTATTTCCGGCCGGTTATTTCTTTCTGCACATAGAAAGCTCTCTGTTTGCTCTTGGTAAAACACTGGAAATTTCCATAAAATGCACTTGCGCTACTACAAGTATTGTTGCATAGCTTTCCTTGTTCCTCTGAGTCACATAAGACTCCTTGATGTTGTTGAAGATTTTGGTATTGTAAACGACTTAGTGCTATCGATGGAAATGTTTGGGGTTCTTCACAAAAAGCTCTGTTGAACATCTTTATCCACACACACACAAATATTCATGTGTGTACTTTGTTTTCTGTGTTTTATTTCTTTGGGGGAAAATGTTACACATATAAGCACTGGGTCAGGGAACATGGATATTTTTGAGATAGGCCTCCACAAAATAGAGATTAATTTGCAATAGCAAAAGGAGTTTGTAAAAATCCCTGCTTCAGCACAGTCCTGCCTGCACTAAATTATGTGATGTTTACAGTTTTATATCTGTTATACAAATTGAAATTATATTAGATTTTTTGGTAAAATTAATTTCTGTTATTAGTAATTGAATAATTTCTATCTTTTTGTTATTCATTTGTTTTTCTCCTCTTTTTAGCCTATGAACCTTTTTTCTAAAAAGATTTATTTATTTATTTGAAAGTCAGAGTTACACAGAGAGAAGGAGAGGCAGAGAGAGAGAGAGAGGTCTTCCATCCACTGATTCACTCCCCAATTGGCTGCAATGGCTGGAGCTGTGCCGATCTGAAGCCTGAAGCCAGGAGCTTCCTCTGGGTCCCCCATGTGCATGCAAGGGTCCAAGGACATAGGCCATCTTCTACTGCTTTCCCAGGCCATAGCAGAGAGCTGGATCAGAAGTGGAGCAGCTGGTACTCGAACTGGCGCCCGTATGGGATGCTGGCACTGCAGGCGGCAGCTTCACCCACTACGCCACAGAACTGGCCCCAGCCTATGAACACTTAAAATGGAGCTCCCTGCTCTTTCCCATTAGTTTATAAGGTATCTTTATATAGAAAGGATATTAGTACTTTGTCATATTAGGATAAACATTTCCATGTATACCCCTGGAATTTAAAATTTTTGAAATGTTCATCCAAATCTTATATTTAATTTTTTAGCTTGTATCTGCTTGATTTGTTAAAGAATGAGGGCAATGAGTGAGTCATCTCACTGTACCTCCAGTTTTTGAGGTCTGATGGTGCTAATACAGTATTTTACGAAATGCACAATTACAGGCTCTTGTTTGGTGAATGTTATCTTAATATATTGGAAATAAGCCGTATAAAAATAAAGACATGTAGAGTGATATGGTAAAAGATATTTGCAATTTCCTCCCCTCCTTCCAAACTCTGATCTTCTAATAAGGAAGTTACCCTCATTCATGTCTGCTTTGATTGGTCTTTGATCGGTCAGTGATTGGTCACAGCCCCCACTCCGTTCCACATAGTTCTTCTAGAATGTTAGCAGCTAAGTGTCCTAATCAGTGTCTGCTAGCGGTTTGTGTTTCATTCTTAACCTTACAACAATAAAATGATAGATATGTGCTTCTATTAAGATTTGTTGGCCGGCACCGTGGCTTAACAGGCTAATCCTCCACCTTGTGGCGCAGGCACACCAGGTTCTAGTCCCGGTCGGGGCACCAGATTCTATCCCAGTTGCCCCTCTTCCAGGCCAGCTCTCTGCTGTGGCCCGGGAAGGCAGTGGAGGATGGCCCAAGTCCTTGGGCCCTGCACCCGCATGGGAGACCAGGAGAAGCACCTGGCTCCTGGCTTCGGATCAGCGAGATGTGCCAGCCGCAGCGGCCATTGGAGGGTGAACCAACGGCAAAAAGGAAGACCTTTCTCTCTGTCTCTCTCTCTCTCACTATCCACTCTGCCTGTCAAAAAAAAATTTTTTTTTTTGTTAAGGACACTCAGCAGGCTGACAAAACACCTGTTGCCCCTTTCTCTGGGAACTGAAATGAGTGACGGACGACCTGTCACTCATAGTACCAGGGTGTCGGTGGGTGAGGGGACTCTGGAGACAGACTTCCGAGGTCTGAATCCTAAGTTCTCTCTTTCACTAGCTGGATGACACCAGGCTCTCTGCGTATCAGACTCCCTGTCTGTAAAGCAGAGACCAAGTGAGGTCCTTTCTGATACGATTGATTCATTGAGCTGTGCCTTTAGCACAAGGTGGGACACTCCCCACCCCAGCACCCAACCAGTGTCCCTGCCGGCCGCGATAGTGCTTCTTACGGGATGGTTGCTGTGGGCGAGAGTGGCCTGCCATCAAGTCAAACACAGTCTAAGTGTTGCTGGGAAGGTATTTCATGGGTGTGGCTCACAAATCTAGGTGGCTGAGTTCAAGTAAAGGTGATTGCCCTTGACCATGGGGGTGAGTCTCATCCAATCAGTGGAGTGCCTTAACAGCAAATCCAGAAGAATCCAAGAGAACATAGCAAGAAATACACACACACACCCACACACACACACCCTACTGGTTCTGTTTCTCTGGAGAATCTAATATCCCAATAACACTATTTTTTTAACAGGTGAATAATTGTGCTCAATCTCATCTTACATCAACAATAAATATTTGAACAAGGATATTTTCAGTTGCATCATTTGGTACCTCGCTTTCAGAAGATACCTTCATCTTCATTTATCACTCATTAGACCAAGTGGTTGGACCATGAGGAACACCTGGAGGGGTTAACATTTGAGTCCTTGCATGTTGGGAGACATTGTAGTGTTGACCCTATACGTCATACTCACTCTAATAACTCCCTAGGCTGACAGCCCTTCAATTAGAGTGTCTACATTTTATGGAAATGTTCTTCTTTTACTTTTTTTTTTAATAATTTCTTCTCCATCTGTTCTATTTTCTTCTTTTGGGATTTCTATTATATTTTTAGTGAGCTATTTCCAAATAAGTTCAAATGAGATAAAATGTGTGCAGGGAGCTGATTTGAAGCTTTTTGGTGGTTTTCAGCTTGGAAGAGGAGTGAGAGAGACGAGGATCAGAGATTCATCAAGCGTGTGGGAGGAGCTAGGGCAGCCTTCCTGTCCGTCTGCATGGGACAGGGATGGGGGCTGAGAGAGGGCACAGAGACGGCTGTGGGGCCGGTGGATGAGCAGGTGCCAGGGCACAGTGGGCCTAGCCCTGTCCTCTACATCTTACCTATTTCTCTTTTATATCCTTATTTTTAATTGCTCTCCTTTGAGTTCTCAGAGTGTTTCTTAAAACGATTCTTTGAGTGGATTGGCCAGTTTGCTGCACTATTTCACCTGCTGTTCATAGAGTAGTATTAATTTGAAAGCTAGCTTTCCTGTTTCATGTTTTTTTTTTAATTTCATAGATACACTTTTGCATTTCATAGAAACCAGAATTTTTTTAAAAAAAATTCCATTTCCCCCTGCTTCTCACAAAAAAAGTCTATTTCATGACCATAATTGGCATGTTTATCCCTATCAGTCACTCCTCCCCTTTTTTTTCTTTAAAGATTTATTTATTTATTTGAGAGGTAGAGTTACATACAGAGAGGGAGAGACAGAGAGAAGGGTCTTCCATCCTCTGGTTCACTCCTTAAATGGCTGCAACAGCCGGAGCTGGGCCAATCCTCAGCCAGGAGCCAGGAGTTTCTTCCAGGTCTCCCATGCGGGTACAGTGGCCCAAGGACTTGGGTCATCTTCCACTGCTTTCCAGGCCATAGCAAAGAGCTGGATTGGAAGTGAAGTAACCGGGACTCAAACTGGTGCCCATATGGGATGACGGCACTGCAGGCGGAAGCTTGCCTACTATGGCACAGCAATGGCCCCACTCCTCCCCTTTTCCCAACCATTTTTCATGTGTGGATTTTGTCTAGTTGGGTTATTCTTAGAAAATGTTACAAGATGTAAAGAGTAGAAGCTTTGTCAGGGTCGGAATCGCAAACTTATTTATCACTATGTTCCTTGATCCTGAAATATCACTTCGCATGTAGCATTCTATGAAAAAGAAAAAAAAAAAAGGTTGGGGAAAATGCATGTTATGAAAAAATGATGCATTTTAAAAGCTTTTTGTACCAAAATAAATGTATCTTTTAATCCTGTTTTCCACTAATGTTTTGAATTAGTCTCTTAATTACATTGATAACCACATTTGTCATATTCAGGGGACTAATTTATATAATAGGTAATTATATTTATTTTTATTTTATTATATTTATTTCTAATTTTTCCTACATTAACTTAACTTTCCAAACATTATAAATCATTTCCATCAGGAATATTTGTCTACTTACAATTTGAGGACAAAAATAAGTTTTCCTTGCACCGTAGATATGTTCTCAAATTCCATATGTTAAATATTTTATATTATCCCTCTACCATTTGTAATGTTGCTTTATTTCATACTAAATCTGCTTCAAGGCTCTTTGCTTATTCTTGAGTCAATGTTTTTCAATGCCGGAGTTTTATATTTAACACTGGAATTGCTCATTATCTGTTGATTAAAAAATTATCAAAAATGCTTGACTGTTCAACCAAATCTATTTTTCAACACAAATATTAAATTCTTTTTAAGAGAAAGTTGTGTGACTTTTGATGGAAATCATGTTATGGATTCACTGTTGGACAGAACATCAAAAGTCTATAAAGCAATCATTAGTGAGTTTTATGGGAAGAAATCATGATTCAGATGTTATTTTCCTTGAAGATAATCTTTCAAGTATAATAACAACAGAGAAAAAAGTCTCAAATAGGCAAGGGTTTAAAAAACATAGCATTTGTATATTTTTGCCTTAAAAGCCCCTGGGTTAAGAACACTGTGATGGGTGATTTCATAGGTCGACTTGGCGAGATCATGGTGCCCGGACATTTGACCAATCACTGTGCTGGATGTTTCTGTGAGGCTGTGGATACACTCACACTTAGATTGGTGAGCTTATTGGAGCACAGTGAATTGCCTTCCGTACTGAGGGTGGATTTCATCCTATCAGCTGAAGGTTTGCATAAAAACAAAAGATGGACCCCTTCCCCCAAATCCAAGCAAGAAGACATTCTACCAGCATGTGGCCTTTGACCTGGAAGGGCTTGTTTCTTCTCAGCCTGACACCAGCTCAGCAGATCTTGAACCCGCCGGGCTCCGTGATTGCATGACCCGACTTCTCATAGCAAATCTCTCTTTGCCTATGTAATCGTTCCTGGTGACTGTTTCTCTGGCACACCTCGGCGACGACAGACAAAAATCTCTAAAGAGACAGACTTAGGAGTTCAAGAATGAAGGTGGGGATGTGTCGGAGAGAGGCAGACCATATCGGTTAACAATTTCAAGAAATAAAGAATTGGGAGAGAAATTCAAGAAGTGGTATAAAGAGAACAAGAAATCAGTAGATGCCTTATAATTCAACCTTGAACAAGACAAAAGCTCTACATTCTGTTCTGAAAAGAGGACCGATTGTGAGAATTTAGCTAAACAGATGATACATCAAAATAGTAGCAAAGCAGATGGAAATGCTGAATATATATATTTAAAAACAATTTTTGAAATATACGACCAATCCCATTTGAACTGTACAGTTGTATTAGCAAAGACAGAAGGGTGCATGAAAAATTATGTCGTTCAATCACCATTCATTAGACAGCACACAAATGTAAATAAATCAGCTAAAATGGCCTAAAAATGTTAAATTGTTAGTTAATGTAAAAATATGTAAAATTTCTAAAACAAAGACAAAAAACAATTAGTTCAGAAGCAGATAGAAAAAATGTATTTAGGAACAACTAGGAAAGAAAAGCAGAAAACAATGTAGAAGCAGATAAAGAGAATCAGCCTAAGAGTAGATAAAAACTTGAAAACAATCTCAATGATCTAACTCCACTAAATGGGTTAGGACCTCCCATGAAAAAACAAATTATTTCTCCAGTAGTAGGAAAAAAAAATTGTCTCCTAACTATATGCAGTCTATGAGAATGACACCCAAGACAAAGAAGAAGAGAATGCAAAACATGGACGAATAGATGAGGCATGTTAGGGAAATGAGCATAAAGGTACTAGACTTGAAACTGTAGCAATGGCAAATTTAAGTTATAAAGTGTAGGGGCCAGTGCTGTGGCGCAGTAGGTTGATTCTCTGTCTGTGGTGCTGGCATCCAATATGGGTGCTGGTTTGAGTCCCGGCTGCTCCACTTCTGATCCAGCTCTCTGCTGTGGCCTGGGAAAGCAGTGGAAGATGGCCCAAGTGCTTGGGCCCCTGCACCTGCTCCAGCCTTTGTGGCCAACTGGGGAGTGAACCAGCGGATATAAGACCTCTCTCTCTCTCTCTCTCTCTCTTTCTTCCTCTCACTGTCTGTAACTCTACCTCTTAAACAAATGAGTAAAATCTTTAAAAAAAAAAAATAGCTGAGCAATGTGTATGCTCTTCTTGCTATAAAAATGAAAAGACATAAAGTGTAATGTCAGACAGTGATGGACATATTTTATCAGCGTTGGCTAATTTATTTCACCAAAGGGAGAGGGAGGGAAATGGACTGACAGATGATAAAAAATCTCAAGGAAACACCACGTGGAGCAGGGGGTGCCTGGAGATGCATAGCAGGGTTGCTGTGTGGAGGCAAATTTAGGGGCATCCTTTCTCTCCCATGCATAACTCTGAGCAAACATTGCCAGTGAGAGGGAGAAAACCTCAGTACAAGGCCGGCACCCATGAAGCTAGATGATCTCAACCAAGCAAGACACATCTCGGAGAATTCAAAAACCATGTGCCATGACAGACAAGGATGTCGGTCTAGGCTAGAGAGAGGTGGAATAGAAGAGATGCTGTACTAGGAGATACATCCCCAAACACCCCTCCCTGAGAGTTGCACCTGTGAATACACACGACCCCCCAAGGTGGCTGTTGTCGTTAGGAAATTAGCAAGTCCAGGAGGCCTATGTTGAGATAGCCTATGCAATCTTTAGGAAAGAAAGAGCATCAGTTGCAGGCTTCCTGGACCGTAGCCACATAAAGGAACTGCAGGCATTAGCCTTAAGTCGTGGGAAATGTTGGTATCTGGAACAGAAATAAGCATTGTTGTGAGAGAGCAAATTACAAACTCTAGACAGAAAAATGTAAGAATTGGAGTGAAGAACACGATGGATGGGTTGGACAGGAACAGTATAGCTGCTCGACAGAATAGCAAGCAGAAGTAAAGGTGAAGACCGGCTGTGGGGACCAGAACGGGGGAGCCACAGAAAACAGGGAGGGAGGAGCAAAGTAGAAATGCCCATGTCTATAACAAAGGATTCCAAAAAGAGACATCATTGCGAGTAAGACAAATCAGTGAAAAATAATTGCCACAAATGTTTTTAAAGGATGTATTTATTTATTTGAAAGGCAGAGTTAAAGACAGAGAGATGTCCCATTCACTGTTGACCCCTCCAAATAGCCACCACAGCTAGGGATGGGCTGGGCCAAGGCCAGGAGTCTCCCACGTGGGTGCAGGGGCCCAAGGACTTGGGCCATCTTCTGCTGCTTTCCCAGTCCCACTAGCAGAGAGCTGGATCAGAAGTGGAGCAGCCGGGACTTGAACCAGTGCCCACATGGGAAGGTGTCACGGCAGGCAGCGGCTTAACTCGCTGTGCCACGACACGGGCCCCAGGAATTGTTATAGATTAGAAAAACCTGAAAAAAAAAAAAAAAACCTTTCAGATTGAAAAAGCTAATAGGGATGGAACAACTATAGATTTTTAAAAAGTGTTAAGATATACACCAGCCAAGCGCAAAATTAAACTGCATCTTCAGTTTAAATAAAAAACAAAATCAACTCTAAATAGATAAAAGCTTAAATGTCAAAGCAAGTTGGTAAGATTCTAGCAGAAAATATAGGTGAATATCTTTATGCCCTTGGGATGGGGAAATAGTTCTTGACCAGGAGCAAGAAATGTGAAATATAAAAGAAAATCCTGCCAAATGTGACTTAACATCTTACAGAATAAAAGAAAGCTGTTCCATTTTGTTTACCACTGAGTTAGATATCAACAATCATTGCTACGGATCAAAGGCTCGCTTCATGAAGGAGAATCATTTTGGCTTCTTGGCACATGATACTTACAAACTTCATCTTCAGATGGGTTAGTAAAAACTGTAGCAGTGGACTTTTTCTTTTTTCTTTTAGAAGGTAAAGGTGTTTTTAAAGTCCCCAAAATCACAGAATGTATAGGGCAACTATTAGCTGTGACTACTTTAAAATTAAGAGTTTCTGCTTAATAAAAGGCAACATAAAGTTAACAGCTGACAGCCTGGAGTTTTATATATATACAGAACACACACACATAAATACATACACATATACACACACATATATGCACACACACATGCACGCATGCATATACACATATATACACATGTATATACACATATAGACCTGTATGTACACATATACACATACATGCATATACACATATATGCACACACATAGATATACACAAAAATATACGCATATACACAGATATCTTCATATATATACACACACACACACATATATATATATTCAGCAAGAGAAAATATAGGATATGTGATAGGAAAATGGGTACAAGATATAAAGAGATAATTCAGAGGAGAGAGATTAAATGATGAACTAGCACTGGGAGTCTTCAAAAACTTAATGGAAACACACATTTTGAGGAAGAAAAACAACAACTGTGCTTAGGTCCAAAGGGGAGAAAAAAAAAAACCCTTGCACCAAAATCAACTTATCTTTTAAAATATCTTTTGTGACACTTATTTATTTGTTAATTAATTTATTTATTTTATAGGCAGAGAGACAGACAGAGAGCTCCGAACTGCTGGCTTGCCCACCCAATGCCCACAATGGCCAGAATTGACCTAGGTTGAAACGGGGAGCCAGGAACTCCACCCAGGTCTTCCATGTGGACAACAAGAACCCAATTACCTGAGCCATCTCCGTTGCCTCCCCAGATCCTCAGTGCAGGAAGCTGGAGTCTGGATCTAGAGCTGGGACTGGAACTTGGGTACTCAGGTATGGTACATGCCTACATGCCGTGGAGAAGACACTGGATGGGGCCATTCAGACACCGCGTGAGATGCCTGCATCCCACACTGTAGCACCTGGGCGCAAGGCTTGGCTCTATTCTCAGTTCCAGCTTCTCGCTAACTCAGTGGCAGCAGGTGATGGCTTACGTAGCCTGACCCCTGCCACCCATGTTGGATATCTGTCCTGCATTCCTGGCTGTTGGCATAAGCCTGATCCAGCCCTGGTGTTGTGGGCATTTCGGGAGTGAATCAGTGGACGAGTGCTCTCTCTGTTTATCGTCTGCCTCTGTCTCTCTGAATGTCAAACAAAACAAATGAACAAATAGGTAAACACATAAAATTTAACCCATGTCTTAACCGCTAGACTAAACACTGCTTCCTTATCTTTGAATTTCATTTTGTCCCTAACATTTTGAAGTACGTTTGTATGTGAAGAGATTTTTAATATCACTGTTGATTTTATTAATCTATGGGCTTCTGCTTTACACCCATCAGATTAGCCAAGAGCATTGAATACAGTTTCTTCTTGATAAAGAGATAGCAAACAGCAGGCTTCTGCCTGCTGCTGGGAGGAATTGGATCACACTGAGTGAAATTACAGATACACAACCACTCACCAATCTCTCTCCTGAGAATATGCCCTATTTCCGCGATTCTCAGGTGGGACAATTTTGTACTCCAGGGGGCTTTCAGCAATGTCTGGAGACAATCTTGGTGTCCCAGGTGGGGAGATACTATTGGCTTCTACTGGCTAGAAGCCAAGGAAGCTGCTAAACACCCTACAAGGCACTTGGCAGTCCCCAACATCTAAGTGATGTCTGGGCCAACATGACAAAGGTGCCCACATTGAGAAACTGTTCCAGAGAATCCCTTAACACAGACGCATGAAAGGGCTCACCTGAGGGACTTTATCACAGTATGGTGAAAGGGGGACTTGGAACACACCAGGGCTTAACAGGAAATAAACAACGTGCCAAGTGATGGATGCACGCTTAAGTGTGTCACAGTAGAAGTAGCAGGAAATAAATGCACAACAGCACAGATAGACCACAAAAGAGCAGATTGGAGCAAAAAAAAAAGTTGAGAAATGAAATCTATAGCTCAGTAAGACCTATATACTTTAACATACATAAACACAACGCAGTGTGATATTGTATTAGGGTATAACATTTCAAAGGATGTTTGCAAACACATCAGAGAGTGTATATGGAGGAGGAGAATGAATGGGTGTGGGAGGGAAATGAAATACATTAAAGGAAATTAACTTAAAGCAGAACAGAGCCTGACTCAAACCAATTATAATGGCATGTCGTAATGGAAGAATATTGCTAATTTCCCTCCTTGAATCTGAAACAAAGGAATAGCCAGTCAATGTTTCACTATTTTGTTGTTGTTATTGTTATGGTTTGTTTTTTACTCTATGTGGAATATATTTGTTTTCTCAACTGCTCATGACATGCATATAACAAGTGGGCGATGTATTATATGAGGAAGAAAATATTTCTTCCATTTCAAAATATATACGTTATAAAGACTACATTTATAAAGACTACATTCACAGATATTAAGTTAAGGATTTAAGAAAATAGGTTAAGCACAAATTTCAGTTGCTCTTAAATTAAAAACACTCCCAAGGCACTTTTGGTTCAGAAAGGAAAACAAAAGTAATCATGGACTACCTTGGCAATAAGGACAAAGGCATTGTGCATCAAAACTTATTAGATGTGCTCGGAGTTTAATTCAATATAAAATTCATAAGTCCTCTACCACTTTTATTATTAAACAGCCCATGAATATGTGATCTACACACTCACCTCCAAATGCTAATAAAAGAACATCAAAATAAACCCAGCGACAACACAGGGAAGGACTATACACAACACAACAGAAAACAGGACAAGAACTCTTTTGGTAGAAATGTTAAAAAGAAGAAGAGAACCAGCAGAAAAAACCCCTGGCCGATGGAGAGAAAGTACTGGTGCGAGCTGTCTGGCTGGGGACAGGGGTTGCTTTTTTTCTGTCACCCCAAGAGGGAGGCTGTGGGGTGGTGGGCTGGATTTCCCACCCAGAGCTTTGGCAGCAGGTGGGTGTGAGGGGGAATCGGGGTGTTGATTGAACCCAGCCCAGGCAATCGGCTCACACGCACCCGCGGTTTAGCCATTTGGTTGGACTCCTGGGCCAAACCCTGGCTGAGTAAGTTTGGTCTTCTTCAGGCCTCCTTACTTCCAAAGTCCCCACTTCAGATTCCCTGCCCAGGCTGCTACTTCTGGGTGGGCACGCCTCTACCACCGCTAATTCTCTGTTCCTCACAGTTTTACATGTTCTCCTCCCTTTGGGCTCAAGCTCTTGTTTCTGCATGGACAGAGCCCCGGGACTCACACCCTCTGATCCAGCATCTCTACCTGATCGGATGTGACTCCACACCGGCCAGAACAGAGCCTCACCTGCTCAGGAGAACTGTGGAGGTGTCCTTCCAGTATCCCTGGCTGAACTCTCTGGGAGACAGGTGCATACCTCAAGCTGCCTTTGTTTCGAGTGCTGGTGCAGCCTTCCCTCTGTTTAAACTCTCCTTTGGTCACATCCATCAAGGTTTGGGAATAGCAAGAGACAATAGATGCCCCAGGTCAAGTGATCACTTTTGTCTTAATTTGAGAGGAAGAAGACAGGGCGATGGCAGTGTGTGTGTATGTGTGTGTGTGCGTGTGTGGATTGTGTGTATGCATATGTGTGTACATGTGTGTACATGTGTGCATGTGTGTGTACATGTGTGCATTGTGTGTGCATATGTGTGTACATGTGTGTGCATGTGTGCAGACACAAGCAAACAAGCCAATAGCAAAGCTCCCATCCACCAGCGCACTCTGCAAATGTCCCCACAGGCCAGGACTGGAGTCTGGAGCCAAGGGACACAATCCAGATCTCCCACATGGGTGGCGGGAACCCTATCATCCCAGCCATCACCCTTGCCTCCCAGAGTCTGGAGCCAGGAGCCAGTGCTTCAGCCAGAGCCAGGAATTGAACTCCGGTGTGAGATGGGGGTGTCTTCACCACCAGACCCTGGGCCTGCTCCTGAGCCCCTTCTTGCTCTCAGGTAAAGCAATCTTTGTGCCCCAGAGGAATCCAAAACGTGCATCTTGTTACAGCCAGTTGGCATCCTTTTGTTTCCATATTCATAGCAATTCCTATATACTCAAGGACGAAACGGACATGTGACGCTGATTTTCTTGGAAAATAATAATTTCCCTATTTAGACGCCACATAAAACCATCTCACTGTGAACAACCAACACTACACAGAGATGTGCAGAGGGCAGAGTTGGCAATGACCCTCCATCTATGCTCCAGTGTCACCCACCCTCCCCCATAAGACAACAGATGCCAACAGTCCACAATATATACTTTTGTCATTCCCTCACTGTCAATACTGTAAGCTACTGGTGCATGGTAGACATTGACAGCTGCGGATGTAAGTCCTCCTGTTTTTGGGTGCACAGAAAACCTGCAGGGCATGCCTTGATTTCGATCGATTTGGGTGCAGCGAAATGTGTGGCCATATAATGAACTCCTAACATACAGGCCCCTGCTTCCTGGAGCCCTACATCTTCAGTTCGAATGCAGGCTCTCTTGTGATCTAGAAAGATCGTGCAAGAGGGAGACTCCCTGCATTGTGTGTGGGGAAACAGATCAGTCCGGTGATCTGGAGTAAAACCTGCTTTTCCACTACCAACAGCTCCCCACAAGAAAAGGTGTTCATGAACTACTAAGGGAAAAACACTAAGCCCCTAAAGACAATGAGAAAAAATTCCTCAAAGTGATACACGGTGTCTAATCTGTGTGAAATCATAGGCAACATACTTCCCAAAGGCTGCCGGTGAATATTTACTTGCTTGTAGGAATGACCTCTGCCAGTGACCTTGGTCTCTCCCTGCAGTCCCACAGGGGAAACGCTGAGGGATATGACCTTGAATCCAGTGGAACAGAGTACAATGTTACAAGTAGCAGATTTCACATAGAGACCTCCCTCCTGCTGCTATGATCGCTCCAAGGCAATCGCTCCAACTCAGGCTTGACATTTGCTGAAGATTTCTGAAACCCCGTGGCAGGAAACCAAATTAGAGAAAGACAGCTTCACTCCGTGCTGGCCGGGAGAGCTAGAAAGATTGGAAGGAGCCTTTTGTATATCTATTCCTTGCACAAGCAATGGATGTGAGCTTAGTGAGATTGGAAATGTCAGTGGAGAGGATTGTCTCATGGCCCCAAGGACTTGCTTCGTGGGCGTGTTTGGAAGTGGAGAGGTGCCAGGCGACTTATCAGCAAAGGGAGTGTCCATGGCAACCGGCCCCAGGTTTCCTTGGAGATACTGTGCTTTGGCAGGAAGCCAATGCAAGAAGTGCACGGGAATGCAGTCCAGGAATGAGCAATGACACAACTTCTGCATGGGGCCAGATTGCTCCTGAAGCATGCATGATGCCATCAAGGGTGGTGAGCATGCAGGAAACACCTCCAAGTCTAGGGACCTAAGAGAGACCAGTCTTTAAACAGGGTCTATGAAGGCCGGCGCCGCGGCTCACTAGGCTAATCTTCCGCCTTGTGGCGCTGGCACACCGGGTTCTAGTCCCGGTCGGGGCACCGATCCTGTCCCGGTTGCCCCTCTTCCAGGCCAGCTCTCTGCTATGGCCCGGGAAGGCAGTGGAGGATGGCCCAAGTGCTTGGGCCCTGCACCCCATGGGAGACCAGGAGAAGCCCCTGGCTCCTGCCATCGGATCAGCGCAGTGCGCCGGCCGCAGCGCACCAACCGCGGTGGCCATTGGAGGGTAAACCAACGGCAAAAAGGAAGACCTTTCTCTCTATCTCTCTCTCTCACTGTCCACTCTGCCTGTCAAAAAAAAAGAAAGAATAATATTAAACAGGGTCTATGCAGGCCCTGAGTTCAATGGAGCAAAGGAAGCTCTACCGGCATGGGTTGCTGTTTGCCAATTAAATAATTTGCCAAGAAATAAAAATATGAAACAGGACTATGAAATTAGAGAGCCAAAAGGAAAAAAAAAATGAGCATCAGAATCTTGGGATGGAAGCTTAGAGATGCAGCTAAATTTCTCTGTTTCCTAAGGAAGACAGGTTTGGAATTCTTATGTCTCTTGTGTGTTTCTTCTTTTACTTTGTATTTTTTAATGTGCATTTGTTTTCATTTACTGTAAAAGGGAGGAGAGAGAGAGAAAGAGAGAGAGATACAGGAGGAGGGGGAATGGAGATCCATCCACTAGTTCACTCCCCAAATGCCTGACACTTGGGCTAGGCCAGCACAAAGCTGGAAGCCAGGAACTCCATCCAGGTTCCTCACATGGGTACAGGGACCCAGGCCCTTGAAGCAACATCTGCTAGCTCTCAATATGCATTAGCAGGAGCCTGGATGGGAAGCAGAGCAGCTGAGACTTGAGCCTGCACTCTGTTATGGGCTTTGCTGGTGACTCAGCACATTTTGCATTTTGTATTTTGGGGAACCAACTTAGAACCAAACTGCTGCGTGCTTGGCTCCTTCCTAGTATTCTAAGTAAATGTATTAGTGTTTACCCTCTTCCCACCAAGTCCTAACATGAATTCATCAAAAATCAATTCAGGGAATTCTGTAACCGATGGCATAGAAAATTGTGGGCTGGAGTGGAGAACGTCTCCATGAGGCATCAGTAGATTCGATGGTCTTAGTCCAGGTCAGGCAGCTGTAAACCTGGGGAAATCACCTCCCTTTTGAGGAAACAACTAAATATTCAGGAATAAGTTGTGTAGTTGATCCAAACAAAGGAATGCAGTGGTTAGAGAGCCGATTGTTGCATAGACGCACAGCGATGCGTGGATCTCTTTTGCACCGAGTGAAAAGAGAAAGTCACGTGAACTAATCAGCCCTGTAGGTCTATTTCTGGGACACTCTCAGACAAGCCAAGGGATAATAAAAGAAAGTAAGTGAGGGGCCGGTGCTATGGTGTGGTGGGTAAAGCCACTGCCTGCCGTGCTGGCATCCCATATGGGCGCCGGTTGGAATCCCAGCTACTCTGCTTCCAATCCAGCTCTCTGCTATGGCCTGGGAAAGCAGTAGAAGATGGCCCAAGTCCTTGGGCCCCTGCACCACGTGGGAGTCCTGGAAGAAGCTCCTAGCTCCTACTTTCGGATCAGTGCAGCTCCGGCTGTTGTGACCATTTGGGGAGGGAAGCAGCAGATAGAAGACCTATCTCTCTCTCTCTCTCTCTCTCTCTCTCTCTCTCTCTCTCTGCCTCTCTTTCTCTCTCTCTGTGTAACTCTGACTTTCAAGTAAAATTAATAAATCTTAAAAAAAAAAGTGGTGAGTATCATTGCACAGGAGTTATACCTCAGTCAAGCCAATCCCTTGTGCCAGTTTTCAGTCCACCTTGTCCCCAATCTTTCAAACACTTGCCTTGCAGGCCCCTACCGGGCCAGCTCATACCCTTTCACCACAAGTCTCTAAAGCAGTCCCCCTCCCTGAGGCTCTGGACATTAAATGGTTCCACATCACTTGGTGTCTTTCAGGACCTCCCCAGAGCAGGGCTAGCTTATCGCAGCTGCTCACCTTGGGTATGCAGTCAGGACAGAGCCATCCAAGCAGGAGCCACACTCGGTCTGTCTCTTCCTCCACCAGCTAGCTATAAGGGATGCTCACCGTGGACACAGGTGTGAACTGAGAGGCAGTAATGAATTATGATACGGGGTTACAGGCGGCCTTACCTGCACCCTCTGATTCTACTGTGGCAGGCAGGTGGGTGCCCAGGGAGCTGGCTGCCAGCCATACTTGCTCAATTGGCCGGCAGACGGCATGACCTTTCTTTCTCTTGAACTCTAGGAATCTGCATCCTGACTTTCCCGATACAGAGCTTGCCAGAAACTCCACATGGCTTCTCTTGCCATCAGAGAGATTCTTCCAACATGACAGCCTGCCAGGTCTCCTATCTGCTTGCAGCATAGGCCTGCTGAACCACTCTTTCCTGCTCTGGGTCCCACTCAAAGTTGGCAGCTCTCCCCATAACTTGGAAAGGAGATTAGAGGACTAGTCCATGGTTGGAATCTGCTACTAGCTACTGAAAAGGCCCAATGGTGTTTGGGCGTTGGGCTTCTTTTAGGAGATGAGAGTTTGGCATCAAGGATAAGTTATCGTGGGGCTGGTGCTATGGCATAGCGGGTAAAGCTGCAGCCTGAAGTGCTGGCATCCCATATAGGTGCCGGTTCAAGTCCTGGCTGCTCCACTTCTGATCCAGCTCTCTGCTATGGCCTGGGAAAGCAGTAGAAGATGGCATAGGGGGCTTGGGCCCTTGCACCCACGTAGGAAACCCAGAAGAAGCTCCTGGCTCCTGGCTTCGGATCAGCACAGCTCTGGCCATTGCAGCCAAATGGGGAATGAACCAGTGGATGGAAGACCTCTCTCTCTCTCTGCCTCTCCTTCTCTCTCTGTGTAACTCTTTCAAATAAATAAATAAATCTTAAAAATAAGGATAAGTTATTCCATCTCCAAGTTCTCATCAAAGGACCCCAGCTCCACACCACCAAAGCACGAAATCTTTCACTGCTGAGGCAGCTCCTGAATCCATGCCATGTTCCCTCACTCCCTAGAGAGCACAGGTGTCTTTGCAATGCGTCATTTACCAGCTCCAATTAATGTGAGCTCAGCCATTACTGGAGGAGACCAATGTGATGTTCTGTAAAATGAACAGTCTCTGTGCCTTCAAACTGTTATGACAAAGAGTGCTCAGTGTATCTGGTTCCCTGCCCAGGTGCATGCCCGTGGCTTCTGATCTACCATTTGGAGTTGGATGGAGAATTACCCATGGGCAGCTGTTGCAAAGTCCGCCATGCTGCACAGAGCTGCCAGGAAGCCTGCTGCTTGGTGAGGCTTGTGGTTGTCCACTGTCAGTGAAAGTGCAAACCAGAGTGTGTGAAAATATACAGATACATTCATACATACAGCAACAATCACCGATTACATAGTAGGTACAGGGTACTGTATTGGACCAGGCTATGCAGTGATGAACCAAGCAAAAATTCGTGCTGCTCCCATAGAACCTACTCTCTACAGGTGGAGACTGCACAAACACACACACGGTACCAATGCCACAGGACCAACCACTAAATTCTATGGGGGGCAAAGCTCAAGTTTCAGAGAGAGGGGGTGGGGGGGAGAGACAGAGGATGATGATTTCCAGGTGAGAATAAGAAAGTCACAGAAAGTCTTAAGGTGAAAAAAACAACGAAGCTGAGAGCCACATGATAACAAAACAGACTAGGGAGGAAATAATGCAGGCAAAGCAAATGCCTTGTAGCCGGGATTAATTAATGAAGTGCAAAAGGTTAATGTTCCTCAAGAACTGTGTGGGAAGAGGAGGTGCCCTGGCCTGAGCTTGTGGAGGTAGGCTTATCCTGAATGGTTGCACAACCCCGAACATTACTTTATTTAATGTGCAGTGGATAGCAATTGCAAAATATGTTTCTGTCAAGGAAGCAATGGCTCCTTTCCACAGGTCTCTGGCTGAAGAATGGACCCTAGGAGACAGATGAGTGTGGATAAGACCGACCAGGAGATGAGCAGGGCAGTTGGGCTGAGAATTGGTGGTGGCTCATCCTGGCTCGAAGGGAAGTGGAGTGATTCCGGGCATTTTGCAAACACGGGATGGAAAGGATTTCTGGGACTGATTGAATGGGAGTGATGAGGTGGAAGGGATGTTACGAAGAATGACTCCCAGATTCTGCCTTGCATAACCACAGTGATAGAGATGTTGTTTATCAAAAGGGGGAAACATCAAGAAGAGAGAGTTATGCTGGGAAGATCGGGTGAGAGGGATGTGCTGAAGAATTCTCAACGGGGGGTCTGTTTTGTTTTTTGTTTTTGTTTTTTTTTTTTTTTGACAGGCAGAGTTAGACAGTGAGAGAGAGAGACAGAGAGAAAGGTCTCCCTTCCGTTGGTTCACCCCCCAAATGGCCGCTACAGCTGGTGCATTGCGCCAATCCGAAGGCAGGAGCCAGGTGCTTCTCCTGGTCTCCCATGCTGGTGCAGGGCCCAAGCACTTGGGCCATCCTCCACTGCACTCCCAGGCCACAGCAGAAAGCTGGACTGGAAGAGGAGCAACAGGGACAGAATCCGGCACCCCAACCGGGACTAGAACCCAGGGTGCCGGTGCCGCAGGTGGAGGATTAGCCTAGTGAGCCACGGAGCTGGCCAATGGAGCACCTGTTATAAGTGAAGCATCATGAGGAAGCCAGGGGTGGATGTGACGTGGACAATTGGATAAGGAATTAGAAATGCAGGTGGGTGGGAAAAGACGTATTCTGGAATAAATATAAGGGACTACCTCCCCAGTGAAGCCTGAGAGATCCTCTAGTCGGAAAAAAGGAGGGAGAGAAAAGCACCTTTCAGAAACAAATGGACATGAGACAGTTGACAAGTTTCTGGAAGGAGTTTTGCTCAAAATACATACCAGCTTGCTTTTCACAATAGCTACCAATGAAGAGCAAAGAATCTGCTTGTTAATCTCGCTTTAGCTGGAAATAATTGTTTGCATTGAATGGCATTACTGTCAATCATTGGTAATTGTGTTCTGATTGGAAGGTCTCACTGTCAATCATGGGAAATGGTGTTCTAATTGGAAGGCATTGCCAACTATCGTTTTCTCCCTTGAAGGGGTAATAAGAGAAAAAGAACTCTTTTCTCACTTGAATAAAGAGGATCCAAGCCTGGGCATTTGTCTCATATACAAAATGGAGGTTTTAATTCCAGTCAAATGTAAGAAATAAGAATCTCATAAGCCAAGGAGTAAACGGGAAGTTTCTGACTATTCTATAAAGGGTGTGTGTGTGTGTGTGTGTGTAAATTAATTGAGCAGTTGTTTAAACATTTGACCGGTGTCTAAACTTCTTGGCATCTTGAAATATTGTCTCACTTCTCATGAAAATAGTCCAACATGTGTAGTCTACAGGGGAAGTCCTCTCTGATTTTTGCCTTGCACCTAACATAATAAAACATTCACAGGGGAGAGCACCGGTCCAAACGCTGGCTTGGTCAACCGCACATGCGAGGGAGTAGGCTGCTCAGAGCGTGAGGTGAAGCCTTCCGACTGCCCAAAGGAATCCTGCATCATTCACTCCTGCTTCAGTAGTATGCTAATGAATATTTAATACTCAGCTTGCAAGGGGGAAAAAAAACCCGATTCCTAGCCTTTGCCAGTTTCCATGGTGTCAATCTCCCACACTAGCCGGCCCTGAGCTACCATAGGCTTAACAAACGGCTCTCAAGATTTCTGAAAATTTGACATGCAAGCTGGCACAAGTCACAAATCCAGTACACAGCTGCCAAAGGCTCTCCAGACTACTGCCAAGCCTAATAGCAGTAAGTTCAAATTGAAGACCAAATCAAGCCAGTGCAATAAGAGACACACATGTCTCAGAGCTGGGGTTGAATTCTGAAACTTACACAACCTTTCTAAGAACTGGATTCCACAAAGTTGGCGAAGAATCACTCTATTTCGGTGAGTGTTTTATTTTTAATTATGAAAGTAATAGCGTTCATTATAAAACAATTGGAACACAGTGAAGATGATTTTCTTTAAAAGCCCATAGCAATGTCTCTTGGGAACTCATTTGAAAATCACGGACAAGGAACAAGAGAGGACCTAGGGCTTGGGAAATCAGGTATGAATTCTCTCATCTACCTCAGGCTTTGTAAATTGATCTAGTCAGCCTTCATTGTCTTGCAGTGTTATTTTGCTTCTCAGATTAGGATGAAAACCTTCATGCTTCACAAGAGTGTATCAGATCCCCGTGGAAATATTCAGTGTGGCTGGGAGAAAAGGTGACGTCCAGTAAGGTGTGGGACTTTATTATCCCCCTGGCCTCCTCATTCCTACAGAAACTCATCTAAGAGACGTTCCTCTGGTGGTGAACAATGAAATTGGTACCACACAGGTGGAGATTTCTGTCACTGTTAGTGCAATCATGCAAATGAGTCTGGAAGATATACATTATTCATCTGTTCAAGTAAGAAAAGCTTCAAAGACAAAAATGATCCTCCAACCAATCTCTGCCCATATGGAGCTTAGGGACGAGTGGAGGAGAGAGAGCGTGTGTAGGATCTAAATACAGAATGATGAATTCTAGAAAGACACACAGCATTGTCAGAGCAAGCTGCAGAAGAGGTGCTTGGTTTGAGATATGAAAGATGCATAGGACTCATTGGCAGAGGAGCGTGAACTGGAAGACAATCCTGAGCAGAGGACATTAATTGCCAGGGCTGTAACCCACTGTGCCATAGCGCCGGCCCCAGTGAATCTGTGCTTTCAACTCACTGCTATGTTTGCAATCTGCATCTGTTTACATAATTTGTTCACTTTTCTGCACATTCGTTTAAAAACCGTTATATCACGATTTAGTTACCCATTTGCCTGTCTACAAACATTAGGGGTTCCTGAGTTCACTGTTGCCAGGAACACTTGCACACAGGTTCCGTGTTTTCATCTGAAGATTTCTCAGGAGCTGATGCTGTGGCTTAGCAGGTAAAGCCACCACCTGCAACCAGCATCCCATATGGGCACCGGTTCCTGTCCCAGCTGCTCCACTTCCAATCCAGCCCCCTGCTAATGTACCTGGGAAAGCAGCAGAAGATGGCCCGAGACCTTGGGCCCCTGCACCCACGTGGGAGACTGAAAGAGCATACACTGTACTAAGCCACAGAGGTATAGTCCAAAGATAAAAGCCATCACAAAAAAAAAAAAAAAACCTAACAAATATCTCTACAAATGCCTAAAAATAAAAGCAGCATTTAAGAAACAAGAATAAGGAAAACAACATGACTCCCCCAAAGGAATACATAACACTTCAATACTAGAATGTGAAGATGAAGAGATTGAAGAAATGCCGGAAACAGAATTTTAAAAATTGATCATAGAATTATTTAGAAGTAATCAGAATCAAATCCATGAACTAAAGAAACCCACATGACACGAATGAAAATTTTTCCCATGAAATCAGATTTTAAAGAGAAATTAAAATGAAATACTGGAAATGAAGAATTCAATAGATCAAATAAAAAATGCAGTGGAAAGGTTAAGAACAGACTTGGTGAGGCAGAAGAAAGAATATCCAAGTTAGAAGACAGATCTCTGGAAATTTTACAGTCAGACAAGAAGAAGAGGAAGAAGAGGAAGAAGGAGGAGGAGGAGGAGGAGGAAAAGGAGGAGGGGGAAAGGAATAAGGAGAAGGAAGAAGAAAGAGGAGGAGGAGAAGAAAGAGGAAGAGGAAGAAGAAGAAAAAGGAGAAATTAGAAAACTGAAAAACAATGTTGGAGATCTAATGCAATACCATCAAATGACCCAACATATGAATCTTAGGAGTTCCTGAAGGTATGGAAAAAGAGAATGGATTAAAAGGCCTTTTTAGTGAAATAAATACAGAAAACTTCCCTAATTTGGAGAAAGGGATGTCCAAGTACAGGAAGCACATAGAACTCCTAATAGACATAACCAGGAAAGATCTTCACCACTACCCATTGTAGTGAAACTCTCCACAATAAAACACAAAGAAAAGGTTCTAAAATGTGCACAAGAGAAACACCAGATTCCTTTCAGAGGATCTCCAATTAGATGCAGCTGACTTCTCATCAGAAACTCTACAGGTGAGGAGAAAGTGGCAAGATATATTCCAATTCATAAGAGAAAAAAACTGTCAACCCAGAATACTGCCCCTGGCAAAGGGTTCATTTATCAGGGAAGGTGAAAGAAAGGCCTTCCATAACAAATAGAGAATGAAAGAGTTTGTCACCACTCATCCAGCCCTGCAAAAGATGCTTAAGGATGTTCTAATACATAGAAACACAGAAATGTAGCCATCACTATGAAAAAAGGTGAAGGCAGAAAAGCTCCCAGTAAAAGTACAATGGAAATCCAAAGTAAACAATAGAAATATTAATGGAAAAATGGCAGGACCAAGTAGTTACTAATCAATAGTCACCTTGGAGATAAAGGGCCTTGATTCTCCAATTAAAAGATACAGACTAGCTGAATGTATTAAAAAAAGAAAACCCAAATATTTGCTGCCTAAAAGAAATGCATTTCACCAACAAAGATACATGCAGACTGAAAGTGAAAGGATGGAAAAAGATATTCCATGCTAATAGAAATCATAAAAAGAACTGGTATATCCTAATATCAGACAAAACAGACTTTAATACAAAAACGGTTAAAAAAAAAAGACAAAGAAGGGCACAATGTAATGATTAAAGGATCAATTCAACAGGAAAATGTGACTATAATAAATGTATTTACACCCAATTACAGGGTACCTGGCTATTTCAAAGAAATGTTAATGGATCAGAAAGAAGACACACACTCAATACAATAATAATGGGAGGCTTCAATACCCCACTTTCAGCAATGGACAGATCAACCAGACAGAAAATCAAGAAGGAAACAGCAGAGTTAATCAACACTATAGATCAAATGGACCTAGCAGATATCTATAGAACTTTTCATCCTACATTTGCAGAATATACATCCTTCTCACCAGTGCGTGGACTTTCTCTGGGATAGACCACATGCTGTGCCATAAAGCAAGTCTCAGCAAATTCAAAAAAATCAAAATTATACCATGCATATTCAAGGACCACAATAGAATGGAACTGGAAATCAACAACTAAAGGATCTCTAGAACAAATGCAAATATATAGAGACTGAACAACACACTCCTGAATGAACAACGGATCATAGAGGAAATCAAAAGAGAAATCAGAATATTTCTGGAAATGGATGAAGATGACAATACAACATATCAAAACTTCTGCGGGGGTGGGGCTGGCACTGTGGCATAGTGGGTAAAGCAGCTACCTGCAGTGCTGGCATTCCATATGGGTGCTGGATCATGTTCTGGCTCCTCCACTTCTGATCCAGCTCTCTGCTATGGCCTGGGAAAGCAGTAGAAGATGGCTCAAGTGCTTGGGCCCCTGCATCTGTGGGGGAGACCTGGAAGAAGCCCCTGGCTCCTGGCTTTGGGCTGGGCTTTTTGGCTGGCACAGCTCTGCTCATTGTGGCCATTTGGGGAGTGAAACAGCAGATGGAAGACATCTCTCTCTCTCTCTCTCTTTCTCTCTCTCTCTGCCTCTGACTCTCTGTAACCCTGCCTTTCAAATAAATAAAATTTTTAAAATAAAAACTTATGGGGTGCAACAAAAGCAGTGCCAAGATGAAAGTTTACAGCAATTAGTGCCTGTATCAAGAAATTGGAAAGGCACTAAATAAATGAGCTATCATTGCATCTCAAGGATTTAGAAAAACAAGAACAAACCAAACCCAAAATTAGTAGGAGAAAAAAAATAATTAGAATTAGAGAAAAAAATAAACAAAATTGAAACCAAAAATCAATACACAAAATTGGCTGAAAGAACAGTTGTTTTTTGATAAAATAAACAAAATTGACACACCATTGGCTCTGAAAAACAAAAAACTAGGTTGAAATCAATAAAATCGGAGATGAAAAAGAAAATTTAACAACAGATACCACAGAAATAAAAAGAATCATCAGAAATTACCACAAAGTTCTATATGCCAACAAATAGGGAAACCTAGAAGAAATGGATAGATTCCTGGACACATACACTCTACCTAAATTGAGCCATGAAGACATAGAAAATCTAGAAAGACCAATAACCAAGATGGAAATTGAATCAGTAATAAAGACCCTCCCAACAAAGAAAAACCTGGGACCGGATGGTCTCACTGCTGAATTCTGCCAGACATGTAAAGAAGAATTAACTCCTAATCTTCTCCAACTATTTAAAATAATTGAAAGGGAGGGAATCCTCCCAAATTCTTTCTATGAAGCCAGCGTCATCTTAATTTCTAAACCTGAAAAAGATGCAGTAGATAAAGAGAACTATAGATCAATTTCCTTGATGATCATAGAATCAAAAATCTTCAATGAAATACTAGTCAATCGAATCCAACAACTCATTAGAAAGATCATACACCCAGACCAAGTGGGATTTATCCCTGGTATGCAGGAACAATTCAACATTCACAAATCAATCATGTGATACATCATATTAAAAACCTGAAGAACAAAAACCATTTGATTATCTCAATAGATGCAGAGAAAGCATTTGATAAAATACAACATCCCTTCATGATGAAAATTTTAAGCAAATTGAATATATAAAGAACGTTCCTCAGCATAATCCATGCAATTTATGAGAAACCCATGGCCGACATCCTGTTGAATAGGGGAAAGTTGGAAGCATTCCCACTAATATCCAGAGGCTACACAAGGTTACACACTCTCACCATTGCTATTCAATATAGACCTGGAAGTTTTGGCCAGAGCCATTAGGCAAGAAAAAGAGCAAGTCAAATTATCCCTATTTGTAGATAACATGATTCTATATATAGGGGATCCAAAAGACTCCAATAAGAGGCTATTGGAATTCACAGAAGAGTTCGATAAAATGGCAGTATATAAAATCAACACAAATAATCAAAAGCCTTCGTATACACAGGTGATGCCATGGCTGAGAAAGAACTTCTAAGGACAATCTCATTCACAATACCTATAAAAAAATTCAAATACCTTGAAATAAATCTAACCAAGGATGTCAAATATTTCTACAATGAGAACTATAAAACATTAAAGAAATAGTAGAAGACACAAAAAAGCAAAACATCATCCATGTTTATGGATTGGAAGAATCAATATCATCAAAATGTTCATACTACCAAAAATAATTTACAGATTTAATACAGTACCAATCAAAATATCAAGGACATTCTTCTTAGATATAGGAAAAAATGATGATGTTCATATGGAACAAGGAGACCCTGAATAACTAAAGAAATCTTATACAACAAAAACACAGCTGGAGGATTAAAAATACCGGATTTCAAGACATACTACAGGGTAGTTATAACCAAAACAGCCTGGTACTGGTACAAAACCAGATGGATAGATCAATGGAACAGAATAGAAATGACAGAAATCAATCCATGCATCTATAACCAACTTATCTTTGACAAAGGAGCTAAAATCAATCCCTATAACAAGGACAGTCTCTTCAACAAATGGTGCCTGGAAAACTGGATCTCCACATGCAGAAGTATGAAGCGAGCCCCCTGACTTACACCTTACACAAAAAACCCACTCAAAATTAATGAAAGACTTAATCTACGAACCAATACCATCAAATTATTAGAGAACTTTGGGGAAACTTTTCAATACATTGCATAGGCAAAGAGTTCCTGGAAAAGACCCCAGAGACACAAGCAATCAAAGCCAAAGTTGACAAATGGGATTACATCACATTGAAAAGCTTTTGCACTGCAAAATAAATACTCAGCAAAGAGGCAACCAACTGAATGAGGAAATTATTTGCAAACTATGCAACTGATAAAGGATTAATAGCCAGAATATATAAAGAGCTCAAGAAACTCAACAGTGACAAAACAAACAATCCAGTTAAGAAATAGGCAAAGGATTTAAACAGACATTTTTCAAAAGAGAAAATCCAAATGCCCAACAGACACATGAAAAAATGATCAGGATCACTAGCTGTCAGGGAAGTGCAAATCAAAACCACAATAAGGTTTCACTTCACCCGAGATAGAATGGCTTTCATACAGAAATCAACGAACAACAAATGCTGGCGAGGATGCAGGGAAAAAGGTACCATAATCCACTGTTGGTGGGAATGTAAACTGGTAAATCCACTGTGGAAAACAGTATGGAGATGCCTCAGAAATCTGAATATAGACCTACCATATGGCCCAGCCATCCCACTCCTGGGAATTTACCCAAGGGAAATGAAACCAATATATGAAAGAGTTATGTATACCCCTATGTTTAGTGCAGCTCAACTCACAATAGCTAAGATATGGAATCAACCTAAATGTCCATCAGCTGAAGATAAATTATGGGTTATGTACAGCATGGACTACTACACAGAGATATTAGAAAATGAAACCCTGTCATTTGCAACAAAATGGTTGAAACTGGAAAATATCATACTTAGTGAAATAAGTTGACCCCAAAATGACAAATACTATATGTTATCCCTCATTTGTGGTAACAAATAGAGCTCCTAAAAGGTAATCTATAGAAGTGAAATTGACACTTTGAGATACAATGACTTTCAACAGCCCTTGTCTTGACTGTTGGGGAACAATTTTTTTTTCATACTCTTTGTTGAAGTCTTTATTTAGTATAGAGTTAATCTTACATGTATAAAATTAATTAAAAATAGATATGAATAAAAATAAGAATATGAATAGGAGAGGGAGGAGGAAGAAGGGTGAGAGTCTGGGGTGGGAGGGTGGGTACATTGGGAAGAATCACTATGTTTCAAAAGTTGTATTTATGAAATGCATGAAGTTTGTATACATTAAATAAGAGGTTTCTGGGGGAAAAAGTAATAGAAATAATGTATTCAAATATTAATATAAGAGCACTTTGAAAAGTTCAGAGAACTAGAATTAAAAGGTAAGTTTATTTTGGTTCAAGAAAATTTTTTCATGTATGTATAGTTTGCTTATAATATGAATTTTCCTGAAATTTTTGGAGGAAGCTTTTAAATAAAAGATTTCAAAATTGTTCTATGCCAAAATAAACTCATCTTTTAACCCACCCAAAATTAAATACAATAAAAATGCAATTCTAATCTTGATTTTAAATTTGGGAAGAAATTGAATTTTATTAAATATTTTTGTTGTCAGTTGCTATTTTTTATGATCTACTAATGTGATTGTTGAATGAGTTAAACATTTTATTATATTGAATAAATCTTATGTTTTTATAATTTTCTTTTCATTTGCTCTCTGCTAAAACCCTATGTACCTTTTTACTGCATAGTTAACCAGAATAATAATAAATGGGTAAGGGGAAGGAATTATGCATACGGACTGTGACAAAATGATCAACCAGAAAGAACATTTTAGCATTCCTGTAAGAGAATTTAGCTAAGCAGTCAGTTTCAAAATAGATATTTTAAACAAATCATGTCCTTAAGATTAACAATATTCATTGAAGTACAATTATGAAAAAGAAGTCCATTCTCGATAGCAATGTTAAATAATTGAAATAACATGCAGTATGATGAAATAACTCACAATTAACCAGAAATATGAATGGCCTATACAAAGGAAGCTTCCTGTCTATATAGAGGAAGATAAAATGTGAATTAATGAGGAGAAATGGTTTGATTGTGAATGGAAATTGTTAAGTTGCACAATGTTAGTCATTCAATTGAAATTGAAATTAAAAAGTAATTACACTGAAAACAAATTGAATTAGTTTCAGAAAGGAAAACATAAAGTTCATCTGGCATAATATTTATGCAAGAATCTCTCTCATAAACTAAACACGATCAACTAGATTATTTAACAGTTTGGAGATAACTGGGAAACCAGATATTCACACAAATTAGATTTGGGTCATAATTCACACACTAAAGCAAGTCTCAGGTAAACTGAAAGAGGTAAATGTAAAAATTAAACTGTGGGGACCGGCGCCATGGTGCAGTAGGTTAATCCTCCGCCTGTGGTGCCGGTATCACATGTGGGCGCCGGTTCGAGTCCCGGCTAATCCTCTTCCAGTCCAGCTCTCTGCTGTGGCCCGGGAAAACAATGGAGGATGGCCCAAGTGCTTGGGCCCCTGTACCCACATGGGAGACCAGGAAGAACCTCCTGGCTCCTGGCTTCAGATTGGCATCGCACCAGCCGTAGCAGCCATTAGGGGAGTGAACCAACAGAAGGAAGACCTTTCTCACTGTCTCTCTCTCACTGTCTAAATCTGTCAAATAAATAAAAATTTTAAAAAAACTTTAAAAAAAATCTCAAAACTCTCATGTTTAAAAATGTAAATATACACAACTGAAAGGCAACCAGGTTGAGGGATATATTAAAAATATATCCAATGAATTATTTCTCTTTTTAAAATGTGCAAGAAAATTTAAAATCCTTGAAAATACCAACATCTGTTTGAGAAGACTCATACACAGGCATGCTGACAAGGACAAAGCCAAGGATGAAAAATGTCCATCTGGGCACATCTTCAACCTAAACAGCTAAAGGATGCCAATCAAAACAATAAAACATCAGTTTTCACTCACCAAGTTGACATTACTCAAAATTGGTGTGCATTTGGGCAAATTAATTTAGTAATGTTCCTATTCATAGATACATGAGAGCTCTTCAGTTTATGGGAAAAATGGAATTAAAGTAAAAGTTTCTTTTTGTGCCAAAAATCTGAAATCTTTGCAAAGATTTTTCATAATGCACTTTTTCTGTGAACTTTTTGAAGACTTTTGTGTGCATGGATTTTGATTTTTTTCGGCAACATAAACTTATCTTTTAATTTTTTTCACAAGCTTTTTGAAGTGACTTTGTACAACTATTATAAACTTTGACAAGAAACTCTCAAAAGCTTGCGTAATATTTTTTAAAGTTTTTTCTGTGAACTGCTTAAAAATGTTTATGTTCATCTACTTGAGAGGCAGAGAGAGAGAGAGGGAGGGAGGGCGGGAGGGAAATCCACCCATCCTCTGGTTCATTCCCTAAATGCCCACAACACCCATGGCTGAGCCAGGGCAAAGTCAGGACCCCAGAACTCCATCTGGGTCTCCCACATGTGTGGCAGGGACCCAAGCACTTGAGCCAACACCTGCTGCCTCCCAGAATGCATTAGCAGGAAACTGGAGTGGAAGCCGAGTGCCCAGGACTCAATCTGGACACCATGCTATGGTATACGGTGATTCCAAGCAGCAGCCTGGCACACTGGGCCACAGCACTCACCCCAGTAGAGTTCATCTAGCTTTGAATGGACTAGTTTTCCTTTTACATTGCATGCAAACATTTCTGAATGTCCATGATGAGTTAACCCTGAGGCTGTACAGTGTCTGGGATAGAAGGCTTGGGCTTTAGGGGCCGTGGTTATGTGGTTCAATCTCTCTCAACTTCACTCTCTAAATCTTCAAAAGGAGTAAGACAATAGTATATGGGTTGAAAGATTAGGGAGGTCAAAAGAATACTCTATACAAACACACTGAAAGTGGCCAGGAAACTTGATTATCTTTTGCTTTATCACCATTATCATCATTACCATCCACATTTTCCAGTAGCCAAACTGTACAGAGCTGGCACGCAATCAACACCATGTTTCCATACATTCAGACAGCTTTCTAGGTCCTGGGAACCCAGCGTGGAATCACAGTCCCTGTTAGCAAAGAGACTCAGGGGAGGGGATGGAGTTCAACCCTAAGCAACTAGAGAGGATGCTTGTGCTTATTAGGAACAAACTAGGGAGAAAAATGAAGCAGCATAAAAGAATTAGTGGAGGGAATTTTTATTTCATATAGGCCTCAGACTTGAGTTTGAGAAGTTGAAAACACTGGTCAAGCAAATCGGACAAATATTTCAGGGAGAGAGAACAAGTTCAGATTTTTGGAGACTTAGAAAGGAGACAGTGCAACCAGGATGCAGAGCAGGAGAGAACGAGGGAGAGAGGTGTCGGGTAGGTAGTGAGGACCTCAACGTCTAGGATCTTATGGGTTGTTATTAAGGCATCTTTTCCCCTGAACAAAATAAGAAGCTTTGTACTGGAGATACAGACAAATACACAGACAGACACACATACACATACACACACACACACAGAGAGAGAGAGAGAGAGAGAGAGAGAGAGAGAGAGAGAGAAACTCCAATCTACTGCTTTATTCTCCAAATTTACACAATGGCCAGCACTGGGCCTGGCCAAAGCTGAGGTGCAGCAACATACAATGTTGGTCTCTCACAAGGGTGGCAGGAACCCAACCCTATGAGCCATCGTGGTTGCCTCCCAGAGTCTGCATAAACAGGAAGCTGAAGTCAGGAGCCAGCGATGGGCATCAGATTCACATACTCCTATGTGGAATTCAAGTGTCTTAGTGGCTGTGCCAAACACCCACCCCTGAGAATACATTTTTGAGGGATTCCTCTTGCCATTCACTCTAGAAGGGGTAAACTAAAAATCAGACCACCAGGGAAGCCATGGAGACTTGGGATAAGAGATGAGCTAGGAGAGTGGCCAAAGAAGCTCTGTAATTCCAAATAGATATATATATATATTTTTAAATATTTATTTATTTATTTATTTTAAAGGCAGAGGCAGAGAGAGAGAGAGGTCTTTCTTCCATCCACTGGTTCACTCCCCAAATGGCCAGAACTGGGCCAATCCAAAGCCAGGAGCCAGGAGCTTCTTCTGGGTCTCCCACACGGGTGCAAGGACTTGGGCCATCTTCTACTGCTTTCCCAAGCCATAGGAGAGAGCTGGATCAGAAGTGGAGCAGCCAGGACTCGAACTGGTGTCCATATGGGCTTTACCTGCTGTGCCATAGTGCTGGCACCCATGGATATATTTTGAAAAAAGAACAAATAACCTGCTGAAAAAAATATTAGAAGTCAGTGGATTCCTTATTTTTGGTCCCCTAGAAGAATGACGCTTTCATTTAGGGAGACAGGGATGCCTGATGACAAGCACGGGGGAGCTAGTCAGGTGCTCGGGTGTTGAACTTGCTAAGTTTGAGATGTCTGTTGGACCTCTAAGAGGAGATGCTATGTGGGAAGCTGTCATCTAGGAGTCATAGCCAACCTTGGAATGTAAGCATGTGAGGATCTTCGGCATAGAGATGGTATTCCAAAGCCTCTGCCAAGAAGTGAGCCTGGTGGTTAGCAGAGTGTGGGTGTCAGGGTTGCCAATCAGAGCTGCTGAGATCAGCACCATCTCTAGTTTTTAAGGAATCTCCACACTGTTTATCACAGAGGCTGCACTGATGCCCACTCCCGCCAACAGTGTGGAAGTGTTCCCCTTTCTCCACATCCTCACCAGCATTGGGTACTCCCCGCATTTGGATTTTAGCCATTCCGACAGGGGTGAGGTGCTGTCTCATTGTGGTTTTGACTTGCATTTTCCTGATGGCTGGTGATGTTGAACACTTTTTTTTATATGTTTGTTGGCCATTTGTACTTCATCTTTTGAGAACTGTCTATTGAAGTTCTTTGCCCATTTTCAACTGGATTGTTTTTTTTTTGTTGTTGTTGTTGCTGTTGAATTGTTTAAGTTGCTGATATATTCGGGATATTAATCCTTTGTTGGATAAGTGGTTTGCAAGTATTTTTTCCCATTCTGTTGAATGTCTCTTAGCTCTATTGATGATAATGTTCTTGGCTGTGCAAAAGCTTCTGAGTTTGATAGCCCAATTTTTTTTTTAGTTTTTGTTGCCTGTGCTTTGGGGGTCTTGACCAAGAAGTCGGACCCTACAACAATATCTTGGAGTGTTTCCCCTAGGTTTTCTTCCAGCCACTTTGTAGTCTCAGGTCTTAAATTTTTTAAGTCTGATTCTTCTTGAGTGGGTTTTTCTTTCTTTCTTTTTTTTTTTTTGACAGGCAGAGTGGGTAGTGAGAGAGAGAGACAGAGAGAAAGGTCTTCCTTTACCATTGGTTTACCCTCCAATGGCCGCTGCAGCCGGCTCACTGCGCTGATCCGAAGCAAGGAGCCAGGTGCTTCTCCTGGTCTCCCATGCGGGTGCAGGGCCCAAGCACTTGGGCCATCCTCCACTGCACTCCCAGGCCACAGCAGAGAGCTGGACTGGAAGAGGAGCAACCAGGACAGAATCCAGCACTCCGACCGGGACTAGAACCCGGGGTGCCGGTGCCACAGGCGGAGGATTAGCCTAGTGAGCCGCGGCGCCGGCCAAGTGGGTTTTTCTCTATGGGGAGTGGTATGGATCTAATTTCTTTCTTCTACATATATACATCCAGTTTTGCCAGCACCATTGAAGAGATTATACTTACTCCACTGTATGGTCTGAGCACTTTCAGCAAAAATCAGTTGGCAGGCCAGCGCCACAGCTCACTAGGCTAATCCTCCGCCTGTGGTGCAGGTACTCCGGGTTCTAGTCCCAGTTGGGGCACCATATTCTGTCCCAGTTGCTCCTCTTCCAGGCCAGCTCTCTGCTATGGCTGGGGAAAGCAGTGGAGGATGGCCCAAGTCCTTGGGCCCTACACCCCATGGGAGACCAGGAGGAAACACCTGGCTCCTGGCTTCGGATCAGCACAGCGTGCCGGCCGTAGTGGCCATTTGGGGGGTGAACCAACGGAAGGAAGACCTTTCTCTCTGTCTCTCTCTCTCTCTCTCTCACTGTCTAACTCTGCCTGTCCCCCCCAAAAAAAATCACTCGGCTATATGTATGTGGATTAATTTCTGGGTTCTATATTCTGTTCCATTGATCTATCAGTCTTTATGCCAGTACCATGCTGTTTTGATTACATGCCATGTGATCCAGCAGTCCCACTAATGGGTGTACACCCAAAAACTTGACACAGTGAGTCAAAGGGATACTTGCACCACCATGCTCATTGCAGCACTGTTCACAATAGCCAAAGTTGGGAATGGACCAAGGTATCCAGCATCAGATGAATGGTTCAGAAAATGTAGTGTTTTTGTGTGTGTATACATGTGTGTACACACACACACATACACAATGGAATATTATTCAGCTACAAAAAAGAATGAAGTTCTACCATTGGCAACAAAATGGACACAACTAGAGGACCTCATGATGAGTGAAATAAGCCAGATCTAGAAAGACAAATACCACATTTCTTCCTTATTTGTGGGAGCTAAAACTTAAAAACAAATAAAAGAGCTTTGCAGGATATAATATTCTGGGCTGGCAGTTTTTCTCTCTTAGTACCTGGGCTATGTCTCACCACTCCCTTCTAGCTTATAGGGTTTCTGATGAGAAGTCTGCTGTGAGTCTAATTGGAGATCCTCTGAGAGTAATCTGACATTTCTCTCTTGCACATTTTAGAATCTTTTCTTTATGTTTCACTGTGGTGAGTTTGATTACAACGTGTCGTGGTAAGGATCTCTTTTGGTCATGTTTACTAGGGGTTCTATGAGCTTCCTGTACTAGGATCTCTCTGTAAAGCTCTCATTTGTGAATGAAGGTGAAATAAAGACCTTTCATAGCAAACAGAAATTGAAAGAATTTGTCGCCACTCGTCCAGCCCTGCAAAAGATGCTTAAAGATGTGTTACATACAGAAACACGGTCATTAATATGAAAGAAGGTAAAGGAAGGAAACCTCACATCAAAAGATCACAGGGATTTCAAAGCATATATTAGAAAATATCTTTGGCAAATGGCAGGGCAAAGTTACTACTTATCAATAGTCACATTGAACGTTAACGGCCGAGAAAGTATGGTTAACTGAGGTTACTAAAAACAAAAAGCAATTCAAATCAATTGGCAATTTACAAAAAGAGTTTAAAGACTTTAAAAGCTATTATTAAAAATGGCTATATTGGTCTATTATGTTATGTTATATGTGTGTACATATTGTATGTCCACATGGGAAAATTTTATTAAGAGTTTTATTTTAATTGACTTATAGATAAGATTGTCCACAAATTTGAGCTGCTAAAATTAATCAAAGATACGTTTTAATTCGTGTGACCTGAATCTCTGTATCATATGTTTTAAACTTGTTGGTAAAAAGAAACTAAAAACATTTTATATGTTTGTGTTTAAGTTTACTGGTTAAACAAACTACACCATGTTAGATATTTAAGAGGTGTTTCCAAATACATGATTCTTAAACTTTGTAGAAGGCATTGGACCTTCTGGTAAATGTTTTATTAAGTTGTTATCTAATGGTTGAAACTGTTTGCTAAGTTTTCATGTGATATTGCTATGGTCAGCAAGCGATCTAGGACTTGCTCCCTCATTTCTCTATTCTAAGCCCAATTTGTTCTTTCATTTCTCTATTCTCTTCAAGGTAGGAAACTAATTCTATTATGAAGGAATCTGTAGGATGCACAATTTAATCTTTAGACCTTATAAAAGAGATGGCTAACATTTTTCTGTAATAGCATAGCCAAAATAAGAGCCTAAATTATAATCTCATAGCTAGATTTACTTCGCCATCAGTGAAGTTTACAGTAAGTAGAAAAAAACCTCCCTTTCAGACCAAAGGGAAAGAAAGTTTTAAAGTGAGAATATAATTTTCCTCATGGGCATTGTCTACCTTAGAAAACTACTACAGAACATGCCTGTGACTATAGACTTGTAGTTCAGGCCACCAAAGATTAGAGATGGGACACGGGCACTCCCTTGACTTGCATCTTCTGGTCTGCTTTAACAAAAACCAGGAGGAAAAGAAAGCTAGGCATCAGAAGCAATGGGTGGCAGGCCTATTAATGGCTGATCTGTACAGTGATCTGCCCTCAAGGAGACCCAACAGGCCAGTCCACTGCAGTGGCTTTCAATGTGGTAAGCCTGGGCTTCAGCAGAAGTCAGCTTGTGAAGAGCCCTGGCAGCTCTGCCAAGAGTTGGATCACTGGAAATGGACCTGCCCTGGAGTCGAAGGATGCCCAGGTCAGAGCCACAGATCTTATTGGCTCTAAGCTGAAAAGCCCTTCACTCAGCCCAACTTCCAAAGTGACCACTGCAGCTGAGGGGATGGCCAAGTAGGGTCAGCAACATTGCAGGCAGAACTATAAATTTCTTGTTAGAGATGCCACCTGCCTTTACCTGGCCAGCTCTCCTCCCAGGCCAGCCAAGTAATGAAAGTCAACAGAGTGCCTTCCCCTAGGAGGTTCACACCTCCCTTAGGATGTACCCCATGTGAAGAGATAGATAGGTCTGGGCCTCTTAACTTACAAGGCCTAAAGCCCACCAGATTATTATCAAGCCCCTTCTGTCAGGTTCTATTTGCCTCTCAATCAGAAAACTTAATTGTAGCTTAGACAGCACCTTTCTTAGCTTCTCTAATAATGACTCTGTCCTTTGTTCTAGACCCTGTCTAGCGCACTTGGGCCTCATTCCTTTGTAATCATAACCTCTACTCTACCACCAATGGCTCTACTCCCAACCTGTGTGTACTGATGGTCCTCTTCCCCACTTAATGCTGTATAATTGTTCAAAAGTTCTCTACAGACAAACTCCTCTACCTACAAAAGATGAGTGACTTTTCTCCCAGTCTTGGCTGGAATCAGCTTTCCGGTCAGTTGGGTGTTCCCCAATAAACCCTTTCCCTAAAAAAAAAAAAAAAAAAATAGAGGGAGGTGCCTTTCTCTGAACGAAGGAGAGAACTTCTACTTTGACTATGACCTTGTCTAAATATGATGAAAGTTGGCGAACTCGGAAGGCTTCCATAGCCTTGGCAACTCAAGACGGGAGCCTAGGGTGGTTACTGGCGCCATAAACTAGAGTGTCAATTTGTTGGGTCAACAACAGGAGTCATTGTGCACTTGCTCCTCTTGTGGGATCTCTGTCCTTAATGTGCTGTTCATTGTCACTTAATTCTATAACTAGTACTCAAACAGTATGTTTCACTTTGTGTTTCTGTGTGGGTGCAAACTGTTGAAATCTTTACTTAATATATACTAAATTGATCTTCTGTATATAAAGAGAATTGAAAATGAATCTTGATGTGAATGGAAGGGGAGAGGGAGTGGGAGAGGGGAGGGTTGCGGGTGGGAGGGAAGTTATGGTCGGGGGAAGCCCTTGTAATCCATAAGCTGTTCTTTGGAAATTTATATTCATTAAATAAAAGTTAAAAAAAAAAAGAAAAGAAAAAAGAAATGTCTGTGCATATCAGCATTGCTGCAAATATAGTTTTGTAAAACTTTGTTTTATGCCTTTGTCAAACCAATGTTAAGAGTGTTATTCAAGGGGCCAGTGCTGTGGCACAACAGGTTAACTCTCTGGCCTAAAGCGCCGGCATCCCATATGGGTGCCAGTTCGAGACCCGGCTGCTCCACTTCCGATACAGCTCTCTGTTATGGCTTGAGAAAGCAGTAGAAGATGGCCCAAGTCCTTGGGCCCCTGCACCAGCATGGGAGACCCAGAAGCTCCTGACTTCTGGCTTCGGATCGGCACAGCTCCGGCTATTGTGGCCAATTAGGGAGTGAATCAGTGGATGGAAGACCTCTCTCTCTCTCTGTCTCTCCTCTCTCTGTGTAACTCTGACTTTCAAATAAATAAATAAATCTTTAAACAAAAAAAAAGAATGTTTACTGCTATAGTTTTAGTGATCTGTGATTACTTTAAAATTTACGGTATATGGGTGAAGTGGTCATGTTTCCATTCAATTATTGTTTATAGCCATTGTCTGTATTCCCATTAAACTTGGATCTTTTTGCTTTCTACTTGTTAAGCTTCTTATTCAGTGAAGTATTAAGTCTTTTTACTGTAATGTAAATTTAAAATTTAATATTTAGTTATCTCAAAAATTTTACAAAAGGACAAAGAGAAAAGGAGAAGGAGGGAGATTAGGAGGGAGAGAGAGGGAGGCAGGAAGGGCATATCATTATGTATCTACAAATCACATTGAATCTGTTAAAAACTAATTAAAATAAATAAAGGATCAGCACCATCAGGGTGCGAGCAATTGCTCTAAGCCCTCGAAGTGTGGGCCCAGGATCAGCAGCACCAGGGACCCCACCGGGACCCCATCAGCCACCCAGAGTCTCAGGTTCCACCCAAAACTACTGAAGCAGAAGCTCCGAGGGTGAGGCCCAGCCATCTGCAGCTGTTTTTCTAGTTGCTAACTTTTGTTTTCAAAAATATATTTGAGAAATGGGGTGGGGGAGTGGGAAGCAGGGAGTAGGGAAGAGAGACAAGAGAAAGTTCTCCCATCCACTGGTTCCCTCCCCGAATTCCAGCAATGCCATGAGCTGGGCTAGGCCAAAACCAAAAGCCAGGAACTCAATCCAGATCTCCCAAGTGCAGGATCCCAATGACCTGAGCCACCAGTGATGCCTCCAGGGTCTGCATTAGCAGGAAACTGGAATCAAGGCCGAGCTGGGCATCAAACCAGGCAGTTCAATAGAGGACACGGTTGTCTTAACAACATCTTAACTACTAGGCAAACACCAGTCTTGGTGCAAAACTTTCTGAAATTCATGCATAGCTTTTTTTTTAAATATGCATTTTCTGTGACTATTCTGAAAATCCCTTGAATGCATGGGTTGCAAAAAACTTTGTGCACTAAAATAAATTTATCTTTTAATTTCATTTCTATGAACTTTTTTTTAAAGATTCATTTATTTTGAGAGGTAGAGTTACAGACAGAGAGAGGGAGACAGAGACAGAGGTCTGCCATCTGTAGGTTCACTCCCCAAATGGCTATACAGCCAGAGCTGGGCTGACCCAAAGTCAGGAGCCAAGAGCTTCTTCCAGGTCTCCCACGTGGGTACGAGGGCCCAAGGGCTTGGGCCATCCTCTACTGCTTTCCCAGGCCATAAGCAGTGAGCTGGATTGGAAGAGGAACAGCTGGGACATGAAGCGGTGACCATATGAGATGCCGGCACCACAGGCTAAGGCTTAGCCTAGTAGGCCACAGCGCCAGCCCATCTATAAGCTTTTTGAAGTTCCCACCTAATAACTATATATTTCTGCCTTGAATGGAAATTATCATAATATTATCATCCATTTTTAAAAGATGCAATGTTAGGGCCAGCATTGTGGCATCGTGGGTAAAGCCCTTGTCTGCAATGCCAGCATCCCATATGGGCGCAGGTTCAAATCCAGGTTGCTCCATTTCCAATCCAGCTCCCTGTTAATGGCCTGGGAAAAGTAGCAGAAGATGGCCCCAGTGTTTGGGCCCCTGCCACCCTCCCCCTTCTAGGTGGGAGACATAGAAGAAGCTCTTTGCTTTGGCCTGGCCCAGTTCTGGTCATTGCGGCCATCTAGGGAGTGAACCAAAGGATGAAAGATCTCTGTCTCTCTTTTTCTCTTTGTAACTCTAAATTTCAACCAAATAAAAACATCTTTTAAAACAATGTGACAGCATTCATCTGGGTTGAAATGGCCGTACCATCCGATTCAAATGTTGAGATCATCTCTTGTATCTAGTATCTTCATGGAGGAGCTAAGTTATTGAAAATAATTGAATCTTTCATGAAAGGACGGGCATGGGGCTGAAAGACTTGACTGGACGATGGTATACTGTGTTTCAGAATTCATCCGTCAGCAGATGGTAGTAAGCATCGCTCTGCTAAACAGGAGTGGGTGTATGCTGCAAAAAAACATTAGGAGAAAATGCAAACATCATTTTAAAAAACCCTTTGTGATCTTCTCTTTGCAATGATATGAGTTAATAGTGCCATCATCAACAAAGAAAATGATATAGTTGCCTCAGCCAGTGAGCAAATGAGTTTAAAGATTTAATTTTACTTTATTTGAAAGTCAGAATTACAGGGAGAGAGGAAGAGGGAGAGAGAGAGAGAGGAAGGGGGAGAGAGAGAGAAAGGGAGAGAGAGAGAGAGAATGCTATCTTCCATTCACTGCTTCACTCCCCAAATGCCTGGAATAGCCTGGCCTGGGCCAGGCCACAGCCAAGAGCGTTGAATTCCATCCAGGTTTCCCACATGAGTGGCAGGAGATCAAGTACTTGGGCCATCTTCTGCTGCCTTCCCTGGTGCTTCAGCAGGGAACTGGATCAGAAGTGGAGCAGCCAGGACTTGAACCTGTGCTCATGTGAGATACTGGTGCTACAGGCAGTGGCTTAATCTGCTGCTCCACCACGCTGGCCCCTGGTGAGCAACTATGAAACTAGGATAAATGCTCTACCCTTCTCACTGAGGGATGGAGTGTCGGCCTTTCACATTTTGGATATTACATCAAACATTGGTTTTGTAGTCCATTAATCCTGAGTTTCTAAAACACCATCCTGATGCTTGCTTTTTTATGACCTAAAGCAAACAGGAATGTCCAACCCCATGAGTTCATTCCCAGGCCCCATTCCAGAATTGCTCCTCCCAAAGAGAAATAATAACAAATAGTTTTCATTTCTACAGACATTCTTGTTTCACCACCAGAAACACATGGTTTCAGAAGATCTGCTTCAGGTTCTTTCTTGTCCGAGGTTTCATGACTTGGGTTAAATCTGCTGTGACAAGCAAGCTTGGCAGTGCCTGCTGAAGGGAGGGTGAAGTGCCCTGTGATTCAAGAACTCCTGTCTCAGAATGATATGGCTGGTAGGGACTGGCACTGGGGCACAGTGGGTTAAACCTCTGCTTGCAACCCCAGCATCCTGTATCAGAGAGCCGGTTCAAGTCCTGGCTCCTCTGCTTCCTTCGGATCCAGCTTTCTGTGAATGTCTCTGGGAGATGGCCCATGTACTTGGGTCCCTGCCACCCATGTGGGAGACCTGGACGGGGTTTCTGGTTCCTGGCTTCAGCCTGGCCCAGCAGTAGTAGTTGTGGTCATTTGGGGAGTGAAGCAGCAGAGAGGATTCTCTCTCTCTCTCTCTCTCTCTCTCTGGTGCTCCATCTTTCAAATGAAAAAGAAATCTAAAAGAAAATTTTAAAAACTGTATGGTTAATAAAGTCTTCATATACCATGGGACAAATTTAAGAATGTCATCCTTATGCTTTTTTTACAGCAAATATTATAGAACACGACCTTTTGTAAAAAGGATGTATTTATTTATTTGGAAGAGAGAGAGAGAGAGAGAGAGAGAGAGAGAGAGAGAATTCCATCTGCTGATTCACTCCCCAAATGGCCACATGGCCACAAGGCTAGGGCTGGGCAGGCTGAAGTCAGGAATCTAGGACCCCATCTAAGTCTCCATATGGGTGGCAGGGAGCCAAGCCCTTGGGCCATCTTTCGCTGCTTTCCCAGGCACATCAGCTGGAAGCTGGATCAGAAGCGGAGCAGCTGAGACATGAACCAGTGCTCCAATATGGGATACGAGCACGGCAGGCTGCAGCATAGCTAGCCAGCCCTGGACACAGCTTAATGTTTGACAAGGAAACAGGGAATCCGTTTTGATACATTCCTAGAATGAAATTCAAACAGCAGGGAAACTAGGTTTCAGCTACACTAATCAAGAGAAATTTGGAAAATTGTTTTGAAATCTATGCATCAATTCTTTCATTATAGACAACTTTCCACGAACTTTTTGCAGATTCTTCACTTATAGCTTCATGATAATATCTATATAGTGTTTAAAGAAAACACCTAGAACTAAGGCAGGTGTTCAGCATAGCAGTTAAGCGGCCTCTTGGGAAGCCCACATCCCATTTTAGAGTGTCCGCGTTCCAGTCCTGGCTCTACTCCAAATTCCTGCTTGCTACTAACATACACCTGGGAGGGAACAGGTGTTGACTGTAAATACTTGTGGCCCGGCTACTCATGTGGGAGACCTGGATTGAATTCCTGTCTCCTGGCTTTGGCAGGACCCTCATCCACTGCTGTTTAGGGCATTTGGAAAGTGAACCAGCAGATGGAAGGCAGTTGTCTGTCTCTCTGCATTTCAAATAAATAAAATAAATAAATTTCTGAAAGAAAAGGCTCACAACTCTAAAATATGCTATGTATTCATAAAAATCTAGGTGTCCAAAATGAAAGAAAAGCAAAGATGAAAAAGATATTTTCAAAAGATTAAAGAAAAACATAAGGTTCAGGCAGAGGTCGACTCTGGGGGTTTAAGGCAATGAAGACACACAGGGGACTTCAAAAACCCCAAGGATGCTGTGGTTATTTACCTAGGTCAGTGTCCACCTATTTATGTCTTCTGCACGCTTTTATATGTGTGCTTTGATCTACATAGTATTTCACCATAAAAATACTGGGTTGAATGCATCTTGCTGCTTTGTCCATATCACCCGTCTTTTGTAAGAGTCGTTTTAGGAGTTGAACTAAATCTTACTGGAATCCCATCTACTGCATTTGTGCTCCACCCCCTGCATTGTGCGACGTCTCCCTAAGGGAGGTCCCAGTGGCTTCGTAAGCCTGATTTCAGAGGAGGACAGCACGGTTCTTTACCTTTCCTCCGTCTTAGGAAAATGCTCCAATCTGCTTTCTCCCAGAATCCCTGTGTGCAGCCAGAAAGCTCCCAGCTACGGCAGCTGCTTCCAGATCTCTCCAACACTTCCTTCTGGAGTCCGACCCAAAACAAAACTGCCCCACACTCAGTTACAAGTTCAGCCTTTCCACGCTTCCTCAGTTTTTGCTTTTTCTGTGTGCAGCTCTCCCTCCCTTTCCAAATGGAACCGGCTGAATCTGGTCTCTCTGCAGGTACCTACTCAGTTCTGCCTACCCATTTCTCAGATTCTGCCTAAGACAGAGTAGAAGCCAGGCCAGGAGACTCAGAGGCCCCGAGCAACCCCTACACACAGCAAAATTATCTTCAGAAGAATTGTTCTTTAGCAGGATTTTCTTTCAGAAAAGCTTTGAAACACTTATAATTTTGTGGTGGAATGAGAAGGCCATGCCAAGGTGGCCACTGGCAAGCGTCAGTTACTCAGGAATGGCTTTGAAACCCACCTGGCAACGGAGCCTGCCTGGCAACAGGCTGTGATTGGATGGGGCATAGACCGCCCCTGGACCAGATTGGCTGGTCTTGGCTACATAAGATCTTGTTCCAACAGTAGTAAAGGAGTCTTTGGGCTGCTCGCCTCAGGCCTGCTTTCACCCGACTCCCAGGGCCTGTGTGGTGACTCCACGCCTCTTGCCCCCACCACGCGGCTCCTCTCAGAAACGAACCCACTGCAACATTGTTGAGAAATCAATGGCAACATAATTTAATGCCTTTTCTTCAACCTCAACCATATCAATGACTTTTGGGGTGAAAGTGCCTTTCCGCTATGGTGTTAAGAATGAGACCTGGGGCGGTGTGTGGCACAGTGGGTTAAGTCTCCACCTCTAGTGACAGCATCCCATATGGGCGCCGGTTCTAGTCCCGGTTGCTCCTCTTCCAGTCCAGCTCTCTGCTATGGCCTGGGAAAGCAGTAGAAGACGGCCCAAGTCCTTGGGCCCCTGAATGCACATGGGAGACCTGGAGGAAGCTCCTGGCTCCTGGCTTCAGATCGGTGCAGCTCTGGCCATGGCAGCTATTTGGGGAGTGAACCAGCGGATGGAAGACCTCTCTCTCTGTCTCTGCCTCTCACTGTCTGTAACTCTCTCCCTGAATTAAATAAATAAATCTTTTAAAAAAGAATGAGACCTGTAGAATCTGGCAGATAAGACTAAATCTCAGTCTGAGTGAAGTTGTTGACTATCTTCATTCTCTTCTTCTGTTAAAGAATAAATACACACCTACTGGGCTGTGGTGGAATTGAATATGGTGAAACCTACAGAGCATCTTGTGGGAAGTCTTAGCCCTCGGACGGACTCAATAGCTGGGACTATAACTGTGTGTTCAATATCCTGCCAGACGCAGTCAGGGGAGGAAGCATAAATAAATAGATGGTGGACCCTTGGAAATTTAAGATTTTTGAAGGCACACTCTCACATGCACACACACACACTTTGAAAGCTATCAGTTACTGTTCAATTATTATAAAGCCTAGCAGAGCCAGGGAGAACTCAGAGTGTACAGTTTTCATAGATACGAGGAAGGAGCTGAGATAAACAGAGGCATGATCCGCTGCCTGATTGGATCATTCCATTCATTTGCTCATGCATCCATGCTGTATTGTTCGTGAACTTGAGCTGCAAGAGTAGTCAGAACGCCCACGGTCGCTCCTTCATGGCTTGTTCCTTCCCCTCCACCGGCAGCTCTGAAATACAAAGACGGACTCTCCACAAGGAAAGTGCTCCACTGCGCAGCTGCAACGGACTCTCCCTCCCCTCCCTCGCTCCTGTCCACCCAGACCGCAGGTTCTAGAAGGCAGCTAAGCAAGCAGCCCAGCGAAGATTGGCTGGGGACCCTGCAGAGTGGGAGGAGCAGGCCAGGCAAGCAGCAGCAGAAGGTGGGGGACACAGAAGGAGCCCAGTGCAATGCCAAGATAATAATGATGATGATGAGGGTGTACTTCCTATGACCCAGGCATCGACCAGTGGCCTGTCCCAGTCACCTCTGCAGCCTGGACATCCGTGGTCTGGCTGTGCGCTCAGTTGATCAGGAAGAGGTTCAGCCCTCACCAGGAGTGATGTCAGGGTTATTTCATTGAAATGTGGTGGAACGTGATGACGAAGGGACTGGCACGGGTGCTGACAGCCTGGGCTTCACCTTCCCCCTACCCCTTCCTGACCTGCTCACTTTCAGAAAGAAGATAGTCCGGTTCTCTGCCTCAGTTTCTCTGCCCGTACAATGAGGATAAACATCGTTTGCCCTTCGTAGGATGATTTGAGGAGTAAATTACTCATTGCGAGTGAACAGCGAAGTGAGCAGAGTGAGTGTTAGGGAAAGGCGAACTGATGTTACTGTTAGAAGTGAGAGGGAGAGAGCGAGCAGGTGACATCTCTGATGGGAGCTTTTGGCTCCAGGTCCCCAAGCAGTGGCCCTTGTTTGACCAGCCAGGCATGACTAACCACCCTGGAGCCGCTGGCCCCTCTTTGCACACCACCTCCCGCATTGCTGCATTGCTGTCTGTGTTGTTGGCAGATTTTTGAGACTGTCAGAGATAGGTCTTTAGGGTTAAAAGATGAGGTCATTTGCAGGCAGTGCCCCCCCAACACACACACACACAGAGGGGAACACACATGATGGGGACCCGCGACTGAGACTGCTCTTGGCAACACATGTCTCGGGAGCTCAGACTGAACCAGGGACAGCAAGAGCAGCGTCATGAGCTCGTGGTAGAGGAAGTGAGTGTGGGGAGCAAAGCCGCAGTGGGAACAGAGAAAGGTAGCAACAGACGCAGCCCCTGATTAGGCAACTGGAGGAAAGAGTCCTGGCCTTGCAACTACTGACATGAAAAAAAAAAAATTGTTCTGGGGCCAGAGCTATGGTGCAGCAGGTTAAGCCACCAGCAACACTGGCATCCCACACAGACACAGGTTCGAGTCCCAGCTGCTCCACTTCCAATCCAGCTCCCAGCTAACACACCTAGAAAAGTAGCAGAAGATACTTGGGCTCTTGCCACCCATGTGGGAGACCCTGGTGGAGTTCCGGGCTCCTGGCTTTGGCCTGGCCCAGCCCTGGCCATTGCAGCCATCTGGGGAGTGAACCAGCAGATGAAAGACCTCTATATGGCCCCTGCCCCTCTCCCTGTAGGAGTAATAGCTAAAAGACTGCATGTCAGAAAACAGTAAGGCAATTGGCCTAAGATTGGAGAGGAAACTTTTTTCCCAGTTTGGTACTGGTCCAATTCTTCTTTCTTTGGCAAAGAAAAAGGTATTCTTAAATACAGAAAAACTTAGAGAATTAATTGTTCACACACTCTTCCTGAATATGAAGATACAAGGCCAATGACTGAGACACAGATAAAAACTAAATAGGAATGTGATAGTTTAGGCTGACTTGCACGTTTTCCTTGCTAAGGGATGATTAGGTTTAGGTTTTTTTTTCTTAAGTAGTTATTCTTTTTTAAAAATTTAAATATAGCAGGTGTTAGGATAATTTTATTCTAGGAATTCTGAAAGGCAGAGAGACAGAGAGGGGAGGAGCTCCCACCCGCTGGTTCACTCAATGACCAGGGCCTGGGTGCAAACGATGCTGGGAGCTGAGAATTCATGCAGGCCTCCCATGTGAGTGGCAGGAACCCAATTATTCCAGCCACTGCCTGCTGCCTCCCACAGGATTAGCAGAGAGCTGGAGTTGGGAGCAGACCAGAACCCAGACACTCCACTAGGGGCACGGGGATTCCAGCTGGCAGCGTACCTGCTAGGCCAAATGCTACACCGAGGTTCTCCTTGTATTATCCTTCACCTGCTACTTCTCACTTATCTTCTGATTCTACTTCAAGACCAGTGAGCCCATTTTGCTTCTAACGGCATAAAATCACACGGCAAATAAACAGGAGGAAATAGAATAAAAAGTTTATTGCAGGAGATAGAAACCTGGATGACTTGCTATTTTTCCTTTAAGACTTCCATGTCTCCACCCATCAAACGTTTTACCCTAAACTAATACATAGCGTAGTGAACACGTACTACATTGGTGGTCATCCAGATGATGTTGAAGTCCACCTATGCGATTGGGTATTTATTTTCCATATACTTAGAACCTCATAAACATCATGGGAGCAGGAACAGCAGCTTATGGACACTACCTCCGTATTCTAGCACCATGGGGCTTGTTTTAGTACCCCCACCCCACCCCTCGCATTTTCTGTATTCCCAAATGGTCTAGGATGAGCACATGTTGTTTTTTCACACTGTGAAAGAAAACAGCCAGTGAAATAAAATAAACCCACTGGGCCTAGCCCAGCAGGGTGGAGCGCAGAGAACAGCTCCAGTTTTGAAGCTAACAAAAGCGCCCAAAGGATTTCTGCGATGCTTTGACCCCAGTTCTCCCCTGGCTGAGATAGCCACAGGTTCCTGCAGTAACTCAGATTGCTCTCACTGATATGTGCAAATACACACAGATGTGTGCATGTACACCCACACACACACACACACACACCCACACTTCAGGAAGTCAGTGAGGGGCAGGCGTTATGGAGCAGGTTTAGCTTCCTACTACTTCACACCCTGGGAGGCAGCAGGGGAAGGCTCAGGTACCTGGGTCCCTGTCACCCACATGAGAGATCCAGATGGAGTTCTAGGCTCCTTATGTCTGCTTGACCCAGCCCCCGCTGATGTGACCATTTGGGGAATGAACCAACAGATGAAAGCTCGCTCGCTCATTCTCTCTCTCTCTTTCTACTTCCTCTCTCTCTCTTTCTACCTCCATCTCTATCTCTTCTCTACCTCCATCTCTATCTCTCTACCTCCATCTCCATCTCTTCTCTACCTCCATCTCTCTATCTCTATCTCTGTCTCCATCTCTCCATCCTTATCTCTATCTCTCCCCACCTTCAAGTAAATAAATAAAACTTTCTTTTAAAGTTGGTGAAAAAATAGAATTTAGAATTAAAAGATACGTTTGGGGGCTGGCATTTGATCTGGTGGCTAAGATGCTTGCATCCCACAGGGAGCAACTGAGTCCAATCTCCAGCTCCAACTCCGGACTCCAGCTTCCTGCTAATGCAGACTCTGGGGAGCAGCAGTGATGGCTCAAGCGCCCAGGTCCCTGCCACCCACATGGGAAACCTAGGTTGAGATCGTGACTCCTGACTTTGACCTAGCCCAGCCCCAGCTGTTAAGGGTTTTTGGGAAGTAAATAAGTGAATGTAGGCTCTCTATCTATTGGCCTCTAGGTAAAAGTAATAATAGAAAATTTTATAGACACATTTTTTGGATGCAAAAAAATTTTGAAATCCTTACATACAGGGATCTTCAAAAAGGTCACAGAAAATGCATTTTATAAAAATAAAAAAAAACATGAATAGGTTTTGATTGCTTTACACCAGAATGAATTTATCTTTCAGTTACATTTCCTGTAAGTTTTTTGATGTGCCCTCATGTTTATATACTTATGTATGCATATTTGTGTACGTTGATATACACGAGTCTGTTGTACATGTGTACACAACTACAACATCACTGCAAAAATTCAGAGCCTCCAAAGAAAGCCAAGAATGTCTCTCTTGATCTCCAGCCCCAGACCTCCTATCCCATGCAGAGGTTTCTTAGTCCACGCCTTACACATGTAAGTTTGCCAGCACGTTCACCATTGACCGACCTCACAGTAAAATCCCAAGTGGCTCAGACATTTTGCTTGCAATGATCAACATGTCTGTTCACAACATTTTATAATACTGACTTGTGTTTGTATGTTTGCATGGATGACATTTTCATATGTGCATTGTCCACGCAGTGCTACCTCATGGGGAACTCTCCCTGGCCATGTATAACTCTAGACTTTTAGTTGGCGTGAGTAGCAAGGGTAGGAATAATAGCTTAGTGTAGTCTCTAGAGACACAGAGATAAAAAAGAGCGAGTCTTTATGCTGGTTCACTCCCCAAATGTTCACAACTGGGCCTGTGCCGGGACCAAACCTTGGAGCTGGGGCCTCAATCCAGCCTTCCACCTGTGTGACAGGGAGCCACCTACATGAGCCAACACTGTTGCTCCCTAAGGCTTGCACCTGCAGGAAGCTGGAGTTAGGAGAAGAGCCAGGCGCTCCATCACGGGACACGAGCTTCCCAACTGCCTGTCCAAACAGTGTTTGTTTTTGTTTTTTTTTTGTAATTAACATTTTTTTAACTTTAGGAATCTCATAATTGGTACCAATTTTCCTTTCCTACAAGAAATTAGAAATGCACATTTATCCTATATACATTTAAAATGATTCTCTGTAGAGTTACTTAGGATTCATGGGATACTAGGCTTATGTGGCTTTTTAATTTAAAAGATACTGCCCCCAATGCCGTCTGAATAAGTCCTCTGCCTGGCAGTGTTGAAAGAGTAGCCAAATCTCTTCCCACACCTCACAGCATTGAAGTTACTGCTTTTTTCCAAGCTCACTCCGTTGGACAAAAAGTATTTTATTGTTGTTTCAATTTGCATCACTGTTGAGGTTGAGTCTAAATTTCAGATCTTTCAGACGTCAGCCTCTCCTATGCCACCTCTCAGTCTGCCCTAACCATCTTCATTCCTCCTGGTTACGCAGGAGGGTGCCACCAGTTGCAGGCCCAGAGCTTATAAATACAGCAAACAAGAACTTTCGCAGTAACTTGACTTGGCCATGAATAGTGCAGCCGAGAAGGGTGTGGGGCTATTGAATTCCACCCATCCCCTTCTTGGCCCTCTTCTTGGTGAACCTTCTACCTTTCTATAGCAGAAAATCCACCAAAGTGATGACCAAAGATTTGTGTATGAGAACAGCATTTGCCACTCCTGACTCTTTGCCTTTGTTGAGTCCCCCACACCTTTTGGGCCTCAGAGTCAGCACTTATTAAAAAGAGTCAATGACACCTGTTGTCTTAGTTTTCAGGTGTAAAGGTGTACCTCATCTATAGGTGTGTTACGATTAACCTAGCACCTGGTGAAAGTCCAAATGCTTTGTTCAGTTCCAACCTGTGTGAATTATTCCCTTATCTCATCCCATTCCTCCACAAGGGGTCCAAGTTCCCTTCCTGATGTCAGGGACCTACAAGTATCCACAACTAATGGAAGATGAGTCGTCCATGGGTAACTGGTCAGTAAATCCACCACTAATTCATTTTCCTGAACAGAGACCCCCTTCTCATGTTGCTAACTCACAGACTTTGTTCTTTCCTCTTCCTTCTTTTTTCCAATCTCACCCAGGTTTAAGAAAACTGGTTCTGTGATTAGACCTTTGCTTCTGATTCTTTGTTGAGAGATGGTCATGGCCGGGATCAAAGAGGAAGGGAAGTAACACAGGCACACATGTCCACACATGCATACACCTTTCTCTGAGTATCACCCCATTGCCCAGGGTTAGCATAAAGAATCAAATGAGACAGTACATAGCCAACACATTTTGTAAGTGACAAAACCCTATAAAATGAGATCTATCATTAATACTGAAATTGCCCAGGCAAAACAATATCTTTCATTGTTGTCATCCTCCAAGCATCAGCTGTCAGTCTTTCTACCAGCCAATATGAGCCTCACGGTTGTGGGGTCCTGAGCGTGGGCTAACAAGCTGGGCTGCACCACACAAGACCTGCCCACTTGCAGCCTTCTCAGAGTAGGACCCTCCTCCCATCCCAGCACTGCTCCCCTGCAATAAGAACCCCCTCTTCCTATATCTTGCTGTTATCAAGGAAGAGCCGTGAGATGCATTCTGGTCTAAGTTAGCACTCTTCATTTTCAAAACTCAAAGGGCTCTGGTCCAAAGATGAAATTATGCACGTAAGAGTAATTACAGATGATAACATCTCATCCTCAAAGATCCACTCCACTCATCAAGAAGGTTCTTTGGTAATAAGAAGTGCACGGTATCCACATTTCCATATGATCTGAAAATCCATGGGCTTTGATCCCATGTCTTGCAGGCATGAACGCTCAGCTCCTAGCTCAGCCTGGCTCATTAGACGTCAAAGACCAAGTAGTTGGCTTCCTTCATCATTTTCATTCTGGTTTCTCTTTACAGTGTAATGCTTTCACATGAATCTCCCTCACTCTGTCTGAATGGCTTCAAGTCAGTTGGCCAAGCTCAGATCCTAACTCCATAACCAGCCATAGCTGTGCGGATTCAAGTCTTAATTCCATGAGACCAGGGAGGTGTGTGGGAGACTGCACTGCCAATTACCCTGTGCGCCTCAGTTTCCTTAAAAAAGTAGAAAACAGCACCTACATGGAAACTTTGCAGAGGCTAAATAACGCAATAAGCGCAAAACATTTACAATAGTGTTCTGTGTGTGTTCAGTCTTCAAGAACTTCAGTCTCTGCTTCTCCCAACCGGAAAACAGGGAGGTGCAATGGTGCAAGATCTTATGCTAAGCAGTAGGAACACCCACCTGTGAGCTCAGACTGTGTTTTGCAAAATTGAGGCAGAATATTAGCACGGTTCCATGAAGTCAGGCTCTCTTCTTCCCTATCATATACACCTGACCATGCTCCTGGAGTGCTCATCTTGTCTATGTAACAGGTGGAGCAGGTGGCCTCCAAGGAGGTCAGAAACTTGCTTGATGAAGAGCAAAGAACCCTGCCCTAGAGCATGAGGAAAGGGGCCATAGAATTTGATCTGAATCAGGGAGAATATGGGTAATTAGAGAGGGAAACAAAACAAAAGTGGGGAGGCAAGAGCCTCCTGCTGTTCTGCTTCCAATCCATCTTCCTGCTAATGTGCATGGGGAGGCAGCAAATGATGGCCCATGTGGGAGACCAGATGGGGAGCCTAGCTGCCTGCCCAGTCCAGCCCTGGCTATTATGGCCACTTGAGAACTGAATCAATAGATGGAAGATTTCTCTGTCTTTCTCTGTCTCTCTGTCTCTCTCTCTCTGTCTCTCTCTCTCTGTATGTCTTTCTCTCTCACTGTCATTCATCCTTTCAAATAAATAATTAATTTTAAATAACGAAATACAGTAAGTGATAAAAAATTAAAAATTTAAGTTTCGTTTTCAAGACAGATCCCAAAGCAAGAGATAAATGTTTGTGCCACAGAATAAACAATTTAGCATTGCAACATAGCCCAAAGTACAAAATACGTATGTATGAATCTATAATGGTCTAAGTGAATTGTACGATAAATAACTAAATAAGAGGGAAGGGGCAGAGACACCCATCCTCCTTAGAGCAGATTCCTGGTGGTTTAGCAGGTGCTCTGCATGACACGCTCGTCTGTAAGGGTGAGACTTTCTTCCACAGGGACAGTGTAGGAAGGGGCCACACAGAGGACAGAGCAGGGGCGAATCCTGCAAACACTGGAATAGGCTGGCGCTTGAGGCCACCATCCACGGTGATAGATCCTGTTGATAGAATGTGCCCTTGGTGTGATGAGGTGAGAATGACACCTCAACCCCCTGGTCTTTCTCAAAAAGCTCCTAACTCCAAGCTGATCAGACAAATCCCCAGGGAGGGACATCCTACAATATACCTTTCCAGTACACTCCAAAGCCGTACAGTCCCCCAAACATAGGGGCACACTGAGAAGCTATTACAGCCATGAGGAAGCCAAGGAGACAATGTGGTGTCCTGGATGAGATCCCAGGGCAGGAAGAGGACATGAGAAACACTGAAGAGAACCCCAAGAACACTTTCGTTAGTGGTGCTGTGATCAGCTTCGGCTCATTATTGGTGACAAGGGTGCATATGAAGACGTTAACAATAGAGAGAACTCAATAAATGTGAATGCCTTTTGAGAAAAATTCCCCCATCCAGGTTATAATGCCTTTCAGCATAGCCCTAGGACAGAATTTGCATTTCCTTTCCAAGGAGAGAATTGTGTCTACATTACTTTTGGGAGCCATGGTCAGTGCAGGGACATAAATCTAAAAGCTCACTACAAACTCGTGCCAAGGTGGTGGAATGATCTTCAGCAAACCCGAGTTAAGATGGAAAACTTCCTGGTGTAGGAGAGTACTGACTTCCCATTCAACTTGAACATTTTTTAAGCAATAGACAAGTGCCTGGCAGTGATATTTAAGGTTAAGTTCACGAAACTGAATCAAATTTTAGAACAAAAATGACATAATGCACTCAACACTCCATTATCTCTTCCCAGATAACCCCAAAATCTTTTATGTGGAATACATTCTCCATTTTTGGTTTTTCTTCCTAATTATGCTTGGCTTTAAATAAGGTTGCAATTCGTTTACAGCTGAAGATAGTTGTCATGCCAAAATGTTCCTTCCCACAAGAATCCTATAAGGTCATGGAAAAACAAAACATTCTTTTTCAGCAACAGCAACGAGAGAAATGATCTTACCTTCTGAAAATCTTGGCATGGCTCCCTGTCATAATCCATGCGGCAGAGAAACCTCTGTAAGTCTGTAAGTGGATCATCTGATGAGCAAGCTCTCTGTCTTCTCACGTCCTCATTCTGTCCATCCTGTGTGCTCATCAAAACCCACCTCTACAGAAACACAGTCCTTAAAAATGTGGACTGTGGGAGCGGACTTGTAGTCTGGTGGTTGAGATGCCCACGATCCAGCTCGAAGTGCGTAAGTTCGAGTCCCAGCTTCAGCTCCTGGCTCCAGCTTCCTACCAGTGCAGACCCTAGGAGGCTCAAACAGCTGAGCTCCTGCCACCCGTATGGGAGACCAGGACTGAGTTCCCCGCTGCCAGCATTGGCGGCCCTAGCCATTGCAGGCATTTAAGGAGGGAACTTTTATTTGGGAGGGGGGATGGCGTGGAGGGGGGCACTCTCACTCTCATTCTCTCCCCCTCTCAAATACAATAAAATTCAAAGAAATGTGTACTCTGGGAAAAATCTGGCTGAGTTCTGCTCTGAATTCTCAAGTCAGAAGCTATGTGATCTTGGCATAAATCACTTATCTTTACTTCATTCTCCAAATATGGAAAGTGTAATTTTCCAAGAATTAAAAAAAAAAAAAAAGCCAACAGTACTTCTGCTCCCAGCTATGAAAGAACTCATCTGAGGTCAAACTTCTCACTGGGAACAAACAAAAATTTCAGGTGTAATACAGAAACAAATACACAGCTAAATGTCTGCCGGAAGAACTTGGGAATCTACCAAAATATGCAGAATTTGAGGGGTCAAGATGGCAGAGAGGGGAAACACAGCGAGGTGAGAAGGGCCTTATCCCCTACCTATCTTCATTCCTAAAAATCAAGTTCATGAAGTATAAGTGACATAAAAGAGGACTTCAAAGAGTGAATGGATAGGGCCCACGCTATGGCGTAGTAGGTTAAGCCTCCGCCTACAACTGCAGCATCATATATGGGCACCCAGTTCATGTCCTCGCTGCTCCTCTTCTGATCCAGCTTTTAATAATGGCTTGGGAAAGCAGTGGAAGATGGCCCAAGTGCTTGAGCCCCTGCACCGATGTAGGAGACCTGGAAGAAGCTCCTGGATCCTGGCTTCGGATCTGCCCAGCTCTGGCTGTTGCAACCATTTGGGTAGTGAGCCAGAGGATGGAAGACCTCTCCCTCTGTCTCTTCCTTTCTAAATAACTCTGACTCTCAAATAAATAAATAAATAAATAAACCTTTTGAAAATGTTAATGGATAATTGAACTGAAAGATATGGTCATTTTGGTAGAAAGACTTTTGAAATCCATGTAGTTTTCCATAGTACATATTTTCCACGAACTCTTTGAAGGCACCTGTATGCATGGATTTTTTTATTGCTTGCTCCAAAATTTATAATTTAATTCCATTTTCCATGCATTTTAAAGTACCCCTTGGAATAACAAAAGGCATAGCTATCACATATATGTTGATGAGTTTTGACAAATGCATACACCATCATACTGGAGATGATGAAGACCTGCACCATCCAGGAACACTCCTGCCCACCTTTGTGGCCGTTCCCACCAACACACACTGCCCAGGCAACCCCTGACCTGACTCCTATCAATATAACTTGTAGTTCCTGCTACAGAACTTCATATGCATGACATCATCCACACATGATACATTGTACGTGACCCCTTTGAGTTATGTTTTGCTTCTTGTGAGATTCATCCACATTTGGAGGCTTATCAGTTGTTCAATTCTTCTTGGTGATGCTTCACGTATTTTGAAAGTCTGTATTCAGGAATACGCCTAAAGGACCCCTGTGTCTTCTTTATAAACCAATTCTCCTACCATGACAACATTGTCTTGAAATCTGTTTATTACTAATGTAGCTATGTGTACTTTGACATGTGAATTTTGCATAGGATACCTTTTACTATCCTTTGACTTTTTAAGTTGCCATAAATATCTTTGTAAACAGCATGAAGTTGGATATTGCTTTCATCCAATCTGAAAATCCCTGTCTTTTAATAAGAGTGGCTAATTCATTTACATTTAATGTAATTACAAATACCATTGGACTGCAGTCTGTCTTATTTATATCTTATTTGCTACTTCTATTCCTTTTTTCCTATTTCACAGACTCATTTTTACCATTGTCTCTATTTCTTTTAAGATTTTACTGATTTTTTGAGAGGCAGACATACAGAGAGAGAGAGAGAAAGAGGGGCAGAGACAGAGACAAGCAGAAAGTTCTTTCCTTCACTGGCTCACTTGCCAAAAGGCCAGAGCTGAACCAATCTGAAGCCAGAAGCCAGGGGCCAGGATCCAAGAGCAAGGGGCCAAGAGCTTCTTCCAGGTCTCCCATGCAGGTGCAGGAGCCCACGCACTTGGGCCATCTTCCACTGCTTCCCCAAGCCATAAGCAGAGAGTTAGATGGGAAGAGGAGCAACTCAGACCTGAACTGGTGCTGATATGGGATACCAGTGCCACAAGAGGTGGCTTAGCTGACCCTCTTTGTCTCTTTTATTGGCTATTTTTAATAGTTGCCCTCAGGATAATAATAGGTAACCTTAACTTTTCACACTTTTCCTTGAATTAACATTAATACTTTATGCACACTTTAAGAACCCATAACAATATTTCACTCATATTCTTTATCTATTATCTCAAGTATGTTCTTTATCTATTATCTCAAGTATTATTTTATAAAATAATATACTCCTAATTTTTCTTTTTTTTTGTTGTTTGCTTTTAGTTTTATTCATTTGTAAATAATTGTCTTTATTTTTTTTTACTTTTTTTTATTAAACTTTTATTTAATGAATATAAATTTCCAAAGTATAGCTTATGGGTTACAATGGCTTCCCCCCTCCCATAACTTCCCTCCCGCCCGCAACCCTCCCCTTTCCCGCTCCCTTTCCCCTTCCATTCATGTAAAGATTCATTTTCAATTCTCTTTGTATACAGAAGATCAGTTTAGTATCTATTAGGTAAAGATTTCAACAAATTTTGCCCATATAGCAACATAAAGTGAAAAAACTACCATTGGATTACTAATTATAGCATTAAATAGCAATGTACAGCACATTAAAGACAGAGATCCTACATAATTTTTTTTCAAATTAATTAATTTTCTATGCCATTTCCATTTTAACACCAGGTTGTTTTTTTTTTTTTCATTTCCAATTCTCTTTATATACAGAAGATCACTTCAGTATATAATTAGTAAAGACCTCATCAGTTTGTGCCCACACAGAAACGCAAAGTATAAAAATACTGTTTCAGTACTAGTTATAGCATCACTTGGCTTTAGACGACACATTAGGGACAGATCCCACATCGGGTGTAAGTACACAGTGACTCCTGTTGCTGATTTAACAATTTGACACTCCTATTCATGGCGTCAGTAATCTCCCTAGGCTCTAGTCATGAGTTGCCAGGGCTATGGAAGCCTTTAGAGTTCGCTGACTTTGATCTTATTCCGATAGGGTCATAGTCAAAGTGGAAGTTCTCTCCTCCCTTCGGAGAAGGGTACCTCCTTCTTTGATGGCCCCGTTCTTTCCACTGGGATCTCACTCACAGAGATCATTCATTTAGGTCTTTTTTTTTTTTCCATGATATCTTGGCTTTCCATGCCGGCTATACTCTCATGGGCTCTTCAGCCAAATCTGAATGCCTTGAGGGCTGATTCTGAGGCCAGAGTGTTGTTTAGGACATCTGCCCATTCCCAGTGCTATTCATCTCTTCCAGAATTTCCACGCTGTAATATTTGTTTTAAGCTGCATTTATCTTTCAGTATTTTGCATTTTTTAAAATGTTATTGCAAAATGTGTCTTTTTAAATTCAGTTTTCCAGTTAACTGACAGTGTAATATAAGAGGTGTTACTGACTTTATGTTGACCTTGTTAACAGTAAACTTATTAAATTCACTTGTAAATTAGAATTTTTATCTGCAGATTATTTGGGGTTTTCCTCATCACAGTCATATTGTCTGTGAATAGTAAATGTTATTCGTTCTTCCAAATACCTGTGACCTTTGTTTCTTTCCTTGCCTTATTGTGCTGGCCTGAGTTATAATGCAGGGCTGATAAAGGTTGTGTTACTCTTTCTTGATCTCCCTGTGACAGCTTCCAATATTTGATCATTAAGGATGAAGATGATCTGAAGGCTGTGAGTTTCTTATAGCTACCCCTTATCACAGAGAGAAAGCGTCTTTCCTTTTTTAGCCTGCTAAATGCTTCTGAATTAAAATTATGACTTTAACATACCTATGTTATTTTCACATCCATGTTCTCATTAGACATAATTACAGAAAGAGAAGAAGTACATGCATGTGTGAGTCTGTAAGGGCTAGTAAATCTTCATTATGGAAAACATTTTACATTATTGAAAACTATATATGAGTCTTTCTCCTGAACACAGACAAAAGGGTAGCAAATGCAATACAGCATGATAGTAAGTGGCTAGCATGTCATAATCAAGTGAGAGTCATTCAAAAATACAAATTTGAGCTAACATTTGAAAATTAGCTAATTAAATTCACCACATTAAAAAGAAAAAGTCGTGTGATTATCTCAGAGTAACAACGAAGCATATGCTTATTTAATGTGTCATAAATAAAATATACACACTAAAAGCTACAATGTGCAATTGACTATAAATAAAAAGAAAGATAAAAACCATGCCTATTGATTGAAAGGGTCAATATAATAAATATTCCAATTTGCCCAAACCATCTGTAAATTTAATGCAATGTCGATCAAAACCCCACTATTTTGTGTAGAAATTGAAAATGGGCTATTAGAATGTATATGGAACTGCAAAGTGATGTTAAAGAAAGCTATAACCACACACTATCAGATAGTAGAACTTACAAACTACAGTTCCACAGGCAATATGCTGTTGGCACAACTGTAAACAAACCGGCGATGAAATAGAACAGAGTTTAGGAGGCACACTGGACAAATACGCGATCACTTGGATTATGACAAAGATGACACAATGTTACTAAGCTGGTGCCCACTGAGGTGTGCTCCCTTTTTTTAGGTTTTTGTGCAGAAAATCACTGACACTCAGCTCTGCTTTCCCCCACAATAACCAAATCCAGACAAATTGTAAACAAGCCAGCAATTCTTATAATCAAGTAACACTAATATTTCTTGAATACAGCACCAAAGAGTGCTATCCACAAAGGAAAAGGGCAATAAATTAGACTGCATTCAATAACTTTTGTTTATCATAAAACATCATTGAGAAAAAGACAAGTCGCACTGGGACAAGATGTTCGAAGTGCACATGTTTGGAAAGAACATGCGTCCAGAATACAGCGGGCGTGTGAAAATCACCAAGGAAAGGAAAGACAATACAAAGGAGTAGAAAAGAGGGATGCAATGTTTCAATAGACACTGCTCTCGGGACGATGCCAGAATGGCCAACAAACACATGAGAAAATGTTCATCATTAAACACCAGGGAAATTCAAGTTCAAACCACTGTGAGATCCTGCTGCGAACCTGCCAGGGTGGTTACAGCGCCAGAATGCCTGCAATGAGAAACGGAGAAAGTCCTTAGTCCCGGGGATGATGTGGAACAACTCAGATTCCCATACAACATAAATCGCAACCATTTGGAAAACCATGTGATGACACTTAAGAGAGCTGAGCAATTCCATTCTATATGACCCAGAAATTCCACTCCCAGGATTAAACCCAACAGAAATTCCCACTATGAATAAGCCTACAGACACGTATGAACATGTTCATAGAAGCATTGTTTGTAAGATCCCCAAGTTGAAAACTACTCAACGTTATTAATAGCAGAATGGATAAGTCAGAGGCAATATATTTATTTTGTGGACTAAGTTATTGCTTTATCCGGCATCAATTTTACGAACAAAATGAGTGATGACAAGGAAAGACATGATGTATAATGTCCATTCACAAAATCTTTCAAAAACTGACAAAATTAATCTACAGTGACAGAAATTAGAATATTGGTTATCCTGGGGTCAGTGTTGTGGCGTGGTAGGCTAAGCCTCCACCTGCAGTGCCGGCATTCTATCTAGGTGCCGGTTCAAGTCCCAGCTACTCCACTTCCGATCCAGCTCTCTGCTATGGCCTGGGAAAGCAGTGGAAGATGGCCCAAGTCCTTGGGCCCCTGAACTTATGTGGGAAACCCAGAAGAAGCTCCTGGCTCCTGGCTTCAGATCGGTGCAGCTCTGGCTATTGTGGCTATTTGGGGAGTGAACCAGCGGGTGGAAAACCTCTCCTCTCTCTCTCTCTCTCTCTCTCTCTCTCTCCCCACCCTGCCTTTCTGTAACTCAAAAAAAAAAAAAAAAAAAGGTGAGATACAAAAGAAATTCCAGGACATGGAAAAAAGTGATGTATTAGAAAGTGGGGACTGGCGGGAGGCTTTCTCACTCCACACTCTCCCTTATTTTATTGTCCTTAACAATGGCATTTGTGCAGTCCATGAAGACGTGAAAGTAAGCGACAACTGGTAAGCAAGGCTGAGTCGCACACGTTGTCAGGAGGAAGACAGATCTTTTCAGGACTTCCAGTGCAATGGGAACACAGCAGGGGTAACAGAAACATGAATGTTTTAGAGAATGAAAGAATCCTTGTGGAGTAGAAAGAGCAGGTTCCTGAGAGTGCTGGAACACAGAGTAGGTTAACTCCGATTAAATGATCTTCAGAACTGGGCAGTTTGAACAAGAATGAGACTCTCAGATGTAAGCAAAGCGATACGGGCGGGCATTTAGCCTCATGGTGACGACGCCCGCACCCCGTATTGGAGTTCCTGGGTTTGAGACCTGACTCCAGCTTCCTGCAAACGCAGCCCTTGGGAGAACACAGCGACAGCTCGAGTGCTTGGGTTCCTGTCACTCATGTGGGAGACCCGGATGGAGTTCCCAGCTCCTGGCTGTTGTGGGCATTTGAGGTGTGACTCCGCAGGTGAAAGTGTGTGTGCACACGTGCCTGTGTGTGTGTGAGAGTGTGTTTCCCTCTTTGTATTACTATCTGTATCTCCCTGCTGCTCTCTGTCTCTCAAATAACAAGCAATCAAACACAAATCAATAACTATCAGCAAAAGCAAAGCTTGGACATGATAAATCACACACGTATTCCCCTTGAAATAATGTAAGTAGGAGTCAGCGTGCACACGTATTTTGTGACTGGCTGATGTTATTTACATTGGGACTTGTCTAGTATTGCTGGCGTGCTTAGCAAGTTTCCATTACTTATGCCCTTGTTATTTCTGGGGATTCTGACAGAGAGATAATTTAGTGTCTTTCTGATTCTTCAAGTCCAGAAATGTGATCTCTCCACACTCCTTTCCTTCACGTTGGCCTTTATGAGTTCTGCTCTTCCAACACGAACACAAGGCATCATTTTATCAGAGTCACCAAGAAAATTACTTCCACTTGTTTGGTTCCTGGGTTGAAAGAAAGAAAGGGGGCCGGCGCTGTGGTGTAGCGGGTGAAGCCATTGCCTGAAGTGTCGGCATCCCATATGGGCGCCAATTCTAGTCCTGGGTGCTCCTCTTCTCATCCAGCTCCATGCTATGGCCTGGGAAGGCAGTAGAAGGTGGCCCAAGTGCTTGGGCCCCTGCACCCACATGGGAGGAACCTCCTGGCTCCTGGCTTCGGATCCATGCAGCTCTGGCCGCCGCGGCCATCTGGAGAGTGAACCAGCAGATGGAAGACCTCTCTCTCTGTCTCTACCTCTCTCTGTATCTCTGTCTTTCAAATAAATACATAAATCTTTTTTTTTTTAAAGGAAAGGCAGGCAGGTCCGTCTTCCTTGCCTGCAATTACGTTGAATGAGAGTAGAAGAAGCTGCAAAGTAAGTAATCTATTAAAGGCATCATTTTAATTTATAGTAGCAGTCACTTTTCGTGACTTTGGGGCAGGCCCTCATTAGAAAAAGCCATATACACACTGGAAAGAAAGTTTCAGGGGGTGTTTGTAAAAGGGTGATTAGAAGTCAGATTTCCACGCTCTGTGCCAGTGGGCACCGAGGAAGGAGGGTGGGCTGGGGGCACATGGTGGCTAGACAGAACGTTAAATTGGTATTAAACACTTTTCCATATGAAGGAAGTGTCCCCCTGCCAGAAGCCAGGAGCTGCGAGATGGATTTCCATGCAGGGGCTGCTGTGAGAGTGCCGGGTAAACTTGGAAAGATGGAGGGGTCAGCGGGGTGAAGACCCAGGACGCGGAGCGCGTCTGGCTCCACTTCCTCACAGACTCGGGGAACTTGGCACCCGGCAGCAGGAGGAAGGGTCTTACATAAACACACAGCCCCACCGACTCCTTTTTTCCATAGAGTCAACCCAACCCCGAAATATATTACCAAAATAGAACAAAGCTGGCTTCCAGCAGTTTTTACCACACCGGCCCATAAGGGATTTCTTGTACCTCGTCCAAAGCCGAGTGGGGAGAATGACAGCTCGGGGCCCCAGCTTCTCAGCGGTACTTTCCTCTGCAGACCACCGCCTGACCTCCTTCCAGAGCTGGGCTGCAACAAAGACCCCGTTGAGCAAAATGCAGCCCATATGGAGCAAGAGGGTCTCCCAGACAGGCGCCCCCACCTCCTCTCATTTGCAAAGTCTTCCTAATAAGTACCACGTGGATTCCTGGCTACCCCTGGGGTCTCGGTAAGAATTTCCTAGCAGCGCTCATACCCCCCAGCCGGTCTTTAACTAACCCTAGTTACGAAGCAGTGTAGCTGGCGATGGTCTGGGAAAACAACCTTGGCCTTTCTGAAATAAGGAATGCTGTGCACATTTGGAAGTCTTTGCAAAGCTGGCCCCCAACCCCCTTCACACGTACGGTTCTGGAGACCGCATTACGGAGAGTGTGAAAAGCACAAGTTTCAGAATCAGACACACTCGGATAGGTCCAGCTGTTACTGGAACACATTCCGTGAACTCTTCTGGCCTCAATCTCTTCATTAGCAAAATAGAAGGAGAATGATATGTGCTTATGCGTTAAGAGAGTTAAGTGAGAGAAGACAGGCTATGTCTGGCACATGGGGATTTCATAAATCTGAGTTTCCTTCTCCCACACGGAATCTGACCTGGATTTAGCGTGGCGCGTACATCCGGTAAGATTAGAGAGCCATAAGGGTATCATCTTGGAATTATAAATAACAGTCTGAAACCTCAGCCAGAAATTCCTTGCAGGACAGAGTTCTGCAAAATATCTTTGGCCTAAGGCAACTCCATCAACCCCGAGAAAGTGTCTTTGTTACAGTCTTTTGCAACATTCAGGCAGAAGTTGAGGGTCCTTACGGGGAGGTTCACGCCAAAGGAGCCAGCCCAGAACAGAACCAGAGCAGGCTGCAGTCGGGGAAATGCCTAGAACACAAATACACCCAGCCTCATAAAATGAATGGCTTCCGCAGAGCCGGGCTTTGCACACTGACCTCGACCCAGAATCCGCTGTCTTCTCGCACCAGACAGAGCGGTTTTACAACGACATAAAATTCCTGATGCCAGCAGGGCACAGTTCAGAGGGAGGCGGTGTGGCTTTAAAAGAGCGTGCAAGGGGCTGACGCCGTGGCTCACTTGGTTAATCCTCCGACTGTGGCACCGGCATCCCATATAGGCACTGGGTTCTAGTCCTGGTTGTTCCTCTTCCAGTCCAGCCTCTGCTGTGGCCCTGGAGGGCAATGGAGGATGGCCCAAGTGCTTGGGCCCCTGCACCGGCGTGGGAGACCAGGAAGAAGCATCTGGCTCCTGGCTTCGGATCTGCGCAGTGTCGCCCATAGCAGCCATTTGGGGAGTGAACCAATGAAAGGAAGACCTTTCTCTCTGTCTCTCTCTCATTGTCTACAACTCTACCTGTGAAATAAAAAAAAAAGAGCGTGCAGACCATATGGTGCAGCGGGTTAATGCCCTGGCCTGAAGCACCTGCATCCCATACGGGTGCTGGTTGGAGACCCGGCTGCTCCACTTCTGATCCAGCTCTCTGTTATGGCCTGGGAAAGCAGTGGAAGATGGCCCAAGTCCCTGGGGCCCTGTACCTGCGTGGGAGACTCAGAAGAAGTTCCTGGCTCCTGGCTTTGGATCGGTGCAGCTCTGGCCATTGCAGCCAATTGGGGAGTGAACCAGCGGATGGAAGACCTCTTCTCTCTCTCTCTCTCTCTCTCTCTCTCTCTCTCTCTCTCTCTCTCTCTCTTTGTCTCTCCCCCTGTCTCTCCTCTCTCTTTGTAACTTTGACTTTCAAATAAATAAATCTAAATTTTAAAATAAATAAAAGAGCCTGCAGACCAGAGCAGAGAAGAGCCTGAGTAAGGGACTCCTCCACCTGTGAGAAACAGGTACCTGGGCATTTGTTGGGAGAGCATGCACACCCTGCAAACCCGGGGGTTGGCAGAGAACCGTCGGGCATCTGGGAAAGAAAGAACGAATGAAAGAAAGAAAGACCAGAGGCTTAGAGAGAAACCATTTACTAAGACTCCCTGAGTTGGCAGCTGGGGGCAGAACTTACACACTTCAGACTCTCACCATGGGAATGTGGACCATTCCGTCCACACGGCTGCAAACTACCCCCAGACATAGGGCCCTCTCGAGTGTATTATTTGAGGAAAGGAATCATTGTAGTTTCTAAAACCATGACTCCAGACATCTTTCCATGCATGATTTAAATCAATAAGACCAACCATGTCATGACATGGGAAGGTGCAGACGGGACGATCCGTGCACCTGTGAGAATGTCTTTGCAGGGAGTAGATGACCAGCATCTCAAAACGAGATGCGTGATTAAAGCAATGACTCCAACAGGTGTTCCAAGGATGAGGATGGAAACAGGAGACCCTCCGAGCTGCCACTTCCAGATGCAAAGAGGAATCTTTTGTTTCTCTATTTGCTCACTACTGGGTGTCTTTGTGGCTTTCTTAGATTGATCACTGGTGGTGATTTTGTTGTTGTTGTTGTAACAGATTTGCATTTATTTCATTAGGTATTATAAGACAGTTTTCTTTTTTATTATTTTAGGTCTCTTTCATCATCTTGGAACTCATTGGTTTGTTGTGGGTGCATTTGATGGGTGTTTAAATCAAATATGTTGAATTGTGAAGTCAATCTCTACCACCATTGCATCAATGATAGTACCAGCTCCATGCATTCATTAACGAATGGCAATGAGCTGTGCCCACCACTACGTGGCGCCCATGAGGGAAGCTGATCTGGAAGAGACACTTCCTGTTGCCGGGCCACACTCCTTACAATAAAGCTTATTCCCAGAAATGCTGATTTTAATTCCAACGTTTCACGTTCCAATGAGATATTCAGTTTCTACTCATGGATAGAGCCTCTCAAGACACAAACAACAAAAAGCAGAGCAAAATAAAAATAATGACGAAAATCCAAGCAGTACCATCTTCTCTGCCTTCCACGAGTTGAGAAACCAATTGCCAGAATCGCATTCAGAAAAACAGCCACTAAATCTCTGTGTGATGATACGCCTGTAGTCATGCTATAGTTTGAAAGAATGCTTGACTCGTATTTCTAACTAGCTGCCTTAAGAATTTGTTAAAAGAAAAAAAAGTGGGAGACCGAGAAATTTCCCCAGAACTTAGGAAAAAAGGAAATTTGAGACAATGATGAAGCAAAAGAAAATTAATTGTCAGTCATAGCTGGTGGGTTCAAGCTGATATAACTTTTAGGGAGGGAAACTCTGCAATATCCATCAAAATTTAACATGCATGTGCCTTTGACCTGGCAGTCCTACAGCTAGAAATATGAAATATCCTACAATAACACAATATAGCCCCATGGGTGGTTATCACAGCATTATTCGTAACACTGAAAACTTGGAGTTACCCACATCTCTACCGACAGAAGCTACTTGGGTCAATCATGACATCAGCTGCTTCCAAATGATGCAGAGTATCTCCTTCGCAGCCCCTGGCTGCCAGAAACTCATTGAAGAAAACAATGAACGTGAACTTCGCACTTTTTATGAGACGTGCATGGCCACAGAAGTGGCAGCGGCATTCTGGGTGAAGAATGGAAGGGTTCTGTGGTATGAATCAGTGAGGGGAATGACATAGCAAGGTTTTCCCATTAAGTGTCTTGACCCATGGCCGGTCTGCCTACTGTAGAATGAGGGGCATCCCTGCAAGGAGAACAGGAGAAAGAAAGTGCTTGTCTATTGGGGGCTGCACTGCCAACGCCATCTTGATTGTTCTCAACTTGGTTATTGTGTAAAAAAAAAAAAAAAAAAAGGATAGAAAGATACTGCTGGATTGACTGGCACCATGGTGCCTCATCGCCCGGAGCCTAGAAGAGCAAGCAGAATCCTCAGTCTCTTCAATCTCTCTGAAAATGATGTGCACCAGTATGTTGTAAGAAAGCCCATTTGAGGATCTCTCTCTCTCTCTCTCTCTCTCTCTCTCTCTTTCTCTCTCACTCCAACTTTCAAACAAATAAATCTTTTTTCAAAAGAGATGTGTCTGCTATCATTCTCCTTAGACATTCCAGAAGTTCAGGGACTTCTTCTGTCCATTGGCTCCTAACTCTGATCCAAGAGACAGAAGAAGAGGTATTTTCACTTCCTGTGACCTCCAGTCCCAGAGCCTAGAGGAACTGTGTCCTTTCTTGCCACCAACAGATTCATAGACAGCCTGGAATAACCGAAGCATAGCAAAATGGAGCAGTTACTCATAGTGTATTGTATTGGGCACCCTGAGGCCATACTCTGAGCTTTCTAGAACACTAATATGGTTTCCAAGTTTAAGAATTACCCAGGTGAAGTACACATGGCCCACTAACCACAGAATTAACATCATGTACATTGCTTTAAGTTTATACTTTTCTCTATATATATATATAGATATAAGTCTATCTTACTATAGTTCTTGGCAGATGTGTCCTGGAAATTTTTGAATGTATACAGTCCCACTAAACAGCATATCTATACCACACTGGCTATCTGTAAAGACAAGGATTTCCAAGATCAGATGAGGGAAGGGGGAAGTTCAGTGGCATAGAACCCATAGTTCCCCCCAAGTAAAATAAAAGCTAAAAGGAGATTGTTGGCAAACACCGGTATTTGAGATTTACTTAAAACTCTCCCATACTTCTGTGCCTGTGCTCCCAAATGCAAACTCTTTCTCCATGTGAGTCTCACCATTTTAACCTGATCTCCATCTCATTTTTAATAACTAATCTCATTATCAATTTCCCTGTTGCACAGGTAAGCATTTCACTTAGGGCTCTTTCTTCCAGAGGCCATAGAAAATGCAACCAAAAGTGACAGAGGATAAAGGAGGGTCCACAGTTCACATAAGGAAAGCCCCGTAGGAGGTCTGAGATTTGGGGCTGAGAAAAGGGACAGAAACACCACCGTGTCTGCCTCTGTCTTGGTCACACGTTGCCTCTAGTTTCCAACAGTCTCTTCCCGCACTGTCTCGGGGTGGCCAAGCTGCCCTGCACTGCCACACTGCTCCAGGTTTTGCAGGAAAGGGGAGGTTCTCTTGATCACTGATGGTCTTGAGATGTGCTCGTTCTCATTGGTCTACCCTGAAACAAATCTTTCCAACTCTTCAATAGCCAGTCTCTCTGTCTTTCTTCCCAGCTAGCATCCCTATGTGATTGGAGGTGATCTGTGTGCCCTGCTTTAAAAAGCAAACAAACCACAAAAGACCTCCACCATGTCCCTCATTCCTTTTAGATGATAGCAGGTGTCAGTGGCAGTTTTTGAGTGATCCCTCTGGGCACACTGAAAGATGTCATATTTCGCCACAAGGTGATCCGTGCCCTTCCACCTTCTCCTGCCTCCTTGAGGTTCCCCAGCCACAGAGCTCACCTTGAACTACAAGGTGATCTTGGATGTGGCGACCATGGGCTCATGTGACCTGGCAGAAAGCTGGCTGCTGGGCTGCACATCTCCAAGCTGCTGTTATTGTGAGCTGCAAAGTAACAAGGCTCTCTCTGTTCAAGCCACTGCGATTCATTTCCCTCTGCTGTGTCTTCTGGTAGGACACAGGGGGAGAACAGTACTCCTGCAGGAGCAAGTTTGGGTATGTGGTGGTTATGGGGAGCCAGGGGACTGATTCCAAAGGGACAAGAGAGAGCTTTGAAGCCATGGGAGTGTTCTATACTTTGCTTTATGTGGTGGTGATGGGGGTGTATATGGTTCTCAAAAGTCATCAAACCAAACACTTAAGATCCAGGTATTTTACTGTATATTAATCATATCTCCATTTTGAAGTAACCAACAAGGCTCTATAATCTCAATTAGAGACAATGAAATTGGAACAACAGAAACAAACAGAAAAGGTAATCTGTAGAAGTGAAACTGGTGCTTTGAGGTGCGATGACTTTGAACAGCCCTAGTGTCAACTGTTGAGGAAGAGTGTTGTTTTTTTTTGTTTGTTTGTTTTGTTTTTTGTACTATTTGTTGAACTCCTTACTTAGTAGAGAGTTAATCTTACATGTATAAAGCTAATTGAAAATAGATCTTAGTGAAAAATAAAGAAAAGGGAGGAGGAAGAAGGGTAGGCGTGTGGGCAGGAGGGAGGGTAAGGTGGGAAGAATCACTATTTTCCTAAATTTGTATTTATGAAAAGCATGAAGTTTATATACCTTAAATAAAAGGTTTCTAGATTAAAAAATCAAATGAGATTACGAATTAAACTAAGAATAAATTAACTCACCCTTCTACTACAATGTGGCATTGAATTGATTGAGAAAAAACATGTAGAGTTGTATTATGCCATCACTCAAAACAATTTTTTCCTTTATTTAAAATAACCCCTAATTACAGTTTTCTTCCACTCTGCTTGAAGATACTCTAATCTCATACCATAGTAACTGAAAAGTATTTCCTTTGCAATAATGAGATCTCTTACACATAGGTAGGAGTCAAGCCAACAATTAAATAAGCCATTGTGAATTAAAGGGGACAGAATTATGAACGGTATTCACATGGTTAATATGATAGTCTGCTATATACCGAATGCCATTCCAAAATGCTCTATAAAGGAGCTCCATATGGGCTGGCTTGTAGTGTAGTGGGCAAAGCCACCACTTGCAATGCCACTATCACATATGGCACAAGGTCATGTCCTGGCAGCTCCACTTCCAGTCCAGCTCCCTGCAAATGGCCTGATAAAAGCAGCGGAAGATGGCCCAAGTGCTTGGGCTCCTACCCCATATTGGAAGACCCAGAAGAAAACCCTGGCTTGTGGCTTTAGCCTGGCCCAGTCCTGGTCATTGCAGCCTTCTGGGGAGTGAACCATCAGATGGAAGGTTTCTCTCTCTGCCTCTTCCTCTCTCTGTGTAACTCTGAATTTCAAATAAATCAGTAAATCTTTTTTAAAAGAAAATACAGGAACTTCAAAGTGTAATTCATAAAAATGTATATGTTATATATTTGCCACATATTTATAATTTTATATGTATGCTTTGATTCTCATCAACAAAGAATTTATAGACTACATGTTGTGACTATAGCATGACAAACAGATATTTTTAATGAAAAAACAAACAAAACAAATGCTATACAATGAAACCACTTGAGAAATTGCATATGAAATTTACTTAAGACTCTATGGGTCAAAGAATAAATTAACATTGTTTTTTAAATAATATGACAATGTGAACACTGCACATTATAGCTTTAACTTAATAGTAAAGCTCAACTGCTTTAAAATGGCAATAATTTAGCTAATAATTCAACTAAAGGTTAGAAAAAAAAATCAGAGGGCTGGCACCATAGCACAGTGGGTTAATCCTCAACCTATGGTGCCGGTGTCCCATATGGGCGCTGGTTCGAGTCCCGGCTACTCCTCTTCCCATCCAGCTCTCTGCTATGGCCTGGGAAAGCAGTGGAAGATGGCCCAAGTCCTTGGGCCCCTGCACCTGCATGGGAGACCCCAAAGAAGCTCCTGGCTTCTGGCTTTGGGTCAGTGCAGCTCTGGCCATTGAGGCCATCTGGGGAGTGAACCAACAGGTGGAAGACCTTTCTCTCTGTCTCTCCCTCTCACTGTCTGTAACTCTACCTTTCAAATAAATAAATAAAATCTTAAAAGAAAAAAAGAATAACATCATAAATTAAGCCGAGAGAACTTTTCTTGAATTTGTAATAAGAGATCAAAGACTTCAAAAAAGAGAAAAATGGCAGAAGTAACTCAAACATTTAGAAATCAATCACTGAAAAACTATTAAAAATCACCTCAAGAATGGCATAATATCAATAACAAATATACACGCAGCTTTTAGTTTAGAAATTGGGCAAAATCACCGTCATAGGAAACATTTTCTGGCTCCTAACTGACTCATTTAGAAGACAGATGTTAGAGTTGCTTATGTATCTTTTCATCTAAAGAAGTGGACTCTTTTACTTAGTGTGGGGTTAACTTTACAATCATTAAGTAAACTGAAAGTAGACCTCCGTAAAAGTTAAGAGGGGGCCTGGGAGAGGGAGGAGGAGGAAGGGTGAGTGGTGGGCAGGAGGGAGGATAGGGTGGGAAGTATCACTATGTTTGCAAACCTGTATAAATGAAATAATGAAACTTGTATAACTTAACTGAATTTTTTTTTAAGGAGCTATTCCTCTTAACTGATACAAAATGGTTACTTAATTATTTAATCCACATCTTCCAAGTTGATCTGAAGGTTTTGGCCAAACTGAGCATTCTTTGTGACAGGTACAATAATACAAAAAAGATACAATTACCAGATGGCGTGAGCACAAAGGAGACAGCATGGACTTCCACGTCCTACCACCCTGGGCTCTGGGGACGGGCGCTCTGCTTGTCCAGTGGGCAACTGCGCCCCCCAGGATGGATGGAAAGAGGATGCACTATTAGTGGACCTCCTGCCCCCAGCCTTGACTGCACCCCTTCCCTGCACAGCCCCAGCCAGGCAAAGACGAAGGGACTGTGTTTGACATCAGAGCAGAAAAGAAGGGTGTGCAAGCTTTAACAGCCATGTTCTTCCACTTGGGCCACACTGTTTCAAGGCCACTCTTCCAGGGGCAAAGGAACCTGGCTGCCCAACCCCCCCGCCCCAGGTTGTTTCATGAAAAGAGCTGTTCCTGCTGCCCTGTTGCCTCCAGGATCCATCTGGAGGTGGTGGCTGGTCTAACAATGGCAATGAGTAGCAGATAAATCAGTATTGTTGATGGTTCTCAGCAGGGAATACAAAATGATCTCTGATTCGTTTCATGCTTTAGATGAAAAGTACTCCGCCATGCCTCTAAGCCTCTCTTTGCTAAGTGTGTGTGACCAAAGCGAGAGCCTATGGAAAAAATCTGTTTTATGTCTTCTTTTTCCCTTAAGGCTCTCCTGGAGGAGTGTCCCACGCAGCAGGCTGAGAACTGGCCTGTATTATAAACAGCTATTTTAGTTGGTAAGCTGTTTTTTCCCCCTTTAAGCAGGTCCCTACATCTTATCATGTTCATTAGTATTTAGACAAACACTTTATGCCTTGACGATGTCCCCAGAGCCGCTTGTGTTTTACATGTTTGGCTATTTTGATCATTTATTCCCAAACCAAACCCGGAGCTTAGCCCATCTCTGGAATCTCGCTCACCACCACCAGGCCCAGCCCTTCAGCTCTCCAAAGTCCTCATTCCCCAAGGTGACCTTTTAACCCGGAAGAGCTTCCCTCCCTCCCTTCTTCCTGCCCTGGCTTGGTGCTCCAGCGCTGCCTGCCTTGCCAAGCTGGGCTCTGAAGCGCATCCCTTGATCTGGCCTCCCCCAGGGCTCAAAGCACCCATGCTATGGCCATTCTCCAGACTGGAGCAGTTGGCCACCCAGCCCACTTTCTCCTCTGGGGACTTCCTTCTGTAGGGCATGGCCCCGGGCACTCACACTGCGACTGAATGCCTCCAGGCCCTCCATCTCTGTCCCACCCTGGATTGTGCCATCCGTAGCTTGGGGAATTAGGAGGTAGACTTAGAGATAGACCTGCCAGGGACTCCTCCTCTATTTATTCTGGGTTGATCTTGCAGAAGTCTGAGGAGGGGAAAGAAGCAAGCTTCCATAGGGCTCAACCTGAAAGAGGCTCTCACTATTCGTGAGTTGGATGAGCACTGATCCTCCATTGGCATGACCTTGGCAATGAGCATCTCTCGCAATTTTGCCTCCTAGATGCCTCCGTTCCCAACCCTGAGGCTCAGCTCCTGCTGCACCCTGTGGGTCTGTCAGGTCAGCCCATGCTCCTCTGCGAGCTGGGTCTCTGGAGTTTTGGAGTCTGCTCTGGCTTGTGAAGAGTTTTTGAGGCCACGTCTTCAGTCTTCCCTGCAAGGCCCCTCTGCTCCACAGAGGTCTACCGGCTTCTCTGGGTCCCAAAACAAAGATGGTTACCAAGCAAAGGATTTCTGCCCAACAGTCACAGCAGCCCAAACTTTTGGAGCATCCGCTTTTGGAAAAAAGAAAGGTTTTATATCAAGATTGTCTGGACTGGAGACAGGAGGTAAAGCTGAAGTCCATCTCCTGGAGCTGGCTCCTGCGCAGGCTCTGTGGGTTACGGAGGAGGCCAGCTGGTGTGTGGAAGCCCTGGAGAGGCACGTCCTGATGGGCGTGGTGGCTGCCACATCGGCTCTTCATGGTCAGCAGCCTCTGTGGGAGTTCTGGTGCCTGGTTACTGTCATGCTCTGGTCTGCTTGGTTCTGCGGGGAGAAAACACAGGGTCTGGGTGTTACTGAAGGTTTCAGGCTTCCTCCTCTGAGCACACCCAGTAACATGACGTACAATTTGGGCTTTCTTGTATTTGGATCCAGAGCTCCTCCAAGGTCTCCTCCATCCAAGCTGGTAAGCTGGTCTTCTTTGCCCATGAGAACCCTACTCCACCTGTTAATAGCAGAGCAGAATCGGTTTGAGCTGGATCTGCAGTACCCTCTCTGCTCTCCCAGATCACTAGAATCGTGCTATCTGCAACTCTCGGCGTGGCTGGAGTCTCTGGCCAGTGCTCATCTCCCTCCTTTCTGTTTCCTTACACCAGTGAAGAGGGCTCTGTCTTTTGTCACCTTGTGTAGATGGCACTTGGCATCTCTCCCACTTGATCAGCTCATACAGTGCAGGAGCCAATTGATGTTTGAATTTCATCACCAACACAGGCTTTGGGACATACATGCCTTTTCCCCAATGTTTGTTGAATGCATGAATGATCATGAAGGCAGTTGGTCGTATTTGATATTCACTCTTAACTCCAGCACAAGTTAGCAAACAATGGAAGATTGATACCATCCCTGACTGGTTGCTGAGTCAACATTTGTTTTCACATAGCAATGTACCTCATGTGACAACGTCTCATGGAGACGGGTTATTCCTGAACCACCAGGACATTTCTCTCTGCCACTCTTCATTTTTCCAGTGGATTGTCTTAGAAATTATCCTCCATATGCAGGATGAGCTTTCTTTTAATTACGCCATTGCAATTTCTTATATCCAAATCATTCCCATTTCTCTATCTGGTTTATGAGTTCATTCCGTACCAAGTCCCTGTGATCTTCCTATACCCAGGGTTAATTTTTCTAATCTGTAACTCCTTCTCTTCATCTTAGTAATTCAAGCCAGGCCAGCTTTGCTGGATTCAGAGGTTCCTCCTTATCTCCAAGGTTCTGTTATGAATATTACAGATGAACAACTGCTGCTGTTTCGTTCAGAATGTTTCTCCACAACTTATCACCCAGATGGTTGCAAATTCTAGAGCTTTGAACAACCACACTGTTTTACCAAAATTATTAGACTAGCATAAATTTTTATTTCATTAGTTACATAGGCATACTTCAGAAAATACATATTTCCACACTTTATGGTGATTTCTTTCCCATAAAATGTCCCAGGTTTCATTTCTTTAGAACTGAACTCAACGTCTCCTGTCAATCTCTTTAGTTTTCTGTCAGAACTGGTTTGCGTTCGTTGACACTTGGGATGATGTTCTTTGCCTGACAGTCATAATTTCTCTAATTTTGCCCTCTTCAAATATTCCATACTAGTTCTTGTTGGCCATGTTCAGACTCAGAGGAATCAACTGCTTTTAACCCTACTTGGTTCATGGAAAATATATCCATGCTCTATTCTTTGAAAGTTCTTCATACACACGTTGGGGATGAACAGCCAGGTCATTGAATGAGCCCCTGTGTTTGGCTCCTTCTGTGCGACCTCCCCTTCATTGCCTAGAAAATCTTCTATAGAACTTTCTGACTTAAAGGAGAAGGTGGGGCAGCGATGATCAAAGCAACTTGACCATGCACAACTGCTTGAATCTATTCCCTGATATCTACTCTGAAAAGCCCAGGGATTCAGCTTGTTTTCTACTCTCCTCCTGGCCCCAGCCCTCAATTCTCAACTGCTCCCCCAATTCAGTGTCATTCTTGCCCAGGTGTCAGCCATGACTCTCATTTTGATTTCCCACGCACAACCCCTTGAACGCCTGCTCTCATTTTGCCTTGCATTGTATTAACTCTTATCCCCATCGACCCCTGAGCCTTGAACCATGCTTCCAGCTGGCTATAGTCCCTTCCACTCCCAAATCAATGGTCAGGTCTCTCACCTCTTGGTCTGCTTCCTCCAGCCAACAGCTGATTTACGTTGTGCTATCACAGCTGTGACCCTGGTCTTGTCTACTTGGTGTAAACGCTACAGAAAGTTGCAGAACCTATAGCTGGCTGTTCACCCAAAACATTTTGGGTAGCATTTTTTTAAAAATGTATTTGACAGGTAGAGTTATAGACAGTGAGAGAGAGAGACAGAGAGAAAGGTCTTCCTTCTGTTGGTTCACTCCCCAAATGGCCACTATGGCTGGCGCTGCACCAATCCAAAGCCAGGAGCCAGGTGCTTCCTCCTGGTCTCCCATGCGGGTGCAGGGGCCCAAGCACTTGGGCCATCCTCCACTGCCTTCCCAGGCCACAGCAGAGAGCTGGCCTGGAAGAGGAGCAACCGGGGCTAGAACCCAGTGCCCATATGGCATGCCAGTGCCGCAGGCAGAGGATTAACCAAGTGAACCACGGTGCCGGCCCCATGGGTAGCATTTTAAGATAAAGAAAGAGAGGGGGAGGGGAGAGAACAAGAGAGAGAGAGAGAGAGCAGAATCCTGGCAGGAAGTCCCCGCTGGGCTCTATGTTCTGGGACCTGCCCTCCAACCATACTTTCTCATGGATTCTGGAAGTCACCCAATAGCCATCAGGGAAGTCCACTGTCTCCTTTTATCTTCATTTTCTCTCTTACTTTAAATGCATGCAACGGATCTTAAATCCCATAGGTTGTAAAGGCTCAGATTTTTATCAGAAGTCATATGCTCCATTGAAACAGTCATGTACACAATTCCATCTCCTACTTAAAGAAGATTGACATGGGGATCGACACAGCGGCACCACTGGCCTCACCAGCATCCCCTATCTGAGTGACTGCGTCCTGGCTGCTCTGCTTCCGATCCAGTTCCCTGCTAACATGCCTGGGAAGGCAGCAGGGATGTGGGCCCCTGCCACTCATGGAATTTTAGAATATCATTTTTTAGGGTTGAAGCACTTTTAATCACGGAAGAGTAAGCAATAGTATAAAATCAGGAACAGCTCACCCAGTGGCTGCCAACCTCCGGCCCTCGGCTCACCCTCTGCTACCCCCCTGCCCCCCGCCTGTTTACCATGAGAAAAGCACAGGAAATCAGCAGCTGTCCCTGTGTCATCAGGTGGCAGGAAGGGGATCCAGCTAGAGGCCACACAGTCCTGGCCATCTGTCCAGGTCTCTGTTTCTATACAGTGAAACTCATGCATGTACACACCCACCCACACACACACACACACACAAATAGCATTATTTAAAGGACCTGGAGGCTGTTAAATACAAAATGGCAGGTTTTTTTTTTAAGTGAAAATGTTTGCTTCTTTGATTTTCCTCAGTGCCTTGCAGCCCCTCTGGTCCCAGGCTTGTGGATGTGGGGAGGCTCAACAGGCGTAGGCTGCCAGTGGCCCTGCAAGCCCACGCGGGCTCGAGTTTCCATCCCAGCCATGTTACTCTTCAGCCCAGTGGCTGCCTCCCATGTGGCTGCTCACACAGCCAGCACCACTGCTGGGGCAGCTGCCCTCCACGTGACTGCGATTGTCCTTGGCCACCTCTCCGTGGATCAAGGCTTTGAAAGCAATTTGTGCAATAAGGTAGGACCAGAGGACATGAGGACCTGTAGGATGGGGAGGAGCCCATTGAAGAGCCACCAGGAAGGATAGGGCCGATCGGCTCCCAGCTCTCAACGAGGGTCGTGTAGAGAATGCAGAATGGACAGATTCCTAGATGAGCGACCACAGAAACAGCCCTGAAGGTCACAGGAAGGCTGTCGCAGAGCCGCTGGTACCTGGCATCATTTGCTAGCTTGGCTGCCTCCAGCAAGAAGTCTGAGGAATCACAAGGACACACATGACCAGAGTTCCCACCTGGACCACGTCGTTGATGTAGAAGAAGGTGTTAAGCCCAGTGGTGGCCAAGAGATGTGCAAACATAATCAGGAAGTCCTTTCTTTTAATGTCTACAAATTGAGAAAACATGAGAGACCAATAGAAGGCCAACTCCATGACATATTTGTGAAGTGCACTTCAAAGGGGCTGATAGAGTTAGCTGGGCCAGCAGTGCCACCTGTCCCAGAACCAAGGTGATGACCAGAGAAACCTAATTCCGTAGTAGAATACACATCAATAAAAAGTGAACCACCTCCTACAGGCTTTCACAGAATTTAGTGAGCATTGGGAGCTTGTCCTGATTCCCCGGATGGCCACACTAGCATTGGATTTTTTGGATGTCCCAGTCCGGTTGCTTTGACGAGCCCTCCAGCCTCTGCTCATTGGGATGCTTGGTAATAGATAAAACATCTCTTCAAGGATGGCGTTGGGTTGGGTCTGATAAGGTCCATGGTCCTTGATGCCAACACGGAGTGCACAGTTTAGCAACACATCGCTCAAAGAGCAGCCTCATGGAGAAGACGCCCCCTCCAGGTCGATCCAGATCACGTTCTGGAGCCTCCAATAGGGCTCGCTCCACAGCCAGCCCCACAGCAGGCCCAGGGCTCCCACAGCCGAGGTCCCCATATTACGCCCCCCATACCACCTATTATTTTATTTTTATATGTTTTGAAGAGTAAAAAAATAATTTCTAAAATTGTAGCAACAAGATATTTAGGTTGAATTCCATTGAAGTTGTAATCTTGCCCAATGTTGGACTTTTTGAATGATAAAAAAAAAAAATAGTCTTATTCTTAGAAATGTTAAATGTGTTTCATCTTTTTTGGAAGGACTATTGTGCCAAATAAAATTTCCAAGTCAAAGACATGATCTGTTTTATGAGCCCTTACACAGCTGGGAAGATCTCTTTGTTCCCATGAAAAACGCCTGGACGAAAGACGTTAGATGTCACCACCTTTCCTCCCCCCCCCCCCCCAGGCCAGCCATAATTAGCCTGTTTTATTTCTAAATATATCATTACACTAGAAAAGTGAGGGACAGCCCAATTTATGCAACTGCAGAAGTAATAATTTGTTTTGCATCTACCTAGGTGCTGGTTGGAATTTTATTTTGTACTTCGACAATACCTTTGCACTTTAAAAATCTTATCTCAGCTCAACCCAGTGAGCATGGCTTTCCACGAATTCTCAGGAGTGTGGAAGTGTTCTTTTTCTTTGCAAAATTTGTATTCTTTGTTATGTCCTCATTTTTATTCCTAGTGTTGCTAACTGTTTTTGTTTCAGGCCAGAGTTTTAACTGTTTTATTATTCTTTTCAGACAAATAGCTATCAATTTTATCCTCTTGTACTTTTTTCTCCTAGTTTTAGCAGTTGCTTTTTTATTTTGATTATTTCTTGTTTTCTGCTTTCTGTTTATTTATTTGACAGATAGAGTTAGAGAGAGAGACAGAGAGAAAGGTCTTCCCTCCATTGGTTCATCCCCAAAATGGCTGCTACAGCCGGAACTGTGCCGATCCAAAGCCAGGAGCTAGGTGCTTCCTCCTGGTCTCCCATGCGGGTGTAGGGCCCAAGCACTTGGGCCATCCTCCACTACCTTCCCAGGCCACAGCAGAGAGCTGGCCTGGAAGAGGAGCAACCGGGGCTAGAACCCGGTGCCCATATGGGATGCCGGTGCTGCCGGCGGAGGATTAACCAAGTGAGTCATGGCGCTGGCTGTTTTCTGATTTCTTTAGTGTCTTTTAGTGTCTGTTCTTTTCTTTTACCCTGTAATTTCTTAGTTAATTTCTTACAGTTCAGAAAAAAGTCTCCTACTATATCTGTTATTCCTGGTGTTCTATTTTATCTCCTTTAGAAGTATTCTTCTGTCTATTAGTAATGCTTTTGTTGTCACTTAAGTATTTGTTTCGAATTTTATTTACTCATTTATCTTATTTGAAAGAGAGAGACAGAGACAGAGAAACAGATAGCTCCCAGCCCCTGGTTCACTCTCCAAATGCCTGCAACAGCAGGACTGGGCCAGGTCACAGCCAGGAGCTGGAAGCTGTGTTCTTAATCTGGGTCTCCCATGTGGCTGACAGGGACCCAAACACTAGAGCCCTCCCCTGCTGCCTCCCAGGGTGTGCGTTAGCAGGAAGCTGGATCAGAAGCAGAGCAGGAACTTGAACCCAGGTGCTCCAATACGGGGCGTGGCTATCACAAGCTATGTCAACCACCGCATCCCGCACGAACCCCTCTGGCGTTGCCACTTAGGTCTCTTTGTTTTCTGATTTGTGTCCTCTGAAACCTAAGAAGTTAAAGTTCTTCCAAGTTGTTCATTCACTAGTCCCCATCACATTCTAGAACACTCACTTGAGTGTTGCAGGGATGGTGTGTGGTTGTGGTCACCTCACCCCTGCCACTCACTCAGGTCCTTGGTCTTCGTCCCGTTGCCTGCACACTCCAGGCTACTCTGATCTATCTCAGGGATCTCTGGCTGCTTAAACCCTTCTCACAATGCCAAGGTATCTGGATCTCATCTTTTGGATTTTTTAAAGATTTATTTATTTATTTGAAAGTCAGAGTTACATAGAGAAAAGGAGGGGCAGAGAGAGAGAAAGGCCTTCCATCTGCTGGTTCACTCCCCAGATGGCCCCAATGGCCAGAGCTGTGCCGATCCGAAGCCCTGAGCCACGAGCTTCCTCCAGTTCTCCCACACAGGTGCAGGGGCCCATTTTCCACTGCTTTCCCAGGCCACAGCAGAGAGCCGGATTAGAAGCAGAACAGCCGGGACATGAATATGGGATGCTGGCACCGCAGGTGGCCACTCCATCAGCTATGGCACTTTTCCTCCTTGTCTTCTGAGTGTCTGTGCCTCTCCTTGTGCTCTGTGTCTTTCCCAGGCCTTTGTTGATGTGCCCTCTGCATGTGTCCACAGGTGCGGAGATAATTTTTTTATACTTTTTTTTTTTAAATTTGACTGGTAGAGTTATACACAGTGAGAGAGAGACAGAGAGAAAGGTCTTCCTTCCGTTGGTTCACTCCCCAAATGACTGCTACAGCTGGCGCTGCATCGATCCGAAGCCAGGAGCCAGGTGCTTCCTCCTGGTCTCCCATGTGGGTGCAGGGCCAAGCACTTGGGCCATCCTCCACTGCCTTCCCGGGCCACAGCAGAGAGCTGGACTGGAAGAGGAGCAACCGGGACTAGAACCCAGTGCCCATATAGGATGCTGGCACTGCAGGCGGAGGATTAACCAAGTGAGCCATGGTGCCAGCCCCAAGTGCGGAGATAATTTTGTTTCCTCACTGGACAGCACAGTCCATTAGCAGCCCTTGTTAGCAGAATTCTAGTCATCCTTCCCAGGGTGCCTCTCCACATCATTGTCTCAATTCTCATGCTTAGTCATTCTCATCTCCAGCTTCCAGAACCTTCTCCCATGATGCATTGCCAATGTGGGTATCAAGGAGTCTTTGCAATCATCTAAAACCATGATTTCTATTACAGAGCATCTTCAAAGAGCTCACAGAAAATGCCTACTATGAAAAAATTGTGCATGGATTTCAAAAAATTTTGCACCAAAATAAATTTAGGTTTTAGTTCCATTTTCCCTGAACTTTTCAGAGTGCCCTCCTATGAATATTATCACCTCTCCTACCGGTTTCTTTTGCTGCCTCATCATTTTCTCAGATGTTGGGAGTGACAGATCCTACAAGACAGAGTGGCTCACAGACGAGCATCAGTGAAAGATATGAAAGTTCCATTTTATTTGTGGTCCAATTCTTTTCATTTTAAAGAGCGTAGGTTGAGTCAATATTTTAATTTCTTAAAGGTTTACTTATTTAGTTTTATCTGCTTGAAAGGTAGAAAGACTGAGAGAGAAAGAGAAAGAGAGAGAGAGAGAGAGAGATCTTCCATCTACTGGTTCACTTCTCAAATGCCTTCAATACCAGGGACTAGGTCAGGCCAAAGCCAGGAGCCAGGAACTCCACATGGGTCTTCTATGCAGGTAGCAGGAACCCAAGCACCTGGGCCATCTTCCACTGTCTTTCCAGGTATATTAACATAAAGCTACATCTGAAGCAAGGGTGCTAGGACTTGAACCTACACTCCCACATGGTATTCACAAATCCCAAACGGCGTCTCAACCTGCTACACCGCAATGCCTGCCCCTCTATCTTCTTTAAAAAAAAATCATTTTCAGTTTTAAGAAACAAAGGCAATGGCTGGCGCCGTGGCTTAACAGGCTAATCCTCCGCCTTGCGGCACCAGCACACCGGATTCTGTCCCGGTTGCCGCTCTTCCAGGCCAGCTCTCTGCTGTGGCCCGGGAGTGCAGTGGAGGATGGCCCAAGTGCTTGGGCCCTGCACCAGCATGGGAGACCAGGAGAAGCACCTGGCTCCTGGCTTTGGATCAGCGAGATGCGCCAGCCGCAGCGGCCATTGGAGGGTGAACCAACCAATGGCAAAAAGGAAGACCTTTCTCTCTGTCTCTCTCTCTCACTATCCACTCTGCCTGTCAAACAAACAAACAAACAAAAAAAAAAAGAAACAAAGGCAAGTTGCACTGTGAGAGAAAATGTAGAGAAGTCACTGAATTCAACCCCGCGTTCGCCATTGTCGGTGCTCGGTTCTCCCAGACACCAGCAAGAAGCCAGGCAAGATGGCGCTGGGGTTGACGGTCCATGTGGCTTTCTGGGCTGTGGGGCCCTGCTGTGTCTTTGAGAGCTGCCTTTTCCTCACGCGTTTCACTCTGCCTTTCTGGGTTCCTATTTTACAAACACCTGCTCTCTCTGTTTCTCTTATGGCTTTTCTGATGATTTTCATTTCTTGATGTTTTTCCCTGGAGTTCTTGGCGAATTTCATGAAAGTTGTTATAATTAATTCATTGACTTGTTGGATTTCACAAACTAGTGGACTGTGGTTAATACTGTGTACAACGCTACATTAGTGGTTGTTTTCTTAGCTTTTTACTTCATTTTTTAAAAGATTTACTTATTTACTTGAAAGGCAGAGTGAATAAGAGAGATAGAGAGAGAGAGAGAGAGAGAGAAAGAGAGAGAGATGGAGAGATGGGGGAGGGAGAGTAATAGAATCTTCTATCTGCAATGGCTAAGGCTGATCTAGGCTGAAACCAGAAGCCAAGAGCTCCATCTGCGCCTCCCACGTGGGTGGCAGGGATCCAAGCCCTTCGCCATCACCTGCTGACTTTCAAGGCACATTAGCAAAAAGCTGGATCGGAAGCAGAGCCGCTGGGACTGAAACCATTGCTTGTACAGAATTCCAGCTCTCAGGCAGCAGCTTAACCTACGGCACCACGTCCGCCCCACTTAGGGACTTCTCCATCCTACATAGTGGCCGTGTGATTGTGGATCGTGGTGCCAATCTCCAACCCCAGACACAAGAACACGCACTTGACAGGCGAGGTGCTACCTCCCATTGCACACAGTGATATTTTCAGATATGAGTAGTATGTCACTTTTTTCATAAGCAAATCAGAGTTCTGTTTTAGTGATAGTTTGGGGAAAACTTCAGGATCTTCCTTCCTCCTTCTCTCCCTCCCTCCCTCCCTCTCTCTATCTCTCTCTCTCTTTCTTTCTCTCTCTCTCTCTCTCTCTTTCTTTCTTTCTTTCCTTTTTGATTATGAGCTAAAGTTTCTGATGAATATCTTGTTGAGGTCTTGGAAAGTAAGTACAAGTGGCCTTGAAAAAACACATGGGACATGCACACCATGAGAAAAACTATGCATAGATCTCATTGTTTTGCACCAATCTAAACACATCCTTTAAATCAATTTTCTATGAACTTGTCGAAGTCCCTATGTACATTCCTATAGTCAGCTACTCACCAACATGGCACTGTCAGTCTTTGTTTCGTTTCAGCCTTGTTCATTGTGTCCATGGTAGTTATCAAATTATAATTATAATAGCTTACATTTCCCTGGTGATTAATAGTCTGGAGAATCTTCTGGATCATTTGGATACCCCCTCTCTTTAACTTCTTGCTGAAGTGAGAGAGATTGCAGCCAAGTAAAAGGAAAGCAGAGATAAGTAAATTCTCAAAGTAGATAAGCTGATGGCATGATTTGAGCCCCACAATCAAGCCATGCCTGAAGCTAAATTTATTCCCCAGAAATATTCAGTGATGTGAGCCAAGAAACTCTTCAGGTTAATCTACTCATCCCATGAAACCAAGGATATCAATTATTACAGCCGAGTTGCCATGGTTATCTATGTTTTTTAATTCACTTACCCACTTTCCATTTCCAGTTTGAGCACCGTACCACATTCCTTCTTTTCTGGGAGTCTGGACTGCATTTGGAAGTGAAATGTCAGCAGGGAAGCGAGAGATTTTCAAGCATTTTATTTCAGTTTAAACTCAGTCTTAAAAAAAAAAAAAACAAAGGAAATATTTTACCAAGATATTAAATTATTTTTTCTCTATTAGAGTCTTTTAAAAGTCTGTTCCCAGATATCATATGTTGTTGTTGTTATTACTTATTTTTAAATAGTGAATAGTATATTGGGATTAATGTTAATTAACATTGGGATTAATGCAGTTTTTCCCCATGAATTATATATACTCATTCTTTTTTTATTTTTTATTTATTTGTAAGAGTAACAGAGCAAGGTAGAACCAGAGAGAGAGAGAGAGAGAGAGATGCCTTCCATCCACTGGTTCACTCCCCAAATGATCACAATGGCCAGAGCTGGGCTGATCTGAAGCCAGGAGCCAGGAGCTTCTTCTGGGTCTCCCACATGGGTTCTGGGGCCCAAGCACTTGGGCCATCTTCTACTGCTTTCCCAGGCCACAGCAGAGAGCTGGATCAGAAGTGGAGCAGCCGGGACTCGAACCAGTGCCCATATGGGATGCCGGCACTGCAGGCTGGGGCTTTAACCTGTTGTACCACAGCGCCGGTCCCTATATTCATTCTTACTTTGATCTTTTAGATATGGGTGAGAGAAATGGTGGAAGCAGTTCAATGTGATGAAAGTTTGTAAGACTAGAAATTGAATAACTGGTTAAATAACTCAAAGGAAACATAGAGGGTACTATAGTTTTTAATGTTTATTTATTCATCATTTATTTAAAGGCAGAGAGAGAGAGATATCTCCCATCTGTTGGTTCACTTCCCCAGCACCCCCAGCAGCTGGTCTGAATCCAGGATCCAGAGACTCCATCTGTGGTCACGTGTGTGTGGCAGGAACCCAAAAACTTGGGGTTTCACTGCCACCTCCCAGGGTCTGCACTAGCAGAAAACTGGATTAGAAGTGGAGACAGGCTTCAATCCCAGACATGCTGACATGGGATGGGGGTGTCCCAGGAAGCAGCTCCCCCCACTGCACCATAACAGTCACCCCAGGAGGCACTGATTGGATTCTCAGTTCTTGACAGTAGCCCACTTAACCTCCAGTGCTTCTCAAGTTTATAATCCCAGCCTAGGAACTGGTTATTCTCTAGCTTTCCTGAATAAATTTCCTATATAAAACATTAGCTAACATTTAGCACTATCAATGCATTCCTACATTCTCAGTGTTTGATACCATGGATCAAGTGCATGTTCCTTCCACCCACCTGTTAGAGACCAGCATTGCTGTCCATCCTGGCTGCCCCCAGAAAGAGGTCTGTGGACACCAGCTGGGATCTGCTACTTTGTCGGTGCCCACATCGACACCATTGTACGTGCAACTGGCTCTTTATCCTCGAGCCCATGCTTGATCATGTTGCCTGTTCATGGTATTTCTTATTTCTTATTTGAGCAATCTACTTTTTCCTGTAATTTAGTATTGCCACAGGTGGCTACCTATTGTCATATTTGAAGAAGAAGGAAAAGAAGGAGAGGGAGGAGACAAAATGAAAAAAATCTTGCCATTGAAATCTTAGAAAACCAGGGTAGTTAAATGGTCACACACAGATTTCTGTCTTAAGTCTCGTGTGATGGGATCAGATTTCTTATGAGTGCTCTTGCCGAAACTGTACACGGTAACACCACAATCTGTTGGTAGGTTGTTCTGAGCCACCTCGCCTCCCTGTAATCCTAGACCTGCCTTCAAAAAACGGGCCTTGCAGCAGTGCAGATAAAATCATTTTTCTTCTCTATCTTCCCTTTTATTATCTTACAATGATTTATATATTAGTCACAAGTGCTTCATCACAGATGTGACATAATTGGCGACTCACTGAAGACATGGGAATTTTCTCTTGTCTACGCAGCAACAGTTTCTTATAATAAGAAACATATGTGAGGATTTTTTTTTAAACTCTGTCTAGACTTGGGATCTTTCCCAGGGGAGCTTCCAGGTGTTTATCTAAGCATAACAGGCCACATTACTGCATGTTAGGGGCTGGGAAACAGAGCTGCATAGCAAGAGTATACATATGGCTCGACAGTCTCATTATTCTCAAATGATTTTGGAAACTGGAGAACTTTGAATGGAATAAATACGCTGGAACTAAGGATCTGAGTTCAGTGTGAATTTCTGTTTGTTAATCTTCAACCAATGCTAGCGTTCTCAGTTTCTCTTTTCACATTTGGGCCTTGTCACTTGACAAATGTGAATTTTCTCTAACTTGGTGCAAGTGTTTCACGGCAGGTCCCTGATATCAGATCTCAGAATGTAATTGCGCTGGTTCAAAGTTAAACTCTGATGCACAGTCCTTACTTTAATCCTGATTCAGAAAAAAAAAAAAAAAAACAGTGCCCATGCTAATTCATGATGGAAAGCTTAATCTCAAGTTTCTCTTTTCCTCCTTGGATGATAAGCTACATTCTTCAAGGTTCCCAGGAAGAAACTTCACTGTGGCAATCATCGAACGATTGTGTTGCACCCAAACCCCTCTTCCATACTGTATCTGCCATCCTTGGAGTACAGTTCATGGCCATTGCTGGGTTCCATCAGTCAGGAGGAGAAGAGAGCTCTTAGGAGATTTAGGAGATGAGAGCGGAGATAAATTCTTTTTCCTCTTCTCCCATGCCACTCCCGCTAGCTTTATCTCATTAGTGGCACCGTTCGCCAGAGGCAAAATTTAGTTGTAAACCCATTCCTTTTCAACACTTGTAGAATATTCCTCACCATGGACCTTCAGAGTAATTTTAGCTGCAGGAAAGAGACTCCCCTCCCCAGAGGCTAGAACGCTGGCCTCCAAAAGTATGTGTTCTGATAAGTCAAATGCTCTTCTTTTTTCCCCCAGTCCTATGGGCCATATTTTCCTTGTGTGTGTGTCCATGTGTGTTTCTCCTTTCTTGCAATACTCCATCCCCATGTAACCAATCTCCTAGATTAAATTTGCTCCATTGAAATACCCATTTTGTTATTTCCATTCCTAAACTCTACATAATGCAGCGTAGTGGAGGGCCTAGCAAACAGACCTTCAAGGATTGAGTCTGGTTGGCTGCCATTGCTAGGGAAAATGTTTTTGTCTCCAATGCCTAATTTCAAGGACTGTTAGGGGAAGATTGCTTTACCCTGGCAGGGACAGCAATCCATACACACATTCCTGTCTCAAACTGATGCTGATTCTCCCGATCTCTGCCCTCAGAGACCTCAGTCACCCACCAACACCGCACCGACTCGCTGCTGTGAGAATCCAGATCACTTGGATCGGACATGATCAACAAGGAACGACCAGCAGGCACTGGATACGCGCTAATAAATCACAGGCAAGTCAGAGGGTGGGAGAGGAAACCCACAGAGCGCAGGTGCTTGTCCCCTCCATGGAGTGACTCAAAGGTCCTCACAGCACTTCCGCCAAAACGAGTGCTCCATGGGGCCTCCTGCAAGCTCAGGGAACACTCAAGGGCACTCAGTCTCCGGGGAGCACAAAAAGCCTACAAGCACCCATGTCACTCTCAGCGAGATCCCCGTCTGGCTAGGCAGAAATAAAAGCCAGCTAAGGGTAAATACAAAGCGTGTGCATCCCACAGCCACAAACGCAATGTTGATTGTGTGTCCTTGAGTGTCCTAGTAGAGTTTTGGATCAGAGCCACCCCCTCTTCTGTTGACTGTAGCTATCTGTCCTGTTCTGTGCCTGCACCACCTTGTCTGGCTAAATGTGGATCTTCCCTCCACCTTTCCTCAAAAGAGGAATGTCCTTTCTGGATGCTTTTCTCACCATGGGTGCCCCTTGCTGCGCTAGGGGACTATAGTGGAAAGTTGTTCTAACACAGACCTTGTCCTGATTGGGACTTAATAATTTGCCAAATCCCAATGAGTACACACATCCCTTTGCCACACCACAATTTCTCCAATCGGATTTGGCCAAGTCCAATTCAGTGCTAAGAGCGATCCACGCCACCTGGATTCCTTCTGGGACAGTATGTAATTTTTATTATCCCAAGTTTTCACTCCTTGGTATTTTTCTGTGTAATTGAATGGAGACTTTAAGGTGGAATTTGAGCTGTTTTAGTTCAAACTGCCTTCTTTTCCAAAGCTGATATGTGTAATTTTACTTAATGAGAGTAAAACCATATTTTAGAATCGTGTTGCATTAGGTCACCATCTGCCAATGACACTCTTATTGGATTATGCAAAACCATAAGCAATCAGTGTAATAGAGACAAATTAGGCCAAAACTGTTCTGAAGTAGATGCATAAAATCTCAAGGTCTGGGCGTCAACCTACCTCACTCTTAAGAAGGTAAGAAAAGCTGAAAATATTGTTTCTTTTTCTTGTTAACAAAGAAATACCAATTACTACTCAATTACAATTAATACCAATGACTACTACTCAAATGCAAGATCCAAGCTGCTTAACTCTTGCGTTCATCAGTCCCATTGCTGAGATAAGACAAACGTTCTTCTGCATCCAGAACTGTTCCGGAGAGTTCGTCCCATCTGAGGCTCCTAGTTAGCAGCAGGGAATCACTACATTATAGGTTCTGTTGCCAACCTCATGGTGATCGTCAGTTACTTGCTTTACTGAACTAATATCGTCTAGAGCATCTGAGATGAGTGGACGATCCATTAATTGCTTCTAAAGGCCAATGTATCAATAAGCCAGTTAGCCCCTAACTAGCATCAGTGCCCTGGGTACGCTGGGGAACACAAAAAGTCTACAAGCAACCATGTCACTCTCAGGAAGAGTCCAGTCTGGCTAGGCAGAAATAAAAGCCAGCCAGGGATAAACACGAAACGAGTGCATCTCACAGCCACAAACATGATGTGATTGTCTGGTTCTCACATCCTGACCCAGTAAGTTGCTGCTACAATGTCTCCCTTTCCCACCTGAAGCTCTTCTCCCTACATCCATGGGCTCACTGAAGTGCTTGGCGCCAGCTCGGCTATTCCAAGACTTCTTTGGCAGTCAGATACTCTATGAAGCCTTTTAGACTGAACCAAATAAACACAAGACCCTCAGTGTCCCATGAGTGAGCCATCATATAACCAAGAAGACTCGCCCTGGGAGAGCCAGGACATGGGGTTCTTTGGCAGGTATGTACCACAATCTAGGCTTTAACTTATCTCCATACTATGCCATCCCCCTGTTTTATGGAAGACACTTTGTAGTCTCAGTGAATGGGGTGTCAGGCTCAGGTCCACCAATCTCCTGTCACCAGTAATTTATACATTGTTTTTGATCATAGACACATCGATAAAAAGGCAAATGCAAAAATACACACATTTATTTCTATGAAGGGTCCTCAAAATGTTGGCGGGAAATGTGTATTTTTAAAAAATACTATGTATGCATTTCAAGATTTTTTGCATCAAATTAAACTTCCTTATTTTTTTTAAAAAAAAATTATAGGATTACTTGTTTATTTATTTGAAAGGCAGAGTGAGAGAGAGTGAGGAGAGGGAGAAGGAGATCTTCTACCTACTGGTTCACTTTCCAAATGGCCACAACAGCCAGGGCTGGGTCAGGCTGCACTCGATCCTGAGTCTCCATTTGGGTCTCCCACGTGGGTGGCAGGGGCCCAAGTGCTTGATCCATCATCCCCTGTTTTCCTAGGTTCATCAGCAGGGAGCTGGGTTGGAAGCAGAGCAGCCAGGACTCAAAGCAGCACATGGGATGTGCTGCAACAGCAGCTTCCTAAACTTATCTTTTAATTGCATTTTCCACGACCCTTTTGAAGTACCCTTGTACTGCGTCAGTTACGGCTACCATTTCAAGCAACTGTACATATTTCATGTGAGCTTTATTATTCATGGTGGTGCTTGCAAATCAGTATTTCCAATGATTTTAATGATTTCAAAGTAGCTTGGCTGATTTTCCCCCAAAGCAGATGAGATTATTGGTTTTTTAACCCATGAGGTAGCTGACAACTCACATTGGGAATCAGAGATGCATTATTTTCTTGCTGCTCTTGTGTGTATATGATATAATACTGTTTTAAAAATTTATTCATTTGTTTATTTGTGGAGAGACAGGGAGCTGCCATCCACTGATTCACTCCCCGAATGTCTATCATAGCCAGAGATGGGCCAGGTCTAAGCTGGGAGCCAGAAACTCAATTCAAGTGTCCCACCCGGGGGACAAGGACTCAACACTCATGCTGCCTTCCAGGGCCTGCGTCAGCTGGAAGCTGGAATTGGGAGCAGAGACAGGACTCGAACCCAGGCACTCTGATATGGGATGTGAGCCATCTTAGGTGGCTTCTAAACACACCAGGCCAAACCCTTCCCCCCTGCAGTACTATTTTTGAACGAAAATTTCTTCCAAAAATACTTGAAAGCCAATTATCAGTGTTGAAGATTGGCTTAGTTAAATATAAGAAATAAAACCCAAGGACAAACTACACGATGCAAACAGAAGTAGGTGTCTACTGATGTAAAAATCTCCCAGGCTACCTGACCAAGAAAGACAAATGAAGGTGTCAATGTTGATGCAACCGTATTAGCAAACCTAGTATTTCATTGCCACCTTCCAGGGGCCTGGCGCAGACTCTGCTCTTCAACACGTTATTCTCTGAGTCCAGGGTTGAAGCTTTGCAAGGGCAGCAGCTTTCTCTCTGCTCGAATATTCTTCACAGGAAGCCACAAAGGCACCTGCCGAACACAGGAGGGCCACGAGGTGAAAAGGAATTGTGAAGAAAGAGAATACGGAGCCGTTTGTGGAAAGGCATTTCTTCGCCTTGCTAGGAGTCAGGGGTGAGGCTCTCCAGTCAAGGAAAAGCCCAGGGTCCACGGGACTTGAGGAAAGGATGGGGCTTCCCACTGCATGTCTCTCTGGGGTCCTCTTGGCGAGCTCAGCTGAGTAAGGGCATGGCCACCCTAGGAGCCAGTTACGTTGCTGCTGGGTCTCCCTCCTTATCCCAACCATTAACAGCATGGCACTAGAATTTATTTCTGACTTTTTCCTTAAACAGGTCTTTCCATTGTCCACTTCTCTCTGTTCCTATACCATCAACCAAGTTATTGCTGTCTCTGGCCTGGGCCACTGCACAGTGCTTGGGCTAGTCTCCCAAAGACCCCCAGTGTCTTCTCACAGTCTGCCTTCCTCTCCCAAGGACCTCTGCGGGGAACACTCCCCACCCCACGCCCCCACTGCCCTTCTTCAGATAACATCTTCCTATTATCTCCCTTGGGAAGGTCTCCCTCAACCCCTAACTAGACCCCTCCCTATTGGATAATCACTACATCATGGATGTCTAAGAGATTTTTTTTGTTGGGGGGGGGGGATGGGCTGAAAACATTGTTCTTAAGTAGAAATGACCTGGGATTGGGGAACACGCCTGTATCTGCTCCCTACTTTGTTTCTAACAGCTCAACAGAAAGATCGTAGTAAGTACTCAATAACTGTACATTAAGTGAATAATGTCAACCATGGACAGTCAGTATACCATCATAATAGACAAATGACAAGATAAAGCAAGAAGCTTCAAGAAGATGTGTCCAATCTAGTGCCTGAAAATTTTCGCATAGTTCCCTAACCAACTCTAAGACTCAATTAAAATCAATTAATAGATGCAAAATAATAATAAAAGTTATGTTGGAATCAATAAAACTATCATCAAAGGAAAATTCCGGATTTTAACTACTTGTATTAATAAACACACAAAAAATAATAAAACACTGATTTTTTAAAGATTTTTTTATTTGTTTACTTGAAAGTTAGAGTTATAGAGAGGCAGAGGCAGAGAGAGAGAGAGGTCTTCCATCCTCTGGTTCACTCCCCAGATGGCCACAACAGCCAGAGCTGCACCAATCTGAAGCCAGAGCCAGGAGCTTCTTCCGGATCTCCCACGCGGGTGCAGGGGCCCAAGGACTTCCACTGCATTCCCAGGCCATAGCAGAGAGCTGGATTGGAAGTGGTGCAGCCGGACTCAAACCAGCACCCATGTGGTGCTTTAACCCTGGTCCTGTATGGGATGCCGGCACTGCAGGCGGCAGCCTCACTCGCTATGCCACAGTGCCGACCCCTAAAACACTGATTGGACCTCATCACTAGAGAACTTAGGAAAGGAGCATTAAATAAAGATGAGGAAGTCAGAAAGCAGGGACAACACAGCAACATAAAGAAAACATTTAAAGAACCCATTTCTACTTCTGTGCAAATAAATTGGAGAAGCTCTCTCATGACTTCCTAATAAGATAGAAATCACTAAAATATACCTGGAGAAATTGTAGGCAGATCAACCAGCAGTGGACAAGAGACAGCTTCCTAAGAGCTCTCCATTCCCTAAAGCGCAAGCATGGTTATGGGAGAGTCACGGGCACCTGTGAGCACGCCTCCTGCCCAGGGAGCAGAGGCGGCCAGGGTCCTCGGACCGCAAAACACCTGGCCCCTGTCAGCCTTCTTCGGGAGGGTGAGATTCTTGTACTTTTTTTTTTTATTATTTGACAGATAGAGTTAGACAGTGAGAGATACAGAGAGAAAGGTCTTCCTTCCGTTGGATCACCCCCCAAATGCCCACTATGGCCGGTGCTGCGCCGATCCGAAGCCAGGAGCCAGGTGCTTCCTCCTGGTCTCCCATGCGGGTGCAGGGGTCCTGGCACTTGGGCCGTCCTCCACTGCCTTCCTGGGCCACAGCAGAGAGCTGGACTGGGAGAGGAGCAACCGGGACTAGAACCCGGTGCCCATATGGGATGCCGGCACCGCAGGTGGAGGATTAGCCAAGTGAGCCAATGGCGCCAACCTGAGGTTGTTGTACTTCTAAGAGAGCAGGGAAGTTCTTCAAACTACTCTTTCCCCTTTAAATGTCTTCTGATTTTTTTCCTAGTTAATTCTTTTTTCCCAAAGGCAATCTGAGTTTCCTAGAAATAACTAGATTTTAATACATAGTAATGACATTAGTCGTGTCATTAAGCATTGAAATTCATTCATAAATAACAATGCGCCAGTTGAGCACTTAATTGTGAAAATTCACATATGCTCCACATTTGAGTGAAGACGTGCTATTTTAACAGCTACAGTCCCTGGGGCTCGGGTTGGCACGCTGAGCCAAGAAGTTATGACCACAGGACAGGAAAGACATGGGCCCAAGGTGGCAGCGACAAGGAACGTTTCCACGTGTGATATTACAAAACTGCTTTACCCTTCTTCCCAGATACTGGAAAGGTTTGAAAACATATCATTATACTTTTAGCTCACGTCAAAAATGACTATACATGATATTTTGGAAAAGATGACCTTTTTTGAAGAGTTGCCCAAAGAATCGCGTTTGTTAAAGGAGCCATGATGATTTTCTTGTCACTTGTGAGATAAGCAGGACTCAAGGCAGGAAGCAGGACTTGGGGTGCGTTCAAGCCAAGGAATCCGGGCCGTCCAGGGCTTCAGTGAATGAATTTCTGGGGACAGGATCACGTAAAAGGAGGTTTGTTGCAAACAATGCGGAGAATCAGAGGCCACACTGCAAACCACAGTCAGAGTTTTACTTGTTAAACTCAGCGGCCTGCCTGTAGACGCATATTAACTAGCTCTCCAAAAAGAGAAGGGTGATTTATAGAATTCGTCGATGTTCATGGTAAAAACACTCCAAGCACAGGAGATTAAAATCACCCAACTTGATGTGACCGGACAGAGATGTACACAGTCAGCCCCCATGCGCCTCTGTGAGTCGGCTCCTGTATACCACTAATTCAAGGTCAATTTTCACGTTCTTGAAATTTCCGTTATTGCAAGTAAAACACGGCAGTATGATAAATTATATTCTCACTCCATAAGCTTACAGTATTTTACTGTAGGAATTCGATGACATTTCACGTGAAGCAATCGTGGAATGAACCATCTACCTGGCCACAAAAGTTAACATATTCGTTTTACAAGTTAATACGGGAGTAGGTGTTTGGCAAAGCTCCTAACCTGCCACTTGTGAAGTCTGCCTATTGGAGTGCCTGGGATCAAGGCCCCTCCACTTCTGTTCCAAACTCCTGCTAATGTGCACCCTGAGAGGCAGCAGGTGCTCAAGTGTTGGGCTCCTGCCACCCACATGGAAGAAACAAATTGAGTTCTGAGCTCCTGGCTTCAGCTGGGCCCATACCTGGCTGTTGCAAGCATTTGGGGAATGAATAAGCAATAGGAAATCAATCTCTTTCTCTCTCTCTCTCTCTCTCCCTCCCTCCCTCCCTCCTTCCCCCTCTCCCCACTCCTTGCCCTTCAATTAAATAAAAAGAAATTAATAAACCCCTTTGAAAAGTTACTATGAAAATTCTCAAACAGATGCCAATAATAGCTAAGCTTTTAAAAATGCATATAGATATGTTAATGGCATTAATTTTTATCATTTTAGTAGAAATAAAGATATTACTTTATTTTGTGTTTTGTTGCAATGTAGAACATATCAGCTGCCTTCTTTGGATTGAAAATATACAAATCTCATTCAAAATCTGAAAGAAAGTATTCAAACATGATTTGAAAGTATTTCTTTAAAAATTGATGCTTTATTTTAAAAATATTCTACATAACTTCTGCCTTGATGCTTACTCGATGCTGCAATTATTGCTGTCAGTACTTTTTTTCTAAAAATGGAAGGGCATAGCTTGCTTTTTTTTTTTAAAAGATTTATTTATTGGCCGGCGCCGAGGCTTACTGGGCTAATCCTCCGCCTGCGGCACCAGCACCCCGGGTTCTAGTCCCGGTTGGGGCTCTGAATTCTGTCCCGGTTGCTCCTCTTCCAGTCCAGCTCTCTGCTGTGGCCCGGGAAGGCAGTGGAGGATGGCCCAATTCCTTGGGCCCTGCACCCGCATGGGAGACCAGGAAGAAGCACCTGGCTCCTGGCTTCGGATAGGTGCAGCGCCAGCCACAGCGACCATTTGGGGAGTGAATCAACGGAAGGAAGGCCTTTCTCTCTGTCTCTCTCTCTCACTGTCTAACTCTGCCTGTTAAAAAAAAAAAAAGATTTATTTATTTACTTGAAAGTCAGAGTTACACAGAGAAAGAAGGAGAGGCAGAGAAGAGAGAGAGAGAGAGGTCTTCCATCCACTGGTTCACTCCCCAATTGGCCGCTGTGGCCGGCACTGCGCCTATCCGAAGCCAGGAGCCAGGTGCTTCCTCCTGGTCTCTCATGCGGGTGCAGGGACCCAAGGACTTGGGCCATCCTCCACTGCACTCCCAGCCACAGCAGAGAGCTGGACTGGAAGAGGAGCAGCTGGGTCTCAAACAGGCTCCCATATGGGATGCCAGCACAGAGGCAGCAGCTTTACGTGCTATGCCACAGCACCAGCCCTGGGCATAGCTTGTTAGTACAGTGCCTTCTGTGTGCCAATATTCAAAATAAAGACAAAACTGTGAAGCTTTCCTAGCTTAGTGCTCTCTAATACAGGGGAAAAAATTGTTGAGAAAAAAATACTCAGTGCATTTTGAATTAGGACCACCAGGTAAATGAGAGCTGGATTTTTGAGTCATGTTGCTTCACGCTTGAGCGAGGAACGGGTTTGTGTGTGGGAATCCACCTGTCGTCTGCGTGCTTCCCATGCCCACATTTCCACCATGCTGAGAGGTGTACGCTTGTTATGCTACAGTCTCCCTTACTCAAGCTTGAATAAATCAGGAACCATCACTCTGCTCCTTGGAAGGTAAATTTCAAAGCCCCAATTCGTTTCCTAGGATTCAGTTGAAAGCAAGATGAAAGGAATTTTTAATCTATGCTTCCTATTTCATCTATTTGCACACTCATCTGTACATGCATTCAATATTCACATGTCATTCAACCAACAGCTACAGAGTCACTTCTGTACGTAAGGCAATGGGTCGGGGCTGGTGCTGTGGCATAATAGGCTGAGCCGCCTATTACGTGGCACCAGCATCCCATACGGGCACCAGTTCTAGTCCCGGCTGCTCTACTTCTGATCCAGCTCTCTGTTATGACCTGGGAAAGCAGTGGAAGATGGCCCAAGTCCTTGGGCCCCTGCACGCACGTGAGAGACCCGGAAGAAGCTCCTGGCTCCTGGCTTCC